>NC_080441.1:19500248-20700248 GCF_028018845.1 Melospiza georgiana | reverse complement strand
CCAGGAAGCCCTGTGCTCCAGGCACACTGCAGCTGTTCAAGGCATCCCAACGGGAGCGCAAAAGTGACACAACTTGGCTGCCTCCACTGCTATTTCCATGAGACCATCCCCAACCATAGGCTGGTTTTCCTTCCTAGCGTTGAGTTTTGAGTTAGGCCTAGGGTTGGAGTTTTTTAACCAGAAAGCCCTGAGTTCCAAGAACACAGCAGCTGCGAAGGACTACCCAAGAAGAGCACAAAAGTACCACCACATGCCTGCCTCCACAGCTATTTCCTTGGGGACATCCCTAATTCCTGGCTGATTTGCCTTTCTCGTCGTCGGGTTGGGGTTAGGTAGGCCTTGTGCTAGGATTTTGAAAATCAGGAAGCCCAGACCTCCAGGCACACTGGAGCTGTGAAAGGCATCCAAAAGGGAGTGCAAAAGTGCCACAACATGGCTGCTTTCACAGCTTTTTCCTTAGGAAGAACCCTAATACCCGGCTGATTTACCTTCCTAGGGTTACTGTTAGGCTTGGGCCAAGGACATTTAAAACCAGGAAGCCCTGTGCTCCAGGAACACTGCAACTGTTCAACGCATCCCAAGGGGAGCGCAAAAGTGACACAACTTGGCTGCCTCCACTGCTATTTCCATGAGACCATCCCGAACCATAGGCTGATTTTCCTTCCTAGCTTTGAGGTTTGAGTTAGGCCTAGGGTTAGAGTTTTTTAACCAGAAAGCCCTGAGTTCCAAGAACACAGCAGCTGCGAAGGACTACCCAAGAAGAGCACAAAAGTACCACCACATGCCTGCCTCCACAGCTATTTCCTTGGGGACATCCCTAATTCCTGGCTGATTTGCCTTTCTCGTCGTCGGGTTGGGGTTAGGTAGGCCTTGTGCTAGGATTTTTAAAATCAGGAAGCCCAGACCTCCAGACACACTGGAGCTGTGAATGGCATCCAAAAGGGAGTGCAAAAGAGCCACAACATGGCTGCTTTCACAGCTTTTTCCTTAGGAAGAACCCTAATACCCGGCTGATTTACCTTCCTAGGGTTACTGTTAGGCTTGGGCCAAGGACTTTTAAAACCAGGAAGCCCTGGGCTCCAGGAACACTGCAGCTGTTCAAGGCATCCCAACGGGAGTGCAAAAGTGACACAACTTGGCTGCCTCCACTGCTATTTCCATGAGACCATCCCCAATTTTAGGCTGGTTTTCCTTCCTAGCGTTGAGTTTTGAGTTAGGCCTATGGTTAGTGTTCTTTTAACCTGAAAGCCCTGAGTTCCAAGAACACAGCAGCTGCGAAGGACTACCCAAGAAGAGCACAAAAGTACCACCACATGCCTGCCTCCACAGCTATTTCCTTGGGGACATCCCTAATTCCTGGCTGATTTGCCTTTCTCGTCGTCGGGTTGGGGTTAGGTAGGCCTTATGCTAGGATTGTTAAAATCAGGAAGCCCAGACCTCCAGGCACACTGGAGCTGTGAAAGGCATCCAAAAGGGAGTGCAAAAGTGCCACAACATGGCTGCTTTCACAGCTTTTTCCTTAGGAAGAACCCTAATACCCGGCTGATTTACCTTCCTAGGGTTACTGTTAGGCTTGGGCCAAGGACTTTTAAAACCAGGAAGCCCTGTGCTCCAGGAACACTGCAGCTGTTCAACGCATCCCAAGGGGAGCGCAAAAGTGACACAACTTGGCTGCCTCCACTGCTATTTCCATGAGACCATCCCGAACCATAGGCAGATTTTCCTTCCTAGCTTTGAGGTTTGAGTTAGGCCTAGGGTTAGAGTTTTTTAACCAGAAAGCCCTGAGTTCCAAGAACACAGCAGCTGCGAAGGACTACCCAAGAAGAGCACAAAAGTACCACAACATGCCTGCCTCCACAGCTATTTCCTTGGGGACATCCCTAATTCCTGGCTGATTTGCCTTTCTCGTCGTCGGGTTGGGGTTAGGTAGGCCTTGTGCTAGGATTTTTAAAATCAGGAAGCCCAGACCTCCAGGCACACTGGAGCTGTGAATGGCATCCAAAAGGGAGTGCAAAAGAGGCACAACATGGCTGCTTTCACAGCTTTTTCCTTAGGAAGAACCCTAATACCCGGCTGATTTACCTTCCTAGGGTTACTGTTAGGCTTGGGCCAAGGACTTTTAAAACCAGGAAGCCCTGGGCTCCAGGAACACTGCAGCTGTTCAAGGCATCCCAACGGGAGTGCAAAAGTGACACAACTTGGCTGCCTCCACTGCTATTTCCATGAGACCATCCCCAACCATAGGCTGATTTTCCTTCCGAGCGTTGAGGTTTGAGTTAGGCCTAGGGTTAGAGTTTTTTAACCAGAAAGCCCTGAGTTCCAAGAACACAGCAGCTGCGAAGGACTACCCAAGAAGAGCACAAAAGTACCACAACATGCCTGCCTCCACAGCTATTTCCTTGGGGACATCCCTAATTCCTGGCTGATTTGCCTTTCTCGTCGTCGGGTTGGGGTTAGGTAGGCCTTGTGCTAGGATTTTTAAAATCAGGAAGCCCAGACCTCCAGGCACACTGGAGCTGTGAAAGGCATCCAAAAGGGAGTGCAAAAGTGCCACAACATGGCTGCTTTCACAGCTTTTTCCTTAGGAAGAACCCTAATACCCGGCTGATTTACCTTCCTAGGGTTACTGTTAGGCTTGGGCCAAGGACTTTTAAAACCAGGAAGCCCTGTGCTCCAGGCACACTGCAGCTGTTCAAGGCATCCCAACGGGAGCGCAAAAGTGACACAACTTGGCTGCCTCCACTGCTATTTCCATGAGACCATCCCCAAACTTAGGCTGGTTTTCCTTCCTAGCGTTGAGTTTTGAGTTAGGCCTATGGTTAGTGTTCTTTTAACCTGAAAGCCCTGAGGTCCAAGAACACAGCAGCTGCGAAGGACTACCCAAGAAGAGCACAAAAGTACCACAACATGCCTGCCTCCACAGCTATTTCCTTGGGGACATCCCTAATTCCTGGCTGATTTGCCTTTCTCGTCGTCGGGTTGGGGTTAGGTAGGCCTTGTGCTAGGATTTTGAAAATCAGGAAGCCCAGACCTCCAGGCACACTGGAGCTGTGAAAGGCATCCAAAAGGGAGTGCAAAAGTGCCACAACATGGCTGCTTTCACAGCTTTTTCCTTAGGAAGAACCCTAATACCCGGCTGATTTACCTTCCTAGGGTTACTGTTAGGCTTGGGCCAAGGACTTTTAAAACCAGGAAGCCCTGTGCTCCAGGCACACTGCAGCTGTTCAAGGCATCCCAAGGGGAGCGCAAAAGTGACACAACTTGGCTGCCTCCACTGCTATTTCCATGAGACCATCCCCAACCTTAGGCTGGTTTTCCTTCCTAGCGTTGAGTTTTGAGTTAGGCCTATGGTTAGTGTTCTTTTAACCTGAAAGCCCTGAGTTCCAAGAACACAGCAGCTGCGAAGGACTACCCAAGAAG
Organism: Melospiza georgiana; assembly: GCF_028018845.1. Lineage (NCBI taxonomy): Eukaryota > Metazoa > Chordata > Aves > Passeriformes > Passerellidae > Melospiza > Melospiza georgiana. The sequence continues at coordinate 20,696,828 of NC_080441.1, read as the reverse complement.
AGCACAAAAGTACCACCACATGCCTGCCTCCACAGCTATTTCCTTGGGGACATCCCTAATTCCTGGCTGATTTGCCTTTCTCGTCGTCGGGTTGGGGTTAGGTAGGCCTTGTGCTAGGATTTTGAAAATCAGAAAGCCCAGACCTCCAGGCACACTGGAGCTGTGAAAGGCATCCAAAAGGGAGTGCAAAAGTGCCACAACATGGCTGCTTTCACAGCTTTTTCCTTAGGAAGAACCCTAATACCCGGCTGATTTACCTTCCTAGGGTTACTGTTAGGCTTGGGCCAAGGACTTTTAAAACCAGGAAGCCCTGTGCTCCAGGCACACTGCAGCTGTTCAAGGCATCCCAAGGGGAGCGCAAAAGTGACACAACTTGGCTGCCTCCACTGCTATTTCCATGAGACCATCCCCAACCTTAGGCTGGTTTTCCTTCCTAGCGTTGAGTTTTGAGTTAGGCCTATGGTTAGTGTTCTTTTAACCTGAAAGCCCTGAGTTCCAAGAACACAGCAGCTGCGAAGGACTACCCAAGAAGAGCACAAAAGTACCACCACATGCCTGCCTCCACAGCTATTTCCTTGGGGACATCCCTAATTCCTGGCTGATTTGCCTTTCTCGTCGTCGGGTTGGGGTTAGGTAGGCCTTGTGCTAGGATTTTTAAAATCAGGAAGCCCAGACCTCCAGGCACACTGGAGCTGTGAAAGGCATCCAAAAGGGAGTGCAAAAGTGCCACAACATGGCTGCTTTCACAGCTTTTTCCTTAGGAAGAACCCTAATACCCGGCTGATTTACCTTCCTAGGGTTACTGTTAGGCTTGGGCCAAGGACTTTTAAAACCAGGAAGCCCTGTGCTCCAGGAACACTGCAGCTGTTCAAGGCATCCCAACGGGAGTGCAAAAGTGACACAACTTGGCTGCCTCCACTGCTATTTCCATGAGACCATACCCAACCTTAGGCTGATTTTCCTTCCTAGCGTTGAGGTTTGAGTTAGGCCTAGGGTTAGAGTTTTTTAACCAGAAAGCCCTGAGTTCCAAGAACACAGCAGCTGCGAAGGACTACCCAAGAAGAGCACAAAAGTACCACAACATGCCTGCCTCCACAGCTATTTCCTTGGGGACATCCCTAATTCCTGGCTGATTTGCCTTTCTCGTCGTCGGGTTGGGGTTAGGTAGGCCTTGTGCTAGGATTTTGAAAATCAGGAAGCCCAGACCTCCAGGCACACTGGAGCTGTGAAAGGCATCCAAAAGGGAGTGCAAAAGTGCCACAACATGGCTGCTTTCACAGCTTTTTCCTTAGGAAGAACCCTAATACCCGGCTGATTTACCTTCCTAGGGTTACTGTTAGGCTTGGGCCAAGGACTTTTAAAACCAGGAAGCCCTGTGCTCCAGGCACACTGCAGCTGTTCAAGGCATCCCAAGGGGAGCGCAAAAGTGACACAACTTGGCTGCCTCCACTGCTATTTCCATGAGACCATCCCCAACCATAGGCTGATTTTCCTTCCTAGCGTTGAGGTTTGAGTTAGGCCTAAGGTAAGTGTTCTTTTAACCTGAAAGCCCTGAGGTCCAAGAACACAGCAGCTGCGAAGGACTACCCAAGAAGAGCACAAAAGTACCACAACATGCCTGCCTCCACTGCTATTTCCTTGGGGACATCCCTAATTCCTGGCTGATTTGCCTTTCTCGTCGTCGGGTTGGGGTTAGGTAGGCCTTGTGCTAGGATTTTTAAAATCAGGAAGCCCAGACCTCCAGGCACACTGGAGCTGTGAAAGGCATCCAAAAGGGAGTGCAAAAGTGCCACAACATGGCTGCTTTCACAGCTTTTTCCTTAGGAAGAACCCTAATACCCGGCTGATTTACCTTCCTAGGGTTACTGTTAGGCTTGGGCCTAGGACTTTTAAAACCAGGAAGCCCTGTGCTCCAGGCACACTGCAGCTGTTCAAGGCATCCCAACGGGAGTGCAAAAGTGACACAACTTGGCTGCCTCCACTGCTATTTCCATGAGACCATCCCGAACCATAGGCTGATTTTCCTTCCTAGCGTTGAGGTTTGAGTTAGGCCTAGGGTTAGAGTTTTTTAACCAGAAAGCCCTGAGTTCCAAGAACACAGCAGCTGCGAAGGACTACCCAAGAAGAGCACACAAGTACAACAACATGCCTGCCTCCACAGCTATTTCCTTGGGGACATCCCTAATTCCTGGCTGATTTGCCTTTCTCGTCGTCGGGTTGGGGTTAGGTAGGCCTTGTGCTAGGATTTTTAAAATCAGGAAGCCCAGACCTCCAGGCACACTGGAGCTGTGAATGGCATCCAAAAGGGAGTGCAAAAGAGCCACAACATGGCTGCTTTCACAGCTTTTTCCTTAGGAAGAACCCTAATACCCGGCTGATTTACCTTCCTAGGGTTACTGTTAGGCTTGGGCCAAGGACTTTTAAAACCAGGAAGCCCTGGGCTCCAGGAACACTGCAGCTGTTCAAGGCATCCCAACGGGAGTGCAAAAGTGACACAACTTGGCTGCCTCCACTGCTATTTCCATGAGACCATCCCCAACCTTAGGCTGATTTTCCTTCCTAGCGTTGAGGTTTGAGTTAGGCCTAGGGTTAGAGTTTTTTAACCAGAAAGCCCTGAGTTCCAAGAACACAGCAGCTGCGAAGGACTACCCAAGAAGAGCACAAAAGTACCACCACATGCCTGCCTCCACAGCTATTTCCTTGGGGACATCCCTAATTCCTGGCTGATTTGCCTTTCTCGTCGTCGGGTTGGGGTTAGGTAGGCCTTGTGCTAGGATTTTTAAAATCAGGAAGCCCAGACCTCCAGGCACACTGGAGCTGTGAAAGGCATCCAAAAGGGAGTGCAAAAGTGCCACAACATGGCTGCTTTCACAGCTTTTTCCTTAGGAAGAACCCTAATACCCGGCTGATTTACCTTCCTAGGGTTACTGTTAGGCTTGGGCCAAGGACTTTTAAAACCAGGAAGCCCTGTGCTCCAGGCACACTGCAGCTGTTCAAGGCATCCCAACGGGAGCGCAAAAGTGACACAACTTGGCTGCCTCCACTGCTATTTCCATGAGACCATCCCCAATTTTAGGCTGGTTTTCCTTCCTAGCGTTGAGTTTGGAGTTAGGCCTATGGTTAGTGTTCTTTTAACCTGAAAGCCCTGAGTTCCAAGAACACAGCAGCTGCGAAGGACTACCCAAGAAGAGCACAAAAGTACCACAACATGCCTGCCTCCACAGCTATTTCCTTGGGGACATCCCTAATTCCTGGCTGATTTGCCTTTCTCGTCGTCGGGTTGGGGTTAGGTAGGCCTTGTGCTAGGATTTTTAAAATCAGGAAGCCCAGACCTCCAGGCACACTGGAGCTGTGAAAGGCATCCAAAAGGGAGTGCAAAAGAGCCACAACATGGCTGCTTTCACAGCTTTTTCCTTAGGAAGAACCCTAATACCCGGCTGATTTACCTTCCTAGGGTTACTGTTAGGCTTGGGCCAAGGACTTTTAAAACCAGGAAGCCCTGTGCTCCAGGCACACTGCAGCTGTTCAAGGCATCCCAACGGGAGCGCAAAAGTGACACAACTTGGCTGCCTCCACTGCTATTTCCATGAGACCATACCCAACTTTAGGCTGGTTTTCCTTCCTAGCGTTGAGTTTTGAGTTAGGCCTATGGTTAGTGTTCTTTTAACCTGAAAGCCCTGAGTTCCAAGAACACAGCAGCTGCGAAGGACTACCCAAGAAGAGCACAAAAGTACCACCACATGCCTGCCTCCACTGCTATTTCCTTGGGGACATCCCTAATTCCTGGCTGATTTGCCTTTCTCGTTGTCGGGTTGGGGTTAGGTAGGCCTTGTGCTAGGATTTTTAAAATCAGGAAGCCCAGACCTCCAGGCACACTGGAGCTGTGAAAGGCATCCAAAAGGGAGTGCAAAAGTGCCACAACATGGCTGCTTTCACAGCTTTTTCCTTAGGAAGAACCCTAATACCCGGCTGATTTACCTTCCTAGGGTTACTGTTAGGCTTGGGCCAAGGACTTTTAAAACCAGGAAGCCCTGTGCTCCAGGCACACTGCAGCTGTTCAAGGCATCCCAACGGGAGCGCAAAAGTGACACAACTTGGCTGCCTCCACTGCTATTTCCATGAGACCATCCCCAACCATAGGCTGGTTTTCCTTCCTAGCGTTGAGTTTTGAGTTAGGCCTAGGGTTGGAGTTTTTTAACCAGAAAGCCCTGAGTTCCAAGAACACAGCAGCTGCGAAGGACTACCCAAGAAGAGCACAAAAGTACCACCACATGCCTGCCTCCACAGCTATTTCCTTGGGGACATCCCTAATTCCTGGCTGATTTGCCTTTCTCGTCGTCGGGTTGGGGTTAGGTAGGCCTTGTGCTAGGATTTTTAAAATCAGGAAGCCCAGACCTCCAGGCACACTGGAGCTGTGAAAGGCATCCAAAAGGGAGTGCAAAAGTGCCACAACATGGCTGCTTTCACAGCTTTTTCCTTAGGAAGAACCCTAATACCCGGCTGATTTACCTTCCTAGGGTTACTGTTAGGCTTGGGCCAAGGACATTTAAAACCAGGAAGCCCTGTGCTCCAGGAACACTGCAGCTGTTCAACGCATCCCAAGGGGAGCGCAAAAGTGACACAACTTGGCTGCCTCCACTGCTATTTCCATGAGACCATCCCGAACCATAGGCAGATTTTCCTTCCTAGCTTTGAGGTTTGAGTTAGGCCTAGGGTTAGAGTTTTTTAACCAGAAAGCCCTGAGTTCCAAGAACACAGCAGCTGCGAAGGACTACCCAAGAAGAGCACAAAAGTACCACCACATGCCTGCCTCCACAGCTATTTCCTTGGGGACATCCCTAATTCCTGGCTGATTTGCCTTTCTCGTCGTCGGGTTGGGGTTAGGTAGGCCTTGTGCTAGGATTTTGAAAATCAGAAAGCCCAGACCTCCAGGCACACTGGAGCTGTGAAAGGCATCCAAAAGGGAGTGCAAAAGTGCCACAACATGGCTGCTTTCACAGCTTTTTCCTTAGGAAGAACCCTAATACCCGGCTGATTTACCTTCCTAGGGTTACTGTTAGGCTTGGGCCAAGGACTTTTAAAACCAGGAAGCCCTGTGCTCCAGGCACACTGCAGCTGTTCAAGGCATCCCAAGGGGAGCGCAAAAGTGACACAACTTGGCTGCCTCCACTGCTATTTCCATGAGACCATCCCCAACCTTAGGCTGGTTTTCCTTCCTAGCGTTGAGTTTTGAGTTAGGCCTATGGTTAGTGTTCTTTTAACCTGAAAGCCCTGAGTTCCAAGAACACAGCAGCTGCGAAGGACTACCCAAGAAGAGCACAAAAGTACCACCACATGCCTGCCTCCACAGCTATTTCCTTGGGGACATCCCTAATTCCTGGCTGATTTGCCTTTCTCGTTGTCGGGTTGGGGTTAGGTAGGCCTTGTGCTAGGATTTTGAAAATCAGGAAGCCCAGACCTCCAGGCACACTGGAGCTGTGAAAGGCATCCAAAAGGGAGTGCAAAAGTGCCACAACATGGCTGCTTTCACAGCTTTTTCCTTAGGAAGAACCCTAATACCCGGCTGATTTACCTTCCTAGGGTTACTGTTAGGCTTGGGCCTAGGACTTTTAAAACCAGGAAGCCCTGTGCTCCAGGCACACTGCAGCTGTTCAAGGCATCCCAACGGGAGCGCAAAAGTGACACAACTTGGCTGCCTCCACTGCTATTTCCATGAGACCATCCCCAACCATAGGCTGGTTTTCCTTCCTAGCGTTGAGTTTTGAGTTAGGCCTAGGGTTGGAGTTTTTAACCAGAAAGCCCTGAGTTCCAAGAACACAGCAGCTGCGAAGGACTACCCAAGAAGAGCACAAAAGTACCACCACATGCCTGCCTCCACAGCTATTTCCTTGGGGACATCCCTAATTCCTGGCTGATTTGCCTTTCTCGTCGTCGGGTTGGGGTTAGGTAGGCCTTGTGCTAGGATTTTTAAAATCAGGAAGCCCAGACCTCCAGGCACACTGGAGCTGTGAAAGGCATCCAAAAGGGAGTGCAAAAGTGCCACAACATGGCTGCTTTCACAGCTTTTTCCTTAGGAAGAACCCTAATACCCGGCTGATTTACCTTCCTAGGGTTACTGTTAGGCTTGGGCCAAGGACATTTAAAACCAGGAAGCCCTGTGCTCCAGGAACACTGCAGCTGTTCAAGGCATCCCAAGGGGAGCGCAAAAGTGACACAACTTGGCTGCCTCCACTGCTATTTCCATGAGACCATCCCGAACCATAGGCAGATTTTCCTTCCTAGCTTTGAGGTTTGAGTTAGGCCTAGGGTTAGAGTTTTTTAACCAGAAAGCCCTGAGTTCCAAGAACACAGCAGCTGCGAAGGACTACCCAAGAAGAGCACAAAAGTACCACCACATGCCTGCCTCCACAGCTATTTCCTTGGGGACATCCCTAATTCCTGGCTGATTTGCCTTTCTCGTCGTCGGGTTGGGGTTAGGTAGGCCTTGTGCTAGGATTTTTAAAATCAGGAAGCCCAGACCTCCAGACACACTGGAGCTGTGAAAGGCATCCAAAAGGGAGTGCAAAAGAGCCACAACATGGCTGCTTTCACAGCTTTTTCCTTAGGAAGAACCCTAATACCCGGCTGATTTACCTTCCTAGGGTTACTGTTAGGCTTGGGCCAAGGACTTTTAAAACCAGGAAGCCCTGGGCTCCAGGAACACTGCAGCTGTTCAAGGCATCCCAACGGGAGTGCAAAAGTGACACAACTTGGCTGCCTCCACTGCTATTTCCATGAGACCATCCCCAACCTTAGGCTGATTTTCCTTCCTAGCGTTGAGTTTTGAGTTAGGCCTATGGTTAGTGTTCTTTTAACCTGAAAGCCCTGAGTTCCAAGAATACAGCAGCTGCGAAGGACTACCCAAGAAGAGCACAAAAGTACCACAACATGCCTGCCTCCACAGCTATTTCCTTGGGGACATCCCTAATTCCTGGCTGATTTGCCTTTCTCGTCGTCGGGTTGGGGTTAGGTAGGCCTTGTGCTAGGATTTTTAAAATCAGGAAGCCCAGACCTCCAGGCACACTGGAGCTGTGAATGGCATCCAAAAGGGAGTGCAAAAGAGCCACAACATGGCTGCTTTCACAGCTTTTTCCTTAGGAAGAACCCTAATACCCGGCTGATTTACCTTCCTAGGGTTACTGTTAGGCTTGGGCCAAGGACTTTTAAAACCAGGAAGCCCTGTGCTCCAGGCACACTGCAGCTGTTCAAGGCATCCCAACGGGAGTGCAAAAGTGACACAACTTGGCTGCCTCCACTGCTATTTCCATGAGACCATCCCCAACCATAGGCTGGTTTTCCTTCCTAGCGTTGAGTTTTGAGTTAGGCCTATGGTTAGTGTTCTTTTAACCTGAAAGCCCTGAGTTCCAAGAACACAGCAGCTGCGAAGGACTACCCAAGAAGAGCACAAAAGTACCACCACATGCCTGCCTCCACAGCTATTTCCTTGGGGACATCCCTAATTCCTGGCTGATTTGCCTTTCTCGTCGTAGGGTTGGGGTTAGGTAGGCCTTGTGCTAGGATTTTGAAAATCAGGAAGCCCAGACCTCCAGGCACACTGGAGCTGTGAAAGGCATCCAAAAGGGAGTGCAAAAGTGCCACAACATGGCTGCTTTCACAGCTTTTTCCTTAGGAAGAACCCTAATACCCGGCTGATTTACCTTCCTAGGGTTACTGTTAGGCTTGGGCCAAGGACATTTAAAACCAGGAAGCCCTGTGCTCCAGGAACACTGCAGCTGTTCAACGCATCCCAAGGGGAGCGCAAAAGTGACACAACTTGGCTGCCTCCACTGCTATTTCCATGAGACCATCCCGAACCATAGGCAGATTTTCCTTCCTAGCTTTGAGGTTTGAGTTAGGCCTAGGGTTAGAGTTTTTTAACCAGAAAGCCCTGAGTTCCAAGAACACAGCAGCTGCGAAGGACTACCCAAGAAGAGCACAAAAGTACCACAACATGCATGCCTCCACAGCTATTTCCTTGGGGACATCCCTAATTCCTGGCTGATTTGCCTTTCTCGTCGTCGGGTTGGGGTTAGGTAGGCCTTGTGCTAGGATTTTTAAAATCAGGAAGCCCAGACCTCCAGGCACACTGGAGCTGTGAATGGCATCCAAAAGGGAGTGCAAAAGAGGCACAACATGGCTGCTTTCACAGCTTTTTCCTTAGGAAGAACCCTAATACCCGGCTGATTTACCTTCCTAGGGTTACTGTTAGGCTTGGGCCAAGGACTTTTAAAACCAGGAAGCCCTGGGCTCCAGGCACACTGCAGCTGTTCAAGGCATCCCAACGGGAGTGCAAAAGTGACACAACTTGGCTGCCTCCACTGCTATTTCCATGAGACCATCCCCAACCATAGGCTGATTTTCCTTCCGAGCGTTGAGGTTTGAGTTAGGCCTAGGGTTAGAGTTTTTTAACCAGAAAGCCCTGAGTTCCAAGAACACAGCAGCTGCGAAGGACTACCCAAGAAGAGCACAAAAGTACCACAACATGCCTGCCTCCACAGCTATTTCCTTGGGGACATCCCTAATTCCTGGCTGATTTGCCTTTCTCGTCGTCGGGTTGGGGTTAGGTAGGCCTTGTGCTAGGATTTTTAAAATCAGGAAGCCCAGACCTCCAGGCACACTGGAGCTGTGAAAGGCATCCAAAAGGGAGTGCAAAAGTGCCACAACATGGCTGCTTTCACAGCTTTTTCCTTAGGAAGAACCCTAATACCCGGCTGATTTACCTTCCTAGGGTTACTGTTAGGCTTGGGCCAAGGACTTTTAAAACCAGGAAGCCCTGTGCTCCAGGCACACTGCAGCTGTTCAAGGCATCCCAACGGGAGCGCAAAAGTGACACAACTTGGCTGCCTCCACTGCTATTTCCATGAGACCATCCCCAAACTTAGGCTGGTTTTCCTTCCTAGCGTTGAGTTTTGAGTTAGGCCTATGGTTAGTGTTCTTTTAACCTGAAAGCCCTGAGGTCCAAGAACACAGCAGCTGCGAAGGACTACCCAAGAAGAGCACAAAAGTACCACAACATGCCTGCCTCCACAGCTATTTCCTTGGGGACATCCCTAATTCCTGGCTGATTTGCCTTTCTCGTCGTCGGGTTGGGGTTAGGTAGGCCTTGTGCTAGGATTTTGAAAATCAGAAAGCCCAGACCTCCAGGCACACTGGAGCTGTGAAAGGCATCCAAAAGGGAGTGCAAAAGTGCCACAACATGGCTGCTTTCACAGCTTTTTCCTTAGGAAGAACCCTAATACCCGGCTGATTTACCTTCCTAGGGTTACTGTTAGGCTTGGGCCAAGGACTTTTAAAACCAGGAAGCCCTGTGCTCCAGGCACACTGCAGCTGTTCAAGGCATCCCAAGGGGAGCGCAAAAGTGACACAACTTGGCTGCCTCCACTGCTATTTCCATGAGACCATACCCAACCTTAGGCTGGTTTTCCTTCCTAGCGTTGAGTTTTGAGTTAGGACTATGGTTAGTGTTCTTTTAACCTGAAAGCCCTGAGTTCCAAGAACACAGCAGCTGCGAAGGACTACCCAAGAAGAGCACAAAAGTACCACCACATGCCTGCCTCCACAGCTATTTCCTTGGGGACATCCCTAATTCCTGGCTGATTTGCCTTTCTCGTTGTCGGGTTGGGGTTAGGTAGGCCTTGTGCTAGGATTTTGAAAATCAGGAAGCCCAGACCTCCAAGCACACTGGAGCTGTGAAAGGCATCCAAAAGGGAGTGCAAAAGTGACACAACTTGGCTGCCTCCACTGCTATTTCCATGAGACCATCCCGAACCATAGGCAGATTTTCCTTCCTAGCTTTGAGGTTTGAGTTAGGCCTAGGGTTAGAGTTTTTTAACCAGAAAGCCCTGAGTTCCAAGAACACAGCAGCTGCGAAGGACTACCCAAGAAGAGCACAAAAGTACCACAACATGCCTGCCTCCACAGCTATTTCCTTGGGGACATCCCTAATTCCTGGCTGATTTGCCTTTCTCGTCGTCGGGTTGGGGTTAGGTAGGCCTTGTGCTAGGATTTTTAAAATCAGGAAGCCCAGACCTCCAGACACACTGGAGCTGTGAAAGGCATCCAAAAGGGAGTGCAAAAGAGCCACAACATGGCTGCTTTCACAGCTTTTTCCTTAGGAAGAACCCTAATACCCGGCTAATTTACCTTCCTAGGGTTACTGTTAGGCTTGGGCCAAGGACTTTTAAAACCAGGAAGCCCTGGGCTCCAGGAACACTGCAGCTGTTCAAGGCATCCCAACGGGAGTGCAAAAGTGACACAACTTGGCTGCCTCCACTGCTATTTCCATGAGACCATCCCCAACCTTAGGCTGATTTTCCTTCCTAGCGTTGAGTTTTGAGTTAGGCCTATGGTTAGTGTTCTTTTAACCTGAAAGCCCTGAGTTCCAAGAATACAGCAGCTGCGAAGGACTACCCAAGAAGAGCACAAAAGTACCACAACATGCCTGCCTCCACAGCTATTTCCTTGGGGACATCCCTAATTCCTGGCTGATTTGCCTTTCTCGTCGTCGGGTTGGGGTTAGGTAGGCCTTGTGCTAGGATTTTTAAAATCAGGAAGCCCAGACCTCCAGGCACACTGGAGCTGTGAATGGCATCCAAAAGGGAGTGCAAAAGAGCCACAACATGGCTGCTTTCACAGCTTTTTCCTTAGGAAGAACCCTAATACCCGGCTGATTTACCTTCCTAGGGTTACTGTTAGGCTTGGGCCTAGGACTTTTAAAACCAGGAAGCCCTGTGCTCCAGGCACACTGCAGCTGTTCAAGGCATCCCAACGGGAGTGCAAAAGTGACACAACTTGGCTGCCTCCACTGCTATTTCCATGAGACCATCCCCAACCATAGGCTGGTTTTCCTTCCTAGCGTTGAGTTTTGAGTTAGGCCTATGGTTAGTGTTCTTTTAACCTGAAAGCCCTGAGTTCCAAGAACACAGCAGCTGCGAAGGACTACCCAAGAAGAGCACAAAAGTACCACCACATGCCTGCCTCCACAGCTATTTCCTTGGGGACATCCCTAATTCCTGGCTGATTTGCCTTTCTCGTCGTAGGGTTGGGGTTAGGTAGGCCTTGTGCTAGGATTTTGAAAATCAGGAAGCCCAGACCTCCAGGCACACTGGAGCTGTGAAAGGCATCCAAAAGGGAGTGCAAAAGTGCCACAACATGGCTGCTTTCACAGCTTTTTCCTTAGGAAGAACCCTAATACCCGGCTGATTTACCTTCCTAGGGTTACTGTTAGGCTTGGGCCAAGGACATTTAAAACCAGGAAGCCCTGTGCTCCAGGAACACTGCAGCTGTTCAACGCATCCCAAGGGGAGCGCAAAAGTGACACAACTTGGCTGCCTCCACTGCTATTTCCATGAGACCATCCCGAACCATAGGCAGATTTTCCTTCCTAGCTTTGAGGTTTGAGTTAGGCCTAGGGTTAGAGTTTTTTAACCAGAAAGCCCTGAGTTCCAAGAACACAGCAGCTGCGAAGGACTACCCAAGAAGAGCACAAAAGTACCACCACATGCCTGCCTCCACAGCTATTTCCTTGGGGACATCCCTAATTCCTGGCTGATTTGCCTTTCTCGTCGTCGGGTTGGGGTTAGGTAGGCCTTGTGCTAGGATTTTTAAAATCAGGAAGCCCAGACCTCCAGGCACACTGGAGCTGTGAATGGCATCCAAAAGGGAGTGCAAAAGAGGCACAACATGGCTGCTTTCACAGCTTTTTCCTTAGGAAGAACCCTAATACCCGGCTGATTTACCTTCCTAGGGTTACTGTTAGGCTTGGGCCAAGGACTTTTAAAACCAGGAAGCCCTGGGCTCCAGGAACACTGCAGCTGTTCAAGGCATCCCAACGGGAGTGCAAAAGTGACACAACTTGGCTGCCTCAACTGCTATTTCCATGAGACCATCCCCAACCATAGGCTGATTTTCCTTCCGAGCGTTGAGGTTTGAGTTAGGCCTAGGGTTAGAGTTTTTTAACCAGAAAGCCCTGAGTTCCAAGAACACAGCAGCTGCGAAGGACTACCCAAGAAGAGCACAAAAGTACCACAACATGCCTGCCTCCACAGCTATTTCCTTGGGGACATCCCTAATTCCTGGCTGATTTGCCTTTCTCGTCGTCGGGTTGGGGTTAGGTAGGCCTTGTGCTAGGATTTTTAAAATCAGGAAGCCCAGACCTCCAGGCACACTGGAGCTGTGAAAGGCATCCAAAAGGGAGTGCAAAAGTGCCACAACATGGCTGCTTTCACAGCTTTTTCCTTAGGAAGAACCCTAATACCCGGCTGATTTACCTTCCTAGGGTTACTGTTAGGCTTGGGCCAAGGACTTTTAAAACCAGGAAGCCCTGGGCTCCAGGCACACTGCAGCTGTTCAAGGCATCCCAACGGGAGCGCAAAAGTGACACAACTTGGCTGCCTCCACTGCTATTTCCATGAGACCATCCCCAAACTTAGGCTGGTTTTCCTTCCGAGCGTTGAGTTTTGAGTTAGGCCTATGGTTAGTGTTCTTTTAACCAGAAAGCCCTGAGGTCCAAGAATACAGCAGCTGCGAAGGACTACCCAAGAAGAGCACAAAAGTACCACAACATGCCTGCCTCCACAGCTATTTCCTTGGGGACATCCCTAATTCCTGGCTGATTTGCCTTTCTCGTCGTCGGGTTGGGGTTAGGTAGGCCTTGTGCTAGGATTTTGAAAATCAGAAAGCCCAGAACTCCAGGCACACTGGAGCTGTGAAAGGCATCCAAAAGGGAGTGCAAAAGTGCCACAACATGGCTGCTTTCACAGCTTTTTCCTTAGGAAGAACCCTAATACCCGGCTGATTTACCTTCCTAGGGTTACTGTTAGGCTTGGGCCAAGGACTTTTAAAACCAGGAAGCCCTGTGCTCCAGGCACACTGCAGCTGTTCAAGGCATCCCAAGGGGAGCGCAAAAGTGACACAACTTGGCTGCCTCCACTGCTATTTCCATGAGACCATACCCAACCTTAGGCTGGTTTTCCTTCCTAGCGTTGAGTTTTGAGTTAGGCCTATGGTTAGTGTTCTTTTAACCTGAAAGCCCTGAGTTCCAAGAACACAGCAGCTGCGAAGGACTACCCAAGAAGAGCACAAAAGTACCACCACATGCCTGCCTCCACAGCTATTTCCTTGGGGACATCCCTAATTCCTGGCTGATTTGCCTTTCTCGTCGTCGGGTTGGGGTTAGGTAGGCCTTGTGCTAGGATTTTGAAAATCAGGAAGCCCAGACCTCCAGGCACACTGGAGCTGTGAAAGGCATCCAAAAGGGAGTGCAAAAGTGCCACAACATGGCTGCTTTCACAGCTTTTTCCTTAGGAAGAACCCTAATACCCGGCTGATTTACCTTCCTAGGGTTACTGTTAGGCTTGGGCCTAGGACTTTTAAAACCAGGAAGCCCTGTGCTCCAGGCACACTGCAGCTGTTCAAGGCATCCCAACGGGAGCGCAAAAGTGACACAACTTGGCTGCCTCCACTGCTATTTCCATGAGACCATCCCCAACCATAGGCTGGTTTTCCTTCCTAGCGTTGAGTTTTGAGTTAGGCCTAGGGTTGGAGATTTTAACCAGAAAGCCCTGAGTTCCAAGAACACAGCAGCTGCGAAGGACTACCCAAGAAGAGCACAAAAGTACCACCACATGCCTGCCTCCACAGCTATTTCCTTGGGGACATCCCTAATTCCTGGCTGATTTGCCTTTCTCGTCGTCGGGTTGGGGTTAGGTAGGCCTTGTGCTAGGATTTTTAAAATCAGGAAGCCCAGACCTCCAGGCACACTGGAGCTGTGAAAGGCATCCAAAAGGGAGTGCAAAAGTGCCACAACATGGCTGCTTTCACAGCTTTTTCCTTAGGAAGAACCCTAATACCCGGCTGATTTACCTTCCTAGGGTTACTGTTAGGCTTGGGCCAAGGACATTTAAAACCAGGAAGCCCTGTGCTCCAGGAACACTGCAGCTGTTCAAGGCATCCCAAGGGGAGCGCAAAAGTGACACAACTTGGCTGCCTCCACTGCTATTTCCATGAGACCATCCCGAACCATAGGCAGATTTTCCTTCCTAGCTTTGAGGTTTGAGTTAGGCCTAGGGTTAGAGTTTTTTAACCAGAAAGCCCTGAGTTCCAAGAACACAGCAGCTGCGAAGGACTACCCAAGAAGAGCACAAAAGTACCACCACATGCCTGCCTCCACAGCTATTTCCTTGGGGACATCCCTAATTCCTGGCTGATTTGCCTTTCTCGTCGTCGGGTTGGGGTTAGGTAGGCCTTGTGCTAGGATTTTTAAAATCAGGAAGCCCAGACCTCCAGACACACTGGAGCTGTGAAAGGCATCCAAAAGGGAGTGCAAAAGAGCCACAACATGGCTGCTTTCACAGCTTTTTCCTTAGGAAGAACCCTAATACCCGGCTGATTTACCTTCCTAGGGTTACTGTTAGGCTTGGGCCAAGGACTTTTAAAACCAGGAAGCCCTGGGCTCCAGGAACACTGCAGCTGTTCAAGGCATCCCAACGGGAGTGCAAAAGTGACACAACTTGGCTGCCTCCACTGCTATTTCCATGAGACCATCCCCAACCTTAGGCTGATTTTCCTTCCTAGCGTTGAGTTTTGAGTTAGGCCTATGGTTAGTGTTCTTTTAACCTGAAAGCCCTGAGTTCCAAGAATACAGCAGCTGCGAAGGACTACCCAAGAAGAGCAAAAAAGTACCACAACATGCCTGCCTCCACAGCTATTTCCTTGGGGACATCCCTAATTCCTGGCTGATTTGCCTTTCTCGTTGTCGGGTTGGGGTTAGGTAGGCCTTGTGCTAGGATTTTTAAAATCAGGAAGCCCAGACCTCCAGGCACACTGGAGCTGTGAAAGGCATCCAAAAGGGAGTGCAAAAGTGCCACAACATGGCTGCTTTCACAGCTTTTTCCTTAGGAAGAACCCTAATACCCGGCTGATTTACCTTCCTAGGGTTACTGTTAGGCTTGGGCCTAGGACTTTTAAAACCAGGAAGCCCTGTGCTCCAGGCACACTGCAGCTGTTCAAGGCATCCCAAGGGGAGCGCAAAAGTGACACAACTTGGCTGCCTCCACTGCTATTTCCATGAGACCATCCCCAACCATAGGCTGGTTTTCCTTCCTAGCGTTGAGTTTTGAGTTAGGCCTAGGGTTGGAGTTTTTTAACCAGAAAGCCCTGAGTTCCAAGAACACAGCAGCTGCGAAGGACTACCCAAGAAGAGCACAAAAGTACCACCACATGCCTGCCTCCACAGCTATTTCCTTGGGGACATCCCTAATTCCTGGCTGATTTGCCTTTCTCGTCGTCGGGTTGGGGTTAGGTAGGCCTTGTGCTAGGATTTTTAAAATCAGGAAGCCCAGACCTCCAGGCACACTGGAGCTGTGAAAGGCATCCAAAAGGGAGTGCAAAAGTGCCACAACATGGCTGCTTTCACAGCTTTTTCCTTAGGAAGAACCCTAATACCCGGCTGATTTACCTTCCTAGGGTTACTGTTAGGCTTGGGCCAAGGACATTTAAAACCAGGAAGCCCTGTGCTCCAGGAACACTGCAGCTGTTCAACGCATCCCAAGGGGAGCGCAAAAGTGACACAACTTGGCTGCCTCCACTGCTATTTCCATGAGACCATCCCGAACCATAGGCAGATTTTCCTTCCTAGCTTTGAGGTTTGAGTTAGGCCTAGGGTTAGAGTTTTTTAACCAGAAAGCCCTGAGTTCCAAGAACACAGCAGCTGCGAAGGACTACCCAAGAAGAGCACAAAAGTACCACCACATGCCTGCCTCCACAGCTATTTCCTTGGGGACATCCCTAATTCCTGGCTGATTTGCCTTTCTCGTCGTCGGGTTGGGGTTAGGTAGGCCTTGTGCTAGGATTTTTAAAATCAGGAAGCCCAGACCTCCAGACACACTGGAGCTGTGAAAGGCATCCAAAAGGGAGTGCAAAAGAGCCACAACATGGCTGCTTTCACAGCTTTTTCCTTAGGAAGAACCCTAATACCCGGCTGATTTACCTTCCTAGGGTTACTGTTAGGCTTGGGCCAAGGACTTTTAAAACCAGGAAGCCCTGGGCTCCAGGAACACTGCAGCTGTTCAAGGCATCCCAACAGGAGTGCAAAAGTGACACAACTTGGCTGCCTCCACTGCTATTTCCATGAGACCATCCCCAACCTTAGGCTGATTTTCCTTCCTAGCGTTGAGTTTTGAGTTAGGCCTATGGTTAGTGTTCTTTTAACCTGAAAGCCCTGAGTTCCAAGAATACAGCAGCTGCGAAGGACTACCCAAGAAGAGCACAAAAGTACCACCACATGCCTGCCTCCACAGCTATTTCCTTGGGGACATCCCTAATTCCTGGCTGATTTGCCTTTCTCGTTGTCGGGTTGGGGTTAGGTAGGCCTTGTGCTAGGATTTTTAAAATCAGGAAGCCCAGACCTCCAGGCACACTGGAGCTGTGAGAGGCATCCAAAAGGGAGTGCAAAAGTGCCACAACATGGCTGCTTTCACAGCTTTTTCCTTAGGAAGAACCCTAATACCCGGCTGATTTACCTTCCTAGGGTTACTGTTAGGCTTGGGCCAAGGACTTTTAAAACCAGGAAGCCCTGTGCTCCAGGCACACTGCAGCTGTTCAAGGCATCCCAAGGGGAGCGCAAAAGTGACACAACTTGGCTGCCTCCACTGCTATTTCCATGAGACCATCCCCAATTTTAGGCTGGTTTTCCTTCCTAGCGTTGAGTTTTGAGTTAGGCCTATGGTTAGTGTTCTTTTAACCTGAAAGCCCTGAGTTCCAAGAACACAGCAGCTGCGAAGGACTACCCAAGAAGAGCACAAAAGTACCACAACATGCCTGCCTCCACAGCTATTTCCTTGGGGACATCCCTAATTCCTGGCTGATTTGCCTTTCTCGTCGTCGGGTTGGGGTTAGGTAGGCCTTGTGCTAGGATTTTTAAAATCAGGAAGCCCAGACCTCCAGGCACACTGGAGCTGTGAAAGGCATCCAAAAGGGAGTGCAAAAGTGCCACAACATGGCTACTTTCACAGCTTTTTCCTTAGGAAGAACCCTAATACCCGGCTGATTTACCTTCCTAGGGTTACTGTTAGGCTTGGGCCAAGGACTTTTAAAACCAGGAAGCCCTGGGCTCCAGGAACACTGCAGCTGTTCAACGCATCCCAAGGGGAGCGCAAAAGTGACACAACTTGGCTGCCTCCACTGCTATTTCCATGAGACCATCCCGAACCATAGGCAGATTTTCCTTCCTAACTTTGAGGTTTGAGTTAGGCCTAGGGTTAGAGTTTTTTAACCAGAAAGCCCTGAGTTCCAAGAACACAGCAGCTGCGAAGGACTACCCAAGAAGAGCACAAAAGTACCACCACATGCCTGCCTCCACAGCTATTTCCTTGGGGACATCCCTAATTCCTGGCTGATTTGCCTTTCTCGTCGTCGGGTTGGGGTTAGGTAGGCCTTGTGCTAGGATTTTTAAAATCAGGAAGCCCAGACCTCCAGACACACTGGAGCTGTGAATGGCATCCAAAAGGGAGTGCAAAAGAGCCACAACATGGCTGCTTTCACAGCTTTTTCCTTAGGAAGAACCCTAATACCCGGCTGATTTACCTTCCTAGGGTTACTGTTAGGCTTGGGCCAAGGACTTTTAAAACCAGGAAGCCCTGGGCTCCAGGAACACTGCAGCTGTTCAAGGCATCCCAACGGAAGTGCAAAAGTGACACATCTTGGCTGCCTCCACTGCTATTTCCATGAGACCATCCCCAACCATAGGCTGATTTTCCTTCCTAGCGTTGAGGTTTGAGTTAGGCCTAGGGTTAGAGTTTTTTAACCAGAAAGCCCTGAGTTCCAAGAACACAGCAGCTGCGAAGGACTACCCAAGAAGAGCACAAAAGTACCACAACATGCCTGCCTCCACAGCTATTTCCTTGGGGACATCCCTAATTCCTGGCTGATTTGCCTTTCTCGTCGTCGGGTTGGGGTTAGGTAGGCCTTGTGCTAGGATTTTTAAAATCAGGAAGCCCAGACCTCCAGGCACACTGGAGCTGTGAAAGGCATCCAAAAGGGAGTGCAAAAGTGCCACAACATGGCTGCTTTCACAGCTTTTTCCTTAGGAAGAACCCTAATACCCGGCTGATTTACCTTCCTAGGGTTACTGTTAGGCTTGGGCCAAGGACTTTTAAAACCAGGAAGCCCTGTGCTCCAGGCACACTGCAGCTGTTCAAGGCATCCCAACGGGAGCGCAAAAGTGACACAACTTGGCTGCCTCCACTGCTATTTCCATGAGACCATCCCCAACCTTAGGCTGGTTTTCCTTCCTAGCGTTGAGTTTTGAGTTAGGCCTATGGTTAGTGTTCTTTTAACCTGAAAGCCCTGAGTTCCAAGAACACAGCAGCTGCGAAGGACTACCCAAGAAGAGCACAAAAGTACCACAACATGCCTGCCTCCACAGCTATTTCCTTGGGGACATCCCTAATTCCTGGCTGATTTGCCTTTCTCGTCGTCGGGTTGGGGTTAGGTAGGCCTTGTGCTAGGATTTTGAAAATCAGAAAGCCCAGACCTCCAGGCACACTGGAGCTGTGAAAGGCATCCAAAAGGGAGTGCAAAAGTGCCACAACATGGCTGCTTTCACAGCTTTTTCCTTAGGAAGAACCCTAATACCCGGCTGATTTACCTTCCTAGGGTTACTGTTAGGCTTGGGCCAAGGACTTTTAAAACCAGGAAGCCCTGTGCTCCAGGCACACTGCAGCTGTTCAAGGCATCCCAAGGGGAGCGCAAAAGTGACACAACTTGGCTGCCTCCACTGCTATTTCCATGAGACCATCCCCAACCATAGGCTGGTTTTCCTTCCTAGCGTTGAGTTTTGAGTTAGGCCTAGGGTTGGAGTTTTTTAACCAGAAAGCCCTGAGTTCCAAGAACACAGCAGCTGCGAAGGACTACCCAAGAAGAGCACAAAAGTACCACCACATGCCTGCCTCCACAGCTATTTCCTTGGGGACATCCCTAATTCCTGGCTGATTTGCCTTTCTCGTCGTCGGGTTGGGGTTAGGTAGGCCTTGTGCTAGGATTTTTAAAATCAGGAAGCCCAGACCTCCAGGCACACTGGAGCTGTGAAAGGCATCCAAAAGGGAGTGCAAAAGTGCCACAACATGGCTGCTTTCACAGCTTTTTCCTTAGGAAGAACCCTAATACCCGGCTGATTTACCTTCCTAGGGTTACTGTTAGGCTTGGGCCAAGGACATTTAAAACCAGGAAGCCCTGTGCTCCAGGAACACTGCAGCTGTTCAAGGCATCCCAAGGGGAGCGCAAAAGTGACACAACTTGGCTGCCTCCACTGCTATTTCCATGAGACCATCCCGAACCATAGGCAGATTTTCCTTCCTAGCTTTGAGGTTTGAGTTAGGCCTAGGGTTAGAGTTTTTTAACCAGAAAGCCCTGAGTTCCAAGAACACAGCAGCTGCGAAGGACTACCCAAGAAGAGCACAAAAGTACCACCACATGCCTGCCTCCACAGCTATTTCCTTGGGGACATCCCTAATTCCTGGCTGATTTGCCTTTCTCGTCGTCGGGTTGGGGTTAGGTAGGCCTTGTGCTAGGATTTTTAAAATCAGGAAGCCCAGACCTCCAGACACACTGGAGCTGTGAAAGGCATCCAAAAGGGAGTGCAAAAGAGCCACAACATGGCTGCTTTCACAGCTTTTTCCTTAGGAAGAACCCTAATACCCGGCTGATTTACCTTCCTAGGGTTACTGTTAGGCTTGGGCCAAGGACTTTTAAAACCAGGAAGCCCTGGGCTCCAGGAACACTGCAGCTGTTCAAGGCATCCCAACGGGAGTGCAAAAGTGACACAACTTGGCTGCCTCCACTGCTATTTCCATGAGACCATCCCCAACCTTAGGCTGATTTTCCTTCCTAGCGTTGAGTTTTGAGTTAGGCCTATGGTTAGTGTTCTTTTAACCTGAAAGCCCTGAGTTCCAAGAATACAGCAGCTGCGAAGGACTACCCAAGAAGAGCACAAAAGTACCACAACATGCCTGCCTCCACAGCTATTTCCTTGGGGACATCCCTAATTCCTGGCTGATTTGCCTTTCTCGTCGTCGGGTTGGGGTTAGGTAGGCCTTGTGCTAGGATTTTGAAAATCAGGAAGCCCAGACCTCCAGGCACACTGGAGCTGTGAAAGGCATCCAAAAGGGAGTGCAAAAGTGCCACAACATGGCTGCTTTCACAGCTTTTTCCTTAGGAAGAACCCTAATACCCGGCTGATTTACCTTCCTAGGGTTACTGTTAGGCTTGGGCCTAGGACTTTTAAAACCAGGAAGCCCTGTGCTCCAGGCACACTGCAGCTGTTCAAGGCATCCCAACGGGAGCGCAAAAGTGACACAACTTGGCTGCCTCCACTGCTATTTCCATGAGACCATCCCCAACCATAGGCTGGTTTTCCTTCCTAGCGTTGAGTTTTGAGTTAGGCCTAGGGTTGGAGTTTTTTAACCAGAAAGCCCTGAGTTCCAAGAACACAGCAGCTGCGAAGGACTACCCAAGAAGAGCACAAAAGTACCACCACATGCCTGCCTCCACAGCTATTTCCTTGGGGACATCCCTAATTCCTGGCTGATTTGCCTTTCTCGTCGTCGGGTTGGGGTTAGGTAGGCCTTGTGCTAGGATTTTTAAAATCAGGAAGCCCAGACCTCCAGGCACACTGGAGCTGTGAAAGGCATCCAAAAGGGAGTGCAAAAGTGCCACAACATGGCTGCTTTCACAGCTTTTTCCTTAGGAAGAACCCTAATACCCGGCTGATTTACCTTCCTAGGGTTACTGTTAGGCTTGGGCCAAGGACATTTAAAACCAGGAAGCCCTGTGCTCCAGGAACACTGCAGCTGTTCAACGCATCCCAAGGGGAGCGCAAAAGTGACACAACTTGGCTGCCTCCACTGCTATTTCCATGAGACCATCCCGAACCATAGGCAGATTTTCCTTCCTAGCTTTGAGGTTTGAGTTAGGCCTAGGGTTAGAGTTTTTTAACCAGAAAGCCCTGAGTTCCAAGAACACAGCAGCTGCGAAGGACTACCCAAGAAGAGCACAAAAGTACCACCACATGCCTGCCTCCACAGCTATTTCCTTGGGGACATCCCTAATTCCTGGCTGATTTGCCTTTCTCGTTGTCGGGTTGGGGTTAGGTAGGCCTTGTGCTAGGATTTTTAAAATCAGGAAGCCCAGACCTCCAGGCACACTGGAGCTGTGAGAGGCATCCAAAAGGGAGTGCAAAAGTGCCACAACATGGCTGCTTTCACAGCTTTTTCCTTAGGAAGAACCCTAATACCCGGCTGATTTACCTTCCTAGGGTTACTGTTAGGCTTAGGCCTAGGACTTTTAAAACCAGGAAGCCCTGTGCTCCAGGCACACTGCAGCTGTTCAAGGCATCCCAACGGGAGCGCAAAAGTGACACAACTTGGCTGCCTCCACTGCTATTTCCATGAGACCATCCCCAACCATAGGCTGGTTTTCCTTCCTAGCGTTGAGTTTTGAGTTAGGCCTAGGGTTGGAGTTTTTTAACCAGAAAGCCCTGAGTTCCAAGAACACAGCAGCTGCGAAGGACTACCCAAGAAGAGCACAAAAGTACCACCACATGCCTGCCTCCACAGCTATTTCCTTGGGGACATCCCTAATTCCTGGCTGATTTGCCTTTCTCGTCGTCGGGTTGGGGTTAGGTAGGCCTTGTGCTAGGATTTTTAAAATCAGGAAGCCCAGACCTCCAGGCACACTGGAGCTGTGAAAGGCATCCAAAAGGGAGTGCAAAAGTGCCACAACATGGCTGCTTTCACAGCTTTTTCCTTAGGAAGAACCCTAATACCCGGCTGATTTACCTTCCTAGGGTTACTGTTAGGCTTGGGCCAAGGACTTTTAAAACCAGGAAGCCCTGTGCTCCAGGCACACTGCAGCTGTTCAAGGCATCCCAAGGGGAGCGCAAAAGTGACACAACTTGGCTGCCTCCACTGCTATTTCCATGAGACCATCCCCAATTTTAGGCTGGTTTTCCTTCCTAGCGTTGAGTTTTGAGTTAGGCCTATGGTTAGTGTTCTTTTAACCTGAAAGCCCTGAGTTCCAAGAACACAGCAGCTGCGAAGGACTACCCAAGAAGAGTACAAAAGTACCACCACATGCCTGCCTCCACAGCTATTTCCTTGGGGACATCCCTAATTCCTGGCTGATTTGCCTTTCTCGTCGTCGGGTTGGGGTTAGGTAGGCCTTGTGCTAGGATTTTTAAAATCAGGAAGCCCAGACCTCCAGACACACTGGAGCTGTGAATGGCATCCAAAAGGGAGTGCAAAAGAGCCACAACATGGCTGCTTTCACAGCTTTTTCCTTAGGAAGAACCCTAATACCCGGCTGATTTACCTTCCTAGGGTTACTGTTAGGCTTGGGCCAAGGACTTTTAAAACCAGGAAGCCCTGGGCTCCAGGAACACTGCAGCTGTTCAAGGCATCCCAACGGAAGTGCAAAAGTGACACATCTTGGCTGCCTCCACTGCTATTTCCATGAGACCATCCCCAACCATAGGCTGATTTTCCTTCCTAGCGTTGAGGTTTGAGTTAGGCCTAGGGTTAGAGTTTTTTAACCAGAAAGCCCTGAGTTCCAAGAACACAGCAGCTGCGAAGGACTACCCAAGAAGAGCACAAAAGTACCACAACATGCCTGCCTCCACAGCTATTTCCTTGGGGACATCCCTAATTCCTGGCTGATTTGCCTTTCTCGTCGTCGGGTTGGGGTTAGGTAGGCCTTGTGCTAGGATTTTTAAAATCAGGAAGCCCAGACCTCCAGGCACACTGGAGCTGTGAAAGGCATCCAAAAGGGAGTGCAAAAGTGCCACAACATGGCTGCTTTCACAGCTTTTTCCTTAGGAAGAACCCTAATACCCGGCTGATTTACCTTCCTAGGGTTACTGTTAGGCTTGGGCCAAGGACTTTTAAAACCAGGAAGCCCTGTGCTCCAGGCACACTGCAGCTGTTCAAGGCATCCCAACGGGAGCGCAAAAGTGACACAACTTGGCTGCCTCCACTGCTATTTCCATGAGACCATCCCCAACCTTAGGCTGGTTTTCCTTCCTAGCGTTGAGTTTTGAGTTAGGCCTATGGTTAGTGTTCTTTTAACCTGAAAGCCCTGAGTTCCAAGAACACAGCAGCTGCGAAGGACTACCCAAGAAGAGCACAAAAGTACCACAACATGCATGCCTCCACAGCTATTTCCTTGGGGACATCCCTAATTCCTGGCTGATTTGCCTTTCTCGTCGTCGGGTTGGGGTTAGGTAGGCCTTGTGCTAGGATTTTGAAAATCAGAAAGCCCAGACCTCCAGGCACACTGGAGCTGTGAAAGGCATCCAAAAGGGAGTGCAAAAGTGCCACAACATGGCTGCTTTCACAGCTTTTTCCTTAGGAAGAACCCTAATACCCGGCTGATTTACCTTCCTAGGGTTACTGTTAGGCTTGGGCCAAGGACTTTTAAAACCAGGAAGCCCTGTGCTCCAGGCACACTGCAGCTGTTCAAGGCATCCCAAGGGGAGCGCAAAAGTGACACAACTTGGCTGCCTCCACTGCTATTTCCATGAGACCATCCCCAACCATAGGCTGGTTTTCCTTCCTAGCGTTGAGTTTTGAGTTAGGCCTAGGGTTGGAGTTTTTTAACCAGAAAGCCCTGAGTTCCAAGAACACAGCAGCTGCGAAGGACTACCCAAGAAGAGCACAAAAGTACCACCACATGCCTGCCTCCACAGCTATTTCCTTGGGGACATCCCTAATTCCTGGCTGATTTGCCTTTCTCGTCGTCGGGTTGGGGTTAGGTAGGCCTTGTGCTAGGATTTTTAAAATCAGGAAGCCCAGACCTCCAGGCACACTGGAGCTGTGAAAGGCATCCAAAAGGGAGTGCAAAAGTGCCACAACATGGCTGCTTTCACAGCTTTTTCCTTAGGAAGAACCCTAATACCCGGCTGATTTACCTTCCTAGGGTTACTGTTAGGCTTGGGCCAAGGACATTTAAAACCAGGAAGCCCTGTGCTCCAGGAACACTGCAGCTGTTCAAGGCATCCCAAGGGGAGCGCAAAAGTGACACAACTTGGCTGCCTCCACTGCTATTTCCATGAGACCATCCCGAACCATAGGCAGATTTTCCTTCCTAGCTTTGAGGTTTGAGTTAGGCCTAGGGTTAGAGTTTTTTAACCAGAAAGCCCTGAGTTCCAAGAACACAGCAGCTGCGAAGGACTACCCAAGAAGAGCACAAAAGTACCACCACATGCCTGCCTCCACAGCTATTTCCTTGGGGACATCCCTAATTCCTGGCTGATTTGCCTTTCTCGTCGTCGGGTTGGGGTTAGGTAGGCCTTGTGCTAGGATTTTTAAAATCAGGAAGCCCAGACCTCCAGACACACTGGAGCTGTGAAAGGCATCCAAAAGGGAGTGCAAAAGAGCCACAACATGGCTGCTTTCACAGCTTTTTCCTTAGGAAGAACCCTAATACCCGGCTGATTTACCTTCCTAGGGTTACTGTTAGGCTTGGGCCAAGGACTTTTAAAACCAGGAAGCCCTGGGCTCCAGGAACACTGCAGCTGTTCAAGGCATCCCAACGGGAGTGCAAAAGTGACACAACTTGGCTGCCTCCACTGCTATTTCCATGAGACCATCCCCAACCTTAGGCTGATTTTCCTTCCTAGCGTTGAGTTTTGAGTTAGGCCTATGGTTAGTGTTCTTTTAACCTGAAAGCCCTGAGTTCCAAGAATACAGCAGCTGCGAAGGACTACCCAAGAAGAGCACAAAAGTACCACAACATGCCTGCCTCCACAGCTATTTCCTTGGGGACATCCCTAATTCCTGGCTGATTTGCCTTTCTCGTTGTCGGGTTGGGGTTAGGTAGGCCTTGTGCTAGGATTTTGAAAATCAGGAAGCCCAGACCTCCAGGCACACTGGAGCTGTGAAAGGCATCCAAAAGGGAGTGCAAAAGTGCCACAACATGGCTGCTTTCACAGCTTTTTCCTTAGGAAGAACCCTAATACCCGGCTGATTTACCTTCCTAGGGTTACTGTTAGGCTTGGGCCTAGGACTTTTAAAACCAGGAAGCCCTGTGCTCCAGGCACACTGCAGCTGTTCAAGGCATCCCAACGGGAGCGCAAAAGTGACACAACTTGGCTGCCTCCACTGCTATTTCCATGAGACCATCCCCAACCATAGGCTGGTTTTCCTTCCTAGCGTTGAGTTTTGAGTTAGGCCTAGGGTTGGAGTTTTTTAACCAGAAAGCCCTGAGTTCCAAGAACACAGCAGCTGCGAAGGACTACCCAAGAAGAGCACAAAAGTACCACCACATGCCTGCCTCCACAGCTATTTCCTTGGGGACATCCCTAATTCCTGGCTGATTTGCCTTTCTCGTCGTCGGGTTGGGGTTAGGTAGGCCTTGTGCTAGGATTTTTAAAATCAGGAAGCCCAGACCTCCAGGCACACTGGAGCTGTGAAAGGCATCCAAAAGGGAGTGCAAAAGTGCCACAACATGGCTGCTTTCACAGCTTTTTCCTTAGGAAGAACCCTAATACCCGGCTGATTTACCTTCCTAGGGTTACTGTTAGGCTTGGGCCAAGGACATTTAAAACCAGGAAGCCCTGTGCTCCAGGAACACTGCAGCTGTTCAACGCATCCCAAGGGGAGCGCAAAAGTGACACAACTTGGCTGCCTCCACTGCTATTTCCATGAGACCATCCCGAACCATAGGCAGATTTTCCTTCCTAGCTTTGAGGTTTGAGTTAGGCCTAGGGTTAGAGTTTTTTAACCAGAAAGCCCTGAGTTCCAAGAACACAGCAGCTGCGAAGGACTACCCAAGAAGAGCACAAAAGTACCACCACATGCCTGCCTCCACAGCTATTTCCTTGGGGACATCCCTAATTCCTGGCTGATTTGCCTTTCTCGTTGTCGGGTTGGGGTTAGGTAGGCCTTGTGCTAGGATTTTTAAAATCAGGAAGCCCAGACCTCCAGGCACACTGGAGCTGTGAGAGGCATCCAAAAGGGAGTGCAAAAGTGCCACAACATGGCTGCTTTCACAGCTTTTTCCTTAGGAAGAACCCTAATACCCGGCTGATTTACCTTCCTAGGGTTACTGTTAGGCTTAGGCCTAGGACTTTTAAAACCAGGAAGCCCTGTGCTCCAGGCACACTGCAGCTGTTCAAGGCATCCCAACGGGAGCGCAAAAGTGACACAACTTGGCTGCCTCCACTGCTATTTCCATGAGACCATCCCCAACCATAGGCTGGTTTTCCTTCCTAGCGTTGAGTTTTGAGTTAGGCCTAGGGTTGGAGTTTTTTAACCTGAAAGCCCTGAGTTCCAAGAACACAGCAGCTGCGAAGGACTACCCAAGAAGAGTACAAAAGTACCACCACATGCCTGCCTCCACAGCTATTTCCTTGGGGACATCCCTAATTCCTGGCTGATTTGCCTTTCTCGTCGTCGGGTTGGGGTTAGGTAGGCCTTGTGCTAGGATTTTGAAAATCAGGAAGCCCAGACCTCCAGGCACACTGGAGCTGTGAAAGGCATCCAAAAGGGAGTGCAAAAGTGCCACAACATGGCTACTTTCACAGCTTTTTCCTTAGGAAGAACCCTAATACCCGGCTGATTTACCTTCCTAGGGTTACTGTTAGGCTTGGGCCAAGGACATTTAAAACCAGGAAGCCCTGTGCTCCAGGAACACTGCAGCTGTTCAACGCATCCCAAGGGGAGCGCAAAAGTGACACAACTTGGCTGCCTCCACTGCTATTTCCATGAGACCATCCCGAACCATAGGCAGATTTTCCTTCCTAGCTTTGAGGTTTGAGTTAGGCCTAGGGTTAGAGTTTTTTAACCAGAAAGCCCTGAGTTCCAAGAACACAGCAGCTGCGAAGGACTACCCAAGAAGAGCACAAAAGTACCACACAATGCCTGCCTCCACAGCTATTTCCTTGGGGACATCCCTAATTCCTGGCTGATTTGCCTTTCTCGTCGTCGGGTTGGGGTTAGGTAGGCCTTGTGCTAGGATTTTTAAAATCAGGAAGCCCAGACCTCCAGACACACTGGAGCTGTGAATGGCATCCAAAAGGGAGTGCAAAAGAGCCACAACATGGCTGCTTTCACAGCTTTTTCCTTAGGAAGAACCCTAATACCCGGCTGATTTACCTTCCTAGGGTTACTGTTAGGCTTGGGCCAAGGACTTTTAAAACCAGGAAGCCCTGGGCTCCAGGAACACTGCAGCTGTTCAAGGCATCCCAACGGGAGTGCAAAAGTGACACAACTTGGCTGCCTCCACTGCTATTTCCATGAGACCATCCCCAACCATAGGCTGATTTTCCTTCCTAGCGTTGAGGTTTGAGTTAGGCCTAGGGTTAGAGTTTTTTAACCAGAAAGCCCTGAGTTCCAAGAACACAGCAGCTGCGAAGGACTACCCAAGAAGAGCACAAAAGTACCACAACATGCCTGCCTCCACAGCTATTTCCTTGGGGACATCCCTAATTCCTGGCTGATTTGCCTTTCTCGTCGTCGGGTTGGGGTTAGGTAGGCCTTGTGCTAGGATTTTTAAAATCAGGAAGCCCAGACCTCCAGGCACACTGGAGCTGTGAAAGGCATCCAAAAGGGAGTGCAAAAGTGCCACAACATGGCTGCTTTCACAGCTTTTTCCTTAGGAAGAACCCTAATACCCGGCTGATTTACCTTCCTAGGGTTACTGTTAGGCTTGGGCCAAGGACTTTTAAAACCAGGAAGCCCTGTGCTCCAGGCACACTGCAGCTGTTCAAGGCATCCCAAGGGGAGCGCAAAAGTGACACAACTTGGCTGCCTCCACTGCTATTTCCATGAGACCATCCCCAACCTTAGGCTGGTTTTCCTTCCTTGCGTTGAGTTTTGAGTTAGGCCTATGGTTAGTGTTCTTTTAACCTGAAAGCCCTGAGTTCCAAGAACACAGCAGCTGCGAAGGACTACCCAAGAAGAGCACAAAAGTACCACAACATGCCTGCCTCCACAGCTATTTCCTTGGGGACATCCCTAATTCCTGGCTGATTTGCCTTTCTCGTCGTCGGGTTGGGGTTAGGTAGGCCTTGTGCTAGGATTTTGAAAATCAGAAAGCCCAGACCTCCAGGCACACTGGAGCTGTGAAAGGCATCCAAAAGGGAGTGCAAAAGTGCCACAACATGGCTGCTTTCACAGCTTTTTCCTTAGGAAGAACCCTAATACCCGGCTGATTTACCTTCCTAGGGTTACTGTTAGGCTTGGGCCAAGGACTTTTAAAACCAGGAAGCCCTGTGCTCCAGGCACACTGCAGCTGTTCAAGGCATCCCAAGGGGAGCGCAAAAGTGACACAACTTGGCTGCCTCCACTGCTATTTCCATGAGACCATCCCCAATTTTAGGCTGGTTTTCCTTCCTAGCGTTGAGTTTTGAGTTAGGCCTATGGTTAGTGTTCTTTTAACCTGAAAGCCCTGAGTTCCAAGAACACAGCAGCTGCGAAGGACTACCCAAGAAGAGCACAAAAGTACCACCACATGCCTGCCTCCACAGCTATTTCCTTGGGGACATCCCTAATTCCTGGCTGATTTGCCTTTCTCGTCGTCGGGTTGGGGTTAGGTAGGCCTTGTGCTAGGATTTTTAAAATCAGGAAGCCCAGACCTCCAGGCACACTGGAGCTGTGAAAGGCATCCAAAAGGGAGTGCAAAAGTGCCACAACATGGCTGCTTTCACAGCTTTTTCCTTAGGAAGAACCCTAATACCCGGCTGATTTACCTTCCTAGGGTTACTGTTAGGCTTGAGCCAAGGACATTTAAAACCAGGAAGCCCTGTGCTCCAGGAACACTGCAGCTGTTCAAGGCATCCCAACGGGAGCGCAAAAGTGACACAACTTGGCTGCCTCCACTGCTATTTCCATGAGACCATCCCGAACCATAGGCTGATTTTCCTTCCTAGCGTTGAGGTTTGAGTTAGGCCTAGGGTTAGAGTTTTTTAACCAGAAAGCCCTGAGTTCCAAGAACACAGCAGCTGCGAAGGACTACCCAAGAAGAGCACAAAAGTACCACCACATGCCTGCCTCCACTGCTATTTCCTTGGGGACATCCCTAATTCCTGGCTGATTTGCCTTTCTCGTTGTCGGGTTGGGGTTAGGTAGGCCTTGTGCTAGGATTTTTAAAATCAGGAAGCCCAGACCTCCAGGCACACTGGAGCTGTGAAAGGCATCCAAAAGGGAGTGCAAAAGTGCCACAACATGGCTGCTTTCACAGCTTTTTCCTTAGGAAGAACCCTAATACCCGGCTGATTTACCTTCCTAGGGTTACTGTTAGGCTTAGGCCTAGGACATTTAAAACCAGGAAGCCCTGTGCTCCAGGCACACTGCAGCTGTTCAAGGCATCCCAACGGGAGTGCAAAAGTGACACAACTTGGCTGCCTCCACTGCTATTTCCATGAGACCATCCCCAACCATAGGCTGATTTTCCTTCCTAGCGTTGAGGTTTGAGTTAGGCCTAGGGTTGGAGTTTTTAACCAGAAAGCCCTGAGTTCCAAGAATACAGCAGCTGCGAAGGACTACCCAAGAAGAGCACAAAAGTACCACCACATGCCTGCCTCCACAGCTATTTCCTTGGGGACATCCCTAATTCCTGGCTGATTTGCCTTTCTCGTCGTCGGGTTGGGGTTAGGTAGGCCTTGTGCTAGGATTTTGAAAATCAGGAAGCCCAGACCTCCAGGCACACTGGAGCTGTGAAAGGCATCCAAAAGGGAGTGCAAAAGTGCCACAACATGGCTGCTTTCACAGCTTTTTCCTTAGGAAGAACCCTAATACCCGGCTGATTTACCTTCCTAGGGTTACTGTTAGGCTTGGGCCAAGGACTTTTAAAACCAGGAAGCCCTGTGCTCCAGGCACACTGCAGCTGTTCAAGGCATCCCAAGGGGAGCGCAAAAGTGACACAACTTGGCTGCCTCCACTGCTATTTCCATGAGACCATCCCCAACCTTAGGCTGGTTTTCCTTCCTAGCGTTGAGTTTTGAGTTAGGCCTATGGTTAGTGTTCTTTTAACCTGAAAGCCCTGAGTTCCAAGAACACAGCAGCTGCGAAGGACTACCCAAGAAGAGCACAAAAGTACCACAACATGCCTGCCTCCACAGCTATTTCCTTGGGGACATCCCTAATTCCTGGCTGATTTGCCTTTCTCGTCGTCGGGTTGGGGTTAGGTAGGCCTTGTGCTAGGATTTTGAAAATCAGAAAGCCCAGACCTCCAGGCACACTGGAGCTGTGAAAGGCATCCAAAAGGGAGTGCAAAAGTGCCACAACATGGCTGCTTTCACAGCTTTTTCCTTAGGAAGAACCCTAATACCCGGCTGATTTACCTTCCTAGGGTTACTGTTAGGCTTGGGCCAAGGACTTTTAAAACCAGGAAGCCCTGTGCTCCAGGCACACTGCAGCTGTTCAAGGCATCCCAACGGGAGTGCAAAAGTGACACAACTTGGCTGCCTCCACTGCTATTTCCATGAGACCATCCCCAATTTTAGGCTGATTTTCCTTCCTAGCGTTGAGTTTTGAGTTAGGCCTATGGTTAGTGTTCTTTTAACCTGAAAGCCCTGAGTTCCAAGAACACAGCAGCTGCGAAGGACTACCCAAGAAGAGCACAAAAGTACCACCACATGCCTGCCTCCACAGCTATTTCCTTGGGGACATCCCTAATTCCTGGCTGATTTGCCTTTCTCGTCGTCGGGTTGGGGTTAGGTAGGCCTTGTGCTAGGATTTTTAAAATCAGGAAGCCCAGACCTCCAGGCACACTGGAGCTGTGAAAGGCATCCAAAAGGGAGTGCAAAAGTGCCACAACATGGCTGCTTTCACAGCTTTTTCCTTAGGAAGAACCCTAATACCCGGCTGATTTACCTTCCTAGGGTTACTGTTAGGCTTGAGCCAAGGACATTTAAAACCAGGAAGCCCTGTGCTCTAGGAACACTGCAGCCGTTGAAGGCATCCCAACGGGAGCGCAAAAGTGACACAACTTGGCTGCCTCCACTGCTATTTCCATGAGACCATCCCGAACCATAGGCTGATTTTCCTTCCTAGCGTTGAGGTTTGAGTTAGGCCTAGGGTTAGAGTTTTTTAACCAGAAAGCCCTGAGTTCCAAGAACACAGCAGCTGCGAAGGACTACCCAAGAAGAGCACAAAAGTACCACAACATGCCTGCCTCCACAGCTATTTCCTTGGGGACATCCCTAATTCCTGGCTGATTTGCCTTTCTCGTCGTCGGGTTGGGGTTAGGTAGGCCTTGTGCTAGGATTTTTAAAATCAGGAAGCCCAGACCTCCAGGCACACTGGAGCTGTGAATGGCATCCAAAAGGGAGTGCAAAAGAGCCACAACATGGCTGCTTTCACAGCTTTTTCCTTAGGAAGAACCCTAATACCCGGCTGATTTACCTTCCTAGGGTTACTGTTAGGCTTGGGCCAAGGACTTTTAAAACCAGGAAGCCCTGGGCTCCAGGAACACTGCAGCTGTTCAAGGCATCCCAACGGGAGTGCAAAAGTGACACAACTTGGCTGCCTCCACTGCTATTTCCATGAGACCATCCCCAACCTTAGGCTGATTTTCCTTCCTAGCGTTGAGGTTTGAGTTAGGCCTAGGGTTAGAGTTTTTTAACCAGAAAGCCCTGAGTTCCAAGAACACAGCAGCTGCGAAGGACTACCCAAGAAGAGCACAAAAGTACCACCACATGCCTGCCTCCACTGCTATTTCCTTGGGGACATCCCTAATTCCTGGCTGATTTGCCTTTCTCGTCGTCGGGTTGGGGTTAGGTAGGCCTTGTGCTAGGATTTTTAAAATCAGGAAGCCCAGACCTCCAGGCACACTGGAGCTGTGAAAGGCATCCAAAAGGGAGTGCAAAAGTGCCACAACATGGCTGCTTTCACAGCTTTTTCCTTAGGAAGAACCCTAATACCCGGCTGATTTACCTTCCTAGGGTTACTGTTAGGCTTAGGCCTAGGACATTTAAAACCAGGAAGCCCTGTGCTCCAGGCACACTGCAGCTGTTCAAGGCATCCCAACGGGAGTGCAAAAGTGACACAACTTGGCTGCCTCCACTGCTATTTCCATGAGACCATCCCCAACCATAGGCTGATTTTCCTTCCTAGCGTTGAGGTTTGAGTTAGGCCTAGGGTTGGAGTTTTTAACCAGAAAGCCCTGAGTTCCAAGAATACAGCAGCTGCGAAGGACTACCCAAGAAGAGCACAAAAGTACCACCACATGCCTGCCTCCACAGCTATTTCCTTGGGGACATCCCTAATTCCTGGCTGATTTGCCTTTCTCGTCGTCGGGTTGGGGTTAGGTAGGCCTTGTGCTAGGATTTTGAAAATCAGGAAGCCCAGACCTCCAGGCACACTGGAGCTGTGAAAGGCATCCAAAAGGGAGTGCAAAAGTGCCACAACATGGCTGCTTTCACAGCTTTTTCCTTAGGAAGAACCCTAATACCCGGCTGATTTACCTTCCTAGGGTTACTGTTAGGCTTGGGCCAAGGACTTTTAAAACCAGGAAGCCCTGTGCTCCAGGCACACTGCAGCTGTTCAAGGCATCCCAAGGGGAGCGCAAAAGTGACACAACTTGGCTGCCTCCACTGCTATTTCCATGAGACCATCCCCAACCTTAGGCTGGTTTTCCTTCCTAGCGTTGAGTTTTGAGTTAGGCCTATGGTTAGTGTTCTTTTAACCTGAAAGCCCTGAGTTCCAAGAACACAGCAGCTGCGAAGGACTACCCAAGAAGAGCACAAAAGTACCACAACATGCCTGCCTCCACAGCTATTTCCTTGGGGACATCCCTAATTCCTGGCTGATTTGCCTTTCTCGTCGTCGGGTTGGGGTTAGGTCGGCCTTGTGCTAGGATTTTGAAAATCAGAAAGCCCAGACCTCCAGGCACACTGGAGCTGTGAAAGGCATCCAAAAGGGAGTGCAAAAGTGCCACAACATGGCTGCTTTCACAGCTTTTTCCTTAGGAAGAACCCTAATACCCGGCTGATTTACCTTCCTAGGGTTACTGTTAGGCTTGGGCCAAGGACTTTTAAAACCAGGAAGCCCTGTGCTCCAGGCACACTGCAGCTGTTCAAGGCATCCCAACGGGAGTGCAAAAGTGACACAACTTGGCTGCCTCCACTGCTATTTCCATGAGACCATCCCCAATTTTAGGCTGATTTTCCTTCCTAGCGTTGAGTTTTGAGTTAGGCCTATGGTTAGTGTTCTTTTAACCTGAAAGCCCTGAGTTCCAAGAACACAGCAGCTGCGAAGGACTACCCAAGAAGAGCACAAATGTACCACCACATGCCTGCCTCCACAGCTATTTCCTTGGGGACATCCCTAATTCCTGGCTGATTTGCCTTTCTCGTCGTCGGGTTGGGGTTAGGTAGGCCTTGTGCTAGGATTTTGAAAATCAGGAAGCCCAGACCTCCAGGCACACTGGAGCTGTGAAAGGCATCCAAAAGGGAGTGCAAAAGTGCCACAACATGGCTGCTTTCACAGCTTTTTCCTTAGGAAGAACCCTAATACCCGGCTGATTTACCTTCCTAGGGTTACTGTTAGGCTTGGGCCAAGGACATTTAAAACCAGGAAGCCCTGGGCTCCAGGAACACTGCAGCTGTTCAACGCATCCCAAGGGGAGCGCAAAAGTGACAGAACTTGGCTGCCTCCACTGCTATTTCCATGAGACCATCCCGAACCATAGGCTGATTTTCCTTCCTAGCTTTGAGGTTTGAGTTAGGCCTAGGGTTAGAGTTTTTTAACCAGAAAGCCCTGAGTTCCAAGAACACAGCAGCTGCGAAGGACTACCCAAGAAGAGCACAAAAGTACCACAACATGCCTGCCTCCACAGCTATTTCCTTGGGGACATCCCTAATTCCTGGCTGATTTGCCTTTCTCATCGTCGGGTTGGGGTTAGGTAGGCCTTGTGCTAGGATTTTTAAAATCAGGAAGCCCAGACCTCCAGACACACTGGAGCTGTGAATGGCATCCAAAAGGGAGTGCAAAAGAGCCACAACATGGCTGCTTTCACAGCTTTTTCCTTAGGAAGAACCCTAATACCCGGCTGATTTACCTTCCTAGGGTTACTGTTAGGCTTGGGCCAAGGACTTTTAAAACCAGGAAGCCCTGGGCTCCAGGAACACTGCAGCTGTTCAAGGCATCCCAACGGGAGTGCAAAAGTGACACAACTTGGCTGCCTCCACTGCTATTTCCATGAGAGCATCCCCAACCATAGGCTGATTTTCCTTCCTAGCGTTGAGGTTTGAGTTAGGCCTAGGGTTAGAGTTTTTTAACCAGAAAGCCCTGAGTTCCAAGAACACAGCAACTGCGAAGGACTACCCAAGAAGAGCACAAAAGTACCACAACATGCCTGCCTCCACAGCTATTTCCTTGGGGACATCCCTAATTCCTGGCTGATTTGCCTTTCTCGTCGTCGGGTTGGGGTTAGGTAGGCCTTGTGCTAGGATTTTTAAAATCAGGAAGCCCAGACCTCCAGGCACACTGGAGCTGTGAAAGGCATCCAAAAGGGAGTGCAAAAGTGCCACAACATGGCTGCTTTCACAGCTTTTTCCTTAGGAAGAACCCTAATACCCGGCTGATTTACCTTCCTAGGGTTACTGTTAGGCTTGGGCCAAGGACTTTTAAAACCAGGAAGCCCTGTGCTCCAGGCACACTGCAGCTGTTCAAGGCATCCCAAGGGGAGCGCAAAAGTGACACAACTTGGCTGCCTCCACTGCTATTTCCATGAGACCATCCCCAACCTTAGGCTGGTTTTCCTTCCTAGCGTTGAGTTTTGAGTTAGGCCTATGGTTAGTGTTCTTTTAACCTGAAAGCCCTGAGTTCCAAGAACACAGCAGCTGCGAAGGACTACCCAAGAAGAGCACAAAAGTACCACAACATGCCTGCCTCCACAGCTATTTCCTTGGGGACATCCCTAATTCCTGGCTGATTTGCCTTTCTCGTCGTCGGGTTGGGGTTAGGTAGGCCTTGTGCTAGGATTTTGAAAATCAGAAAGCCCAGACCTCCAGGCACACTGGAGCTGTGAAAGGCATCCAAAAGGGAGTGCAAAAGTGCCACAACATGGCTGCTTTCACAGCTTTTTCCTTAGGAAGAACCCTAATACCCGGCTGATTTACCTTCCTAGGGTTACTGTTAGGCTTGGGCCAAGGACTTTTAAAACCAGGAAGCCCTGTGCTCCAGGCACACTGCAGCTGTTCAAGGCATCCCAAGGGGAGCGCAAAAGTGACACAACTTGGCTGCCTCCACTGCTATTTCCATGAGACCATACCCAACCTTAGGCTGGTTTTCCTTCCTAGCGTTGAGTTTTGAGTTAGGCCTATGGTTAGTGTTCTTTTAACCTGAAAGCCCTGAGTTCCAAGAACACAGCAGCTGCGAAGGACTACCCAAGAAGAGCACAAAAGTACCACCACATGCCTGCCTCCACAGCTATTTCCTTGGGGACATCCCTAATTCCTGGCTGATTTGCCTTTCTCGTCGTCGGGTTGGGGTTAGGTAGGCCTTGTGCTAGGATTTTTAAAATCAGGAAGCCCAGACCTCCAGGCACACTGGAGCTGTGAAAGGCATCCAAAAGGGAGTGCAAAAGTGCCACAACATGGCTGCTTTCACAGCTTTTTCCTTAGGAAGAACCCTAATACCCGGCTGATTTACCTTCCTAGGGTTACTGTTAGGCTTGGGCCAAGGACATTTAAAACCAGGAAGCCCTGTGCTCCAGGAACACTGCAGCTGTTCAACGCATCCCAAGGGGAGCGCAAAAGTGACAGAACTTGGCTGCCTCCACTGCTATTTCCATGAGACCATCCCGAACCATAGGCAGATTTTCCTTCCTAGCTTTGAGGTTTGAGTTAGGCCTAGGGTTAGAGTTTTTTAACCAGAAAGCCCTGAGTTCCAAGAACACAGCAGCTGCGAAGGACTACCCAAGAAGAGCACAAAAGTACCACCACATGCCTGCCTCCACAGCTATTTCCTTGGGGACATCCCTAATTCCTGGCTGATTTGCCTTTCTCGTCGTCGGGTTGGGGTTAGGTAGGCCTTGTGCTAGGATTTTTAAAATCAGGAAGCCCAGACCTCCAGGCACACTGGAGCTGTGAAAGGCATCCAAAAGGGAGTGCAAAAGAGCCACAACATGGCTGCTTTCACAGCTTTTTCCTTAGGAAGAACCCTAATACCCGGCTGATTTACCTTCCTAGGGTTACTGTTAGGCTTGGGCCAAGGACTTTTAAAACCAGGAAGCCCTGGGCTCCAGGAACACTGCAGCTGTTCAAGGCATCCCAACGGGAGTGCAAAAGTGACACAACTTGGCTGCCTCCACTGCTATTTCCATGAGACCATCCCCAATTTTAGGCTGGTTTTCCTTCCTAGCGTTGAGTTTTGAGTTAGGCCTATGGTTAGTGTTCTTTTAACCTGAAAGCCCTGAGTTCCAAGAACACAGCAGCTGCGAAGGACTACCCAAGAAGAGCACAAAAGTACCACCACATGCCTGCCTCCACAGCTATTTCCTTGGGGACATCCCTAATTCCTGGCTGATTTGCCTTTCTCGTCGTCGGGTTGGGGTTAGGTAGGCCTTATGCTAGGATTTTTAAAATCAGGAAGCCCAGACCTGCAGGCACACTGGAGCTGTGAAAGGCATCCAAAAGGGAGTGCAAAAGTGCCACAACATGGCTGCTTTCACAGCTTTTTCCTTAGGAAGAACCCTAATACCCGGCTGATTTACCTTCCTAGGGTTACTGTTAGGCTTGGGCCAAGGACTTTTAAAACCAGGAAGCCCTGTGCTCCAGGCACACTGCAGCTGTTCAAGGCATCCCAACGGGAGTGCAAAAGTGACACAACTTGGCTGCCTCCACTGCTATTTCCATGAGACCATCCCCAACCATAGGCTGGTTTTCCTTCCTAGCGTTGAGTTTTGAGTTAGGCCTATGGTTAGTGTTCTTTTAACCTGAAAGCCCTGAGTTCCAAGAACACAGCAGCTGCGAAGGACTACCCAAGAAGAGCACAAAAGTACCACCACATGCCTGCCTCCACAGCTATTTCCTTGGGGACATCCCTAATTCCTGGCTGATTTGCCTTTCTCGTCGTCGGGTTGGGGTTAGGTAGGCCTTGTGCTAGGATTTTTAAAATCAGGAAGCCCAGACCTCCAGGCACACTGGAGCTGTGAAAGGCATCCAAAAGGGAGTGCAAAAGTGCCACAACATGGCTGCTTTCACAGCTTTTTCCTTAGGAAGAACCCTAATACCCGGCTGATTTACCTTCCTAGGGTTACTGTTAGGCTTGGGCCAAGGACTTTTAAAACCAGGAAGCCCTGTGCTCCAGGCACACTGCAGCTGTTCAAGGCATCCCAACGGGAGCGCAAAAGTGACACAACTTGGCTGCCTCCACTGCTATTTCCATGAGACCATCCCCAACCTTAGGCTGGTTTTCCTTCCTAGCGTTGAGTTTTGAGTTAGGCCTATGGTTAGTGTTCTTTTAACCTGAAAGCCCTGAGTTCCAAGAACACAGCAGCTGCGAAGGACTACCCAAGAAGAGCACAAAAGTACCACAACATGCCTGCCTCCACAGCTATTTCCTTGGGGACATCCCTAATTCCTGGCTGATTTGCCTTTCTCGTCGTCGGGTTGGGGTTAGGTAGGCCTTGTGCTAGGATTTTGAAAATCAGAAAGCCCAGACCTCCAGGCACACTGGAGCTGTGAAAGGCATCCAAAAGGGAGTGCAAAAGTGCCACAACATGGCTGCTTTCACAGCTTTTTCCTTAGGAAGAACCCTAATACCCGGCTGATTTACCTTCCTAGGGTTACTGTTAGGCTTGGGCCAAGGACTTTTAAAACCAGGAAGCCCTGTGCTCCAGGCACACTGCAGCTGTTCAAGGCATCCCAAGGGGAGCGCAAAAGTGACACAACTTGGCTGCCTCCACTGCTATTTCCATGAGACCATCCCCAACCTTAGGCTGGTTTTCCTTCCTAGCGTTGAGTTTTGAGTTAGGCCTATGGTTAGTGTTCTTTTAACCTGAAAGCCCTGAGTTCCAAGAACACAGCAGCTGCGAAGGACTACCCAAGAAGAGCACAAAAGTACCACCACATGCCTGCCTCCACAGCTATTTCCTTGGGGACATCCCTAATTCCTGGCTGATTTGCCTTTCTCGTCGTCGGGTTGGGGTTAGGTAGGCCTTGTGCTAGGATTTTTAAAATCAGGAAGCCCAGACCTCCAGGCACACTGGAGCTGTGAAAGGCATCCAAAAGGGAGTGCAAAAGAGCCACAACATGGCTGCTTTCACAGCTTTTTCCTTAGGAAGAACCCTAATACCCGGCTGATTTACCTTCCTAGGGTTACTGTTAGGCTTGGGCCAAGGACATTTAAAACCAGGAAGCCCTGTGCTCCAGGAACACTGCAGCTGTTCAACGCATCCCAACGGGAGCGCAAAAGTGACAGAACTTGGCTGCCTCCACTGCTATTTCCATGAGACCATCCCGAACCATAGGCAGATTTTCCTTCCTAGCTTTGAGGTTTGAGTTAGGCCTAGGGTTAGAGTTTTTTAACCAGAAAGCCCTGAGTTCCAAGAACACAGCAGCTGCGAAGGACTACCCAAGAAGAGCACAAAAGTACCACCACATGCCTGCCTCCACAGCTATTTCCTTGGGGACATCCCTAATTCCTGGCTGATTTGCCTTTCTCGTCGTCGGGTTGGGGTTAGGTAGGCCTTGTGCTAGGATTTTTAAAATCAGGAAGCCCAGACCTCCAGACACACTGGAGCTGTGAAAGGCATCCAAAAGGGAGTGCAAAAGAGCCACAACATGGCTGCTTTCACAGCTTTTTCCTTAGGAAGAACCCTAATACCCGGCTGATTTACCTTCCTAGGGTTACTGTTAGGCTTGGGCCAAGGACTTTTAAAACCAGGAAGCCCTGGGCTCCAGGAACACTACAGCTGTTCAAGGCATCCCAACGGGAGTGCAAAAGTGACACAACTTGGCTGCCTCCACTGCTATTTCCATGAGACCATCCCCAATTTTAGGCTGGTTTTCCTTCCTAGCGTTGAGTTTTGAGTTAGGCCTATGGTTAGTGTTCTTTTAACCTGAAAGCCCTGAGTTCCAAGAACACAGCAGCTGCGAAGGACTACCCAAGAAGAGCACAAAAGTACCACCACATGCCTGCCTCCACAGCTATTTCCTTGGGGACATCCCTAATTCCTGGCTGATTTGCCTTTCTCGTCGTCGGGTTGGGGTTAGGTAGGCCTTATGCTAGGATTTTTAAAATCAGGAAGCCCAGACCTGCAGGCACACTGGAGCTGTGAAAGGCATCCAAAAGGGAGTGCAAAAGTGCCACAACATGGCTGCTTTCACAGCTTTTTCCTTAGGAAGAACCCTAATACCCGGCTGATTTACCTTCCTAGGGTTACTGTTAGGCTTGGGCCAAGGACATTTAAAACCAGGAAGCCCTGTGCTCCAGGAACACTGCAGCTGTTCAACGCATCCCAAGGGGAGCGCAAAAGTGACACAACTTGGCTGCCTCCACTGCTATTTCCATGAGACCATCCCGAACCATAGGCAGATTTTCCTTCCTAGCTTTGAGGTTTGAGTTAGGCCTAGGGTTAGAGTTTTTTAACCAGAAAGCCCTGAGTTCCAAGAACACAGCAGCTGCGAAGGACTACCCAAGAAGAGCACAAAAGTACCACCACATGCCTGCCTCCACAGCTATTTCCTTGGGGACATCCCTAATTCCTGGCTGATTTGCCTTTCTCGTCGTCGGGTTGGGGTTAGGTAGGCCTTGTGCTAGGATTTTTAAAATCAGGAAGCCCAGACCTCCAGACACACTGGAGCTGTGAATGGCATCCAAAAGGGAGTGCAAAAGAGCCACAACATGGCTGCTTTCACAGCTTTTTCCTTAGGAAGAACCCTAATACCCGGCTGATTTACCTTCCTAGGGTTACTGTTAGGCTTGGGCCAAGGACTTTTAAAACCAGGAAGCCCTGGGCTCCAGGAACACTGCAGCTGTTCAAGGCATCCCAACGGGAGTGCAAAAGTGACACAACTTGGCTGCCTCCACTGCTATTTCCATGAGACCATCCCTAACCATAGGCTGATTTTCCTTCCGAGCGTTGAGGTTTGAGTTAGGCCTAGGGTTAGAGTTTTTTAACCAGAAAGCCCTGAGTTCCAAGAACACAGCAGCTGCGAAGGACTACCCAAGAAGAGCACAAAAGTACCACAACATGCCTGCCTCCACAGCTATTTCCTTGGGGACATCCCTAATTCCTGGCTGATTTGCCTTTCTCGTCGTCGGGTTGGGGTTAGGTAGGCCTTGTGCTAGGATTTTTAAAATCAGGAAGCCCAGACCTCCAGGCACACTGGAGCTGTGAAAGGCATCCAAAAGGGAGTGCAAAAGTGCCACAACATGGCTGCTTTCACAGCTTTTTCCTTAGGAAGAACCCTAATACCCGGCTGATTTACCTTCCTAGGGTTACTGTTAGGCTTGGGCCAAGGACTTTTAAAACCAGGAAGCCCTGGGCTCCAGGAACACTGCAGCTGTTCAAGGCATCCCAACGGGAGCGCAAAAGTGACACAACTTGGCTGCCTCCACTGCTATTTCCATGAGACCATCCCCAACCATAGGCTGATTTTCCTTCCGAGCGTTGAGGTTTGAGTTAGGCCTAGGGTTAGAGTTTTTTAACCAGAAAGCCCTGAGTTCCAAGAACACAGCAGCTGCGAAGGACTACCCAAGAAGAGCACAAAAGTACCACAACATGCCTGCCTCCACAGCTATTTCCTTGGGGACATCCCTAATTCCTGGCTGATTTGCCTTTCTCGTCGTCGGGTTGGGGTTAGGTAGGCCTTGTGCTAGGATTTTTAAAATCAGGAAGCCCAGACCTCCAGGCACACTGGAGCTGTGAAAGGCATCCAAAAGGGAGTGCAAAAGTGCCACAACATGGCTGCTTTCACAGCTTTTTCCTTAGGAAGAACCCTAATACCCGGCTGATTTACCTTCCTAGGGTTACTGTTAGGCTTGGGCCAAGGACTTTTAAAACCAGGAAGCCCTGTGCTCCAGGCACACTGCAGCTGTTCAAGGCATCCCAACGGGAGCGCAAAAGTGACACAACTTGGCTGCCTCCACTGCTATTTCCATGAGACCATCCCCAACCTTAGGCTGGTTTTCCTTCCTAGCGTTGAGTTTTGAGTTAGGCCTATGGTTAGTGTTCTTTTAACCTGAAAGCCCTGAGTTCCAAGAACACAGCAGCTGCGAAGGACTACCCAAGAAGAGCACAAAAGTACCACAACATGCCTGCCTCCACAGCTATTTCCTTGGGGACATCCCTAATTCCTGGCTGATTTGCCTTTCTCGTCGTCGGGTTGGGGTTAGGTAGGCCTTGTGCTAGGATTTTGAAAATCAGAAAGCCCAGACCTCCAGGCACACTGGAGCTGTGAAAGGCATCCAAAAGGGAGTGCAAAAGTGCCACAACATGGCTGCTTTCACAGCTTTTTCCTTAGGAAGAACCCTAATACCCGGCTGATTTACCTTCCTAGGGTTACTGTTAGGCTTGGGCCAAGGACTTTTAAAACCAGGAAGCCCTGTGCTCCAGGCACACTGCAGCTGTTCAAGGCATCCCAAGGGGAGCGCAAAAGTGACACAACTTGGCTGCCTCCACTGCTATTTCCATGAGACCATCCGCAATTTTAGGCTGGTTTTCCTTCCTAGCGTTGAGTTTTGAGTTAGGCCTATGGTTAGTGTTCTTTTAACCTGAAAGCCCTGAGTTCCAAGAACACAGCAGCTGCGAAGGACTACCCAAGAAGAGCACAAAAGTACCACCACATGCCTGCCTCCACAGCTATTTCCTTGGGGACATCCCTAATTCCTGGCTGATTTGCCTTTCTCGTTGTCGGGTTGGGGTTAGGTAGGCCTTGTGCTAGGATTTTTAAAATCAGGAAGCCCAGACCTCCAGGCACACTGGAGCTGTGAAAGGCATCCAAAAGGGAGTGCAAAAGTGCCACAACATGGCTGCTTTCACAGCTTTTTCCTTAGGAAGAACCCTAATACCCGGCTGATTTACCTTCCTAGGGTTACTGTTAGGCTTGGGCCTAGGACTTTTAAAACCAGGAAGCCCTGTGCTCCAGGCACACTGCAGCTGTTCAAGGCATCCCAACGGGAGCGCAAAAGTGACACAACTTGGCTGCCTCCACTGCTATTTCCATGAGACCATCCCCAACCATAGGCTGGTTTTCCTTCCTAGCGTTGAGTTTTGAGTTAGGCCTAGGGTTGGAGTTTTTTAACCAGAAAGCCCTGAGTTCCAAGAACACAGCAGCTGCGAAGGACTACCCAAGAAGAGCACAAAAGTACCACCACATGCCTGCCTCCACAGCTATTTCCTTGGGGACATCCCTAATTCCTGGCTGATTTGCCTTTCTCGTCGTCGGGTTGGGGTTAGGTAGGCCTTGTGCTAGGATTTTTAAAATCAGGAAGCCCAGACCTCCAGGCACACTGGAGCTGTGAAAGGCATCCAAAAGGGAGTGCAAAAGTGCCACAACATGGCTGCTTTCACAGCTTTTTCCTTAGGAAGAACCCTAATACCCGGCTGATTTACCTTCCTAGGGTTACTGTTAGGCTTGGGCCAAGGACATTTAAAACCAGGAAGCCCTGTGCTCCAGGAACACTGCAGCTGTTCAACGCATCCCAAGGGGAGCGCAAAAGTGACAGAACTTGGCTGCCTCCACTGCTATTTCCATGAGACCATCCCGAACCATAGGCAGATTTTCCTTCCTAGCTTTGAGGTTTGAGTTAGGCCTAGGGTTAGAGTTTTTTAACCAGAAAGCCCTGAGTTCCAAGAACACAGCAGCTGCGAAGGACTACCCAAGAAGAGCACAAAAGTACCACCACATGCCTGCCTCCACAGCTATTTCCTTGGGGACATCCCTAATTCCTGGCTGATTTGCCTTTCTCGTCGTCGGGTTGGGGTTAGGTAGGCCTTGTGCTAGGATTTTTAAAATCAGGAAGCCCAGACCTCCAGGCACACTGGAGCTGTGAAAGGCATCCAAAAGGGAGTGCAAAAGAGCCACAACATGGCTGCTTTCACAGCTTTTTCCTTAGGAAGAACCCTAATACCCGGCTGATTTACCTTCCTAGGGTTACTGTTAGGCTTGGGCCAAGGACTTTTAAAACCAGGAAGCCCTGGGCTCCAGGAACACTGCAGCTGTTCAAGGCATCCCAACGGGAGTGCAAAAGTGACACAACTTGGCTGCCTCCACTGCTATTTCCATGAGACCATCCCCAACCTTAGG
Source organism: Melospiza georgiana (assembly GCF_028018845.1). Classification (NCBI taxonomy): domain Eukaryota; kingdom Metazoa; phylum Chordata; class Aves; order Passeriformes; family Passerellidae; genus Melospiza; species Melospiza georgiana. The sequence goes on along the minus strand of NC_080441.1, from coordinate 20,653,537 downwards.
CTGATTTTCCTTCCTAGCGTTGAGGTTTGAGTTAGGCCTAGGGTTAGAGTTTTTTAACCAGAAAGCCCTGAGTTCCAAGAACACAGCAGCTGCGAAGGACTACCCAAGAAGAGCACAAAAGTACCACAACATGCCTGCCTCCACAGCTATTTCCTTGGGGACATCCCTAATTCCTGGCTGATTTGCCTTTCTCGTCGTCGGGTTGGGGTTAGGTAGGCCTTGTGCTAGGATTTTTAAAATCAGGAAGCCCAGACCTCCAGGCACACTGGAGCTGTGAAAGGCATCCAAAAGGGAGTGCAAAAGTGCCACAACATGGCTGCTTTCACAGCTTTTTCCTTAGGAAGAACCCTAATACCCGGCTGATTTACCTTCCTAGGGTTACTGTTAGGCTTGGGCCAAGGACTTTTAAAACCAGGAAGCCCTGTGCTCCAGGCACACTGCAGCTGTTCAAGGCATCCCAACGGGAGCGCAAAAGTGACACAACTTGGCTGCCTCCACTGCTATTTCCATGAGACCATCCCCAACCTTAGGCTGGTTTTCCTTCCTAGCGTTGAGTTTTGAGTTAGGCCTATGGTTAGTGTTCTTTTAACCTGAAAGCCCTGAGTTCCAAGAATACAGCAGCTGCGAAGGACTACCCAAGAAGAGCACAAAAGTACCACAACATGCCTGCCTCCACAGCTATTTCCTTGGGGACATCCCTAATTCCTGGCTGATTTGCCTTTCTCGTCGTCGGGTTGGGGTTAGGTAGGCCTTGTGCTAGGATTTTGAAAATCAGAAAGCCCAGACCTCCAGGCACACTGGAGCTGTGAAAGGCATCCAAAAGGGAGTGCAAAAGTGCCACAACATGGCTGCTTTCACAGCTTTTTCCTTAGGAAGAACCCTAATACCCGGCTGATTTACCTTCCTAGGGTTACTGTTAGGCTTGGGCCAAGGACTTTTAAAACCAGGAAGCCCTGTGCTCCAGGCACACTGCAGCTGTTCAAGGCATCCCAAGGGGAGCGCAAAAGTGACACAACTTGGCTGCCTCCACTGCTATTTCCATGAGACCATACCCAACCTTAGGCTGGTTTTCCTTCCTAGCGTTGAGTTTTGAGTTAGGCCTATGGTTAGTGTTCTTTTAACCTGAAAGCCCTGAGTTCCAAGAACACAGCAGCTGCGAAGGACTACCCAAGAAGAGCACAAAAGTACCACCACATGCCTGCCTCCACAGCTATTTCCTTGGGGACATCCCTAATTCCTGGCTGATTTGCCTTTCTCGTTGTCGGGTTGGGGTTAGGTAGGCCTTGTGCTAGGATTTTTAAAATCAGGAAGCCCAGACCTCCAGGCACACTGGAGCTGTGAGAGGCATCCAAAAGGGAGTGCAAAAGTGCCACAACATGGCTGCTTTCACAGCTTTTTCCTTAGGAAGAACCCTAATACCCGGCTGATTTACCTTCCTAGGGTTACTGTTAGGCTTGGGCCAAGGACTTTTAAAACCAGGAAGCCCTGGGCTCCAGGAACACTGCAGCTGTTCAAGGCATCCCAACGGGAGCGCAAAAGTGACACAACTTGGCTGCCTCCACTGCTATTTCCATGAGACCATCCCCAACCATAGGCTGGTTTTCCTTCCTAGCGTTGAGTTTTGAGTTAGGCCTAGGGTTGGAGTTTTTTAACCAGAAAGCCCTGAGTTCCAAGAACACAGCAGCTGCGAAGGACTACCCAAGAAGAGCACAAAAGTACCACCACATGCCTGCCTCCACAGCTATTTCCTTGGGGACATCCCTAATTCCTGGCTGATTTGCCTTTCTCGTCGTCGGGTTGGGGTTAGGTAGGCCTTGTGCTAGGATTTTTAAAATCAGGAAGCCCAGACCTCCAGGCACACTGGAGCTGTGAAAGGCATCCAAAAGGGAGTGCAAAAGTGCCACAACATGGCTGCTTTCACAGCTTTTTCCTTAGGAAGAACCCTAATACCCGGCTGATTTACCTTCCTAGGGTTACTGTTAGGCTTGGGCCAAGGACTTTTAAAACCAGGAAGCCCTGTGCTCCAGGCACACTGCAGCTGTTCAAGGCATCCCAACGGGAGCGCAAAAGTGACACAACTTGGCTGCCTCCACTGCTATTTCCATGAGACCATCCCCAATTTTAGGCTGGTTTTCCTTCCTAGCGTTGAGTTTTGAGTTAGGCCTATGGTTAGTGTTCTTTTAACCTGAAAGCCCTGAGTTCCAAGAACACAGCAGCTGCGAAGGACTACCCAAGAAGAGCACAAAAGTACCACCACATGCCTGCCTCCACAGCTATTTCCTTGGGGACATCCCTAATTCCTGGCTGATTTGCCTTTCTCGTCGTCGGGTTGGGGTTAGGTAGGCCTTGTGCTAGGATTTTTAAAATCAGGAAGCCCAGACCTCCAGGCACACTGGAGCTGTGAAAGGCATCCAAAAGGGAGTGCAAAAGTGCCACAACATGGCTGCTTTCACAGCTTTTTCCTTAGGAAGAACCCTAATACCCGGCTGATTTACCTTCCTAGGGTTACTGTTAGGCTTGGGCCAAGGACTTTTAAAACCAGGAAGCCCTGTGCTCCAGGCACAGTGCAGCTGTTCAAGGCATCCCAACGGGAGTGCAAAAGTGACACAACTTGGCTGCCTCCACTGCTATTTCCATGAGACCATCCCCAATTTTAGGCTGATTTTCCTTCCTAGCGTTGAGTTTTGAGTTAGGCCTATGGTTAGTGTTCTTTTAACCTGAAAGCCCTGAGTTCCAAGAACACAGCAGCTGCGAAGGACTACCCAAGAAGAGCACAAAAGTACCACCACATGCCTGCCTCCACAGCTATTTCCTTGGGGACATCCCTAATTCCTGGCTGATTTGCCTTTCTCGTCGTCGGGTTGGGGTTAGGTAGGCCTTGTGCTAGGATTTTGAAAATCAGAAAGCCCAGACCTCCAGGCACACTGGAGCTGTGAAAGGCATCCAAAAGGGAGTGCAAAAGTGCCACAACATGGCTACTTTCACAGCTTTTTCCTTAGGAAGAACCCTAATACCCGGCTGATTTACCTTCCTAGGGTTACTGTTAGGCTTGGGCCAAGGACATTTAAAACCAGGAAGCCCTGTGCTCCAGGAACACTGCAGCTGTTCAACGCATCCCAAGGGGAGCGCAAAAGTGACACAACTTGGCTGCCTCCACTGCTATTTCCATGAGACCATCCCAAACCATAGGCAGATTTTCCTTCCTAGCTTTGAGGTTTGAGTTAGGCCTAGGGTTAGAGTTTTTTAACCAGAAAGCCCTGAGTTCCAAGAACACAGCAGCTGTGAAGGACTACCCAAGAAGAGCACAAAAGTACCACCACATGCCTGCCTCCACAGCTATTTCCTTGGGGACATCCCTAATTCCTGGCTGATTTGCCTTTCTCGTCGTCGGGTTGGGGTTAGGTAGGCCTTGTGCTAGGATTTTTAAAATCAGGAAGCCCAGACCTCCAGACACACTGGAGCTGTGAATGGCATCCAAAAGGGAGTGCAAAAGAGCCACAACATGGCTGCTTTCACAGCTTTTTCCTTAGGAAGAACCCTAATACCCGGCTGATTTACCTTCCTAGGGTTACTGTTAGGCTTGGGCCAAGGACTTTTAAAACCAGGAAGCCCTGTGCTCCAGGCACACTGCAGCTGTTCAAGGCATCCCAACGGGAGCGCAAAAGTGACACAACTTGGCTGCCTCCACTGCTATTTCCATGAGACCATCCCCAACCTTAGGCTGGTTTTCCTTCCTAGCGTTGAGTTTTGAGTTAGGCCTATGGTTAGTGTTCTTTTAACCTGAAAGCCCTGAGTTCCAAGAATACAGCAGCTGCGAAGGACTACCCAAGAAGAGCACAAAAGTACCACAACATGCCTGCCTCCACAGCTATTTCCTTGGGGACATCCCTAATTCCTGGCTGATTTGCCTTTCTCGTCGTCGGGTTGGGGTTAGGTAGGCCTTGTGCTAGGATTTTGAAAATCAGAAAGCCCAGACCTCCAGGCACACTGGAGCTGTGAAAGGCATCCAAAAGGGAGTGCAAAAGTGCCACAACATGGCTGCTTTCACAGCTTTTTCCTTAGGAAGAACCCTAATACCCGGCTGATTTACCTTCCTAGGGTTACTGTTAGGCTTGGGCCAAGGACTTTTAAAACCAGGAAGCCCTGTGCTCCAGGCACACTGCAGCTGTTCAAGGCATCCCAAGGGGAGCGCAAAAGTGACACAACTTGGCTGCCTCCACTGCTATTTCCATGAGACCATACCCAACCTTAGGCTGGTTTTCCTTCCTAGCGTTGAGTTTTGAGTTAGGCCTATGGTTAGTGTTCTTTTAACCTGAAAGCCCTGAGTTCCAAGAACACAGCAGCTGCGAAGGACTACCCAAGAAGAGCACAAAAGTACCACCACATGCCTGCCTCCACAGCTATTTCCTTGGGGACATCCCTAATTCCTGGCTGATTTGCCTTTCTCGTTGTCGGGTTGGGGTTAGGTAGGCCTTGTGCTAGGATTTTTAAAATCAGGAAGCCCAGACCTCCAGGCACACTGGAGCTGTGAGAGGCATCCAAAAGGGAGTGCAAAAGTGCCACAACATGGCTGCTTTCACAGCTTTTTCCTTAGGAAGAACCCTAATACCCGGCTGATTTACCTTCCTAGGGTTACTGTTAGGCTTGGGCCAAGGACTTTTAAAACCAGGAAGCCCTGGGCTCCAGGAACACTGCAGCTGTTCAAGGCATCCCAACGGGAGCGCAAAAGTGACACAACTTGGCTGCCTCCACTGCTATTTCCATGAGACCATCCCCAACCATAGGCTGGTTTTCCTTCCTAGCGTTGAGTTTTGAGTTAGGCCTAGGGTTGGAGTTTTTTAACCAGAAAGCCCTGAGTTCCAAGAACACAGCAGCTGCGAAGGACTACCCAAGAAGAGCACAAAAGTACCACCACATGCCTGCCTCCACAGCTATTTCCTTGGGGACATCCCTAATTCCTGGCTGATTTGCCTTTCTCGTCGTCGGGTTGGGGTTAGGTAGGCCTTGTGCTAGGATTTTTAAAATCAGGAAGCCCAGACCTCCAGGCACACTGGAGCTGTGAAAGGCATCCAAAAGGGAGTGCAAAAGTGCCACAACATGGCTGCTTTCACAGCTTTTTCCTTAGGAAGAACCCTAATACCCGGCTGATTTACCTTCCTAGGGTTACTGTTAGGCTTGGGCCAAGGACTTTTAAAACCAGGAAGCCCTGTGCTCCAGGCACACTGCAGCTGTTCAAGGCATCCCAACGGGAGCGCAAAAGTGACACAACTTGGCTGCCTCCACTGCTATTTCCATGAGACCATCCCCAATTTTAGGCTGGTTTTCCTTCCTAGCGTTGAGTTTGGAGTTAGGCCTATGGTTAGTGTTCTTTTAACCTGAAAGCCCTGAGTTCCAAGAACACAGCAGCTGCGAAGGACTACCCAAGAAGAGCACAAAAGTACCACCACATGCCTGCCTCCACAGCTATTTCCTTGGGGACATCCCTAATTCCTGGCTGATTTGCCTTTCTCGTCGTCGGGTTGGGGTTAGGTAGGCCTTGTGCTAGGATTTTTAAAATCAGGAAGCCCAGACCTCCAGGCACACTGGAGCTGTGAAAGGCATCCAAAAGGGAGTGCAAAAGTGCCACAACATGGCTGCTTTCACAGCTTTTTCCTTAGGAAGAACCCTAATACCCGGCTGATTTACCTTCCTAGGGTTACTGTTAGGCTTGGGCCAAGGACTTTTAAAACCAGGAAGCCCTGTGCTCCAGGCACAGTGCAGCTGTTCAAGGCATCCCAACGGGAGTGCAAAAGTGACACAACTTGGCTGCCTCCACTGCTATTTCCATGAGACCATCCCCAATTTTAGGCTGATTTTCCTTCCTAGCGTTGAGTTTTGAGTTAGGCCTATGGTTAGTGTTCTTTTAACCTGAAAGCCCTGAGTTCCAAGAACACAGCAGCTGCGAAGGACTACCCAAGAAGAGCACAAAAGTACCACCACATGCCTGCCTCCACAGCTATTTCCTTGGGGACATCCCTAATTCCTGGCTGATTTGCCTTTCTCGTTGTCGGGTTGGGGTTAGGTAGGCCTTGTGCTAGGATTTTTAAAATCAGGAAGCCCAGACCTCCAGGCACACTGGAGCTGTGAAAGGCATCCAAAAGGGAGTGCAAAAGTGCCACAACATGGCTACTTTCACAGCTTTTTCCTTAGGAAGAACCCTAATACCCGGCTGATTTACCTTCCTAGGGTTACTGTTAGGCTTGGGCCAAGGACATTTAAAACCAGGAAGCCCTGTGCTCCAGGAACACTGCAGCTGTTCAACGCATCCCAAGGGGAGCGCAAAAGTGACACAACTTGGCTGCCTCCACTGCTATTTCCATGAGACCATCCCCAACCATAGGCAGATTTTCCTTCCTAGCTTTGAGGTTTGAGTTAGGCCTAGGGTTAGAGTTTTTTAACCAGAAAGCCCTGAGTTCCAAGAACACAGCAGCTGTGAAGGACTACCCAAGAAGAGCACAAAAGTACCACCACATGCCTGCCTCCACAGCTATTTCCTTGGGGACATCCCTAATTCCTGGCTGATTTGCCTTTCTCGTCGTCGGGTTGGGGTTAGGTAGGCCTTGTGCTAGGATTTTTAAAATCAGGAAGCCCAGACCTCCAGACACACTGGAGCTGTGAATGGCATCCAAAAGGGAGTGCAAAAGAGCCACAACATGGCTGCTTTCACAGCTTTTTCCTTAGGAAGAACCCTAATACCCGGCTGATTTACCTTCCTAGGGTTACTGTTAGGCTTGGGCCAAGGACTTTTAAAACCAGGAAGCCCTGGGCTCCAGGAACACTGCAGCTGTTCAAGGCATCCCAACGGGAGTGCAAAAGTGACACAACTTGGCTGCCTCGACTGCTATTTCCATGAGACCATCCCCAACCATAGGCTGATTTTCCTTCCTAGCGTTGAGGTTTGAGTTAGGCCTAGGGTTAGAGTTTTTTAACCAGAAAGCCCTGAGTTCCAAGAACACAGCAGCTGCGAAGGACTACCCAAGAAGAGCACAAAAGTACCACCACATGCCTGCCTCCACAGCTATTTCCTTGGGGACATCCCTAATTCCTGGCTGATTTGCCTTTCTCGTCGTCGGGTTGGGGTTAGGTAGGCCTTGTGCTAGGATTTTTAAAATCAGGAAGCCCAGACCTCCAGGCACACTGGAGCTGTGAAAGGCATCCAAAAGGGAGTGCAAAAGTGCCACAACATGGCTGCTTTCACAGCTTTTTCCTTAGGAAGAACCCTAATACCCGGCTGATTTACCTTCCTAGGGTTACTGTTAGGCTTGGGCCAAGGACTTTTAAAACCAGGAAGCCCTGTGCTCCAGGCACAGTGCAGCTGTTCAAGGCATCCCAACGGGAGTGCAAAAGTGACACAACTTGGCTGCCTCCACTGCTATTTCCATGAGACCATCCCCAATTTTAGGCTGATTTTCCTTCCTAGCGTTGAGTTTTGAGTTAGGCCTATGGTTAGTGTTCTTTTAACCTGAAAGCCCTGAGTTCCAAGAACACAGCAGCTGCGAAGGACTACCCAAGAAGAGCACAAAAGTACCACCACATGCCTGCCTCCACAGCTATTTCCTTGGGGACATCCCTAATTCCTGGCTGATTTGCCTTTCTCGTCGTCGGGTTGGGGTTAGGTAGGCCTTGTGCTAGGATTTTGAAAATCAGGAAGCCCAGACCTCCAGGCACACTGGAGCTGTGAAAGGCATCCAAAAGGGAGTGCAAAAGTGCCACAACATGGCTACTTTCACAGCTTTTTCCTTAGGAAGAACCCTAATACCCGGCTGATTTACCTTCCTAGGGTTACTGTTAGGCTTGGGCCAAGGACATTTAAAACCAGGAAGCCCTGTGCTCCAGGAACACTGCAGCTGTTCAACGCATCCCAAGGGGAGCGCAAAAGTGACACAACTTGGCTGCCTCCACTGCTATTTCCATGAGACCATCCCCAACCATAGGCAGATTTTCCTTCCTAGCTTTGAGGTTTGAGTTAGGCCTAGGGTTAGAGTTTTTTAACCAGAAAGCCCTGAGTTCCAAGAACACAGCAGCTGTGAAGGACTACCCAAGAAGAGCACAAAAGTACCACCACATGCCTGCCTCCACAGCTATTTCCTTGGGGACATCCCTAATTCCTGGCTGATTTGCCTTTCTCGTCGTCGGGTTGGGGTTAGGTAGGCCTTGTGCTAGGATTTTTAAAATCAGGAAGCCCAGACCTCCAGACACACTGGAGCTTTGAATGGCATCCAAAAGGGAGTGCAAAAGAGCCACAACATGGCTGCTTTCACAGCTTTTTCCTTAGGAAGAACCCTAATACCCGGCTGATTTACCTTCCTAGGGTTACTGTTAGGCTTGGGCCAAGGACTTTTAAAACCAGGAAGCCCTGGGCTCCAGGAACACTGCAGCTGTTCAAGGCATCCCAACGGGAGTGCAAAAGTGACACAACTTGGCTGCCTCGACTGCTATTTCCATGAGACCATCCCCAACCATAGGCTGATTTTCCTTCCTAGCGTTGAGGTTTGAGTTAGGCCTAGGGTTAGAGTTTTTTAACCAGAAAGCCCTGAGTTCCAAGAACACAGCAGCTGCGAAGGACTACCCAAGAAGAGCACAAAAGTACCACAACATGCCTGCCTCCACAGCTATTTCCTTGGGGACATCCCTAATTCCTGGCTGATTTGCCTTTCTCGTCGTCGGGTTGGGGTTAGGTAGGCCTTGTGCTAGGATTTTGAAAATCAGGAAGCCCAGACCTCCAGGCACACTGGAGCTGTGAAAGGCATCCAAAAGGGAGTGCAAAAGTGCCACAACATGGCTGCTTTCACAGCTTTTTCCTTAGGAAGAACCCTAATACCCGGCTGATTTACCTTCCTAGGGTTACTGTTAGGCTTGGGCCAAGGACTTTTAAAACCAGGAAGCCCTGTGCTCCAGGCACACTGCAGCTGTTCAAGGCATCCCAACGGGAGCGCAAAAGTGACACAACTTGGCTGCCTCCACTGCTATTTCCATGAGACCATCCCCAACCTTAGGCTGATTTTCCTTCCTAGCGTTGAGTTTTGAGTTAGGCCTATGGTTAGTGTTCTTTTAACCTGAAAGCCCTGAGTTCCAAGAACACAGCAGCTGCGAAGGACTACCCAAGAAGAGCACAAAAGTACCACAACATGCCTGCCTCCACAGCTATTTCCTTGGGGACATCCCTAATTCCTGGCTGATTTGCCTTTCTCGTCGTCGGGTTGGGGTTAGGTAGGCCTTGTGCTAGGATTTTGAAAATCAGAAAGCCCAGACCTCCAGGCACACTGGAGCTGTGAAAGGCATCCAAAAGGGAGTGCAAAAGTGCCACAACATGGCTGCTTTCACAGCTTTTTCCTTAGGAAGAACCCTAATACCCGGCTGATTTACCTTCCTAGGGTTACTGTTAGGCTTGGGCCAAGGACTTTTAAAACCAGGAAGCCCTGTGCTCCAGGCACACTGCAGCTGTTCAAGGCATCCCAAGGGGAGCGCAAAAGTGACACAACTTGGCTGCCTCCACTGCTATTTCCATGAGACCATACCCAACCTTAGGCTGGTTTTCCTTCCTAGCGTTGAGTTTTGAGTTAGGCCTATGGTTAGTGTTCTTTTAACCTGAAAGCCCTGAGTTCCAAGAATACAGCAGCTGCGAAGGACTACCCAAGAAGAGCACAAAAGTACCACAACATGCCTGCCTCCACAGCTATTTCCTTGGGGACATCCCTAATTCCTGGCTGATTTGCCTTTCTCGTCGTCGGGTTGGGGTTAGGTAGGCCTTGTGCTAGGATTTTGAAAATCAGAAAGCCCAGACCTCCATGCACACTGGAGCTGTGAAAGGCATCCAAAAGGGAGTGCAAAAGTGCCACAACATGGCTGCTTTCACAGCTTTTTCCTTAGGAAGAACCCTAATACCCGGCTGATTTACCTTCCTAGGGTTACTGTTAGGCTTGGGCCAAGGACATTTAAAACCAGGAAGCCCTGTGCTCCAGGAACACTGCAGCTGTTCAACGCATCCCAAGGGGAGCGCAAAAGTGACACAACTTGGCTGCCTCCACTGCTATTTCCATGAGACCATCCCCAACCATAGGCAGATTTTCCTTCCTAGCTTTGAGGTTTGAGTTAGGCCTAGGGTTAGAGTTTTTTAACCAGAAAGCCCTGAGTTCCAAGAACACAGCAGCTGTGAAGGACTACCCAAGAAGAGCACAAAAGTACCACCACATGCCTGCCTCCACAGCTATTTCCTTGGGGACATCCCTAATTCCTGGCTGATTTGCCTTTCTCGTCGTCGGGTTGGGGTTAGGTAGGCCTTGTGCTAGGATTTTTAAAATCAGGAAGCCCAGACCTCCAGACACACTGGAGCTGTGAATGGCATCCAAAAGGGAGTGCAAAAGAGCCACAACATGGCTGCTTTCACAGCTTTTTCCTTAGGAAGAACCCTAATACCCGGCTGATTTACCTTCCTAGGGTTACTGTTAGGCTTGGGCCAAGGACTTTTAAAACCAGGAAGCCCTGGGCTCCAGGAACACTGCAGCTGTTCAAGGCATCCCAACGGGAGTGCAAAAGTGACACAACTTGGCTGCCTCCACTGCTATTTCCATGAGACCATCCCCAACCATAGGCTGATTTTCCTTCCTAGCGTTGAGGTTTGAGTTAGGCCTAGGGTTAGAGTTTTTTAACCAGAAAGCCCTGAGTTCCAAGAACACAGCAGCTGCGAAGGACTACCCAAGAAGAGCACAAAAGTACCACAACATGCCTGCCTCCACAGCTATTTCCTTGGGGACATCCCTAATTCCTGGCTGATTTGCCTTTCTCGTCGTCGGGTTGGGGTTAGGTAGGCCTTGTGCTAGGATTTTGAAAATCAGGAAGCCCAGACCTCCAGGCACACTGGAGCTGTGAAAGGCATCCAAAAGGGAGTGCAAAAGTGCCACAACATGGCTGCTTTCACAGCTTTTTCCTTAGGAAGAACCCTAATACCCGGCTGATTTACCTTCCTAGGGTTACTGTTAGGCTTGGGCCAAGGACTTTTAAAACCAGGAAGCCCTGTGCTCCAGGCACACTGCAGCTGTTCAAGGCATCCCAAGGGGAGCGCAAAAGTGACACAACTTGGCTGCCTCCACTGCTATTTCCATGAGACCATACCCAACCTTAGGCTGGTTTTCCTTCCTAGCGTTGAGTTTTGAGTTAGGCCTATGGTTAGTGTTCTTTTAACCTGAAAGCCCTGAGTTCCAAGAATACAGCAGCTGCGAAGGACTACCCAAGAAGAGCACAAAAGTACCACAACATGCCTGCCTCCACAGCTATTTCCTTGGGGACATCCCTAATTCCTGGCTGATTTGCCTTTCTCGTCGTCGGGTTGGGGTTAGGTAGGCCTTGTGCTAGGATTTTGAAAATCAGAAAGCCCAGACCTCCAGGCACACTGGAGCTGTGAAAGGCATCCAAAAGGGAGTGCAAAAGTGCCACAACATGGCTGCTTTCACAGCTTTTTCCTTAGGAAGAACCCTAATACCCGGCTGATTTACCTTCCTAGGGTTACTGTTAGGCTTGGGCCAAGGACTTTTAAAACCAGGAAGCCCTGTGCTCCAGGCACACTGCAGCTGTTCAAGACATCCCAAGGGGAGCGCAAAAGTGACACAACTTGGCTGCCTCCACTGCTATTTCCATGAGACCATACCCAACCTTAGGCTGGTTTTCCTTCCTAGCGTTGAGTTTTGAGTTAGGCCTATGGTTAGTGTTCTTTTAACCTGAAAGCCCTGAGTTCCAAGAACACAGCAGCTGCGAAGGACTACCCAAGAAGAGCACAAAAGTACCACCACATGCCTGCCTCCACAGCTATTTCCTTGGGGACATCCCTAATTCCTGGCTGATTTGCCTTTCTCGTTGTCGGGTTGGGGTTAGGTAGGCCTTGTGCTAGGATTTTTAAAATCAGGAAGCCCAGACCTCCAGGCACACTGGAGCTGTGAAAGGCATCCAAAAGGGAGTGCAAAAGTGCCACAACATGGCTGCTTTCACAGCTTTTTCCTTAGGAAGAACCCTAATACCCGGCTGATTTACCTTCCTAGGGTTACTGTTAGGCTTGGGCCAAGGACTTTTAAAACCAGGAAGCCCTGTGCTCCAGGCACACTGCAGCTGTTCAAGACATCCCAAGGGGAGCGCAAAAGTGACACAACTTGGCTGCCTCCACTGCTATTTCCATGAGACCATACCCAACCTTAGGCTGGTTTTCCTTCCTAGCGTTGAGTTTTGAGTTAGGCCTATGGTTAGTGTTCTTTTAACCTGAAAGCCCTGAGTTCCAAGAACACAGCAGCTGCGAAGGACTACCCAAGAAGAGCACAAAAGTACCACCACATGCCTGCCTCCACAGCTATTTCCTTGGGGACATCCCTAATTCCTGGCTGATTTGCCTTTCTCGTTGTCGGGTTGCGGTTAGGTAGGCCTTGTGCTAGGATTTTTAAAATCAGGAAGCCCAGACCTCCAGGCACACTGGAGCTGTGAAAGGCATCCAAAAGGGAGTGCAAAAGTGCCACAACATGGCTGCTTTCACAGCTTTTTCCTTAGGAAGAACCCTAATACCCGGCTGATTTACCTTCCTAGGGTTACTGTTAGGCTTAGGCCTAGGACTTTTAAAACCAGGAAGCCCTGTGCTCCAGGCACACTGCAGCTGTTCAAGGCATCCCAACGGGAGCGCAAAAGTGACACAACTTGGCTGCCTCCACTGCTATTTCCATGAGACCATCCCCAACCATAGGCTGATTTTCCTTCCTAGCATTGAGTTTTGAGTTAGGCCTAGGGTTGGAGTTTTTTAACTAGAAAGCCCTGAGTTCCAAGAACACAGCAGCTGCGAAGGACTACCCAAGAAGAGCACAAAAGTACCACCACATGCCTGCCTCCACAGCTATTTCCTTGGGGACATCCCTAATTCCTGGCTGATTTGCCTTTCTCGTCGTCGGGTTGGGGTTAGGTAGGCCTTGTGCTAGGATTTTTAAAATCAGGAAGCCCAGACCTCCAGGCACACTGGAGCTGTGAAAGGCATCCAAAAGGGAGTGCAAAAGTGCCACAACATGGCTGCTTTCACAGCTTTTTCCTTAGGAAGAACCCTAATACCCGGCTGATTTACCTTCCTAGGGTTACTGTTAGGCTTGGGCCAAGGACATTTAAAACCAGGAAGCCCTGTGCTCCAGGAACACTGCAGCTGTTCAACGCATCCCAAGGGGAGCGCAAAAGTGACACAACTTGGCTGCCTCCACTGCTATTTCCATGAGACCATCCCGAACCATAGACAGATTTTCCTTCCTAGCTTTGAGGTTTGAGTTAGGCCTAGGGTTAGAGTTTTTTAACCAGAAAGCCCTGAGTTCCAAGAACACAGCAGCTGCGAAGGACTACCCAAGAAGAGCACAAAAGTACCACCACATGCCTGCCTCCACAGCTATTTCCTTGGGGACATCCCTAATTCCTGGCTGATTTGCCTTTCTCGTCGTCGGGTTGGGGTTAGGTAGGCCTTGTGCTAGGATTTTTAAAATCAGGAAGCCCAGACCTCCAGACACACTGGAGCTGTGAATGGCATCCAAAAGGGAGTGCAAAAGAGCCACAACATGGCTGCTTTCACAGCTTTTTCCTTAGGAAGAACCCTAATACCCGGCTGATTTACCTTCCTAGGGTTACTGTTAGGCTTGGGCCAAGGACTTTTAAAACCAGGAAGCCCTGGGCTCCAGGAACACTGCAGCTGTTCAAGGCATCCCAACGGGAGTGCAAAAGTGACACAACTTGGCTGCCTCCACTGCTATTTCCATGAGACCATCCCCAACCATAGGCTGATTTTCCTTCCTAGCGTTGAGGTTTGAGTTAGGCCTAGGGTTAGAGTTTTTTAACCAGAAAGCCCTGAGTTCCAAGAACACAGCAGCTGCGAAGGACTACCCAAGAAGAGCACAAAAGTACCACAACATGCCTGCCTCCACAGCTATTTCCTTGGGGACATCCCTAATTCCTGGCTGATTTGCCTTTCTCGTCGTCGGGTTGGGGTTAGGTAGGCCTTGTGCTAGGATTTTTAAAATCAGGAAGCCCAGACCTCCAGGCACACTGGAGCTGTGAAAGGCATCCAAAAGGGAGTGCAAAAGTGCCACAACATGGCTGCTTTCACAGCTTTTTCCTTAGGAAGAACCCTAATACCCGGCTGATTTACCTTCCTAGGGTTACTGTTAGGCTTGGGCCAAGGACTTTTAAAACCAGGAAGCCCTGTGCTCCAGGCACACTGCAGCTGTTCAAGGCATCCCAACGGGAGCGCAAAAGTGACACAACTTGGCTGCCTCCACTGCTATTTCCATGAGACCATCCCCAACCTTAGGCTGGTTTTCCTTCCTAGCGTTGAGTTTTGAGTTAGGCCTATGGTTAGTGTTCTTTTAACCTGAAAGCCCTGAGTTCCAAGAACACAGCAGCTGCGAAGGACTACCCAAGAAGAGCACAAAAGTACCACAACATGCCTGCCTCCACAGCTATTTCCTTGGGGACATCCCTAATTCCTGGCTGATTTGCCTTTCTCGTCGTCGGGTTGGGGTTAGGTAGGCCTTGTGCTAGGATTTTGAAAATCAGAAAGCCCAGACCTCCAGGCACACTGGAGCTGTGAAAGGCATCCAAAAGGGAGTGCAAAAGTGCCACAACATGGCTGCTTTCACAGCTTTTTCCTTAGGAAGAACCCTAATACCCGGCTGATTTACCTTCCTAGGGTTACTGTTAGGCTTGGGCCAAGGACTTTTAAAACCAGGAAGCCCTGTGCTCCAGGCACACTGCAGCTGTTCAAGGCATCCCAACGGGAGCGCAAAAGTGACACAACTTGGCTGCCTCCACTGCTATTTCCATGAGACCATCCCCAACCTTAGGCTGGTTTTCCTTCCTAGCGTTGAGTTTTGAGTTAGGCCTATGGTTAGTGTTCTTTTAACCTGAAAGCCCTGAGTTCCAAGAACACAGCAGCTGCGAAGGACTACCCAAGAAGAGCACAAAAGTACCACCACATGCCTGCCTCCACAGCTATTTCCTTGGGGACATCCCTAATTCCTGGCTGATTTGCCTTTCTCGTTGTCGGGTTGGGGTTAGGTAGGCCTTGTGCTAGGATTTTTAAAATCAGGAAGCCCAGACCTCCAGGCACACTGGAGCTGTGAATGGCATCCAAAAGGGAGTGCAAAAGTGCCACAACATGGCTGCTTTCACAGCTTTTTCCTTAGGAAGAACCCTAATACCCGGCTGATTTACCTTCCTAGGGTTACTGTTAGGCTTAGGCCTAGGACTTTTAAAACCAGGAAGCCCTGTGCTCCAGGCACACTGCAGCTGTTCAAGGCATCCCAACGGGAGCGCAAAAGTGACACAACTTGGCTGCCTCCACTGCTATTTCCATGAGACCATCCCCAATTTTAGGCTGGTTTTCCTTCCTAGCGTTGAGTTTTGAGTTAGGCCTAGGGTTGGAGTTTTTTAACCAGAAAGCCCTGAGTTCCAAGAACACAGCAGCTGCGAAGGACTACCCAAGAAGAGCACAAAAGTACCACCACATGCCTGCCTCCACAGCTATTTCCTTGGGGACATCCCTAATTCCTGGCTGATTTGCCTTTCTCGTCGTCGGGTTGGGGTTAGGTAGGCCTTGTGCTAGGATTTTGAAAATCAGGAAGCCCAGACATCCAGGCACACTGGAGCTGTGAAAGGCATCCAAAAGGGAGTGCAAAAGTGCCACAACATGGCTGCTTTCACAGCTTTTTCCTTAGGAAGAACCCTAATACCCGGCTGATTTACCTTCCTAGGGTTACTGTTAGGCTTGGGCCAAGGACTTTTAAAACCAGGAAGCCCTGTGCTCCAGGAACACTGCAGCTGTTCAAGGCATCCCAAGGGGAGCGCAAAAGTGACACAACTTGGCTGCCTCCACTGCTATTTCCATGAGACCATCCCCAACCATAGGCTGGTTTTCCTTCCTAGCGTTGAGTTTTGAGTTAGGCCTAGGGTTGGAGTTTTTTAACCAGAAAGCCCTGAGTTCCAAGAACACAGCAGCTGCGAAGGACTACCCAAGAAGAGCACAAAAGTACCACAACATGCCTGCCTCCACAGCTATTTCCTTGGGGACATCCCTAATTCCTGGCTGATTTGCCTTTCTCGTTGTCGGGTTGGGGTTAGGTAGGCCTTGTGCTAGGATTTTTAAAATCAGGAAGCCCAGACCTCCAGGCACACTGGAGCTGTGAAAGGCATCCAAAAGGGAGTGCAAAAGTGCCACAACATGGCTGCTTTCACAGCTTTTTCCTTAGGAAGAACCCTAATACCCGGCTGATTTACCTTCCTAGGGTTACTGTTAGGCTTGGGCCAAGGACATTTAAAACCAGGAAGCCCTGTGCTCCAGGAACACTGCAGCTGTTCAACGCATCCCAAGGGGAGCGCAAAAGTGACACAACTTGGCTGCCTCCACTGCTATTTCCATGAGACCATCCCGAACCATAGACAGATTTTCCTTCCTAGCTTTGAGGTTTGAGTTAGGCCTAGGGTTAGAGTTTTTTAACCAGAAAGCCCTGAGTTCCAAGAACACAGCAGCTGCGAAGGACTACCCAAGAAGAGCACAAAAGTACCACCACATGCCTGCCTCCACAGCTATTTCCTTGGGGACATCCCTAATTCCTGGCTGATTTGCCTTTCTCGTCGTCGGGTTGGGGTTAGGTAGGCCTTGTGCTAGGATTTTTAAAATCAGGAAGCCCAGACCTCCAGACACACTGGAGCTGTGAATGGCATCCAAAAGGGAGTGCAAAAGAGCCACAACATGGCTGCTTTCACAGCTTTTTCCTTAGGAAGAACCCTAATACCCGGCTGATTTACCTTCCTAGGGTTACTGTTAGGCTTGGGCCAAGGACTTTTAAAACCAGGAAGCCCTGTGCTCCAGGCACACTGCAGCTGTTCAAGGCATCCCAACGGGAGCGCAAAAGTGACACAACTTGGCTGCCTCCACTGCTATTTCCATGAGACCATCCCCAACCTTAGGCTGGTTTTCCTTCCTAGCGTTGAGTTTTGAGTTAGGCCTATGGTTAGTGTTCTTTTAACCTGAAAGCCCTGAGTTCCAAGAACACAGCAGCTGCCAAGGACTACCCAAGAAGAGCACAAAAGTACCACAACATGCCTGCCTCCACAGCTATTTCCTTGGGGACATCCCTAATTCCTGGCTGATTTGCCTTTCTCGTCGTCGGGTTGGGGTTAGGTAGGCCTTGTGCTAGGATTTTGAAAATCAGAAAGCCCAGACCTCCAGGCACACTGGAGCTGTGAAAGGCATCCAAAAGGGAGTGCAAAAGTGCCACAACATGGCTGCTTTCACAGCTTTTTCCTTAGGAAGAACCCTAATACCCGGCTGATTTACCTTCCTAGGGTTACTGTTAGGCTTGGGCCAAGGACTTTTAAAACCAGGAAGCCCTGTGCTCCAGGCACACTGCAGCTGTTCAAGGCATCCCAACGGGAGCGCAAAAGTGACACAACTTGGCTGCCTCCACTGCTATTTCCATGAGACCATACCCAACCTTAGGCTGGTTTTCCTTCCTAGCGTTGAGTTTTGAGTTAGGCCTATGGTTAGTGTTCTTTTAACCTGAAAGCCCTGAGTTCCAAGAACACAGCAGCTGCGAAGGACTACCCAAGAAGAGCACAAAAGTACCACCACATGCCTGCCTCCACAGCTATTTCCTTGGGGACATCCCTAATTCCTGGCTGATTTGCCTTTCTCGTTGTCGGGTTGGGGTTAGGTAGGCCTTGTGCTAGGATTTTTAAAATCAGGAAGCCCAGACCTCCAGGCACACTGGAGCTGTGAAAGGCATCCAAAAGGGAGTGCAAAAGTGCCACAACATGGCTGCTTTCACAGCTTTTTCCTTAGGAAGAACCCTAATACCCGGCTGATTTACCTTCCTAGGGTTACTGTTAGGCTTAGGCCTAGGACTTTTAAAACCAGGAAGCCCTGTGCTCCAGGCACACTGCAGCTGTTCAAGGCATCCCAAGGGGAGCGCAAAAGTGACACAACTTGGCTGCCTCCACTGCTATTTCCATGAGACCATACCCAACCTTAGGCTGGTTTTCCTTCCTAGCGTTGAGTTTTGAGTTAGGCCTATGGTTAGTGTTCTTTTAACCTGAAAGCCCTGAGTTCCAAGAATACAGCAGCTGCGAAGGACTACCCAAGAAGAGCACAAAAGTACCACAACATGCCTGCCTCCACAGCTATTTCCTTGGGGACATCCCTAATTCCTGGCTGATTTGCCTTTCTCGTCGTCGGGTTGGGGTTAGGTAGGCCTTGTGCTAGGATTTTGAAAATCAGAAAGCCCAGACCTCCAGGCACACTGGAGCTGTGAAAGGCATCCAAAAGGGAGTGCAAAAGTGCCACAACATGGCTGCTTTCACAGCTTTTTCCTTAGGAAGAACCCTAATACCCGGCTGATTTACCTTCCTAGGGTTACTGTTAGGCTTGGGCCAAGGACTTTTAAAACCAGGAAGCCCTGTGCTCCAGGCACACTGCAGCTGTTCAAGACATCCCAAGGGGAGCGCAAAAGTGACACAACTTGGCTGCCTCCACTGCTATTTCCATGAGACCATACCCAACCTTAGGCTGGTTTTCCTTCCTAGCGTTGAGTTTTGAGTTAGGCCTATGGTTAGTGTTCTTTTAACCTGAAAGCCCTGAGTTCCAAGAACACAGCAGCTGCGAAGGACTACCCAAGAAGAGCACAAAAGTACCACCACATGCCTGCCTCCACAGCTATTTCCTTGGGGACATCCCTAATTCCTGGCTGATTTGCCTTTCTCGTTGTCGGGTTGGGGTTAGGTAGGCCTTGTGCTAGGATTTTTAAAATCAGGAAGCCCAGACCTCCAGGCACACTGGAGCTGTGAAAGGCATCCAAAAGGGAGTGCAAAAGTGCCACAACATGGCTGCTTTCACAGCTTTTTCCTTAGGAAGAACCCTAATACCCGGCTGATTTACCTTCCTAGGGTTACTGTTAGGCTTAGGCCTAGGACTTTTAAAACCAGGAAGCCCTGTGCTCCAGGCACACTGCAGCTGTTCAAGGCATCCCAAGGGGAGCGCAAAAGTGACACAACTTGGCTGCCTCCACTGCTATTTCCATGAGACCATCCCCAACCATAGGCTGATTTTCCTTCCTAGCGTTGAGTTTTGAGTTAGGCCTAGGGTTGGAGTTTTTTAACCAGAAAGCCCTGAGTTCCAAGAACACAGCAGCTGCGAAGGACTACCCAAGAAGAGCACAAAAGTACCACCACATGCCTGCCTCCACAGCTATTTCCTTGGGGACATCCCTAATTCCTGGCTGATTTGCCTTTCTCGTCGTCGGGTTGGGGTTAGGTAGGCCTTGTGCTAGGATTTTTAAAATCAGGAAGCCCAGACCTCCAGGCACACTGGAGCTGTGAAAGGCATCCAAAAGGGAGTGCAAAAGTGCCACAACATGGCTGCTTTCACAGCTTTTTCCTTAGGAAGAACCCTAATACCCGGCTGATTTACCTTCCTAGGGTTACTGTTAGGCTTGGGCCAAGGACATTTAAAACCAGGAAGCCCTGTGCTCCAGGAACACTGCAGCTGTTCAACGCATCCCAAGGGGAGCGCAAAAGTGACACAACTTGGCTGCCTCCACTGCTATTTCCATGAGACCATCCCGAACCATAGACAGATTTTCCTTCCTAGCTTTGAGGTTTGAGTTAGGCCTAGGGTTAGAGTTTTTTAACCAGAAAGCCCTGAGTTCCAAGAACACAGCAGCTGCGAAGGACTACCCAAGAAGAGCACAAAAGTACCACCACATGCCTGCCTCCACAGCTATTTCCTTGGGGACATCCCTAATTCCTGGCTGATTTGCCTTTCTCGTCGTCGGGTTGGGGTTAGGTAGGCCTTGTGCTAGGATTTTTAAAATCAGGAAGCCCAGACCTCCAGACACACTGGAGCTGTGAATGGCATCCAAAAGGGAGTGCAAAAGAGCCACAACATGGCTGCTTTCACAGCTTTTTCCTTAGGAAGAACCCTAATACCCGGCTGATTTACCTTCCTAGGGTTACTGTTAGGCTTGGGCCAAGGACTTTTAAAACCAGGAAGCCCTGGGCTCCAGGAACACTGCAGCTGTTCAAGGCATCCCAACGGGAGTGCAAAAGTGACACAACTTGGCTGCCTCCACTGCTATTTCCATGAGACCATCCCCAACCATAGGCTGATTTTCCTTCCTAGCGTTGAGGTTTGAGTTAGGCCTAGGGTTAGAGTTTTTTAACCAGAAAGCCCTGAGTTCCAAGAACACAGCAGCTGCGAAGGACTACCCAAGAAGAGCACAAAAGTACCACAACATGCCTGCCTCCACAGCTATTTCTTTGGGGACATCCCTAATTCCTGGCTGATTTGCCTTTCTCGTCGTCGGGTTGGGGTTAGGTAGGCCTTGTGCTAGGATTTTTAAAATCAGGAAGCCCAGACCTCCAGGCACACTGGAGCTGTGAAAGGCATCCAAAAGGGAGTGCAAAAGTGCCACAACATGGCTGCTTTCACAGCTTTTTCCTTAGGAAGAACCCTAATACCCGGCTGATTTACCTTCCTAGGGTTACTGTTAGGCTTGGGCCAAGGACTTTTAAAACCAGGAAGCCCTGTGCTCCAGGCACACTGCAGCTGTTCAAGGCATCCCAACGGGAGCGCAAAAGTGACACAACTTGGCTGCCTCCACTGCTATTTCCATGAGACCATCCCCAACCTTAGGCTGGTTTTCCTTCCTAGCGTTGAGTTTTGAGTTAGGCCTATGGTTAGTGTTCTTTTAACCTGAAAGCCCTGAGTTCCAAGAACACAGCAGCTGCGAAGGACTACCCAAGAAGAGCACAAAAGTACCACAACATGCCTGCCTCCACAGCTATTTCCTTGGGGACATCCCTAATTCCTGGCTGATTTGCCTTTCTCGTCGTCGGGTTGGGGTTAGGTAGGCCTTGTGCTAGGATTTTGAAAATCAGAAAGCCCAGACCTCCAGGCACACTGGAGCTGTGAAAGGCATCCAAAAGGGAGTGCAAAAGTGCCACAACATGGCTGCTTTCACAGCTTTTTCCTTAGGAAGAACCCTAATACCCGGCTGATTTACCTTCCTAGGGTTACTGTTAGGCTTGGGCCAAGGACTTTTAAAACCAGGAAGCCCTGTGCTCCAGGCACACTGCAGCTGTTCAAGGCATCCCAACGGGAGCGCAAAAGTGACACAACTTGGCTGCCTCCACTGCTATTTCCATGAGACCATCCCCAACCTTAGGCTGGTTTTCCTTCCTAGCGTTGAGTTTTGAGTTAGGCCTATGGTTAGTGTTCTTTTAACCTGAAAGCCCTGAGTTCCAAGAACACAGCAGCTGCGAAGGACTACCCAAGAAGAGCACAAAAGTACCACCACATGCCTGCCTCCACAGCTATTTCCTTGGGGACATCCCTAATTCCTGGCTGATTTGCCTTTCTCGTTGTCGGGTTGGGGTTAGGTAGGCCTTGTGCTAGGATTTTTAAAATCAGGAAGCCCAGACCTCCAGGCACACTGGAGCTGTGAATGGCATCCAAAAGGGAGTGCAAAAGTGCCACAACATGGCTGCTTTCACAGCTTTTTCCTTAGGAAGAACCCTAATACCCGGCTGATTTACCTTCCTAGGGTTACTGTTAGGCTTAGGCCTAGGACTTTTAAAACCAGGAAGCCCTGTGCTCCAGGCACACTGCAGCTGTTCAAGGCATCCCAACGGGAGCGCAAAAGTGACACAACTTGGCTGCCTCCACTGCTATTTCCATGAGACCATCCCCAATTTTAGGCTGGTTTTCCTTCCTAGCGTTGAGTTTTGAGTTAGGCCTAGGGTTGGAGTTTTTTAACCAGAAAGCCCTGAGTTCCAAGAACACAGCAGCTGCGAAGGACTACCCAAGAAGAGCACAAAAGTACCACCACATGCCTGCCTCCACAGCTATTTCCTTGGGGACATCCCTAATTCCTGGCTGATTTGCCTTTCTCGTCGTCGGGTTGGGGTTAGGTAGGCCTTGTGCTAGGATTTTGAAAATCAGGAAGCCCAGACATCCAGGCACACTGGAGCTGTGAAAGGCATCCAAAAGGGAGTGCAAAAGTGCCACAACATGGCTGCTTTCACAGCTTTTTCCTTAGGAAGAACCCTAATACCCGGCTGATTTACCTTCCTAGGGTTACTGTTAGGCTTGGGCCAAGGACTTTTAAAACCAGGAAGCCCTGTGCTCCAGGAACACTGCAGCTGTTCAAGGCATCCCAAGGGGAGCGCAAAAGTGACACAACTTGGCTGCCTCCACTGCTATTTCCATGAGACCATCCCCAACCATAGGCTGGTTTTCCTTCCTAGCGTTGAGTTTTGAGTTAGGCCTAGGGTTGGAGTTTTTTAACCAGAAAGCCCTGAGTTCCAAGAACACAGCAGCTGCGAAGGACTACCCAAGAAGAGCACAAAAGTACCACCACATGCCTGCCTCCACAGCTATTTCCTTGGGGACATCCCTAATTCCTGGCTGATTTGCCATTCTCGTTGTCGGGTTGGGGTTAGGTAGGCCTTGTGCTAGGATTTTTAAAATCAGGAAGCCCAGACCTCCAGGCACACTGGAGCTGTGAAAGGCATCCAAAAGGGAGTGCAAAAGTGCCACAACATGGCTGCTTTCACAGCTTTTTCCTTAGGAAGAACCCTAATACCCGGCTGATTTACCTTCCTAGGGTTACTGTTAGGCTTGGGCCAAGGACATTTAAAACCAGGAAGCCCTGTGCTCCAGGAACACTGCAGCTGTTCAACGCATCCCAAGGGGAGCGCAAAAGTGACACAACTTGGCTGCCTCCACTGCTATTTCCATGAGACCATCCCGAACCATAGACAGATTTTCCTTCCTAGCTTTGAGGTTTGAGTTAGGCCTAGGGTTAGAGTTTTTTAACCAGAAAGCCCTGAGTTCCAAGAACACAGCAGCTGCGAAGGACTACCCAAGAAGAGCACAAAAGTACCACCACATGCCTGCCTCCACAGCTATTTCCTTGGGGACATCCCTAATTCCTGGCTGATTTGCCTTTCTCGTCGTCGGGTTGGGGTTAGGTAGGCCTTGTGCTAGGATTTTTAAAATCAGGAAGCCCAGACCTCCAGACACACTGGAGCTGTGAATGGCATCCAAAAGGGAGTGCAAAAGAGCCACAACATGGCTGCTTTCACAGCTTTTTCCTTAGGAAGAACCCTAATACCCGGCTGATTTACCTTCCTAGGGTTACTGTTAGGCTTGGGCCAAGGACTTTTAAAACCAGGAAGCCCTGTGCTCCAGGCACACTGCAGCTGTTCAAGGCATCCCAACGGGAGCGCAAAAGTGACACAACTTGGCTGCCTCCACTGCTATTTCCATGAGACCATCCCCAACCTTAGGCTGGTTTTCCTTCCTAGCGTTGAGTTTTGAGTTAGGCCTATGGTTAGTGTTCTTTTAACCTGAAAGCCCTGAGTTCCAAGAACACAGCAGCTGCCAAGGACTACCCAAGAAGAGCACAAAAGTACCACAACATGCCTGCCTCCACAGCTATTTCCTTGGGGACATCCCTAATTCCTGGCTGATTTGCCTTTCTCGTCGTCGGGTTGGGGTTAGGTAGGCCTTGTGCTAGGATTTTGAAAATCAGAAAGCCCAGACCTCCAGGCACACTGGAGCTGTGAAAGGCATCCAAAAGGGAGTGCAAAAGTGCCACAACATGGCTGCTTTCACAGCTTTTTCCTTAGGAAGAACCCTAATACCCGGCTGATTTACCTTCCTAGGGTTACTGTTAGGCTTGGGCCAAGGACTTTTAAAACCAGGAAGCCCTGTGCTCCAGGCACACTGCAGCTGTTCAAGGCATCCCAACGGGAGCGCAAAAGTGACACAACTTGGCTGCCTCCACTGCTATTTCCATGAGACCATACCCAACCTTAGGCTGGTTTTCCTTCCTAGCGTTGAGTTTTGAGTTAGGCCTATGGTTAGTGTTCTTTTAACCTGAAAGCCCTGAGTTCCAAGAACACAGCAGCTGCAAAGGACTACCCAAGAAGAGCACAAAAGTACCACCACATGCCTGCCTCCACAGCTATTTCCTTGGGGACATCCCTAATTCCTGGCTGATTTGCCTTTCTCGTTGTCGGGTTGGGGTTAGGTAGGCCTTGTGCTAGGATTTTTAAAATCAGGAAGCCCAGACCTCCAGGCACACTGGAGCTGTGAAAGGCATCCAAAAGGGAGTGCAAAAGTGCCACAACATGGCTGCTTTCACAGCTTTTTCCTTAGGAAGAACCCTAATACCCGGCTGATTTACCTTCCTAGGGTTACTGTTAGGCTTAGGCCTAGGACTTTTAAAACCAGGAAGCCCTGTGCTCCAGGCACACTGCAGCTGTTCAAGGCATCCCAAGGGGAGCGCAAAAGTGACACAACTTGGCTGCCTCCACTGCTATTTCCATGAGACCATCCCCAATTTTAGGCTGGTTTTCCTTCCTAGCGTTGAGTTTTGAGTTAGGCCTATGGTTAGTGTTCTTTTAACCTGAAAGCCCTGAGTTCCAAGAACACAGCAGCTGCGAAGGACTACCCAAGAAGAGCACAAAAGTACCACCACATGCCTGCCTCCACAGCTATTTCCTTGGGGACATCCCTAATTCCTGGCTGATTTGCCTTTCTCGTCGTCGGGTTGGGGTTAGGTAGGCCTTATGCTAGGATTTTTAAAATCAGGAAGCCCAGACCTCCAGGCACACTGGAGCTGTGAAAGGCATCCAAAAGGGAGTGCAAAAGTGCCACAACATGGCTGCTTTCACAGCTTTTTCCTTAGGAAGAACCCTAATACCCGGCTGATTTACCTTCCTAGGGTTACTGTTAGGCTTGGGCCTAGGACTTTTAAAACCAGGAAGCCCTGTGCTCCAGGCACACTGCAGCTGTTCAAGGCATCCCAACGGGAGCGCAAAAGTGACACAACTTGGCTGCCTCCACTGCTATTTCCATGAGACCATCCCCAACCATAGGCTGGTTTTCCTTCCTAGCGTTGAGTTTTGAGTTAGGCCTAGGGTTGGAGTTTTTTAACCAGAAAGCCCTGAGTTCCAAGAACACAGCAGCTGCGAAGGACTACCCAAGAAGAGCACAAAAGTACCACCACATGCCTGCCTCCACAGCTATTTCCTTGGGGACATCCCTAATTCCTGGCTGATTTGCCTTTCTCGTCGTCGGGTTGGGGTTAGGTAGGCCTTGTGCTAGGATTTTTAAAATCAGGAAGCCCAGACCTCCAGGCACACTGGAGCTGTGAAAGGCATCCAAAAGGGAGTGCAAAAGAGCCACAACATGGCTGCTTTCACAGCTTTTTCCTTAGGAAGAACCCTAATACCCGGCTGATTTACCTTCCTAGGGTTACTGTTAGGCTTGGGCCAAGGACATTTAAAACCAGGAAGCCCTGTGCTCCAGGAACACTGCAGCTGTTCAACGCATCCCAAGGGGAGCGCAAAAGTGACACAACTTGGCTGCCTCCACTGCTATTTCCATGAGACCATCCCGAACCATAGACAGATTTTCCTTCCTAGCTTTGAGGTTTGAGTTAGGCCTAGGGTTAGAGTTTTTTAACCAGAAAGCCCTGAGTTCCAAGAACACAGCAGCTGCGAAGGACTACCCAAGAAGAGCACAAAAGTACCACCACATGCCTGCCTCCACAGCTATTTCCTTGGGGACATCCCTAATTCCTGGCTGATTTGCCTTTCTCGTCGTCGGGTTGGGGTTAGGTAGGCCTTGTGCTAGGATTTTTAAAATCAGGAAGCCCAGACCTCCAGACACACTGGAGCTGTGAATGGCATCCAAAAGGGAGTGCAAAAGAGCCACAACATGGCTGCTTTCACAGCTTTTTCCTTAGGAAGAACCCTAATACCCGGCTGATTTACCTTCCTAGGGTTACTGTTAGGCTTGGGCCAAGGACTTTTAAAACCAGGAAGCCCTGGGCTCCAGGAACACTGCAGCTGTTCAAGGCATCCCAACGGGAGTGCAAAAGTGACACAACTTGGCTGCCTCCACTGCTATTTCCATGAGACCATCCCCAACCATAGGCTGATTTTCCTTCCTAGCGTTGAGGTTTGAGTTAGGCCTAGGGTTAGAGTTTTTTAACCAGAAAGCCCTGAGTTCCAAGAACACAGCAGCTGCGAAGGACTACCCAAGAAGAGCACAAAAGTACCACAACATGCCTGCCTCCACAGCTATTTCCTTGGGGACATCCCTAATTCCTGGCTGATTTGCCTTTCTCGTCGTCGGGTTGGGGTTAGGTAGGCCTTGTGCTAGGATTTTTAAAATCAGGAAGCCCAGACCTCCAGGCACACTGGAGCTGTGAAAGGCATCCAAAAGGGAGTGCAAAAGTGCCACAACATGGCTGCTTTCACAGCTTTTTCCTTAGGAAGAACCCTAATACCCGGCTGATTTACCTTCCTAGGGTTACTGTTAGGCTTGGGCCAAGGACTTTTAAAACCAGGAAGCCCTGTGCTCCAGGCACACTGCAGCTGTTCAAGGCATCCCAACGGGAGCGCAAAAGTGACACAACTTGGCTGCCTCCACTGCTATTTCCATGAGACCATCCCCAACCTTAGGCTGGTTTTCCTTCCTAGCGTTGAGTTTTGAGTTAGGCCTATGGTTAGTGTTCTTTTAACCTGAAAGCCCTGAGTTCCAAGAACACAGCAGCTGCCAAGGACTACCCAAGAAGAGCACAAAAGTACCACAACATGCCTGCCTCCACAGCTATTTCCTTGGGGACATCCCTAATTCCTGGCTGATTTGCCTTTCTCGTCGTCGGGTTGGGGTTAGGTAGGCCTTGTGCTAGGATTTTGAAAATCAGAAAGCCCAGACCTCCAGGCACACTGGAGCTGTGAAAGGCATCCAAAAGGGAGTGCAAAAGTGCCACAACATGGCTGCTTTCACAGCTTTTTCCTTAGGAAGAACCCTAATACCCGGCTGATTTACCTTCCTAGGGTTACTGTTAGGCTTGGGCCAAGGACTTTTAAAACCAGGAAGCCCTGTGCTCCAGGCACACTGCAGCTGTTCAAGGCATCCCAAGGGGAGCGCAAAAGTGACACAACTTGGCTGCCTCCACTGCTATTTCCATGAGACCATCCCCAATTTTAGGCTGATTTTCCTTCCTAGCGTTGAGTTTTGAGTTAGGCCTATGGTTAGTGTTCTTTTAACCTGAAAGCCCTGAGTTCCAAGAACACAGCAGCTGCGAAGGACTACCCAAGAAGAGCACAAAAGTACCACCACATGCCTGCCTCCACAGCTATTTCCTTGGGGACATCCCTAATTCCTGGCTGATTTGCCTTTCTCGTCGTCGGGTTGGGGTTAGGTAGGCCTTATGCTAGGATTTTTAAAATCAGGAAGCCCAGACCTCCAGGCACACTGGAGCTGTGAAAGGCATCCAAAAGGGAGTGCAAAAGTGCCACAACATGGCTGCTTTCACAGCTTTTTCCTTAGGAAGAACCCTAATACCCGGCTGATTTACCTTCCTAGGGTTACTGTTAGGCTTGGGCCTAGGACTTTTAAAACCAGGAAGCCCTGTGCTCCAGGCACACTGCAGCTGTTCAAGGCATCCCAACGGGAGCGCAAAAGTGACACAACTTGGCTGCCTCCACTGCTATTTCCATGAGACCATACCCAACCATAGGCTGGTTTTCCTTCCTAGCGTTGAGTTTTGAGTTAGGCCTAGGGTTGGAGTTTTTTAACCAGAAAGCCCTGAGTTCCAAGAACACAGCAGCTGCGAAGGACTACCCAAGAAGAGCACAAAAGTACCACCACATGCCTGCCTCCACAGCTATTTCCTTGGGGACATCCCTAATTCCTGGCTGATTTGCCTTTCTCGTCGTCGGGTTGGGGTTAGGTAGGCCTTGTGCTAGGATTTTGAAAATCAGGAAGCCCAGACCTCCAGGCACACTGGAGCTGTGAAAGGCATCCAAAAGGGAGTGCAAAAGTGCCACAACATGGCTGCTTTCACAGCTTTTTCCTTAGGAAGAACCCTAATACCCGGCTGATTTACCTTCCTAGGGTTACTGTTAGGCTTGGGCCAAGGACATTTAAAACCAGGAAGCTCTGTGCTCCAGGAACACTGCAGCTGTTCAACGCATCCCAAGGGGAGCGCAAAAGTGACACAACTTGGCTGCCTCCACTGCTATTTCCATGAGACCATCCCGAACCATAGACAGATTTTCCTTCCTAGCTTTGAGGTTTGAGTTAGGCCTAGGGTTAGAGTTTTTTAACCAGAAAGCCCTGAGTTCCAAGAACACAGCAGCTGCGAAGGACTACCCAAGAAGAGCACAAAAGTACCACCACATGCCTGCCTCCACAGCTATTTCCTTGGGGACATCCCTAATTCCTGGCTGATTTGCCTTTCTCGTCGTCGGGTTGGGGTTAGGTAGGCCTTGTGCTAGGATTTTTAAAATCAGGAAGCCCAGACCTCCAGACACACTGGAGCTGTGAATGGCATCCAAAAGGGAGTGCAAAAGAGCCACAACATGGCTGCTTTCACAGCTTTTTCCTTAGGAAGAACCCTAATACCCGGCTGATTTACCTTCCTAGGGTTACTGTTAGGCTTGGGCCAAGGACTTTTAAAACCAGGAAGCCCTGTGCTCCAGGCACACTGCAGCTGTTCAAGGCATCCCAACGGGAGCGCAAAAGTGACACAACTTGGCTGCCTCCACTGCTATTTCCATGAGACCATCCCCAACCTTAGGCTGGTTTTCCTTCCTAGCGTTGAGTTTTGAGTTAGGCCTATGGTTAGTGTTCTTTTAACCTGAAAGCCCTGAGTTCCAAGAACACAGCAGCTGCCAAGGACTACCCAAGAAGAGCACAAAAGTACCACAACATGCCTGCCTCCACAGCTATTTCCTTGGGGACATCCCTAATTCCTGGCTGATTTGCCTTTCTCGTCGTCGGGTTGGGGTTAGGTAGGCCTTGTGCTAGGATTTTGAAAATCAGGAAGCCCAGACCTCCAGGCACACTGGAGCTGTGAAAGGCATCCAAAAGGGAGTGCAAAAGTGCCACAACATGGCTGCTTTCACAGCTTTTTCCTTAGGAAGAACCCTAATACCCGGCTGATTTACCTTCCTAGGGTTACTGTTAGGCTTGGGCCAAGGACTTTTAAAACCAGGAAGCCCTGTGCTCCAGGCACACTGCAGCTGTTCAAGGCATCCCAACGGGAGCGCAAAAGTGACACAACTTGGCTGCCTCCACTGCTATTTCCATGAGACCATACCCAACCTTAGGCTGGTTTTCCTTCCTAGCGTTGAGTTTTGAGTTAGGCCTATGGTTAGTGTTCTTTTAACCTGAAAGCCCTGAGTTCCAAGAACACAGCAGCTGCGAAGGACTACCCAAGAAGAGCACAAAAGTACCACCACATGCCTGCCTCCACAGCTATTTCCTTGGGGACATCCCTAATTCCTGGCTGATTTGCCTTTCTCGTTGTCGGGTTGGGGTTAGGTAGGCCTTGTGCTAGGATTTTTAAAATCAGGAAGCCCAGACCTCCAGGCACACTGGAGCTGTGAAAGGCATCCAAAAGGGAGTGCAAAAGTGCCACAACATGGCTGCTTTCACAGCTTTTTCCTTAGGAAGAACCCTAATACCCGGCTGATTTACCTTCCTAGGGTTACTGTTAGGCTTAGGCCTAGGACTTTTAAAACCAGGAAGCCCTGTGCTCCAGGCACACTGCAGCTGTTCAAGGCATCCCAACGGGAGCACAAAAGTGACACAACTTGGCTGCCTCCACTGCTATTTCCATGAGACCATCCCCAATTTTAGGCTGGTTTTCCTTCCTAGCGTTGAGTTTTGAGTTAGGCCTAGGGTTGGAGTTTTTTAACCAGAAAGCCCTGAGTTCCAAGAACACAGCAGCTGCGAAGGACTACCCAAGAAGAGCACAAAAGTACCACCACATGCCTGCCTCCACAGCTATTTCCTTGGGGACATCCCTAATTCCTGGCTGATTTGCCTTTCTCGTCGTCGGGTTGGGGTTAGGTAGGCCTTGTGCTAGGATTTTTAAAATCAGGAAGCCCAGACATCCAGGCACACTGGAGCTGTGAAAGGCATCCAAAAGGGAGTGCAAAAGTGCCACAACATGGCTGCTTTCACAGCTTTTTCCTTAGGAAGAACCCTAATACCCGGCTGATTTACCTTCCTAGGGTTACTGTTAGGCTTGGGCCAAGGACTTTTAAAACCAGGAAGCCCTGTGCTCCAGGAACACTGCAGCTGTTCAACGCATCCCAAGGGGAGCGCAAAAGTGACACAACTTGGCTGCCTCCACTGCTATTTCCATGAGACCATCCCGAACCATAGGCAGATTTTCCTTCCTAGCTTTGAGGTTTGAGTTAGGCCTAGGGTTAGAGTTTTTTAACCAGAAAGCCCTGAGTTCCAAGAACACAGCAGCTGCGAAGGACTACCCAAGAAGAGCACAAAAGTACCACCACATGCCTGCCTCCACAGCTATTTCCTTGGGGACATCCCTAATTCCTGGCTGATTTGCCTTTCTCGTCGTCGGGTTGGGGTTAGGTAGGCCTTGTGCTAGGATTTTTAAAATCAGGAAGCCCAGACCTCCAGACACACTGGAGCTGTGAATGGCATCCAAAAGGGAGTGCAAAAGAGCCACAACATGGCTGCTTTCACAGCTTTTTCCTTAGGAAGAACCCTAATACCCGGCTGATTTACCTTCCTAGGGTTACTGTTAGGCTTGGGCCAAGGACTTTTAAAACCAGGAAGCCCTGGGCTCCAGGAACACTGCAGCTGTTCAAGGCATCCCAACGGGAGTGCAAAAGTGACACAACTTGGCTGCCTCCACTGCTATTTCCATGAGACCATCCCCAACCTTAGGCTGATTTTCCTTCCTAGCGTTGAGGTTTGAGTTAGGCCTAGGGTTAGAGTTTTTTAACCAGAAAGCCCTGAGTTCCAAGAACACAGCAGCTGCGAAGGACTACCCAAGAAGAGCACAAAAGTACCACAACATGCCTGCCTCCACAGCTATTTCCTTGGGGACATCCCTAATTCCTGGCTGATTTGCCTTTCTCGTCGTCGGGTTGGGGTTAGGTAGGCCTTGTGCTAGGATTTTTAAAATCAGGAAGCCCAGACCTCCAGGTACACTGGAGCTGTGAAAGGCATCCAAAAGGGAGTGCAAAAGTGCCACAACATGGCTGCTTTCACAGCTTTTTCCTTAGGAAGAACCCTAATACCCGGCTGATTTACCTTCCTAGGGTTACTGTTAGGCTTGGGCCAAGGACTTTTAAAACCAGGAAGCCCTGTGCTCCAGGCACACTGCAGCTGTTCAACGCATCCCAACGGGAGCCCAAAAGTGACACAACTTGGCTGCCTCCACTGCTATTTCCATGAGACCATCCCCAACCTTAGGCTGGTTTTCCTTCCTAGCGTTGAGTTTTGAGTTAGGCCTATGGTTAGTGTTCTTTTAACCTGAAAGCCCTGAGTTCCAAGAATACAGCAGCTGCGAAGGACTACCCAAGAAGAGCACAAAAGTACCACAACATGCCTGCCTCCACAGCTATTTCCTTGGGGACATCCCTAATTCCTGGCTGATTTGCCTTTCTCGTCGTCGGGTTGGGGTTAGGTAGGCCTTGTGCTAGGATTTTGAAAATCAGAAAGCCCAGACCTCCAGGCACACTGGAGCTGTGAAAGGCATCCAAAAGGGAGTGCAAAAGTGCCACAACATGGCTGCTTTCACAGCTTTTTCCTTAGGAAGAACCCTAATACCCGGCTGATTTACCTTCCTAGGGTTACTGTTAGGCTTGGGCCAAGGACTTTTAAAACCAGGAAGCCCTGTGCTCCAGGCACACTGCAGCTGTTCAAGGCATCCCAACGGGAGCGCAAAAGTGACACAACTTGGCTGCCTCCACTGCTATTTCCATGAGACCATACCCAACCTTAGGCTGGTTTTCCTTCCTAGCGTTGAGTTTTGAGTTAGGCCTATGGTTAGTGTTCTTTTAACCTGAAAGCCCTGAGTTCCAAGAACACAGCAGCTGCGAAGGACTACCCAAGAAGAGCACAAAAGTACCACCACATGCCTGCCTCCACAGCTATTTCCTTGGGGACATCCCTAATTCCTGGCTGATTTGCCTTTCTCGTTGTCGGGTTGGGGTTAGGTAGGCCTTGTGCTAGGATTTCTAAAATCAGGAAGCCCAGACCTCCAGGCACACTGGAGCTGTGAGAGGCATCCAAAAGGGAGTGCAAAAGTGCCACAACATGGCTGCTTTCACAGCTTTTTCCTTAGGAAGAACCCTAATACCCGGCTGATTTACCTTCCTAGGGTTACTGTTAGGCTTAGGCCTAGGACTTTTAAAACCAGGAAGCCCTGTGCTCCAGGCACACTGCAGCTGTTCAAGGCATCCCAACGGGAGCGCAAAAGTGACACAACTTGGCTGCCTCCACTGCTATTTCCATGAGACCATGCCGAACCATAGGCAGATTTTCCTTCCTAGCGTTGAGTTTTGAGTTAGGCCTAGGGTTGGAGTTTTTTAACCAGAAAGCCCTGAGTTCCAAGAACACAGCAGCTGCGAAGGACTACCCAAGAAGAGCACAAAAGTACCACCACATGCCTGCCTCCACAGCTATTTCCTTGGGGACATCCCTAATTCCTGGCTGATTTGCCTTTCTCGTCGTCGGGTTGGGGTTAGGTAGGCCTTGTGCTAGGATTTTTAAAATCAGGAAGCCCAGACCTCCAGGCACACTGGAGCTGTGAAAGGCATCCAAAAGGGAGTGCAAAAGTGCCACAACATGGCTGCTTTCACAGCTTTTTCCTTAGGAAGAACCCTAATACCCGGCTGATTTACCTTCCTAGGGTTACTGTTAGGCTTGGGCCAAGGACTTTTAAAACCAGGAAGCCCTGTGCTCCAGGCACACTGCAGCTGTTCAAGGCATCCCAACGGGAGCGCAAAAGTGACACAACTTGGCTGCCTCCACTGCTATTTCCATGAGACCATCCCCAACCTTAGGCTGGTTTTCCTTCCTAGCGTTGAGTTTTGAGTTAGGCCTATGGTTAGTGTTCTTTTAACCTGGAAGCCCTGAGTTCCAAGAACACAGCAGCTGCGAAGGACTACCCAAGAAGAGCACAAAAGTACCACCACATGCCTGCCTCCACAGCTATTTCCTTGGGGACATCCCTAATTCCTGGCTGATTTGCCTTTCTCGTTGTCGGGTTGGGGTTAGGTAGGCCTTGTGCTAGGATTTTGAAAATCAGGAAGC
This sequence comes from Melospiza georgiana, assembly GCF_028018845.1. Taxonomy (NCBI): domain Eukaryota; kingdom Metazoa; phylum Chordata; class Aves; order Passeriformes; family Passerellidae; genus Melospiza; species Melospiza georgiana. The sequence continues at coordinate 20,620,335 of NC_080441.1, read as the reverse complement.
CCAGACCTCCAGGCACACTGGAGCTGTGAAAGGCATCCAAAAGGGAGTGCAAAAGTGCCACAACATGGCTGCTTTCACAGCTTTTTCCTTAGGAAGAACCCTAATACCCGGCTGATTTACCTTCCTAGGGTTACTGTTAGGCTTGGGCCAAGGACATTTAAAACCAGGAAGCCCTGTGCTCCAGGAACATTGCAGCTGTTCAACGCATCCCAAGGGGAGCGCAAAAGTGACACAACTTGGCTGCCTCCACTGCTATTTCCATGAGACCATCCCGAACCATAGGCAGATTTTCCTTCCTAGCTTTGAGGTTTGAGTTAGGCCTAGGGTTAGAGTTTTTTAACCAGAAAGCCCTGAGTTCCAAGAACACAGCAGCTGCGAAGGACTACCCAAGAAGAGCACAAAAGTACCACAACATGCCTGCCTCCACAGCTATTTCCTTGGGGACATCCCTAATTCCTGGCTGATTTGCCTTTCTCGTCGTCGGGTTGGGGTTCGGTAGGCCTTGTGCTAGGATTTTTAAAATCAGGAAGCCCAGACCTCCAGGCACACTGGAGCTGTGAAAGGCATCCAAAAGGGAGTGCAAAAGTGCCACAACATGGCTGCTTTCACAGCTTTTTCCTTAGGAAGAACCCTAATACCCGGCTGATTTACCTTCCTAGGGTTACTGTTAGGCTTGGGCCAAGGACTTTTAAAACCAGGAAGCCCTGTGCTCCAGGCACACTGCAGCTGTTCAAGGCATCCCAACGGGAGCGCAAAAGTGACACAACTTGGCTGCCTCCACTGCTATTTCCATGAGACCATCCCCAACCTTAGGCTGGTTTTCCTTCCTAGCGTTGAGTTTTGAGTTAGGCCTATGGTTAGTGTTCTTTTAACCTGGAAGCCCTGAGTTCCAAGAACACAGCAGCTGCGAAGGACTACCCAAGAAGAGCACAAAAGTACCACCACATGCCTGCCTCCACAGCTATTTCCTTGGGGACATCCCTAATTCCTGGCTGATTTGCCTTTCTCGTTGTCGGGTTGGGGTTAGGTAGGCCTTGTGCTAGGATTTTTAAAATCAGGAAGCCCAGACCTCCAGGCACACTGGAGCTGTGAAAGGCATCCAAAAGGGAGTGCAAAAGTGCCACAACATGGCTGCTTTCACAGCTTTTTCCTTAGGAAGAACCCTAATACCCGGCTGATTTACCTTCCTAGGGTTACTGTTAGGCTTAGGCCTAGGACTTTTAAAACCAGGAAGCCCTGTGCTCCAGGCACACTGCAGCTGTTCAAGGCATCCCAACGGGAGCGCAAAAGTGACACAACTTGGCTGCCTCCACTGCTATTTCCATGAGACCATCCCCAACCATAGGCTGGTTTTCCTTCCTAGCGTTGAGTTTTGAGTTAGGCCTAGGGTTGGAGTTTTTTAACCAGAAAGCCCTGAGTTCCAAGAACACAGCAGCTGCGAAGGACTACCCAAGAAGAGCACAAAAGTACCACCACATGCCTGCCTCCACAGCTATTTCCTTGGGGACATCCCTAATTCCTGGCTGATTTGCCTTTCTCGTCGTCGGGTTGGGGTTAGGTAGGCCTTGTGCTAGGATTTTTAAAATCAGGAAGCCCAGACCTCCAGGCACACTGGAGCTGTGAAAGGCATCCAAAAGGGAGTGCAAAAGTGCCACAACATGGCTGCTTTCACAGCTTTTTCCTTAGGAAGAACCCTAATACCCGGCTGATTTACCTTCCTAGGGTTACTGTTAGGCTTGGGCCAAGGACTTTTAAAACCAGGAAGCCCTGTGCTCCAGGCACACTGCAGCTGTTCAAGGCATCCCAACGGGAGTGCAAAAGTGACACAACTTGGCTGCCTCCACTGCTATTTCCATGAGACCATCCCCAACCTTAGGCTGGTTTTCCTTCCTAGCGTTGAGTTTTCAGTTAGGCCTATGGTTAGTGTTCTTTTAACCTGAAAGCCCTGAGTTCCAAGAACACAGCAGCTGCGAAGGACTACCCAAGAAGAGCACAAAAGTACCACCACATGCCTGCCTCCACAGCTATTTCCTTGGGGACATCCCTAATTCCTGGCTGATTTGCCTTTCTCGTCGTCGGGTTGGGGTTAGGTAGGCCTTGTGCTAGGATTTTGAAAATCAGGAAGCCCAGACCTCCAGGCACACTGGAGCTGTGAAAGGCATCCAAAAGGGAGTGCAAAAGTGCCACAACATGGCTGCTTTCACAGCTTTTTCCTTAGGAAGAACCCTAATACCCGGCTGATTTACCTTCCTAGGGTTACTGTTAGGCTTGGGCCAAGGACTTTTAAAACCAGGAAGCCCTGTGCTCCAGGCACACTGCAGCTGTTCAAGGCATCCCAACGGGAGTGCAAAAGTGACACAACTTGGCTGCCTCCACTGCTATTTCCATGAGACCATCCCGAACCATAGGCTGATTTTCCTTCCTAGCGTTGAGGTTTGAGTTAGGCCTAGGGTTAGAGTTTTTTAACCAGAAAGCCCTGAGTTCCAAGAACACAGCAGCTGCGAAGGACTACCCAAGAAGAGCACAAAAGTACCACAACATGCCTGCCTCCACAGCTATTTCCTTGGGGACATCCCTAATTCCTGGCTGATTTGCCTTTCTCGTCGTCGGGTTGGGGTTAGGTAGGCCTTGTGCTAGGATTTTTAAAATCAGGAAGCCCAGACCTCCAGGCACACTGGAGCTGTGAATGGCATCCAAAAGGGAGTGCAAAAGAGCCACAACATGGCTGCTTTCACAGCTTTTTCCTTAGGAAGAACCCTAATACCCGGCTGATTTACCTTCCTAGGGTTACTGTTAGGCTTGGGCCAAGGACTTTTAAAACCAGGAAGCCCTGGGCTCCAGGCACACTGCAGCTGTTCAAGGCATCCCAACGGGAGTGCAAAAGTGATACAACTTGGCTGCCTCCACTGCTATTTCCATGAGACCATACCCAACCATAGGCTGATTTTCCTTCCTAGCGTTGAGGTGTGAGTTAGTCCTAGGGTTAGAGTTTTTTAACCAGAAAGCCCTGAGTTCCAAGAACACAGCAGCTGCGAAGGACTACCCAAGAAGAGCACAAAAGTACCACAACATGCCTGCCTCCACAGCTATTTCCTTGGGGACATCCCTAATTCCTGGCTGATTTGCCTTTCTCGTCGTCGGGTTGGGGTTAGGTAGGCCTTGTGCTAGGATTTTGAAAATCAGAAAGCCCAGACCTCCAGGCACACTGGAGCTGTGAAAGGCATCCAAAAGGGAGTGCAAAAGTGCCACAACATGGCTGCTTTCACAGCTTTTTCCTTAGGAAGAACCCTAATACCCGGCTGATTTACCTTCCTAGGGTTACTGTTAGGCTTGGGCCAAGGACTTTTAAAACCAGGAAGCCCTGTGCTCCAGGCACACTGCAGCTGTTCAAGGCATCCCAAGGGGAGCGCAAAAGTGACACAACTTGGCTGCCTCCACTGCTATTTCCATGAGACCATACCCAACCTTAGGCTGGTTTTCCTTCCTAGCGTTGAGTTTTGAGTTAGGCCTATGGTTAGTGTTCTTTTAACCTGAAAGCCCTGAGTTCCAAGAACACAGCAGCTGCGAAGGACTACCCAAGAAGAGCACAAAAGTACCACCACATGCCTGCCTCCACAGCTATTTCCTTGGGGACATCCCTAATTCCTGGCTGATTTGCCTTTCTCGTTGTCGGGTTGGGGTTAGGTAGGCCTTGTGCTAGGATTTTTAAAATCAGGAAGCCCAGACCTCCAGGCACACTGGAGCTGTGAAAGGCATCCAAAAGGGAGTGCAAAAGTGCCACAACATGGCTGCTTTCACAGCTTTTTCCTTAGGAAGAACCCTAATACCCGGCTGATTTACCTTCCTAGGGTTACTGTTAGGCTTAGGCCTAGGACTTTTAAAACCAGGAAGCCCTGTGCTCCAGGCACACTGCAGCTGTTCAAGGCATCCCAACGGGAGCGCAAAAGTGACACAACTTGGCTGCCTCCACTGCTATTTCCATGAGACCATCCCCAACCATAGGCTGGTTTTCCTTCCTAGCGTTGAGTTTTGAGTTAGGCCTAGGGTTGGAGTTCTTTAACCAGAAAGCCCTGAGTTCCAAGAACACAGCAGCTGCGAAGGACTACCCAAGAAGAGCACAAAAGTACCACCACATGCCTGCCTCCACAGCTATTTCCTTGGGGACATCCCTAATTCCTGGCTGATTTGCCTTTCTCGTCGTCGGGTTGGGGTTAGGTAGGCCTTGTGCTAGGATTTTGAAAATCAGGAAGCCCAGACCTCCAGGCACACTGGAGCTGTGAAAGGCATCCAAAAGGGAGTGCAAAAGTGCCACAACATGGCTGCTTTCACAGCTTTTTCCTTAGGAAGAACCCTAATACCCGGCTGATTTACCTTCCTAGGGTTACTGTTAGGCTTGGGCCAAGGACTTTTAAAACCAGGAAGCCCTGTGCTCCAGGAACATTGCAGCTGTTCAACGCATCCCAAGGGGAGCGCAAAAGTGACACAACTTGGCTGCCTCCACTGCTATTTCCATGAGACCATCCCGAACCATAGGCAGAATTTCCTTCCTAGCTTTGAGGTTTGAGTTAGGCCTAGGGTTAGAGTTTTTTAACCAGAAAGCCCTGAGTTCCAAGAACACAGCAGCTGCGAAGGACTACCCAAGAAGAGCACAAAAGTACCACCACATGCCTGCCTCCACAGCTATTTCCTTGGGGACATCCCTAATTCCTGGCTGATTTGCCTTTCTCGTCGTCGGGTTGGGGTTAGGTAGGCCTTGTGCTAGGATTTTTAAAATCAGGAAGCCCAGACCTCCAGACACACTGGAGCTGTGAATGGCATCCAAAAGGGAGTGCAAAAGAGCCACAACATGGCTGCTTTCACAGCTTTTTCCTTAGGAAGAACCCTAATACCCGGCTGATTTACCTTCCTAGGGTTACTGTTAGGCTTGGGCCAAGGACTTTTAAAACCAGGAAGCCCTGGGCTCCAGGAACACTGCAGCTGTTCAAGGCATCCCAACGGGAGTGCAAAAGTGACACAACTTGGCTGCCTCCACTGCTATTTCCATGAGACCATCCCCAACCTTAGGCTGATTTTCCTTCCTAGCGTTGAGGTTTGAGTTAGGCCTAGGGTTAGAGTTTTTTAACCAGAAAGCCCTGAGTTCCAAGAACACAGCAGCTGCGAAGGACTACCCAAGAAGAGCACAAAAGTACCACAACATGCCTGCCTCCACAGCTATTTCCTTGGGGACATCCCTAATTCCTGGCTGATTTGCCTTTCTCGTCGTCGGGTTGGGGTTAGGTAGGCCTTGTGCTATTTTTAAAATCAGGAAGCCCAGACCTCCAGGCACACTGGAGCTGTGAAAGGCATCCAAAAGGGAGTGCAAAAGTGCCACAACATGGCTGCTTTCACAGCTTTTTCCTTAGGAAGAACCCTAATACCCGGCTGATTTACCTTCCTAGGGTTACTGTTAGGCTTAGGCCTAGGACTTTTAAAACCAGGAAGCCCTGTGCTCCAGGCACACTGCAGCTGTTCAAGGCATCCCAACGGGAGCGCAAAAGTGACACAACTTGGCTGCCTCCACTGCTATTTCCATGAGACCATCCCCAACCATAGGCTGGTTTTCCTTCCTAGCGTTGAGTTTTGAGTTAGGCCTAGGGTTGGAGTTCTTTAACCAGAAAACCCTGAGTTCCAAGAACACAGCAGCTGCGAAGGACTACCCAAGAAGAGCACAAAAGTACCACCACATGCCTGCCTCCACAGCTATTTCCTTGGGGACATCCCTAATTCCTGGCTGATTTGCCTTTCTCGTCGTCGGGTTGGGGTTAGGTAGGCCTTGTGCTAGGATTTTGAAAATCAGGAAGCCCAGACCTCCAGGCACACTGGAGCTGTGAAAGGCATCCAAAAGGGAGTGCAAAAGTGCCACAACATGGCTGCTTTCACAGCTTTTTCCTTAGGAAGAACCCTAATACCCGGCTGATTTACCTTCCTAGGGTTACTGTTAGGCTTGGGCCAAGGACTTTTAAAACCAGGAAGCCCTGTGCTCCAGGAACATTGCAGCTGTTCAACGCATCCCAAGGGGAGCGCAAAAGTGACACAACTTGGCTGCCTCCACTGCTATTTCCATGAGACCATCCCGAACCATAGGCAGAATTTCCTTCCTAGCTTTGAGGTTTGAGTTAGGCCTAGGGTTAGAGTTTTTTAACCAGAAAGCCCTGAGTTCCAAGAACACAGCAGCTGCGAAGGACTACCCAAGAAGAGCACAAAAGTACCACCACATGCCTGCCTCCACAGCTATTTCCTTGGGGACATCCCTAATTCCTGGCTGATTTGCCTTTCTCGTCGTCGGGTTGGGGTTAGGTAGGCCTTGTGCTAGGATTTTGAAAATCAGGAAGCCCAGACCTCCAGACACACTGGAGCTGTGAATGGCATCCAAAAGGGAGTGCAAAAGAGCCACTACATGGCTGCTTTCACAGCTTTTTCCTTAGGAAGAACCCTAATACCCGGCTGATTTACCTTCCTAGGGTTACTGTTAGGCTTGGGCCAAGGACTTTTAAAACCAGGAAGCCCTGGGCTCCAGGAACACTGCAGCTGTTCAAGGCATCCCAACGGGAGTGCAAAAGTGACACAACTTGGCTGCCTCCACTGCTATTTCCATGAGACCATCCCCAACCTTAGGCTGATTTTCCTTCCTAGCGTTGAGGTTTGAGTTAGGCCTAGGGTTAGAGTTTTTTAACCAGAAAGCCCTGAGTTCCAAGAACACAGCAGCTGCGAAGGACTACCCAAGAAGAGCACAAAAGTACCACAACATGCCTGCCTCCACAGCTATTTCCTTGGGGACATCCCTAATTCCTGGCTGATTTGCCTTTCTCGTCGTCGGGTTGGGGTTAGGTAGGCCTTGTGCTAGGATTTTTAAAATCAGGAAGCCCAGACCTCCAGGCACACTGGAGCTGTGAAAGGCATCCAAAAGGGAGTGCAAAAGTGCCACAACATGGCTGCTTTCACAGCTTTTTCCTTAGGAAGAACCCTAATACCCGGCTGATTTACCTTCCTAGGGTTACTGTTAGGCTTGGGCCAAGGACTTTTAAAACCAGGAAGCCCTGTGCTCCAGGCACACTGCAGCTGTTCAAGGCATCCCAACGGGAGCGCAAAAGTGACACAACTTGGCTGCCTCCACTGCTATTTCCATGAGACCATCCCCAACCTTAGGCTGGTTTTCCTTCCTAGCGTTGAGTTTTGAGTTAGGCCTATGGTTAGTGTTCTTTTAACCTGAAAGCCCTGAGTTCCAAGAATACAGCAGCTGCGAAGGACTACCCAAGAAGAGCACAAAAGTACCACAACATGCCTGCCTCCACAGCTATTTCCTTGGGGACATCCCTAATTCCTGGCTGATTTGCCTTTCTCGTCGTCGGGTTGGGGTTAGGTAGGCCTTGTGCTAGGATTTTGAAAATCAGAAAGCCCAGACCTCCAGGCACACTGGAGCTGTGAAAGGCATCCAAAAGGGAGTGCAAAAGTGCCACAACATGGCTGCTTTCACAGCTTTTTCCTTAGGAAGAACCCTAATACCCGGCTGATTTACCTTCCTAGGGTTACTGTTAGGCTTCGGCCAAGGACTTTTAAAACCAGGAAGCCCTGTGCTCCAGGCACACTGCAGCTGTTCAAGGCATCCCAAGGGGAGCGCAAAAGTGACACAACTTGGCTGCCTCCACTGCTATTTCCATGAGACCATACCCAACATTAGGCTGGTTTTCCTTCCTAGCGTTGAGTTTTGAGTTAGGCCTATGGTTAGTGTTCTTTTAACCTGAAAGCCCTGAGTTCCAAGAACACAGCAGCTGCGAAGGACTACCCAAGAAGAGCACAAAAGTACCACCACATGCCTGCCTCCACAGCTATTTCCTTGGGGACATCCCTAATTCCTGGCTGATTTGCCTTTCTCGTCGTCGGGTTGGGGTTAGGTAGGCCTTGTGCTAGGATTTTTAAAATCAGGAAGCCCAGACCTCCAGGCACACTGGAGCTGTGAAAGGCATCCAAAAGGGAGTGCAAAAGTGCCACAACATGGCTGCTTTCACAGCTTTTTCCTTAGGAAGAACCCTAATACCCGGCTGATTTACCTTCCTAGGGTTACTGTTAGGCTTGGGCCAAGGACTTTTAAAACCAGGAAGCCCTGTGCTCCAGGCACACTGCAGCTGTTCAAGGCATCCCAACGGGAGTGCAAAAGTGACACAACTTGGCTGCCTCCACTGCTATTTCCATGAGACCATCCCCAACCTTAGGCTGGTTTTCCTTCCTAGCGTTGAGTTTTCAGTTAGGCCTATGGTTAGTGTTCTTTTAACCTGAAAGCCCTGAGTTCCAAGAACACAGCAGCTGCGAAGGACTACCCAAGAAGAGCACAAAAGTACCACCACATGCCTGCCTCCACAGCTATTTCCTTGGGGACATCCCTAATTCCTGGCTGATTTGCCTTTCTCGTCGTCGGGTTGGGGTTAGGTAGGCCTTGTGCTAGGATTTTTAAAATCAGGAAGCCCAGACCTCCAGGCACACTGGAGCTGTGAAAGGCATCCAAAAGGGAGTGCAAAAGTGCCACAACATGGCTGCTTTCACAGCTTTTTCCTTAGGAAGAACCCTAATACCCGGCTGATTTACCTTCCTAGGGTTACTGTTAGGCTTGGGCCAAGGACTTTTAAAACCAGGAAGCCCTGTGCTCCAGGCACACTGCAGCTGTTCAAGGCATCCCAACGGGAGTGCAAAAGTGACACAACTTGGCTGCCTCCACTGCTATTTCCATGAGACCATCCCGAACCATAGGCAGATTTTCCTTCCTAGCTTTGAGGTTTGAGTTAGGCCTAGGGTTAGAGTTTTTTAACCAGAAAGCCCTGAGTTCCAAGAACACAGCAGCTGCGAAGGACTACCCAAGAAGAGCACAAAAGTACCACAACATGCCTGCCTCCACAGCTATTTCCTTGGGGACATCCCTAATTCCTGGCTGATTTGCCTTTCTCGTCGTCGGGTTGGGGTTAGGTAGGCCTTGTGCTAGGATTTTTAAAATCAGGAAGCCCAGACCTCCAGGCACACTGGAGCTGTGAATGGCATCCAAAAGGGAGTGCAAAAGAGCCACAACATGGCTGCTTTCACAGCTTTTTCCTTAGGAAGAACCCTAATACCCGGCTGATTTACCTTCCTAGGGTTACTGTTAGGCTTGGGCCAAGGACTTTTAAAACCAGGAAGCCCTGGGCTCCAGGCACACTGCAGCTGTTCAAGGCATCCCAACGGGAGTGCAAAAGTGACACAACTTGGCTGCCTCCACTGCTATTTCCATGAGACCATCCCCAACCATAGGCTGATTTTCCTTCCTAGCGTTGAGGTGTGAGTTAGTCCTAGGGTTAGAGTTTTTTAACCAGAAAGCCCTGAGTTCCAAGAACACAGCAGCTGCGAAGGACTACCCAAGAAGAGCACAAAAGTACCACCACATGCCTGCCTCCACTGCTATTTCCTTGGGGACATCCCTAATTCCTGGCTGATTTGCCTTTCTCATCGTCGGGTTGGGGTTAGGTAGGCCTTGTGCTAGGATTTTGAAAATCAGGAAGCCCAGACCTCCAGGCACACTGGAGCTGTGAAAGGCATCCAAAAGGGAGTGCAAAAGTGCCACAACATGGCTGCTTTCACAGCTTTTTCCTTAGGAAGAACCCTAATACCCAGCTGATTTACCTTCCTAGGGTTACTGTTAGGCTTAGGCCTAGGACTTTTAAAACCAGGAAGCCCTGTGCTCCAGGCACACTGCAGCTGTTCAAGGCATCCCAACGGGAGCGCAAAAGTGACACAACTTGGCTGCCTCCACTGCTATTTCCATGAGACCATCCCCAACCATAGGCTGGTTTTCCTTCCTAGCGTTGAGTTTTGAGTTAGGCCTAGGGTTGGAGTTTTTTAACCAGAAAGCCCTGAGTTCCAAGAACACAGCAGCTGCGAAGGACTACCCAAGAAGAGCACAAAAGTACCACCACATGCCTGCCTCCACAGCTATTTCCTTGGGGACATCCCTAATTCCTGGCTGATTTGCCTTTCTCGTCGTCGGGTTGGGGTTAGGTAGGCCTTGTGCTAGGATTTTTAAAATCAGGAAGCCCAGACCTCCAGGCACACTGGAGCTGTGAAAGGCATCCAAAAGGGGGTGCAAAAGTGCCACAACATGGCTGCTTTCACAGCTTTTTCCTTAGGAAGAACCCTAATACCCGGCTGATTTACCTTCCTAGGGTTACTGTTAGGCTTGGGCCAAGGACTTTTAAAACCAGGAAGCCCTGTGCTCCAGGCACACTGCAGCTGTTCAAGGCATCCCAAGGGGAGCGCAAAAGTGACACAACTTGGCTGCCTCCACTGCTATTTCCATGAGACCATCCCCAACCTTAGGCTGGTTTTCCTTCCTAGCGTTGAGTTTTGAGTTAGGCCTAGGGTTGGAGTTTTTTAACCAGAAAGCCCTGAGTTCCAAGAACACAGCAGCTGCGAAGGACTACCCAAGAAGAGCACAAAAGTACCACCACATGCCTGCCTCCACAGCTATTTCCTTGGGGACATCCCTAATTCCTGGCTGATTTGCCTTTCTCGTCGTCGGGTTGGGGTTAGGTAGGCCTTGTGCTAGGATTTTGAAAATCAGGAAGCCCAGACCTCCAGGCACACTGGAGCTGTGAATGGCATCCAAAAGGGAGTGCAAAAGTGCCACAACATGGCTGCTTTCACAGCTTTTTCCTTAGGAAGAACCCTAATACCCGGCTGATTTACCTTCCTAGGGTTACTGTTAGGCTTGGGCCAAGGACTTTTAAAACCAGGAAGCCCTGTGCTCCAGGCACACTGCAGCTGTTCAAGGCATCCCAACGGGAGCGCAAAAGTGACACAACTTGGCTGCCTCCACTGCGATTTCCATGAGACCATTCCCAAACATAGGCTGATTTTCCTACCTAGCGTTGAGGTTTGAGTTAGGCCTAGGGTTAGAGTTTTTTAACCAGAAAGCCCTGAGTTCCAAGAACACAGCAGCTGCGAAGGACTACCCAAGAAGAGCACAAAAGTACCACAACATGCCTGCCTCCACAGCTATTTCCTTGGGGACATCCCTAATTCCTGGCTGATTTGCCTTTCTCGTCGTCGGGTTGGGGTTAGGTAGGCCTTGTGCTAGGATTTTGAAAATCAGGAAGCCCAGACCTCCAGGCACACTGGAGCTGTGAAAGGCATCCAAAAGGGAGTGCAAAAGTGCCACAACATGGCTGCTTTCACAGCTTTTTCCTTAGGAAGAACCCTAATACCCGGCTGATTTACCTTCCTAGGGTTACTGTTAGGCTTGGGCCAAGGACTTTTAAAACCAGGAAGCCCTGTGCTCCAGGCACACTGCAGCTGTTCAAGGCATCCCAAGGGGAGCGCAAAAGTGACACAACTTGGCTGCCTCCACTGCTATTTCCATGAGACCATCCCCAACCATAGGCTGGTTTTCCTTCCTAGCGTTGAGGTTTCAGTAAGTCCTAGGGTTAGAGTTTTTTAACCAGAAAGCCCTGAGTTCCAAGAACACAGCAGCTGCGAAGGACCACCCAAGAAGAGCACAAAAGTACCACAACATGCCTGCCTCCACAGCTATTTCCTTGGGGACATCCCTAATTCCTGGCTGATTTGCCTTTCTCGTCGTCGGGTTGGGGTTAGGTAGGCCTTGTGCTAGGATTTTGAAAATCAGAAAGCCCAGACCTCCAGGCACACTGGAGCTGTGAATGGCATCCAAAAGGGAGTGCAAAAGTGCCACAACATGGCTGCTTTCACAGCTTTTTCCTTAGGAAGAACCCTAATACCCGGCTGATTTACCTTCCTAGGGTTACTGTTAGGCTTGGGCCAAGGACTTTTAAAACCAGGAAGCCCTGGGCTCCAGGCACACTGCAGCTGTTCAAGGCATCCCAAGGGGAGCGCAAAAGTGACACAACTTGGCTGCGTCCACTGCTATTTCCATGAGACCATCCCCAACCATAGGCTGATTTTCCTTCCTAGCGTTGAGGTTTCAGTAAGGTCTAGGGTTAGAGTTTTTTAACCAGAAAGCCCTGAGTTCCAAGAACACAGCAGCGGCGAAGGACCACCCAAGAAGAGCACAAAAGTACCACCACATGCCTGCCTCCACAGCTATTTCCTTGGGGACATCCCTAATTCCTGGCTGATTTGCCTTTCTCGTCATTGGGTTGGGGTTAGGTAGGCCTTGTGCTAGGATTTTGAAAATCAGGAAGCCCAGACCTCCAGGCACACTGGAGCTGTGAAAGGCATCCAAAAGGGAGTGCAAAAGAGCCACAACATGGCTGCTTTCACAGCTTTTTCCTTAGGAAGAACCCTAATACCCGGCTGATTTACCTTCCTAGGGTTACTGTTAGGCTTGGGCCAAGGACTTTTAAAACCAGGAAGCCCTGTGCTCCAGGCACACTGCAGCTGTTCAAGGCATCCCAACGGGAGCGCAAAAGTGACACAACTTGGCTGCCTCCACTGCTATTTCCATGAGACCATCCCCAACCTTAGGCTGGTTTTCCTTCCTAGCGTTGAGTTTTGAGTTAGGCCTATGGTTAGTGTTCTTTTAACCTGAAAGCCCTGAGTTCCAAGAACACAGCAGCTGCGAAGGACTACCCAAGAAGAGCACAAAAGTAGCACCACATGCCTGCCTCCACTGCTATTTCCTTGGGGACATCCCTAATTCCTGGCTGATTTGCCTTTCTCGTCGTCGGGTTGGGGTTAGGTAGGCCTTGTGCTAGGATTTTTAAAATCAGGAAGCCCAGACCTCCAGGCACACTGGAGCTGTGAAAGGCATCCAAAAGGGAGTGCAAAAGTGCCACAACATGGCTGCTTTCACAGCTTTTTCCTTAGGAAGAACCCTAATACCCGGCTGATTTACCTTCCTAGGGTTACTGTTAGGCTTAGGCCTAGGACTTTTAAAACCAGGAAGACCAGTGCTCCAGGCACACTGCAGCTGTTCAAGGCATCCCAACGGGAGCGCAAAAGTGACACAACTTGGCTGCCTCCACTGCTATTTCCATGAGACCATCCCCAACCATAGGCTGGTTTTCCTTCCTAGCGTTGAGGTTTCAGTAAGGCCTAAGGTTAGAGTTTTTTAACCAGAAAGCCCTGAGTTCCAAGAACACAGCAGCTGCGAAGGACCACCCAAGAAGAGCACAAAAGTACCACAACATGCCTGCCTCCACAGCTATTTCCTTGGGGACATCCCTAATTCCTGGCTGATTTGCCTTTCTCGTCGTCGGGTTGGGGTTAGGTAGGCCTTGTGCTAGGATTTTGAAAATCAGAAAGCCCAGACCTCCAGGCACACTGGAGCTGTGAATGGCATCCAAAAGGGAGTGCAAAAGTGCCACAACATGGCTGCTTTCACAGCTTTTTCCTTAGGAAGAACCCTAATACCCGGCTGATTTACCTTCCTAGGGTTACTGTTAGGCTTGGGCCAAGGACTTTTAAAACCAGGAAGCCCTGTGCTCCAGGCACACTGCAGCTGTTCAAGGCATCCCAACGGGAGCGCAAAAGTGACACAACTTGGCTGCCTCCACTGCTATTTCCATGAGACCATCCCCAACCATAGGCTGGTTTTCCTTCCTAGCGTTGAGGTTTCAGTAAGGCCTAGGGTTAGAGTTTTTTAACCAGAAAGCCCTGAGTTCCAAGAACACAGCAGCGGCGAAGGACCACCAAAGAAGAGCACAAAAGTACCACAACATGCCTGCCTCCACAGCTATTTCCTTGGGGACATCCCTAATTCCTGGCTGATTTGCCTTTCTCGTCGTCGGGTTGGGGTTAGGTAGGCCTTGTGCTAGGATTTTGAAAATCAGGAAGCCCAGACCTCCAGGCACACTGGAGCTGTGAAAGGCATCCAAAAGGGAGTGCAAAAGTGCCACAACATGGCTGCTTTCACAGCTTTTTCCTTAGGAAGAACCCTAATACCCGGCTGATTTACCTTCCTAGGGTTACTGTTAGGCTTGGGCCAAGGACTTTTAAAACCAGGAAGCCCTGTGCTCCAGGCACACTGCAGCTGTTCAAGGCATCCCAACGGGAGTCCAAAAGTGACACAACTTGGCAGCCTCCACTGCTATTTCCATGAGACCATCCCCAACCTTAGGCTGATTTTCCTTCCTAGCGTTGAGGTTAGAGTTAGGCCTAGGGTTAGAGTTTTTTAACCAGAAAGCCCTGAGTTCCAAGAACACAGCAGCTGCGAAGGACTACCCAAGAAGAGCACAAAAGTACCACCACATGCCTGCCTCCACAGCTATTTCCTTGGGGACATCCCTAATTCCTGGCTGATTTGCCTTTCTCGTCGTCGGGTTGGGGTTAGGTAGGCCTTGTGCTAGGATTTTTAAAATCAGGAAGCCCAGACCTCCAGGCACACTGGAGCTGTGAAAGGCATCCAAAAGGGAGTGCAAAAGTGCCACAACATGGCTGCTTTCACAGCTTTTTCCTTAGGAAGAACCCTAATACCCGGCTGATTTACCTTCCTAGGGTTACTGTTAGGCTTAGGCCTAGGACATTTAAAACCAGGAAGCCCTGTGCTCCAGGCACAGTGCAGCTGTTCAAGGCATCCCAACGGGAGTGCAAAAGTGACACAACTTGGCTGCCTCCACTGCTATTTCCATGAGACCATCCCCAAACTTAGGCTGGTTTTCCTTCCTAGCGTTGAGGTTTGAGTTAGGCCTATGCTTAGTGTTCTTTTAACCAGAAAGCCCTGAGTTCCAAGAACACAGCAGCTGCGAAGGACTACCCAAGAAGAGCACAAAAGTACCACAACATGCCTGCCTCCACAGCTATTTCCTTGGGGACATCCCTAATTCCTGGCTGATTTGCCTTTCTCGTCGTCGGGTTGGGGTTAGGTAGGCCTAGTGCTAGGATTTTTAAAATCAGAAAGCCCAGACCTCCAGGCACACTGGAGCTGTGAAAGGCATCCAAAAGGGAGTGCAAAAGTGCCACAACATGGCTGCTTTCACAGCTTTTTCCTTAGGAAGAACCCTAATACCCGGCTGATTTACCTTCCTAGGGTTACTGTTAGGCTTGGGCCAAGGACTTTTAAAACCAGGAAGCCCTGTGCTCCAGGCACACTGCAGCTGTTCAAGGCATCCCAAGGGGAGCGCAAAAGTGACACAACTTGGCTGCCTCCACTGCTATTTCCATGAGACCATCCCCAATTTTAGGCTGGTTTTCCTTCCTAGCGTTGAGGTTTGAGTTAGGCCTATGGTTAGTGTTCTTTTAACCTGAAAGCCCTGAGTTCCAAGAACACAGCAGCTGCGAAGGACTACCCAAGAAGAGCACAAAAGTACCACCACATGCCTGCCTCCACAGCTATTTCCTTGGGGACATCCCTAATTCCTGGCTGATTTGCCTTTCTCGTCGTCAGGTTGGGGTTAGGTAGGCCTTGTGCTAGGATTTTTAAAATCAGGAAGCCCAGACCTCCAGACACACTGGAGCTGTGAATGGCATCCAAAAGGGAGTGCAAAAGAGCCACAACATGGCTGCTTTCACAGCTTTTTCCTTAGGAAGAACCCTAATACCCGGCTGATTTACCTTCCTAGGGTTACTGTTAGGCTTGGGCCAAGGACTTTTAAAACCAGGAAGCCCTGGGCTCCAGGAACACTGCAGCTGTTCAAGGCATCCCAACGGGAGTGCAAAAGTGACACAACTTGGCTGCCTCCACTGCTATTTCCATGAGACCATCCCCAACCTTAGGCTGATTTTCCTTCCTACCGTTGAGTTTTGAGTTAGGCCTAGGGTTAGAGTTTTTTAACCAGAAAGCCCTGAGTTCCAAGAACACAGCAGCTGCGAAGGACTACCCAAGAAGAGCACAAAAGTACCACAACATGCCTGCCTCCACAGCTATTTCCTTGGGGACATCCCTAATTCCTGGCTGATTTGCCTTTCTCGTCGTCGGGTTGGGGTTAGGTAGGCCTTGTGCTAGGATTTTTAAAATCAGGAAGCCCAGACCTCCAGGCACACTGGAGCTGTGAAAGGCATCCAAAAGGGAGTGCAAAAGTGCCACAACATGGCTGCTTTCACAGCTTTTTCCTTAGGAAGAACCCTAATACCCGGCTGATTTACCTTCCTAGGGTTACTGTTAGGCTTAGGCCTAGGACTTTTAAAACCAGGAAGCCCTGTGCTCCAGGCACACTGCAGCTGTTCAAGGCATCCCAACGGGAGCGCAAAAGTGACACAACTTGGCTGCCTCCACTGCTATTTCCATGAGACCATCCCCAACCTTAGGCTGGTTTTCCTTCCTAGCGTTGAGTTTTGAGTTAGGCCTATGGTTAGTGTTCTTTTAACCTGAAAGCCCTGAGTTCCAAGAACACAGCAGCTGCGAAGGACTACCCAAGAAGAGCACAAAAGTACCACAACATGCCTGCCTCCACAACTATTTCCTTGGGGACATCCCTAATTCCTGGCTGATTTGCCTTTCTCGTCGTCGGGTTGGGGTTAGGTAGGCCTTGTGCTAGGATTTTGAAAATCAGAAAGCCCAGACCTCCAGGCACACTGGAGCTGTGAAAGGCATCCAAAAGGGAGTGCAAAAGTGCCATAACATGGCTGCTTTCACAGCTTTTTCCTTAGGAAGAACCCTAATACCCGGCTGATTTACCTTCCTAGGGTTACTGTTAGGCTTGGGCCAAGGACTTTTAAAACCAGGAAGCCCTGTGCTCCAGGCACACTGCAGCTGTTCAAGGCATCCCAACGGGAGCGCAAAAGTGACACAACTTGGCTGCCTCCACTGCTATTTCCATGAGACCATACCCAACCATAGGCTGGTTTTCCTTCCTAGCGTTGAGTTTTGAGTTAGGCCTATGGTTAGTGTTCTTTTAACCTGAAAGCCCTGAGTTCCAAGAACACAGCAGCTGCGAAGGACTACCCAAGAAGAGCACAAAAGTACCACCACATGCCTGCCTCCACAGCTATTTCCTTGGGGACATCCCTAATTCCTGGCTGATTTGCCTTTCTCGTTGTCGGGTTGGGGTTAGGTAGGCCTTGTGCTAGGATTTTTAAAATCAGGAAGCCCAGACCTCCAGGCACACTGGAGCTGTGAAAGGCATCCAAAAGGGAGTGCAAAAGTGCCACAACATGGCTGCTTTCACAGCTTTTTCCTTAGGAAGAACCCTAATACCCGGCTGATTTACCTTCCTAGGGTTACTGTTAGGCTTAGGCCTAGGACTTTTAAAACCAGGAAGCCCTGTGCTCCAGGCACACTGCAGCTGTTCAAGGCATCCCAACGGGAGCGCAAAAGTGACACAACTTGGCTGCCTCCACTGCTATTTCCATGAGACCATCCCCAACCATAGGCTGGTTTTCCTTCCTAGCGTTGAGTTTTGAGTTAGGCCTAGGGTTGGAGTTTTTTAACCAGAAAGCCCTGAGTTCCAAGAACACAGCAGCTGCGAAGGACTACCCAAGAAGAGCACAAAAGTACCACCACATGCCTGCCTCCACAGCTATTTCCTTGGGGACATCCCTAATTCCTGGCTGATTTGCCTTTCTCGTCGTCGGGTTGGGGTTAGGTAGGCCTTGTGCTAGGATTTTTAAAATCAGGAAGCCCAGACCTCCAGGCACACTGGAGCTGTGAAAGGCATCCAAAAGGGAGTGCAAAAGTGCCACAACATGGCTGCTTTCACAGCTTTTTCCTTAGGAAGAACCCTAATACCCGGCTGATTTACCTTCCTAGGGTTACTGTTAGGCTTGGGCCAAGGACATTTAAAACCAGGAAGCCCTGTGCTCCAGGAACACTGCAGCTGTTCAACGCATCCCAAGGGGAGCGCAAAAGTGACACAACTTGGCTGCCTCCACTGCTATTTCCATGAGACCATCCCGAACCATAGGCAGATTTTCCTTCCTAGCTTTGAGGTTTGAGTTAGGCCTAGGGTTAGAGTTTTTTAACCAGAAAGCCCTGAGTTCCAAGAACACAGCAGCTGCGAAGGACTACCCAAGAAGAGCACAAAAGTACCACCACATGCCTGCCTCCACAGCTATTTCCTTGGGGACATCCCTAATTCCTGGCTGATTTGCCTTTCTCGTCGTCGGGTTGGGGTTAGGTAGGCCTTGTGCTAGGATTTTGAAAATCAGGAAGCCCAGACCTCCAGACACACTGGAGCTGTGAATGGCATCCAAAAGGGAGTGCAAAAGAGCCACAACATGGCTGCTTTCACAGCTTTTTCCTTAGGAAGAACCCTAATACCCGGCTGATTTACCTTCCTAGGGTTACTGTTAGGCTTGGGCCAAGGACTTTTAAAACCAGGAAGCCCTGGGCTCCAGGAACACTGCAGCTGTTCAAGGCATCCCAACGGGAGTGCAAAAGTGACACAACTTGGCTGCCTCCACTGCTATTTCCATGAGACCATCCCCAACCTTAGGCTGGTTTTCCTTCCTAGCGTTGAGTTTTGAGTTAGGCCTATGGTTAGTGTTCTTTTAACCTGAAAGCCCTGAGTTCCAAGAACACAGCAGCTGCGAAGGACTACCCAAGAAGAGCACAAAAGTACCACCACATGCCTGCCTCCACAGCTATTTCCTTGGGGACATCCCTAATTCCTGGCTGATTTGCCTTTCTCGTCGTCGGGTTGGGGTTAGGTAGGCCTTGTGCTAGGATTTTGAAAATCAGAAAGCCCAGACCTCCAGGCACACTGGAGCTGTGAAAGGCATCCAAAAGGGAGTGCAAAAGTGCCATAACATGGCTGCTTTCACAGCTTTTTCCTTAGGAAGAACCCTAATACCCGGCTGATTTACCTTCCTAGGGTTACTGTTAGGCTTGGGCCAAGGACTTTTAAAACCAGGAAGCCCTGGGCTCCAGGCACACTGCAGCTGTTCAAGGCATCCCAAGGGGAGCGCAAAAGTGACACAACTTGGCTGCCTCCACTGCTATTTCCATGAGACCATACCCAACCTTAGGCTGGTTTTCCTTCCTAGCGTTGAGTTTTGAGTTAGGCCTATGGTTAGTGTTCTTTTAACCTGAAAGCCCTGAGTTCCAAGAACACAGCAGCTGCAAAGGACTACCCAAGAAGAGCACAAAAGTACCACCACATGCCTGCCTCCACAGCTATTTCCTTGGGGACATCCCTAATTCCTGGCTGATTTGCCTTTCTCGTTGTCGGGTTGGGGTTAGGTAGGCCTTGTGCTAGGATTTTTAAAATCAGGAAGCCCAGACCTCCAGGCACACTGGAGCTGTGAAAGGCATCCAAAAGGGAGTGCAAAAGTGCCACAACATGGCTGCTTTCACAGCTTTTTCCTTAGGAAGAACCCTAATACCCGGCTGACTTACCTTCCTAGGGTTACTGTTAGGCTTAGGCCTAGGACTTTTAAAACCAGGAAGCCCTGTGCTCCAGGCACACTGCAGCTGTTCAAGGCATCCCAACGGGAGCGCAAAAGGGACACAACTTGGCTGCCTCCACTGCTATTTCCATGAGACCATCCCCAACCATAGGCTGGTTTTCCTTCCTAGCGTTGAGTTTTGAGTTAGGCCTAGGGTTGGAGTTTTTTAACCAGAAAGCCCTGAGTTCCAAGAACACAGCAGCTGCGAAGGACTACCCAAGAAGAGCACAAAAGTACCACCACATGCCTGCCTCCACAGCTATTTCCTTGGGGACATCCCTAATTCCTGGCTGATTTGCCTTTCTCGTCGTCGGGTTGGGGTTAGGTAGGCCTTGTGCTAGGATTTTTAAAATCAGGAAGCCCAGACCTCCAGGCACACTGGAGCTGTGAAAGGCATCCAAAAGGGAGTGCAAAAGTGCCACAACATGGCTGCTTTCACAGCTTTTTCCTTAGGAAGAACCCTAATACCCGGCTGATTTACCTTCCTAGGGTTACTGTTAGGCTTGGGCCAAGGACATTTAAAACCAGGAAGCCCTGTGCTCCAGGAACACTGCAGCTGTTCAACGCATCCCAAGGGGAGCGCAAAAGTGACACAACTTGGCTGCCTCCACTGCTATTTCCATGAGACCATCCCGAACCATAGGCAGATTTTCCTTCCTAGCTTTGAGGTTTGAGTTAGGCCTAGGGTTAGAGTTTTTTAACCAGAAAGCCCTGAGTTCCAAGAACACAGCAGCTGCGAAGGACTACCCAAGAAGAGCACAAAAGTACCACCACATGCCTGCCTCCACAGCTATTTCCTTGGGGACATCCCTAATTCCTGGCTGATTTGCCTTTCTCGTCGTCGGGTTGGGGTTAGGTAGGCCTTGTGCTAGGATTTTGAAAATCAGGAAGCCCAGACCTCCAGACACACTGGAGCTGTGAATGGCATCCAAAAGGGAGTGCAAAAGAGCCACAACATGGCTGCTTTCACAGCTTTTTCCTTAGGAAGAACCCTAATACCCGGCTGATTTACCTTCCTAGGGTTACTGTTAGGCTTGGGCCAAGGACTTTTAAAACCAGGAAGCCCTGGGCTCCAGGAACACTGCAGCTGTTCAAGGCATCCCAACGGGAGTGCAAAAGTGACACAACTTGGCTGCCTCCACTGCTATTTCCATGAGACCATCCCCAACCTTAGGCTGATTTTCCTTCCTAGCGTTGAGGTTTGAGTTAGGCCTAGGGTTAGAGTTTTTTAACCAGAAAGCCCTGAGTTCCAAGAACACAGCAGCTGCGAAGGACTACCCAAGAAGAGCACAAAAGTACCACAACATGCCTGCCTCCACAGCTATTTCCTTGGGGACATCCCTAATTCCTGGCTGATTTGCCTTTCTCGTCGTCGGGTTGGGGTTAGGTAGGCCTTGTGCTAGGATTTTTAAAATCAGGAAGCCCAGACCTCCAGGCACACTGGAGCTGTGAAAGGCATCCAAAAGGGAGTGCAAAAGTGCCACAACATGGCTGCTTTCACAGCTTTTTCCTTAGGAAGAACCCTAATACCCGGCTGATTTACCTTCCTAGGGTTACTGTTAGGCTTGGGCCAAGGACTTTTAAAACCAGGAAGCCCTGTGCTCCAGGCACACTGCAGCTGTTCAAGGCATCCCAACGGGAGCGCAAAAGTGACACAACTTGGCTGCCTCCACTGCTATTTCCATGAGACCATCCCCAACCTTAGGCTGGTTTTCCTTCCTAGCGTTGAGTTTTGAGTTAGGCCTATGGTTAGTGTTCTTTTAACCTGAAAGCCCTGAGTTCCAAGAACACAGCAGCTGCGAAGGACTACCCAAGAAGAGCACAAAAGTACCACCACATGCCTGCCTCCACAGCTATTTCCTTGGGGACATCCCTAATTCCTGGCTGATTTGCCTTTCTCGTCGTCGGGTTGGGGTTAGGTAGGCCTTGTGCTAGGATTTTTAAAATCAGGAAGCCCAGACCTCCAGGCACACTGGAGCTGTGAAAGGCATCCAAAAGGGAGTGCAAAAGTGCCACAACATGGCTGCTTTCACAGCTTTTTCCTTAGGAAGAACCCTAATACCCGGCTGACTTACCTTCCTAGGGTTACTGTTAGGCTTAGGCCTAGGACTTTTAAAACCAGGAAGCCCTGTGCTCCAGGCACACTGCAGCTGTTCAAGGCATCCCAACGGGAGCGCAAAAGTGACACAACTTGGCTGCCTCCACTGCTATTTCCATGAGACCATCCCCAACCATAGGCTGGTTTTCCTTCCTAGCGTTGAGTTTTGAGTTAGGCCTAGGGTTGGAGTTTTTTAACCAGAAAGCCCTGAGTTCCAAGAACACAGCAGCTGCGAAGGACTACCCAAGAAGAGCACAAAAGTACCACCACATGCCTGCCTCCACAGCTATTTCCTTGGGGACATCCCTAATTCCTGGCTGATTTGCCTTTCTCGTCGTCGGGTTGGGGTTAGGTAGGCCTTGTGCTAGGATTTTGAAAATCAGGAAGCCCAGACCTCCAGGCACACTGGAGCTGTGAAAGGCATCCAAAAGGGAGTGCAAAAGTGCCACAACATGGCTGCTTTCACAGCTTTTTCCTTAGGAAGAACCCTAATACCCGGCTGATTTACCTTCCTAGGGTTACTGTTAGGCTTGGGCCAAGGACTTTTAAAACCAGGAAGCCCTGTGCTCCAGGCACACTGCAGCTGTTCAAGGCATCCCAAGGGGAGTGCAAAAGTGACACAACTTGGCTGCCTCCACTGCTATTTCCATGAGACCATCCCCAACCTTAGGCTGGTTTTCCTTCCTAGCGTTGAGTTTTGAGTTAGGCCTATGGTTAGTGTTCTTTTAACCTGAAAGCCCTGAGTTCCAAGAACACAGCAGCTGCGAAGGACTACCCAAGAAGAGCACAAAAGTACCACCACATGCCTGCCTCCACAGCTATTTCCTTGGGGACATCCCTAATTCCTGGCTGATTTGCCTTTCTCGTCGTCGGGTTGGGGTTAGGTAGGCCTTGTGCTAGGATTTTTAAAATCAGGAAGCCCAGACCTCCAGGCACACTGGAGCTGTGAAAGGCATCCAAAAGGGAGTGCAAAAGTGCCACAACATGGCTGCTTTCACAGCTTTTTCCTTAGGAAGAACCCTAATACCCGGCTGATTTACCTTCCTAGGGTTACTGTTAGGCTTAGGCCAAGGACTTTTAAAACCAGGAAGCCCTGTGCTCCAGGCACACTGCAGCTGTTCAAGGCATCCCAAGGGGAGTGCAAAAGTGACACAACTTGGCTGCCTCCACTGCTATTTCCATGAGACCATCCCCAACCTGAAGCTGGTTTTCCTTCCTAGCGTTGAGTTTTGAGTTAGGCCTATGGTTAGTGTTCTTTTAACCTGAAAGCCCTGAGTTCCAAGAACACAGCAGCTGCGAAGGACTACCCAAGAAGAGCACAAAAGTACCACCACATGCCTGCCTCCA
Organism: Melospiza georgiana; assembly: GCF_028018845.1. Taxonomy (NCBI): domain Eukaryota; kingdom Metazoa; phylum Chordata; class Aves; order Passeriformes; family Passerellidae; genus Melospiza; species Melospiza georgiana. The sequence continues at coordinate 20,597,594 of NC_080441.1, read as the reverse complement.
CAGCTATTTCCTTGGGGACATCCCTAATTCCTGGCTGATTTGCCTTTCTCGTTGTCGGGTTGGGGTTAGGTAGGCCTTGTGCTAGGATTTTTAAAATCAGGAAGCCCAGACCTCCAGGCACACTGGAGCTGTGAAAGGCATCCAAAAGGGAGTGCAAAAGTGCCACAACATGGCTGCTTTCACAGCTTTTTCCTTAGGAAGAACCCTAATACCCGGCTGATTTACCTTCCTAGGGTTACTGTTAGGCTTAGGCCTAGGACTTTTAAAACCAGGAAGCCCTGTGCTCCAGGCACACTGCAGCTGTTCAAGGCATCCCAACGGGAGCGCAAAAGTGACACAACTTGGCTGCCTCCACTGCTATTTCCATGAGACCATCCCCAACCATAGGCTGGTTTTCCTTCCTAGCGTTGAGTTTTGAGTTAGGCCTAGGGTTGGAGTTTTTTAACCAGAAAGCCCTGAGTTCCAAGAACACAGCAGCTGCGAAGGACTACCCAAGAAGAGCACAAAAGTACCACCACATGCCTGCCTCCACAGCTATTTCCTTGGGGACATCCCTAATTCCTGGCTGATTTGCCTTTCTCGTCGTCGGGTTGGGGTTAGGTAGGCCTTGTGCTAGGATTTTTAAAATCAGGAAGCCCAGACCTCCAGGCACACTGGAGCTGTGAAAGGCATCCAAAAGGGAGTGCAAAAGTGCCACAACATGGCTGCTTTCACAGCTTTTTCCTTAGGAAGAACCCTAATACCCGGCTGATTTACCTTCCTAGGGTTACTGTTAGGCTTGGGCCAAGGACTTTTAAAACCAGGAAGCCCTGTGCTCCAGGCACACTGCAGCTGTTCAAGGCATCCCAAGGGGAGTGCAAAAGTGACACAACTTGGCTGCCTCCACTGCTATTTCCATGAGACCATCCCCAACCTTAGGCTGGTTTTCCTTCCTAGCGTTGAGTTTTGAGTTAGGCCTATGGTTAGTGTTCTTTTAACCTGAAAGCCCTGAGTTCCAAGAACACAGCAGCTGCGAAGGACTACCCAAGAAGAGCACAAAAGTACCACCACATGCCTGCCTCCACAGCTATTTCCTTGGGGACATCCCTAATTCCTGGCTGATTTGCCTTTCTCGTCGTCGGGTTGGGGTTAGGTAGGCCTTGTGCTAGGATTTTGAAAATCAGGAAGCCCAGACCTCCAGGCACACTGGAGCTGTGAAAGGCATCCAAAAGGGAGTGCAAAAGTGCCACAACATGGCTGCTTTCACAGCTTTTTCCTTAGGAAGAACCCTAATACCCGGCTGACTTACCTTCCTAGGGTTACTGTTAGGCTTAGGCCTAGGACTTTTAAAACCAGGAAGCCCTGTGCTCCAGGCACACTGCAGCTGTTCAAGGCATCCCAACGGGAGCGCAAAAGTGACACAACTTGGCTGCCTCCACTGCTATTTCCATGAGACCATCCCCAACCATAGGCTGGTTTTCCTTCCTAGCGTTGAGTTTTGAGTTAGGCCTAGGGTTGGAGTTTTTTAACCAGAAAGCCCTGAGTTCCAAGAACACAGCAGCTGCGAAGGACTACCCAAGAAGAGCACAAAAGTACCACCACATGCCTGCCTCCACAGCTATTTCCTTGGGGACATCCCTAATTCCTGGCTGATTTGCCTTTCTCGTCGTCGGGTTGGGGTTAGGTAGGCCTTGTGCTAGGATTTTTAAAATCAGGAAGCCCAGACCTCCAGGCACACTGGAGCTGTGAAAGGCATCCAAAAGGGAGTGCAAAAGTGCCACAACATGGCTGCTTTCACAGCTTTTTCCTTAGGAAGAACCCTAATACCCGGCTGATTTACCTTCCTAGGGTTACTGTTAGGCTTGGGCCAAGGACTTTTAAAACCAGGAAGCCCTGTGCTCCAGGCACACTGCAGCTGTTCAAGGCATCCCAAGGGGAGTGCAAAAGTGACACAACTTGGCTGCCTCCACTGCTATTTCCATGAGACCATCCCCAACCTTAGGCTGGTTTTCCTTCCTAGCGTTGAGTTTTGAGTTAGGCCTATGGTTAGTGTTCTTTTAACCTGAAAGCCCTGAGTTCCAAGAACACAGCAGCTGCGAAGGACTACCCAAGAAGAGCACAAAAGTACCACCACATGCCTGCCTCCACAGCTATTTCCTTGGGGACATCCCTAATTCCTGGCTGATTTGCCTTTCTCGTCGTCGGGTTGGGGTTAGGTAGGCCTTGTGCTAGGATTTTTAAAATCAGGAAGCCCAGACCTCCAGGCACACTGGAGCTGTGAAAGGCATCCAAAAGGGAGTGCAAAAGTGCCACAACATGGCTGCTTTCACAGCTTTTTCCTTAGGAAGAACCCTAATACCTGGCTGATTTACCTTCCTAGGGTTACTGTTAGGCTTAGGCCAAGGACTTTTAAAACCAGGAAGCCCTGTGCTCCAGGCACACTGCAGCTGTTCAAGGCATCCCAAGGGGAGTGCAAAAGTGACACAACTTGGCTGCCTCCACTGCTATTTCCATGAGACCATCCCCAACCTGAAGCTGGTTTTCCTTCCTAGCGTTGAGGTTTGAGTTAGGCCTATGGTTAGTGTTCTTTTAACCTGAAAGCCCTGAGTTCCAAGAACACAGCAGCTGCGAAGGACTACCCAAGAAGAGCACAAAAGTACCACCACATGCCTGCCTCCACAGCTATTTCCTTGGGGACATCCCTAATTCCTGGCTGATTTGCCTTTCTCGTTGTCGGGTTGGGGTTAGGTAGGCCTTGTGCTAGGATTTTTAAAATCAGGAAGCCCAGACCTCCAGGCACACTGGAGCTGTGAAAGGCATCCAAAAGGGAGTGCAAAAGTGCCACAACATGGCTGCTTTCACAGCTTTTTCCTTAGGAAGAACCCTAATACCCGGCTGATTTACCTTCCTAGGGTTACTGTTAGGCTTAGGCCTAGGACTTTTAAAACCAGGAAGCCCTGTGCTCCAGGCACACTGCAGCTGTTCAAGGCATCCCAACGGGAGCGCAAAAGTGACACAACTTGGCTGCCTCCACTGCTATTTCCATGAGACCATCCCCAACCATAGGCTGGTTTTCCTTCCTAGCGTTGAGTTTTGAGTTAGGCCTAGGGTTGGAGTTTTTTAACCAGAAAGCCCTGAGTTCCAAGAACACAGCAGCTGCGAAGGACTACCCAAGAAGAGCACAAAAGTACCACCACATGCCTGCCTCCACAGCTATTTCCTTGGGGACATCCCTAATTCCTGGCTGATTTGCCTTTCTCGTCGTCGGGTTGGGGTTAGGTAGGCCTTGTGCTAGGATTTTGAAAATCAGGAAGCCCAGACCTCCAGGCACACTGGAGCTGTGAAAGGCATCCAAAAGGGAGTGCAAAAGTGCCACAACATGGCTGCTTTCACAGCTTTTTCCTTAGGAAGAACCCTAATACCCGGCTGATTTACCTTCCTAGGGTTACTGTTAGGCTTGGGCCAAGGACTTTTAAAACCAGGAAGCCCTGTGCTCCAGGCACACTGCAGCTGTTCAAGGCATCCCAACGGGAGCGCAAAAGTGACACAACTTGGCTGCCTCCACTGCTATTTCCATGAGACCATCCCCAAACTTAGGTTGATTTTCCTTCCTAGCGTTGAGTTTTGAGTTAGGCCTAGGGTTAGAGTTTTTTAACCAGAAAGCCCTGAGTTCCAAGAACACAGCAGCTGCGAAGGACTACCCAAGAAGAGCACAAAAGTACCCCCACATGCCTGCCTCCACAGCTATTTCCTTGGGGACATCCCTAATTCCTGGCTGATTTGCCTTTCTCGTCGTCGGGTTGGGGTTAGGTAGGCCTTGTGCTAGGATTTTGAAAATCAGGAAGCCCAGACCTCCAGGCACACTGGAGCTGTGAAAGGCATCCAAAAGGGAGTGCAAAAGTGCCACAACATGGCTGCTTTCACAGCTTTTTCCTTAGGAAGAACCCTAATACCCGGCTGATTTACCTTCCTAGGGTTACTGTTAGGCTTGGGCCAAGGACTTTGAAAACCAGGAAGCCCTGTGCTCCAGGCACACTGCAGCTGTTCAAGGCATCCCAACGGGAGTGCAAAAGTGACACAACTTGGCTGCCTCCACTGCTATTTCCATGAGACCATCCCCAACCTTAGGCTGATTTTCCTTCCTAGCGTTGAGTTTTGAGTTAGGCCTAGGGTTAGAGTTTTTTAACCAGAAAGCCCTGAGTTCCAAGAACACAGCAGCTGCGAAGGACTACCCAAGAAGAGCACAAAAGTACCACCACATGCCTGCCTCCACAGCTATTTCCTTGGGGACATCCCTAATTCCTGGCTGATTTGCCTTTCTCGTCGTTGGGTTGGGGTTAGGTAGGCCTTGTGCTAGGATTTTTAAAATCAGGAAGCCCAGACCTCCAGGCACACTGGAGCTGTGAAAGGCATCCAAAAGGGAGTGCAAAAGTGCCACAACATGGCTGCTTTCACAGCTTTTTCCTTAGGAAGAACCCTAATACCCGGCTGATTTACCTTCCTAGGGTTACTGTTAGGCTTGGGCCAAGGACTTTTAAAACCAGGAAGCCCTGTGCTCCAGGCACACTGCAGCTGTTCAAGGCATCCCAACAGGAGCGCAAAAGTGACACAACTTGGCTGCCTCCACTGCTATTTCCATGAGACCATCCCCAACCTTAGGCTGATTTTCCTTCCTAGCGTTGAGTTTTGAGTTAGGCCTAGGGTTAGAGTTTTTTAACCAGAAAGCCCTGAGTTCCAAGAACACAGCAGCTGCGAAGGACTACCCAAGAAGAGCACAAAAGTACCCCCACATGCCTGCCTCCACAGCTATTTCCTTGGGGACATCCCTAATTCCTGGCTGATTTGCCTTTCTCGTCGTCGGGTTGGGGTTAGGTAGGCCTTGTGCTAGGATTTTTAAAATCAGGAAGCCCAGACCTCCAGGCACACTGGAGCTGTGAAAGGCATCCAAAAGGGAGTGCAAAAGTGCCACAACATGGCTGCTTTCACAGCTTTTTCCTTAGGAAGAACCCTAATACCCGGCTGATTTACCTTCCTAGGGTTACTGTTAGGCTTGGGCCAAGGACTTTTAAAACCAGGAAGCACTGTGCTCCAGGCACACTGCAGCTGTTCAAGGCATCCCAACGGGAGTGCAAAAGTGACACAACTTGGCTGCCTCCACTGCTATTTCCATGAGACCATCCCCAACCTTAGGCTGATTTTCCTTCCTACCGTTGAGTTTTGAGTTAGGCCTATGGTTAGTGTTCTTTTAACCTGAAAGCCCTGAGTTCCAAGAACACAGCAGCTGCGAAGGACTACCCAAGAAGAGCACAAAAGTACCACCACATGCCTGCCTCCACAGCTATTTCCTTGGGGACATCCCTAATTCCTGGCTGATTTGCCTTTCTCGTTGTCGGGTTGGGGTTAGGTAGGCCTTGTGCTAGGATTTCTAAAATCAGGAAGCCCAGACCTCCAGGCACACTGGAGCTGTGAAAGGCATCCAAAAGGGAGTGCAAAAGTGCCACAACATGGCTGCTTTCACAGCTTTTTCCTTAGGAAGAACCCTAATACCCGGCTGATTTACCTTCCTAGGGTTACTGTTAGGCTTGGGCCAAGGACTTTTAAAACCAGGAAGCCCTGTGCTCCAGGCACACTGCAGCTGTTCAAGGCATCCCAACGGGAGCGCAAAAGTGACACAACTTGGCTGCCTCCACTGCTATTTCCATGAGACCATCCCCAACCTTAGGCTGGTTTTCCTTCCTAGCGTTGAGTTTTGAGTTAGGCCTATGGTTAGTGTTCTTTTAACCTGAAAGCCCTGAGTTCCAAGAACACAGCAGCTGCGAAGGACTACCCAAGAAGGGCACAAAAGTACCACCACATGCCTGCCTCCACAGCTATTTCCTTGGGGACATCCCTAATTCCTGGCTGATTTGCCTTTCTCGTTGTCAGGTTGGGGTTAGGTAGGCCTTGTGTTAGGATTTTTAAAATCAGTAAGCCCAGACCTCCAGGCACACTGGAGCTGGGAATGGCATCCAAAAGGGAGTGCAAAAGTGCCACAACATGGCTGCTTTCACAGCTTTTTCCTTAGGAAGAACCCTAATACCCGGCTGATTTACCTTCCTAGGGTTACTGTTAGGCTTCGGCCAAGGACTTTTAAAACCAGGAAGCCCTGTGCTCCAGGCACACTGCAGCTGTTCAAGACATGCCAACGGGAGCGCAAAAGTGACACAACTTGGCTGCCTCCACTGCTATTTCCATGAGACCATCCCGAACCATAGGCTGATTTTCCTTCCTAGCGTTGAGGTTTCAGTTAGGCCTAGGGTTAGAGTATATTAACCAGAAAGCCCTGAGTTCCAAGAACACAGCAGCTGCGAGGGACCACCCAAGAAGAGCACAAAAGTACCACAACATGCCTGCCTCCACAGCTATTTCCTTGGGGACATCCCTAATTCCTGGCTGGTTTCCCTTTCTCGTCGTCGGGTTGGGGTTAGGTAGGCCTTGTGCTAGGATTTTTAAAATCAGGAAGCCCAGACCTCCAGGCACACTGGAGCTGTGAAAGGCATCCAAAAGGGAGTGCAAAAGTGCCACAACATGGCTGCTTTCACAGCTTTTTCCTTAGGAAGAACCCTAATACCCGGCTGATTTATCTTCCTAGGGTTACTGTTAGGCTTGGGCCAAGGACTTTTAAAACCAGGAAGCCCTGTGCTCCAGGCACACTGCAGCTGTTCAAGGCATCCCAATGGGAGTGCAAAAGTGACACAACTTGGCTGCCTCCACTGCTATTTCCATGAGACCATCCCCAAACTTAGGCTGATTTTCCTTCCTAGCGTTGAGTTTTGAGTTAGGCCTATGGTTAGTGTTCTTTTAACCAGAAAGCCCTGTGTTCCAAGAACAGAGCACCTGCGAGGGACCACCCAAGAAGAGCACAAAAGTACCACCACATGCCTGCCTCCACAGCTATTTCCTTGGGGACATCCCTAATTCCTGGCTGATTTGCCTTTCTCGTCGTCGGGTTGGGGTTAGGTAGGCCTTGTGCTAGGATTTTTAAAATCAGGAAGCCCAGACCTCCAGGCACACTGGAGCTGTGAAAGGCATCCAAAAGGGAGTGCAAAAGTGCCACAACATGGCTGCTTTCACAGCTTTTTCCTTAGGAAGAACCCTAATACCCGGCTGATTTACCTTCCTAGGGTTACTGTAAGGCTTGGGCCAAGGACTTTTAAAACCAGGAAGCCCTGTGCTCCAGGCACACTGCAGCTGTTCAAGGCATCCCAACGGGAGCGCAAAAGTGACACAACTTGGCTGCCTCCACTGCTATTTCCATGAGACCATCCCCAACCTTAGGCTGGTTTTCCTTCCTAGCGTTGAGGTTTGAGTTAGGCCTATGGTTAGTGTTCTTTTAACCTGAAAGCCCTGAGTTCCAAGAACACAGCAGCTGCGAAGGACTACCCAAGAAGAGCACAAAAGTACCACAACATGCCTGCCTCCACAGCTATTTCCTTGGGGACATCCCTAATTCCTGGCTGATTTGCCTTTCTCATCGTCGGGTTGGGGTTAGGTAGGCCTTGTGCTAGGATTTTTAAAATCAGGAAGCCCAGACCTCCAGGCACACTGGAGCTGTGAAAGGCATCCAAAAGGGAGTGCAAAAGTGCCACAACATGGCTGCTTTCACAGCTTTTTCCTTAGGAAGAACCCTAATACCTGGCTGATTTACCTTCCTAGGGTTACTGTTAGGCTTGGGCCAAGGACTTTTAAAACCAGGAAGCCCTGTGCTCCAGGCACACTACAGATGTTCAAGGCATCCCAAGGGGAGCGCAAAAGTGACACAACTTGGCTGCCTCCACTGCTATTTCCATGAGACCATCCCCAACCTTAGGCTGGTTTTCCTTCCTAGCGTTGAGTTTTGAGTTAGGCCTAGGGTTAGTGTTCTTTTAACCTGAAAGCCCTGAGTTCCAAGAACACAGCAGCTGCGAAGGACTACCCAAGAAGAGCACAAAAGTACCACAACATGCCTGCCTCCACAGCTATTTCCTTGGGGGCATCCCTAATTCCTGGCTGATTTGCCTTTCTCGTCGTCGGGTTGGGGTTAGGTAGGCCTTGTGCTAGGATTTTTAAAATCAGAAAGCCCAGACCTCCAGGCACACTGGAGCTGTGAAAGGCATCCAAAAGGGAGTGCAAAAGTGCCACAACATGGCTGCTTTCACAGCTTTTTCCTTAGGAAGAACCTTCATACCCGGCTGATTTACCTTCCTAGGGTTACTGTTAGGCTTGGGCCAAGGACTTTTAAAACCAGGAAGCCCTGTGCTCCAGGCACACTGCAGCTGTTCAAGGCATCCCAGCGGGAGGGCAAAAGTGACACAACTTGGCTGCCTCCACTGCTATTTCCATGAGACCATCCCCAACCTTAGGCTGATTTTCCTTCCTAGCGTTGAGGTTTGAGTTAGGCCTATGGTAAGTGTTCTTTAACCAGAAAGCCCTGAGGTCCAAGAACACAGCAGCTGCGAAGGACTACCCAAGAAGAGCACAAAAGTACCACAACATGCCTGCCTCCACAGCTATTTCCTTGGGGACATCCCTAATTCCTGGCTGATTTGCCTTTCTCGTCGTCGGGTTGGGGTTAGGTAGGCCTTGTGCTAGGATTTCTAAAATCAGGAAGCCCAGACCTCCAGGCACACTGGAGCTGTGAAAGGCATCCAAAAGGGAGTGCAAAAGTGCCACAACATGGCTGCTTTCACAGCTTTTTCCTTAGGAAGAACCCTAATACCCGGCTGATTTACCTTCCTAGGGTTACTGTTAGGCTTGGGCCAAGGACTTTTAAAACCAGGAAGCCCTGTGCTCCAGGCACACTGCAGCTGTTCAAGGCATCCCAATGGGAGTGCAAAAGTGACACAACTTGGCTGCCTCCACTGCTATTTCCATGAGACCATCCCCAAACTTAGGCTGATTTTCCTTCCTAGCGTTGAGTTTTGAGTTAGGCCTATGGTTAGTGTTCTTTTAACCAGAAAGCCCTGTGTTCCAAGAACAGAGCACCTGCGAGGGACCACCCAAGAAGAGCACAAAAGTACCACCACATGCCTGCCTCCACAGCTATTTCCTTGGGGACATCCCTAATTCCTGGCTGATTTGCCTTTCTCGTCGTCGGGTTGGGGTTAGGTAGGCCTTGTGCTAGGATTTTTAAAATCAGGAAGCCCAGACCTCCAGGAATACTGGAGCTGTGAAAGGCATCCAAAAGGGAGTGCAAAAGTGCCACAACATGGCTGCTTTCACAGCTTTTTCCTTAGGAAGAACCCTAATACCCGGCTGATTTACCTTCCTAGGGTTACTGTAAGGCTTGGGCCAAGGACTTTTAAAACCAGGAAGCCCTGTGCTCCAGGCACACTGCAGCTGTTCAAGGCATCCCAACGGGAGCGCAAAAGTGACACAACTTGGCTGCCTCCACTGCTATTTCCATGAGACCATCCCCAACCTTAGGCTGGTTTTCCTTCCTAGCGTTGAGGTTTGAGTTAGGCCTATGGTTAGTGTTCTTTTAACCTGAAAGCCCTGAGTTCCAAGAACACAGCAGCTGCGAAGGACTACCCAAGAAGAGCACAAAAGTACCACAACATGCCTGCCTCCACAGCTATTTCCTTGGGGACATCCCTAATTCCTGGCTGATTTGCCTTTCTCATCGTCGGGTTGGGGTTAGGTAGGCCTTGTGCTAGGATTTTTAAAATCAGGAAGCCCAGACCTCCAGGCACACTGGAGCTGTGAAAGGCATCCAAAAGGGAGTGCAAAAGTGCCACAACATGGCTGCTTTCACAGCTTTTTCCTTAGGAAGAACCCTAATACCCAGCTGATTTACCTTCCTAGGGTTACTGTTAGGCTTGGGCCTAGGACTTTTAAAACCAGGAAGCCCTGTGCTCCAGGCACACTGCAGCTGTTCAAGGCATCCCAAGGGGAGCACAAAAGTACCACAACATGCCTGCCTCCACAGCTATTTCCTTGGGGACATCCCTAATTCCTGGCTGATTTGCCTTTCTCGTCGTCGGGTTGGGGTTAGGTAGGCCTTGTGCTAGGATTTCTAAAATCAGGAAGCCCAGACCTCCAGGCACACTGGAGCTGTGAAAGGCATCCAAAAGGGAGTGCAAAAGTGCCACAACATGGCTGCTTTCACAGCTTTTTCCTTAGGAAGAACCCTAATACCCGGCTGATTTACCTTCCTAGGGTTACTGTTAGGCTTGGGCCAAGGACTTTTAAAACCAGGAAGCCCTGTGCTCCAGGCACACTGCAGCTGTTCAAGGCATCCCAAGGGGAGCGCAAAAGTGACACAACTTGGCTGCCTCCACTGCTATTTCCATGAGACCATCCCCAACCTTAGGCTGGTTTTCCTTCCTAGCGTTGAGTTTTGAGTTAGGCCTATGGTTAGTGTTCTTTTAACCTGAAAGCCCTGAGTTCCAAGAACACAGCAGCTGCGAAGGACTACCCAAGAAGGGCACAAAAGTACCACCACATGCCTGCCTCCACAGCTATTTCCTTGGGGACATCCCTAATTCCTGGCTGATTTGCCTTTCTCGTCGTCGGGTTGGGGTTAGGTAGGCCTTGTGCTAGGATTTTTAAAATCAGGAAGCCCAGACCTCCAGGCACACTGGAGCTGTGAAAGGCATCCAAAAGGGAGTGCAAAAGTGCCACAACATGGCTGCTTTCACAGCTTTTTCCTTAGGAAGAACCCTAATACCCGGCTGATTTACCTTCCTAGGGTTACTGTAAGGCTTGGGCCAAGGACTTTTAAAACCAGGAAGCCCTGTGCTCCAGGCACACTGCAGCTGTTCAAGGCATCCCAACGGGAGCGCAAAAGTGACACAACTTGGCTGCCTCCACTGCTATTTCCATGAGACCATCCCCAACCTTAGGCTGGTTTTCCTTCCTAGCGTTGAGGTTTGAGTTAGGCCTATGGTTAGTGTTCTTTTAACCTGAAAGCCCTGAGTTCCAAGAACACAGCAGCTGCGAAGGACTACCCAAGAAGAGCACAAAAGTACCACAACATGCCTGCCTCCACAGCTATTTCCTTGGGGACATCCCTAATTCCTGGCTGATTTGCCTTTCTCATCGTCGGGTTGGGGTTAGGTAGGCCTTGTGCTAGGATTTTGAAAATCAGGAAGCCCAGACCTCCAGGCACACTGGAGCTGTGAAAGGCATCCAAAAGGGAGTGCAAAAGTGCCACAACATGGCTGCTTTCACAGCTTTTTCCTTAGGAAGAACCCTAATACGTGGCTGATTTACCTTCCTAGGGTTACTGTTAGGCTTGGGCCAAGGACTTTTAAAACCAGGAAGCCCTGTGCTCCAGGCACACTACAGATGTTCAAGGCATCCCAAGGGGAGCGCAAAAGTGACACAACTTGGCTGCCTCCACTGCTATTTCCATGAGACCATCCCCAACCTTAGGCTGGTTTTCCTTCCTAGCGTTGAGTTTTGAGTTAGGCCTAGGGTTAGTGTTCTTTTAACCTGAAAGCCCTGAGTTCCAAGAACACAGCAGCTGCGAAGGACTACCCAAGAAGAGCACAAAAGTACCACAACATGCCTGCCTCCACAGCTATTTCCTTGGGGGCATCCCTAATTCCTGGCTGATTTGCCTTTCTCGTCGTCGGGTTGGGGTTAGGTAGGCCTTGTGCTAGGATTTTTAAAATCAGAAAGCCCAGACCTCCAGGCACACTGGAGCTGTGAAAGGCATCCAAAAGGGAGTGCAAAAGTGCCACAACATGGCTGCTTTCACAGCTTTTTCCTTAGGAAGAACCTTCATACCCGGCTGATTTACCTTCCTAGGGTTACTGTTAGGCTTGGGCCAAGGACTTTTAAAACCAGGAAGCCCTGTGCTCCAGGCACACTGCAGCTGTTCAAGGCATCCCAGCGGGAGGGCAAAAGTGACACAACTTGGCTGCCTCCACTGCTATTTCCATGAGACCATCCCCAACCTTAGGCTGATTTTCCTTCCTAGCGTTGAGGTTTGAGTTAGGCCTATGGTAAGTGTTCTTTAACCAGAAAGCCCTGAGGTCCAAGAACACAGCAGCTGCGAAGGACTACCCAAGAAGAGCACAAAAGTACCACAACATGCCTGCCTCCACAGCTATTTCCTTGGGGACATCCCTAATTCCTGGCTGATTTGCCTTTCTCGTCGTCGGGTTGGGGTTAGGTAGGCCTTGTGCTAGGATTTCTAAAATCAGGAAGCCCAGACCTCCAGGCACACTGGAGCTGTGAAAGGCATCCAAAAGGGAGTGCAAAAGTGCCACAACATGGCTGCTTTCACAGCTTTTTCCTTAGGAAGAACCCTAATACCCGGCTGATTTACCTTCCTAGGGTTACTGTTAGGCTTGGGCCAAGGACTTTTAAAACCAGGAAGCCCTGTGCTCCAGGCACACTGCAGCTGTTCAAGGCATCCCAATGGGAGTGCAAAAGTGACACAACTTGGCTGCCTCCACTGCTATTTCCATGAGACCATCCCCAAACTTAGGCTGATTTTCCTTCCTAGCGTTGAGTTTTGAGTTAGGCCTATGGTTAGTGTTCTTTTAACCAGAAAGCCCTGTGTTCCAAGAACAGAGCACCTGCGAGGGACCACCCAAGAAGAGCACAAAAGTACCACCACATGCCTGCCTCCACAGCTATTTCCTTGGGGACATCCCTAATTCCTGGCTGATTTGCCTTTCTCGTCGTCGGGTTGGGGTTAGGTAGGCCTTGTGCTAGGATTTTTAAAATCAGGAAGCCCAGACCTCCAGGAATACTGGAGCTGTGAAAGGCATCCAAAAGGGAGTGCAAAAGTGCCACAACATGGCTGCTTTCACAGCTTTTTCCTTAGGAAGAACCCTAATACCCGGCTGATTTACCTTCCTAGGGTTACTGTAAGGCTTGGGCCAAGGACTTTTAAAACCAGGAAGCCCTGTGCTCCAGGAACACTGCAGCTGTTCAAGGCATCCCAACGGGAGCGCAAAAGTGACACAACTTGGCTGCCTCCACTGCTATTTCCATGAGACCATCCCCAACCTTAGGCTGGTTTTCCTTCCTAGCGTTGAGGTTTGAGTTAGGCCTATGGTTAGTGTTCTTTTAACCTGAAAGCCCTGAGTTCCAAGAACACAGCAGCTGCGAAGGACTACCCAAGAAGAGCACAAAAGTACCACAACATGCCTGCCTCCACAGCTATTTCCTTGGGGACATCCCTAATTCCTGGCTGATTTGCCTTTCTCATCGTCGGGTTGGGGTTAGGTAGGCCTTGTGCTAGGATTTTTAAAATCAGGAAGCCCAGACCTCCAGGCACACTGGAGCTGTGAAAGGCATCCAAAAGGGAGTGCAAAAGTGCCACAACATGGCTGCTTTCACAGCTTTTTCCTTAGGAAGAACCCTAATACCCAGCTGATTTACCTTCCTAGGGTTACTGTTAGGCTTGGGCCAAGGACTTTTAAAACCAGGAAGCCCTGTGCTCCAGGCACACTGCAGCTGTTCAAGGCATCCCAAGGGGAGCACAAAAGTACCACAACATGCCTGCCTCCACAGCTATTTCCTTGGGGACATCCCTAATTCCTGGCTGATTTGCCTTTCTCGTCGTCGGGTTGGGGTTAGGTAGGCCTTGTGCTAGGATTTCTAAAATCAGGAAGCCCAGACCTCCAGGCACACTGGAGCTGTGAAAGGCATCCAAAAGGGAGTGCAAAAGTGCCACAACATGGCTGCTTTCACAGCTTTTTCCTTAGGAAGAACCCTAATACCCGGCTGATTTACCTTCCTAGGGTTACTGTTAGGCTTGGGCCAAGGACTTTTAAAACCAGGAAGCCCTGTGCTCCAGGCACACTGCAGCTGTTCAAGGCATCCCAAGGGGAGCGCAAAAGTGACACAACTTGGCTGCCTCCACTGCTATTTCCATGAGACCATCCCCAACCTTAGGCTGGTTTTCCTTCCTAGCGTTGAGTTTTGAGTTAGGCCTATGGTTAGTGTTCTTTTAACCTGAAAGCCCTGAGTTCCAAGAACACAGCAGCTGCGAAGGACTACCCAAGAAGGGCACAAAAGTACCACCACATGCCTGCCTCCACAGCTATTTCCTTGGGGACATCCCTAATTCCTGGCTGATTTGCCTTTCTCGTCGTCGGGTTGGGGTTAGGTAGGCCTTGTGCTAGGATTTTTAAAATCAGGAAGCCCAGACCTCCAGGCACACTGGAGCTGTGAAAGGCATCCAAAAGGGAGTGCAAAAGTGCCACAACATGGCTGCTTTCACAGCTTTTTCCTTAGGAAGAACCCTAATACCCGGCTGATTTACCTTCCTAGGGTTACTGTAAGGCTTGGGCCAAGGACTTTTAAAACCAGGAAGCCCTGTGCTCCAGGCACACTGCAGCTGTTCAAGGCATCCCAACGGGAGCGCAAAAGTGACACAACTTGGCTGCCTCCACTGCTATTTCCATGAGACCATCCCCAACCTTAGGCTGGTTTTCCTTCCTAGCGTTGAGGTTTGAGTTAGGCCTATGGTTAGTGTTCTTTTAACCTGAAAGCCCTGAGTTCCAAGAACACAGCAGCTGCGAAGGACTACCCAAGAAGAGCACAAAAGTACCACAACATGCCTGCCTCCACAGCTATTTCCTTGGGGACATCCCTAATTCCTGGCTGATTTGCCTTTCTCATCGTCGGGTTGGGGTTAGGTAGGCCTTGTGCTAGGATTTTGAAAATCAGGAAGCCCAGACCTCCAGGCACACTGGAGCTGTGAAAGGCATCCAAAAGGGAGTGCAAAAGTGCCACAACATGGCTGCTTTCACAGCTTTTTCCTTAGGAAGAACCCTAATACGTGGCTGATTTACCTTCCTAGGGTTACTGTTAGGCTTGGGCCAAGGACTTTTAAAACCAGGAAGCCCTGTGCTCCAGGCACACTACAGATGTTCAAGGCATCCCAAGGGGAGCGCAAAAGTGACACAACTTGGCTGCCTCCACTGCTATTTCCATGAGACCATCCCCAACCTTAGGCTGGTTTTCCTTCCTAGCGTTGAGTTTTGAGTTAGGCCTAGGGTTAGTGTTCTTTTAACCTGAAAGCCCTGAGTTCCAAGAACACAGCAGCTGCGAAGGACTACCCAAGAAGAGCACAAAAGTACCACAACATGCCTGCCTCCACAGCTATTTCCTTGGGGGCATCCCTAATTCCTGGCTGATTTGCCTTTCTCGTCGTCGGGTTGGGGTTAGGTAGGCCTTGTGCTAGGATTTTTAAAATCAGGAAGCCCAGACCTCCAGGCACACTGGAGCTGTGAAAGGCATCCAAAAGGGAGTGCAAAAGTGCCACAACATGGCTGCTTTCACAGCTTTTTCCTTAGGAAGAACCTTCATACCCGGCTGATTTACCTTCCTAGGGTTACTGTTAGGCTTGGGCCAAGGACTTTTAAAACCAGGAAGCCCTGTGCTCCAGGCACACTGCAGCTGTTCAAGGCATCCCAGCGGGAGGGCAAAAGTGACACAACTTGGCTGCCTCCACTGCTATTTCCATGAGACCATCCCCAACCTTAGGCTGATTTTCCTTCCTAGCGTTGAGGTTTGAGTTAGGCCTATGGTAAGTGTTCTTTAACCAGAAAGCCCTGAGGTCCAAGAACACAGCAGCTGCGAAGGACTACCCAAGAAGAGCACAAAAGTACCACAACATGCCTGCCTCCACAGCTATTTCCTTGGGGACATCCCTAATTCCTGGCTGATTTGCCTTTCTCGTCGTCGGGTTGGGGTTAGGTAGGCCTTGTGCTAGGATTTCTAAAATCAGGAAGCCCAGACCTCCAGGCACACTGGAGCTGTGAAAGGCATCCAAAAGGGAGTGCAAAAGTGCCACAACATGGCTGCTTTCACAGCTTTTTCCTTAGGAAGAACCCTAATACCCGGCTGATTTACCTTCCTAGGGTTACTGTTAGGCTTGGGCCAAGGACTTTTAAAACCAGGAAGCCCTGTGCTCCAGGCACACTGCAGCTGTTCAAGGCATCCCAATGGGAGTGCAAAAGTGACACAACTTGGCTGCCTCCACTGCTATTTCCATGAGACCATCCCCAAACTTAGGCTGATTTTCCTTCCTAGCGTTGAGTTTTGAGTTAGGCCTATGGTTAGTGTTCTTTTAACCAGAAAGCCCTGTGTTCCAAGAACAGAGCACATGCGAGGGACCACCCAAGAAGAGCACAAAAGTACCACCACATGCCTGCCTCCACAGCTATTTCCTTGGGGACATCCCTAATTCCTGGCTGATTTGCCTTTCTCGTCGTCGGGTTGGGGTTAGGTAGGCCTTGTGCTAGGATTTTTAAAATCAGGAAGCCCAGACCTCCAGGAATACTGGAGCTGTGAAAGGCATCCAAAAGGGAGTGCAAAAGTGCCACAACATGGCTGCTTTCACAGCTTTTTCCTTAGGAAGAACCCTAATACCCGGCTGATTTACCTTCCTAGGGTTACTGTAAGGCTTGGGCCAAGGACTTTTAAAACCAGGAAGCCCTGTGCTCCAGGCACACTGCAGCTGTTCAAGGCATCCCAACGGGAGCGCAAAAGTGACACAACTTGGCTGCCTCCACTGCTATTTCCATGAGACCATCCCCAACCTTAGGCTGGTTTTCCTTCCTAGCGTTGAGGTTTGAGTTAGGCCTATGGTTAGTGTTCTTTTAACCTGAAAGCCCTGAGTTCCAAGAACACAGCAGCTGCGAAGGACTACCCAAGAAGAGCACAAAAGTACCACAACATGCCTGCCTCCACAGCTATTTCCTTGGGGACATCCCTAATTCCTGGCTGATTTGCCTTTCTCATCGTCGGGTTGGGGTTAGGTAGGCCTTGTGCTAGGATTTTTAAAATCAGGAAGCCCAGACCTCCAGGCACACTGGAGCTGTGAAAGGCATCCAAAAGGGAGTGCAAAAGTGCCACAACATGGCTGCTTTCACAGCTTTTTCCTTAGGAAGAACCCTAATACCCGGCTGATTTACCTTCCTAGGGTTACTGTAAGGCTTGGGCCAAGGACTTTTAAAACCAGGAAGCCCTGTGCTCCAGGCACACTGCAGCTGTTCAAGGCATCCCAACGGGAGCGCAAAAGTGACACAACTTGGCTGCCTCCACTGCTATTTCCATGAGACCATCCCCAACCTTAGGCTGGTTTTCCTTCCTAGCGTTGAGGTTTGAGTTAGGCCTATGGTTAGTGTTCTTTTAACCTGAAAGCCCTGAGTTCCAAGAACACAGCAGCTGCGAAGGACTACCCAAGAAGAGCACAAAAGTACCACAACATGCCTGCCTCCACAGCTATTTCCTTGGGGACATCCCTAATTCCTGGCTGATTTGCCTTTCTCATCGTCGGGTTGGGGTTAGGTAGGCCTTGTGCTAGGATTTTTAAAATCAGGAAGCCCAGACCTCCAGGCACACTGGAGCTGTGAAAGGCATCCAAAAGGGAGTGCAAAAGTGCCACAACATGGCTGCTTTCACAGCTTTTTCCTTAGGAAGAACCCTAATACCCAGCTGATTTACCTTCCTAGGGTTACTGTTAGGCTTGGGCCTAGGACTTTTAAAACCAGGAAGCCCTGTGCTCCAGGCACACTGCAGCTGTTCAAGGCATCCCAAGGGGAGCACAAAAGTACCACAACATGCCTGCCTCCACAGCTATTTCCTTGGGGACATCCCTAATTCCTGGCTGATTTGCCTTTCTCGTCGTCGGGTTGGGGTTAGGTAGGCCTTGTGCTAGGATTTTTAAAATCAGGAAGCCCAGACCTCCAGGCACACTGGAGCTGTGAAAGGCATCCAAAAGGGAGTGCAAAAGTGCCACAACATGGCTGCTTTCACAGCTTTTTCCTTAGGAAGAACCCTAATACCTGGCTGATTTACCTTCCTAGGGTTACTGTTAGGCTTGGGCCAAGGACTTTTAAAACCAGGAAGCCCTGTGCTCCAGGCACACTACAGCTGTTCAAGGCATCCCAAGGGGAGCGCAAAAGTGACACAACTTGGCTGCCTCCACTGCTATTTCCATGAGACCATCCCCAACCTTAGGCTGGTTTTCCTTCCTAGCGTTGAGTTTTGAGTTAGGCCTAGGGTTAGTGTTCTTTTAACCTGAAAGCCCTGAGTTCCAAGAACACAGCAGCTGCGAAGGACTACCCAAGAAGAGCACAAAAGTACCACAACATGCCTGCCTCCACAGCTATTTCCTTGGGGGCATCCCTAATTCCTGGCTGATTTGCCTTTCTCGTCGTCGGGTTGGGGTTAGGTAGGCCTTGTGCTAGGATTTTTAAAATCAGAAAGCCCAGACCTCCAGGCACACTGGAGCTGTGAAAGGCATCCAAAAGGGAGTGCAAAAGTGCCACAACATGGCTGCTTTCACAGCTTTTTCCTTAGGAAGAACCTTCATACCCGGCTGATTTACCTTCCTAGGGTTACTGTTAGGCTTGGGCCAAGGACTTTTAAAACCAGGAAGCCCTGTGCTCCAGGCACACTGCAGCTGTTCAAGGCATCCCAGCGGGAGGGCAAAAGTGACACAACTTGGCTGCCTCCACTGCTATTTCCATGAGACCATCCCCAACCTTAGGCTGATTTTCCTTCCTAGCGTTGAGGTTTGAGTTAGGCCTATGGTAAGTGTTCTTTAACCAGAAAGCCCTGAGGTCCAAGAACACAGCAGCTGCGAAGGACTACCCAAGAAGAGCACAAAAGTACCACAACATGCCTGCCTCCACAGCTATTTCCTTGGGGACATCCCTAATTCCTGGCTGATTTGCCTTTCTCGTCGTCGGGTTGGGGTTAGGTAGGCCTTGTGCTAGGATTTCTAAAATCAGGAAGCCCAGACCTCCAGGCACACTGGAGCTGTGAAAGGCATCCAAAAGGGAGTGCAAAAGTGCCACAACATGGCTGCTTTCACAGCTTTTTCCTTAGGAAGAACCCTAATACCCGGCTGATTTACCTTCCTAGGGTTACTGTTAGGCTTCGGCCAAGGACTTTTAAAACCAGGAAGCCCTGTGCTCCAGGCACACTGCAGCTGTTCAAGGCATCCCAAGGGGAGCGCAAAAGTGACACAACTTGGCTGCCTCCACTGCTATTTCCATGAGACCATCCCCAACCTTAGGCTGGTTTTCCTTCCTAGCGTTGAGTTTTGAGTTAGGCCTATGGTTAGTGTTCTTTTAACCTGAAAGCCCTGAGTTCCAAGAACACAGCAGCTGCGAAGGACTACCCAAGAAGGGCACAAAAGTACCACCACATGCCTGCCTCCACAGCTATTTCCTTGGGGACATCCCTAATTCCTGGCTGATTTGCCTTTCTCGTTGTCAGGTTGGGGTTAGGTAGGCCTTGTGTTAGGATTTTTAAAATCAGTAAGCCCAGACCTCCAGGCACACTGGAGCTGGGAATGGCATCCAAAAGGGAGTGCAAAAGTGCCACAACATGGCTGCTTTCACAGCTTTTTCCTTAGGAAGAACCCTAATACCCGGCTGATTTACCTTCCTAGGGTTACTGTTAGGCTTCGGCCAAGGACTTTTAAAACCAGGAAGCCCTGTGCTCCAGGCACACTGCAGCTGTTCAAGACATCCCAACGGGAGCGCAAAAGTGACACAACTTGGCTGCCTCCACTGCTATTTCCATGAGACCATCCCCAAACTTAGGTTGATTTTCCTTCCTAGCGTTGAGGTTTCAGTTAGGCCTAGGGTTAGAGTTTATTAACCAGAAAGCCCTGAGTTCCAAGAACACAGCACCTGCGAGGGACCACCCCAGAAGGGCACAAAAGTACCACCACATGCCTGCCTCCACAGCTATTTCCTTGGGGACATCCCTAATTCCTGGCTGATTTGCCTTTCTCGTCGTCGGGTTGGGGTTAGGTAGGCCTTGTGCTAGGATTTTTAAAATCAGGAAGCCCAGACCTCCAGGCACACTGGAGCTGTGAAAGGCATCCAAAAGGGAGTGCAAAAGTGCCACAACATGGCTGCTTTCACAGCTTTTTCCTTAGGAAGAACCCTAATACCCGGCTGATTTACCTTCCTAGGGTTACTGTTAGGCTTGGGCCAAGGACTTTTAAAACCAGGAAGCCCTGTGCTCCAGGCACACTGCAGCTGTTCAAGGCATCCCAAGGGGAGTGCAAAAGTGACACAACTTGGCTGCCTCCACTGCTATTTCCATGAGACCATCCCGAACCATAGGCTGATTTTCCTTCCTAGCGTTGAGGTTTGAGTTAGGCCTAGGGTTAGAGTATTTTAACCAGAAAGCCCTGAGTTCCAAGAACACAGCAGCTGCGAGGGACCACCCAAGAAGAGCACAAAAGTACCACCACATGCCTGCCTCCACAGCTATTTCCTTGGGGACATCCCTAATTCCTGGCTGATTTGCCTTTCTCGTCGTCGGGTTGGGGTTAGGTAGGCCTTGTGCTAGGATTTTGAAAATCAGGAAGCCCAGACCTCCAGGCACACTGGAGCTGTGAAAGGCATCCAAAAGGGAGTGCAAAAGTGCCACAACATGGCTGCTTTCACAGCTTTTTCCTTAGGAAGAACCCTAATACCCGGCTGATTTACCTTCCTAGGGTTACTGTTAGGCTTGGGCCAAGGACTTTTAAAACCAGGAAGCCCTGTGCTCCAGGCACACTGCAGCTGTTCAAGGCATCCCAAGGGGAGCGCAAAAGTGACACAACTTGGCTGCCTCCACTGCTATTTCCATGAGACCATCCCCAAGCAAAAGCTGATTTTCCTTCCTAGCGTTGAGTTTTGAGTTAGGCCTATGCTTAGTGTTCTTTTAACCAGAAAGCCCTGAGTTCCAAGAACACAGCAGCTGCGAAGGACTACCCAAGAAGAGCACAAAAGTACCACCACATGCCTGCCTCCACAGCTATTTCCTTGGGGACATCCCTAATTCCTGGCTGATTTGCCTTTCTCGTCGTCGGGTTGGGGTTAGGTAGGCCTTGTGCTAGGATTTTTAAAATCAGGAAGCCCAGACCTCCAGGCACACTGGAGCTGTGAAAGGCATCCAAAAGGGAGTGCAAAAGTGCCACAACATGGCTGCTTTCACAGCTTTTTCCTTAGGAAGAACCCTAATACCCGGCTGATTTACCTTCCTAGGGTTACTGTTAGGCTTGGGCCAAGGACTTTTAAAACCAGGAAGCCCTGTGCTCCAGGCACACTGCAGCTGTTCAAGGCATCCCAACGGGAGCGCAAAAGTGACACAACTTGGCTGCCTCCACTGCTATTTCCATGAGACCATCCCCAAACTTAGGCTGATTTTCCTTCCTAGCGTTGAGGTTTGAGTTAGGCCTAGGGTTAGAGTTTTTTAACCAGAAAGCCCTGAGTTCCAAGAACACAGCACCTGCGAGGGACCACCCCAGAAGAGCACAAAAGTACCACCACATGCCTGCCTCCACAGCTATTTCCTTGGGGACATCCCTAATTCCTGGCTGATTTGCCTTTCTCGTCGTCGGGTTGGGGTTAGGTAGGCCTTGTGCTAGGATTTTTAAAATCAGGAAGCCCAGACCTCCAGGCACACTGGAGCTGTGAAAGGCATCCAAAAGGGAGTGCAAAAGTGCCACAACATGGCTGCTTTCACAGCTTTTTCCTTAGGAAGAACCCTAATACCCAGCTGATTTACCTTCCTAGGGTTACTGTTAGGCTTGGGCCAAGGACTTTTAAAACCAGGAAGCCCTGGGCTCCAGGCACACTGCAGCTGTTCAAGGCATCCCAAGGGGAGTGCAAAAGTGACACAACTTGGCTGCCTCCACTGCTATTTCCATGAGACCATCCCCAACCTTAGGCTGGTTTTCCTTCCTAGCGTTGAGTTTTGAGTTAGCCCTATGGTTAGTGTTCTTTTAACCTGAAAGCCCTGAGTTCCAAGAACACAGCAGCTGCGAAGGACTACCCAAGAAGAGCACAAAAGTACCACAACATGCCTGCCTCCACAGCTATTTCCTTGGGGACATCCCTAATTCCTGGCTGATTTGCCTTTCTCGTCGTCGGGTTGGGGTTAGGTAGGCCTTGTGCTAGGATTTTTAAAATCAGGAAGCCCAGACCTCCAGGCACACTGGAGCTGTGAAAGGCATCCAAAAGGGAGTGCAAAAGTGCCACAACATGGCTGCTTTCACAGCTTTTTCCTTAGGAAGAACCCTAATACCCGGCTGATTTACCTTCCTAGGGTTACTGTTAGGCTTGGGCCAAGGACTTTTAAAACCAGGAAGCCCTGTGCTCCAGGCACACTGCAGCTGTTCAAGGCATCCCAAGGGGAGCGCAAAAGTGACACAACTTGGCTGCCTCCACTGCTATTTCCATGAGACCATCCCCAACCATAGGCTGATTTTCCTTCCTAGCGTTGAGTTTTGAGTTAGGCCTATGGTTAGTGTTCTTTTAACCTGAAAGCCCTGAGTTCCAAGAACACAGCAGCTGCGAAGGACTACCCAAGAAGAGCACAAAAGTACCACAACATGCCTGCCTCCACAGCTATTTCCTTGGGGACATCCCTAATTCCTGGCTGATTTGCCTTTCTCGTCGTCGGGTTGGGGTTAGGTAGGCCTTGTGCTAGGATTTTTAAAATCAGGAAGCCCAGACCTCCAGGCACACTGGAGCTGTGAAAGGCATCCAAAAGGGAGTGCAAAAGTGCCACAACATGGCTGCTTTCACAGCTTTTTCCTTAGGAAGAACCCTAATACCCGGCTGATTTACCTTCCTAGGGTTACTGTTAGGCTTGGGCCAAGGACTTTTAAAACCAGGAAGCCCTGTGCTCCAGGCACACTGCAGCTGTTCAAGGCATCCCAAGGGGAGTGCAAAAGTGACACAACTTGGCTGCCTCCACTGCTATTTCCATGAGACCATCCCCAACCATAGGCTGGTTTTCCTTCCTAGCGTTGAGTTTTGAGTTAGCCCTATGGTTAGTGTTCTTTTAACCTGAAAGCCCTGAGTTCCAAGAACACAGCAGCTGCGAAGGACTACCCAAGAAGAGCACAAAAGTACCACAACATGCCTGCCTCCACAGCTATTTCCTTGGGGACATCCCTAATTCCTGGCTGATTTGCCTTTCTCGTCGTCGGGTTGGGGTTAGGTAGGCCTTGTGCTAGGATTTTTAAAATCAGGAAGCCCAGACCTCCAGGCACACTGGAGCTGTGAAAGGCATCCAAAAGGGAGTGCAAAAGTGCCACAACATGGCTGCTTTCACAGCTTTTTCCTTAGGAAGAACCCTAATACCCGGCTGATTTACCTTCCTAGGGTTACTGTTAGGCTTGGGCCAAGGACTTTTAAAACCAGGAAGCCCTGTGCTCCAGGCACACTGCAGCTGTTCAAGGCATCCCAAGGGGAGCGCAAAAGTGACACAACTTGGCTGCCTCCACTGCTATTTCCATGAGACCATCCCCAACCATAGGCTGATTTTCCTTCCTAGCGTTGAGTTTTGAGTTAGGCCTATGGTTAGTGTTCTTTTAACCTGAAAGCCCTGAGTTCCAAGAACACAGCAGCTGCGAAGGACTACCCAAGAAGAGCACAAAAGTACCACAACATGCCTGCCTCCACAGCTATTTCCTTGGGGACATCCCTAATTCCTGGCTGATTTGCCTTTCTCGTCGTCGGGTTGGGGTTAGGTAGGCCTTGTGCTAGGATTTTTAAAATCAGGAAGCCCAGACCTCCAGGCACACTGGAGCTGTGAAAGGCATCCAAAAGGGAGTGCAAAAGTGCCACAACATGGCTGCTTTCACAGCTTTTTCCTTAGGAAGAACCCTAATACCCGGCTGATTTACCTTCCTAGGGTTACTGTTAGGCTTGGGCCAAGGACTTTTAAAACCAGGAAGCCCTGTGCTCCAGGCACACTGCAGCTGTTCAAGGCATCCCAAGGGGAGCGCAAAAGTGACACAACTTGGCTGCCTCCACTGCTATTTCCATGAGACCATCCCCAACCTTAGGCTGGTTTTCCTTCCTAGTGTTGAGTTTTGAGTTAGGCCTATGGTTAGTGTTCTTTTAACCTGAAAGCCCTGAGTTCCAAGAACACAGCAGCTGCGAAGGACTACCCAAGAAGAGCACAAAAGTACCACCACATGCCTGCCTCCACAGCTATTTCTTTGGGGACATCCCTAATTCCTGGCTGATTTGCCTTTCTCGTCGTTGGGTTGGGGTTAGGTAGGCCTTGTGCTAGGATTTTTAAAATCAGGAAGCCCAGACCTCCAGGCACACTGGAGCTGTGAAAGGCATCCAAAAGGGAGTGCAATAGTGCCACAACATGGCTGCTTTCACAGCTTTTTCCTTAGGAAGAACCCTAATACCCGGCTGATTTACCTTCCTAGGGTTACTGTTAGGCTTGGGCCAAGGACTTTTAAAACCAGGAAGCCCTGTGCTCCAGGAACACTGCAGCTGTTCAAGGCATCCCAAGGGGAGCGCAAAAGTGACACAACTTGGCTGCCTCCACTGCTATTTCCATGAGACCATCCCCAAACTTAGGTTGATTTTCCTTCCTAGCGTTGAGGTTTGAGTTAGGCCTAGGGTTAGAGTTTTTTAACCAGAAAGCCCTGAGTTCCAAGAACACAGCACCTGCGAGGGACCACCCCAGAAGAGCACAAAAGTACCACCACATGCCTGCCTCCACAGCTATTTCCTTGGGGACATCCCTAATTCCTGGCTGATTTGCCTTTCTCGTCGTCGGGTTGGGGTTAGGTAGGCCTTGTGCTAGGATTTTTAAAATCAGGAAGCCCAGACCTCCAGGCACACTGGAGCTGTGAAAGGCATCCAAAAGGGAGTGCAAAAGTGCCACAACATGGCTGCTTTCACAGCTTTTTCCTTAGGAAGAACCCTAATACCCGGCTGATTTACCTTCCTAGGGTTACTGTTAGGCTTGGGCCAAGGACTTTTAAAACCAGGAAGCCCTGTGCTCCAGGCACACTGCAGCTGTTCAAGGCATCCCAAGGGGAGTGCAAAAGTGACACAACTTGGCTGCCTCCACTGCTATTTCCATGAGACCATCCCCAACCTTAGGCTGGTTTTCCTTCCTAGCGTTGAGTTTTGAGTTAGGCCTATGGTTAGTGTTCTTTTAACCTGAAAGCCCTGAGTTCCAAGAACACAGCAGCTGCGAAGGACTACCCAAGAAGAGCACAAAAGTACCACCACATGCCTGCCTCCACAGCTATTTCCTTGGGGACATCCCTAATTCCTGGCTGATTTGCCTTTCTCGTCGTCGGGTTGGGGTTAGGTAGGCCTTGTGCTAGGATTTTTAAAATCAGGAAGCCCAGACCTCCAGGCACACTGGAGCTGTGAAAGGCATCCAAAAGGGAGTGCAAAAGTGCCACAACATGGCTGCTTTCACAGCTTTTTCCTTAGGAAGAACCCTAATACCCGGCTGATTTACCTTCCTAGGGTTACTGTTAGGCTTGGGCCAAGGACTTTTAAAACCAGGAAGCCCTGTGCTCCAGGCACACTGCAGCTGTTCAAGGCATCCCAAGGGGAGCGCAAAAGTGACACAACTTGGCTGCCTCCACTGCTATTTCCATGAGACCATCCCCAAGCAAAAGCTGATTTTCCTTCCTAGCGTTGAGTTTTGAGTTAGGCCTATGCTTAGTGTTCTTTTAACCAGAAAGCCCTGAGTTCCAAGAACACAGCAGCTGCGAAGGACTACCCAAGAAGAGCACAAAAGTACCACAACATGCCTGCCTCCACAGCTATTTCCTTGGGGACATCCCTAATTCCTGGCTGATTTGCCTTTCTCGTCGTCGGGTTGGGGTTAGGTAGGCCTTGTGCTAGGATTTTTAAAATCAGGAAGCCCAGACCTCCAGGCACACTGGAGCTGTGAAAGGCATCCAAAAGGGAGTGCAAAAGTGCCACAACATGGCTGCTTTCACAGCTTTTTCCTTAGGAAGAACCCTCATACCCGGCTGATTTACCTTCCAAGGGTTACTGTTAGGCTTGGGCCAAGGACTTTTAAAACCAGGAAGCCCTGTGCTCCAGGAACACTGCAGCTGTTCAAGGCATCCCAACGGGAGTGCAAAAGTGACACAACTTGGCTGCCTCCACTGCTATTTCCATGAGACCATCCCCAAACTTAGGTTGATTTTCCTTCCTAGCGTTGAGGTTTGAGTTAGGCCTAGGGTTAGAGTTTTTTAACCAGAAAGCCCTGAGTTCCAAGAACACAGCACCTGCGAGGGACCACCCCAGAAGAGCACAAAAGTACCACCACATGCCTGCCTCCACAGCTATTTCCTTGGGGACATCCCTAATTCCTGGCTGATTTGCCTTTCTCGTCGTCGGGTTGGGGTTAGGTAGGCCTTGTGCTAGGATTTTTAAAATCAGGAAGCCCAGAGCTCCAGGCACACTGGAGCTGTGAAAGGCATCCAAAAGGGAGTGCAAAAGTGCCACAACATGGCTGCTTTCACAGCTTTTTCCTTAGGAAGAACCCTAATACCCGGCTGATTTACCTTCCTAGGGTTACTGTTAGGCTTGGGCCAAGGACTTTTAAAACCAGGAAGCCCTGTGCTCCAGGCACACTGCAGCTGTTCAAGGCATCCCAAGGGGAGTGCAAAAGTGACACAACTTGGCTGCCTCCACTGCTATTTCCATGAGACCATCCCCAACCTTAGGCTGGTTTTCCTTCCTAGCGTTGAGTTTTGAGTTAGGCCTATGGTTAGTGTTCTTTTAACCTGAAAGCCCTGAGTTCCAAGAACACAGCAGCTGCGAAGGACTACCCAAGAAGAGCACAAAAGTACCACCACATGCCTGCCTCCACAGCTATTTCCTTGGGGACATCCCTAATTCCTGGCTGATTTGCCTTTCTCGTCGTCGGGTTGGGGTTAGGTAGGCCTTGTGCTAGGATTTTTAAAATCAGGAAGCCCAGACCTCCAGGCACACTGGAGCTGTGAATGGCATCCAAAAGGGAGTGCAAAAGTGCCACAACATGGCTGCTTTCACAGCTTTTTCCTTAGGAAGAACCCTAATACCCGGCTGATTTACCTTCCTAGGGTTACTGTTAGGCTTGGGCCAAGGACTTTTAAAACCAGGAAGCCCTGTGCTCCAGGCACACTGCAGCTGTTCAAGGCATCCCAAGGGGAGCGCAAAAGTGACACAACTTGGCTGCCTCCACTGCTATTTCCATGAGACCATCCCCAAGCAAAAGCTGATTTTCCTTCCTAGCGTTGAGTTTTGAGTTAGGCCTATGGTTAGTGTTCTTTTAACCAGAAAGCCCTGAGTTCCAAGAACACAGCAGCTGCGAAGGACTACCCAAGAAGAGCACAAAAGTACCACAACATGCCTGCCTCCACAGCTATTTCCTTGGGGACATCCCTAATTCCTGGCTGATTTGCCTTTCTCGTCGTCGGGTTGGGGTTAGGTAGGCCTTGTGCTAGGATTTTTAAAATCAGGAAGCCCAGACCTCCAGGCACACTGGAGCTGTGAAAGGCATCCAAAAGGGAGTGCAAAAGTGCCACAACATGGCTGCTTTCACAGCTTTTTCCTTAGGAAGAACCCTCATACCCGGCTGATTTACATTCCTAGGGTTACTGTTAGGCTTGGGCCAAGGACTTTTAAAACCAGGAAGCCCTGTGCTCCAGGAACACTGCAGCTGTTCAAGGCATCCCAAGGGGAGCGCAAAAGTGACACAACTTGGCTGCCTCCACTGCTATTTCCATGAGACCATCCCCAACCATAGGCTGATTTTCCTTCCTAGCGTTGAGGTTTGAGTTAGGCCTAGGGTTAGAGTTTTTTAACCAGAAAGCCCTGAGTTCCAAGAACACAGCAGCTGCGAAGGACTACCCAAGAAGAGCACAAAAGTACCACCACATGCCTGCCTCCACAGCTATTTCCTTGGGGACATCCCTAATTCCTGGCTGATTTGCCTTTCTCGTCGTCGGGTTGGGGTTAGGTAGGCCTTGTGCTAGGATTTTTAAAATCAGGAAGCCCAGACCTCCAGGCACACTGGAGCTGTGAAAGGCATCCAAAAGGGAGTGCAAAAGTGCCACAACATGGCTGCTTTCACAGCTTTTTCCTTAGGAAGAACCCTAATACCCGGCTGATTTACCTTCCTAGGGTTACTGTTAGGCTTGGGCCAAGGACTTTTAAAACCAGGAAGCCCTGTGCTCCAGGCACACTGCAGCTGTTCAAGGCATCCCAAGGGGAGTGCAAAAGTGACACAACTTGGCTGCCTCCACTGCTATTTCCATGAGACCATCCCCAAGCAAAAGCTGATTTTCCTTCCTAGCGTTGAGTTTTGAGTTAGGCCTATGGTTAGAGTTTTTTAACCAGAAAGCCCTGAGTTCCAAGAACACAGCAGCTGCGAGGGACCACCCAAGAAGAGCACAAAAGTACCACCACATGCCTGCCTCCACAGCTATTTCCTTGGGGACATCCCTAATTCCTGGCTGATTTGCCTTTCTCGTCGTCGGGTTGGGGTTAGGTAGGCCTTGTGCTAGGATTTTGAAAATCAGGAAGCCCAGACCTCCAGGCACACTGGAGCTGTGAAAGGCATCCAAAAGGGAGTGCAAAAGTGCCACAACATGGCTGCTTTCACAGCTTTTTCCTTAGGAAGAACCCTAATACCCGGCTGATTTACCTTCCTAGGGTTACTGTTAGGCTTGGGCCAAGGACTTTTAAAACCAGGAAGCCCTGTGCTCCAGGCACACTGCAGCTGTTCAAGGCATCCCAAGGGGAGCGCAAAAGTGACACAACTTGGCTGCCTCCACTGCTATTTCCATGAGACCATCCCCAACCTTAGGCTGGTTTTCCTTCCTAGCGTTGAGTTTTGAGTTAGGCCTATGGTTAGTGTTCTTTTAAACTGAAAGCCCTGAGGTCCAAGAACACAGCAGCTGCGA
The DNA here is from genome assembly GCF_028018845.1 of Melospiza georgiana. Lineage (NCBI taxonomy): Eukaryota > Metazoa > Chordata > Aves > Passeriformes > Passerellidae > Melospiza > Melospiza georgiana. The sequence goes on along the minus strand of NC_080441.1, from coordinate 20,568,934 downwards.
AGGACTACCCAAGAAGAGCACAAAAGTACCACCACATGCCTGCCTCCACAGCTATTTCCTTGGGGACATCCCTAATTCCTGGCTGATTTGCCTTTCTCGTCGTCGGGTTGGGGTTAGGTAGGCCTTGTGCTAGGATTTTTAAAATCAGGAAGCCCAGACCTCCAGGCACACTGGAGCTGTGAAAGGCATCCAAAAGGGAGTGCAAAAGTGCCAGAACATGGCTGCTTTCACAGCTTTTTCCTTAGGAAGAACCCTAATACCCGGCTGATTTACCTTCCTAGGGTTACTGTTAGGCTTGGGCCAAGGACTTTTAAAACCAGGAAGCCCTGTGCTCCAGGCACACTGCAGCTGTTCAAGGCATCCCAAGGGGAGCGCAAAAGTGACACAACTTGGCTGCCTCCACTGCTATTTCCATGAGACCATCCCCAAACTTAGGCTGGTTTTCCTTCCTAGCGTTGAGGTTTGAGTTAGGCCTAGGGTTAGAGTTTTTTAACCAGAAAGCCCTGAGTTCCAAGAATACAGCAGCTGCGAAGGACTACCCAAGAAGAGCACAAAAGTACCACAACATGCCTGCCTCCACAGCTATTTCCTTGGGGACATCCCTAATTCCTGGCTGATTTTCCTTTCTCGTCGTCGGGTTGGGGTTAGGTAGGCCTTGTGCTAGGATTTTTAAAATCAGGAAGCCCAGACCTCCAGGCACACTGGAGCTGTGAATGGCATCCAAAAGGGAGTGCAAAAGTGCCACAACATGGCTGCTTTCACAGCTTTTTCCTTAGGAAGAACCCTAATACCCGGCTGATTTACCTTCCTAGGGTTACTGTTAGGCTTGGGCCAAGGACTTTTAAAACCAGGAAGCCCTGTGCTCCAGGCACACTGCAGCTGTTCAAGGCATCCCAAGGGGAGCGCAAAAGTGACACAACTTGGCTGCCTCCACTGCTATTTCCATGAGACCATCCCCAACCATAGGCTGATTTTCCTTCCTAGCGTTGAGGTTTGAGTTAGGCCTAGGGTTAGTGTTCTTTTAACCTGAAAGCCCTGAGTTCCAAGAACACAGCAGCTGCGAAGGACTACCCAAGAAGAGCACAAAAGTACCACAACATGCCTGCCTCCACAGCTATTTCCTTGGGGACATCCCTAATTCCTGGCTGATTTGCCTTTCTCGTCGTCGGGTTGGGGTTAGGTAGGCCTTGTGCTAGGATTTTTAAAATCAGGAAGCCCAGACCTCCAGGCACACTGGAGCTGTGAAAGGCATCCAAAAGGGAGTGCAAAAGTGCCACAACATGGCTGCTTTCACAGCTTTTTCCTTAGGAAGAACCCTAATACCCGGCTGATTTACCTTCCTAGGGTTACTGTTAGGCTTCGGCCAAGGACTTTTAAAACCAGGAAGCCCTGTGCTCCAGGCACACTGCAGCTGTTCAAGGCATCCCAACGGGAGCGCAAAAGTGACACAACTTGGCTGCCTCCACTGCTATTTCCATGAGACCATCCCGAACCATAGGCTGATTTTCCTTCCTAGCGTTGAGGTTTGAGTTAGGCCTAGGGTTAGAGTATTTTAACCAGAAAGCCCTGAGTACCAAGAACACAGCAGCTGCGAGGGACCACCCAAGAAGAGCAAAAAAGTACCACCACATGCCTGCCTCCACAGCTATTTCCTTGGGGACATCCCTAATTCCTGGCTGATTTGCCTTTCTCGTCGTCGGGTTGGGGTTAGGTAGGCCTTGTGCTAGGATTTTTAAAATCAGGAAGCCCAGACCTCCAGGCACACTGGAGCTGTGAAAGGCATCCAAAAGGGAGTGCAAAAGTGCCACAACATGGCTGCTTTCACAGCTTTTTCCTTAGGAAGAACCCTAATACCCGGCTGATTTACCTTCCTAGGGTTACTGTTAGGCTTGGGCCAAGGACTTTTAAAACCAGGAAGCCCTGTGCTCCAGGCACACTGCAGCTGTTCAAGGCATCCCAAGGGGAGTGCAAAAGTGACACAACTTGGCTGCCTCCACTGCTATTTCCATGAGACCATCCCCAAGCAAAAGCTGATTTTCCTTCCTAGCGTTGAGTTTTGAGTTAGGCCTATGGTTAGAGTTTTTTAACCAGAAAGCCCTGAGTTCCAAGAACACAGCAGCTGCGAGGGACCACCCAAGAAGAGCACAAAAGTACCACCACATGCCTGCCTCCACAGCTATTTCCTTGGGGACATCCCTAATTCCTGGCTGATTTGCCTTTCTCGTCGTCGGGTTGGGGTTAGGTAGGCCTTGTGCTAGGATTTTGAAAATCAGGAAGCCCAGACCTCCAGGCACACTGGAGCTGTGAAAGGCATCCAAAAGGGAGTGCAAAAGTGCCACAACATGGCTGCTTTCACAGCTTTTTCCTTAGGAAGAACCCTAATACCCGGCTGATTTACCTTCCTAGAGTTACTGTTAGGCTTGGGCCAAGGACTTTTAAAACCAGGAAGCCCTGTGCTCCAGGCACACTGCAGCTGTTCAAGGCATCCCAAGGGGAGCGCAAAAGTGACACAACTTGGCTGCCTCCACTGCTATTTCCATGAGACCATCCCCAACCTTAGGCTGGTTTTCCTTCCTAGCGTTGAGTTTTGAGTTAGGCCTATGGTTAGTGTTCTTTTAAACTGAAAGCCCTGAGGTCCAAGAACACAGCAGCTGCGAAGGACTACCCAAGAAGAGCACAAAAGTACCACCACATGCCTGCCTCCACAGCTATTTCCTTGGGGACATCCCTAATTCCTGGCTGATTTGCCTTTCTCGTCGTCGGGTTGGGGTTAGGTAGGCCTTGTGCTAGGATTTTTAAAATCAGGAAGCCCAGACCTCCAGGCACACTGGAGCTGTGAAAGGCATCCAAAAGGGAGTGCAAAAGTGCCACAACATGGCTGCTTTCACAGCTTTTTCCTTAGGAAGAACCCTAATACCCGGCTGATTTACCTTCCTAGGGTTACTGTTAGGCTTGGGCCAAGGACTTTTAAAACCAGGAAGCCCTGTGCTCCAGGCACACTGCAGCTGTTCAAGGCATCCCAAGGGGAGCGCAAAAGTGACACAACTTGGCTGCCTCCACTGCTATTTCCATGAGACCATCCCCAAACTTAGGCTGGTTTTCCTTCCTAGCGTTGAGGTTTGAGTTAGGCCTAGGGTTAGAGTTTTTTAACCAGAAAGCCCTGAGTTCCAAGAATACAGCAGCTGCGAAGGACTACCCAAGAAGAGCACAAAAGTACCACAACATGCCTGCCTCCACAGCTATTTCCTTGGGGACATCCCTAATTCCTGGCTGATTTTCCTTTCTCGTCGTCGGGTTGGGGTTAGGTAGGCCTTGTGCTAGGATTTTTAAAATCAGGAAGCCCAGACCTCCAGGCACACTGGAGCTGTGAATGGCATCCAAAAGGGAGTGCAAAAGTGCCACAACATGGCTGCTTTCACAGCTTTTTCCTTAGGAAGAACCCTAATACCCGGCTGATTTACCTTCCTAGGGTTACTGTTAGGCTTGGGCCAAGGACTTTTAAAACCAGGAAGCCCTGTGCTCCAGGCACACTGCAGCTGTTCAAGGCATCCCAAGGGGAGCGCAAAAGTGACACAACTTGGCTGCCTCCACTGCTATTTCCATGAGACCATCCCCAACCATAGGCTGATTTTCCTTCCTAGCGTTGAGGTTTGAGTTAGGCCTAGGGTTAGTGTTCTTTTAACCTGAAAGCCCTGAGTTCCAAGAACACAGCAGCTGCGAAGGACTACCCAAGAAGAGCACAAAAGTACCACAACATGCCTGCCTCCACAGCTATTTCCTTGGGGACATCCCTAATTCCTGGCTGATTTGCCTTTCTCGTCGTCGGGTTGGGGTTAGGTAGGCCTTGTGCTAGGATTTTTAAAATCAGGAAGCCCAGACCTCCAGGCACACTGGAGCTGTGAAAGGCATCCAAAAGGGAGTGCAAAAGTGCCACAACATGGCTGCTTTCACAGCTTTTTCCTTAGGAAGAACCCTAATACCCGGCTGATTTACCTTCCTAGGGTTACTGTTAGGCTTCGGCCAAGGACTTTTAAAACCAGGAAGCCCTGTGCTCCAGGCACACTGCAGCTGTTCAAGGCATCCCAACGGGAGCGCAAAAGTGACACAACTTGGCTGCCTCCACTGCTATTTCCATGAGACCATCCCGAACCATAGGCTGATTTTCCTTCCTAGCGTTGAGGTTTGAGTTAGGCCTAGGGTTAGAGTATTTTAACCAGAAAGCCCTGAGTACCAAGAACACAGCAGCTGCGAGGGACCACCCAAGAAGAGCACAAAAGTACCACCACATGCCTGCCTCCACAGCTATTTCCTTGGGGACATCCCTAATTCCTGGCTGATTTGCCTTTCTCGTCGTCGGGTTGGGGTTAGGTAGGCCTTGTGCTAGGATTTTTAAAATCAGGAAGCCCAGACCTCCAGGCACACTGGAGCTGTGAAAGGCATCCAAAAGGGAGTGCAAAAGTGCCACAACATGGCTGCTTTCACAGCTTTTTCCTTAGGAAGAACCCTAATACCCGGCTGATTTACCTTCCTAGGGTTACTGTTAGGCTTCGGCCAAGGACTTTTAAAACCAGGAAGCCCTGTGCTCCAGGCACACTGCAGCTGTTCAAGGCATCCCAACGGGAGCGCAAAAGTGACACAACTTGGCTGCCTCCACTGCTATTTCCATGAGACCATCCCCAACCATAGGCTGATTTTCCTTCCTAGCGTTGAGGTTTGAGTTAGGCCTAGGGTTAGAGTATTTTAACCAGAAAGCCCTGAGTACCAAGAACACAGCAGCTGCGAGGGACCACCCAAGAAGAGCACAAAAGTACCACCACATGCCTGCCTCCACAGCTATTTCCTTGGGGACATCCCTAATTCCTGGCTGATTTGCCTTTCTCGTCGTCGGGTTGGGGTTAGGTAGGCCTTGTGCTAGGATTTTTAAAATCAGGAAGCCCAGACCTCCAGGCACACTGGAGCTGTGAAAGGCATCCAAAAGGGAGTGCAAAAGTGCCACAACATGGCTGCTTTCACAGCTTTTTCCTTAGGAAGAACCCTAATACCCGGCTGATTTACCTTCCTAGGGTTACTGTTAGGCTTGGGCCAAGGACTTTTAAAACCAGGAAGCCCTGTGCTCCAGGCACACTGCAGCTGTTCAAGGCATCCCAAGGGGAGCGCAAAAGTGACACAACTTGGCTGCCTCCACTGCTATTTCCATGAGACCATCCCCAACCTTAGGCTGGTTTTCCTTCCTAGCGTTGAGTTTTGAGTTAGGCCTATGGTTAGTGTTCTTTTAACCTGAAAGCCCTGAGTTCCAAGAATACAGCAGCTGCGAAGGACTACCCAAGAAGAGCACAAAAGTACCACCACATGCCTGCCTCCACAGCTATTTCCTTGGGGACATCCCTAATTCCTGGCTGATTTGCCTTTCTCGTCGTCGGGTTGGGGTTAGGTAGGCCTTGTGCTAGGATTTTTAAAATCAGGAAGCCCAGACCTCCAGGCACACTGGAGCTGTGAAAGGCATCCAAAAGGGAGTGCAATAGTGCCACAACATGGCTGCTTTCACAGCTTTTTCCTTAGGAAGAACCCTAATACCCGGCTGATTTACCTTCCTAGGGTTACTGTTAGGCTTGGGCCAAGGACTTTTAAAACCAGGAAGCCCTGTGCTCCAGGAACACTGCAGCTGTTCAAGGCATCCCAAGGGGAGCGCAAAAGTGACACAACTTGGCTGCCTCCACTGCTATTTCCATGAGACCATCCCCAAACTTAGGTTGATTTTCCTTCCTAGCGTTGAGGTTTGAGTTAGGCCTAGGGTTAGAGTTTTTTAACCAGAAAGCCCTGAGTTCCAAGAACACAGCACCTGCGAGGGACCACCCCAGAAGGGCACAAAAGTACCACCACATGCCTGCCTCCACAGCTATTTCCTTGGGGACATCCCTAATTCCTGGCTGATTTGCCTTTCTCGTCGTCGGGTTGGGGTTAGGTAGGCCTTGTGCTAGGATTTTTAAAATCAGGAAGCCCAGACCTCCAGGCACACTGCAGCTGCCAAAGGCATCCAAAAGGGAGTGCAAAAGTGCCACAACATGGCTGCTTTCACAGCTTTTTCCTTAGGAAGAACCCTAATACCCGGCTGATTTACCTTCCTAGGGTTACTGTTAGGCTTGGGCCAAGGACTTTTAAAACCAGGAAGCCCTGTGCTCCAGGCACACTGCAGCTGTTCAAGGCATCCCAAGGGGAGTGCAAAAGTGACACAACTTGGCTGCCTCCACTGCTATTTCCATGAGACCATCCCCAACCTTAGGCTGGTTTTCCTTCCTAGCGTTGAGTTTTGAGTTAGGCCTATGGTTAGTGTTCTTTTAACCTGAAAGCCCTGAGTTCCAAGAACACAGCAGCTGCGAAGGACTACCCAAGAAGAGCACAAAAGTACCACCACATGCCTGCCTCCACAGCTATTTCCTTGGGGACATCCCTAATTCCTGGCTGATTTGCCTTTCTCGTCGTCGGGTTGGGGTTAGGTAGGCCTTGTGCTAGGATTTTGAAAATCAGGAAGCCCAGACCTCCAGGCACACTGGAGCTGTGAAAGGCATCCAAAAGGGAGTGCAAAAGTGCCACAACATGGCTGCTTTCACAGCTTTTTCCTTAGGAAGAACCCTAATACCCGGCTGATTTACCTTCCTAGGGTTACTGTTAGGCTTCGGCCAAGGACTTTTAAAACCAGGAAGCCCTGTGCTCCAGGCACACTGCAGCTGTTCAAGGCATCCCAAGGGGAGCGCAAAAGTGACACAACTTGGCTGCCTCCACTGCTATTTCCATGAGACCATCCCCAAGCAAAAGCTGATTTTCCTTCCTAGCGTTGAGTTTTGAGTTAGGCCTATGCTTAGTGTTCTTTTAACCAGAAAGCCCTGAGTTCCAAGAACACAGCAGCTGCGAAGGACTACCCAAGAAGAGCACAAAAGTACCACAACATGCCTGCCTCCACAGCTATTTCCTTGGGGACATCCCTAATTCCTGGCTGATTTGCCTTTCTCGTCGTCGGGTTGGGGTTAGGTAGGCCTTGTGCTAGGATTTTTAAAATCAGGAAGCCCAGACCTCCAGGCACACTGGAGCTGTGAAAGGCATCCAAAAGGGAGTGCAAAAGTGCCACAACATGGCTGCTTTCACAGCTTTTTCCTTAGGAAGAACCCTAATACCCGGCTGATTTACCTTCCTAGGGTTACTGTTAGGCTTGGGCCAAGGACTTTTAAAACCAGGAAGCCCTGTGCTCCAGGCACACTGCAGCTGTTCAAGGCATCCCAACGGGAGCGCAAAAGTGACACAACTTGGCTGCCTCCACTGCTATTTCCATGAGACCATCCCGAACCATAGGCTGATTTTCCTTCCTAGCGTTGAGGTTTGAGTTAGGCCTAGGGTTAGAGTATTTTAACCAGAAAGCCCTGAGTTCCAAGAACACAGCAGCTGCGAGGGACCACCCAAGAAGAGCACAAAAGTACCACCACATGCCTGCCTCCACAGCTATTTCCTTGGGGACATCCCTAATTCCTGGCTGATTTGCCTTTCTCGTCGTCGGGTTGGGGTTAGGTAGGCCTTGTGCTAGGATTTTGAAAATCAGGAAGCCCAGAATTCCAGGCACACTGGAGCTGTGAAAGGCATCCAAAAGGGAGTGCAAAAGTGCCACAACATGGCTGCTTTCACAGCTTTTTCCTTAGGAAGAACCCTAATACCCGGCTGATTTACCTTCCTAGGGTTACTGTTAGGCTTGGGCCAAGGACTTTTAAAACCAGGAAGCCCTGTGCTCCAGGCACACTGCAGCTGTTCAAGGCATCCCAAGGGGAGCGCAAAAGTGACACAACTTGGCTGCCTCCACTGCTATTTCCATGAGACCATCCCCAACCTTAGGCTGGTTTTCCTTCCTAGCGTTGAGTTTTGAGTTAGGCCTAGGGTTAGAGTTTTTTAACCAGAAAGCCCTGAGTTCCAAGAACACAGCAGCTGCGAAGGACTACCCAAGAAGAGCACAAAAGTACCACCACATGCCTGCCTCCACAGCTATTTCCTTGGGGACATCCCTAATTCCAGGCTGATTTGCCTTTCTCGTCGTCGGGTTGGGGTTAGGTAGGCCTTGTGCTAGGATTTTTAAAATCAGGAAGCCCAGACCTCCAGGCACACTGGAAATGTGAAAGGCATCCAAAAGGGAGTGCAAAAGTGCCACAACATGGCTGCTTTCACAGCTTTTTCCTTAGGAAGAACCCTAATACCCGGCTGATTTACCTTCCAAGGGTTACTGTTAGGCTTGGGCCAAGGACTTTTAAAACCAGGAAGCCCTGTGCTCCAGGCACACTGCAGCTGTTCAAGGCATCCCAAGGGGAGTGCAAAAGTGACACAACTTGGCTGCCTCCACTGCTATTTCCATGAGACCATCCCCAAACTTAGGCTGGTTTTCCTTCCTAGCGTTGAGTTTTGAGTTAGGCCTATGGTAAGTGTTCTTTTAACCTGAAAGCCCTGAGTTCCAAGAACACAGCAGCTGCGAAGGACTACCCAAGAAGAGCACAAAAGTACCACCACATGCCTGCCTCCACAGCTATTTCCTTGGGGACATCCCTAATTCCTGGCTGATTTGCCTTTCTCGTCGTCGGGTTGGGGTTAGGTAGGCCTTGTGCTAGGATTTTTAAAATCAGGAAGCCCAGACCTCCAGGCACACTGGAGCTGTGAAAGGCATCCAAAAGGGAGTGCAAAAGTGCCACAACATGGCTGCTTTCACAGCTTTTTCCTTAGGAAGAACCCTAATACCCGGCTGATTTACCTTCCTAGGGTTACTGTTAGGCTTCGGCCAAGGACTTTTAAAACCTGGAAGCCCTGTGCTCCAGGCACACTGTAGCTGTTCAAGACATCCCAAGGGGAGCGCAAAAGTGACACAACTTGGCTGCCTCCACTGCTATTTCCATGAGACCATCCCGAACCTTAGGCTGGTTTTCCTTCCTAGCGTTGAGTTTTGAGTTAGGCCTAGGGTTAGTGTTTTTTTAACCTGAAAGCCCTGAGTTCCAAGAACACAGCAGCTGCGATGGACTACCCAAGAAGAGCACAAAAGTGTTGTATTCATATTGTTGCATATCATATTTCCAGAGTCTCATACCTTCTGGGTGGTTTTGTCACAGCAGATCTCCAGAGCAGTGGTGTTGTTGCTTCTCAGTCAGGGCTCCTCTCCAAAGCTCTCCCTGACCACCCCGCCCCCTTTTATCTCAGTTACCTCCATGGGCTGCAGCTGCTGCCCAATCAAGGACATCACAGCTGAAGCCCATTTACAATAACTAGAGTCAGGGCAGGGTCACTACTACAATATAAAGTGATCGTTAACTGCCATACAGATATTTACAATAAATACATTTAGTCAGGCCCCTACACAGAAGTACTACAACAGGCCTGCCTCCACCGCTTTTTCCTTGGGGACAGCCCTAATTCCAGGCTGAAATGCCTTTCTCGTCTTCGGGTTGAGGTTAGGTAGGCCTTGTGCAGGATTTTTAAAATCAGGAAGCCCAGACCTCCAGGCACACTGGAGATGTGAAAGGCATCCAAAAGGGAGTGCAAAAGTGCCACAACATGGCTGCTTTCACAGCTTTTTCCTTGGCACCATCCCTATACCTAGGCTGATTTATCTGCCTAGGGTTAGGGTTAGGCTTCAGCCTAGGGCTAGGATTTTTTGAACCAGGAAGCCCTGAGTTCCAAGCTTACTGCAGCTGCCAAAGGCATCCCAAAGAGAGCGCAGAAGTGCCACAACATGGCTGCTTTCACAGCTTTTTCCTTAGGAAGAACCCTCATACCCGGCTGATTTACCTTCCTAGGGTTACTGTTAGGCTTAGGCCTAGGACCTTTAAAACCAGGAAGCCCTGTGCTCCAGGCACACTCCAGCTGTTCCAGGCATCCCAAGGGGAGGGCAAAAGTGACAAAACTTGGCTGCCTCCACTGCTATTTCCATGAGACCATCCCCAACCTTAGGCTGGTTTTCCTTCCTAGCGTTGAGGTTTGAGTTAGGCCTATGGTTAGTGTTCTTTTAACCTGAAAGCCCTGAGTTCCAAGAACACAGCAGCTGCGAAGGCCTACCCAAGAAGAGCACAAAAGTACCACCACATGCCTGCCTCCACAGCTATTTCCTTGGGGACATCCCTAATTCCTGGCTGATTTGCCTTTCTCGTCGTCGGGTTGGGGTTAGGTAGGCCTTGTGCTAGGATTTTTAAAATCAGGAAGCCCAGACCTCCAGGCACACTGGAGCTGTGAAAGGCATCCAAAAGGGAGTGCAAAAGTGCCACAACATGGCTGCTTTCACAGCTTTTTCCTTAGGAAGAACCCTAATACCCGGCTGATTTACCTTCCTAGGGTTACTGTAAGGCTTGGGCCAAGGACTTTTAAAACCAGGAAGCCTTGTGCTCCAGGCACACTGCAGCTGTTCAAGACATCCCAACGGGAGCGCAAAAGTGACACAACTTGGCTGCCTCCACTGCTATTTCCATGAGACCATCCCCAACCATAGGCTGATTTTCCTTCCTAGCGTTGAGGTTTGAGTTAGGCGTAGGGTTAGAGTATTTTGACCAGAAAGCCCTGAGTTCCAAGAACACAGCAGCTGCAAGGGACCACCCAAGAAGAGCACAAAAGTACCACAACATGCCTTCCTCCACAGCTATTTCCTTGGGGACATCCCTAATTCCTGGCTGATTTGCCTTTCTCGTCGTCGGGTTGGGGTTAGGTAGGCCTTGTGCTAGGATTTTGAAAATCAGGAAGCCCAGACCTCCAGGCACACTGGAGCTGGGAAAGGCATCCAAAAGGGAGTGCAAAAGTGCCACAACATGGCTGCTTTCACAGCTTTTTCCTTAGGAAGAACCCTAATACCCGGCTGATTTACCTTCCTAGGGTTACTGTTAGGCTTGGGCCAAGGACTTTTAAAACCAGGAAGCCCTGTGCTCCAGGCACACTGCAGCTGTTCAAGGCATCCCAACGGGAGTGCAAAAGTGACACAACTTGGCTGCCTCCACTGCTATTTCCATGAGACCATCCCCAACCATAGGCTGATTTTCCTTCCTAGCGTTGAGGTTTGAGTCAGGCCTAGGGTTAGAGTTTTTTAACCAGAAAGCCCTGAGTTCCAAGAACACAGCAGCTGCGAGGGACCACCCAAGAAGAGCACAAAAGTACCACAACATGCCTGCCTCCACAGCTATTTCCTTGGGGACATCCCTAATTCCTGGCTGATTTGCCTTTCTCGTCGTCGGGTTGGGGTTAGGTAGGCCTTGTGCTAGGATTTTGAAAATCAGGAAGCCCAGACCTCCAGGCACACTGGAGCTGTGAAAGGCATCCAAAAGGGAGTGCAAAAGTGCCACAACATGGCTGCTTTCACAGCTTTTTCCTTAGGAAGAACCCTAATACCCGGCTGATTTACCTTCCTAGAGTTACTGTTAGGCTTGGGCCAAGGACTTTTAAAACCAGGAAGCCCTGTGCTCCAGGCACACTGCAGCTGTTCAAGGCATCCCAAGGGGAGCGCAAAAGTGACACAACTTGGCTGCCTCCACTGCTATTTCCATGAGACCATCCCCAACCTTAGGCTGGTTTTCCTTCCTAGCGTTGAGTTTTGAGTTAGGCCTATGGTTAGTGTTCTTTTAAACTGAAAGCCCTGAGGTCCAAGAACACAGCAGCTGCGAAGGACTACCCAAGAAGAGCACAAAAGTACCACCACATGCCTGCCTCCACAGCTATTTCCTTGGGGACATCCCTAATTCCTGGCTGATTTGCCTTTCTCGTCGTCGGGTTGGGGTTAGGTAGGCCTTGTGCTAGGATTTTTAAAATCAGGAAGCCCAGACCTCCAGGCACACTGGAGCTGTGAAAGGCATCCAAAAGGGAGTGCAAAAGTGCCAGAACATGGCTGCTTTCACAGCTTTTTCCTTAGGAAGAACCCTAATACCCGGCTGATTTACCTTCCTAGGGTTACTGTTAGGCTTGGGCCAAGGACTTTTAAAACCAGGAAGCCCTGTGCTCCAGGCACACTGCAGCTGTTCAAGGCATCCCAAGGGGAGCGCAAAAGTGACACAACTTGGCTGCCTCCACTGCTATTTCCATGAGACCATCCCCAAACTTAGGCTGGTTTTCCTTCCTAGCGTTGAGGTTTGAGTTAGGCCTAGGGTTAGAGTTTTTTAACCAGAAAGCCCTGAGTTCCAAGAATACAGCAGCTGCGAAGGACTACCCAAGAAGAGCACAAAAGTACCACAACATGCCTGCCTCCACAGCTATTTCCTTGGGGACATCCCTAATTCCTGGCTGATTTTCCTTTCTCGTCGTCGGGTTGGGGTTAGGTAGGCCTTGTGCTAGGATTTTTAAAATCAGGAAGCCCAGACCTCCAGGCACACTGGAGCTGTGAATGGCATCCAAAAGGGAGTGCAAAAGTGCCACAACATGGCTGCTTTCACAGCTTTTTCCTTAGGAAGAACCCTAATACCCGGCTGATTTACCTTCCTAGGGTTACTGTTAGGCTTGGGCCAAGGACTTTTAAAACCAGGAAGCCCTGTGCTCCAGGCACACTGCAGCTGTTCAAGGCATCCCAAGGGGAGCGCAAAAGTGACACAACTTGGCTGCCTCCACTGCTATTTCCATGAGACCATCCCCAACCATAGGCTGATTTTCCTTCCTAGCGTTGAGGTTTGAGTTAGGCCTAGGGTTAGTGTTCTTTTAACCTGAAAGCCCTGAGTTCCAAGAACACAGCAGCTGCGAAGGACTACCCAAGAAGAGCACAAAAGTACCACAACATGCCTGCCTCCACAGCTATTTCCTTGGGGACATCCCTAATTCCTGGCTGATTTGCCTTTCTCGTCGTCGGGTTGGGGTTAGGTAGGCCTTGTGCTAGGATTTTTAAAATCAGGAAGCCCAGACCTCCAGGCACACTGGAGCTGTGAAAGGCATCCAAAAGGGAGTGCAAAAGTGCCACAACATGGCTGCTTTCACAGCTTTTTCCTTAGGAAGAACCCTAATACCCGGCTGATTTACCTTCCTAGGGTTACTGTTAGGCTTCGGCCAAGGACTTTTAAAACCAGGAAGCCCTGTGCTCCAGGCACACTGCAGCTGTTCAAGGCATCCCAACGGGAGCGCAAAAGTGACACAACTTGGCTGCCTCCACTGCTATTTCCATGAGACCATCCCGAACCATAGGCTGATTTTCCTTCCTAGCGTTGAGGTTTGAGTTAGGCCTAGGGTTAGAGTATTTTAACCAGAAAGCCCTGAGTACCAAGAACACAGCAGCTGCGAGGGACCACCCAAGAAGAGCACAAAAGTACCACAACATGCCTGCCTCCACAGCTATTTCCTTGGGGACATCCCTAATTCCTGGCTGATTTGCCTTTCTCGTCGTCGGGTTGGGGTTAGGTAGGCCTTGTGCTAGGATTTTTAAAATCAGGAAGCCCAGACCTCCAGGCACACTGGAGCTGTGAATGGCATCCAAAAGGGAGTGCAAAAGTGCCACAACATGGCTGCTTTCACAGCTTTTTCCTTAGGAAGAACCCTAATACCCGGCTGATTTACCTTCCTAGGGTTACTGTTAGGCTTGGGCCAAGGACTTTTAAAACCAGGAAGCCCTGTGCTCCAGGCACACTGCAGCTGTTCAAGGCATCCCAAGGGGAGCGCAAAAGTGACACAACTTGGCTGCCTCCACTGCTATTTCCATGAGACCATCCCCAACCATAGGCTGATTTTCCTTCCTAGCGTTGAGGTTTGAGTTAGGCCTAGGGTTAGTGTTCTTTTAACCTGAAAGCCCTGAGTTCCAAGAACACAGCAGCTGCGAAGGACTACCCAAGAAGAGCACAAAAGTACCACAACATGCCTGCCTCCACAGCTATTTCCTTGGGGACATCCCTAATTCCTGGCTGATTTGCCTTTCTCGTCGTCAGGTTGGGGTTAGGTAGGCCTTGTGCTAGGATTTTTAAAATCAGGAAGCCCAGACCTCCAGGCACACTGGAGCTGTGAAAGGCATCCAAAAGGGAGTGCAAAAGTGCCACAACATGGCTGCTTTCACAGCTTTTTCCTTAGGAAGAACCCTAATACCCGGCTGATTTACCTTCCTAGGGTTACTGTTAGGCTTCGGCCAAGGACTTTTAAAACCAGGAAGCCCTGTGCTCCAGGCACACTGCAGCTGTTCAAGGCATCCCAACGGGAGCGCAAAAGTGACACAACTTGGCTGCCTCCACTGCTATTTCCATGAGACCATCCCGAACCATAGGCTGATTTTCCTTCCTAGCGTTGAGGTTTGAGTTAGGCCTAGGGTTAGAGTATTTTAACCAGAAAGCCCTGAGTACCAAGAACACAGCAGCTGCGAGGGACCACCCAAGAAGAGCACAAAAGTACCACCACATGCCTGCCTCCACAGCTATTTCCTTGGGGACATCCCTAATTCCTGGCTGATTTGCCTTTCTCGTCGTCGGGTTGGGGTTAGGTAGGCCTTGTGCTAGGATTTTTAAAATCAGGAAGCCCAGACCTCCAGGCACACTGGAGCTGTGAAAGGCATCCAAAAGGGAGTGCAAAAGTGCCACAACATGGCTGCTTTCACAGCTTTTTCCTTAGGAAGAACCCTAATACCCGGCTGATTTACCTTCCTAGGGTTACTGTTAGGCTTGGGCCAAGGACTTTTAAAACCAGGAAGCCCTGTGCTCCAGGCACACTGCAGCTGTTCAAGGCATCCCAACGGGAGCGCAAAAGTGACACAACTTGGCTGCCTCCACTGCTATTTCCATGAGACCATCCCCAACCTTAGGCTGGTTTTCCTTCCTAGCGTTGAGTTTTGAGTTAGGCCTATGGTTAGTGTTCTTTTAACCTGAAAGCCCTGAGTTCCAAGAATACAGCAGCTGCGAAGGACTACCCAAGAAGAGCACAAAAGTACCACCACATGCCTGCCTCCACAGCTATTTCCTTGGGGACATCCCTAATTCCTGGCTGATTTGCCTTTCTCGTCGTCGGGTTGGGGTTAGGTAGGCCTTGTGCTAGGATTTTTAAAATCAGGAAGCCCAGACCTCCAGGCACACTGGAGCTGTGAAAGGCATCCAAAAGGGAGTGCAATAGTGCCACAACATGGCTGCTTTCACAGCTTTTTCCTTAGGAAGAACCCTAATACCCGGCTGATTTACCTTCCTAGGGTTACTGTTAGGCTTGGGCCAAGGACTTTTAAAACCAGGAAGCCCTGTGCTCCAGGAACACTGCAGCTGTTCAAGGCATCCCAAGGGGAGCGCAAAAGTGACACAACTTGGCTGCCTCCACTGCTATTTCCATGAGACCATCCCCAAACTTAGGTTGATTTTCCTTCCTAGCGTTGAGGTTTGAGTTAGGCCTAGGGTTAGAGTTTTTTAACCAGAAAGCCCTGAGTTCCAAGAACACAGCACCTGCGAGGGACCACCCCAGAAGGGCACAAAAGTACCACCACATGCCTGCCTCCACAGCTATTTCCTTGGGGACATCCCTAATTCCTGGCTGATTTGCCTTTCTCGTCGTCGGGTTGGGGTTAGGTAGGCCTTGTGCTAGGATTTTTAAAATCAGGAAGCCCAGACCTCCAGGCACACTGGAGCTGTGAAAGGCATCCAAAAGGGAGTGCAAAAGTGCCACAACATGGCTGCTTTCACAGCTTTTTCCTTAGGAAGAACCCTAATACCCGGCTGATTTACCTTCCTAGGGTTACTGTTAGGCTTGGGCCAAGGACTTTTAAAACCAGGAAGCCCTGTGCTCCAGGCACACTGCAGCTGTTCAAGGCATCCCAAGGGGAGTGCAAAAGTGACACAACTTGGCTGCCTCCACTGCTATTTCCATGAGACCATCCCGAACCTTAGGCTGGTTTTCCTTCCTAGCGTTGAGTTTTGAGTTAGGCCTATGGTTAGTGTTCTTTTAACCTGAAAGCCCTGAGTTCCAAGAACACAGCAGCTGCGAAGGACTACCCAAGAAGAGCACAAAAGTACCACCACATGCCTGCCTCCACAGCTATTTCCTTGGGGACATCCCTAATTCCTGGCTGATTTGCCTTTCTCGTCGTCGGGTTGGGGTTAGGTAGGCCTTGTGCTAGGATTTTTAAAATCAGGAAGCCCAGACCTCCAGGCACACTGGAGCTGTGAATGGCATCCAAAAGGGAGTGCAAAAGTGCCACAACATGGCTGCTTTCACAGCTTTTTCCTTAGGAAGAACCCTAATACCCGGCTGATTTACCTTCCTAGGGTTACTGTTAGGCTTGGGCCAAGGACTTTTAAAACCAGGAAGCCCTGTGCTCCAGGCACACTGCAGCTGTTCAAGGCATCCCAACGGGAGCGCAAAAGTGACACAACTTGGCTGCCTCCACTGCTATTTCCATGAGACCATCCCCAAGCAAAAGCTGATTTTCCTTCCTAGCGTTGAGTTTTGAGTTAGGCCTATGCTTAGTGTTCTTTTAACCAGAAAGCCCTGAGTTCCAAGAACACAGCAGCTGCGAAGGACTACCCAAGAAGAGCACAAAAGTACCACAACATGCCTGCCTCCACAGCTATTTCCTTGGGGACATCCCTAATTCCTGGCTGATTTGCCTTTCTCGTCGTCGGGTTGGGGTTAGGTAGGCCTTGTGCTAGGATTTTTAAAATCAGGAAGCCCAGACCTCCAGGCACACTGGAGCTGTGAAAGGCATCCAAAAGGGAGTGCAAAAGTGCCACAACATGGCTGCTTTCACAGCTTTTTCCTTAGGAAGAACCCTAATACCCGGCTGATTTACCTTCCTAGGGTTACTGTTAGGCTTGGGCCAAGGACTTTTAAAACCAGGAAGCCCTGTGCTCCAGGCACACTGCAGCTGTTCAAGGCATCCCAACGGGAGCGCAAAAGTGACACAACTTGGCTGCCTCCACTGCTATTTCCATGAGACCATCCCGAACCATAGGCTGATTTTCCTTCCTAGCGTTGAGGTTTGAGTTAGGCCTAGGGTTAGAGTATTTTAACCAGAAAGCCCTGAGTTCCAAGAACACAGCAGCTGCGAGGGACCACCCAAGAAGAGCACAAAAGTACCACCACATGCCTGCCTCCACAGCTATTTCCTTGGGGACATCCCTAATTCCTGGCTGATTTGCCTTTCTCGTCGTCGGGTTGGGGTTAGGTAGGCCTTGTGCTAGGATTTTGAAAATCAGGAAGCCCAGAATTCCAGGCACACTGGAGCTGTGAAAGGCATCCAAAAGGGAGTGCAAAAGTGCCACAACATGGCTGCTTTCACAGCTTTTTCCTTAGGAAGAACCCTAATACCCGGCTGATTTACCTTCCTAGGGTTACTGTTAGGCTTGGGCCAAGGACTTTTAAAACCAGGAAGCCCTGTGCTCCAGGCACACTGCAGCTGTTCAAGGCATCCCAACGGGAGCGCAAAAGTGACACAACTTGGCTGCCTCCACTGCTATTTCCATGAGACCATCCCCAACCTTAGGCTGGTTTTCCTTCCTAGCGTTGAGTTTTGAGTTAGGCCTAGGGTTAGAGTTTTTTAACCAGAAAGCCCTGAGTTCCAAGAACACAGCAGCTGCGAAGGACTACCCAAGAAGAGCACAAAAGTACCACCACATGCCTGCCTCCACAGCTATTTCCTTGGGGACATCCCTAATTCCAGGCTGATTTGCCTTTCTCGTCGTCGGGTTGGGGTTAGGTAGGCCTTGTGCTAGGATTTTTAAAATCAGGAAGCCCAGACCTCCAGGCACACTGGAAATGTGAAAGGCATCCAAAAGGGAGTGCAAAAGTGCCACAACATGGCTGCTTTCACAGCTTTTTCCTTAGGAAGAACCCTAATACCCGGCTGATTTACCTTCCAAGGGTTACTGTTAGGCTTGGGCCAAGGACTTTTAAAACCAGGAAGCCCTGTGCTCCAGGCACACTGCAGCTGTTCAAGGCATCCCAAGGGGAGTGCAAAAGTGACACAACTTGGCTGCCTCCACTGCTATTTCCATGAGACCATCCCCAAACTTAGGCTGGTTTTCCTTCCTAGCGTTGAGTTTTGAGTTAGGCCTATGGTAAGTGTTCTTTTAACCTGAAAGCCCTGAGTTCCAAGAACACAGCAGCTGCGAAGGACTACCCAAGAAGAGCACAAAAGTACCACCACATGCCTGCCTCCACAGCTATTTCCTTGGGGACATCCCTAATTCCTGGCTGATTTGCCTTTCTCGTCGTCGGGTTGGGGTTAGGTAGGCCTTGTGCTAGGATTTTGAAAATCAGGAAGCCCAGACCTCCAGGCACACTGGAGCTGTGAAAGGCATCCAAAAGGGAGTGCAAAAGTGCCACAACATGGCTGCTTTCACAGCTTTTTCCTTAGGAAGAACCCTAATACCCGGCTGATTTACCTTCCTAGGGTTACTGTTAGGCTTCGGCCAAGGACTTTTAAAACCTGGAAGCCCTGTGCTCCAGGCACACTGTAGCTGTTCAAGACATCCCAAGGGGAGCGCAAAAGTGACACAACTTGGCTGCCTCCACTGCTATTTCCATGAGACCATCCCCAAACATAGGCTGATTTTCCTTCCTAGCGTTGAGGTTTGAGTTAGGCCTAGGGTTAGTGTTTTTTTAACCTGAAAGCCCTGAGTTCCAAGAACACAGCAGCTGCGATGGACTACCCAAGAAGAGCACAAAAGTGTTGTATTCATATTGTTGCATATCATATTTCCAGAGTCTCATACCTTCTGGGTGGTTTTGTCACAGCAGATCTCCAGAGCAGTGGTGTTGTTGCTTCTCAGTCAGGGCTCCTCTCCAAAGCTCTCCCTGACCACCCCGCCCCCTTTTATCTCAGTTACCTCCATGGGCTGCAGCTGCTGCCCAATCAAGGACATCACAGCTGAAGCCCATTTACAATAACTAGAGTCAGGGCAGGGTCACTACTACAATATAAAGTGATCGTTAACTGCCATACAGATATTTACAATACATACATTTAGTCAGGCCCCTACACAGAAGTACTACAACAGGCCTGCCTCCACCGCTTTTTCCTTGGGGACAGCCCTAATTCCAGGCTGAAATGCCTTTCTCGTCTTCGGGTTGAGGTTAGGTAGGCCTTGTGCAGGATATTTAAAATCAGGAAGCCCAGACCTCCAGGCACACTGGAGATGTGAAAGGCATCCAAAAGGGAGTGCAAAAGTGCCACAACATGGCTGCTTTCACAGCTTTTTCCTTGGCACCATCCCTATACCTAGGCTGATTTATCTGCCTAGGGTTAGGGTTAGGCTTCAGCCTAGGGCTAGGATTTTTTGAACCAGGAAGCCCTGAGTTCCAAGCTTACTGCAGCTGCCAAAGGCATCCCAAAGAGAGCGCAGAAGTGCCACAACATGGCTGCTTTCACAGCTTTTTCCTTAGGAAGAACCCTCATACCCGGCTGATTTACCTTCCTAGGGTTACTGTTAGGCTTAGGCCTAGGACCTTTAAAACCAGGAAGCCCTGTGCTCCAGGCACACTCCAGCTGTTCCAGGCATCCCAAGGGGAGGGCAAAAGTGACAAAACTTGGCTGCCTCCACTGCTATTTCCATGAGACCATCCCCAACCTTAGGCTGGTTTTCCTTCCTAGCGTTGAGGTTTGAGTTAGGCCTATGGTTAGTGTTCTTTTAACCTGAAAGCCCTGAGTTCCAAGAACACAGCAGCTGCGAAGGCCTACCCAAGAAGAGCACAAAAGTACCACCACATGCCTGCCTCCACAGCTATTTCCTTGGGGACATCCCTAATTCCTGGCTGATTTGCCTTTCTCGTCGTCGGGTTGGGGTTAGGTAGGCCTTGTGCTAGGATTTTTAAAATCAGGAAGCCCAGACCTCCAGGCACACTGGAGCTGTGAAAGGCATCCAAAAGGGAGTGCAAAAGTGCCACAACATGGCTGCTTTCACAGCTTTTTCCTTAGGAAGAACCCTAATACCCGGCTGATTTACCTTCCTAGGGTTACTGTAAGGCTTGGGCCAAGGACTTTTAAAACCAGGAAGCCTTGTGCTCCAGGCACACTGCAGCTGTTCAAGACATCCCAACGGGAGCGCAAAAGTGACACAACTTGGCTGCCTCCACTGCTATTTCCATGAGACCATCCCCAACCATAGGCTGATTTTCCTTCCTAGCGTTGAGGTTTGAGTTAGGCGTAGGGTTAGAGTATTTTGACCAGAAAGCCCTGAGTTCCAAGAACACAGCAGCTGCAAGGGACCACCCAAGAAGAGCACAAAAGTACCACAACATGCCTTCCTCCACAGCTATTTCCTTGGGGACATCCCTAATTCCTGGCTGATTTGCCTTTCTCGTCGTCGGGTTGGGGTTAGGTAGGCCTTGTGCTAGGATTTTGAAAATCAGGAAGCCCAGACCTCCAGGCACACTGGAGCTGGGAAAGGCATCCAAAAGGGAGTGCAAAAGTGCCACAACATGGCTGCTTTCACAGCTTTTTCCTTAGGAAGAACCCTAATACCCGGCTGATTTACCTTCCTAGGGTTACTGTTAGGCTTGGGCCAAGGACTTTTAAAACCAGGAAGCCCTGTGCTCCAGGCACACTGCAGCTGTTCAAGGCATCCCAACGGGAGTGCAAAAGTGACACAACTTGGCTGCCTCCACTGCTATTTCCATGAGACCATCCCCAACCATAGGCTGATTTTCCTTCCTAGCGTTGAGGTTTGAGTCAGGCCTAGGGTTAGAGTTTTTTAACCAGAAAGCCCTGAGTTCCAAGAATACAGCAGCTGCGAAGGACTACCCAAGAAGAGCACAAAAGTACCACAACATGCCTGCCTCCACAGCTATTTCCTTGGGGACATCCCTAATTCCTGGCTGATTTGCCTTTCTCGTCGTCGGGTTGGGGTTAGGTAGGCCTTGTGCTAGGATTTTGAAAATCAGGAAGCCCAGACCTCCAGGCACACTGGAGCTGTGAAAGGCATCCAAAAGGGAGTGCAAAAGTGCCACAACATGGCTGCTTTCACAGCTTTTTCCTTAGGAAGAACCCTAATACCCGGCTGATTTACCTTCCTAGGGTTACTGTTAGGCTTGGGCCAAGGACTTTTAAAACCAGGAAGCCCTGTGCTCCAGGCACACTGCAGCTGTTCAAGGCATCCCAACGGGAGCGCAAAAGTGACACAACTTGGCTGCCTCCACTGCTATTTCCATGAGACCATCCCCAACCTTAGGCTGGTTTTCCTTCCTAGCGTTGAGGTTTGAGTTAGGCCTATGGTTAGTGTTCTTTTAACCTGAAAGCCCTGAGTTCCAAGAACACAGCAGCTGCGAAGGACTACCCAAGAAGAGCACAAAAGTACCACCACATGCCTGCCTCCACAGCTATTTCCTTGGGGACATCCCTAATTCCTGGCTGATTTGCCTTTCTCGTCGTCGGGTTGGGGTTAGGTAGGCCTTGTGCTAGGATTTTGAAAATCAGGAAGCCCAGACCTCCAGGCACACTGGAGCTGTGAAAGGCATCCAAAAGGGAGTGCAAAAGTGCCACAACATGGCTGCTTTCACAGCTTTTTCCTTAGGAAGAACCCTAATACCCGGCTGATTTACCTTCCTAGGGTTACTGTTAGGCTTGGGCCAAGGACTTTTAAAACCAGGAAGCCCTGTGCTCCAGGCACACTGCAGCTGTTCAAGGCATCCCAAGGGGAGCGCAAAAGTGACACAACTTGGCTGCCTCCACTGCTATTTCCATGAGACCATCCCCAACCTTAGGCTGGTTTTCCTTCCTAGCGTTGAGTTTTGAGTTAGGCCTATGGTTAGTGTTCTTTTAACCTGAAAGCCCTGAGTTCCAAGAACACAGCAGCTGCGAAGGACTACCCAAGAAGAGCACAAAAGTACCACCACATGCCTGCCTCCACAGCTATTTCCTTGGGGACATCCCTAATTCCTGGCTGATTTGCCTTTCTCGTCGTCGGGTTGGGGTTAGGTAGGCCTTGTGCTAGGATTTTGAAAATCAGGAAGCCCAGACCTCCAGGCACACTGGAGCTGTGAAAGGCATCCAAAAGGGAGTGCAAAAGTGCCACAACATGGCTGCTTTCACAGCTTTTTCCTTAGGAAGAACCCTAATACCCGGCTGATTTACCTTCCTAGGGTTACTGTTAGGCTTGGGCCAAGAACTTTTAAAACCAGGAAGCCCTGTGCTCCAGGCACACTGCAGCTGTTCAAGGCATCCCAACGGGAGTGCAAAAGTGACACAACTTGGCTGCCTCCACTGCTATTTCCATGAGACCATCCCCAACCATAGGCTGATTTTCCTTCCTAGCGTTGAGTTTTGAGTTAGGCCTATGGTTAGTGTTCTTTTAACCTGAAAGCCCTGAGTTCCAAGAACACAGCAGCTGCGAAGGACTACCCAAGAAGAGCACAAAAGTACCACCACATGCCTGCCTCCACAGCTATTTCCTTGGGGACATCCCTAATTCCAGGCTGATTTGCCTTTCTCGTCGTCGGGTTGGGGTTAGGTAGGCCTTGTGCTAGGATTTTTAAAATCAGGAAGCCCAGACCTCCAGGCACACTGGAGCTGTGAAAGGCATCCAAAAGGGAGTGCAAAAGTGCCACAACATGGCTGCTTTCACAGCTTTTTCCTTAGGAAGAACCCTAATACCCGGCTGATTTACCTTCCTAGGGTTACTGTTAGGCTTGGGCCAAGGACTTTGAAAACCAGGAAGCCCTGTGCTCCAGGCACACTGCAGCTGTTCAAGGCATCCCAACGGGAGCGCAAAAGTGACACAACTTGGCTGCCTCCACTGCTATTTCCATGAGACCATCCCCAACCTTAGGCTGGTTTTCCTTCCTAGCGTTGAGGTTTGAGTTAGGCCTAGGGTTAGAGTTTTTTAACCAGAAAGCCCTGAGTTCCAAGAATACAGCAGCTGCGAAGGACTACCCAAGAAGAGCACAAAAGTACCACCACATGCCTGCCTCCACAGCTATTTCCTTGGGGACATCCCTAATTCCTGGCTGATTTGCCTTTCTCGTCGTCGGGTTGGGGTTAGGTAGGCCTTGTGCTAGGATTTTTAAAATCAGGAAGCCCAGACCTCCAGGCACACTGGAGCTGTGAAAGGCATCCAAAAGGGAGTGCAAAAGTGCCACAACATGGCTGCTTTCACAGCTTTTTCCTTAGGAAGAACCCTAATACCCGGCTGATTTACCTTCCTAGGGTTACTGTTAGGCTTGGGCCAAGGACTTTTAAAACCAGGAAGCCCTGTGCTCCAGGCACACTGCAGCTGTTCAAGGCATCCCAACGGGAGTGCAAAAGTGACACAACTTGGCTGCCTCCACTGCTATTTCCATGAGACCATCCCCAACCTTAGGCTGGTTTTCCTTCCTAGCGTTGAGTTTTGAGTTAGGCCTATGGTAAGTGTTCTTTTAACCTGAAAGCCCTGAGTTCCAAGAACACAGCAGCTGCGATGGACTACCCAAGAAGAGCACAAAAGTGTTGTATTCATATTGTTGCATATCATATTTCCAGAGTCTCATACCTTCTGGGTGGTTTTGTCACAGCAGATCTCCAGAGCAGTGGTGCTGTTGCTTCTCAGTCAGGGCTCCTCTCCAAAGCTCTCCCTGACCACCCCGCCCCCTTTTATCTCAGTTACCTCCATGGGCTGCAGCTGCTGCCCAATCAAGGACATCACAGCTGAAGCCCATTTACAATAACTAGAGTCAGGGCAGGGTCACTACTACAATATAAAGTGATCTTTAACTGCCATACAGATATTTACAATAAATACATTTATTCAGGCCCCTACACAGAAGTACTACAACAGGCCTGCCTCCACCGCTTTTTCCTTGGGGACAGCCCTAATTCCAGGCTGAAATGCCTTTCTCGTCTTCGGGTTGAGGTTAAGTAGGCCTTGTGCTAGGATTTTTAAAATCAGGAAGCCCAGACCTCCAGGCACACTGGAGATGTGAAAGGCATCCAAAAGGGAGTGCAAAAGTGCCACAACATGGCTGCTTTCACAGCTTTTTCCTTGGCACCATCCCTATACCTAGGCTGATTTATCTGCCTAGGGTTAGAGTTAGGCTTCAGCCTAGGGCTAGGATTTTTTGAACCAGGAAGCCCTGAGTTCCAGGCTTACTGCAGCTGCCAAAGGCATCCCAAAGAGAGCGCAGAAGTGCCACAACATGGCTGCTTTCACAGCTTTTTCCTTAGGAAGAACCCTCATACCCGGCTGATTTACCTTCCTAGGGTTACTGTTAGGCTTAGGCCTAGGACCTTTAAAACCAGGAAGCCCTGTGCTCCAGGCACACTCCAGCTGTTCCAGGCATCCCAAGGGGAGGGCAAAAGTGACAAAACTTGGCTGCCTTCACTGCTATTTCCATGAGACCATCCCCAACCTTAGGCTGGTTTTCCTTCCTAGCGTTGAGGTTTGAGTTAGGCCTATGGTTAGTGTTCTTTTAACCTGAAAGCCCTGAGTTCCAAGAACACAGCAGCTGCGAAGGACTACCCAAGAAGAGCACAAAAGTACCACCACATGCCTGCCTCCACAGCTATTTCCTTGGGGACATCCCTAATTCCTGGCTGATTTGCCTTTCTCGTCGTCGGGTTGGGGTTAGGTAGGCCTTGTGCTAGGATTTTTAAAATCAGGAAGCCCAGACCTCCAGGCACACTGGAGCTGTGAAAGGCATCCAAAAGGGAGTGCAAAAGTGCCACAACATGGCTGCTTTCACAGCTTTTTCCTTAGGAAGAACCCTAATACCCGGCTGATTTATCTTCCTAGGGTTACTGTAAGGCTTGGGCCAAGGACTTTTAAAACCAGGAAGCCTTGTGCTCCAGGCACACTGCAGCTGTTCAAGACATCCCAACGGGAGTGCAAAAGTGACACAACTTGGCTGCCTCCACTGCTATTTCCATGAGACCATCCCCAACCTTAGGCTGATTTTCCTTCCTAGCGTTGAGGTTTGAGTTAGGCGTAGGGTTAGAGTATTTTGACCAGAAAGCCCTGAGTTCCAAGAACACAGCAGCTGCAAGGGACCACCCAAGAAGAGCACAAAAGTACCACCACATGCCTGCCTCCACAGCTATTTCCTTGGGGACATCCCTAATTCCTGGCTGATTTGCCTTTCTCGTCGTCGGGTTGGGGTTAGGTAGGCCTTGTGCTAGGATTTTTAAAATCAGGAAGCCCAGACCTCCAGGCACACTGGAGCTGTGAAAGGCATCCAAAAGGGAGTGCAAAAGTGCCACAACATGGCTGCTTTCACAGCTTTTTCCTTAGGAAGAACCCTAATACCCGGCTGATTTACCTTCCTAGGGTTACTGTTAGGCTTGGGCCAAGGACTTTTAAAACCAGGAAGCCCTGTGCTCCAGGCACACTGCAGCTGTTCAAGGCATCCCAACGGGAGTGCAAAAGTGACACAACTTGGCTGCCTCCACTGCTATTTCCATGAGACCATCCCCAACCTTAGGCTGGTTTTCCTTCCTAGCGTTGAGTTTTGAGTTAGGCCTATGGTTAGTGTTCTTTTAACCTGAAAGCCCTGAGTTCCAAGAACACAGCAGCTGTGAAGGACTACCCAAGAAGAGCACAAAAGTACCACAACATGCCTGCCTCCACAGCTATTTCCTTGGGGACATCCCTAATTCCTGGCTGATTTGCCTTTCTCGTCGTCGGGTTGGGGTTAGGTAGGCCTTGTGCTAGGATTTTTAAAATCAGGAAGCCCAGACCTCCAGGCACACTGGAGCTGTGAAAGGCATCCAAAAGGGAGTGCAAAAGTGCCACAACATGGCTGCTTTCACAGCTTTTTCCTTAGGAAGAACCCTAATACCCGGCTGATTTACCTTCCTAGGGTTACTGTTAGGCTTGGGCCAAGGACATTTAAAACCAGGAAGCCCTGTGCTCCAGGCACACTGCAGCTGTTCAAGGCATCCCAGCGGGAGTGCAAAAGTAACACAACTTGGCTGCCTCCACTGCTATTTCCATGAGACCATCCCCAACCTTAGGCTGATTTTCCTTCCTAGCGTTGAGTTTTGAGTTAGGCCTATGGTTAGTGTTCTTTTAACCAGAAAGCCCTGAGTTCCAAGAACACAGCAGCTGCGAAGGACTACCCAAGAAGAGCACAAAAGTACCACCACATGCCTGCCTCCACAGCTATTTCCTTGGGGACATCCCTAATTCCTGGCTGATTTGCCTTTCTCGTCGTCGGGTTGGGGTTAGGTAGGCCTTGTGCTAGGATTTTGAAAATCAGGAAGCCCAGACCTCCAGGCACACTGGAGCTGTGAAAGGCATCCAAAAGGGAGTGCAAAAGTGCCAGAACATGGCTGCTTTCACAGCTTTTTCCTTAGGAAGAACCCTAATACCCGGCTGATTTACCTTCCAAGGGTTACTGTTAGGCTTGGGCCAAGGACTTTTAAAACCAGGAAGCCCTGTGCTCCAGGCACACTGCAGCTGTTCAAGGCATCCCAACGGGAGTGCAAAAGTGACACAACTTGGCTGCCTCCACTGCTATTTCCATGAGACCATCCCCAACCATAGGCTGATTTTCCTTCCTAGCGTTGAGGTTTGAGTTAGGCCTAGGGTTAGTGTTTTTTTAACCTGAAAGCCCTGAGTTCCAAGAACACAGCAGCTGCGATGGACTACCCAAGAAGAGCACAAAAGTGTTGTATTCATATTGTTGCATATCATATTTCCAGAGTCTCATACCTTCTGGGTGGTTTTGTCACAGCAGATCTCCAGAGCAGTGGTGTTGTTGCTTCTCAGTCAGGGCTCCTCTCCAAAGCTCTCCCTGACCACCCCGCCCCCTTTTATCTCAGTTACCTCCATGGGCTGCAGCTGCTGCCCAATCAAGGACATCACAGCTGAAGCCCATTTACAATAACTAGAGTCAGGGCAGGGTCACTACTACAATATAAAGTGATCGTTAACTGCCATACAGATATTTACAATAAATACATTTAGTCAGGCCCCTACACAGAAGTACTACAACAGGCCTGCCTCCACCGCTTTTTCC
Organism: Melospiza georgiana; assembly: GCF_028018845.1. NCBI lineage: Eukaryota > Metazoa > Chordata > Aves > Passeriformes > Passerellidae > Melospiza > Melospiza georgiana. The sequence continues at coordinate 20,542,084 of NC_080441.1, read as the reverse complement.
TTGGGGACAGCCCTAATTCCAGGCTGAAATGCCTTTCTCGTCTTCGGGTTGAGGTTAGGTAGGCCTTGTGCTAGGATTTTTAAAATCAGGAAGCCCAGACCTCCAGGCACACTGCAGCTGCCAAAGGCATCCCAAAGAGAGCGCAGAAGTGCCACAACATGGCAGCTTTCACAGCTTTTTCCTTAGGAAGAACCCTCATACCCGGGTGATTTACCTTCCTAGGGTTACTGTTAGGCTTAGGCCTAGGACCTTTAAAACCAGGAAGCCCTGTGCTCCAGGCACACTGCAGCTGTTCCAGGCATCCCAAGGGGAGGGCAAAAGTGACAAAACTTGGCTGCCTCCACTGCTATTTCCATGAGACCATCTCCAACCATAGGCTGATTTTCCTTCCTAGCGTTGAGGTTTGAGTTAGGCCTAGCGTTAGTGTTCTTTTAACCAGAAAGCCCTGAGTTCCAAGAACACAGCAGCTGCGAAAGTATACCCAAGAAGAGCACAAAAGTACCACAACATGCCTGCCTCCACAGCGATTTCCTTGGGGACATCCCCAATTCCTGGGTGATTTGCCTTTATCATCGTCGGGTTGGGGTTAGGTAGGCCTTGTGCTAGGATTTTCAAAATCAGGAAGCCCAGACCTCCAGGCACACTGGAGCTGTGAAAGGCATCCAAAAGGGAGTGCAAAAGTGCCACAACATGGCTGCTTTCACAGCTTTTTCCTTTGCACCATCCCTATACCTAGGCTGATTTATCTGCCTAGGGTTAGGGTTAGGCTTCAGCCTAGGGCTAGGATTTTTTGAACCAGGAAGCCCTGAGTTCCAGGCTTACTGCAGCTGCCAAAGGCATCCCAAAGGGAGCGCAGAAGTGCCACAACTTGGCAGCTTTCACAGCTTTTTCCTTAGGAAGAACCCTCATACCCGGCTGATTTACCTTCCTAGGGTTACTGTTAGGCTTAGGCCTAGGACTTTTAAAACCAGGAAGCCCTGTGCTCCAGGCACACTGCAGCTGTTCAAGGCATCCCAAGGGGAGCGCAAAAGTGACACAACTTGGCTGCCTCCACTGCTATTTCCATGAGACCATCCCCAAACATAGGCTGATTTTCCTTCCTAGCGTTGAGGTTTGAGTTAGGCCTAGGGTTAGTGTTCTTTTAACCAGAAAGCCCTGAGTTCCAAGAACACAGCAGCTGCGAAGGACTACCCAAGAAGAGCACAAAAGTTTTGTATTCATATTGTTGCATATCATATTTCCAGAGCCTCATACCTTCTGGGTGGTTTTGTCACAGCAGATCTCCACAGCAGTGGTGCTGTTGCTTCTCAGTCAGGGCTCCTCTCCAAAGCTCTCCCTGACCACCCCGCCCCCTTTTATCTCAGTTACCTCCATTGGCTACAGCTGCTGCCCAATCAAGGACATCACAACTGCAGCCCATTTACAATAACTAGAATCTGGGCAGGGTCACTACTACAATAAAAAGATCTTTCACTGCCATACATATATTTACAATAAATACATTTAGTCAGGCCCCTACACAAAAGTACTACAACAGGCCTGCCTCCACCGCTTTTTCCTTGGGGACATTCCTAATTCCAGGCTGAAATGCCTTTCTCGTCTTAGGGTTGAGGTTAGGTAGGCCTTGTGCTAGGATTTTTAAAATCAGGAAGCCCAGACCTCCAGGCACACTGGAAATGTGAAAGGCATCCAAAAGGGAGTGCAAAAGTGCCACAACATGGCTGCTTTCACAGCTTTTTCCTTAGGAAGAACCCTAATACCCGGCTGATTTACCTTCCTAGGGTTACTGTTAGGCTTAGGCCTAGGACTTTTAAAACCAGGAAGCCCTGTGCTCCAGGCACACTGCAGCTGTTCAAGGCATCCCAACGGGAGTGCAAAAGTGACACAACTTGGCTGCCTCCACTGCTATTTCCATGAGACCATCCCCAAACATAGGCTGATTTTCCTTCCTAGCGTTGAGGTTTGAGTTAGGCCTAGGGTTAGTGTTCTTTTAACCTGAAAGCCCTGAGTTCCAAGAACACAGCAGCTGCGAAGGACTACCCAAGAAGAGCACAAAAGTGTTGTATTCATATCGTTGCATTTCATATTTCCAGAGCCTCATACCTTCTGGGTGGTTTTGTCACAGCAGATCTCCACAGCAGTGGTGTTGTTGCTTCTCAGTCAGGGCTCCTCTCCAAAGCTCTCCCTGACCACCCCGCCCCCTTTTATCTCAGTTACCTCCATGGGCTACAGCTGCTGCCCAATCAAGGACATCACAACTGCAGCCCATTTACAATAACTAGAGTCAGGGCAGGGTCACTACTACAATACAAAGATCTTTCACTGCCATACATATATTTACAATAAATACATTTAGTCAGGCCCCTACACAAAAGTACTACAACAGGCCTGCCTCCACCGCTTTTTCCTTGGGGATATTCATAATTCCAGGCTGAAATGCGTTTCTCGTCTTAGGGTTGAGGTTAGGTAGGCCTTGTGCTAGGATTTTTTAAATCAGAAAGCCCAGACCTCCAGGCAGACTGGAAATGTGAAAGGCATCCAAAAGGGAGTGCAAAAGTGCCACAACATGGCTGCTTTCACAGCTTTTTCCTTAGGAAGAACCCTCATACCCGGCTGATTTACCTTCCTAGGGTTACTGTTAGGCGTAGGCCTAGGACTTTTAAAACCAGGAAGCCCTGTGCTCCAGGCACACTGCAGCTGTTCAAGGCATCCCAAGGGGAGCGCAAAAGTGACACAACTTGTCTGCCTCCACTGCTCTTTCCATGAGACCATCCCGAACCATAGGCTGATTTTCCTTCCTAGCGTTGAGGTTTGAGTTAGGCCTAGGGTTAGTGTTCTTTTAACCGGAAAGCCCTGAGTTCCAAGAATACAGCAGCTGCGAAAGACTACCCAAGAAGTGCACAAAAGTACCACCACATGCCTGCCTCCACAGCTATTTCCTTGGGGACATCCCTAATTCCTGGCTGATTTGCCTTTCTCGTCGTCGGGTTGGGGTTAGGTAGGCCTTGTGCTAGGATTTTTAAAATCAGGAAGCCCAGACATCCAGGCACACTGGAGCTGTGAAAGGCATCCAAAAGGGAGTGCAAAAGTGCCACAACATGGCTGCTTTCACAGCTTTTTCCGTGGCACCGTCCGTATACCTAGGCTGATTTATCTGCCTAGGGTTATGGTTACGCTTCAGCCTAGGGCTAGGATTTTTTCAACCAGGAAGCCCAGACCCCCAGGCACACTGGAGCTGTGAAAGGCATCCAAAAGGGAGTGCAAAAGTGCCACAACATGGCTGCTTTCACAGCTTTTTCCTTAGGAAGAACCCTCATACCCGGCTGATTTACCTTCCTAGGGTTAATGTTAGGCTTAGGCCTAGGACTTTTCAAACCAGGAAGCCCTGTGCTCCAGGCACACTGCAGCTGTTCAAGGCATCATAATGGGTGGGCAAAAGTGACACAACTTGGCTGCCTCCACTGCTCTTTCCATGAGACCATCCCCAACCATAGGCTGATTTTCCTTCCTAGCGTTGAGGTTTGAGTTAGGCCTAGGGTTAAGGTTCTTTTAACCAGAAAGCCCTGAGTTCCAAGAACACAACAGCTGCGAAGGACTACCCAAGAAGTGCACAAAAGTACCACAACATTCCTGCCTCCACAGCTATTTCCTTGGGGACATGCCTAATTCCTGGCTGATTTGCCTTTCTCGTCTTCGGGTTAGGGTTAGGTAGGCCTTGTGCTAGGATTTTTAAAATCAGGAAGCCCAGACCTCCAGGCACACTGGAGCTGTGAAAGGCATCCAAAAGGGAGTGCAAAAGTAACACAACATGGCTGCTTTCACAGCTTTTTCCTTAGGAAGAACCCTCATACCCGGCTGATTTACCTTCCTAGGGTTACTGTTAGGCGTAGGCCTAGGACTTTTAAAACCAGGAAGCCCTGTGCTCCAGGCACACTGCAGCTGTTCAAGGCATCCCAAGGGGAGCGCAAAAGTGACACAACTTGTCTGCCTCCACTGCTCTTTCCATGAGACCATCCCGAACCATAGGCTGATTTTCCTTCCTAGCGCTGAGGTTTGAGTTAGGCCTAGGGTTAGTGTTCTTTTAACCAGAAAGCCCTGAGTTCCAAGAATACAGCAGCTGCGAAAGTATACCCAAGAAGAGCACAAAAGTACCACAACATGCCTGCCTCCACAGCTATTTCCTTGGGGACATCCCCAATTCCTGGGTGATTTGCCTTTATCATCGTCGGGTTGGGGTTAGGTAGGCCTTGTGCTAGGATTTTTAAAATCAGGAAGCCCAGACCTCCAGGCACACTGGAGCTGTGAAAGGCATCCAAAAGGGAGTGCAAAAGTGCCACAACATGGCTGCTTTCACAGCTTTTTCCTTTGCACCATCCCTATACCTAGGCTGATTTATCTGCCTAGGGTTAGGGTTAGGCTTCAGCCTAGGGCTAGGATTTTTTGAACCAGGAAGCCCTGAGTTCCAGGCTTACTGCAGCTGCCAAAGGCATCCCAAAGGGAGCGCAGAAGTGCCACAACTTGGCAGCTTTCACAGCTTTTTCCTTAGGAAGAACCCTCATACCCGGCTGATTTACCTTCATAGGGTTACTGTTAGGCTTAGGCCTAGGACTTTTAAAACCAGGAAGCCCTGTGCTCCAGGCACACTGCAGCTGTTCAAGGCATCCCAAGGGGAGCGCAAAAGTGACACAACTTGGCTGCCTCCACTGCTATTTCCATGAGACCATCCCCAAACATAGGCTGATTTTCCTTCCTAGCGTTGAGGTTTGAGTTAGGCCTAGGGTTAGTGTTCTTTTAACCTGAAAGCCCTGAGTTCCAAGAACACAGCAGCTGCGAAGGACTACCCAAGAAGAGCACAAAAGTTTTGTATTCATATTGTTGCATATCATATTTCCAGAGCCTCATACCTTCTGGGTGGTTTTGTCACAGCAGATCTCCACAGCAGTGGTGCTGTTGCTTCTCAGTCAGGGCTCCTCTCCAAAGCTCTCCCTGACCACCCCGCGCCCTTTTATCTCAGTTACCTCCATTGGCTACAGCTGCTGCCCAATCAAGTACATCACAACTGCAGCCCATTTACAATAACTAGAGTCAGGGCAGGGTCACTACTACAATACAAAGATCTTTCACTGCCATACATATATTTACAATAAATACATTTAGTCAGGCCCCTACACAAAAGTACTACAACAGGCCTGCCTCCACCGCTTTTTCCTTGGGGACATTCCTAATTCCAGGCTGAAATGCCTTTCTCGTCGTCGGGTTGAGGTTAGGTAGGCCTTGTGCTAGGATTTTTAAAATCAGGAAGCCCAGACCTCCAGGCACACTGGAGCTGTGAAAGGCATCCAAAAGGGAGTGCAAAAGTGCCACAACATGGCTGCTTTCACAGCTTTTTCCTTAGGAAGAACCCTAATACCCGGCTGATTTACCTTCCTAGGGTTAATGTTAGGCTTAGGCCTAGGACTTTTAAAACCAGGAAGCCCTGTGCTCCAGGCACACTGCAGCTGTTCAAGGCATCCCAACGGGAGTGCAAAAGTGACACAACTTGGCTGCCTCCACTGCTATTTCCATGAGACCATCCCGAATCATAGGCTGATTTTCCTTCCTAGCGTTGAGGTTTGAGTTAGGCCTAGGGTTAGTGTTTTTTTAACCTGAAAGCCCTGAGTTCCAAGAACACAGCAGCTGCGAAGGACTACCCAAGAAGAGCACAAAAGTGTTGTATTCATATTGTTGCATATCATATTTCCAGAGCCTCATACCTTCTGGGTGGTTTTGTCACAGCAGATCTCCACAGCAGTGGTGCTGTTGCTTCTCAGTCAGGGCTCCTCTCCAAAGCTCTCCCTGACCACCCCGCCCCCTTTTATCTCAGTTACCTCCATGGGCTACAGCTGCTGCCCAATCAAGGACATCACAACTGCAGCCCATTTACAATAACTAGAGTCAGGGCAGGGTCACTACTACAATACAAAGATCTTTCACTGCCATACATATATTTACAATAAATACATTTAGTCAGGCCCCTACACAAAAGTACTACAACAGGCGTGCCTCCACCGCTTTTTCCTTGGGGATATTCATAATTCCAGGCTGAAATGCGTTTCTCGTCTTAGGGTTGAGGTTAGGTAGGCCTTGTGCTAGGATTTTTAAAATCAGGAAGCCCAGACCTCCAGGCACACTGGAGCTGTGAAAGGCATCCAAAAGGGAGTGCAAAAGTGCCACAACATGGCTGCTTTCACAGCTTTTTCCTTTGCACCATCCCTATACCTAGGCTGATTTATCTGCCTAGGGTTAGGGTTAGGCTTCAGCCTAGGGCTAGGATTTTTTGAACCAGGAAGCCCTGAGTTCCAGGCTTACTGCAGCTGCCAAAGGCATCCCAACGGGAGCGCAGAAGTGCCACAACTTGGCAGCTTTCACAGCTTTTTCCTTAGGAAGAACCCTCATACCCGGCTGATTTACCTTCATAGGGTTACTGTTAGGCTTAGGCCTAGGACTTTTAAAACCAGGAAGCCCTGTGCTCCAGGCACACTGCAGCTGTTCAATGCATCCCAAGGGGAGCGCAAAAGTGACACAACTTGGCTGCCTCCACTGCTATTTCCATGAGACCATCCCGAACCACAGGCTGATTTTCCTTCCTAGCGTTGAGGTATGAGTTAGGCCTAGGGTTAGGGTTCTTTTAACCAGAAAGCCCTGAGTTCCAAGAACACAGCAGCTGCGAAGGACTACCCAAGAAGTGCACAAAAGTACCACAACATGCCTGCCTCCACAGCTACTTCCTTGGGGACATCCCTAATTCCTGGCTGATTTGCCTTTCTCGTCGTCGGGTTGGGGTTAGGTAGGCCTTGTGCTAGGATTTTTAAAATCAGGAAGCCCAGACCTCCAGGCACACTGGAGCTGTGAAAGGCATCCAAAAGGGAGTGCAAAAGTGCCACAACATGGCTGCTTTCACAGCTTTTTCCTTAGGAAGAACCCTCATACCCGGCTGATTTACCTTCCTAGGGTTAATGTTAGGCTTAGGCCTAGGACTTTTAAAACCAGGAAGCCCTGTGCTCCAGGCACACTGCAGCTCTTCAAGGCATAATAAGGGGTGGGCAAAAGTGACACAACTTGGCTGCCTCCACTGCTCTTTCCATGAGACCATCCCCAACCATAGGCTGATTTTCCTTCCTAGCGTTGAGGTTTGAGTTAGGCCTAGGGTTAAGGTTCTTTTAACCAGAAAGCCCTGAGTTCCAAGAACACAACAGCTGCGAAGGACTACCCAAGAAGTGCACAAAAGTACCACAACATTCCTGCCTCCACAGCTATTTCCTTGGGGACATGCCTAATTCCTGGCTGATTTGCCTTTCTCGTCTTCGGGTTAGGGTTAGGTAGGCCTTGTGCTAGGATTTTTAAAATCAGGAAGCCCAGACCTCCAGGCACACTGGAGCTGTGAAAGGCATCCAAAAGGGAGTGCAAAAGTAACACAACATGGCTGCTTTCACAGCTTTTTCCTTAGGAAGAACCCTCATACCCGGCTGATTTACCTTCCTAGGGTTACTGTTAGGCGTAGGCCTAGGACTTTTAAAACCAGGAAGCCCTGTGCTCCAGGCACACTGCAGCTGTTCAAGGCATCCCAAGGGGAGCGCAAAAGTGACACAACTTGTCTGCCTCCACTGCTCTTTCCATGAGACCATCCCGAACCATAGGCTGATTTTCCTTCCTAGCGCTGAGGTTTGAGTTAGGCCTAGGGTTAGTGTTCTTTTAACCAGAAAGCCCTGAGTTCCAAGAATACAGCAGCTGCGAAAGTATACCCAAGAAGAGCACAAAAGTACCACAACATGCCTGCCTCCACAGCTATTTCCTTGGGGACATCCCCAATTCCTGGGTGATTTGCCTTTATCATCGTCGGGTTGGGGTTAGGTAGGCCTTGTGCTAGGATTTTTAAAATCAGGAAGCCCAGACCTCCAGGCACACTGGAGCTGTGAAAGGCATCCAAAAGGGAGTGCAAAAGTGCCACAACATGGCTGCTTTCACAGCTTTTTCCTTTGCACCATCCCTATACCTAGGCTGATTTATCTGCCTAGGGTTAGGGTTAGGCTTCAGCCTAGGGCTAGGATTTTTTGAACCAGGAAGCCCTGAGTTCCAGGCTTACTGCAGCTGCCAAAGGCATCCCAAAGGGAGCGCAGAAGTGCCACAACTTGGCAGCTTTCACAGCTTTTTCCTTAGGAAGAACCCTCATACCCGGCTGATTTACCTTCATAGGGTTACTGTTAGGCTTAGGCCTAGGACTTTTAAAACCAGGAAGCCCTGTGCTCCAGGCACACTGCAGCTGTTCAAGGCATCCCAAGGGGAGCGCAAAAGTGACACAACTTGGCTGCCTCCACTGCTATTTCCATGAGACCATCCCCAAACATAGGCTGATTTTCCTTCCTAGCGTTGAGGTTTGAGTTAGGCCTAGGGTTAGTGTTCTTTTAACCTGAAAGCCCTGAGTTCCAAGAACACAGCAGCTGCGAAGGACTACCCAAGAAGAGCACAAAAGTTTTGTATTCATATTGTTGCATATCATATTTCCAGAGCCTCATACCTTCTGGGTGGTTTTGTCACAGCAGATCTCCACAGCAGTGGTGCTGTTGCTTCTCAGTCAGGGCTCCTCTCCAAAGCTCTCCCTGACCACCCCGCGCCCTTTTATCTCAGTTACCTCCATTGGCTACAGCTGCTGCCCAATCAAGTACATCACAACTGCAGCCCATTTACAATAACTAGAGTCAGGGCAGGGTCACTACTACAATACAAAGATCTTTCACTGCCATACATATATTTACAATAAATACATTTAGTCAGGCCCCTACACAAAAGTACTACAACAGGCCTGCCTCCACCGCTTTTTCCTTGGGGACATTCCTAATTCCAGGCTGAAATGCCTTTCTCGTCGTCGGGTTGAGGTTAGGTAGGCCTTGTGCTAGGATTTTTAAAATCAGGAAGCCCAGACCTCCAGGCACACTGGAGCTGTGAAAGGCATCCAAAAGGGAGTGCAAAAGTGCCACAACATGGCTGCTTTCACAGCTTTTTCCTTAGGAAGAACCCTAATACCCGGCTGATTTACCTTCCTAGGGTTAATGTTAGGCTTAGGCCTAGGACTTTTAAAACCAGGAAGCCCTGTGCTCCAGGCACACTGCAGCTGTTCAAGGCATCCCAACGGGAGTGCAAAAGTGACACAACTTGGCTGCCTCCACTGCTATTTCCATGAGACCATCCCGAATCATAGGCTGATTTTCCTTCCTAGCGTTGAGGTTTGAGTTAGGCCTAGGGTTAGTGTTTTTTTAACCTGAAAGCCCTGAGTTCCAAGAACACAGCAGCTGCGAAGGACTACCCAAGAAGAGCACAAAAGTGTTGTATTCATATTGTTGCATATCATATTTCCAGAGCCTCATACCTTCTGGGTGGTTTTGTCACAGCAGATCTCCACAGCAGTGGTGCTGTTGCTTCTCAGTCAGGGCTCCTCTCCAAAGCTCTCCCTGACCACCCCGCCCCCTTTTATCTCAGTTACCTCCATGGGCTACAGCTGCTGCCCAATCAAGGACATCACAACTGCAGCCCATTTACAATAACTAGAGTCAGGGCAGGGTCACTACTACAATACAAAGATCTTTCACTGCCATACATATATTTACAATAAATACATTTAGTCAGGCCCCTACACAAAAGTACTACAACAGGCGTGCCTCCACCGCTTTTTCCTTGGGGATATTCATAATTCCAGGCTGAAATGCGTTTCTCGTCTTAGGGTTGAGGTTAGGTAGGCCTTGTGCTAGGATTTTTAAAATCAGGAAGCCCAGACCTCCAGGCACACTGGAGCTGTGAAAGGCATCCAAAAGGGAGTGCAAAAGTGCCACAACATGGCTGCTTTCACAGCTTTTTCCTTTGCACCATCCCTATACCTAGGCTGATTTATCTGCCTAGGGTTAGGGTTAGGCTTCAGCCTAGGGCTAGGATTTTTTGAACCAGGAAGCCCTGAGTTCCAGGCTTACTGCAGCTGCCAAAGGCATCCCAACGGGAGCGCAGAAGTGCCACAACTTGGCAGCTTTCACAGCTTTTTCCTTAGGAAGAACCCTCATACCCGGCTGATTTACCTTCATAGGGTTACTGTTAGGCTTAGGCCTAGGACTTTTAAAACCAGGAAGCCCTGTGCTCCAGGCACACTGCAGCTGTTCAATGCATCCCAAGGGGAGCGCAAAAGTGACACAACTTGGCTGCCTCCACTGCTATTTCCATGAGACCATCCCGAACCACAGGCTGATTTTCCTTCCTAGCGTTGAGGTATGAGTTAGGCCTAGGGTTAGGGTTCTTTTAACCAGAAAGCCCTGAGTTCCAAGAACACAGCAGCTGCGAAGGACTACCCAAGAAGTGCACAAAAGTACCACAACATGCCTGCCTCCACAGCTACTTCCTTGGGGACATCCCTAATTCCTGGCTGATTTGCCTTTCTCGTCGTCGGGTTGGGGTTAGGTAGGCCTTGTGCTAGGATTTTTAAAATCAGGAAGCCCAGACCTCCAGGCACACTGGAGCTGTGAAAGGCATCCAAAAGGGAGTGCAAAAGTGCCACAACATGGCTGCTTTCACAGCTTTTTCCTTAGGAAGAACCCTCATACCCGGCTGATTTACCTTCCTAGGGTTAATGTTAGGCTTAGGCCTAGGACTTTTAAAACCAGGAAGCCCTGTGCTCCAGGCACACTGCAGCTCTTCAAGGCATAATAAGGGGTGGGCAAAAGTGACACAACTTGGCTGCCTCCACTGCTATTTCCATGAGACCATCCCCAACCATAGGCTGATTTTCCTTCCTAGCGTTTAGGTTTGAGTTAGGCCTAGGGTTAAGGTTCTTTTAACCAGAAAGCCCTGAGTTCCAAGAACACAGCAGCTGCGAAGGACTACCCAAGAAGTGCAAAAAAGTACCACAACATGCCTGCCTCCACAGCTATTTCCTTGGGGACATGCCTAATTCCTGGCTGATTTGCCTTTCTCGTATTCGGGTTAGGGTTAGGTAGGCCTTGTGCTAGGATTTTTAAAATCAGGAAGCCCAGACCTCCAGGCACACTGGAGCTGTGAAAGGCATCCAAAAGGGAGTGCAAAAGTGCCACAACATGGCTGCTTTCACAGCTTTTTCCTTTGCACCATCCCTATACCTAGGCTGATTTATCTGCCTAGGGTTAGGGTTAGGCTTCAGCCTAGGGCTAGGATTTTTTGAACCAGGAAGCCCTGAGTTCCAGGCTTACTGCAGCTGCCAAAGGCATCCCAAAGGGAGCGCAGAAGTGCCACAACTTGGCAGCTTTCACAGCTTTTTCCTTAGGAAGAACCCTCATACCCGGCTGATTTACCTTCATAGGGTTACTGTTAGGCTTAGGCTAGGATTTTTTGAACCAGGAAGCCCTGTGCTCCAGGCACACTGCAGCTGTTCAATGCATCCCAAGGGGAGCGCAAAAGTGACACAACTTGGCTGCCTCCACTGCTATTTCCATGAGACCATCCCGAACCACAGGCTGATTTTCCTTCCTAGCGTTGAGGTATGAGTTAGGCCTAGGGTTAGGGTTCTTTTAACCAGAAAGCCCTGAGTTCCAAGAACACAGCAGCTGCGAAGGACTACCCAAGAAGTGCACAAAAGTACCACAACATGCCTGCCTCCACAGCTACTTCCTTGGGGACATCCCTAATTCCTGGCTGATTTGCCTTTCTCGTCGTCGGGTTGGGGTTAGGTAGGCCTTGTGCTAGGATTTTTAAAATCAGGAAGCCCAGACCCCCAGGCACACTGGAGCTGTGAAAGGCATCCAAAAGGGAGTGCAAAAGTGCCACAACATGGCTGCTTTCACAGCTTTTTCCTTAGGAAGAACCCTCATACCCGGCTGATTTACCTTCCTAGGGTTAATGTTAGGCTTAGGCCTAGGACTTTTAAAACCAGGAAGCCCTGTGCTCCAGGCACACTGCAGCTCTTCAAGGCATCATAAGGGGTGGGCAAAAGTGACACAACTTGGCTGCCTCCACTGCTATTTCCATGAGACCATCCCCAACCATAGGCTGATTTTCCTTCCTAGCGTTTAGGTTTGAGTTAGGCCTAGGGTTAAGGTTCTTTTAACCAGAAAGCCCTGAGTTCCAAGAACACAGCAGCTGCGAAGGACTACCCAAGAAGTGCACAAAAGTACCACAACATGCCTGCCTCCACAGCTATTTCCTTGGGGACATGCCTAATTCCTGGCTGATTTGCCTTTCTCCTATTCGGGTTAGGGTTAGGTAGGCCTTGTGCTAGGATTTTTAAAATCAGGAAGCCCAGACCTCCAGGCACACTGGAGCTGTGAAAGGCATCCAAAAGGGAGTGCAAAAGTGCCACAACATGACTGCTTTCACAGCTTTTTCCTTAGGAAGAACCCTAATACCCGGCTGATTTACCTTCCTAGGGTTACTGTTGGGCTTAGGCCTAGGACTTTTAAAACCAGGAAGCCCTGTGCTCCAGGCACACTGCAGCTGTTCAAGGCATCCCAAGGGGAGCGCAAAAGTGACACAACTTGGCTGCCTCCACTGCTATTTCCATGAGACCATCCCGAACCATAGGCTGATTTTCCTTCCTAGCGCTGAGGTTTGAGTTAGGCCTAGGGTTAGTGTTCTTTTAACCAGAAAGCCCTGAGTTCCAAGAATACAGCAGCTGCGAAGGACTACCCAAGAAGTGCACAAAACTACCACACATGCCTGCCTCCACAGCTATTTCCTTGGGGACATCCCTAATTCCAGGCTCATTTGCCTTTCTCGTCGTCGGGTTTGGGTTTGGTAGGCCTTGTGCTAGGATTTTAAAAATCAGGAAGCCCAGACCTCCAGGCACACTGGAGCTGTGAAAGGCATCCAAAAAGGGAGTGCAAAAGTGCCACAACATGGCTGCTTTCACAACTTTTTCCTTAGGAAGAACCCTAATACCCAGCTGATTTGCCTTTCTCGTCGTCGGGTTGGGGTTAGGTAGGACTTGTGCTAGGATTTTTAAAATCAGGAAGACCAGACATCCAGGCACACTGGAGCTGTGAAAGGCATCCAAAAGGGAGTGCAAAAGTGCCACAACATGGCTGCTTTCACAGCTTTTTCCGTGGCACCGTCCCTATACCTAGGCTGAATTATCTGCCTAGGGTTATGGTTAGGCTTCAGCCTAGGGCTAGGGTTTTTTGAACCAGGAAGCCCTGAGTTCCAGGCTTACTGCAGCTGCAAAAGGCATCCCAAAGGGAGCGCAGAAGTGCCACAACATGGCTGCTTTCACTGCTTTTTCCTTAGGAAGAACCCTCACACCCGGCTGATTTACCTTCCTAGGGTTACTGTTAGGCTTAGGCCTAGGACTTTTCAAACCAGGAAGCCCTGTGCTCCAGGCACGCTGCAGCTGTTCAAGGCATCCCAAGGGGAGCGCAAAAGTGACACAACTTGGCTGCCTCCACTGCTATTTCCATGAGACCATCCCGAACCACAGGCTGATTTTCCTTCCTAGCATTGAGGTATGAGTTAGGCCTAGGGTTAGGGTTCTTTTAACCAGAAAGCCCTGAGTTCCAAGAACACAGCAGCTGCGAAGGACTACCCAAGAAGTGCACAAAAGTACCACAACATGCCTGCCTCCACAGCTACTTCCTTGGGGACATCCCTAATTCCTGGCTGATTTGCCTTTCTCGTCGTCGGGTTGGGGTTAGGTAGGCCTTGTGCTAGGATTTTTAAAATCAGGAAGCCCAGACCTCCAGGCACACTGGAGCTGTGAAAGGCATCCAAAAGGGAGTGCAAAAGTGCCACAACATGGCTGCTTTCACAGCTTTTTCCTTAGGAAGAACCCTCATACCCGGCTGATTTACCTTCCTAGGGTTACTGTTGGGCTTAGGCCTAGGACTTTTAAAACCAGGAAGCCCTGTGCTCCAGGCACACTGCAGCTCTTCAAGGCATCATAAGGGGTGGGCAAAAGTGACACAACTTGGCTGCCTCCACTGCTATTTCCATGAGACCATCCCCAACCATAGGCTGATTTTCCTTCCTAGCGTTGAGGTTTGAGTTAGGCCTAGGGTTAGGGTTCTTTTAACCAGAAAGCCCTGAGTTCCAAGAACACAGCAGCTGCGAAGGACTACCCAAGAAGTGCACAAAAGTACCACAACATGCCTGCCTCCACAGCTATTTCCTTGGGGACATGCCTAATTCCTGGCTGATTTGCCTTTCTCGTCTTCGGGTTAGGGTTAGGTAGGCCTTGTGCTAGGATTTTTAAAATCAGGAAGCCCAGACCTCCAGGCACACTGGAGCTGTGAAAGGCATCCAAAAGGGAGTGCAAAAGTGCCACAACTTGGCAGCTTTCACAGCTTTTTCCTTAGGAAGAACCCTCATACCCGGCTGATTTACCTTCTTAGGGTTGCTGTTGGGCTTAGGCCTAGGACTTTTAAAACCAGGAAGCCCTGTGCTCCAGGCACACTGCAGCTGTTCAAGGCATCCCAAGGGGAGCGCAAAAGTGACACAACTTGGCTGCCTCCACTGCTATTTCCATGAGACCATCCCGAACCATAGGCTGATTTTCCTTCCTAGCGCTGAGGTTTGAGTTAGGCGTAGGGTTAGTGTTCTTTTAACCAGAAAGCCCTGAGTTCCAAGAATACAGCAGCTGCGAAGGACTACCCAAGAAGTGCACAAAAGTACCACACATGCCTGCCTCCACAGCTATTTCCTTGGGGACATCCCTAATTCCAGGCTCATTTGCCTTTCTCGTCGTCGGGTTGGGGTTTGGTAGGCCTTGTGCTAGGATTTTTAAAATCAGGAAGCCCAGACCTCCAGGCACACTGGAGCTGTGAAAGGCATCCAAAAGGGAGTGCAAAAGTGCCACAACATGGCTGCTTTCACAGCTTTTTCCTTAGGAAGAACCCTAATACCCGGCTGATTTACCTTCCTAGGGTTACTGTTAGGCTTGGGCCAAGGACTTTTAAAACCAGGAAGCCCTGTGCTCCAGGCACACTGCAGCTGTTCAAGGCATCCCAACGGGAGCGCAAAAGTGACACAACTTGGCTGCCTCCACTGCTATTTCCATGAGACCATCCCCAACCTTAGGCTGGTTTTCCTTCCTAGCGTTGAGTTTTGAGTTAGGCCTATGGTTAGTGTTCTTTTAACCTGAAAGCCCTGAGTTCCAAGAACACAGCAGCTGCGAAGGACTACCCAAGAAGAGCACAAAAGTTTTGTATTCATATTGTTGCATATCATATTTCCAGAGCCTCATACCTTCTGGGTGGTTTTGTCACAGCAGATCTCCACAGCAGTGGTGCTGTTGCTTCTCAGTCAGGGCTCCTCTCCCAAGCTCTCCCTGACCACCCCGCCCCCTTTTATCTCAGTTACCTCCATGGGCTGCAGCTGCTGCCCAATCAAGGACATCACAGCTGAAGCCCATTTACAATAACTAGAGTCAGTCCAGGGTCACTACTACAATATAAAGTGATCGTTAACTGCCATACAGATATTTACAATAAATACATTTAGTCAGACCCCTACACAGAAGTACTACAACAGGCCTGCCTCCACCGCTTTTTCCTTGGGGACAGCCCTAATTCCAGGCTGAAATGCCTTTCTCGTCTTCGGGTTGAGGTTAGGTAGGCCTTGTGCTAGGATTTTTAAAATCAGGAAGCCCAGACCTCCAGGCACACTGGAGATGTGAAAGGCATCCAAAAGGGAGTGCAAAAGTGCCACAACATGGCTGCTTTCACAGCTTTTTCCTTTGCACCATCCCTATACCTAGGCTGATTTATCTGCCTAGGGTTAGGGTTAGGCTTCAGCCTAGGGCTAGGATTTTTTGAACCAGGAAGCCCTGAGTTCCAGGCTTACTGCAGCTGCCAAAGGCATCCCAAAGAGAGCGCAGAAGTGCCACAACATGGCTGCTTTCACAGCTTTTTCCTTAGGAAGAACCCTCATACCCGGCTGATTTACCTTCCTAGGGTTACTGTTAGGCTTAGGCCTAGGACCGTTAAAACCAGGAAGCCCTGTGCTCCAGGCACACTCCAGCTGTTCCAGGCATCCCAAGGGAAGGGCAAAAGTGACAAAACTTGGCTGCCTCCACTGCTATTTCCATGAGACCATCCCCAACCATAGGCTGATTTTCCTTCCTAGCGTTGAGGTTTGAGTTAGGCCTAGCGTTAGTGTTCTTTTAACCAGAAAGCCCTGAGTTCAAAGAACACAGCAGCTGCGAAAGTATACCCAAGAAGAGCACAAAAGTACCACCACATGCCTGCCTCCACAGCGATTTCCTTGGGGACATCCCCAATTCCTGGGTGATTTGCCTTTATCATCGTCGGGTTGGGGTTAGGTAGGCCTTGTGCTAGGATTTTTAAAATCAGGAAGCCCAGACCTCCAGGCACACTGGAGCTGTGAAAGGCATCCAAAAGGGAGTGCAAAAGTGCCACAACATGGCTGCTTTCACAGCTTTTTCCTTTGCACCATCCCTATACCTAGGCTGATTTATCTGCCTAGGGTTAGGGTTAGGCTTCAGCCTAGGGCTAGGATTTTTTGAACCAGGAAGCCCTGAGTTCCAGGCTTACTGCAGCTGCCAAAGGCATCCCAAAGGGAGCGCAGAAGTGCCACAACTTGGCAGCTTTCACAGCTTTTTCCTTAGGAAGAACCTTCATACCTGGCTGATTTACCTTCCTAGGGTTAATGTTAGGCTTAGGCCTAGGACTTTTAAAACCAGGAAGCCCTGTGCTCCAGGCACACTGCAGCTGTTCAAGGCATCCCAACGGGAGTGCAAAAGTGACACAACTTGGCTGCCTCCACTGCTATTTCCATGAGACCATCCCGAATCATAGGCTGATTTTCCTTCCTAGCGTTGAGGTTTGAGTTAGGCCTAGGGTTAGTGTTTTTTTAACCTGAAAGCCCTGAGTTCCAAGAACACAGCAGCTGCGAAGGACTACCCAAGAAGAGCACAAAAGTGTTGTATTCATATTGTTGCATATCATATTTCCAGAGCCTCATACCTTCTGGGTGGTTTTGTCACAGCAGATCTCCACAGCAGTGGTGTTGTTGCTTCTCAGTCAGGGCTCCTCTCCAAAGCTCTCCCTGACCACCCCGCCCCCTTTTATCTCAGTTACCTCCATGGGCTACAGCTGCTGCCCAATCAAGGACATCACAACTGCAGCCCATTTACAATAACTAGAGTCAGGGCAGGGTCACTACTACAATACAAAGATCTTTCACTGCCATACATATATTTACAATAAATACATTTAGTCAGGCCCCTACACAAAAGTACTACAACAGGCGTGCCTCCACCGCTTTTTCCTTGGGGATATTAATAATTCCAGGCTGAAATGCGTTTCTCGTCTTAGGGTTGAGGTTAGGTAGGCCTTGTGCTAGGATTTTTATAATCAGGAAGCCCAGACCTCCAGGCAGACTGGAAATGTGAAAGGCATCCAAAAGGGAGTGCAAAAGTGCCACAACATGGCTGCTTTCACAGCTTTTTCCTTAGGAAGAACCCTCATACCCGGCTGATTTACCTTCCTAGGGTTAATGTTAGGCTTAGGCCTAGGACTTTTCAAACCAGGAAGCCCTGTGCTCCAGGCACACTGCAGCTCTTCAAGGCATCATAATGGGTGGGCAAAAGTGACACAACTTGGCTGCCTCCACTGCTCTTTCCATGAGACCATCCCCAACCATAGGCTGATTTTCCTTCCTAGCGTTGAGGTTTGAGTTAGGCCTAGGGTTAAGGTTCTTTTAACCAGAAAGCCCTGAGTTCCAAGAACACAACAGCTGCGAAGGACTACCCAAGAAGTGCACAAAAGTACCACAACATGCCTGCCTCCACAGCTATTTCCTTGGGGACATGCCTAATTCCTGGCTGATTTGCCTTTCTCGTCTTCGGGTTAGGGTTAGGTAGGCCTTGTGCTAGGATTTTTAAAATCAGGAAGCCCAGACCTCCAGGCACACTGGAGCTGTGAAAGGCATCCAAAAGGGAGTGCAAAAGTGCCACAACATGACTGCTTTCACAGCTTTTTCCTTAGGAAGAACCCTCATACCCGGCTGATTTACCTTCCTAGGGTTACTGTTGGGCTTAGGCCTAGGACTTTTAAAACCAGGAAGCCCTGTGCTCCAGGCACACTGCAGCTGTTCAAGGCATCCCAAGGGGAGCGCAAAAGTGACACAACTTGGCTGCCTCCACTGCTATTTCCATGAGACCATCCCCAAACATAGGCTGATTTTCCTTCCTAGCGTTGAGGTTTGAGTTAGGCCTAGGGTTAGTGTTCTTTTAACCAGAAAGCCCTGAGTTCCAAGAACACAGCAGCTGCGAAAGTACACCCAAGAAGAGCACAAAAGTACCACAACATGCCTGCCTCCACAGCGATTTCCTTGGGGACATCCCTAATTCCTGGCTGATTTGCCTTTCTCGTCGTCAGGTTGGGGTTAGGTAGGACTTGTGCTAGGATTTTTAAAATCAGGAAGCCCAGACCTCCAGGCACACTGGAGCTGTGAAAGGCATCCAAAAGGGAGTGCAAAAGTGCCACAACATGGCTGCTTTCACAGCTTTTTCCTTGGCAACATCCCTATACCTAGGCTGATTTATCTGCCTAGGGTTAGGGTTAGGCTTCAGCCTAGGGCTAGGATTTTTGGAACCAGGAAGCCCTGAGTTCCAGGCTTACTGCAGCTGCCAAAGGCATCCCAAAGGGAGCGCAGAAGTGCCACAACATGGCTGCTTTCACAGCTTTTTCCTTAGGAAGAACCCTAATACCTGCCTGATTTACCTTCCTAGGGTTACTGTTAGGCTTAGGCCTAGGACTTTTAAAACCAGGAAGCCCTGTGCTCCAGGCACACTGCAGCTGTTCAAGGCATCCCAGCGGGAGTGCAAAAGTGACACAACTTGGCTGCCTCCACTGCTATTTCCATGAGACCATCCCGAACCATAGGCTGATTTTCCTTCCTAGCGTTGAGGTTTGAGTTAGGCCTAGGGTTAGGGTTCTTTTAACCTGAAAGCCCCGAGTTCCAAGAACACAGCAGCTGTGAAGGACTACCCAAGAAGAGCACAAAAGTACCACAACATGCCTGCCTCCACAGCTATTTCCTTGGGGACATCCCTAATTCCTGGCTGATTTGCCTTTCTCGTCGTCGGGTTGGGGTTAGGTAGGCCTTGTGCTAGGATTTTTAAAATCAGGAAGCCCAGACCTCCAGGCACACTGGAGCTGTGAAAGGCATCCAAAAGGGAGTGCAAAAGTGCCACAACATGGCTGCTTTCACAACTTTTTCCTTAGGAAGAACCCTAATACCCAGCTGATTTACCTTCCCAGGGTTAGTGCTAGGCTTAGGCCTAGGATTTTTAAAATCAGGAAGCCCAGACCTCCAGGCACACTGGAGCTGTGAAAGGCATCCAAAAGGGAGTGCAAAAGTGCCACAACATGGCTGCTTTCACAGCTTTTTCGTTGGCACCATCCCTATACCTAGGCTGATTTATCTGCCTAGGGTTAGGGTTAGGGTTCGGCCTAGGGCTAGGATTGTTTGAACCAGGAAGCCCTGAGTTCCAGGCTTACTGCAGCTGCCAAAGGCATCCCAAAGGGAGCTCAGAAATGCCACAACATGGCTGCTTTCACAGCTTTTTCCTTTGGAAGAACCCTCATACCCGGCTGATTTACCTTCCTAGGGTTACTGTTAGGCTTAGGCCTAGGACTTTTAAAACCAGGAAGCCCTGTGCTCCAGGCACACTGCAGCTGTTCAAGGCATCCGAAAGGGAGGGCAAAAGTGACACAACTTGGCTGCCTCCACTGCTATTTCCATGAGACCATCCCCAACCATAGGCTGATTTTCCTTCCTAGCGTTGAGGTTTGAGTTAGGCCTAGGATTAGTGTTCTTTTAACCAGAAAGCCCTGAGTTCCAAGAACACAGCAGCTGCGAAAGTACACCCAAGAAGAGCACAAAAGTACCACCACATGCCTGCCTCCACAGCGATTTCCTTGGGGACATCCCTAATTCCTGGCTGATTTGCCTTTCTCGTCGTCAGGTTGGGGTTAGGTAGGACTTGTGCTAGGATTTTTAAAATCAGGAAGCCCAGACCTCCAGGCACACTGGAGCTGTGAAAGGCATCCAAAAGGGAGTGCAAAAGTGCCACAACATGGCTGCTTTCACAGCTTTTTCCTTGGCACCATCCCTATACCTAGGCTGATTTATCTGCCTAGGGTTAGGGTTCAGCCTAGGGCTAGGATTTTTTGAACCAGGAAGCCCTGAGTTCCAGGCTTACTGCAGCTGCCAAAGGCATCCCAAAGGGAGCGCAGAAGTGCCACAACTTGGCAGCTTTCACAGCTTTTTCCTTAGGAAGAACCTTCATACCCGGCTGATTTACCTTCCTAGGGTTACTGTTAGGCTTAGGCCTAGGACTTTTAAAACCAGGAAGCCCTGTGCTCCAGGCACACTGCAGCTGTTCAAGGCATCCCAACGGGAGTGCAAAAGTGACACAACTTGGCTGCCTCCACTGCTATTTCCATGAGACCATCCCGAATCATAGGCTGATTTTCCTTCCTAGCGTTGAGGTTTGAGTTAGGCCTAGGGTTAGTGTTTTTTTAACCTGAAAGCCCTGAGTTCCAAGAACACAGCAGCTGCGAAGGACTACCCAAGAAGAGCACAAAAGTGTTGTATTCATATTGTTGCATATCATATTTCCAGAGCCTCATACCTTCTGGGTGGTTTTGTCACAGCAGATCTCCACAGCAGTGGTGTTGTTGCTTCTCAGTCAGGGCTCCTCTCCAAAGCTCTCCCTGACCACCCCGCCCCCTTTTATCTCAGTTACCTCCATGGGCTACAGCTGCTGCCCAATCAAGGACATCACAACTGCAGCCCATTTACAATAACTAGAGTCAGGGCAGGGTCACTACTACAATACAAAGATCTTTCACTGCCATACATATATTTACAATAAATACATTTAGTCAGGCCCCTACACAAAAGTACTACAACAGGCCTGCCTCCACCGCTTTTTCCTTGGGGATATTAATAATTCCAGGCTGAAATGCGTTTCTCGTCTTAGGGTTGAGGTTAGGTAGGCCTTGTGCTAGGATTTTTATAATCAGGAAGCCCAGACCTCCAGGCAGACTGGAAATGTGAAAGGCATCCAAAAGGGAGTGCAAAAGTGCCACAACATGGCTGCTTTCACAGCTTTTTCCTTAGGAAGAACCCTCATACCCGGCTGATTTACCTTCCTAGGGTTAATGTTAGGCTTAGGCCTAGGACTTTTCAAACCAGGAAGCCCTGTGCTCCAGGCACACTGCAGCTCTTCAAGGCATCATAATGGGTGGGCAAAAGTGACACAACTTGGCTGCCTCCACTGCTCTTTCCATGAGACCATCCCCAACCATAGGCTGATTTTCCTTCCTAGCGTTGAGGTTTGAGTTAGGCCTAGGGTTAAGGTTCTTTTAACCAGAAAGCCCTGAGTTCCAAGAACACAGCAGCTGCGAAGGACTACCCAAGAAGTGCACAAAAGTACCACAACATGCCTGCCTCCACAGCGATTTCCTTGGGGACATCCCTAATTCCTGGCTGATTTGCCTTTCTCGTCGTCAGGTTGGGGTTAGGTAGGACTTGTGCTAGGATTTTTAAAATCAGGAAGCCCAGACCTCCAGGCACACTGGAGCTGTGAAAGGCATCCAAAAGGGAGTGCAAAAGTGCCACAACATGGCTGCTTTCACAGCTTTTTCCTTGGCACCATCCCTATACCTAGGCTGATTTATCTGCCTAGGGTTAGGGTTCAGCCTAGGGCTAGGATTTTTTGAACCAGGAAGCCCTGAGTTCCAGGCTTACTGCAGCTGCCAAAGGCATCCCAAAGGGAGCGCAGAAGTGCCACAACTTGGCAGCTTTCACAGCTTTTTCCTTAGGAAGAACCTTCATACCCGGCTGATTTACCTTCCTAGGGTTACTGTTAGGCTTAGGCCTAGGACTTTTAAAACCAGGAAGCCCTGTGCTCCAGGCACACTGCAGCTGTTCAAGGCATCCCAACGGGAGTGCAAAAGTGACACAACTTGGCTGCCTCCACTGCTATTTCCATGAGACCATCCCGAATCATAGGCTGATTTTCCTTCCTAGCGTTGAGGTTTGAGTTAGGCCTAGGGTTAGTGTTTTTTTAACCTGAAAGCCCTGAGTTCCAAGAACACAGCAGCTGCGAAGGACTACCCAAGAAGAGCACAAAAGTGTTGTATTCATATTGTTGCATATCATATTTCCAGAGCCTCATACCTTCTGGGTGGTTTTGTCACAGCAGATCTCCACAGCAGTGGTGTTGTTGCTTCTCAGTCAGGGCTCCTCTCCAAAGCTCTCCCTGACCACCCCGCCCCCTTTTATCTCAGTTACCTCCATGGGCTACAGCTGCTGCCCAATCAAGGACATCACAACTGCAGCCCATTTACAATAACTAGAGTCAGGGCAGGGTCACTACTACAATACAAAGATCTTTCACTGCCATACATATATTTACAATAAATACATTTAGTCAGGCCCCTACACAAAAGTACTACAACAGGCGTGCCTCCACCGCTTTTTCCTTGGGGATATTAATAATTCCAGGCTGAAATGCGTTTCTCGTCTTAGGGTTGAGGTTAGGTAGGCCTTGTGCTAGGATTTTTATAATCAGGAAGCCCAGACCTCCAGGCACACTGGAGCTGTGAAAGGCATCCAAAAGGGAGTGCAAAAGTGCCACAACATGGCTGCTTTCACAGCTTTTTCCTTAGGAAGAACCCTCATACCCGGCTGATTTACCTTCCTAGGGTTAATGTTAGGCTTAGGCCTAGGACTTTTCAAACCAGGAAGCCCTGTGCTCCAGGCACACTGCAGCTCTTCAAGGCATCATAATGGGTGGGCAAAAGTGACACAACTTGGCTGCCTCCACTGCTCTTTCCATGAGACCATCCCCAACCATAGGCTGATTTTCCTTCCTAGCGTTGAGGTTTGAGTTAGGCCTAGGGTTAAGGTTCTTTTAACCAGAAAGCCCTGAGTTCCAAGAACACAACAGCTGCGAAGGACTACCCAAGAAGTGCACAAAAGTACCACAACATGCCTGCCTCCACAGCTATTTCCTTGGGGACATGCCTAATTCCTGGCTGATTTGCCTTTCTCCTCTTCGGGTTAGGGTTAGGTAGGCCTTGTGCTAGGATTTTGAAAATCAGGAAGCCCAGACCTCCAGGCACACTGGAGCTGTGAAAGGCATCCAAAAGGGAGTGCAAAAGTGCCACAACATGACTGCTTTCACAGCTTTTTCCTTAGGAAGAACCCTCATACCCGGCTGATTTACCTTCCTAGGGTTACTGTTGGGCTTAGGCCTAGGACTTTTAAAACCAGGAAGCCCTGTGCTCCAGGCACACTGCAGCTGTTCAAGGCATCCCAAGGGGAGCGCAAAAGTGACACAACTTGGCTGCCTCCACTGCTATTTCCATGAGACCATCCCCAAACATAGGCTGATTTTCCTTCCTAGCGCTGAGGTTTGAGTTAGGCCTAGGGTTAGTGTTCTTTTAACCAGAAAGCCCTGAGTTCCAAGAATACAGCAGCTGCGAAAGTATACCCAAGAAGAGCACAAAAGTACCACAACATGCCTGCCTCCACAGCGATTTCCTTGGGGACATCCCCAATTCCTGGGTGATTTGCCTTTATCATCGTCGGGTTGGGGTTAGGTAGGCCTTGTGCTAGGATTTTTAAAATCAGGAAGCCCAGACCTCCAGGCACACTGGAGCTGTGAAAGGCATCCAAAAGGGAGTGCAAAAGTGCCACAACATGGCTGCTTTCACAGCTTTTTCCTTTGCACCATCCCTATACCTAGGCTGATTTATCTGCCTAGGGTTAGGGTTAGGCTTCAGCCTAGGGCTAGGATTTTTTGAACCAGGAAGCCCTGAGTTCCAGGCTTACTGCAGCTGCCAAAGGCATCCCAAAGGGAGCGCAGAAGTGCCCCAACTTGGCAGCTTTCACAGCTTTTTCCTTAGGAAGAACCCTCATACCCGGCTGATTTACCTTCATAGGGTTACTGTTAGGCTTAGGCCTAGGACTTTTAAAACCAGGAAGCCCTGTGCTCCAGGCACACTGCAGCTGTTCAAGGCATCCCAAGGGGAGCGCAAAAGTGACACAACTTGGCTGCCTCCACTGCTATTTCCATGAGACCATCCCCAAACATAGGCTGATTTTCCTTCCTAGCGTTGAGGTTTGAGTTAGGCCTAGGGTTAGTGTTCTTTTAACCTGAAAGCCCTGAGTTCCAAGAACACAGCAGCTGCGAAGGACTACCCAAGAAGAGCACAAAAGTTTTGTATTCATATTGTTGCATATCATATTTCCAGAGCCTCATACCTTCTGGGTGGTTTTGTCACAGCAGATCTCCACAGCAGTGGTGCTGTTGCTTCTCAGTCAGGGCTCCTCTCCAAAGCTCTCCCTGACCACCCCGCCCCCTTTTATCTCAGTTACCTCCATTGGCTACAGCTGCTGCCCAATCAAGGACATCACAACTGCAGCCCATTTACAATAACTAGAATCTGGGCAGGGTCACTACTACAATACAAAGATCTTTCACTGCCATACATATATGTGGAGAGCATTATTAATAATTGGTTAGCTGAGAAAGGCCACACTGATATAATGCCACTGGTTAAACTGAAGGAGAAAAGTCAGCAGTCAGCAAGCTGAAAGGAAGAGTCAGCAGCGACCTTGCTGCAACATGAGGATAGGGAGTTGAGATTAGCCCTGAATACATCCTAAGAATATGTAGAAAGTATCAAAAGTAGAACCATAGGAATGTAGAAGTAGGCGTAGATGCTGATATGCAAGCTGACCAATCCTGAGCTCAACTTTTGCAATATGCATGAAGCTCATTACCAACTGTATTTAACCCGCCGTACTGATCAATAAAATCGAGCCTGTGATGATCAAACTGATGTCCTGGTTCCCTTCCGTCGACAAATGGTGGAGAATGCGGGCATAACCGAATCTCTGCCCTTTTTCTCGGATTAAAAGAAAAAGGGATTACGCCACGGTCCGGAAGTTGGGTTTGGGTCCCAGCAGCCGGGACGGTGCCGGAATTTGAAGCACCCTTAAGGTTCACAACCGTGACTTAAGCCAATACGTGTCGCAGGAGCCTGGAGAGCTGCAACAGCGCGCGCTGATTAATAGGTATGGATAGGCAAGCGGCATATGATTTATTTACCGCCTATTTAGAGCGGCGTGGGATAAAAGGGATAGATTTAAAAAAGGAGTTACCAGGGTTATTAGCTTATGGCCATTCTAAGGGTATCTTTTCTAATCCTCATACAGTTCATGAGTTATCAGAGTGGAGAAAGTTTGGGGAAATATTGTGGGATACAGTGCTAGACGACGATAAGTCAGCAAAGAAATTTGGGAAGTTATGGCGGGTGGTGTATAACACGTTACTTCAGCAGGTCTCTGAGAGAAAGGCAGCAGAAAGGGCAACAGAAGCTCATAAGAGGAATATAGGGTATGGTCGTGAAGATGATCCCCTGGCACCCTCTGTAACTAAGGTACTTATGCCTAAGAGTCCCCAGCAAAGTGGTGTGGAGGATTTCTCTATAGGCGCAGTGGAACCGTCTGCACCTTTCCTGTCAGAGGGGGAGGGCGAGTCGGATGGTGGGGGGAGGGGCAAGCCAGCTTCGCCTCCGCCGCCAGCCTTGCCTCCGCCGCTTCCCCTCAATGAGCCGGCTCCGGTTACAGCTTCGGTGGGGGAGGGGCCCATTTCCCCGCCCGAGGCGGCTCCAGCGGGGGGGCTGGTTCCTCCCCGCAGGTTGGCTCAGCGTGAGCCGGCTCCGGTTTCACTGTCAGCTCCAGCGGGGGAGGGGGGGCTCCCGCTTCCCCCGCACGAGCCAGCCTCTGCTTCACTGCCCCCCCCCGCGCGAAACCTCGGTGTCTGCACCGAAGCGCCAGCAGCATAGCACCCTTAAAGGGCCAGATCCCATCCCAGGGGCACACCGTGATCCATGGGGGGAGATGGCTAAACAGAGGAGGGAAGCTTGGGCTGCTTTGGCGAAAGAAGTAATGCAAATGGGGGATGGTGAGGCGGTGGAAATAGCTTCTAGTCTTGCATGTCCAGTTACATACACACCACAGTATGATGCACAGGGGAACCTTACGCATAATATAGCAGAATATACTCCCTTAGATTGGAAGCTGTTAACTCAGCTACGTTCTACGGTTAGTCAGTTTGGAGTAAAAAGTGAACCTGTTAAGCAAATGTTAGATTATCTTTTTAATACTCAGGTTTTATGTCCTAATGATT
Source organism: Melospiza georgiana (assembly GCF_028018845.1). Classification (NCBI taxonomy): domain Eukaryota; kingdom Metazoa; phylum Chordata; class Aves; order Passeriformes; family Passerellidae; genus Melospiza; species Melospiza georgiana. The sequence continues at coordinate 20,515,869 of NC_080441.1, read as the reverse complement.
TAAGAGGAATAGTTCGGTTGATATTCACTCAGCATCAGCAGTTATTGTTTAATGCCCATTGGCACGCGTTGGTAAATGAATCGGTTGCTGTACAACGAGCCCAGGGAGACCCATTACATGGGGTGACAGTAGAGGAGCTGATGGGCTTAGGGGCATATTTGCGTACAGAGGCACAGATGATATCGGGAGCTGATAAACTTAGAGAGTCTATGAGGTTGGTGCGTGCTGCAATAGATATGGTTAAAGAGCCAGGAGGGCTACCGGCTTATATGGGTATTAAGCAAGGAAGGGAGGAATCATTTGGAAATTTTATAGATAGAGCAGCTACTGCTATAGATCGGGCTGGTGTGGCAGATTACATGAAGGGGGCGCTATTGAAGCAGTGTGCCTTGCAAAATAGCAATCCAGCAACCCAGAGAGTGTTAGCTACTTTAGGGGCAAATTGGACTATTGAGGAAGCATTAGAGCGAATGGCATTGATGCCAACAGCTTCACAGGCATTTATAGCAGAAGCCTTAAAGGAATTAGGATTGGGGTTGCAAAAGCAAGCAGAGTCCACTCAAAATCAGGTGCTAGCTGCTCTTGCTCCTCTCCGAAATGGCTCTCTGGCATTCACTCAAGGGGGTTCAAAGCCATTCCTCAAGTGTTACCGATGCGGCAACGAAGGACATACACGTCGAACGTGCCGAGCAACTGGCGTATGGTGTCAACACTGCCGATCCAGCTCCCACAACACTACGGCTTGTAGGCGCCGGTCGGGAAACCATTTGCAGAGCGCGAATCATGGGGGCCGCGCCCAGACACAAGTTGCCGCCGTGACATCGGAGACACCAGCAGCTGCCGTGACATCGCCGCCACCTCCTGTCTGCAACCCGCAACAACCGGGAGCCTCGGCTTGGACTTATCAGCAGCAGTAGACGTCACACTAATGACAAACCGGCCTGAGAGGATACCCACTGGAATAAAGGGTCCTCTTATACTAAATGGACAAACATGTGGAGCATTATTGCTGGGACGTTCCTCTATAACTATGTTGGGATTATTTGTTTTGCCTGGTGTTATCGATGCGGACTTTACAGGGGAAATACAAATTATGGCTTACACCCTTTATCCTCCAATTAAAATTACAAAAGGACAACGCATTGCACAATTGGTGCCACTGTCACAAATGACATCAGGAATACAACCATTTACTGGACAAGCACGGGATGAAAAAGGTTTTGGCTCTACTGGTGTTACACTTTTAACTGTGGATTTACAAAATAGACCAAAACAAAAAGTTGAAATTACCTATGGGCATCAAAGCATAACCCTTTATGGATTATTGGACACAGGAGCAGATACTAGCATCATTTCTCCAGAAGCCTGGCCACAACATTGGCCTCTATTTCCTTCATCAAACATGCTCACAGGAGTAGGAGGATTTACATTGGCAAGCAGGTCGCCGTCTTTGTCTGTGTGCATTGAGAATCAACAAATATCTGCTGTGTTTTCAATTGTTCAACTGCCTCCTACAGTTTCCTGTTTAATTGGAAGGGACATTTTAACACAATTGGGAGTGGTGTTAACTAATCAGCACCCTTTGGGGTAATTGCCATTGCTTGGACTTTCCCCATTCCACTCACCTGGAAAACGGATACACCGGTGATGGTTAAGCAATGGCCATTAAAAGGGGAGAGTCTTATGCATGCCCATGAATTGGTACAGGAACAATATACAAAGGGACACCTGCGACTGTCCACAAGCCCTTGGAATACACCTATTTTTGTAATCAAAAAGAAATCAGGGAAATATCGTTTGATACATGATTTGAGGGCTGTAAATGACCAAATGGAACCAATGGGAGCCTTACAGCCTGGTCTTCCAAATCCAGCTATGATTCCAGAACACTGGCCACTTTTAATTATTGACCTAAAGGATTGTTTTTTCACTATTGGCCTGCATCCTGATGACATGAAGAGATTTGCTTTTACTTTACCAGCAATAAATCGTGGGGAACCAGATAAAAGATTTGAATGGACATCTCTTCCGCAGGGCATGCGCAACTCCCCCACTTTATGTCAGCTTTATGTTGATGCAGCATTACAGCCACTACGTCGTAAATGGCCAGCAACTATAATATATCATTATATGGACGATATTTTGTTTGCACAGCAACAGCCATTCTCCTCTTTACAGATTAACACCATTAAAAATACTCTTGCTGCATATTCACTTGTTATTGCTGCAGAGAAAATTCAGACTACAAAGCCCTGGAAATATTTGGGATGGACTTTGACGGATCAAATAGTGATACCACAAAAACTGGAATTACAATTGGACATTAAAACACTACATGATGCACAGAAGTTGCTGGGAGACTTACAGTGGCTGAAGCCTATTGTGGGAATACCAAATCACTTATTAGAAGCCCTACGGCCCTTGTTAAAAGGTGTGGACCCTACTACTCCTGTACACCTGACAAAGGAGCATCATCTTGCCTTGCAGCAAATTAGTAACTGTGTACAGCAAGGGTATGTGTCTCGTCGACAACTCGACCACCCCATTGACCTTACTATTTGGAATAGCCCTTGCCACTTGCTTGGTGCTCTCTCTCAGTTGCAAAAGAAAACGGGGGAGATACGGGTGTTGGAATGGTTATCACCACCACTACAGCATAAGAAAACAATATCTTCAAAAATTGAACAATTGGCTGCATTAATCAAAAAGGGGCGTCTCAGAATTCTTGAAGTGGATGGTAGAGAGCCTGCTACTATTAGATTGCCTATGGAAAAAGAAACCTTGGACTGGTACTTGATAAATTCAAAGAATTTACAAGAAGCATTATTGATGTCACCTGCTAAAGTAGAGACTAGTAAATTAGTGCCTAGAGATTTGCAATGGATGACAGAATGGAACTGGATTACTCGACCTTTGAGAGAAGAAAACCCCATAGAAGGAGCTATTACAGTTTTTACAGATGCAGGAAAGAAATCAAGGCGTGCTGCTGTTACCTGGCAAGAAAAAGGACAATGGAAGCATCAACTCCTCACCGCAGACCCTGCAGATAGCTTACAAACTTTGGAATTGTTAGCAGTAGTATGGGCGGTGTCCAACTTACAAGAGCCTTTAAATGTGGTCACAGACTCTATGTATGTTGCAGGAGTAGTCAAACGAATAGAGGAAGCAGCAATTAAGGAAGTGAATAATAAACGATTGTATGAGTTACTGATACAGTTAAGGAAGGCTTTACGAGAAAGAAATGCAGCATATTCTGTGATTCATATTAGGAGCCATAAGTGGTCTGAAGGTTTAGGAGAAGGGAATGAACGTGCAGATAAATTGGTTACCCTACCCATTGATAATTCTTGTCCTATTGACAAGCACACATTGGCCAGAGAAGCACATAGTAGATATCATCAAAATGCAAGAGGTTTGGCAAAACACTTTGAGCTGAGTTTGTCAGAAGCCAAGGCCATTGTCAGAGCATGTCCAACATGTAGTTATCATAATGGAGGGATAGGTCTAGGCATCGGGGTTAATCCTCGAGGTTTAAAAATAAATGAGATATGGCAAATGGATGTTACACACGTAGCTAGATTCGGTAAAGTCAAGCATGTGCACGTCACCATAGATACATACAGTCATTATATATGGGCTACGGCTCAGGCAGGACAGAAAGCTATACAGGTTATCAGACATCTGTTAAGTTGTTTTGCTGTTATGGGAGTTCCAAAGAGTATCAAAACAGATAATGGTCGAGGTTATGTAAGTGCTAGGGTCCGGAAATTTTTGAATCAGTGGTCTGTTAAGCACGTGACAGGTATTCCACACTCTTCTACTGGACAGGCAATAGTGGAAAGAGCAAACGGTACCCTTAAGCAGTATATTGAAAAACATCAAGATTTGACAGATCCACAAGCATGTTTGGCTAAGGTTTTGTATGTGATTAATCATTTATGCATTTTTGGGGAAGATGATACCCCCCCTGCAATGAAACATCATCCAAGGTCAGGTCAGGAAAATACTAAGGAAACAGAGGTCTGGGTTAAGTATAAGAACCCAAGCACAGGATAATGGGAAAAACCTGCAAAAGTATTATATTGGGGTCGGGGGTATCTTTGTGTTTCCTCACCTACAGGGCCTTTGTGGGTGCCTGCTAAGTGGACTAAACCTGTTTTTGATGCAGCCTCTGGTGGATCGCCTTACGGAGGAGGACAAGGAGCGACTGGGGAAGAAACTGCTTCTAGTCCTACAACCACTACTGTTTCAATTGAAGGGGTACTCGGAAGCGGTGGACAGAGCACTGACACGTCACTATCGGACAGCCCAGGAGTTGATTCGTTTCATTGACTCATTATCAACTTTTCATTTGACAGATCCAGCGAAACTATATTGCCTTGACTGTCACAATCCACATTGTGCTGCCTGGATAGCTCTACGTTGTGGGGGTTGTAAAAGAACTTTTTGGATAGAACAATCATTATTACGGGATTTGTGGTGTCATACTTGTGAACACGAGCACACGTGGGGTAAAAGCTGGCAAGATGAACTAAGGAGACAAACGGGGCAAAACGCACATATAGCTTTAAATCTTTATGAGTCTCCTGAACAGAAGGTTCTTGCTTATTATCGATGGGAAATACAATGTATTGTAAATAGAATTAAGGTTCAAAGTAAATCACGTATAGTTTCTATAAGGTGTAGGAAATTAGTGCCTTTAACACAGCATTCAGTTGTAGGACCCTTCCAAGGGGATCCTGATAGAGCACTAGATTGCTGCATTGATAAGTTGAAAAAATTAAGTTTGAAAGTGGCAGGACCAGTGAAATTAGGAGCAGCAAGATTGAAGACAGATAAGAAAAAGAAGGCAAAAAGGGGAACTCATTTGAATAGGGGTATCAGTGATTGCTAATTAATTTTCTATGATTAGAACAATTTTACTGTTGTGGGACCCTCGGGAGGATATAGTTGTTGAGGAGGATAACGAACAAGAACTACGATTACGAAATAAGATACACCTTGTGTTAAAGAAGGACCTTGAGCTGTTAGCCTCATATAGTAAAAAGGCTGAAGAGGCTTTGCGATCACCACCATTGAATTGGTTGCTTTGGGTTGAAGATACACAATTTTATACTGGTCCTTACTTGCATTCGCTTCCTTGTTATGTTTGCAAAAAGGATAAAGATAAATGCTATGCATGGGTAGCTTTGCATTGTGCAGATTGTAATCAGGTTTATTGGTATTCACAGAAGTCATTGGGATATTTATGGTGTGCCCCTTGTTTTGGAAAGTGGATTCGAAATCATATCTGGGTTAGAGCTCTTGAACAAAGTACTGGCCTGCCAGGACGGACAGGATTACAGCTCTTTGAGAGTGCAGAACAAGTGGTTATAGCATATCTTAGGTGGAAGTTACAGGAAAACCTTAGAATATTTGAAATTACTAGAGCCTCACGTATCATAGCAGCTCGCTGCAAAGCTGATTTGCCTTCAAACTTACCTCGTGCTATACTTGTGAGCAAGGATGCTGATTTAGAATTAGATCAGTATATTCAAGAGTTGACTCAGCCTTACAATAGTCAATCTAGCAAACCAGGGAAAAGACAGCGAAGAAAGAAAAAACAACGTAAGCAGAAGGAAGAAAAGGAGAAGCAAAGTAAGCAGAAAGAAAAATGAGGTTTGTTTTTGTAATACTGCTCAATGCTGTAGCAAGTGAAGCAGTAGGAGTAACACACTTTAGTCAACCAAGGGAAAATTTATGGGTAACACTTGCTAATCAAACTAACCAATCATCACTTTGTCTTAGCCTTGGAGGAGTCACTAACCCATTTCGAACATGCCTGGTGGGACTTCCGGTGTGGTCTCCTGGAGAATTTTGTAGTTTGATAAACAATCAAACCTTATGTAGGTCTAACATGTCAAACATCACATTGCCAGTGCAGCAGGGGTATACTGCAGGTCAGAGTGATGGCTATCGTCAATGCTTACTGATCCAATCACTTAACACCTCTTTGCATTCTCCTCCTGAGGAATTGGATCTTTTTGGAAGTACAAATGCCAGCATATCTAACACTACAGCTGGTGGATGGTTTAGCTTCAAACTTTCGGGTGCTCAGAATTTAAACCAACCTAAAGAAACATGGGCCACCCTAGATTCATCCCTGAATGTGAGTGAATTCTCTCCACAGCATTACAGTCAATGTAACGGCACAAATATCACAGCACCAATGAAATTACCCACAGGAATATTTTTGATTTGTGGAGACAGGGCATGGAATGGTATACCAGCTAAACCACAAGGTGGACCCTGTTTTTTGGGAAAATTGTCACTGTTTCATCCTAATGTGTCCTTGCTAATGCAGCTGAGTCAAAATTCAAACAGGAGAAAACGTAGCATACATGACTTAGACTGCAGCAAGATAGGAGATCCACGGTTTTGGGGCACATTCAAACAGGTGGTGGTTTCAACTATCTTACCAGGAGGATCTGCCAATAAAGCCATGAATTTAGCAAAACAATTAGGATGCTGGGCAAAGAATGAGCTGAACAAGACATCACAAATTCTAGACATGTTAACTGCAGATGTGCAAAGTGTTAACCATGCTGTTTTGCAAAATAGAGCTGCTGTAGATTTTTTGCTCTTAGCACAAGGGCATGGATGTGAAGAGTTCGAGGGAATGTGTTGCATGAATCTGTCTGATCATTCAGTGTCCATTCACACTAAGATAAAAGAGTTACAACAGGGACTTCACAAACTTAAGGAAGAAGACGGTTTAGGAATTGACGAATGGCTTAAAGGCCTGGGACTCGGACCGTGGCTGAGGAACCTTGTGATCTATGCTATAGGACTGCTGGGTGTAATTTTACTGTTTTTGCTTATTTTGCCTTGTATCTTTAACTGTATCCAAAACATGGTCAGCCGTACAATAGCAAAAACATGGCAAACTAATCTCCTTGCACAAGAAGAAAACGGGGGAAATGTGGAGAGCATTATTAATAATTGGTTAGCTGAGAAAGGCCACACTGATATAATGCCACTGGTTAAACTGAAGGAGAAAAGTCAGCAGTCAGCAAGCTAAAAGGAAGAGTCAGCAGCGACCTTGCTGCAACATGAGGATAGGGAGTTGAGATTAGCCCTGAATACATCCTAAGAATATGTAGAAAGTATCAAAAGTAGAACCATAGGAACGTAGAAGTAGGCGTAGATGCTGATATGCAAGCTGACCAATCCTGAGCTCAACTTTTGCAATATGCATGAAGCTCATTACCAACTGTATTTAACCCGCCGTACTGATCAATAAAATCGAGCCTGTGATGATCAAACTGATGTCCTGGTTCCCTTCCGTCGACACATATATTTACAATAAATACATTTAGTCAGGCCCCTACACAAAAGTACTACAACAGGCCTGCCTCCACCGCTTTTTCCTTGGGGACATTCCTAATTCCAGGCTGAAATGCCTTTCTCGTCTTAGGGTTGAGGTTAGGTAGGCCTTGTGCTAGGATTTTTAAAATCAGGAAGCCCAGACCTCCAGGCACACTGGAAATGTGAAAGGCATCCAAAAGGGAGTGCAAAAGTGCCACAACATGGCTGCTTTCACAGCTTTTTCCTTAGGAAGAACCCTAATACCCGGCTGATTTACCTTCCTAGGGTTACTGTTAGGCTTAGGCCTAGGACTTTTAAAACCAGGAAGCCCTGTGCTCCAGGCACACTGCAGCTGTTCAAGGCATCCCAACGGGAGTGCAAAAGTGACACAACTTGGCTGCCTCCACTGCTATTTCCATGAGACCATCCCGAATCATAGGCTGATTTTCCTTCCTAGCGTTGAGGTTTGAGTTAGGCCTAGGGTTAGTGTTTTTTTAACCTGAAAGCCCTGAGTTCCAAGAACACAGCAGCTGCGAAGGACTACCCAAGAAGAGCACAAAAGTGTTGTATTCATATTGTTGCATATCATATTTCCAGAGCCTCATACCTTCTGGGTGGTTTTGTCACAGCAGATCTCCACAGCAGTGGTGTTGTTGCTTCTCAGTCAGGGCTCCTCTCCAAAGCTCTCCCTGACCACCCCGCCCCCTTTTATCTCAGTTACCTCCATGGGCTACAGCTGCTGCCCAATCAAGGACATCACAACTGCAGCCCATTTACAATAACTAGAGTCAGGGCAGGGTCACTACTACAATACAAAGATCTTTCACTGCCATACATATATTTACAATAAATACATTTAGTCAGGCCCCTACACAAAAGTACTACAACATGCCTGCCTCCACAGCTATTTCCTTGGGGACATCCCTAATTCCTGGCTGATTTCCCTTTCTCGTCGTCGGGTTGGGGTTAGGTAGGTCTTGTGCTAGGATTTTGAAAATCAGGAAGCCCAGACCTCCAGGCACACTGGAGCTGTGAAAGGCATCCAAAAGGGAGTGCAAAAGTGCCACAACATGGCTGCTTTCACAGCTTTTTCCTTGGCACCATCCCTATACCTAGGCTGATTTATCTGCCTAGGGTTATGGTTAGGCTTCAGCCTAGGGCTAGGATTTTTTGAACCAGGAAGCCCTGAGTTCCAGGCTTACTGCAGCTGCCAAAGGCATCCCAAAGGGAGCGCAGAAGTGCCACAACATGGCTGCTTTCACTGCTTTTTCCTTAGGAAGAACCCTCATACCTGGCTGATTTACCTTCCTAGGGTTACTGTTAGGCTTAGGCCTAGGACTTTTCAAACCAGGAAGCCCTGTGCTCCAGGCACACTGCTGCTGTTCAAGGCATCCCAAGGGGAGCGCAAAAGTGACACAACTTGGCTGCCTCCACTGCTATTTCCATGAGACCATCCCGAACCACAGGCTGATTTTCCTTCCTAGCGTTGAGGTATGAGTTAGGCCTAGGGTTAGGGTTCTTTTAACCAGAAAGCCCTGAGTTCCAAGAACACAGCAGCTGCGAAGGACTACCCAAGAAGAGCACAAAAGTACCACAACATGCCTGCCTCCACAGCTATTTCCTTGGGGACATCCCTAATTCCTGGCTGATTTGCCTTTCTCGTCTTCGGGTTGGGGTTAGGTAGGCCTTGTGCTAGGATTTTTAAAATCAGAAAGCCCAGACCTCCAGGCACACTGGAGCTGTGAAAGGCATCCAAAAGGGAGTGCAAAAGTGCCACAACATGGCTGCTTTCACAGCTTTTTCCTTAGGAAGAACCCTCATACCCAGCTGATTTATCTTCATAGGGTTACTGTTAGGCTTAGGCCTAGGACTTTTAAAACCAGGAAGCCCTGTGCTCCCGCACACTGCAGCTCTTCAAGGCAACCCAAGGGGAGCGCAAAAGTGACACAACTTGGCTGCCTCCACAGCGATTTCCATGAGACCATCCCCAACCTTAGGCTGGTTTTCCTTCCTAGCGTTGAGGTTTGAGTTAGGCCTATGGTTAGTGTTCTTTTAACCAGAAAGCCCTGAGTTCCAAGAACACAGCCGCTGCGAAGGACTACCAAAGAAGAGCACAAAAGTACCACAACATGCCTGCCTCCACAGCTATTTCCTTGGGGACATCCCTAATTCCTGGCTGATTTGCCTTTCTCGTCTTCGGGTTGGGGTTAGGTAGGCCTTGTGCTAGGATTTTTAAAATCAGGAAGCCCAGACCTCCAGGCACACTGGAGATGTGAAAGGCATCCAAAAGGGAGTGCAAAAGTGCCACAACATGGCTGCTTTCACAGCTTTTTCCTTGGCACCATCCCTATACCTAGGCTGATTTATCTGCCTAGGGTTATGGTTAGGGTTAGGGTTCAGCCTAGGGCTAGGATTTTTTGAACCAGGAAGCCCTGAGTTCCAGGCTTACTGCAGCTGCCAAAGGCATCCCAAAGGGAGCGCAGAAGTGCCACAACATGGCTGCTTTCACAGCTTTTTCCTTAGGAAGAACCCTCATACCCGGCTGATTTACCTTCCTAGGGTTACTGTTAGGCTTAGGCCTAGGACATTTCAAACCAGGAAGCCCTGTGCTCCAGGCACACTGCAGCTGTTCAAGGCATCCCAAGGGGTGGGCAAAAGTGACACAATCTGGCTGCCTCCACTGCTATTTCCATGAGACCATCCCGAACCATAGGCTGATTTTCCTTCCTAGCGTTGAGGTTTGAGTTACGCCTAGGGTTAGGGTTCTTTTAACCAGAAAGCCCCGAGTTCCAAGAATACAGCAGCTGCGAAGGACTACCCAAGAAGTGCACAAAAGTACCACAACATGCCTGCCTCCACAGCTATTTCCTTGGGGACACCCCTAATTCCTGGCTGATTTGCCTTTCTCGTCGTCGGGTTGGGGTTAGGTAGGCCTTGTGCTAGGATTTTTAAAATCAGGAAGCCCAGACCTCCAGGCACACTGGAGCTGTGAAAGGCATCCAAAAGGGAGTGCAAAAGTGCCACAACATGGCTGCTTTCACAGCTTTTTCCTTAGGAAAAACCCTAATACCCCGCTGATTTGCCTTCCTAGGGTTACTGTTAGGCTTAGGCCTAGGAATTTTAAAACCAGGAAGACCTGTTCTCCAGGCACACTGCAGCTCTTCAAGGCATCTCAAGGGGAGCGCAAAAGTGACACAACTTGGCTGCCTCCACTGCTATTTCCATGAGACCATCCCCAACCATAGGCTGATTTTCCTTCCTAGCGTTGAGGTTTGAGTTAGGCCTAGGGTTAGTGTTCTTTTAACCAGAAAGCCCTGAGTTCCAAGAACACAGCAGCTGCGAAGGACTACCCAAGAAGAGCACAAAAGTACCACAACATGCCTGCCTCCACAGCTATTTCCTTGGGGACATCCCTAATTCCTGGCTGATTTGCCTTTCTCGTGGTCGGGTTGGGGTTAGGTAGGCCTTGTGCTAGGATTTTTAAAATCAGGAAGCCCAGACCTCCAGGCACACTGGAGCTGTGAAAGGCATCCAAAAGGGAGTGCAAAAGTGCCACAACATGGCTGCTTTCACAGCTTTTTCCTTGGCAACATCCCTATACCTAAGCTGATTTATCTGACTAGGCTTAGGGTTAGGCTTCAGCCTAGGGCTAGGATTTTTTGAACCAGGAAGCCCTGAGTTCCAGGCTTACTGCAGCTGCCAAAGGCATCCCAAAGGGAGCGCAGAAGTGCCACAACATGGCTGCTTTCACAGCTTTTTCCTTAGGAAGAACCCTCATACCCGGCTGATTTACCTTCCTAGGGTTAATGTTAGGCTTAGGACTAGGACTTTTAAAACCAGGAAGCCCTGTGCTCCAGGCACACTGCAGCTGTTCAAGGCATCCCAAGGGGTGGGCAAAAGTGACACAATCTGGCTGCCTCCACTGCTATTTCCATGAGACCATCCCCAACCATAGGCTGATTTTCCTTCCTAGCGTTGAGGTTTGAGTTAGGCCTAGGGTTAGGGTTCTTTTAACCAGAAAGCCCTGAGTTCCAAGAACAGAGCAGCTGCGAAGGACTACCCAAGAAGAGCACAAAAGTACCACAACATGCCTGCCTCCACAGCTATTTCCTTGGGGACATGCCTAATTCCTGGCTGATTTGCCTTTCTCGTCGTCGGGTTGGGGTTAGGTAGGCCTTGTGCTAGGATTTTTAAAATCAGGAAGCCCAGACCTCCAGGCACACTGGAGCTGTGAAAGGCATCCAAAAGGGAGTGCAAAAGTGCCACAACATGGCTGCTTTCACAGCTTTTTCCTTGGCACCATCCCTATACCTAGGCTGATTTATCTGCCTAGGGTTATGGTTAGGGTTAGGGTTCAGCCTAGGGCTAGGATTTTTTGAACCAGGAAGCCCTGAGTTCCAGGCTTACTGCAGCTGCCAAAGGCATCCCAAAGGGAGCGCAGAAGTGCCACAACATGGCTGCTTTCACAGCTTTTTCCTTAGGAAGAACCCTCATACCCGGCTGATTTACCTTCCTCGGGTTAATGTTAGGTTTAGGCCTAGGACTTTTAAAACCAGGAAGCCCTGTTGTGGAGAGCATTATTAATAATTGGTTAGCTGAGAAAGGCCACACTGACATAATGCCGCTGGTTAAACTGAAGGAGAAAAGTCAGCAGTCAGCAAGCTAAAAGGAAGAGTCAGCAGCGACCTTGCTGCAACATGAGGATAGGGAGTTGAGATTAGCCCTGAATACATCCTAAGAATATGTAGAAAGTATCAAAAGTAGAACCATAGGAATGTAGAAGTAGGCGTAGATGCTGATATGCAAGCTGACCAATCCTGAGCTCAACTTTTACAATATGTATGAAGCTCATTACTAACTGTATTTAACCCGCCGTACTGATCAATAAAATCGAGCCTGTGATGATCAAAATGATGTCCTGGTTCCCTTCCGTCGACACCCTGTGCTCCAGGCACACTGCAGCTGTTCAAGGCATCCCAAGGGGTGGGCAAAAGTGACACAATCTGGCTGCCTCCACTGCTATTTCCATGAGACCATCCCCAATCATAGGCTGATTTTCCTTCCTAGCGTTGAGGTTTGAGTTAGGCCTAGGGTTAGGGTTCTTTTAACCAGAAAGCCCCGAGTTCCAAGAATACAGCAGCTGCGTAGGACCTCCCAAGAAGTGCACAAAAGTACCACAACATGCCTGCCTCCACAGCTATTTCCTTGGGGACACCCCTAATTCCTGGCTGATTTGCCTTTCTCGTCATCGGGTTGGGGTTAGGTAGGCCTTGTGCTAGGATTTTTAAAATCAAGAAGCCCAGACCTCCAGGCACACTGGAGCTGTGAAAGGCATCCCAAAGGGAGTGCAAAAGTGCCACAACATGGCTGCTTTCACAGCTTTTTCCTTGGCAACATCCCTATACCTAGGCTGATTTATCTGCCTAGGGTTAGGGTTAGGGTTCAGCCTAGGGCTAGGATTTTTTGAATCAGGAAGCCCTGAGTTCCAGGCTTACTGCAGCTGCCAAAGGCATCCCAAAGGGAGCGCAGAAGTGCCACAACATGGCTGCTTTCACAGCTTTTTCCTTAGGAAGAACCCTAATACCTGCCTGATTTACCTTCCTAGGGTTACTGTTAGGCTTAGGCCTAGGACTTTTCAAACCAGGAAGCAGTGTGCTCCAGGCACACTGCAGCTGTTCAAGGCATCCCAAGGGGTGGGCAAAAGTGACACAATCTGGCTGCCTCCACTGCTATTTCCATGAGACCATCCCCAACCATAGGCTGATTTTCCTTCCTAGCGTTGAGGTTTGAGTTAAGCCTAGGGTTAGGGTTCTTTTAACCTGAAAGCCCTGAGTTCCAAGAACTCAGCAGCTGCCAAGGACTACCCAAGAAGTGCACAAAAGTACCACAACATGGCTGCCTCCACAGCTATTTCCTTGGGGACATCCCTAATTCCTGGCTGATTTGCCTTTCTCGTCGTCGGGTTGGGGTTAGGTAGGCCTTGTGCTAGGATTTTTAAAATCAGGAAGCCCAGACCTCCAGGCACACTGGAGCTGTGAAAGGCATCCAAAAGGGAGTGCAAAAGTGCCACAACATGGCTGCTTTCACAGCTTTTTCCTTGGCACCATCCCTATACCTAGGCTGATTTATCTGCCTAGGGCTAGGGTTAGGGTTCAGCCTAGGGCTAGTATTTTTTGAACCAGGAAGCCCTGAGTTCCAGGCTTACTGCAGCTGCCAAAGGCATCCCAAAGGGAGCGCAGAAGTGCCACAACATGGCTGCTTTCACAGCTTTTTCCTTAGGAAGAACCCTCATACCCGGCTGATTTACCTTCCTAGGGTTACTGTTAGGCTTAGGCCTAGGACTTTTAAAACCAGGAAGCCCTGTGCTCCAGGCACACTGCAGCTGTTCAAGGCATCCCAAGGGGAGCGCAAAAGTGACACAACTTGGCTGCCTCCACTGCTATTTCCATGAGACCATCCCCAACCATAGGCTGATTTTCCTTCCTAGCGTTGAGGTTTGAGTTAGGCCTAGGGTTAGGGTTCTTTTAACCAGAAAGCCCTGAGTTCCAAGAACACAGCAGCTGCGAAGGACTACCCAAGAAGTGCACAAAAGTACCACAACATGCCTGCCTCCACAGCTACTTCCTTGGGGACATCCCTAATTCCTGGCTGATTTGCCTTTCTCGTCGTCAGGTTGGGGTTAGGTAGGCCTTGTGCTAGGATTTTTAAAATCAGGAAGCCCAGACCTCCAGGCACACTGGAGCTGTGAAAGGCATCCAAAAGGGAGTGCAAAAGTGCCACAACATGGCGGCTTTAACAGCTTTTTCTCTAGGAAAAACCCTAATACCCTGCTGATTTGCCTTCCTAGGCTTACTGTTAGGCTTAGGCCTAGGAATTTTAAAACCAGGAAGACCTGTGCTCCAGGCACACTGCAGCTCTTCAAGGCATCCCAAGGGGTGGGCGAAAGTGACACAATCTGGCTGCCTCCACTGCTATTTCCATGAGACCATCCCCAACCATAGGCTGATTTTCCTTCCTAGCGTTGAGGTTTGAGTTAGGCCTAGGGTTAGGGTTCTTTTAACCAGAAAGCCCTGAGTTCCAAGAACAGAGCAGCTGCGAAGGACTACCCAAGAAGAGCACAAAAGTACCACAACATGCCTGCCTCCACAGCTATTTCCTTGGGGACATGCCTAATTCCTGGCTGATTTGCCTTTCTCGTCGTCGGGTTGGGGTTAGGTAGGCCTTGTGCTAGGATTTTGAAAATCAGGAAGCCCAGACCTCCAGGCACACTGGAGCTGTGAAAGGCATCCAAAAGGGAGTGCAAAAGTGCCACAACATGGCTGCTTTCACAGCTTTTTCCTTCGCACCATCCCTATACCTAGGCTGATTTATCTGCCTAGGGTTAGGGTTCAGCCTAGGGCTAGTATTTTTTGAACCAGGAAGCCCTGAGTTCCAGGCTTACTGCAGCTGCCAAAGGCATCCCAAAGGGAGCGCAGAAGTGCCACAACATGGCTGCTTTCACAGCTTTTTCCTTAGGAAGAACCCTCATACCCGGCTGATTTACCTTCCTAGGGTTAATGTTAGGCTTAGGACTAGGACTTTTAAAACCAGGAAGCCCTGTGCTCCAGGCACACTGCAGCTGTTCAAGGCATCCCAAGGGGTGGGCAAAAGTGACACAATCTGGCTGCCTCCACTGCTATTTCCATGAGACCATCCCCAACCATAGGCTGATTTTCCTTCCTAGCATTGAGGTTTGAGTTAGGCCTAGGTTTAGGGTTCTTTTAACCAGAAAGCCCTGAGTTCCAAGAATACAGCAGCTGCGAAGGACTACCCAAGAAGAGCACAAAAGTACCACAACATGCCTGCCTCCACAGCTATTTCCTTGGGGACATGCCTAATTCCTGGCTGATTTGCCTTTCTCGTCGTCGGGTTGGGGTTAGGTAGGCCTTGTGCTAGGATTTTTAAAATCAGGAAGCCCAGACCTCCAGGCACACTGGAGCTGTGAAAGGCATCCAAAAGGGAGTGCAAAAGTGCCACAACATGGCTGCTTTCACAGCTTTTTCCTTGGCACCATCCCTATACCTAGGCTGATTTATCTGCCTAGGGTTATGGTTAGGGTTAGGGTTCAGCCTAGGGCTAGGATTTTTTGAACCAGGAAGCCCTGAGTTCCAGGCTTACTGCAGCTGCCAAAGGCATCCCAAAGGGAGCGCAGAAGTGCCACAACATGGCTGCTTTCACAGCTTTTTCCTTAGGAAGAACCCTCATACCCGGCTGATTTACCTTCCTAGGGTTACTGTTAGGCTTAGGCCTAGGACTTTTCAAACCAGGAAGCCCTGTGCTCCAGGCACACTGCAGCTGTTCAAGGCATCCCAAGGGGAGCGCAAAAGTGACACAACTTGGCTGCCTCCACTGCTATTTCCATGAGACCATCCCCAACCATAGGCTGATTTTCCTTCCTAGCGTTGAGGTTTGAGTTAGGCCTATGGTTAGTGTTCTTTTAACGAAAAAGCCCTGAGTTCCAAGAACACAGCAGCTGCCAAGGACTACCCAAGAAGAGCACAAAAGTACCACAACATGCCTGCCTCCACAGCTACTTCCTTGGGGACATCCCTAAATCCTGGCTGATTTGCCGTTCTCATCGCCGGGTTGGGGTTAGGTAGGCCTTGTGCTAGGATTTTTAAAATCAGGAAGCCCAGACCTCCAAGCACACTGGAGCTGTGAAAGGCATCCAAAAGGGATTGCAAAAGTGCCACAACATGGCTGCTTTCACAGCTTTTTCCTTGGCACCATCCCTATACCTAGGCTGATTTATTTGCCTAGGGTTATGGTTAGGGTTAGGGTTCAGCCTAGGGCTAGGATTTTTTGAACCAGGAAGCCCTGAGTTCCAGGCTTACTGCAGCTGCCAAAGGCATCCCAAAGGGAGCGCAGAAGTGCCACAACATGGCTGCTTTCACAGCTTTTTCCTTAGGAAGAACCCTCATACCCGGCTGATTTACCTTCCTCGGGTTAATGTTAGGTTTAGGCCTAGGACTTTTAAAACCAGGAAGCCCTGTGCTCCAGGCACACTGCAGCTGTTCAAGGCATCCCAAGGGGTGGGCAAAAGTGACACAATCTGGCTGCCTCCACTGCTATTTCCATGAGACCATCCCGAACCATAGGCTGATTTTCCTTCCTAGCGTTGAGGTTTGAGTTACGCCTAGGGTTAGGGTTCTTTTAACCAGAAAGCCCCGAGTTCCAAGAATACAGCAGCTGCGAAGGACTACCCAAGAAGTGCACAAAAGTACCACAACATGCCTGCCTCCACAGCTATTTCCTTGGGGACACCCCTAATTCCTGGCTGATTTGCCTTTCTCGTCGTCGGGTTGGGGTTAGGTAGGCCTTGTGCTAGGATTTTTAAAATCAGGAAGCCCAGACCTCCAGGCACACTGGAGCTGTGAAAGGCATCCAAAAGGGAGTGCAAAAGTGCCACAACATGGCTGCTTTCACAGCTTTTTCCTTAGGAAAAACCCTAATACCCCGCTGATTTGCCTTCCTAGGGTTACTGTTAGGCTTAGGCCTAGGAATTTTAAAACCAGGAAGACCTGTTCTCCAGGCACACTGCAGCTCTTCAAGGCATCTCAAGGGGAGCGCAAAAGTGACACAACTTGGCTGCCTCCACTGCTATTTCCATGAGACCATCCCCAACCATAGGCTGATTTTCCTTCCTAGCGTTGAGGTTTGAGTTAGGCCTAGGGTTAGTGTTCTTTTAACCAGAAAGCCCTGAGTTCCAAGAACACAGCCGCTGCGAAGGACTACCAAAGAAGAGCACAAAAGTACCACAACATGCCTGCCTCCACAGCTTTTTCCTTGAGGACATCCCTAATTCCTGGCTGATTTGCCTTTCTCGTGGTCGGGTTGGGGTTAGGTAGGCCTTGTGCTAGGATTTTTAAAATCAGGAAGCCCAGACCTCCAGGCACACTGGAGCTGTGAAAGGCATCCAAAAGGGAGTGCAAAAGTGCCACAACATGGCTGCTTTCACAGCTTTTTCCTTGGCAACATCCCTATACCTAAGCTGATTTATCTGACTAGGCTTAGGGTTAGGCTTCAGCCTAGGGCTAGGATTTTTTGAACCAGGAAGCCCTGAGTTCCAGGCTTACTGCAGCTGCCAAAGGCATCCCAAAGGGAGCGCAGAAGTGCCACAACATGGCTGCTTTCACAGCTTTTTCCTTAGGAAGAACCCTCATACCCGGCTGATTTACCTTCCTAGGGTTAATGTTAGGCTTAGGACTAGGACTTTTAAAACCAGGAAGCCCTGTGCTCCAGGCACACTGCAGCTGTTCAAGGCATCCCAAGGGGTGGGCAAAAGTGACACAATCTGGCTGCCTCCACTGCTATTTCCATGAGACCATCCCCAACCATAGGCTGATTTTCCTTCCTAGCGTTGAGGTTTGAGTTAGGCCTAGGGTTAGGGTTCTTTTAACCAGAAAGCCCTGAGTTCCAAGAACAGAGCAGCTGCGAAGGACTACCCAAGAAGAGCACAAAAGTACCACAACATGCCTGCCTCCACAGCTATTTCCTTGGGGACATGCCTAATTCCTGGCTGATTTGCCTTTCTCGTCGTCAGGTTGGGGTTAGGTAGGCCTTGTGCTAGGATTTTTAAAATCAGGAAGCCCAGACCTCCAGGCACACTGGAGCTGTGAAAGGCATCCAAAAGGGAGTGCAAAAGTGCCACAACATGGCTGCTTTCACAGCTTTTTCCTTGGCACCATCCCTATACCTAGGCTGATTTATCTGCCTAGGGTTATGGTTAGGGTTAGGGTTCAGCCTAGGGCTAGGATTTTTTGAACCAGGAAGCCCTGAGTTCCAGGCTTACTGCAGCTGCCAAAGGCATCCCAAAGGGAGCGCAGAAGTGCCACAACATGGCTGCTTTCACAGCTTTTTCCTTAGGAAGAACCCTCATACCCGGCTGATTTACCTTCCTAGGGTTAATGTTAGGTTTAGGCCTAGGACTTTTAAAACCAGGAAGCCCTGTTGTGGAGAGCATTATTAATAATTGGTTAGCTGAGAAAGGCCACACTGACATAATGCCGCTGGTTAAACTGAAGGAGAAAAGTCAGCAGTCAGCAAGCTAAAAGGAAGAGTCAGCAGCGACCTTGCTGCAACATGAGGATAGGGAGTTGAGATTAGCCCTGAATACATCCTAAGAATATGTAGAAAGTATCAAAAGTAGAACCATAGGAATGTAGAAGTAGGCGTAGATGCTGATATGCAAGCTGACCAATCCTGAGCTCAACTTTTGCAATATGTATGAAGCTCATTACTAACTGTAATTAACCCGCCGTACTGATCAATAAAATCGAGCCTGTGATGATCAAAATGATGTCCTGGTTCCCTTCCGTCGACACCCTGTGCTCCAGGCACACTTCAGCTGTTCAAGGCATCCCAAGGGGTGGGCAAAAGTGACACAATCTGGCTGCCTCCACTGCTATTTCCATGAGACCATCCCCAATCATAGGCTGATTTTCCTTCCTAGCGTTGAGGTTTGAGTTAGGCCTAGGGTTAGGGTTCTTTTAACCAGAAATCCCCGAGTTCCAAGAATACAGCAGCTGCGTAGGACCTCCCAAGAAGTGCACAAAAGTACCACAACATGCCTGCCTCCACAGCTATTTCCTTGGGGACACCCCTAATTCCTGGCTGATTTGCCTTTCTCGTCATCGGGTTGGGGTTAGGTAGGCCTTGTGCTAGGATTTTTAAAATCAAGAAGCCCAGACCTCCAGGCACACTGGAGCTGTGAAAGGCATCCCAAAGGGAGTGAAAAAGTGCCACAACATGGCTGCTTTCACAGCTTTTTCCTTGGCAACATCCCTATACCTAGGCTGATTTATCTGCCTAGGGTTAGGGTTAGGGTTCAGCCTAGGGCTAGGATTTTTTGAATCAGGAAGCCCTGAGTTCCAGGCTTACTGCAGCTGCCAAAGGCATCCCAAAGGGAGCGCAGAAGTGCCACAACATGGCTGCTTTCACAGCTTTTTCCTTAGGAAGAACCCTAATACCTGCCTGATTTACCTTCCTAGGGTTACTGTTAGGCTTAGGCCTAGGACTTTTCAAACCAGGAAGCAGTGTGCTCCAGGCACACTGCAGCTGTTCAAGGCATCCCAAGGGGAGCGCAAAAGTGACACAATCTGGCTGCCTCCACTGCTATTTCCATGAGACCATCCCCAACCATAGGCTAATTTTCCTTCCTAGCATTGAGGTTTGAGTTAAGCCTAGGGTTAGGGGTCTTTTAACCTGAAAGCCCTGAGTTCCAAGAACACAGCAGCTGCCAAGGACTACCCAAGAAGTGCACAAAAGTACCACAACATGGCTGCCTCCACAGCTATTTCCTTGGGGACATCCCTAATTCCTGGCTGATTTGCCTTTCTCGTCGTCGGGTTGGGGTTAGGCAGGCCTTGAGCTAGGATTTTTAAAATCAGGAAGCCCAGACCTCCAGGCACACTGGAGCTGTGAAAGGCATCCAAAAGGGAGTGCAAAAGTGCCACAACATGGCTGCTTTCACAGCTTTTTCCTTGGCACCATCCCTATACCTAGGCTGATTTATCTGCCTAGGGCTAGGGTTAGGGTTCAGCCTAGGGCTAGTATTTTTTGAACCAGGAAGCCCTGAGTTCCAGGCTTACTGCAGCTGCCAAAGGCATCCCAAAGGGAGCGCAGAAGTACCACAACATGGCTGCTTTCACAGCTTTTTCCTTAGGAAGAACCCTCATACCCGGCTGATTTACCTTCCTAGGGTTACTGTTAGGCTTAGGCCTAGGACTTTTAAAACCAGGAAGCCCTGTGCTCCAGGCACACTGCAGCTGTTCAAGGCATCCCAAGGGGTGGGCAAAAGTGACACAATCTGGCTGCCTCAACTGCTATTTCCATGAGACCATCCCCAAACATAGGCTGATTTTCCTTCCTAGCGTTGAGGTTTGAGTTAGGCCTAGGGTTAGGGTTCTTTTAACCAGAAAGCCCTGAGTTCCAAGAACAGAGCAGCTGCGAAGGACTACCCAAGAAGAGCACAAAAGTACCACAACATGGCTGCCTCCACAGCTATTTCCTTGGGGACATCCCTAATTCCTGGCTGATTTGCCTTTCTCGTTGTCGGGTTGGGGTTAGGTAGGCCTTGTGCTAGGATTTTTAAAATCAGGAAGCCCAGACCTCCAGGCACACTGGAGCTGTGAAAGGCATCCAAAAGGGAGTGCAAAAGTGCCACAACATGGTGGCTTTATCAGCTTTTTCTCTAGGAAAAACCCTAATACCCTGCTGATTTGCCTTCCTAGGGTTACTGTTAGGCTTAGGCCTAGGAATTTTAAAACCAGGAAGCCCTGTGCTCCAGGCACACTGCAGCTGTTCAAGGCATCCCAACGGGAGCGCAAAAGTGACACAACTTGGCTGCCTCCACTGCTATTTCCATGAGACCATCCCCAACCATAGGCTGATTTTCCTTCCTAGCGTTGAGGTTTGAGTTAGGCCTATGGTTAGTGTTCTTTTAACGAAGAAGCCCTGAGTTCCAAGAACACAGCAGCTGCCAAGGACTACCCAAGAAGAGCACAAAAGTACCACAACATGCCTGCCTCCACAGCTACTTCCTTGGGGACATCCCTAATTCCTGGCTGATTTGCCGTTCTCATCGCCGGGTTGGGGTTAGGTAGGCCTTGTGCTAGGATTTTTAAAATCAGGAAGCCCAGACCTCCAGGCACACTGGAGATGTGAAAGGCATCCAAAAGGGAGTGCAAAAGTGCCACAACATGGCTGCTTTCACAGCTTTTTCCTTTGCACCATCCCTATACCTAGGCTGATTTATCTGCCTAGGGTTATGGTTAGGGTTAGGGTTCAGCCTAGGGCTAGGATTTTTTGAACCAGGAAGCCCTGAGTTCCAGGCTTACTGCAGCTGCCAAAGGCATCCCAAAGGGAGCGCAGAAGTGCCACAACATGGCTGCTTTCACAGCTTTTTCCTTAGGAAGAACCCTCATACCCGGCTGATTTACCTTCCTCAGGTTAATGTTAGGTTTAGGCCTAGGACTTTTAAAACCAGGAAGCCCTGTGCTCCAGGCACACTGCAGCTGTTCAAGGCATCCCAAGGGGTGGGCAAAAGTGACACAATCTGGCTGCCTCCACTGCTATTTCCATGAGACCATCCCCAACCATAGGCTGATTTTCCTTCCTAGCGTTGAGGTTTGAGTTAGGCCTAGGGTTAGGGTTCTTTTAACCAGAAAGCCCCGAGTTCCAAGAATACAGCAGCTGCGTAGGACCTCCCAAGAAGTGCACAAAAGTACCACAACATGCCTGCCTCCACAGCTATTTCCTTGGGGACACCCCTAATTCCTGGCTGATTTGCCTTTCTCGTCATCGGGTTGGGGTTAGGTAGGCCTTGTGCTAGGATTTTTAAAATCAAGAAGCCCAGACCTCCAGGCACACTGGAGCTGTGAAAGGCATCCCAAAGGGAGTGAAAAAGTGCCACAACATGGCTGCTTTCACAGCTTTTTCCTTGGCAACATCCCTATACCTAGGCTGATTTATCTGCCTAGGGTTAGGGTTAGGGTTCAGCCTAGGGCTAGGATTTTTTGAATCAGGAAGCCCTGAGTTCCAGGCTTACTGCAGCTGCCAAAGGCATCCCAAAGGGAGCGCAGAAGTGCCACAACATGGCTGCTATCACAGCTTTTTCCTTAGGAAGAACCCTAATACCTGCCTGATTTACCTTCCTAGGGTTACTGTTAGGCTTAGGCCTAGGACTTTTCAAACCAGGAAGCAGTGTGCTCCAGGCACACTGCAGCTGTTCAAGGCATCCCAAGGGGTGGGCAAAAGTGACACAATCTGGCTGCCTCCACTGCTATTTCCATGAGACCATCCCCAACCATAGGCTAATTTTCCTTCCTAGCATTGAGGTTTGAGTTAAGCCTAGGGTTAGGGTTCTTTTAACCTGAAAGCCCTGAGTTCCAAGAACACAGCAGCTGCCAAGGACTACCCAAGAAGTGCACAAAAGTACCACAACATGGCTGCCTCCACAGCTATTTCCTTGGGGACATCCCTAATTCCTGGCTGATTTGCCTTTCTCGTCGTCGGGTTGGGGTTAGGTAGGCATTGTGCTAGGATTTTTAAAATCAGGAAGCCCAGACCTCCAGGCACACTGGAGCTGTGAAAGGCATCCAAAAGGGAGTGCAAAAGTGCCACAACATGGCTGCTTTCACAGCTTTTTCCTTGGCACCATCCCTATACCTAGGCTGATTTATCTGCCTAGGGCTAGGGTTAGGGTTCAGCCAAGGGCTAGTATTTTTTGAACCAGGAAGCCCTGAGTTCCAGGCTTACTGCAGCTGCCAAAGGCATCCCAAAGGGAGCGCAGAAGTGCCACAACATGGCTGCTTTCACAGCTTTTTCCTTAGGAAGAACCCTCATACCCGGCTGATTTACCTTCCTAGGGTTACTGTTAGGCTTAGGCCTAGGACTTTTAAAACCAGGAAGCCCTGTGCTCCAGGCACACTGCAGCTGTTCAAGGCATCCCAAGGGGTGGGCAAAAGTGACACAACTTGGCTGCCTCCACTGCTATTTCCATGAGACCATCCCGAACCATAGGCTGATTTTCCTTCCTAGCGTTGAGGTTTGAGTTAGGCCTAGGGTTAGGGTTCTTTTAACCAGAAAGCCCTGAGTTCCAAGAACACAGCAGCTGCGAAGGACTACCCAAGAAGTGCACAAAAGTACCACAACATGCCTGCCTCCACAGCTACTTCCTTGGGGACATCCCTAATTCCTGGCTGATTTGCCTTTCTCGTCGTCAGGTTGGGGTTAGGTAGGCCTTGTGCTAGGATTTTTAAAATCAGGAAGCCCAGACCTCCAGGCACACTGGAGCTGTGAAAGGCATCCAAAAGGGAGTGCAAAAGTGCCACAACATGGCGGCTTTAACAGCTTTTTCTCTAGGAAAAACCCTAATACCCTGCTGATTTGCCTTCCTAGGCTTACTGTTAGGCTTAGGCCTAGGAATTTTAAAACCAGGAAGACCTGTGCTCCAGGCACACTGCAGCTGTTCAAGGCATCCCAAGGGGTGGGCAAAAGTGACACAATCTGGCTGCCTCCACTGCTATTTCCATGAGACCATCCCCAACCATAGGCTGATTTTCCTTCCTAGCGCTGAGGTTTGAGTTAGGCCTAGGGTTAGGGTTCTTTTAACCAGAAAGCCCTGAGTTCCAAGAACACAGCAGCTGCGAAGGACTACCCAAGAAGAGCACAAAAGTACCACAACATGGCTGCCTCTACAGCTATTTCCTTGGGGACATCCCTAATTCCTGGCTGATTTGCCTTTCTCGTTGTCGGGTTGGGGTTAGGTAGGCCTTGTGCTAGGATTTTTAAAATCAGGAAGCCCAGACCTCCAGGCACACTGGAGCTGTGAAAGGCATCCAAAAGGGAGTGCAAAAGTGCCACAACATGGTGGCTTTAACAGCTTTTTCTCTAGGAAAAACCCTAATACCCTGCTGATTTGCCTTCCTAGGGTTACTGTTAGGCTTAGGCCTAGGAATTTTAAAACCAGGAAGCCCTGTGCTCCAGGCACACTGCAGCTGTTCAAGGCATCCCAACGGGAGCGCAAAAGTGACACAACTTGGCTGCCTCCACTGCTATTTCCATGAGACCATCCCCAACCATAGGCTGATTTTCCTTCCTAGCGTTGAGGTTTGAGTTAGGCCTATGGTTAGTGTTCTTTTAACGAAGAAGCCCTGAGTTCCAAGAACACAGCAGCTGCCAAGGACTACCCAAGAAGAGCACAAAAGTACCACAACATGCCTGCCTCCACAGCTACTTCCTTGGGGACATCCCTAATTCCTGGCTGATTTGCCGTTCTCATCGCCGGGTTGGGGTTAGGTAGGCCTTGTGCTAGGATTTTTAAAATCAGGAAGCCCAGACCTCCAGGCACACTGGAGATGTGAAAGGCATCCAAAAGGGAGTGCAAAAGTGCCACAACATGGCTGCTTTCACAGCTTTTTCCTTTGCACCATCCCTATACCTAGGCTGATTTATCTGCCTAGGGTTATGGTTAGGGTTAGGGTTCAGCCTAGGGCTAGGATTTTTTGAACCAGGAAGCCCTGAGTTCCAGGCTTACTGCAGCTGCCAAAGGCATCCCAAAGGGAGCGCAGAAGTGCCACAACATGGCTGCTTTCACAACTTTTTCCTTAGGAAGAACCCTAATACCCGGCTGATTTACCTTCCCAGGGTTAGTGCTAGGCTTAGGCCTAGGACTTTAAAATCAGGAAGCCCAGACCTCCAGGCACACTGGAGCTGTGAAAGGCATCCAAAAGGGAGTGCAAAAGTGGCACCACATGGCTGCTTTCACAGCTTTTTCCTTTGCACCATCCCTATACCTAGGCTGATTTATCTGCCTAGGGTTAGGGTTAGGCTTCAGCCTAGGGCTAGGATTTTTGGAACCAGGAAGCCCTGAGTTCCAGGCTTACTGCAGCTGCCAAAGGCATCCCAAAGGGAGCGCAGAAGTTCCACAACATGGCTGCTTTCACAGCTTTTTCCTTAGGAAGAACCCTAATACCTGCCTGATTTACCTTCCTAGGGTTACTGTTAGGCTTAGGCCTAGGACTTTTCAAACCAGGAAGCCCTGTGCTCCAGGCACACTGCAGCTGTTCAAGGCATCCCAACGGGAGCGCAAAAGTGACAAAATCTGGCTGCCTCCACTGCTATTTCCATGAGACCATCCCCAACCATAGGCTAATTTTCCTTCCTAGCATTGAGTTTGGGTTAAGCCTAGGGTTAGGGTTCTTTTAACCTGAAAGCCCTGAGTTCCAAGAATACAGCAGCTGCGAAGGACTACCCAAGAAGAGCACAAAAGTACCACTACATGCCTGCCTCCACAGCTATTTCCTTGGGGACATGCCTAATTCCTGGCTGATTTGCCTTTCTCGTCGTCGGGTTGGGGTTAGGTAGGCCTTGTGCTAGGATTTTTAAAATCAGGAAGCCCAGACCTCCAGGCACACTGGAGCTGTGAAAGGCATCCAAAAGGGAGTGCAAAAGTGCCACCACATGGCTGCTTTCACAGCTTTTTCCTTGGCACCATCCCTATACCTAGGCTGATTTATCTGCCTAGGGTTAGGGTTAGGCTTCAGCCTAGGGCTAGGATTTTTTGAACCAGGAAGCCCTGAGTTCCAGGCTTACTGCAGCTGCCAAAGGCATCCCAAAGGGAGCGCACAAGTTCCACAACATGGCTGCTTTCACAGCTTTTTTCTTAGGAAGAACCCTCATACCCAGCTGATTTACCTTCCTAGGGTTACTGTTAGGCTTAGGCCTAGGACTTTTAAAACCAGGAAGCCCTGTGCTCCAGGCACACTGCAGCTGTTCAAGGCATCCGAAAGGGCAGCGCAAAAGTGACACAACTTGGCTGCCTCCACTGCTATTTCCATGAGACCATCCCGAACCATAGGCTGATTTTCCTTCCTAGCGTTGAGGTTTGAGTTAGGCCTAGGGTTAGGGTTCTTTTAACCTGAAAGCCCCGAGTTCCAAGAACACAGCAGCTGCGAAGGACTACCCAAGAAGAGCACAAAAGTACCACAACATGCCTGCCTCCACAGCTATTTCCTTGGGGACATCCCTAATTCCTGGCTGATTTGCCTTTCTCGTCGTCGGGTTGGGGTTAGGTAGGCCTTGTGCTAGGATTTTTAAAATCAGGAAGCCCAGACCTCCAGGCACACTGGAGCTGTGAAAGGCATCCAAAAGGGAGTGCAAAAGTGCCACAACATGGCTGCTTTCACAACTTTTTCCTTAGGAAGAACCCTAATACCCGGCTGATTTACCTTCCCAGGGTTAGTGCTAGGCTTAGGCCTAGGATTTTTAAAATCAGGAAGCCCAGACCTCCAGGCACACTGGAGCTGTGAAAGGCATCCAAAAGGGAGTGCAAAAGTGCCACAACATGGCTGCTTTCACAGCTTTTTCGTTGGCACCATCCCTATACCTAGGCTGATTTATCTGCCTAGGGTTAGGGTTAGGGTTCGGCCTAGGGCTACGATTGTTTGAACCAGGAAGCCCTGAGTTCCAGGCTTACTGCAGCTGCCAAAGGCATCCCAAAGGGAGCTCAGAAATGCCACAACATGGCTGCTTTCACAGCTTTTTCCTTTGGAAGAACCCTAATACCCGGCTGATTTACCTTCCTAGGGTTACTGTTAGGCTTAGGCCTAGGACTTTTCAAACCAGGAAGCCCTGTGCTCCAGGCACACTGCAGCTGTTCAAGGCATCCGAAAGGGAGGGCAAAAGTGACACAACTTGGCTGCCTCCACTGCTATTTCCATGAGACCATCCCCAACCATAGGCTGATTTTCCTTCCTAGCGTTGAGGTTTGAGTTAGGCCTAGGATTAGTGTTCTTTTAACCAGAAAGCCCTGAGTTCCAAGAACACAGCAGCTGCGAAAGTACACCCAAGAAGAGCACAAAAGTACCGCAACATGCCTGCCTCCACAGCGATTTCCTTGGGGACATCCCTAATTCCTGGCTGATTTGCCTTTCTCGTCGTCGGGTTGGGGTTAGGTAGGACTTGTGCTAGGATTTTTAAAATCAGGAAGCCCAGACCTCCAGGCACACTGGAGCTGTGAAAGGCATCCAAAAGGGAGTGCAAAAGTGCCACAACATGGCTGCTTTCACCGCTTTTTCCTTGGCACCATCCCTATACCTAGGCTGATTTATCTGCCTAGGGCTAGGGTTAGGGTTCAGCCTAGGGCTAGTATTTTTTGAACCAGGAAGCCCTGAGTTCCAGGCTTACTGCAGCTGCCAAAGGCATCCCAAAGGGAGCGCAGAAGTGCCACAACATGGCTGCTTTCACATCTTTTTCCTTAGGAAGAACCCTCATACCCGGCTGATTTACCTTCCTAGGGTTACTGTTAGGCTTAGGCCTAGGACTTTTAAAACCAGGAAGCCCTGTGCTCCAGGCACACTGCAGGTGTTCAAGGCATCCCAAGGGGAGCGCAAAAGTGACACAATCTGGCTGCCTCCACTGCTATTTCCATGAGACCATCCCCAACCATAGGCTAATTTTCGTTCCTAGCATTGAGGTTTGAGTTAAGCCTAGGGTTAGGGGTCTTTTAACCTGAAAGCCCTGAGTTCCAAGAACACAGCAGCTGCCAAGGACTACCCAAGAAGTGCACAAAAGTACCAGAACATGGCTGCCTCCACAGCTATTTCCTTGGGGACATCCCTAATTCCTGGCTGATTTGCCTTTCTCGTCGTCGGGTTGGGGTTAGGCAGGCCTTGTGCTAGGATTTTTAAAATCAGGAAGCCCAGACCTCCAGGCACACTGGAGCTGTGAAAGGCATCCAAAAGGGAGTGCAAAAGTGCCACAACATGGCTGCTTTCACAGCTTTTTCCTTGGCACCATCCCTATACCTAGGCTGATTTATCTGCCTAGGGCTAGGGTTAGGGTTCAGCCTAGGGCTAGTATTTTTTGAACCAGGAAGCCCTGAGTTCCAGGCTTACTGCAGCTGCCAAAGGCATCCCAAAGGGAGCGCAGAAGTGCCACAACATGGCTGCTTTCACAGCTTTTTCCTTAGGAAGAACCCTCATACCCGGCTGATTTACCTTCCTAGGGTTAATGTTAGGCTTAGGCCTAGGACTTTTAAAACCAGGAAGCCCTGTGCTCCAGGCACACTGCAGCTGTTCAAGGCATCCCAAGGGGTGGGCAAAAGTGACACAATCTGGCTGCCTCAACTGCTATTTCCATGAGACCATCCCCAACCATAGGCTGATTTTCCTTCCTAGCGTTGAGGTTTGAGTTAGGCCTAGGGTTAGGGTTCTTTTAACCAGAAAGCCCTGAGTTCCAAGAACACAGCAGCTGCGAAGGACTACCCAAGAAGAGCACAAAAGTACCACAACATGGCTGCCTCCACAGCTATTTCCTTGGGGACATCCCTAATTCCTGGCTGATTTGCCTTTCTCGTTGTCGGGTTGGGGTTAGGTAGGCCTTGTGCTAGGATTTTTAAAATCAGGAAGCCCAGACCTCCAGGCACACTGGAGCTGTGAAAGGCATCCAAAAGGGAGTGCAAAAGTGCCACAACATGGTGGCTTTAACAGCTTTTTCTCTAGGAAAAACCCTAATACCCTGCTGATTTGCCTTCCTAGGGTTACTGTTAGGCTTAGGCCTAGGAATTTTAAAACCAGGAAGCCCTGTGCTCCAGGCACACTGCAGCTGTTCAAGGCATCCCAACGGGAGCGCAAAAGTGACACAACTTGGCTGCCTCCACTGCTATTTCCATGAGACCATCCCCAACCATAGGCTGATTTTCCTTCCTAGCGTTGAGGTTTGAGTTAGGCCTATGGTTAGTGTTCTTTTAACGAAGAAGCCCTGAGTTCCAAGAACACAGCAGCTGCCAAGGACTACCCAAGAAGAGCACAAAAGTACCACAACATGCCTGCCTCCACAGCTACTTCCTTGGGGACATCCCTAATTCCTGGCTGATTTGCCGTTCTCATCGCCGGGTTGGGGTTAGGTAGGCCTTGTGCTAGGATTTTTAAAATCAGGAAGCCCAGACCTCCAGGCACACTGGAGATGTGAAAGGCATCCAAAAGGGAGTGCAAAAGTGCCACAACATGGCTGCTTTCACAGCTTTTTCCTTTGCACCATCCCTATACCTAGGCTGATTTATCTGCCTAGGGTTATGGTTAGGGTTAGGGTTCAGCCTAGGGCTAGGATTTTTTGAACCAGGAAGCCCTGAGTTCCAGGCTTACTGCAGCTGCCAAAGGCATCCCAAAGGGAGCGCAGAAGTGCCACAACATGGCTGCTTTCACAGCTTTTTCCTTAGGAAGAACCCTCATACCCGGCTGATTTACCTTCCTCAGGTTAATGTTAGGTTTAGGCCTAGGACTTTTAAAACCAGGAAGCCCTGTGCTCCAGGCACACTGCAGCTGTTCAAGGCATCCCAAGGGGTGGGCAAAAGTGACACAATCTGGCTGCCTCCACTGCTATTTCCATGAGACCATCCCCAACCATAGGCTGATTTTCCTTCCTAGCGTTGAGGTTTGAGTTAAGCCTAGGGTTAGGGTTCTTTTAACCAGAAAGCCCCGAGTTCCAAGAATACAGCAGCTGCGTAGGACCTCCCAAGAAGTGCACAAAAGTACCACAACATGCCTGCCTCCACAGCTATTTCCTTGGGGACACCCCTAATTCCTGGCTGATTTGCCTTTCTCGTCATCGGGTTGGGGTTAGGTAGGCCTTGTGCTAGGATTTTTAAAATCAAGAAGCCCAGACCTCCAGGCACACTGGAGCTGTGAAAGGCATCCCAAAGGGAGTGAAAAAGTGCCACAACATGGCTGCTTTCACAGCTTTTTCCTTGGCACCATCCCTATACCTAGGCTGATTTATCTGCCTAGGGTTAGGGTTAGGGTTCAGCCTAGGGCTAGGATTTTTTGAATCAGGAAGCCCTGAGTTCCAGGCTTACTGCAGCTGCCAAAGGCATCCCAAAGGGAGCGCAGAAGTGCCACAACATGGCTGCTTTCACAGCTTTTTCCTTAGGAAGAACCCTAATACCTGCCTGATTTACCTTCCTAGGGTTACTGTTAGGCTTAGGCCTAGGACTTTTCAAACCAGGAAGCAGTGTGCTCCAGGCACACTGCAGCTGTTCAAGGCATCCCAAGGGGTGGGCAAAAGTGACACAATCTGGCTGCCTCCACTGCTATTTCCATGAGACCATCCCCAACCATAGGCTAATTTTCCTTCCTAGCATTGAGGTTTGAGTTAAGCCTAGGGTTAGGGTTCTTTTAACCTGAAAGCCCTGAGTTCCAAGAACACAGCAGCTGCCAAGGACTACCCAAGAAGTGCACAAAAGTACCACAACATGGCTCCCTCCACAGCTATTTCCTTGGGGACATCCCTAATTCCTGGCTGATTTGCCTTTCTCGTCGTCGGGTTGGGGTTAGGTAGGCATTGTGCTAGGATTTTTAAAATCAGGAAGCCCAGACCTCCAGGCACACTGGAGCTGTGAAAGGCATCCAAAAGGGAGTGCAAAAGTGCCACAACATGGCTGCTTTCACAGCTTTTTCCTTGGCACCATCCCTATACCTAGGCTGATTTATCTGCCTAGGGCTAGGGTTAGGGTTCAGCCTAGGGCTAGTATTTTTTGAACCAGGAAGCCCTGAGTTCCAGGCTTACTGCAGCTGCCAAAGGCATCCCAAAGGGAGCGCAGAAGTGCCACAACATGGCTGCTTTCACAGCTTTTTCCTTAGGAAGAACCCTCATACCCGGCTGATTTACCTTCCTAGGGTTACTGTTAGGCTTAGGCCTAGGACTTTTAAAACCAGGAAGCCCTGTGCTCCAGGCACACTGCAGGTGTTCAAGGCATCCCAAGGGGAGCGCAAAAGTGACACAACTTGGCTGCCTCCACTGCTATTTCCATGAGACCATCCCGAACCATAGGCTGATTTTCCTTCCTAGCGTTGAGGTTTGAGTTAGGCCTAGGGTTAGGGTTCTTTTAACCAGAAAGCCCTGAGTTCCAAGAACACAGCAGCTGCGAAGGACTACCCAAGAAGTGCACAAAAGTACCACAACATGCCTGCCTCCACAGCTACTTCCTTGGGGACATCCCTAATTCCTGGCTGATTTGCCTTTCTCGTCGTCAGGTTGGGGTTAGGTAGGCCTTGTGCTAGGATTTTTAAAATCAGGAAGCCCAGACCTCCAGGCACACTGGAGCTGTGAAAGGCATCCAAAAGGGAGTGCAAAAGTGCCACAACATGGCGGCTTTAACAGCTTTTTCTCTAGGAAAAACCCTAATACCCTGCTGATTTGCCTTCCTAGGCTTACTGTTAGGCTTAGGCCTAGGAATTTTAAAACCAGGAAGACCTGTGCTCCAGGCACACTGCAGCTGTTCAAGGCATCCCAAGGGGTGGGCAAAAGTGACACAATCTGGCTGCCTCCACTGCTATTTCCATGAGACCATCCCCAACCATAGGCTGATTTTCCTTCCTAGCGCTGAGGTTTGAGTTAGGCCTAGGGTTAGGGTTCTTTTAAGCAGAAAGCCCTGAGTTCCAAGAACAGAGCAGCTGCGAAGGACTACCCAAGAAGAGCACAAAAGTACCACAACATGGCTGCCTCCACAGCTATTTCCTTGGGGACATCCCTAATTCCTGGCTGATTTGCCTTTCTCGTCGTCGGGTTGGGGTTAGGTAGGCCTTGTGCTAGGATTTTTAAAATCAGGAAGCCCAGACTTCCAGGCACACTGGAGCTGGGAAAGGCATCCAAAAGGGAGTGCAAAAGTGCCACAACATGGCTGCTTTCACAGCTTTTTCCTTGGCACCATCCCTATACCTAGGCTGATTTATCTGCCTAGGGTTAGGTTTAGGGTTCAGCCTAGGGCTAGGATTTTTTGAACCAGGAAGCCCTAAGTTCCATGCTTACAGCAGCTGCCAATGGCATCCCAAAGGGAGCACAGAAGTGCCACAACATGGCTGCTTTCACAGCTTTTTCCTTAGGAAGAACCCTCATACCCGGCTGATTTACCTTCCTAGGGTTACTGTTAGGCTTAGGCCTAGGACTTTTCAAACCAGGAAGCCCTGTGCTCCAGGCACACTGCAGCTGTTCAAGGCATCCCAAGGGCAGCGCAAAAGTGACACAATCTGGCTGCCTCCACTGCTATTTCCATGAGACCATCCCCAACCATAGGCTAATTTTCCTTCCTAGCGTTGAGGTTTGAGTTAGGCCTAGGGTTAGGGTTCTTTTAACCAGAAAGCCCTGAGTTCCAAGAACAGAGCAGCTGCGAAGGACTACCCAAGAAGAGCACAAAAGTACCACAACATGGCTGCCTCCACAGCTATTTCCTTGGGGACATCCCTAATTCCTGGCTGATTTGCCTTTCTCGTTGTCGGGTTGGGGTTAGGTAGGCCTTGTGCTAGGATTTTTAAAATCAGGAAGCCCAGACCTCCAGGCACACTGGAGCTGTGAAAGGCATCCAAAAGGGAGTGCAAAAGTGCCACAACATGGCTGCTTTCACAGCTTTTTCCTTTGCACCATCCCTATACCTAGGCTGATTTATCTGCCTAGGGTTATGGTTAGGGTTAGGGTTCAGCCTAGGGCTAGGATTTTTTGAACCAGGAAGCCCTGAGTTCCAGGCTTACTGCAGCTGCCAAAGGCATCCCAAAGGGAGCGCAGAAGTGCCACAACATGGCTGCTTTCACAACTTTTTCCTTAGGAAGAACCCTAATACCCGGCTGATTTACCTTCCCAGGGTTAGTGCTAGGCTTAGGCCTAGGACTTTAAAATCAGGAAGCCCAGACCTCCAGGCACACTGGAGCTGTGAAAGGCATCCAAAAGGGAGTGCAAAAGTGCCACCACATGGCTGCTTTCACAGCTTTTTCCTTTGCACCATCCCTATACCTAGGCTGATTTATCTGCCTAGGGTTAGGGTTAGGCTTCAGCCTAGGGCTAGGATTTTTGGAACCAGGAAGCCCTGAGTTCCAGGCTTACTGCAGCTGCCAAAGGCATCCCAAAGGGAGCGCAGAAGTTCCACAACATGGCTGCTTTCACAGCTTTTTCCTTAGGAAGAACCCTAATACCTGCCTGATTTACCTTCCTAGGGTTACTGTTAGGCTTAGGCCTAGGACTTTTCAAACCAGGAAGCCCTGTGCTCCAGGCACACTGCAGCTGTTCAAGGCATCCCAACGGGAGCGCAAAAGTGACACAACTTGGCTGCCTCCACTGCTATTTCCATGAGACCATCCCCAACCATAGGCTAATTTTCCTTCCTAGCATTGAGGTTTGAGTTAAGCCTAGGGTTAGGGTTCTTTTAACCTGAAAGCCCTGAGTTCCAAGAATACAGCAGCTGCGAAGGACTACCCAAGAAGAGCACAAAAGTACCACTACATGCCTGCCTCCACAGCTATTTCCTTGGGGACATGCCTAATTCCTGGCTGATTTGCCTTTCTCGTCGTCGGGTTGGGGTTAGGTAGGCCTTGTGCTAGGATTTTTAAAATCAGGAAGCCCAGACCTCCAGGCACACTGGAGCTGTGAAAGGCATCCAAAAGGGAGTGCAAAAGTGCCACCACATGGCTGCTTTCACAGCTTTTTCCTTGGCACCATCCCTATACCTAGGCTGATTTATCTGCCTAGGGTTAGGGTTAGGCTTCAGCCTAGGGCTAGGATTTTTTGAACCAGGAAGCCCTGAGTTCCAGGCTTACTGCAGCTGCCAAAGGCATCCCAAAGGGAGCGCACAAGTTCCACAACATGGCTGCTTTCACAGCTTTTTTCTTAGGAAGAACCCTCATACCCAGCTGATTTACCTTCCTAGGGTTACTGTTAGGCTTAGGCCTAGGACTTTTAAAACCAGGAAGCCCTGTGCTCCAGGCACACTGCAGCTGTTCAAGGCATCCGAAAGGGCAGCGCAAAAGTGACACAACTTGGCTGCCTCCACTGCTATTTCCATGAGACCATCCCGAACCATAGGCTGATTTTCCTTCCTAGCGTTGAGGTTTGAGTTAGGCCTAGGGTTAGGGTTCTTTTAACCTGAAAGCCCCGAGTTCCAAGAACACAGCAGCTGTGAAGGACTACCCAAGAAGAGCACAAAAGTACCACAACATGGCTGCCTCCACAGCTATTTCCTTGGGGACATCCCTAATTCCTGGCTGATTTGCCTTTCTCGTCGTCGGGTTGGGGTTAGGTAGGCCTTGTGCTAGGATTTTTAAAATCAGGAAGCCCAGACCTCCAGGCACACTGGAGCTGTGAAAGGCATCCAAAAGGGAGTGCAAAAGTGCCACAACATGGCTGCTTTCACAACTTTTTCCTTAGGAAGAACCCTAATACCCGGCTGATTTACCTTCCCAGGGTTAGTGCTAGGCTTAGGCCTAGGATTTTTAAAATCAGGAAGCCCAGACCTCCAGGCACACTGGAGCTGTGAAAGGCATCCAAAAGGGAGTGCAAAAGTGCCACAACATGGCTGCTTTCACAGCTTTTTCGTTGGCACCATCCCTATACCTAGGCTGATTTATCTGCCTAGGGTTAGGGTTAGGGTTCGGCCTAGGGCTACGATTGTTTGAACCAGGAAGCCCTGAGTTCCAGGCTTACTGCAGCTGCCAAAGGCATCCCAAAGGGAGCTCAGAAATGCCACAACATGGCTGCTTTCACAGCTTTTTCCTTTGGAAGAACCCTCATACCCGGCTGATTTACCTTCCTAGGGTTACTGTTAGGCTTAGGCCTAGGACTTTTAAAACCAGGAAGCCCTGTGCTCCAGGCACACTGCAGCTGTTCAAGGCATCCGAAAGGGAGGGCAAAAGTGACACAACTTGGCTGCCTCCACTGCTATTTCCATGAGACCATCCCCAACCATAGGCTGATTTTCCTTCCTAGCGTTGAGGTTTGAGTTAGGCCTAGGATTAGTGTTCTTTTAACCAGAAAGCCCTGAGTTCCAAGAACACAGCAGCTGCGAAAGTACACCCAAGAAGAGCACAAAAGTACCGCAACATGCCTGCCTCCACAGCGATTTCCTTGGGGACATCCCTAATTCCTGGCTGATTTGCCTTTCTCGTCGTCAGGTTGGGGTTAGGTAGGACTTGTGCTAGGATTTTTAAAATCAGGAAGCCCAGACCTCCAGGCACACTGGAGCTGTGAAAGGCATCCAAAAGGGAGTGCAAAAGTGCCACAACATGGCTGCTTTCACAGCTTTTTCCTTGGCACCATCCCTATACCTAGGCTGATTTATCTGCCTAGGGTTAGGGTTCAGCCTAGGGCTAGGATTTTTTGAACCAGGAAGCCCTGAGTTCCAGGCTTACTGCAGCTGCCAAAGGCATCCCAAAGGGAGCTCAGAAATGCCACAACATGGCTGCTTTCACAGCTTTTTCCTTTGGAAGAACCCTCATACCCAGCTGATTTACCTTCCTAGGGTTACTGTTAGGCTTAGGCCTAGGACTTTTCAAACCAGGAAGCCCTGTGCTCCAGGCACACTGCAGCTGTTCAAGGCATCCGAAAGGGAGGGCAAAAGTGACACAACTTGGCTGCCTCCACTGCTATTTCCATGAGACCATCCCCAACCATAGGCTGATTTTCCTTCCTAGCGTTGAGGTTTGAGTTAGGCCTAGCGTTAGTGTTCTTTTAACCAGAAAGCCCTGAGTTCCAAGAACACAGCAGCTGCGAAAGTACACCCAAGAAGAGCACAAAAGTACCACAACATGCCTGCCTCCACAGCGATTTCCTTGGGGACATCCCTAATTCCTGGCTGATTTGCCTTTCTCGTCGTCAGGTTGGGGTTAGGTAGGACTTGTGCTAGGATTTTTAAAATCAGGAAGCCCAGACATCCAGGCACACTGGAGCTGTGAAAGGCATCCAAAAGGGAGTGCAAAAGTGCCACCACATGGCTGCTTTCACAGCTTTTTCCTTTGCACCATCCCTATACCTAGGCTGATTTATCTGCCTAGGGTTAGGGTTAGGCTTCAGCCTAGGGCTAGGATTTTTTGAATCAGGAAGCCCTGAGTTCCAGGCTTACTGCAGCTGCCAAAGGCATCCCAAAGGGAGCGCACAAGTGCCACAACATGGCTGCTTTCACAGCTTTTTCCTTAGGAAGAACCCTCATACCCGGCTGATTTACCTTCCTAGGGTTACTGTTAGGCTTAGGCCTAGGACATTTAAAACCAGGAAGCCCTGTGCTCCAGGCACACTGCAGCTGTTCAAGGCATCCGAAAGGGAGGGCAAAAGTGACACAACTTGGCTGCTTCCACTGCTATTTCCATGAGACCATCCCCAACCATAGGCTGATTTTCCTTCCTAGCGTTGAGGTTTGAGTTAGGCCGAGGGTTAGTGTTCTTTTAACCTGAAAGCCCTGAGTTCCAAGAACACAGCAGCTGCGAAGGACTACCCAAGAAGAGCACAAAAGTACCACAACATGCCTGCCTCCACAGCTATTTCCTTGGGGACATCCCTAATTCCTGGCTGATTTGCCTTTCTCGTCGTCAGGTTGGGGTTAGGTAGGCCTTGTGCTAGGATTTTTAAAATCAGGAAGCCCAGACCTCCAGGCACACTGGAGCTGTGAAAGGCATCCAAAAGGGAGTGCAAAAGTGCCACCACATGGCTGCTTTCACAGCTTTTTCCTTTGCACCATCCCTATACCTAGGCTGATTTATCTGCCTAGGGTTAGGGTTAGGCTTCAGCCTAGGGCTAGGATTTTTTGAACCAGGAAGCCCTGAGTTCCAGGCTTACTGCAGCTGCCAAAGGCATCCCAAAGGGAGCGCAGAAGTGCCACAACATGGCTGCTTTCACAGCTTTTTCCTTAGGAAGAACCCTAATACCCGGCTGATTTACCTTCCCAGGGTTAGTGCTAGGCTTAGGCCTAGAGCTTTAAAATCAGGAAGCCCAGACCTCCAGGCACACTGGAGCTGTGAAAGGCATCCAAAAGGGAGTGCAAAAGTGCCACAACATGGCTGCTTTCACAGCTTTTTCCTTGGCACCATCCCTATACCTAGGCTGATTTATCTGCCTAGGGTTAGGGTTAGGGTTCAGCCTAGGGCTAGGATTTTTTGAATC
Source organism: Melospiza georgiana (assembly GCF_028018845.1). NCBI lineage: Eukaryota > Metazoa > Chordata > Aves > Passeriformes > Passerellidae > Melospiza > Melospiza georgiana. Next base: position 20,479,068 of record NC_080441.1, on the reverse strand, counting down.
AGGAAGCCCTGAGTTCCAGGCTTACTGCAGCTGCCAAAGGCATCCCAAAGGGAGCGCAGAAGTGCCACAACATGGCTGCTTTCACAGCTTTTTCCTTAGGAAGAACCCTAATACCCGGCTGATTTACCTTCCTAGGGTTACTGTTAGGCTTGGGCCAAGGACTTTTAAAACCAGGAAGCCCTGTGCTCCAGGAACACTGCAGCTGTTCAAGGCATCCGAAAGGGAGCGCAAAAGTGACACAACTTGGCTGCCTCCACTGCTATTTCCATGAGACCATCCCGAACCATAGGCTGATTTTCCATCCTAGCGTTGAGGTTTGAGTTAGGCCTAGGGTTAGAGTTTTTTAACCAGAAAGCCCTGAGTTCCAAGAACACAGCAGCTGCGAAGGACTACCCAAGAAGAGCACAAAAGTACCACAACATGCCTGCCTCCACAGCTATTTCCTTGGGGACATCCCTAATTCCTGGCTGATTTGCCTTTCTCGTCGTCGGGTTGGGGTTAGGTAGGCCTTGTGCTAGGATTTTTAAAATCAGGAAGCCCAGACCTCCAGGCACACTGGAGCTGTGAATGGCATCCAAAAGGGAGTGCAAAAGAGCCACAACATGGCTGCTTTCACAGCTTTTTCCTTAGGAAGAACCCTAATACCCGGCTGATTTACCTTCCTAGGGTTACTGTTAGACTTGGGCCAAGGACTTTTAAAACCAGGAAGCCCTGGGCTCCAGGAACACTGCAGCTGTTCAAGGCATCCCAACGGGAGTGCAAAAGTGACACAACTTGGCTGCCTCCACTGCTATTTCCATGAGACCATCCCCAAACTTAGGCTGATTTTCCTTCCTAGCGTTGAGGTTTGAGTTAGGCCTAGGGTTAGTGTTCTTTTAACCTGAAAGCCCTGAGTTCCAAGAACACAGCAGCTGCGAAGGACTACCCAAGAAGAGCACAAAAGTACCACCACATGCCTGCCTCCACAGCTATTTCCTTGGGGACATCCCTAATTCCTGGCTGATTTGCCTTTCTCGTCGTCGGGTTGGGGTTAGGTAGGCCTTGTGCTAGGATTTTTAAAATCAGGAAGCCCAGACCTCCAGGCACACTGGAGCTGTGAAAGGCATCCAAAAGGGAGTGCAAAAGTGCCACAACATGGCTGCTTTCACAGCTTTTTCCTTAGGAAGAACCCTAATACCCGGCTGATTTACCTTCCTAGGGTTACTGTTAGGCTTGGGCCAAGGACTTTTAAAACCAGGAAGCCCTGTGCTCCAGGCACACTGCAGCTGTTCAAGGCATCCCAACGGGAGCGCAAAAGTGACACAACTTGGCTGCCTCCACTGCTATTTCCATGAGACCATCCCCAACCTTAGGCTGGTTTTCCTTCCTAGCGTTGAGTTTTGAGTTAGGCCTATGGTTAGTGTTCTTTTAACCTGAAAGCCCTGAGTTCCAAGAACACAGCAGCTGCGAAGGACTACCCAAGAAGAGCACAAAAGTACCACCACATGCCTGCCTCCACAGCTATTTCCTTGGGGACATCCCTAATTCCTGGCTGATTTGCCTTTCTCGTCGTCGGGTTGGGGTTAGGTAGGCCTTGTGCTAGGATTTTTAAAATCAGGAAGCCCAGACCTCCAGGCACACTGGAGCTGTGAAAGGCATCCAAAAGGGAGTGCAAAAGTGCCACAACATGGCTGCTTTCACAGCTTTTTCCTTAGGAAGAACCCTAATACCCGGCTGATTTACCTTCCTAGGGTTACTGTTAGGCTTAGGCCTAGGACTTTTAAAACCAGGAAGCCCTGTGCTCCAGGCACACTGCAGCTGTTCAAGGCATCCCAACGGGAGCGCAAAAGTGACACAACTTGGCTGCCTCCACTGCTATTTCCATGAGACCATCCCCAACCATAGGCTGGTTTTCCTTCCTAGCGTTGAGTTTTGAGTTAGGCCTAGGGTTAGAGTTTTTTAACCAGAAAGCCCTGAGTTCCAAGAATACAGCAGCTGCGAAGGACTACCCAAGAAGAGCACAAAAGTACCACCACATGCCTGCCTCCACAGCTATTTCCTTGGGGACATCCCTAATTCCTGGCTGATTTGCCTTTCTCGTCGTCGGGTTGGGGTTAGGTAGGCCTTGTGCTAGGATTTTTAAAATCAGGAAGCCCAGACCTCCAGGCACACTGGAGCTGTGAAAGGCATCCAAAAGGGAGTGCAAAAGTGCCACAACATGGCTGCTTTCACAGCTTTTTCCTTAGGAAGAACCCTAATACCCGGCTGATTTACCTTCCTAGGGTTACTGTTAGGCTTGGGCCAAGGACTTTTAAAACCAGGAAGCCCTGTGCTCCAGACACACTGCAGCTGCCAAAGGCATCCCAACGGGAGTGCAAAAGTGACACAACTTGGCTGCCTCCACTGCTATTTCCATGAGACCATCTCCAACCATAGGCTGATTTTCCTTCCTAGCGTTGAGGTTTGAGTTAGGCCTAGGGTTAGAGTTTTTAACCAGAAAGCCCTGAGTTCCAAGAATACAGCAGCTGCGAAGGACTACCCAAGAAGAGCACAAAAGTACCACCACATGCCTGCCTCCACAGCTATTTCCTTGGGGACATCCCTAATTCCTGGCTGATTTGCCTTTCTCGTCGTCGGGTTGGGGTTAGGTAGGCCTTGTGCTAGGATTTTTAAAATCAGGAAGCCCAGACCTCCAGGCACACTGGAGCTGTGAATGGCATCCAAAAGGGAGTGCAAAAGTGCCACAACATGGCTGCTTTCACAGCTTTTTCCTTAGGAAAAACCCTAATACCCGGCTGATTTACCTTCCTAGGGTTACTGTTAGGCTTAGGCCTAGGACTTTTAAAACCAGGAAGCCCTGTGCTCCAGGCACACTGCAGCTGTTCAAGGCATCCCAACGGGAGTGCAAAAGTGACACAACTTGGCTGCCTCCACTGCTATTTCCATGAGACCATCCCCAATTTTAGGCTGGTTTTCCTTCCTAGCGTTGAGGTTTGAGTTAGGCCTATGGTTAGTGTTCTTTTAACCTGAAAGCCCTGAGTTCCAAGAACACAGCAGCTGCGAAGGACTACCCAAGAAGAGCACAAAAGTACCACCACATGCCTGCCTCCACAGCGATTTCCTTGGGGACATCCCTAATTCCTGGCTGATTTGCCTTTCTCGTCGTCGGGTTGGGGTTAGGTAGGCCGTGTGCTAGGATTTTTAAAATCAGGAAGCCCAGACCTCCAGGCACACTGGAGCTGTGAAAGGCATCCAAAAGGGAGTGCAAAAGTGCCACAACATGGCTGCTTTCACAGCTTTTTCCTTAGGAAGAACCCTAATACCCGGCTGATTTACCTTCCTAGGGTTACTGTTAGGCTTGGGCCAAGGACTTTTAAAACCAGGAAGCCCTGTGCTCCAGGAACACTGCAGCTGTTCAAGGCATCCCAACGGGAGCGCAAAAGTGACACAACTTGGCTGCCTCCACTGCTATTTCCATGAGACCATCCCGAACCATAGGCTGATTTTCCTTCCTAGCGTTGAGGTTTGAGTTAGGCCTAGGGTTAGAGTTTTTTAACCAGAAAGCCCTGAGTTCCAAGAACACAGCAGCTGCGAAGGACTACCCAAGAAGAGCACAAAAGTACCACCACATGCCTGCCTCCACAGCTATTTCCTTGGGGACATCCCTAATTCCTGGCTGATTTGCCTTTCTCGTCGTCGGGTTGGGGTTAGGTAGGCCTTGTGCTAGGATTTTTAAAATCAGGAAGCCCAGACCTCCAGGCACACTGGAGCTGTGAAAGGCATCCAAAAGGGAGTGCAAAAGTGCCACAACATGGCTGCTTTCACAGCTTTTTCCTTAGGAAGAACCCTAATACCCGGCTGATTTACCTTCCTAGGGTTACTGTTAGGCTTAGGCCTAGGACTTTTAAACCAGGAAGCCCTGTGCTCCAGGCACACTGCAGCTGTTCAAGGCATCCCAACGGGAGCGCAAAAGTGACACAACTTGGCTGCCTCCACTGCTATTTCCATGAGACCATCCCCAAACATAGGCTGATTTTCCTACCTAGCGTTGAGGTTTGAGTTAGGCCTAGGGTTAGAGTTTTTTAACCAGAAAGCCCTGAGTTCCAAGAACACAGCAGCTGCGAAGGACTACCCAAGAAGAGCACAAAAGTACCACCACATGCCTGCCTCCACAGCTATTTCCTTGGGGACATCCCTAATTCCTGGCTGATTTGCCTTTCTCGTCGTCGGGTTGGGGTTAGGTAGGCCTTGTGCTAGGATTTTTAAAATCAGGAAGCCCAGACCTCCAGGCACACTGGAGCTGTGAAAGGCATCCAAAAGGGAGTGCAAAAGTGCCACAACATGGCTGCTTTCACAGCTTTTTCCTTAGGAAGAACCCTAATACCCGGCTGATTTACCTTCCTAGGGTTACTGTTAGGCTTGGGCCAAGGACTTTTAAAACCAGGAAGCCCTGTGCTCCAGGCACACTGCAGCTGTTCAAGGCATCCCAAGGGGAGCGCAAAAGTGACACAACTAGGCTGCGTCCACTGCTATTTCCATGAGACCATCCCCAACCATAGGCTGATTTTCCTTCCTAGCGTTGAGGTTTCAGTAAGGCCTAGGGTTAGAGTTTTTTAACCAGAAAGCCCTGAGTTCCAAGAACACAGCAGCTGCGAAGGACCACCCAAGAAGAGCACAAAAGTACCACAACATGCCTGCCTCCACAGCTATTTCCTTGGGGACATCCCTAATTCCTGGCTGATTTGCCTTTCTCGTCATCGGGTTGGGGTTAGGTAGGCCTTGTGCTAGGATTTTGAAAATCAGGAAGCCCAGACCTCCAGGCACACTGGAGCTGTGAAAGGCATCCAAAAGGGAGTGCAAAAGAGCCACAACATGGCTGCTTTCACAGCTTTTTCCTTAGGAAGAACCCTAATACCCGGCTGATTTACCTTCCTAGGTTTACTGTTAGGCTTGGGCCAAGGACTTTTAAAACCAGGAAGCCCTGTGCTCCAGGCACACTGCAGCTGTTCAAGGCATCCCAACGGGAGCGCAAAAGTGACACAACTTGGCTGCCTCCACTGCTATTTCCATGAGACCATCCCCAACCTTAGGCTGGTTTTCCTTCCTAGCGTTGAGTTTTGAGTTAGGCCTATGGTTAGTGTTCTTTTAACCTGAAAGCCCTGAGTTCCAAGAACACAGCAGCTGCGAAGGACTACCCAAGAAGAGCACAAAAGTACCACCACATGCCTGCCTCCACAGCTATTTCCTTGGGGACATCCCTAATTCCTGGCTGATTTGCCTTTCTCGTCGTCGGGTTGGGGTTAGGTAGGCCTTGTGCTAGGATTTTTAAAATCAGGAAGCCCAGACCTCCAGGCACACTGGAGCTGTGAAAGGCATCCAAAAGGGAGTGCAAAAGTGCCACAACATGGCTGCTTTCACAGCTTTTTCCTTAGGAAGAACCCTAATACCCGGCTGATTTACCTTCCTAGGGTTACTGTTAGGCTTAGGCCTAGGACATTTAAATCCAGGAAGCCCTGTGCTCCAGGCACACTGCAGCTGTTCAAGGCATCCCAAGGGGAGTGCAAAAGTGACACAACTTGGCTGCCTCCACTGCTATTTCCATGAGACCATCTCCAACCATAGGCTGATTTTCCTTCCTAGCGTTGAGGTTTGAGTTAGGCCTAGGGTTAGAGTTTTTAACCAGAAAGCCCTGAGTTCCAAGAATACAGCAGCTGCGAAGGACTACCCAAGAAGAGCACAAAAGTACCACCACATGCCTGCCTCCACAGCTATTTCCTTGGGGACATCCCTAATTCCTGGCTGATTTGCCTTTCTCGTCGTCGGGTTGGGGTTAGGTAGGCCTTGTGCTAGGATTTTTAAAATCAGGAAGCCCAGACCTCCAGGCACACTGGAGCTGTGAAAGGCATCCAAAAGGGAGTGCAAAAGTGCCACAACATGGCTGCTTTCACAGCTTTTTCCTTAGGAAGAACCCTAATACCCGGCTGATTTACCTTCCTAGGGTTACTGTTAGGCTTGGGCCAAGGACTTTTAAAACCAGGAAGCCCTGTGCTCCAGGCACACTGCAGCTGTTCAAGGCATCCCAACGGGAGTGCAAAAGTGACACAACTTGGCTGCCTCCACTGCTATTTCCATGAGACCATCCCCAACCTTAGGCTGGTTTTCCTTCCTAGCGTTGAGTTTTGAGTTAGGCCTATGGTTAGTGTTCTTTTAACCTGAAAGCCCTGAGTTCCAAGAACACAGCAGCTGCGAAGGACTACCCAAGAAGAGCACAAAAGTACCACCACATGCCTGCCTCCACAGCGATTTCCTTGGGGACATCCCTAATTCCTGGCTGATTTGCCTTTCTCGTCGTCGGGTTGGGGTTAGGTAGGCCTTGTGCTAGGATTTTGAAAATCAGGAAGCCCAGACCTCCAGGCACACTGGAGCTGTGAAAGGCATCCAAAAGGGAGTGCAAAAGTGCCACAACATGGCTGCTTTCACAGCTTTTTCCTTAGGAAGAACCCTAATACCCGGCTGATTTACCTTCCTAGGGTTACTGTTAGGCTTGGGCCAAGGACTTTTAAAACCAGGAAGCCCTGTGCTCCAGGCACACTGCAGCTGTTCAAGGCATCCCAAGGGGAGCGCAAAAGTGACACAACTTGGCTGCCTCCACTGCTATTTCCATGAGACCATCCCCAACCTTAGGCTGGTTTTCCTTCCTAGCGTTGAGGTTTGAGTTAGGCCTATGGTTAGTGTTCTTTTAACCTGAAAGCCCTGAGTTCCAAGAACACAGCAGCTGCGAAGGACTACCCAAGAAGAGCACAAAAGTACCACCACATGCCTGCCTCCACAGCTATTTCCTTGGGGACATCCCTAATTCCTGGCTGATTTGCCTTTCTCGTCGTCGGGTTGGGGTTAGGTAGGCCTTGTGCTAGGATTTTGAAAATCAGGAAGCCCAGACCTCCAGGCACACTGGAGCTGTGAAAGGCATCCAAAAGGGAGTGCAAAAGTGCCACAACATGGCTGCTTTCACAGCTTTTTCCTTAGGAAGAACCCTAATACCCGGCTGATTTACCTTCCTAGAGTTACTGTTAGGCTTAGGCCTAGGACTTTTAAAACCAGGAAGCCCTGTGCTCCAGGCACACTGCAGCTGTTCAAGGCATCCCAACGGGAGTGCAAAAGTGACACAACTTGGCTGCCTCCACTGCTATTTCCATGAGACCATCCCCAACCATAGGCTGGTTTTCCTTCCTCGCGTTGAGTTTTGAGTTAGGCCTAGGGTTAGAGCTTTTAACCAGAAAGCCCTGAGTTCCAAGAACACAGCAGCTGCGAAGGACTACCCAAGAAGAGCACAAAAGTACCACCACATGCCTGCCTCCACAGCTATTTCCTTGGGGACATCCCTAATTCCTGGCTGATTTGCCTTTCTCGTCGTCGGGTTGGGGTTAGGTAGGCCTTGTGCTAGGATTTTGAAAATCAGGAAGCCCAGACCTCCAGGCACACTGGAGCTGTGAAAGGCATCCAAAAGGGAGTGCAAAAGTGCCACAACATGGCTGCTTTCACAGCTTTTTCCTTAGGAAGAACCCTAATACCCGGCTGATTTACCTTCCTAGGGTTACTGTTAGGCTTGGGCCAAGGACTTTTAAAACCAGGAAGCCCTGTGCTCCAGACACACTGCAGCTGCCAAAGGCATCCCAACGGGAGTGCAAAAGTGACACAACTTGGCTGCCTCCACTGCTATTTCCATGAGACCATCTCCAACCATAGGCTGATTTTCCTTCCTAGCGTTGAGGTTTGAGTTAGGCCTAGGGTTAGAGTTTTTAACCAGAAAGCCCTGAGTTCCAAGAATACAGCAGCTGCGAAGGACTACCCAAGAAGAGCACAAAAGTACCACCACATGCCTGCCTCCACAGCTATTTCCTTGGGGACATCCCTAATTCCTGGCTGATTTGCCTTTCTCGTCGTCGGGTTGGGGTTAGGTAGGCCTTGTGCTAGGATTTTGAAAATCAGGAAGCCCAGACCTCCAGGCACACTGGAGCTGTGAAAGGCATCCAAAAGGGAGTGCAAAAGTGCCACAACATGGCTGCTTTCACAGCTTTTTCCTTAGGAAGAACCCTAATACCCGGCTGATTTACCTTCCTAGGGTTACTGTTAGGCTTGGGCCAAGGACTTTTAAAACCAGGAAGCCCTGTGCTCCAGGCATACTGCAGCTGTTCACGCATCCCAAGGGGAGCGCAAAAGTGACACAACTTGGCTGCCTCCACTGCTATTTCCATGAGACCATCCCCAACCTTAGGCTGGTTTTCCTTCCTAGCGTTGAGGTTTGAGTTAGGCCTATGGTTAGTGTTCTTTTAACCTGAAAGCCCTGAGTTCCAAGAACACAGCAGCTGCGAAGGACTACCCAAGAAGAGCACAAAAGTACCACCACATGCCTGCCTCCACAGCTATTTCCTTGGGGACATCCCTAATTCCTGGCTGATTTGCCTTTCTCGTCGTCGGGTTGGGGTTAGGTAGGCCTTGTGCTAGGATTTTTAAAATCAGGAAGCCCAGACCTCCAGGCACACTGGAGCTGTGAAAGGCATCCAAAAGGGAGTGCAAAAGTGCCACAACATGGCTGCTTTCACAGCTTTTTCCTTAGGAAGAACCCTAATACCCGGCTGATTTACCTTCCTAGGGTTACTGTTAGGCTTGGGCCAAGGACTTTTAAAACCAGGAAGCCCTGTGCTCCAGGCACACTGCAGCTGTTCAAGGCATCCTCACGGGAGTGCAAAAGTGACACAACTTGGCTGCCTCCACTGCTATTTCCATGAGACCATCCCCAATTTTAGGCTGGTTTTCCTTCCTAGCGTTGAGTTTTGAGTTAGGCCTATGGTTAGTGTTCTTTTAACCTGAAAGCCCTGAGTTCCAAGAACACAGCAGCTGCGAAGGACTACCCAAGAAGAGCACAAAAGTACCACCACATGCCTGCCTCCACAGCTATTTCCTTGGGGACATCCCTAATTCCTGGCTGATTTGCCTTTCTCGTCGTCGGGTTGGGGTTAGGTAGGCCTTGTGCTAGGATTTTTAAAATCAGGAAGCCCAGACCTCCAGGCACACTGGAGCTGTGAAAGGCATCCAAAAGGGAGTGCAAAAGTGCCACAACATGGCTGCTTTCACAGCTTTTTCCTTAGGAAGAACCCTAATACCCGGCTGATTTACCTTCCTAGGGTTACTGTTAGGCTTGGGCCAAGGACTTTTAAAACCAGGAAGCCCTGGGCTCCAGGAACACTGCAGCTGTTCAAGGCATCCCAAGGGGAGTGCAAAAGTGACACAACTTGGCTGCCTCCACTGCTATTTCCATGAGACCATCCCCAACCTTAGGCTGATTTTCCTTCCTAGCGTTGAGGTTTGAGTTAGGCCTAGGGTTAGAGTTTTTTAACCAGAAAGCCCTGAGTTCCAAGAACACAGCAGCTGCGAAGGACTACCCAAGAAGAGCACAAAAGTACCACCACATGCCTGCCTCCACTGCTATTTCCTTGGGGACATCCCTAATTCCTGGCTGATTTGCCTTTCTCGTCGTCGGGTTGGGGTTAGGTAGGCCTTGTGCTAGGATTTTTAAAATCAGGAAGCCCAGACCTCCAGGCACACTGGAGCTGTGAAAGGCATCCAAAAGGGAGTGCAAAAGTGCCACAACATGGCTGCTTTCACAGCTTTTTCCTTAGGAAGAACCCTAATACCCGGCTGATTTACCTTCCTAGGGTTACTGTTAGGCTTGGGCCAAGGACTTTTAAAACCAGGAAGCCCTGTGCTCCAGGCACACTGCAGCTGTTCAAGGCATCCCAAGGGGAGCGCAAAAGTGACACAACTTGGCTGCCTCCACTGCTATTTCCATGAGACCATCCCCAACCTTAGGCTGGCTTTCCTTCCTAGCGTTGAGTTTTGAGTTAGGCCTATGGTTAGTGTTCTTTTAACCTGAAAGCCCTGAGTTCCAAGAACACAGCAGCTGCGAAGGACTACCCAAGAAGAGCACAAAAGTACCACCACATGCCTGCCTCCACAGCTATTTCCTTGGGGACATCCCTAATTCCTGGCTGATTTGCCTTTCTCGTCGTCGGGTTGGGGTTAGGTAGGCCTTGTGCTAGGATTTTTAAAATCAGGAAGCCCAGACCTCCAGGCACACTGGAGCTGTGAAAGGCATCCAAAAGGGAGTGCAAAAGTGCCACAACATGGCTGCTTTCACAGCTTTTTCCTTAGGAAGAACCCTAATACCCGGCTGATTTACCTTCCTAGGGTTACTGTTAGGCTTGGGCCAAGGACTTTTAAAACCAGGAAGCCCTGTGCTCCAGGCACACTGCAGCTGTTCAAGGCATCCCAACGGGAGTGCAAAAGTGACACAACTTGGCTGCCTCCACTGCTATTTCCATGAGACCATCCCCAATTTTAGGCTGGTTTTCCTTCCTAGCGTTGAGTTTTGAGTTAGGCCTATGGTTAGTGTTCTTTTAACCTGAAAGCCCTGAGTTCCAAGAACACAGCAGCTGCGAAGGACTACCCAAGAAGAGCACAAAAGTACCACCACATGCCTGCCTCCACAGCTATTTCCTTGGGGACATCCCTAATTCCTGGCTGATTTGCCTTTCTCGTCGTCGGGTTGGGGTTAGGTAGGCCTTGTGCTAGGATTTTTAAAATCAGGAAGCCCAGACCTCCAGGCACACTGGAGCTGTGAAAGGCATCCAAAAGGGAGTGCAAAAGTGCCACAACATGGCTGCTTTCACAGCTTTTTCCTTAGGAAGAACCCTAATACCCGGCTGATTTACCTTCCTAGGGTTACTGTTAGGCTTGGGCCAAGGACATTTAAAACCAGGAAGCCCTGTGCTCCAGGAACACTGCAGCTGTTCAAGGCATCCCAAGGGGAGCGCAAAAGTGACACAACTTGGCTGCATCCACTGCTATTTCCATGAGACCATCCCGAACCATAGGCTGATTTTCCTTCCTAGCGTTGAGGTTTGAGTTAGGCCTAGGGTTAGAGTTTTTTAACCAGATAGCCCTGAGTTCCAAGAACACAGCAGCTGCGAAGGACTACCCAAGAAGAGCACAAAAGTACCACCACATGCCTGCCTCCACAGCTATTTCCTTGGGGACATCCCTAGTTCCTGGCTGATTTGCCTTTCTCGTCGTCGGGTTGGGGTTAGGTAGGCCTTGTGCTAGGATTTTTAAAATCAGGAAGCCCAGACCTCCAGGCACACTGGAGCTGTGAAAGGCATCCAAAAGGGAGTGCAAAAGTGCCACAACATGGCTGCTTTCACAGCTTTTTCCTTAGGAAGAACCCTAATACCCGGCTGATTTACCTTCCTAGGGTTACTGTTAGGCTTGGGCCAAGGACTTTTAAAACCAGGAAGCCCTGGGCGCCAGGAACACTGCAGCTGTTCAAGGCATCCCAACGGGAGTGCAAAAGTGACACAACTTGGCTGCCTCCACTGCTATTTCCATGAGACCATCCCCAACCTTAGGCTGATTTTCCTTCCTAGCGTTGAGGTTTGAGTTAGGCCTAGGGTTAGAGTTTTTTAACCAGAAAGCCCTGAGTTCCAAGAACACAGCAGCTGCGAAGGACTACCCAAGAAGAGCACAAAAGTACCACAACATGCCTGCCTCCACAGCTATTTCCTTGGGGACATCCCTAATTCCTGGCTGATTTGCCTTTCTCGTCGTCGGGTTGGGGTTAGGTAGGCCTTGTGCTAGGATTTTTAAAATCAGGAAGCCCAGACCTCCAGGCACACTGGAGCTGTGAAAGGCATCCAAAAGGGAGTGCAAAAGTGCCACAACATGGCTGCTTTCACAGCTTTTTCCTTAGGAAGAACCCTAATACCCGGCTGATTTACCTTCCTAGGGTTACTGTTAGGCTTGGGCCAAGGACTTTTAAAACCAGGAAGCCCTGTGCTCCAGGCACACTGCAGCTGTTCAAGGCATCCCAACGGGAGCGCAAAAGTGACACAACTTGGCTGCCTCCACTGCTATTTCCATGAGACCATCCCCAACCTTAGGCTGGTTTTCCTTCCTAGCGTTGAGTTTTGAGTTAGGCCTATGGTTAGTGTTCTTTTAACCTGAAAGCCCTGAGTTCCAAGAATACAGCAGCTGCGAAGGACTACCCAAGAAGAGCACAAAAGTACCACCACATGCCTGCCTCCACAGCTATTTCCTTGGGGACATCCCTAATTCCTGGCTGATTTGCCTTTCTCGTCGTCGGGTTGGGGTTAGGTAGGCCTTGTGCTAGGATTTTTAAAATCAGGAAGCCCAGACCTCCAGGCACACTGGAGCTGTGAAAGGCATCCAAAAGGGAGTGCAAAAGTGCCACAACATGGCTGCTTTCACAGCTTTTTCCTTAGGAAGAACCCTAATACCCGGCTGATTTACCTTCCTAGGGTTACTGTTAGGCTTGGGCCAAGGACTTTTAAAACCAGGAAGCCCTGTGCTCCAGGCACACTGCAGCTGTTCAAGGCATCCCAACGGGAGCGCAAAAGTGACACAACTTGGCTGCCTCCACTGCTATTTCCATGAGACCATCCCCAACCTTAGGCTGGTTTTCCTTCCTAGCGTTGAGTTTTGAGTTAGGCCTATGGTTAGTGTTCTTTTAACCTGAAAGCCCTGAGTTCCAAGAACACAGCAGCTGCGAAGGACTACCCAAGAAGAGCACAAAAGTACCACCACATGCCTGCCTCCACAGCTATTTCCTTGGGGACATCCCTAATTCCTGGCTGATTTGCCTTTCTCGTCGTCGGGTTGGGGTTAGGTAGGCCTTGTGCTAGGATTTTGAAAATCAGGAAGCCCAGACCTCCAGGCACACTGGAGCTGTGAAAGGCATCCAAAAGGGAGTGCAAAAGTGCCACAACATGGCTGCTTTCACAGCTTTTTCCTTAGGAAGAACCCTAATACCCGGCTGATTTACCTTCCTAGGGTTACTGTTAGGCTTGGGCCAAGGACTTTTAAAACCAGGAAGCCCTGTGCTCCAGACACACTGCAGCTGCCAAAGGCATCCCAACGGGAGTGCAAAAGTGACACAACTTGGCTGCCTCCACTGCTATTTCCATGAGACCATCTCCAACCATAGGCTGATTTTCCTTCCTAGCGTTGAGGTTTGAGTTAGGCCTAGGGTTAGAGTTTTTAACCAGAAAGCCCTGAGTTCCAAGAATACAGCAGCTGCGAAGGACTACCCAAGAAGAGCACAAAAGTACCACCACATGCCTGCCTCCACAGCTATTTCCTTGGGGACATCCCTAATTCCTGGCTGATTTGCCTTTCTCGTCGTCGGGTTGGGGTTAGGTAGGCCTTGTGCTAGGATTTTGAAAATCAGGAAGCCCAGACCTCCAGGCACACTGGAGCTGTGAAAGGCATCCAAAAGGGAGTGCAAAAGTGCCACAACATGGCTGCTTTCACAGCTTTTTCCTTAGGAAGAACCCTAATACCCGGCTGATTTACCTTCCTAGGGTTACTGTTAGGCTTGGGCCAAGGACTTTTAAAACCAGGAAGCCCTGTGCTCCAGGCATACTGCAGCTGTTCACGCATCCCAAGGGGAGCGCAAAAGTGACACAACTTGGCTGCCTCCACTGCTATTTCCATGAGACCATCCCCAACCTTAGGCTGGTTTTCCTTCCTAGCGTTGAGGTTTGAGTTAGGCCTATGGTTAGTGTTCTTTTAACCTGAAAGCCCTGAGTTCCAAGAACACAGCAGCTGCGAAGGACTACCCAAGAAGAGCACAAAAGTACCACCACATGCCTGCCTCCACAGCTATTTCCTTGGGGACATCCCTAATTCCTGGCTGATTTGCCTTTCTCGTCGTCGGGTTGGGGTTAGGTAGGCCTTGTGCTAGGATTTTTAAAATCAGGAAGCCCAGACCTCCAGGCACACTGGAGCTGTGAAAGGCATCCAAAAGGGAGTGCAAAAGTGCCACAACATGGCTGCTTTCACAGCTTTTTCCTTAGGAAGAACCCTAATACCCGGCTGATTTACCTTCCTAGGGTTACTGTTAGGCTTGGGCCAAGGACTTTTAAAACCAGGAAGCCCTGTGCTCCAGGCACACTGCAGCTGTTCAAGGCATCCTCACGGGAGTGCAAAAGTGACACAACTTGGCTGCCTCCACTGCTATTTCCATGAGACCATCCCCAATTTTAGGCTGGTTTTCCTTCCTAGCGTTGAGTTTTGAGTTAGGCCTATGGTTAGTGTTCTTTTAACCTGAAAGCCCTGAGTTCCAAGAACACAGCAGCTGCGAAGGACTACCCAAGAAGAGCACAAAAGTACCACCACATGCCTGCCTCCACAGCTATTTCCTTGGGGACATCCCTAATTCCTGGCTGATTTGCCTTTCTCGTCGTCGGGTTGGGGTTAGGTAGGCCTTGTGCTAGGATTTTTAAAATCAGGAAGCCCAGACCTCCAGGCACACTGGAGCTGTGAAAGGCATCCAAAAGGGAGTGCAAAAGTGCCACAACATGGCTGCTTTCACAGCTTTTTCCTTAGGAAGAACCCTAATACCCGGCTGATTTACCTTCCTAGGGTTACTGTTAGGCTTGGGCCAAGGACTTTTAAAACCAGGAAGCCCTGGGCTCCAGGAACACTGCAGCTGTTCAAGGCATCCCAAGGGGAGTGCAAAAGTGACACAACTTGGCTGCCTCCACTGCTATTTCCATGAGACCATCCCCAACCTTAGGCTGATTTTCCTTCCTAGCGTTGAGGTTTGAGTTAGGCCTAGGGTTAGAGTTTTTTAACCAGAAAGCCCTGAGTTCCAAGAACACAGCAGCTGCGAAGGACTACCCAAGAAGAGCACAAAAGTACCACCACATGCCTGCCTCCACTGCTATTTCCTTGGGGACATCCCTAATTCCTGGCTGATTTGCCTTTCTCGTCGTCGGGTTGGGGTTAGGTAGGCCTTGTGCTAGGATTTTTAAAATCAGGAAGCCCAGACCTCCAGGCACACTGGAGCTGTGAAAGGCATCCAAAAGGGAGTGCAAAAGTGCCACAACATGGCTGCTTTCACAGCTTTTTCCTTAGGAAGAACCCTAATACCCGGCTGATTTACCTTCCTAGGGTTACTGTTAGGCTTGGGCCAAGGACTTTTAAAACCAGGAAGCCCTGTGCTCCAGGCACACTGCAGCTGTTCAAGGCATCCCAAGGGGAGCGCAAAAGTGACACAACTTGGCTGCCTCCACTGCTATTTCCATGAGACCATCCCCAACCTTAGGCTGGCTTTCCTTCCTAGCGTTGAGTTTTGAGTTAGGCCTATGGTTAGTGTTCTTTTAACCTGAAAGCCCTGAGTTCCAAGAACACAGCAGCTGCGAAGGACTACCCAAGAAGAGCACAAAAGTACCACCACATGCCTGCCTCCACAGCTATTTCCTTGGGGACATCCCTAATTCCTGGCTGATTTGCCTTTCTCGTCGTCGGGTTGGGGTTAGGTAGGCCTTGTGCTAGGATTTTTAAAATCAGGAAGCCCAGACCTCCAGGCACACTGGAGCTGTGAAAGGCATCCAAAAGGGAGTGCAAAAGTGCCACAACATGGCTGCTTTCACAGCTTTTTCCTTAGGAAGAACCCTAATACCCGGCTGATTTACCTTCCTAGGGTTACTGTTAGGCTTGGGCCAAGGACTTTTAAAACCAGGAAGCCCTGTGCTCCAGGCACACTGCAGCTGTTCAAGGCATCCCAACGGGAGTGCAAAAGTGACACAACTTGGCTGCCTCCACTGCTATTTCCATGAGACCATCCCCAATTTTAGGCTGGTTTTCCTTCCTAGCGTTGAGTTTTGAGTTAGGCCTATGGTTAGTGTTCTTTTAACCTGAAAGCCCTGAGTTCCAAGAACACAGCAGCTGCGAAGGACTACCCAAGAAGAGCACAAAAGTACCACCACATGCCTGCCTCCACAGCTATTTCCTTGGGGACATCCCTAATTCCTGGCTGATTTGCCTTTCTCGTCGTCGGGTTGGGGTTAGGTAGGCCTTGTGCTAGGATTTTTAAAATCAGGAAGCCCAGACCTCCAGGCACACTGGAGCTGTGAAAGGCATCCAAAAGGGAGTGCAAAAGTGCCACAACATGGCTGCTTTCACAGCTTTTTCCTTAGGAAGAACCCTAATACCCGGCTGATTTACCTTCCTAGGGTTACTGTTAGGCTTGGGCCAAGGACATTTAAAACCAGGAAGCCCTGTGCTCCAGGAACACTGCAGCTGTTCAAGGCATCCCAAGGGGAGCGCAAAAGTGACACAACTTGGCTGCATCCACTGCTATTTCCATGAGACCATCCCGAACCATAGGCTGATTTTCCTTCCTAGCGTTGAGGTTTGAGTTAGGCCTAGGGTTAGAGTTTTTTAACCAGAAAGCCCTGAGTTCCAAGAACACAGCAGCTGCGAAGGACTACCCAAGAAGAGCACAAAAGTACCACCACATGCCTGCCTCCACAGCTATTTCCTTGGGGACATCCCTAGTTCCTGGCTGATTTGCCTTTCTCGTCGTCGGGTTGGGGTTAGGTAGGCCTTGTGCTAGGATTTTTAAAATCAGGAAGCCCAGACCTCCAGGCACACTGGAGCTGTGAAAGGCATCCAAAAGGGAGTGCAAAAGTGCCACAACATGGCTGCTTTCACAGCTTTTTCCTTAGGAAGAACCCTAATACCCGGCTGATTTACCTTCCTAGGGTTACTGTTAGGCTTGGGCCAAGGACTTTTAAAACCAGGAAGCCCTGGGCGCCAGGAACACTGCAGCTGTTCAAGGCATCCCAACGGGAGTGCAAAAGTGACACAACTTGGCTGCCTCCACTGCTATTTCCATGAGACCATCCCCAACCTTAGGCTGATTTTCCTTCCTAGCGTTGAGGTTTGAGTTAGGCCTAGGGTTAGAGTTTTTTAACCAGAAAGCCCTGAGTTCCAAGAACACAGCAGCTGCGAAGGACTACCCAAGAAGAGCACAAAAGTACCACAACATGCCTGCCTCCACAGCTATTTCCTTGGGGACATCCCTAATTCCTGGCTGATTTGCCTTTCTCGTCGTCGGGTTGGGGTTAGGTAGGCCTTGTGCTAGGATTTTTAAAATCAGGAAGCCCAGACCTCCAGGCACACTGGAGCTGTGAAAGGCATCCAAAAGGGAGTGCAAAAGTGCCACAACATGGCTGCTTTCACAGCTTTTTCCTTAGGAAGAACCCTAATACCCGGCTGATTTACCTTCCTAGGGTTACTGTTAGGCTTGGGCCAAGGACTTTTAAAACCAGGAAGCCCTGTGCTCCAGGCACACTGCAGCTGTTCAAGGCATCCCAACGGGAGCGCAAAAGTGACACAACTTGGCTGCCTCCACTGCTATTTCCATGAGACCATCCCCAACCTTAGGCTGGTTTTCCTTCCTAGCGTTGAGTTTTGAGTTAGGCCTATGGTTAGTGTTCTTTTAACCTGAAAGCCCTGAGTTCCAAGAATACAGCAGCTGCGAAGGACTACCCAAGAAGAGCACAAAAGTACCACCACATGCCTGCCTCCACAGCTATTTCCTTGGGGACATCCCTAATTCCTGGCTGATTTGCCTTTCTCGTCGTCGGGTTGGGGTTAGGTAGGCCTTGTGCTAGGATTTTTAAAATCAGGAAGCCCAGACCTCCAGGCACACTGGAGCTGTGAAAGGCATCCAAAAGGGAGTGCAAAAGTGCCACAACATGGCTGCTTTCACAGCTTTTTCCTTAGGAAGAACCCTAATACCCGGCTGATTTACCTTCCTAGGGTTACTGTTAGGCTTGGGCCAAGGACTTTTAAAACCAGGAAGCCCTGTGCTCCAGGCACACTGCAGCTGTTCAAGGCATCCCAACGGGAGCGCAAAAGTGACACAACTTGGCTGCCTCCACTGCTATTTCCATGAGACCATCCCCAACCTTAGGCTGGTTTTCCTTCCTAGCGTTGAGTTTTGAGTTAGGCCTATGGTTAGTGTTCTTTTAACCTGAAAGCCCTGAGTTCCAAGAACACAGCAGCTGCGAAGGACTACCCAAGAAGAGCACAAAAGTACCACCACATGCCTGCCTCCACAGCTATTTCCTTGGGGACATCCCTAATTCCTGGCTGATTTGCCTTTCTCGTCGTCGGGTTGGGGTTAGGTAGGCCTTGTGCTAGGATTTTGAAAATCAGGAAGCCCAGACCTCCAGGCACACTGGAGCTGTGAAAGGCATCCAAAAGGGAGTGCAAAAGTGCCACAACATGGCTGCTTTCACAGCTTTTTCCTTAGGAAGAACCCTAATACCCGGCTGATTTACCTTCCTAGGGTTACTGTTAGGCTTGGGCCAAGGACATTTAAAACCAGGAAGCCCTGTGCTCCAGGAACACTGCAGCTGTTCAAGGCATCCCAACGGGAGCGCAAAAGTGACACAACTTGGCTGCCTCCACTGCTATTTCCATGAGACCATCCCCAAACATAGGCTGATTTTCCTACCTAGCGTTGAGGTTTGAGTTAGGCCTAGGGTTAGAGTTTTTTAACCAGAAAGCCCTGAGTTCCAAGAACACAGCAGCTGCGAAGGACTACCCAAGAAGAGCACAAAAGTACCACCACATGCCTGCCTCCACAGCTATTTCCTTGGGGACATCCCTAATTCCTGGCTGATTTGCCTTTCTCGTCGTCGGGTTGGGGTTAGGTAGGCCTTGTGCTAGGATTTTTAAAATCAGGAAGCCCAGACCTCCAGGCACACTGGAGCTGTGAAAGGCATCCAAAAGGGAGTGCAAAAGTGCCACAACATGGCTGCTTTCACAGCTTTTTCCTTAGGAAGAACCCTAATACCCGGCTGATTTACCTTCCTAGGGTTACTGTTAGGCTTGGGCCAAGGACTTTTAAAACCAGGAAGCCCTGGGCTCCAGGCACACTGCAGCTGTTCAAGGCATCCCAAGGGGAGCGCAAAAGTGACACAACTTGGCTGCGTCCACTGCTATTTCCATGAGACCATCCCCAACCATAGGCTGATTTTCCTTCCTAGCGTTGAGGTTTCAGTAAGGCCTAGGGTTAGAGTTTTTTAACCAGAAAGCCCTGAGTTCCAAGAACACAGCAGCTGCGAAGGACCACCCAAGAAGAGCACAAAAGTACCACAACATGCCTGCCTCCACAGCTATTTCCTTGGGGACATCCCTAATTCCTGGCTGATTTGCCTTTCTCGTCATCGGGTTGGGGTTAGGTAGGCCTTGTGCTAGGATTTTGAAAATCAGGAAGCCCAGACCTCCAGGCACACTGGAGCTGTGAAAGGCATCCAAAAGGGAGTGCAAAAGAGCCACAACATGGCTGCTTTCACAGCTTTTTCCTTAGGAAGAACCCTAATACCCGGCTGATTTACCTTCCTAGGGTTACTGTTAGGCTTGGGCCAAGGACTTTTAAAACCAGGAAGCCCTGTGCTCCAGGCACACTGCAGCTGTTCAAGGCATCCCAACGGGAGCGCAAAAGTGACACAACTTGGCTGCCTCCACTGCTATTTCCATGAGACCATCCCCAACCTTAGGCTGGTTTTCCTTCCTAGCGTTGAGTTTTGAGTTAGGCCTATGGTTAGTGTTCTTTTAACCTGAAAGCCCTGAGTTCCAAGAACACAGCAGCTGCGAAGGACTACCCAAGAAGAGCACAAAAGTAGCACCACATGCCTGCCTCCACTGCTATTTCCTTGGGGACATCCCTAATTCCTGGCTGATTTGCCTTTCTCGTCGTCGGGTTGGGGTTAGGTAGGCCTTGTGCTAGGATTTTTAAAATCAGGAAGCCCAGACCTCCAGGCACACTGGAGCTGTGAAAGGCATCCAAAAGGGAGTGCAAAAGTGCCACAACATGGCTGCTTTCACAGCTTTTTCCTTAGGAAGAACCCTAATACCCGGCTGATTTACCTTCCTAGGGTTACTGTTAGGCTTAGGCATAGGACATTTAAAACCAGGAAGCCCTGTGCTCCAGGCACACTGCAGCTGTTCAAGGCATCCCAACGGGAGCGCAAAAGTGACACAACTTGGCTGCCTCCACTGCTATTTCCATGAGACCATCTCCAACCATAGGCTGATTTTCCTTCCTAGCGTTGAGGTTTGAGTTAGGGCTAGGGTTAGAGTTTTTAACCAGAAAGCCCTGAGTTCCAAGAATACAGCAGCTGCGAAGGACTACCCAAGAAGAGCACAAAAGTACCACCACATGCCTGCCTCCACAGCGATTTCCTTGGGGACATCCCTAATTCCTGGCTGATTTGCCTTTCTCGTCGTCGGGTTGGGGTTAGGTAGGCCTTGTGCTAGGATTTTTAAAATCAGGAAGCCCAGACCTCCAGGCACACTGGAGCTGTGAAAGGCATCCAAAAGGGAGTGCAAAAGTGCCACAACATGGCTGCTTTCACAGCTTTTTCCTTAGGAAGAACCCTAATACCCGGCTGATTTACCTTCCTAGGGTTACTGTTAGGCTTGGGCCAAGGACTTTTAAAACCAGGAAGCCCTGTGCTCCAGGCACACTGCAGCTGTTCAAGGCATCCCAACGGGAGCGCAAAAGTGACACAACTTGGCTGCCTCCACTGCTATTTCCATGAGACCATCCCCAACCTTAGGCTGGTTTTCCTTCCTAGCGTTGAGTTTTGAGTTAGGCCTATGGTTAGTGTTCTTTTAACCTGAAAGCCCTGAGTTCCAAGAACACAGCAGCTGCGAAGGACTACCCAAGAAGAGCACAAAAGTACCACCACATGCCTGCCTCCACAGCTATTTCCTTGGGGACATCCCTAATTCCTGGCTGATTTGCCTTTCTCGTCGTCGGGTTGGGGTTAGGTAGGCCTTGTGCTAGGATTTTTAAAATCAGGAAGCCCAGACCTCCAGGCACACTGGAGCTGTGAAAGGCATCCAAAAGGGAGTGCAAAAGTGCCACAACATGGCTGCTTTCACAGCTTTTTCCTTAGGAAGAACCCTAATACCCGGCTGATTTACCTTCCTAGGGTTACTGTTAGGCTTGGGCCAAGGACTTTTAAAACCAGGAAGCCCTGTGCTCCAGGCACACTGCAGCTGTTCAAGGCATCCCAACGGGAGCGCAAAAGTGACACAACTTGGCTGCCTCCACTGCTATTTCCATGAGACCATCCCCAACCTTAGGCTGGTTTTCCTTCCTAGCGTTGAGTTTTGAGTTAGGCCTATGGTTAGTGTTCTTTTAACCTGAAAGCCCTGAGTTCCAAGAATACAGCAGCTGCGAAGGACTACCCAAGAAGAGCACAAAAGTACCACCACATGCCTGCCTCCACAGCTATTTCCTTGGGGACATCCCTAATTCCTGGCTGATTTGCCTTTCTCGTCGTCGGGTTGGGGTTAGGTAGGCCTTGTGCTAGGATTTTTAAAATCAGGAAGCCCAGACCTCCAGGCACACTGGAGCTGTGAAAGGCATCCAAAAGGGAGTGCAAAAGTGCCACAACATGGCTGCTTTCACAGCTTTTTCCTTAGGAAGAACCCTAATACCCGGCTGATTTACCTTCCTAGGGTTACTGTTAGGCTTGGGCCAAGGACTTTTAAAACCAGGAAGCCCTGTGCTCCAGGCACACTGCAGCTGTTCAAGGCATCCCAAGGGGAGCGCAAAAGTGACACAACTTGGCTGCCTCCACTGCTATTTCCATGAGACCATCCCCAACCTTAGGCTGGTTTTCCTTCCTAGCGTTGAGTTTTGAGTTAGGCCTATGGTTAGTGTTCTTTTAACCTGAAAGCCCTGAGTTCCAAGAACACAGCAGCTGCGAAGGACTACCCAAGAAGAGCACAAAAGTACCACCACATGCCTGCCTCCACAGCTATTTCCTTGGGGACATCCCTAATTCCTGGCTGATTTGCCTTTCTCGTCGTCGGGTTGGGGTTAGGTAGGCCTTGTGCTAGGATTTTTAAAATCAGGAAGCCCAGACCTCCAGGCACACTGGAGCTGTGAAAGGCATCCAAAAGGGAGTGCAAAAGTGCCACAACATGGCTGCTTTCACAGCTTTTTCCTTAGGAAGAACCCTAATACCCGGCTGATTTACCTTCCTAGGGTTACTGTTAGGCTTGGGCCAAGGACATTTAAAACCAGGAAGCCCTGTGCTCCAGGAACACTGCAGCTGTTCAAGGCATCCCAACGGGAGCGCAAAAGTGACACAACTTGGCTGCCTCCACTGCTATTTCCATGAGACCATCCCGAACCATAGGCTGATTTTCCTTCCTAGCGTTGAGGTTTGAGTTAGGCCTAGGGTTAGAGTTTTTTAACCAGAAAGCCCTGAGTTCCAAGAACACAGCAGCTGCGAAGGACTACCCAAGAAGAGCACAAAAGTACCACAACATGCCTGCCTCCACAGCTATTTCCTTGGGGACATCCCTAATTCCTGGCTGATTTGCCTTTCTCGTCGTCGGGTTGGGGTTAGGTAGGCCTTGTGCTAGGATTTTAAAAATCAGGAAGCCCAGACCTCCAGGCACACTGGAGCTGTGAAAGGCATCCAAAAGGGAGTGCAAAAGTGCCACAACATGGCTGCTTTCACAGCTTTTTCCTTAGGAAGAACCCTAATACCCGGCTGATTTACCTTCCTAGGGTTACTGTTAGGCTTAGGCCTAGGACTTTTAAAACCAGGAAGCCCTGTGCTCCAGGCACACTGCAGCTGTTCAAGGCATCCCAACGGGAGCGCAAAAGTGACACAACTTGGCTGCCTCCACTGCTATTTCCATGAGACCATCCCCAAACATAGGCTGATTTTCCTACCTAGCGTTGAGGTTTGAGTTAGGCCTAGGGTTAGAGTTTTTTAACCAGAAAGCCCTGAGTTCCAAGAACACAGCAGCTGCGAAGGACTACCCAAGAAGAGCACAAAAGTACCACCACATGCCTGCCTCCACAGCTATTTCCTTGGGGACATCCCTAATTCCTGGCTGATTTGCCTTTCTCGTCGTCGGGTTGGGGTTAGGTAGGCCTTGTGCTAGGATTTTTAAAATCAGGAAGCCCAGACCTCCAGGCACACTGGAGCTGTGAAAGGCATCCAAAAGGGAGTGCAAAAGTGCCACAACATGGCTGCTTTCACAGCTTTTTCCTTAGGAAGAACCCTAATACCCGGCTGATTTACCTTCCTAGGGTTACTGTTAGGCTTGGGCCAAGGACTTTTAAAACCAGGAAGCCCTGGGCTCCAGGAACACTGCAGCTGTTCAAGGCATCCCAAGGGGAGCGCAAAAGTGACACAACTTGGCTGCGTCCACTGCTATTTCCATGAGACCATCCCCAACCATAGGCTGATTTTCCTTCCTAGCGTTGAGGTTTCAGTAAGGCCTAGGGTTAGAGTTTTTTAACCAGAAAGCCCTGAGTTCCAAGAACACAGCAGCTGCGAAGGACCACCCAAGAAGAGCACAAAAGTACCACAACATGCCTGCCTCCACAGCTATTTCCTTGGGGACATCCCTAATTCCTGGCTGATTTGCCTTTCTCGTCATCGGGTTGGGGTTAGGTAGGCCTTGTGCTAGGATTTTGAAAATCAGGAAGCCCAGACCTCCAGGCACACTGGAGCTGTGAAAGGCATCCAAAAGGGAGTGCAAAAGAGCCACAACATGGCTGCTTTCACAGCTTTTTCCTTAGGAAGAACCCTAATACCCGGCTGATTTACCTTCCTAGGGTTACTGTTAGGCTTGGGCCAAGGACTTTTAAAACCAGGAAGCCCTGTGCTCCAGGCACACTGCAGCTGTTCAAGGCATCCCAACGGGAGCGCAAAAGTGACACAACTTGGCTGCCTCCACTGCTATTTCCATGAGACCATCCCCAACCTTAGGCTGGTTTTCCTTCCTAGCGTTGAGTTTTGAGTTAGGCCTATGGTTAGTGTTCTTTTAACCTGAAAGCCCTGAGTTCCAAGAACACAGCAGCTGCGAAGGACTACCCAAGAAGAGCACAAAAGTAGCACCACATGCCTGCCTCCACTGCTATTTCCTTGGGGACATCCCTAATTCCTGGCTGATTTGCCTTTCTCGTCGTCGGGTTGGGGTTAGGTAGGCCTTGTGCTAGGATTTTTAAAATCAGGAAGCCCAGACCTCCAGGCACACTGGAGCTGTGAAAGGCATCCAAAAGGGAGTGCAAAAGTGCCACAACATGGCTGCTTTCACAGCTTTTTCCTTAGGAAGAACCCTAATACCCGGCTGATTTACCTTCCTAGGGTTACTGTTAGGCTTGGGCCAAGGACTTTTAAAACCAGGAAGCCCTGTGCTCCAGGCACACTGCAGCTGTTCAAGGCATCCCAACGGGAGCGCAAAAGTGACACAACTTGGCTGCCTCCACTGCTATTTCCATGAGACCATCCCCAACCTTAGGCTGGTTTTCCTTCCTAGCGTTGAGTTTTGAGTTAGGCCTATGGTTAGTGTTCTTTTAACCTGAAAGCCCTGAGTTCCAAGAACACAGCAGCTGCGAAGGACTACCCAAGAAGAGCACAAAAGTACCACCACATGCCTGCCTCCACAGCTATTTCCTTGGGGACATCCCTAATTCCTGGCTGATTTGCCTTTCTCGTCGTCGGGTTGGGGTTAGGTAGGCCTTGTGCTAGGATTTTGAAAATCAGGAAGCCCAGACCTCCAGGCACACTGGAGCTGTGAAAGGCATCCAAAAGGGAGTGCAAAAGTGCCACAACATGGCTGCTTTCACAGCTTTTTCCTTAGGAAGAACCCTAATACCCGGCTGATTTACCTTCCTAGGGTTACTGTTAGGCTTGGGCCAAGGACTTTTAAAACCAGGAAGCCCTGGGCTCCAGGAACACTGCAGCTGTTCAAGGCATCCCAAGGGGAGCGCAAAAGTGACACAACTTGGCTGTGTCCACTGCTATTTCCATGAGACCATCCCCAACCATAGGCTGATTTTCCTTCCTAGCGTTGAGGTTTCAGTAAGGCCTAGGGTTAGAGTTTTTTAACCAGAAAGCCCTGAGTTCCAAGAACACAGCAGCTGCGAAGGACCACCCAAGAAGAGCACAAAAGTACCACAACATGCCTGCCTCCACAGCTATTTCCTTGGGGACATCCCTAATTCCTGGCTGATTTGCCTTTCTCGTCATCGGGTTGGGGTTAGGTAGGCCTTGTGCTAGGATTTTGAAAATCAGGAAGCCCAGACCTCCAGGCACACTGGAGCTGTGAAAGGCATCCAAAAGGGAGTGCAAAAGAGCCACAACATGGCTGCTTTCACAGCTTTTTCCTTAGGAAGAACCCTAATACCCGGCTGATTTACCTTCCTAGGGTTACTGTTAGGCTTGGGCCAAGGACTTTTAAAACCAGGAAGCCCTGTGCTCCAGGCACACTGCAGCTGTTCAAGGCATCCCAACGGGAGCGCAAAAGTGACACAACTTGGCTGCCTCCACTGCTATTTCCATGAGACCATCCCCAACCTTAGGCTGGTTTTCCTTCCTAGCGTTGAGTTTTGAGTTAGGCCTATGGTTAGTGTTCTTTTAACCTGAAAGCCCTGAGTTCCAAGAACACAGCAGCTGCGAAGGACTACCCAAGAAGAGCACAAAAGTAGCACCACATGCCTGCCTCCACTGCTATTTCCTTGGGGACATCCCTAATTCCTGGCTGATTTGCCTTTCTCGTCATCGGGTTGGGGTTAGGTAGGCCTTGTGCTAGGATTTTTAAAATCAGGAAGCCCAGACCTCCAGGCACACTGGAGCTGTGAAAGGCATCCAAAAGGGAGTGCAAAAGTGCCACAACATGGCTGCTTTCACAGCTTTTTCCTTAGGAAGAACCCTAATACCCGGCTGATTTACCTTCCTAGGGTTACTGTTAGGCTTAGGCATAGGACATTTAAAACCAGGAAGCCCTGTGCTCCAGGCACACTGCAGCTGTTCAAGGCATCCCAACGGGAGCGCAAAAGTGACACAACTTGGCTGCCTCCACTGCTATTTCCATGAGACCATCTCCAACCATAGGCTGATTTTCCTTCCTAGCGTTGAGGTTTGAGTTAGGCCTAGGGTTAGAGTTTTTAACCAGAAAGCCCTGAGTTCCAAGAATACAGCAGCTGCGAAGGACTACCCAAGAAGAGCACAAAAGTACCACCACATGCCTGCCTCCACAGCGATTTCCTTGGGGACATCCCTAATTCCTGGCTGATTTGCCTTTCTCGTCGTCGGGTTGGGGTTAGGTAGGCCTTGTGCTAGGATTTTGAAAATCAGGAAGCCCAGACCTCCAGGCACACTGGAGCTGTGAAAGGCATCCAAAAGGGAGTGCAAAAGTGCCACAACATGGCTGCTTTCACAGCTTTTTCCTTAGGAAGAACCCTAATACCCGGCTGATTTACCTTCCTAGGGTTACTGTTAGGCTTGGGCCAAGGACTTTTAAAACCAGGAAGCCCTGTGCTCCAGGCACACTGCAGCTGTTCAAGGCATCCCAAGGGGAGCGCAAAAGTGACACAACTTGGCTGCCTCCACTGCTATTTCCATGAGACCATCCCCAACCTTAGGCTGGCTTTCCTTCCTAGCGTTGAGTTTTGAGTTAGGCCTATGGTTAGTGTTCTTTTAACCTGAAAGCCCTGAGTTCCAAGAACACAGCAGCTGCGAAGGACTACCCAAGAAGAGCACAAAAGTACCACCACATGCCTGCCTCCACAGCTATTTCCTTGGGGACATCCCTAATTCCTGGCTGATTTGCCTTTCTCGTCGTCGGGTTGGGGTTAGGTAGGCCTTGTGCTAGGATTTTTAAAATCAGGAAGCCCAGACCTCCAGGCACACTGGAGCTGTGAAAGGCATCCAAAAGGGAGTGCAAAAGTGCCACAACATGGCTGCTTTCACAGCTTTTTCCTTAGGAAGAACCCTAATACCCGGCTGATTTACCTTCCTAGGGTTACTGTTAGGCTTGGGCCAAGGACTTTTAAAACCAGGAAGCCCTGTGCTCCAGGCACACTGCAGCTGTTCAAGGCATCCCAACGGGAGTGCAAAAGTGACACAACTTGGCTGCCTCCACTGCTATTTCCATGAGACCATCCCCAATTTTAGGCTGGTTTTCCTTCCTAGCATTGAGTTTTGAGTTAGGCCTATGGTTAGTGTTCTTTTAACCTGAAAGCCCTGAGTTCCAAGAACACAGCAGCTGCGAAGGACTACCCAAGAAGAGCACAAAAGTACCACCACATGCCTGCCTCCACAGCTATTTCCTTGGGGACATCCCTAATTCCTGGCTGATTTGCCTTTCTCGTCGTCGGGTTGGGGTTAGGTAGGCCTTGTGCTAGGATTTTTAAAATCAGGAAGCCCAGACCTCCAGGCACACTGGAGCTGTGAAAGGCATCCAAAAGGGAGTGCAAAAGTGCCACAACATGGCTGCTTTCACAGCTTTTTCCTTAGGAAGAACCCTAATACCCGGCTGATTTACCTTCCTAGGGTTACTGTTAGGCTTGGGCCAAGGACTTTTAAAACCAGGAAGCCCTGTGCTCCAGGCACACTGCAGCTGTTCAAGGCATCCCAACGGGAGCGCAAAAGTGACACAACTTGGCTGCCTCCACTGCTATTTCCATGAGACCATCCCCAACCTTAGGCTGGTTTTCCTTCCTAGCGTTGAGTTTTGAGTTAGGCCTATGGTTAGTGTTCTTTTAACCTGAAAGCCCTGAGTTCCAAGAACACAGCAGCTGCGAAGGACTACCCAAGAAGAGCACAAAAGTAGCACCACATGCCTGCCTCCACAGCGATTTCCTTGGGGACATCCCTAATTCCTGGCTGATTTGCCTTTCTCGTCATCGGGTTGGGGTTAGGTAGGCCTTGTGCTAGGATTTTGAAAATCAGGAAGCCCAGACCTCCAGGCACACTGGAGCTGTGAAAGGCATCCAAAAGGGAGTGCAAAAGTGCCACAACATGGCTGCTTTCACAGCTTTTTCCTTAGGAAGAACCCTAATACCCGGCTGATTTACCTTCCTAGGGTTACTGTTAGGCTTGGGCCAAGGACTTTTAAAACCAGGAAGCCCTGTGCTCCAGGCACACTGCAGCTGTTCAAGGCATCCCAAGGGGAGCGCAAAAGTGACACAACTTGGCTGCCTCCACTGCTATTTCCATGAGACCATCCCCAACCTTAGGCTGGTTTTCCTTCCTAGCGTTGAGTTTTGAGTTAGGCCTATGGTTAGTGTTCTTTTAACCTGAAAGCCCTGAGTTCCAAGAACACAGCAGCTGCGAAGGACTACCCAAGAAGAGCACAAAAGTACCACCACATGCCTGCCTCCACAGCGATTTCCTTGGGGACATCCCTAATTCCTGGCTGATTTGCCTTTCTCGTCGTCGGGTTGGGGTTAGGTAGGCCTTGTGCTAGGATTTTGAAAATCAGGAAGCCCAGACCTCCAGGCACACTGGAGCTGTGAAAGGCATCCAAAAGGGAGTGCAAAAGTGCCACAACATGGCTGCTTTCACAGCTTTTTCCTTAGGAAGAACCCTAATACCCGGCTGATTTACCTTCCTAGGGTTACTGTTAGGCTTGGGCCAAGGACTTTTAAAACCAGGAAGCCCTGTGCTCCAGGCACACTGCAGCTGTTCAAGGCATCCCAAGGGGAGCGCAAAAGTGACACAACTTGGCTGCCTCCACTGCTATTTCCATGAGACCATCCCCAACCTTAGGCTGGCTTTCCTTCCTAGCGTTGAGTTTTGAGTTAGGCCTATGGTTAGTGTTCTTTTAACCTGAAAGCCCTGAGTTCCAAGAACACAGCAGCTGCGAAGGACTACCCAAGAAGAGCACAAAAGTACCACAACATGCCTGCCTCCACAGCTATTTCCTTGGGGACATCCCTAATTCCTGGCTGATTTGCCTTTCTCGTCGTCGGGTTGGGGTTAGGTAGGCCTTGTGCTAGGATTTTTAAAATCAGGAAGCCCAGACCTCCAGGCACACTGGAGCTGTGAAAGGCATCCAAAAGGGAGTGCAAAAGTGCCACAACATGGCTGCTTTCACAGCTTTTTCCTTAGGAAGAACCCTAATACCCGGCTGATTTACCTTCCTAGGGTTACTGTTAGGCTTGGGCCAAGGACTTTTAAAACCAGGAAGCCCTGTGCTCCAGGCACACTGCAGCTGTTCAAGGCATCCCAACGGGAGTGCAAAAGTGACACAACTTGGCTGCCTCCACTGCTATTTCCATGAGACCATCCCCAATTTTAGGCTGGTTTTCCTTCCTAGCGTTGAGTTTTGAGTTAGGCCTATGGTTAGTGTTCTTTTAACCTGAAAGCCCTGAGTTCCAAGAACACAGCAGCTGCGAAGGACTACCCAAGAAGAGCACAAAAGTACCACCACATGCCTGCCTCCACAGCTATTTCCTTGGGGACATCCCTAATTCCTGGCTGATTTGCCTTTCTCGTCGTCGGGTTGGGGTTAGGTAGGCCTTGTGCTAGGATTTTTAAAATCAGGAAGCCCAGACCTCCAGGCACACTGGAGCTGTGAAAGGCATCCAAAAGGGAGTGCAAAAGTGCCACAACATGGCTGCTTTCACAGCTTTTTCCTTAGGAAGAACCCTAATACCCGGCTGATTTACCTTCCTAGGGTTACTGTTAGGCTTGGGCCAAGGACTTTTAAAACCAGGAAGCCCTGGGCTCCAGGAACACTGCAGCTGTTCAAGGCATCCCAACGGGAGTGCAAAAGTGACACAACTTGGCTGCCTCCACTGCTATTTCCATGAGACCATCCCCAACCTTAGGCTGATTTTCCTTCCTAGCGTTGAGGTTTGAGTTAGGCCTAGGGTTAGAGTTTTTTAACCAGAAAGCCCTGAGTTCCAAGAACACAGCAGCTGCGAAGGACTACCCAAGAAGAGCACAAAAGTACCACCACATGCCTGCCTCCACTGCTATTTCCTTGGGGACATCCCTAATTCCTGGCTGATTTGCCTTTCTCGTCGTCGGGTTGGGGTTAGGTAGGCCTTGTGCTAGGATTTTTAAAATCAGGAAGCCCAGACCTCCAGGCACACTGGAGCTGTGAAAGGCATCCAAAAGGGAGTGCAAAAGTGCCACAACATGGCTGCTTTCACAGCTTTTTCCTTAGGAAGAACCCTAATACCCGGCTGATTTACCTTCCTAGGGTTACTGTTAGGCTTAGGCCTAGGACTTTTAAAACCAGGAAGCCCTGTGCTCCAGGCACACTGCAGCTGTTCAAGGCATCCCAACGGGAGCGCAAAAGTGACACAACTTGGCTGCCTCCACTGCTATTTCCATGAGACCATCCCCAATTTTAGGCTGGTTTTCCTTCCTAGCGTTGAGGTTTGAGTTAGGCCTAGGGTTAGAGTTTTTAACCAGAAAGCCCTGAGTTCCAAGAATACAGCAGCTGCGAAGGACTACCCAAGAAGAGCACAAAAGTACCACCACATGCCTGCCTCCACAGGTATTTCCTTGGGGACATCCCTAATTCCTGGCTGATTTGCCTTTCTCGTCGTCGGGTTGGGGTTAGGTAGGCCTTGTGCTAGGATTTTGAAAATCAGGAAGCCCAGACCTCCAGGCACACTGGAGCTGTGAAAGGCATCCAAAAGGGAGTGCAAAAGTGCCACAACATGGCTGCTTTCACAGCTTTTTCCTTAGGAAGAACCCTAATACCCGGCTGATTTACCTTCCTAGGGTTACTGTTAGGCTTGGGCCAAGGACTTTTAAAACCAGGAAGCCCTGTGCTCCAGGCACACTGCAGCTGTTCAAGGCATCCCAAGGGGAGCGCAAAAGTGACACAACTTGGCTGCCTCCACTGCTATTTCCATGAGACCATCCCCAATTTTAGGCTGGTTTTCCTTCCTAGCGTTGAGTTTTGAGTTAGGCCTATGGTTAGTGTTCTTTTAACCTGAAAGCCCTGAGTTCCAAGAACACAGCAGCTGCGAAGGACTACCCAAGAAGAGCACAAAAGTACCACCACATGCCTGCCTCCACAGCTATTTCCTTGGGGACATCCCTAATTCCTGGCTGATTTGCCTTTCTCGTCGTCGGGTTGGGGTTAGGTAGGCCTTGTGCTAGGATTTTGAAAATCAGGAAGCCCAGACCTCCAGGCACACTGGAGCTGTGAAAGGCATCCAAAAGGGAGTGCAAAAGTGCCACAACATGGCTGCTTTCACAGCTTTTTCCTTAGGAAGAACCCTAATACCCGGCTGATTTACCTTCCTAGGGTTACTGTTAGGCTTGGGCCAAGGACATTTAAAACCAGGAAGCCCTGTGCTCCAGGAACACTGCAGCTGTTCAAGGCATCCCAACGGGAGCGCAAAAGTGACACAACTTGGCTGCCTCCACTGCTATTTCCATGAGACCATCCCGAACCATAGGCTGATTTTCCTTCCTAGCGTTGAGGTTTGAGTTAGGCCTAGGGTTAGAGTTTTTTTACCAGAAAGCCCTGAGTTCCGAGAACACAGCAGCTGCGAAGGACTACCCAAGAAGAGCACAAAAGTACCACCACATGCCTGCCTCCACAGCTATTTCCTTGGGGACATCCCTAATTCCTGGCTGATTTGCCTTTCTCGTCGTCGGGTTGGGGTTAGGTAGGCCTTGTGCTAGGATTTTTAAAATCAGGAAGCCCAGACCTCCAGACACACTGGAGCTGTGAATGGCATCCAAAAGGGAGTGCAAAAGAGCCACAACATGGCTGCTTTCACAGCTTTTTCCTTAGGAAGAACCCTAATACCCGGCTGATTTACCTTCCTAGGGTTACTGTTAGGCTTGGGCCAAGGACTTTTAAAACCAGGAAGCCCTGGGCGCCAGGAACACTGCAGCTGTTCAAGGCATCCCAACGGGAGTGCAAAAGTGACACAACTTGGCTGCCTCCACTGCTATTTCCATGAGACCATCCCCAACCTTAGGCTGATTTTCCTTCCTAGCGTTGAGGTTTGAGTTAGGCCTAGGGTTAGAGTTTTTTAACCAGAAAGCCCTGAGTTCCAAGAACACAGCAGCTGCGAAGGACTA
Organism: Melospiza georgiana; assembly: GCF_028018845.1. Taxonomy (NCBI): domain Eukaryota; kingdom Metazoa; phylum Chordata; class Aves; order Passeriformes; family Passerellidae; genus Melospiza; species Melospiza georgiana. The sequence goes on along the minus strand of NC_080441.1, from coordinate 20,447,326 downwards.
CCCAAGAAGAGCACAAAAGTACCACAACATGCCTGCCTCCACAGCTATTTCCTTGGGGACATCCCTAATTCCTGGCTGATTTGCCTTTCTCGTCGTCGGGTTGGGGTTAGGTAGGCCTTGTGCTAGGATTTTGAAAATCAGGAAGCCCAGACCTCCAGGCACACTGGAGCTGTGAAAGGCATCCAAAAGGGAGTGCAAAAGTGCCACAACATGGCTGCTTTCACAGCTTTTTCCTTAGGAAGAACCCTAATACCCGGCTGATTTACCTTCCTAGGGTTACTGTTAGGCTTGGGCCAAGGACTTTTAAAACCAGGAAGCCCTGTGCTCCAGGCACACTGCAGCTGTTCAAGGCATCCCAACGGGAGTGCAAAAGTGACACAACTTGGCTGCCTCCACTGCTATTTCCATGAGACCATCCCCAATTTTAGGCTGGTTTTCCTTCCTAGCGTTGAGTTTTGAGTTAGGCCTATGGTTAGTGTTCTTTTAACCTGAAAGCCCTGAGTTCCAAGAACACAGCAGCTGCGAAGGACTACCCAAGAAGAGCACAAAAGTACCACCACATGCCTGCCTCCACAGCTATTTCCTTGGGGACATCCCTAATTCCTGGCTGATTTGCCTTTCTCGTCGTCGGGTTGGGGTTAGGTAGGCCTTGTGCTAGGATTTTTAAAATCAGGAAGCCCAGACCTCCAGGCACACTGGAGCTGTGAAAGGCATCCAAAAGGGAGTGCAAAAGTGCCACAACATGGCTGCTTTCACAGCTTTTTCCTTAGGAAGAACCCTAATACCCGGCTGATTTACCTTCCTAGGGTTACTGTTAGGCTTGGGCCAAGGACATTTAAAACCAGGAAGCCCTGTGCTCCAGGAACACTGCAGCTGTTCAAGGCATCCCAAGGGGAGCGCAAAAGTGACACAACTTGGCTGCCTCCACTGCTATTTCCATGAGACCATCCCGAACCATAGGCTGATTTTCCTTCCTAGCGTTGAGGTTTGAGTTAGGCCTAGGGTTAGAGTTTTTTAACCAGAAAGCCCTGAGTTCCAAGAACACAGCAGCTGCGAAGGACTACCCAAGAAGAGCACAAAAGTACCACCACATGCCTGCCTCCACAGCTATTTCCTTGGGGACATCCCTAATTCCTGGCTGATTTGCCTTTCTCGTCGTCGGGTTGGGGTTAGGTAGGCCTTGTGCTAGGATTTTTAAAATCAGGAAGCCCAGACCTCCAGACACACTGGAGCTGTGAATGGCATCCAAAAGGGAGTGCAAAAGAGCCACAACATGGCTGCTTTCACAGCTTTTTCCTTAGGAAGAACCCTAATACCCGGCTGATTTACCTTCCTAGGGTTACTGTTAGGCTTGGGCCAAGGACTTTTAAAACCAGGAAGCCCTGGGCTCCAGGCACACTGCAGCTGTTCAAGGCATCCCAACGGGAGTGCAAAAGTGACACAACTTGGCTGCCTCCACTGCTATTTCCATGAGACCATCCCCAAACTTAGGCTGATTTTCCTTCCTAGCGTTGAGGTTTGAGTTAGGCCTAGGGTTAGAGTTTTTTAACCAGAAAGCCCTGAGTTCCAAGAACACAGCAGCTGCGAAGGACTACCCAAGAAGAGCACAAAAGTACCACAACATGCCTGCCTCCACAGCTATTTCCTTGGGGACATCCCTAATTCCTGGCTGATTTGCCTTTCTCGTCGTCGGGTTGGGGTTAGGTAGGCCTTGTGCTAGGATTTTGAAAATCAGGAAGCCCAGACCTCCAGGCACACTGGAGCTGTGAAAGGCATCCAAAAGGGAGTGCAAAAGTGCCACAACATGGCTGCTTTCACAGCTTTTTCCTTAGGAAGAACCCTAATACCCGGCTGATTTACCTTCCTAGGGTTACTGTTAGGCTTGGGCCAAGGACTTTTAAAACCAGGAAGCCCTGTGCTCCAGGCACACTGCAGCTGTTCAAGGCATCCCAACGGGAGTGCAAAAGTGACACAACTTGGCTGCCTCCACTGCTATTTCCATGAGACCATCCCCAATTTTAGGCTGGTTTTCCTTCCTAGCGTTGAGTTTTGAGTTAGGCCTATGGTTAGTGTTCTTTTAACCTGAAAGCCCTGAGTTCCAAGAACACAGCAGCTGCGAAGGACTACCCAAGAAGAGCACAAAAGTACCACCACATGCCTGCCTCCACAGCTATTTCCTTGGGGACATCCCTAATTCCTGGCTGATTTGCCTTTCTCGTCGTCGGGTTGGGGTTAGGTAGGCCTTGTGCTAGGATTTTTAAAATCAGGAAGCCCAGACCTCCAGGCACACTGGAGCTGTGAAAGGCATCCAAAAGGGAGTGCAAAAGTGCCACAACATGGCTGCTTTCACAGCTTTTTCCTTAGGAAGAACCCTAATACCCGGCTGATTTACCTTCCTAGGGTTACTGTTAGGCTTGGGCCAAGGACATTTAAAACCAGGAAGCCCTGTGCTCCAGGAACACTGCAGCTGTTCAAGGCATCCCAAGGGGAGCGCAAAAGTGACACAACTTGGCTGCCTCCACTGCTATTTCCATGAGACCATCCCGAACCATAGGCTGATTTTCCTTCCTAGCGTTGAGGTTTGAGTTAGGCCTAGGGTTAGAGTTTTTTAACCAGAAAGCCCTGAGTTCCAAGAACACAGCAGCTGCGAAGGACTACCCAAGAAGAGCACAAAAGTACCACCACATGCCTGCCTCCACAGCTATTTCCTTGGGGACATCCCTAATTCCTGGCTGATTTGCCTTTCTCGTCGTCGGGTTGGGGTTAGGTAGGCCTTGTGCTAGGATTTTTAAAATCAGGAAGCCCAGACCTCCAGACACACTGGAGCTGTGAATGGCATCCAAAAGGGAGTGCAAAAGAGCCACAACATGGCTGCTTTCACAGCTTTTTCCTTAGGAAGAACCCTAATACCCGGCTGATTTACCTTCCTAGGGTTACTGTTAGGCTTGGGCCAAGGACTTTTAAAACCAGGAAGCCCTGGGCTCCAGGCACACTGCAGCTGTTCAAGGCATCCCAACGGGAGTGCAAAAGTGACACAACTTGGCTGCCTCCACTGCTATTTCCATGAGACCATCCCCAAACTTAGGCTGATTTTCCTTCCTAGCGTTGAGGTTTGAGTTAGGCCTAGGGTTAGAGTTTTTTAACCAGAAAGCCCTGAGTTCCAAGAACACAGCAGCTGCGAAGGACTACCCAAGAAGAGCACAAAAGTACCACAACATGCCTGCCTCCACAGCTATTTCCTTGGGGACATCCCTAATTCCTGGCTGATTTGCCTTTCTCGTCGTCGGGTTGGGGTTAGGTAGGCCTTGTGCTAGGATTTTGAAAATCAGGAAGCCCAGACCTCCAGGCACACTGGAGCTGTGAAAGGCATCCAAAAGGGAGTGCAAAAGTGCCACAACATGGCTGCTTTCACAGCTTTTTCCTTAGGAAGAACCCTAATACCCGGCTGATTTACCTTCCTAGGGTTACTGTTAGGCTTGGGCCAAGGACTTTTAAAACCAGGAAGCCCTGTGCTCCAGGCACACTGCAGCTGTTCAAGGCATCCCAAGGGGAGCGCAAAAGTGACACAACTTGGCTGCCTCCACTGCTATTTCCATGAGACCATCCCCAACCTTAGGCTGGCTTTCCTTCCTAGCGTTGAGTTTTGAGTTAGGCCTATGGTTAGTGTTCTTTTAACCTGAAAGCCCTGAGTTCCAAGAACACAGCAGCTGCGAAGGACTACCCAAGAAGAGCACAAAAGTACCACAACATGCCTGCCTCCACAGCTATTTCCTTGGGGACATCCCTAATTCCTGGCTGATTTGCCTTTCTCGTCGTCGGGTTGGGGTTAGGTAGGCCTTGTGCTAGGATTTTGAAAATCAGAAAGCCCAGACCTCCAGGCACACTGGAGCTGTGAAAGGCATCCAAAAGGGAGTGCAAAAGTGCCACAACATGGCTGCTTTCACAGCTTTTTCCTTAGGAAGAACCCTAATACCCGGCTGATTTACCTTCCTAGGGTTACTGTTAGGCTTGGGCCAAGGACTTTTAAAACCAGGAAGCCCTGTGCTCCAGGCACACTGCAGCTGTTCAAGGCATCCCAAGGGGAGCGCAAAAGTGACACAACTTGGCTGCCTCCACTGCTATTTCCATGAGACCATACCCAACCTTAGGCTGGTTTTCCTTCCTAGCGTTGAGTTTTGAGTTAGGCCTAGGGTTAGTGTTCTTTTAACCTGAAAGCCCTGAGTTCCAAGAACACAGCAGCTGCGAAGGACTACCCAAGAAGAGCACAAAAGTACCACCACATGCCTGCCTCCACAGCTATTTCCTTGGGGACATCCCTAATTCCTGGCTGATTTGCCTTTCTCGTCGTCGGGTTGGGGTTAGGTAGGCCTTGTGCTAGGATTTTTAAAATCAGGAAGCCCAGACCTCCAGGCACACTGGAGCTGTGAAAGGCATCCAAAAGGGAGTGCAAAAGTGCCACAACATGGCTGCTTTCACAGCTTTTTCCTTAGGAAGAACCCTAATACCCGGCTGATTTACCTTCCTAGGGTTACTGTTAGGCTTGGGCCAAGGACTTTTAAAACCAGGAAGCCCTGTGCTCCAGGCACACTGCAGCTGTTCAAGGCATCCCAACGGGAGTGCAAAAGTGACACAACTTGGCTGCCTCCACTGCTATTTCCATGAGACCATCCCCAACCTTAGGCTGGTTTTCCTTCCTAGCGTTGAGTTTTGAGTTAGGCCTATGGTTAGTGTTCTTTTAACCTGAAAGCCCTGAGTTCCAAGAACACAGCAGCTGCGAAGGACTACCCAAGAAGAGCACAAAAGTACCACCACATGCCTGCCTCCACAGCTATTTCCTTGGGGACATCCCTAATTCCTGGCTGATTTGCCTTTCTCGTCGTCGGGTTGGGGTTAGGTAGGCCTTGTGCTAGGATTTTTAAAATCAGGAAGCCCAGACCTCCAGGCACACTGGAGCTGTGAAAGGCATCCAAAAGGGAGTGCAAAAGTGCCACAACATGGCTGCTTTCACAGCTTTTTCCTTAGGAAGAACCCTAATACCCGGCTGATTTACCTTCCTAGGGTTACTGTTAGGCTTGGGCCAAGGACATTTAAAACCAGGAAGCCCTGTGCTCCAGGAACACTGCAGCTGTTCAAGGCATCCCAACGGGAGCGCAAAAGTGACACAACTTGGCTGCCTCCACTGCTATTTCCATGAGACCATCCCGAACCATAGGCTGATTTTCCTTCCTAGCGTTGAGGTTTGAGTTAGGCCTAGGGTTAGAGTTTTTTAACCAGAAAGCCCTGAGTTCCAAGAACACAGCAGCTGCGAAGGACTACCCAAGAAGAGCACAAAAGTACCACAACATGCCTGCCTCCACAGCTATTTCCTTGGGGACATCCCTAATTCCTGGCTGATTTGCCTTTCTCGTCGTCGGGTTGGGGTTAGGTAGGCCTTGTGCTAGGATTTTTAAAATCAGGAAGCCCAGACCTCCAGGCACACTGGAGCTGTGAAAGGCATCCAAAAGGGAGTGCAAAAGTGCCACAACATGGCTGCTTTCACAGCTTTTTCCTTAGGAAGAACCCTAATACCCGGCTGATTTACCTTCCTAGGGTTACTGTTAGGCTTGGGCCAAGGACTTTTAAAACCAGGAAGCCCTGTGCTCCAGGCACACTGCAGCTGTTCAAGGCATCCCAACGGGAGTGCAAAAGTGACACAACTTGGCTGCCTCCACTGCTATTTCCATGAGACCATCCCCAATTTTAGGCTGGTTTTCCTTCCTAGCGTTGAGTTTTGAGTTAGGCCTATGGTTAGTGTTCTTTTAACCTGAAAGCCCTGAGTTCCAAGAACACAGCAGCTGCGAAGGACTACTCAAGAAGAGCACAAAAGTACCACAACATGCCTGCCTCCACAGCTATTTCCTTGGGGACATCCCTAATTCCTGGCTGATTTGCGTTTCTCGTCATCGGGTTGGGGTTAGGTAGGCCTTGTGCTAGGATTTTGAAAATCAGAAAGCCCAGACCTCCAGGCACACTGGAGCTGTGAAAGGCATCCAAAAGGGAGTGCAAAAGTGCCACAACATGGCTGCTTTCACAGCTTTTTCCTTAGGAAGAACCCTAATACCCGGCTGATTTACCTTCCTAGGGTTACTGTTAGGCTTGGGCCAAGGACTTTTAAAACCAGGAAGCCCTGTGCTCCAGGCACACTGCAGCTGTTCAAGGCATCCCAAGGGGAGCGCAAAAGTGACACAACTTGGCTGCCTCCACTGCTATTTCCATGAGACCATACCCAACCATAGGCTGGTTTTCCTTCCTAGCGTTGAGTTTTGTGTTAGGCCTATGGTTAGTGTTCTTTTAACCTGAAAGCCCTGAGTTCCAAGAACACAGCAGCTGCGAAGGACTACCCAAGAAGAGCACAAAAGTACCACCACATGCCTGCCTCCACAGCTATTTCCTTGGGGACATCCCTAATTCCTGGCTGATTTGCCTTTCTCGTCGTCGGGTTGGGGTTAGGTAGGCCTTGTGCTAGGATTTTTAAAATCAGGAAGCCCAGACCTCCAGGCACACTGGACCTGTGAAAGGCATCCAAAAGGGAGTGCAAAAGTGCCACAACATGGCTGCTTTCACAGCTTTTTCCTTAGGAAGAACCCTAATACCCGGCTGATTTACCTTCCTAGGGTTAATGTTAGGCTTAGGCCTAGGACTTTTAAAACCAGGAAGCCCTGTGCTCCAGGCACACTGCAGCTGTTCAAGGCATCCCAACGGGAGCGCAAAAGTGACACAACTTGGCTGCCTCCACTGCTATTTCCATGAGACCATCCCCAACCATAGGCTGGTTTTCCTTCCTAGCGTTGAGTTTTGAGTTAGGCCTAGGGTTGGAGTTTTTTAACCAGAAAGCCCTGAGTTCCAAGAACACAGCAGCTGCGAAGGACTACCCAAGAAGAGCACAAAAGTACCACCACATGCCTGCCTCCACAGCTATTTCCTTGGGGACATCCCTAATTCCTGGCTGATTTGCCTTTCTCGTCGTCGGGTTGGGGTTAGGTAGGCCTTGTGCTAGGATTTTGAAAATCAGGAAGCCCAGACCTCCAGGCACACTGGAGCTGTGAAAGGCATCCAAAAGGGAGTGCAAAAGTGCCACAACATGGCTGCTTTCACAGCTTTTTCCTTAGGAAGAACCCTAATACCCGGCTGATTTACCTTCCTAGGGTTACTGTTAGGCTTGGGCCAAGGACTTTTAAAACCAGGAAGCCCTGTGCTCCAGGCACACTGCAGCTGTTCAAGGCATCCCAACGGGAGTGCAAAAGTGACACAACTTGGCTGCCTCCACTGCTATTTCCATGAGACCATCCCCAATTTTAGGCTGGTTTTCCTTCCTAGCGTTGAGTTTTGAGTTAGGCCTATGGTTAGTGTTCTTTTAACCTGAAAGCCCTGAGTTCCAAGAACACAGCAGCTGCGAAGGACTACCCAAGAAGAGCACAAAAGTACCACCACATGCCTGCCTCCACAGCTATTTCCTTGGGGACATCCCTAATTCCTGGCTGATTTGCCTTTCTCGTCGTCGGGTTGGGGTTAGGTAGGCCTTGTGCTAGGATTTTTAAAATCAGGAAGCCCAGACCTCCAGGCACACTGGAGCTGTGAAAGGCATCCAAAAGGGAGTGCAAAAGTGCCACAACATGGCTGCTTTCACAGCTTTTTCCTTAGGAAGAACCCTAATACCCGGCTGATTTACCTTCCTAGGGTTACTGTTAGGCTTGGGCCAAGGACTTTTAAAACCAGGAAGCCCTGTGCTCCAGGCACACTGCAGCTGTTCAAGGCATCCCAACGGGAGTGCAAAAGTGACACAACTTGGCTGCCTCCACTGCTATTTCCATGAGACCATCCCGAACCATAGGCTGATTTTCCTTCCTAGCGTTGAGGTTTGAGTTAGGCCTAGGGTTAGAGTTTTTTAACCAGAAAGCCCTGAGTTCCAAGAACACAGCAGCTGCGAAGGACTACCCAAGAAGAGCACAAAAGTACCACAACATGCCTGCCTCCACAGCTATTTCCTTGGGGAAATCCCTAATTCCTGGCTGATTTGCCTTTCTCGTCGTCGGGTTGGGGTTAGGTAGGCCTTGTGCTAGGATTTTTAAAATCAGGAAGCCCAGACCTCCAGGCACACTGGAGCTGTGAATGGCATCCAAAAGGGAGTGCAAAAGAGCCACAACATGGCTGCTTTCACAGCTTTTTCCTTAGGAAGAACCCTAATACCCGGCTGATTTACCTTCCTAGGGTTACTGTTAGGCTTGGGCCAAGGACTTTTAAAACCAGGAAGCCCTGGGCTCCAGGAACACTGCAGCTGTTCAAGGCATCCCAACGGGAGTGCAAAAGTGACACAACTTGGCTGCCTCCACTGCTATTTCCATGAGACCATCCCCAACCATAGGCTGATTTTCCTTCCTAGCGTTGAGGTTTGAGTTAGGCCTAGGGTTAGAGTTTTTTAACCAGAAAGCCCTGAGTTCCAAGAACACAGCAGCTGCGAAGGACTACCCAAGAAGAGCACAAAAGTACCACCACATGCCTGCCTCCACAGCTATTTCCTTGGGGACATCCCTAATTCCTGGCTGATTTGCCTTTCTCGTCGTCGGGTTGGGGTTAGGTAGGCCTTGTGCTAGGATTTTTAAAATCAGGAAGCCCAGACCTCCAGGCACACTGGAGCTGTGAAAGGCATCCAAAAGGGAGTGCAAAAGTGCCACAACATGGCTGCTTTCACAGCTTTTTCCTTAGGAAGAACCCTCATACCCGGCTGATTTACCTTCCTAGGGTTACTGTTAGGCTTGGGCCAAGGACTTTTAAAACCAGGAAGCCCTGTGCTCCAGGCACACTGCAGCTGTTCAAGGCATCCCAACGGGAGTGCAAAAGTGACACAACTTGGCTGCCTCCACTGCTATTTCCATGAGACCATCCCCAATTTTAGGCTGGTTTTCCTTCCTAGCGTTGAGTTTTGAGTTAGGCCTATGGTTAGTGTTCTTTTAACCTGAAAGCCCTGAGTTCCAAGAACACAGCAGCTGCGAAGGACTACCCAAGAAGAGCACAAAAGTACCACCACATGCCTGCCTCCACAGCTATTTCCTTGGGGACATCCCTAATTCCTGGCTGATTTGCCTTTCTCGTCGTCGGGTTGGGGTTAGGTAGGCCTTGTGCTAGGATTTTTAAAATCAGGAAGCCCAGACCTCCAGGCACACTGGAGCTGTGAATGGCATCCAAAAGGGAGTGCAAAAGTGCCACAACATGGCTGCTTTCACAGCTTTTTCCTTAGGAAGAACCCTCATACCCAGCTGATTTACCTTCCTAGGGTTACTGTTAGGCTTAGGCCTAGGACTTTTAAAACCAGGAAGCCCTGTGCTCCAGGCACACTGCAGCTGTTCAAGGCATCCCAACGGGAGTGCAAAAGTGACACAACTTGGCTGCCTCCACTGCTATTTCCATGAGACCATCCCCAACCTTAGGCTGGTTTTCCTTCCTAGCGTTGAGTTTTGAGTTAGGCCTATGGTTAGTGTTCTTTTAACCTGAAAGCCCTGAGTTCCAAGAACACAGCAGCTGCGAAGGACTACCCAAGAAGAGCACAAAAGTACCACCACATGCCTGCCTCCACAGCTATTTCCTTGGGGACATCCCTAATTCCTGGCTGATTTGCCTTTCTCGTCGTTGGGTTGGGGTTAGGTAGGCCTTGTGCTAGGATTTTGAAAATCAGGAAGCCCAGACCTCCAGGCACACTGGAGCTGTGAAAGGCATCCAAAAGGGAGTGCAAAAGTGCCACAACATGGCTGCTTTCACAGCTTTTTCCTTAGGAAGAACCCTAATACCCGGCTGATTTACCTTCCTAGGGTTACTGTTAGGCTTGGGCCAAGGACTTTTAAAACCAGGAAGCCCTGGGCTCCAGGCACACTGCAGCTGTTCAAGGCATCCCAACGGGAGTGCAAAAGTGACACAACTTGGCTGCCTCCACTGCTATTTCCGTGAGACCATCCCCAACCTTAGGCTGGTTTTCCTTCCTAGCGTTGAGTTTTGAGTTAGGCCTATGGTTAGTGTTCTTTTAACCTGAAAGCCCCGAGTTCCAAGAACACAGCAGCTGCGAAGGACTACCCAAGAAGAGCACAAAAGTACCACCACATGCCTGCCTCCACAGCTATTTCCTTGGGGACATCCCTAATTCCTGGCTGATTTGCCTTTCTCGTCGTCGGGTTGGGGTTAGGTAGGCCTTGTGCTAGGATTTTTAAAATCAGGAAGCCCAGACCTCCAGGCACACTGGAGCTGTGAAAGGCATCCAAAAGGGAGTGCAAAAGTGCCACAACATGGCTGCTTTCACAGCTTTTTCCTTAGGAAGAACCCTAATACCCGGCTGATTTACCTTCCTAGGGTTACTGTTAGGCTTGGGCCAAGGACTTTTAAAACCAGGAAGCCCTGTGCTCCAGGCACACTGCAGCTGTTCAAGGCATCCCAACGGGAGTGCAAAAGTGACACAACTTGGCTGCCTCCACTGCTATTTCCATGAGACCATCCCCAATTTTAGGCTGGTTTTCCTTCCTAGCGTTGAGTTTTGAGTTAGGCCTATGGTTAGTGTTCTTTTAACCTGAAAGCCCTGAGTTCCAAGAACACAGCAGCTGCGAAGGACTACCCAAGAAGAGCACAAAAGTGTTGTATTCATATTGTTGCATATCATATTTCCAGAGCCTCATACCTTCTGGGTGGTTTTGTCACAGCAGATCTCCACAGCAGTGGTGTTGTTGCTTCTCAGCAGGGCTCCTCTCCAAAGCTCTCCCTGACCACCCCGCCCCCTTTTATCTCAGTTACCTCCATGGGCTACAGCTGCTGCCCAATCAAGGACATCACAGCTGCAGCCCATTTACAATAACTAGAATCAGGGCAGGGTCACTACTACAATACAAAGATCTTTCACTGCCATACATATATTTACAATACATACATTTAGTCAGGCCCCTACACAAAAGTACTACAACAGGCCTGCCTCCACCGCTTTTTCCGTGGGCACATCCCTAATTCCAGGCTGAAATGCCTTTCTCGTCTTAGGGTTGAGGTAAGGTAGGCCTAGTGCTAGGATTTTTAAAATCAGGAAGCCCAGACCTCCAGGCACACTGGAGCTGTGAAAGGCATCCAAAAGGGAGTGCAAAAGTGCCACAACATGGCTGCTTTCACAGCTTTTTCCTTAGGAAGAACCCTAATACCCGGCTGATTTACCTTCCTAGGGTTACTATTAGGCTTAGGCCTAGGACTTTAAAACCAGGAAGCCCAGACCTCCAGGCACACTGGAGATGTGAAAGGCATCCAAAAGGGAGTGCAAAAGTGCCACAACATGGCTGCTTTCACAGCTTTTTCCTTGGCACCATCCCTATACCTAGGCTGATTTATCTGTCTAGGGTTAGGGTTAGGCTTTAGCATAGGGCTAGGATTTTTTGAACCAGGAAGCCCTGAGTTCCAGGCTTACTGCAGCTGCCAAAGGCATCCCAAAGGGAGCTCAGAAATGCCACAACATGGCTGCTTTCACAGCTTTTTCCTTAGGAAGAACCCTCATACCCGGCTGATTTATATTCCTAGGGTTACTGTTAGGCTTAGGCCTAGGACTTTTAAAACCAGGAAGCCCTGTGCTCCAGGCACACTGCAGCTGTTCAAGGCATCCCAAAGGGAAGGCAAAAGTGACACAACTTGGCTGCCTCCACTGCTATTTCCATGAGACCATCCCCAACCATAGGCTGATTTTCCTTCCTAGCGTTGAGGTTTGAGTTAGGCCGAGGGTTAGTGTTCTTTTAACCTGAAAGCCCTGAGTTCCAAGAACACAGCAGCTGCCAAGGACTACCCAAGAAGTGCACAAAAGTACCACCACATGCCTGCCTCCACAGTTATTTCCTTTGGGACATCCCTAATTCCTGGCTGATTTGCCTTTCTCGTCGTCGGGTTGGGGTTAGGTAGGCCTTGTGCTAGGATTTTTAAAATCAGGAAGCCCAGACCTCCAGGCACACTGGAGCTGTGAAAGGCATCCAAGAGGGAGTGCAAAAGTGCCACAACATGGCTGCTTTCACAGCTTTTTCCTTAGGAAGAACCCTAATACCCGGCTGATTTACCTTCCTAGGGTTACTATTAGGCTTAGGCCTAGGACTTTAAAACCAGGAAGCCCAGACCTCCAGGCACACTGGAGATGTGAAAGGCATCCAAAAGGGAGTGCAAAAGTGCCACAACATGGCTGCTTTCACAGCTTTTTCCTTGGCACCATCCCTATACCTAGGCTGATTTATCTGCCTAGGGTTAGGGTTAGGCTTCAGCATAGGGCTAGGATTTTTTGAACCAGGAAGCCCTGAGTTCCAGGCTTACTGCAGCTGCCAAAGGCATCCCAAAGGGAGCTCAGAAATGCCACAACATGGCTGCTTTCACAGCTTTTTCCTTAGGAAGAACCCTCATACCCGGCTGATTTATATTCCTAGGGTTACTGTTAGGCTTAGGCCTAGGACTTTTAAAACCAGGAAGCCCTGTGCTCCAGGCACACTGCAGCTGTTCAAGGCATCCCAAAGGGAAGGCAAAAGTGACACAACTTGGCTGCCTCCACTGCTATTTCCATGAGACCATCCCCAACCATAGGCTGATTTTCCTTCCTAGAGTTGAAGTTTGAGTTAGGCCGAGGGTTAGTGTTCTTAAACCTTAAAGCCCGGAGTTCCAAGAAAACAGCAGCTGTTAAAGTATACCCATGAAGTGCACACAAGTACCACAACATGCCTGCCTCCACAGCGATTTCCTTGGGGACATCCCTAATTCCTGGCTGATTTGCCTTTCTCGTCGTCGGGTTGGGGTTAGGTAGGCCTTGTGCTAGGATTTTTAAAATCAGGAAGCCCAGACCTCCAGGCACACTGGAGCTGTGAAAGGCATCCAAAAGGGAGTGCAAAAGTGCCAGAACATGGCTGCTTTCACAGCTTTTTCCTTAGGAAGAACCCTAATACCCGGCTGATTTACCTTCCTAGGGTTACTGTTAGGCTTGGGCCAAGGACTTTTAAAACCAGGAAGCCCTGTGCTCCAGGCACACTGCAGCTGTTCAAGGCATCCCAACGGGAGTGCAAAAGTGACACAACTTGGCTGCCTCCACTGCTATTTCCGTGAGACCATCCCCAACCTTAGGCTGGTTTTCCTTCCTAGCGTTGAGTTTTGAGTTAGGCCTATGGTTAGTGTTCTTTTAACCTGAAAGCCCCGAGTTCCAAGAACACAGCAGCTGCGAAGGACTACCCAAGAAGAGCACAAAAGTACCACCACATGCCTGCCTCCACAGCTATTTCCTTGGGGACATCCCTAATTCCTGGCTGATTTGCCTTTCTCGTCGTCGGGTTGGGGTTAGGTAGGCCTTGTGCTAGGATTTTTAAAATCAGGAAGCCCAGACCTCCAGGCACACTGGAGCTGTGAAAGGCATCCAAAAGGGAGTGCAAAAGTGCCACAACATGGCTGCTTTCACAGCTTTTTCCTTAGGAAGAACCCTAATACCCGGCTGATTTACCTTCCTAGGGTTACTGTTAGGCTTGGGCCAAGGACTTTTAAAACCAGGAAGCCCTGTGCTCCAGGCACACTGCAGCTGTTCAAGGCATCCCAACGGGAGTGCAAAAGTGACACAACTTGGCTGCCTCCACTGCTATTTCCATGAGACCATCCCCAATTTTAGGCTGGTTTTCCTTCCTAGCGTTGAGTTTTGAGTTAGGCCTATGGTTAGTGTTCTTTTAACCTGAAAGCCCTGAGTTCCAAGAACACAGCAGCTGCGAAGGACTACCCAAGAAGAGCACAAAAGTGTTGTATTCATATTGTTGCATATCATATTTCCAGAGCCTCATACCTTCTGGGTGGTTTTGTCACAGCAGATCTCCACAGCAGTGGTGTTTTTGCTTCTCAGTCAGGGCTCCTCTCCAAAGCTCTCCCTGACCACCCCGCCCCCTTTTATCTCAGTTACCTCCATGGGCTACAGCTGCTGCCCAATCAAGGACATCACAGCTGCAGCCCATTTACAATAACTAGAATCAGGGCAGGGTCACTACTACAATACAAAGATCTTTCACTGCCATACATATATTTACAATACATACATTTAGTCAGGCCCCTACACAAAAGTACTACAACAGGCCTGCCTCCACCGCTTTTTCCGTGGGGACATCCCTAATTCCAGGCTGAAATGCCTTTCTCGTCTTAGGGTTGAGGTAAGGTAGGCCTAGTGCTAGGATTTTTAAAATCAGGAAGCCCAGACCTCCAGGCACACTGGAGCTGTGAAAGGCATCCAAAAGGGAGTGCAAAAGTGCCACAACATGGCTGCTTTCACAGCTTTTTCCTTAGGAAGAACCCTAATACCCGGCTGATTTACCTTCCTAGGGTTACTATTAGGCTTAGGCCTAGGACTTTAAAACCAGGAAGCCCAGACCTCCAGGCACACTGGAGATGTGAAAGGCATCCAAAAGGGAGTGCAAAAGTGCCACAACATGGCTGCTTTCACAGCTTTTTCCTTGGCACCATCCCTATACCTAGGCTGATTTATCTGCCTAGGGTTAGGGTTAGGCTTTAGCATAGGGCTAGGATTTTTTGAACCAGGAAGCCCTGAGTTCCAGGCTTACTGCAGCTGCCAAAGGCATCCCAAAGGGAGCTCAGAAATGCCACAACATGGCTGCTTTCACAGCTTTTTCCTTAGGAAGAACCCTCATACCCGGCTGATTTATATTCCTAGGGTTACTGTTAGGCTTAGGCCTAGGACTTTTAAAACCAGGAAGCCCTGTGCTCCAGGCACACTGCAGCTGTTCAAGGCATCCCAAAGGGAAGGCAAAAGTGACACAACTTGGCTGCCTCCACTGCTATTTCCATGAGACCATCCCCAACCATAGGCTGATTTTCCTTCCTAGCGTTGAGGTTTGAGTTAGGCCGAGGGTTAGTGTTCTTTTAACCTGAAAGCCCTGAGTTCCAAGAACACAGCAGCTGCCAAGGACTACCCAAGAAGTGCACAAAAGTACCACCACATGCCTGCCTCCACAGTTATTTCCTTTGGGACATCCCTAATTCCTGGCTGATTTGCCTTTCTCGTCGTCGGGTTGGGGTTAGGTAGGCCTTGTGGTAGGATTTTTAAAATCAGGAAGCCCAGACCTCCAGGCACACTGGAGCTGTGAAAGGCATCCAAAAGGGAGTGCAAAAGTGCCACAACATGGCTGCTTTCACAGCTTTTTCCTTAGGAAGAACCCAAATACCCGGCTGATTTACCTTCCTAGGGTTACTATTAGGCTTAGGCCTAGGACTTTAAAACCAGGAAGCCCAGACCTCCAGGCACACTGGAGATGTGAAAGGCATCCAAAAGGGAGTGCAAAAGTGCCACAACATGGCTGCTTTCACAGCTTTTTCCTTGGCACCATCCCTATACCTAGGCTGATTTATCTGCCTAGGGTTAGGGTTAGGCTTCAGCATAGGGCTAGGATTTTTTGAACCAGGAAGCCCTGAGTTCCAGGCTTACTGCAGCTGCCAAAGGCATCCCAAAGGGAGCTCAGAAATGCCACAACATGGCTGCTTTCACAGCTTTTTCCTTAGGAAGAACCCTCATACCCGGCTGATTTATATTCCTAGGGTTACTGTTAGGCTTAGGCCTAGGACTTTTAAAACCAGGAAGCCCTGTGCTCCAGGCACACTGCAGCTGTTCAAGGCATCCCAAAGGGAAGGCAAAAGTGACACAACTTGGCTGCCTCCACTGCTATTTCCATGAGACCATCCCCAACCATAGGCTGATTTTCCTTCCTAGAGTTGAAGTTTGAGTTAGGCCGAGGGTTAGTGTTCTTAAACCTGAAAGCCCGGAGTTGCAAGAAAACAGCAGCTGTTAAAGTATACCCATGAAGTGCACACAAGTACCACAACATGCCTGCCTCCACAGCGATTTCCTTGGGGACATCCCTAATTCCTGGCTGATTTGCCTTTCTCGTCGTCGGGTTGGGGTTAGGTAGGCCTTGTGCTAGGATTTTTAAAATCAGGAAGCCCAGACCTCCAGGCACACTGGAGCTGTGAAAGGCATCCAAAAGGGAGTGCAAAAGTGCCAGAACATGGCTGCTTTCACAGCTTTTTCCTTAGGAAGAACCCTAATACCCGGCTGATTTACCTTCCTAGGGTTACTGTTAGGCTTGGGCCAAGGACTTTTAAAACCAGGAAGCCCTGTGCTCCAGGCACACTGCAGCTGTTCAAGGCATCCCAACGGGAGTGCAAAAGTGACACAACTTGGCTGCCTCCACTGCTATTTCCATGAGACCATCCCCAACCATAGGCTGATTTTCCTTCCTAGAGTTGAGGTTTGAGTTAGGCCGAGGGTTAGTGTTCTTTTAACCTGAAAGCCCTGAGTTCCAAGAACACAGCAGCTGCCAAGGACTACCCAAGAAGTGCACAAAAGTACCACCACATGCCTGCCTCCACAGTTATTTCCTTTGGGACATCCCTAATTCCTGGCTGATTTGCCTTTCTCGTCGTCGGGTTGGGGTTAGGTAGGCCTTGTGGTAGGATTTTTAAAATCAGGAAGCCCAGACCTCCAGGCACACTGGAGCTGTGAAAGGCATCCAAAAGGGAGTGCAAAAGTGCCACAACATGGCTGCTTTCACAGCTTTTTCCTTAGGAAGAACCCTAATACCCGGCTGATTTACCTTCCTAGGGTTACTATTAGGCTTAGGCCTAGGACTTTAAAACCAGGAAGCCCAGACCTCCAGGCACACTGGAGATGTGAAAGGCATCCAAAAGGGAGTGCAAAAGTGCCACAACATGGCTGCTTTCACAGCTTTTTCCTTGGCACCATCCCTATACCTAGGCTGATTTATCTGCCTAGGGTTAGGGTTAGGCTTCAGCATAGGGCTAGGATTTTTTGAACCAGGAAGCCCTGAGTTCCAGGCTTACTGCAGCTGCCAAAGGCATCCCAAAGGGAGCTCAGAAATGCCACAACATGGCTGCTTTCACAGCTTTTTCCTTAGGAAGAACCCTCATACCCGGCTGATTTATATTCCTAGGGTTACTGTTAGGCTTAGGCCTAGGACTTTTAAAACCAGGAAGCCCTGTGCTCCAGGCACACTGCAGCTGTTCAAGGCATCCCAAAGGGAAGGCAAAAGTGACACAACTTGGCTGCCTCCACTGCTATTTCCATGAGACCATCCCCAACCATAGGCTGATTTTCCTTCCTAGAGTTGAAGTTTGAGTTAGGCCGAGGGTTAGTGTTCTTAAACCTTAAAGCCCGGAGTTCCAAGAAAACAGCAGCTGTTAAAGTATACCCATGAAGTGCACACAAGTACCACAACATGCCTGCCTCCACAGCGATTTCCTTGGGGACATCCCTAATTCCTGGCTGATTTGCCTTTCTCGTCGTCGGGTTGGGGTTAGGTAGGCCTTGTGCTAGGATTTTTAAAATCAGGAAGCCCAGACCTCCAGGCACACTGGAGCTGTGAAAGGCATCCAAAAGGGAGTGCAAAAGTGCCACAACGTGGCTGCTTTCACAGCTTTTTCCTTTGCACCATCCCTATACCTAGGCTGATTCATCTGCCTAGGGTTAGGGTTAGGCTTCAGCCTAGGGCTAGGATTTTTTGAACCTGGAAGCCCTGAGTTCCAGGCTTACTGCAGCTGCCAAAGGCATCCCAAAGGGAGCGCCGAAGTGCCACAACATGGCTGCTTTCACTGCTTTTTCCTTAGGAAGAACCCTCATACCCGACTGATTTACCTTCCTAGGGTTAATGTTAGCCTTAGGCCTAGGACTTTTAAAACCAGGAAGCCCTGTGCTCCAGGCACACTGCAGCTGTTCAAGGCATTCCAAGGGCAGCGCAAAAGTGACACAACTTGGCTGCCTCCACTGCTATTTCCATGAGACCATCCCGAATCATAGGCTGATTTTCCTTCCTAGCGTTGAGGTTTGAGTTAGGCCTAGGGTTAGTGTTCTTTTAACCTGAAAGCCCTGAGTTCCAAGAACACAGCAGCTGCCAAGGACTACCCAAGAAGTGCACAAAAGTACCACCACATGCCTGCCTCCACAGTTATTTCCTTTGGGACATCCCTAATTCCTGGCTGATTTGCCTTTCTCGTCGTCGGGTTGGGGTTAGGTAGGCCTTGTGCTAGGATTTTTAAAATCAGGAAGCCCAGACCTCCAGGCACACTGGAGATGTGAAAGGCATCCAAAAGGGAGTGCAAAAGTGCCACAACATGGCTGCTTTCACAGCTTTTTCCTTAGGAAGAACCCTAATACCCGGCTGATTTACCTTCCTAGGGTTACTATTAGGCTTAGGCCTAGGACTTTAAAACCAGGAAGCCCAGACCTCCAGGCACACTGGAGATGTGAAAGGCATCCAAAAGGGAGTGCAAAAGTGCCACAACATGGCTGCTTTCACAGCTTTTTCCTTGGCACCATCCCTATACCTAGGCTGATTTATCTGCCTGGGGTTAGGGTTAGGCTTCAGCATAGGGCTAGGATTTTTTGAACCAGGAAGCCCTGAGTTCCAGGCTTACTGCAGCTGCCAAAGGCATCCCAAAGGGAGCTCAGAAATGCCACAACATGGCTGCTTTCACAGCTTTTTCCTTAGGAAGAACCCTCATACCCGGCTGATTTATATTCCTAGGGTTACTGTTAGGCTTAGGCCTAGGACTTTTAAAACCAGGAAGCCCTGTGCTCCAGGCACACTGCAGCTGTTCAAGGCATCCCAAAGGGAAGGCAAAAGTGACACAACTTGGCTGCCTCCACTGCTATTTCCATGAGACCATCCCCAACCATAGGCTGATTTTCCTTCCTAGAGTTGAGGTTTGAGTTAGGCCGAGGGTTAGTGTTCTTTTAACCTGAAAGCCCTGAGTTCCAAGAACACAGCAGCTGCCAAGGACTACCCAAGAAGTGCACAAAAGTACCACCACATGCCTGCCTCCACAGTTATTTCCTTTGGGACATCCCTAATTCCTGGCTGATTTGCCTTTCTCGTCGTCTGGTTGGGGTTAGGTAGGCCTTGTGCTAGGATTTTTAAAATCAGGAAGCCCAGAACTCCAGGCACACTGGAGATGTGAAAGGCATCCAAAAGGGAGTGCAAAAGTGCCACAACATGGCTGCTTTCACAGCTTTTTCGTTGGCACCATCCCTATACCTAGGCTGATTTATCTGCCTAGGGTTAGGGTTCAGCCTAGGGCTCGGATTTATTGAACCAGGAAGCCCTGAGTTCCAGGCTTACTGCAGCTGCCAAAGGCATCCCAAAGGGAGCGCAGAAGTGCCACAACAGGGCTGCTTTCACAGCTTTTTCCTTAGGAAGAACCCTAATACCCGGCTGATTTACCTTCCTAGGGTTACTGTTAGGCTTAGGCCTAGGACTTTTAAAACCAGGAAGCCCTGTGCTCCAGGCACACTGCAGCTGTTCAAGGAATCCAAAGGGGAGCGCAAAAGTGACACAACTTGGCTGCCTCCACTGCTATTTCCATGAGACCATCCCGAACCATAGGCTGATTTTCCTTCCTAGCGTTGAGGTTTGATGTAGGCCTAGGGTTAGTGTTCTTTTAACCTGAAAGCCCTGAGTTCCAAGAACACAGCAGCTGCGAAGGACTACCCAAGAAGAGCACAAAAGTGTTGTATTCATATTGTTGCATATCATATTTCCAGAGCCTCATACCTTCTGGTTGGTTTTGTCACAGCAGATCTCCACAGCAGTGGTGTTGTTGCTTCTCAGTCAGGGCTCCTCTCCAAAGCTCTCCCTGACCACCCCGCCCCCTTTTATCTCAGTTACCTCCATGGGCTACAGCTGCTGCCCAATCAAGGACATCACAGCTGCAGCCCATTTACAATAAGTAGAATCAGGGCAGGGTCACTACTACAATACAAAGATCTTTCACTGCCATACATATATTTACAATACATACATTTAGTCAGGCCCCTACACAAAAGTACTACAACAGGCCTGCCTCCACCGCTTTTTCCTTGGGGACATCCCTAATTCCAGACTGAAATGCCTTTCTCGTCTTAGGGTTGAGGTTAGGTAGGCCTAGTGCAAGGATTTTTAAAATCAGGAAGCCCAGACCTCCAGGCACACTGGAGCTGTGAAAGGCATCCAAAAGGGAGTGCAAAAGTGCCACAACATGGCTGCTTTCACAGCTTTTTCCTTGGAACCATCCCTATACCTAGGCTGATTTATCTGCCTAGGGTTAGGTTTAGGCTTCAGCCTAGGGCTAGGATTTTTTGAACCAGGAAGCCATGAGTTCCAGGCTTACTGCAGCTGCCAAAGGCATCCCAAAGGGAGCTCAGAAATGCCACAACATGGCTGCTTTCACAGCTTTTTCCTTAGGAAGAACCCTAATACCCGGCTGATTTACCTTCCTAGGGTTACTGTTAGGCTTAGGCCTAGGACTTTTAAAACCAGGAAGCCCTGTGCTCCAGGCACACTGCAGCTGTTCAAGGCATCCAAAGGGAAGGCAAAACTGATACAACTTGGCTGCCTCCACTGCTATTTCCATGAGACCATCCCCAACCATAGGCTGATTTTCCTTCCTAGCGTTGAGGTTTGAGTTAGGCCTAGGGTTAGTGTTCTTTACCCTGAAAGCCCTGAGTTCCAAGAAAACAGCAGCTGTTAAAGTATACCCATGAAGTGCACACAAGTACCACAACATGCCTGCCTCCACAGCGATTTCCTTGGGGACATCCCTAATTCCTGGCTGATTTGCCTTTCTCGTCGTCGGGTTGGGGTCAGGTAGGCCTTGTGCTAGGATTTTTAAAATCAGGAAGCCCAGACCTCCAGGCACACTGGAGCTGTGAAAGGCATCCAAAAGGGAGTGCAAAAGTGCCACAACATGGCTGCTTTCACAGCTTTTTCCTTTGCACCATCCCTATACCTAGGCTGATTCATCTGCCTAGGGTTAGGGTTAGGCTTCAGCCTAGGGCTAGGATTTTTTGAACCAGGAAGCCCTGAGTTCCAGGCTTACTGCAGCTGCCAAAGGCATCCCAAAGGGAGCGCAGAAGTGCCACAACATGGCTGCTTTCACAGCTTTTTCCTTAGGAAGAACCCTCATACCCGGCTGATTTACCTTCCTAGGGTTACTGTTAGGCTTAGGCCTAGGACTTTTAAAACCAGGAAGCCCTGTGCTCCAGGCACACTGCAGCTGTTCAAGGCATTCCAAGGGCAGAGCAAAAGTGACACAACTTGGCTGCCTCCACTGCTATTTCCATGAGACCATCCCCAACCATAGGCTGATTTTCTTTCCTAGCGTTGAGGTTTGAGTTAGGCCGAGGGTTAGTGTTCTCTTAACCTGAAAGCCCTGAGTTCCAAGAACACAGCAGGTGCAAAGGACTACCCAAGAAGTGCACAAAAGTACCACCACATGCCTGCCTCCACAGCTATTTCCTTGGGGACATCCCTAATTCCTGGCTGATTTGCCTTTCTCGTCGTCGGGTTGGGGTTAGGTAGGCCTTGTGCTAGGATTTTTAAAATCAGGAAGACCAGAACTCCAGGCACACTGGAGATGTGAAAGGCATCCAAAAGGGAGTGCAAAAGTGCCACAACATGGCTGCTTTCACAGCTTTTTCGTTGGCACCATCCCTATACCTAGGCTGATTTATCTGCCTAGGGTTAGGGTTCAGCCTAGGGCTCGGATTTTTTGAACCAGGAAGCCCTGAGTTCCAGGCTTACTGCAGCTGCCAAAGGCATCCCAAAGGGAGCGCAGAAGTGCCACAACAGGGCTGCTTTCACAGCTTTTTCCTTAGGAAGAACCCTAATACCCGGCTGATTTACCTTCCTAGGGTTACTGTTAGGCTTAGGCCTAGGACTTTTAAAACCAGGAAGCCCTGTGCTCCAGGCACACTGCAGCTGTTCAAGGCATCCAAAGGGGAGCGCAAAAGTGACACAACTTGGCTGCCTCCACTGCTATTTCCATGAGACCATCCCCAACCATAGGCTGATTTTCCTTCCTAGCGTTGAGGTTTGATGTAGGCCGAGGGTTTGTGTTCTTTTAACCTGAAAGCCCTGAGTTCCAAGAACACAGCAGCTGCAGAGGACTACCCAAGAAGTGCACAAAAGTACCACCACATGCCTGCCTCCACAGTTATTTCCTTGGGGACATCCCTAGTTCCTGGCTGATTTGCCGTTCTCGTCGTCGGGTTGGGGTTAGGTATGCCTTGTGCTAGGATTTTTAAAATCAGGAAGCCCAGACCTCCAGGCACACTGGAGCTGTGAAAGGCATCCAAAAGGGAGTGCAAAAGTGCCACAACATGGCTGCTTTCACAGCTTCTTCCTTGGCACCATCACTATACCTAGGCTGATTTATCTGCCTAGGGTTAGGGTTAGGGTTCAGCCTAGGGCTAGGATATTTTGAACCAGGAAGCCCTGAGTTCCAGGCTTACTGCAGCTGCCAAAGGCATCCCAAAGGGAGCGCAGAAGTGCCACAACATGGCTGCTTTCACAGCTTTTTCCTTAGGAAGAACCCTCATACCCGGCTGATTTACCTTCATAGGGTTACTGTTAGGCTTAGGCCTTGGACTTTTAAAACCAGGAAGCCCTTTGCTCCAGGCACACTTCAGCTGTTCAAGGCAACCCAAGGGCAGCGCAAAAGTGACACAACTTGGCTGCCTCCACTGCTATTTCCATGAGACCGTCGCCAAACATAGGCTGATTTTCTTTCCTAGCGTTGAGGTTTGAGTTAGGCCTAGGGTTAGTGTTCTTTTAACCTGAAAGCCCTGAGTTCCAAGAACACAGCAGCTGCGAAGGACTACCCAAGAAGAGCACAAAAGTGTTGTATTCATATTGTTGCATATCATATTTCCATAGCCTCATACCTTCTGGGTGGTTTTCTCACAGCAGATCTCCACAGCAGTGGTGTTGTTGCTTCTCAGTCAGGGCTCCTCTCCAAAGCTCTCCCTGACCACCCCGCCCCTTTTTATCTCAGTTACCTCCATGGGCTACAGCTGCTGCCCAATCAAGGACATCACAGCTGCAGCCCATTTACAATAACTAGAATCAGGGCAGGGTCACTACTACAATACAAAGATCTTTCACTGCCATACATATATTTACAATACATACATTTAGTCAGGCCCCTACACAAAAGTACTACAACAGGCCTGCCTCCACCACTTTTTCCTTGGGGACATCCCTAATTCCAGACTGAAATGCCTTTCTCGTCTTAGGGTTGAGGTTAGGTAGGCCTAGTGCAAGGATTTTTAAAATCAGGAAGCCCAGACCTCCAGGCACACTGGAGCTGTGAAAGGCATCCAAAAGGGAGCGCAAAAGTGCCACAACATGGCTGCTTTCACAGCTTTTTCCTTGGCACCATCCCTATACCTAGGCTGATTTATCTGCCTAGGGTTAGGGTTAGGCTTCAGCCTAGGGCCAGGATTTTTTGAACCAGGAAGCCCTGAGTTCCAGGCTTACTGCAGCTGCCAAAGGCATCCCAAAGGGAGCGCAGAAGTGCCACAACATGGCTGCTTTCACAGCTTTTTCCTTAGGAAGAACCCTCATACCCGGCTGATTTACCTTCCTAGGGTTACTGTTAGGCTTAGGCCTAGGACTTTTAAAACCAGGAAGCCCTGTGCTCCAGGCACACTGCAGCTGTTCAAGGCATCCAAAGGGGAGCGCAAAAGTGACACAACTTGGCTGCCTCCACTGCTATTTCCATGAGACCATCCCCAACCATAGGCTGATTTTCCTTCCTAGCGTTGAGGTTTGAGTGAGGCCGAGGGTTAGTGTTCTCTTAACCTGAAAGCCCTGAGTTCCAAGAACACAGCAGGTGCGAAGGACTACCCAAGAAGTGCACAAAAGTACCACCACATGCCTGCCTCCTCAGCGATTTCCTTGGGGACATCCCTAATTCCTGGCTGATTTGCCTTTCTCGTCGTCGGGTTGGGGTTAGGTAGGCCTTGTGCTAGGATTTTTAAAATCAGGAAGCCCAGAACTCCAGGCACACTGGAGATGTGAAAGGCATCCAAAAGGGAGTGCAAAAGTGCCACAACATGGCTGCTTTCACAGCTTTTTCCTTGGCACCATCCCTATACCTAGGCTGATTTATCTGCCTAGGGTTAGGGTTCAGCCTAGGGCTCAGATTTTTTGAACCAGGAAGCCCTGAGTTCCAGGCTTACTGCAGCTGCCAAAGGCATCCCAAAGGGAGTGCAGAAGTGCCACAACAGGGCTGCTTTCACAGCTTTTTCCTTAGGAAGAACCCTCATACCCGGCTGATTTACCTTCATAGGGTTACTGTTAGGCTTAGGCCTAGGACTTTTAAAACCAGGAAGCCCTGGGCTCCCGGCACACTGCAGCTGTTCAAGGAATCCAAAGGGGAGCGCAAAAGTGACACAACTTGGCTGCCTCCACTGCTATTTCCATGAGACCATCCCGAACCATAGGCTGATTTTCCTTCCTAGCGTTGAGGTTTGATGTAGGCCTAGGGTTAGTGTTCTTTTAACCTGAAAGCCCTGAGTTCCAAGAACACAGCAGCTGCGAAGGACTACCCAAGAAGAGCACAAAAATGTTGTATTCATATTGTTGCATATCATATTTCCAGAGCCTCATACCTTCTGGTTGGTTTTGTCACAGCAGATCTCCACAGCAGTGGTGTTTTTGCTTCTCAGTCAGGGCTCCTCTCCAAAGCTCTCCCTGACCACCCCGCCCCCTTTTATCTCAGTTACCTCCATGGGCTACAGCTGCTGCCCAATCAAGGACATCACAGCTGCAGCCCATTTACAATAACTAGAATCAGGGCAGGGTCACTACTACAATACAAAGATCTTTCACTGCCATACATATATTTACAATACATACATTTAGTCAGGCCCCTACACAAAAGTACTACAACAGGCCTGCCTCCACCACTTTTTCCTTGGGGACATCCCTAATTCCAGACTGAAATGCCTTTCTTGTCTTAGGGTTGAGGTTAGGTAGGCCTAGTGCAAGGATTTTTAAAATCAGGAAGCCCAGACCTCCAGGCACACTGGAGCTGTGAAAGGCATCCAAAAGGGAGCGCAAAAGTGCCACAACATGGCTGCTTTCACAGCTTTTTCCTTGGCACCATCCCTATACCTAGGCTGATTTATCTGCCTAGGGTTAGGGTTAGGCTTCAGCCTAGGGCTAGGATTTTTTGAACCAGGAAGCCCTGAGTTCCAGGCTTACTGCAGCTGCCAAAGGCATCCCAAAGGGAGCGCAGAAGTGCCACAACATGGCTGCTTTCACAGCTTTTTCCTTAGGAAGAACCCTCATACCCGGCTGATTTACCTTCCTAGGGTTACTGTTAGGCTTAGGCCTAGGACTTTTAAAACCAGGAAGCCCTGTGCTCCAGGCACACTGCAGCTGTTCAAGGCATCCAAAGGGGAGCGCAAAAGTGACACAACTTGGCTGCCTCCACTGCTATTTCCATGAGACCATCCCGAACCATAGGCTGATTTTCCTTCCTAGCGTTGAGGTTTGAGTTAGGCCGAGGGTTAGTGTTCTCTTAACCTGAAAGCCCTGAGTTCCAAGAACACAGCAGGTGCGAAGGACTACCCAAGAAGTGCACAAAAGTACCACCACATGCCTGCCTCCTCAGCGATTTCCTTGGGGACATCCCTAATTCCTGGCTGATTTGCCTTTCTCGTCGTCGGGTTGGGGTTAGGTAGGCCTTGTGCTAGGATTTTTAAAATCAGGAAGCCCAGAACTCCAGGCACACTGGAGATGTGAAAGGCATCCAAAAGGGAGTGCAAAAGTGCCACAACATGGCTGCTTTCACAGCTTTTTCGTTGGCACCATCCCTATACCTAGGCTGATTTATCTGCCTAGGGTTAGGGTTCAGCCTAGGGCTCGGATTTTTTGAACCAGGAAGCCCTGAGTTCCAGGCTTACTGCAGCTGCCAAAGGCATCCCAAAGGGAGCGCAGAAGTGCCACAACAGGGCTGCTTTCACAGCTTTTTCCTTAGGAAGAACCCTCATACCCGGCTGATTTACCTTCATAGGGTTACTGTTAGGCTTAGGCCTAGGACTTTTAAAACCAGGAAGCCCTGTGCTCCCGGCACACTGCAGCTGTTCAAGGAATCCAACGGGGAGCGCAAAAGTGACACAACTTGGCTGCCTCCACTGCTATTTCCA
This sequence comes from Melospiza georgiana, assembly GCF_028018845.1. Classification (NCBI taxonomy): domain Eukaryota; kingdom Metazoa; phylum Chordata; class Aves; order Passeriformes; family Passerellidae; genus Melospiza; species Melospiza georgiana. The sequence continues at coordinate 20,421,282 of NC_080441.1, read as the reverse complement.
TGAGACCATCCCCAACCATAGGCTGATTTTCCTTCCTAGCGTTGAGGTTTGATGTAGGCCTAGGGTTAGTGTTCTTTTAACCTGAAAGCCCTGAGTTCCAAGAACACAGCAGCTGCGAAGGACTACCCAAGAAGAGCACAAAAATGTTGTATTCATATTGTTGCATATCATATTTCCAGAGCCTCATACCTTCTGGGTGGTTTTGTCACAGCAGATCTCCACAGCAGTGGTGTTTTTGCTTCTCAGTCAGGGCTCCTCTCCAAAGCTCTCCCTGACCACCCCGCCCCCTTTTATCTCAGTTACCTCCATGGGCTACAGCTGCTGCCCAATCAAGGACATCACAGCTGCAGCCCATTTACAATAACTAGAATCAGGGCAGGGTCACTACTACAATACAAAGATCTTTCACTGCCATACATATATTTACAATACATACATTTAGTCAGGCCCCTACACAAAAGTACTACAACAGGCCTGCCTCCACCGCTTTTTCCTTGGGGACATCCCTAATTCCAGACTGAAATGCCTTTCTCGTCTTAGGGTTGAGGTTAGGTAGGCCTAGTGCAAGGATTTTTAAAATCAGGAAGCCCAGACCTCCAGGCACACTGGAGCTGTGAAAGGCATCCAAAAGGGAGTGCAAAAGTGCCACAACATGGCTGCTTTCACAGCTTTTTCCTTTGCACCATCCCTATACCTAGGCTGATTCATCTGCCTAGGGTTAGGGTTCAGCCTAGGGCTAGGATTTTTTGAACCAGGAAGCCCTGAGTTCCAGGCTTACTGCAGCTGCCAAAGGCATCCCAAAGGGAGCGCAGAAGTGCCACAACATGGCTGCTTTCACAGCTTTTTCCTTAGGAAGAACCCTCATACCCGGCTGATTTACCTTCCTAGGGTTACTGTTAGGCTTAGGCCTAGGACTTTTAAAACCAGGAAGCCCTGTGCTCCAGGCACACTGCAGCTGTTCAAGGCATTCCAAGGGCAGAGCAAAAGTGACACAACTTGGCTGCCTCCACTGCTATTTCCATGAGACCATCCCCAACCATAGGCTGATTTTCTTTCCTAGCGTTGAGGTTTGAGTTAGGCCGAGGGTTAGTGTTCTCTTAACCTGAAAGCCCTGAGTTCCAAGAACACAGCAGGTGCGAAGGACTACCCAAGAAGTGCACAAAAGTACCACCACATGCCTGCCTCCACAGCTATTTCCTTGGGGACATCCCTAATTCCTGGCTGATTTGCCTTTCTCGTCGTCGGGTTGGGGTTAGGTAGGCCTTGTGCTAGGATTTTTAAAATCAGGAAGACCAGAACTCCAGGCACACTGGAGATGTGAAAGGCATCCAAAAGGGAGTGCAAAAGTGCCACAACATGGCTGCTTTCACAGCTTTTTCGTTGGCACCATCCCTATACCTAGGCTGATTTATCTGCCTAGGGTTAGGGTTCAGCCTAGGGCTCGGATTTTTTGAACCAGGAAGCCCTGAGTTCCAGGCTTACTGCAGCTGCCAAAGGCATCCCAAAGGGAGCGCAGAAGTGCCACAACAGGGCTGCTTTCACAGCTTTTTCCTTAGGAAGAACCCTCATACCCGGCTGATTTACCTTCATAGGGTTACTGTTAGGCTTAGGCCTAGGACTTTTAAAACCAGGAAGCCCTGTGCTCCCGGCACACTGCAGCTGTTCAAGGAATCCAAAGGGGAGCGCAAAAGTGACACAACTTGGCTGCCTCCACTGCTATTTCCATGAGACCATCCCCAACCATAGGCTGATTTTCCTTCCTAGCGTTGAGGTTTGATGTAGGCCTAGGGTTAGTGTTCTTTTAACCTGAAAGCCCTGAGTTCCAAGAACACAGCAGCTGCGAAGGACTACCCAAGAAGAGCACAAAAATGTTGTATTCATATTGTTGCATATCATATTTCCAGAGCCTCATACCTTCTGGTTGGTTTTGTCACAGCAGATCTCCACAGCAGTGGTGTTTTTGCTTCTCAGTCAGGGCTCCTCTCCAAAGCTCTCCCTGACCACCCCGCCCCCTTTTATCTCAGTTACCTCCATGGGCTACAGCTGCTGCCCAATCAAGGACATCACAGCTGCAGCCCATTTACAATAACTAGAATCAGGGCAGGGTCACTACTACAATACAAAGATCTTTCACTGCCATACATATATTTACAATACATACATTTAGTCAGGCCCCTACACAAAAGTACTACAACAGGCCTGCCTCCACCGCTTTTTCCTTGGGGACATCCCTAATTCCAGACTGAAATGCCTTTCTTGTCTTAGGGTTGAGGTTAGGTAGGCCTAGTGCAAGGATTTTTAAAATCAGGAAGCCCAGACCTCCAGGCACACTGGAGCTGTGAAAGGCATCCAAAAGGGAGTGCAAAAGTGCCACAACATGGCTGCTTTCACAGCTTTTTCCTTGGCACCATCCCTATACCTAGGCTGATTTATCTGCCTAGGGTTAGGGTTAGGCTTCAGCCTAGGGCTAGGATTTTTTGAATCAGGAAGCCATGAGTTCCAGGCTTACTGCAGCTGCCAAAGGCATCCCAAAGGGAGCTCAGAAATGCCACAACATGGCTGCTTTCACAGCTTTTTCCTTAGGAAGAACCCTAATACCCGGCTGATTTACCTTCCTAGGGTTACTGTTAGGCTTAGGCCTAGGACTTTTAAAACCAGGAAGCCCTGTGCTCCAGGCACACTGCAGCTGTTCAAGGCATCCAAAGGGAAGGCAAAACTGATACAACTTGGCTGCCTCCACTGCTATTTCCATGAGACCATCCCCAACCATAGGCTGATTTTCCTTCCTAGCGTTGAGGTTTGAGTTAGGCCTAGGGTTAGTGTTCTTTACCCTGAAAGCCCTGAGTTCCAAGGACACAGCAGCTGTGAAAGTATACCCATGAAGTGAACAAAAGCACCACAACATGCCTCCCTCCACAGCGATTTCCTTGGGGACATCCCTAATTCCTGGCTGATTTGCCTTTCTCGTCGTCGGGTTGGGGTTAGGTAGGTCTTGTGCTAGGATTTTTAAAATCAGGAAGCCCAGACCTCCAGGCACACTGGAGCTGTGAAAGGCATCCAAAAGGGAGTGCAAAAGTGCCACAACATGGCTGCTTTCACAGCTTTTTCCTTTGCACCATCCCTATACCTAGGCTGATTCATCTGCCTAGGGTTAGGGTTCAGCCTAGGGCTAGGATTTTTTGAACCAGGAAGCCCTGAGTTCCAGGCTTACTGCAGCTGCCAAAGGCATCCCAAAGGGAGCGCAGAAGTGCCACAACATGGCTGCTTTCACAGCTTTTTCCTTAGGAAGAACCCTCATACCCGGCTGATTTACCTTCCTAGGGTTACTGTTAGGCTTAGGCCTAGGACTTTTAAAACCAGGAAGCCCTGTGCTCCAGGCACACTGCAGCTGTTCAAGGCATTCCAAGGGCAGAGCAAAAGTGACACAACTTGGCTGCCTCCACTGCTATTTCCATGAGACCATCCCCAACCATAGGCTGATTTTCTTTCCTAGCGTTGAGGTTTGAGTTAGGCCGAGGGTTAGTGTTCTCTTAACCTGAAAGCCCTGAGTTCCAAGAACACAGCAGGTGCGAAGGACTACCCAAGAAGTGCACAAAAGTACCACCACATGCCTGCCTCCACAGCTATTTCCTTGGGGACATCCCTAATTCCTGGCTGATTTGCCTTTCTCGTCGTCGGGTTGGGGTTAGGTAGGCCTTGTGCTAGGATTTTTAAAATCAGGAAGCCCAGAACTCCAGGCACACTGGAGATGTGAAAGGCATCCAAAAGGGAGTGCAAAAGTGCCACAACATGGCTGCTTTCACAGCTTTTTCGTTGGCACCATCCCTATACCTAGGCTGATTTATCTGCCTAGGGTTAGGGTTCAGCCTAGGGCTCGGATTTTTTGAACCAGGAAGCCCTGAGTTCCAGGCTTACTGCAGCTGCCAAAGGCATCCCAAAGGGAGCGCAGAAGTGCCACAACAGGGCTGCTTTCACAGCTTTTTCCTTAGGAAGAACCCTCATACCCGGCTGATTTACCTTCATAGGATTACTGTTAGGCTTAGGCCTAGGACTTTTAAAACCAGGAAGCCCTGTGCTCCCGGCACACTGCAGCTGTTCAAGGAATCCAAAGGGGAGCGCAAAAGTGACACAACTTGGCTGCCTCCACTGCTATTTCCATGAGACCATCCCGAACCATAGGCTGATTTTCCTTCCTAGCGTTGAGGTTTGATGTAGGCCTAGGGTTAGTGTTCTTTTAACCTGAAAGCCCTGAGTTCCAAGAACACAGCAGCTGCGAAGGACTACCCAAGAAGAGCACAAAAATGTTGTATTCATATTGTTGCATATCATATTTCCAGAGCCTCATACCTTCTGGTTGGTTTTGTCACAGCAGATCTCCACAGCAGTGGTGTTTTTGCTTCTCAGTCAGGGCTCCTCTCCAAAGCTCTCCCTGACCACCCCGCCCCCTTTTATCTCAGTTACCTCCATGGGCTACAGCTGCTGCCCAATCAAGGACATCACAGCTGCAGCCCATTTACAATAATTAGAATCAGGGCAGGGTCACTACTACAATACAAAGATCTTTCACTGCCATACATATATTTACAATACATACATTTAGTCAGGCCCCTACACAAAAGTACTACAACAGGCCTGCCTCCACCACTTTTTCCTTGGGGACATCCCTAATTCCAGACTGAAATGCCTTTCTCGTCTTAGGGTTGAGGTTAGGTAGGCCTAGTGCAAGGATTTTTAAAATCAGGAAGCCCAGACCTCCAGGCACACTGGAGCTGTGAAAGGCATCCAAAAGGGAGTGCAAAAGTGCCACAACATGGCTGCTTTCACAGCTTTTTCCTTGGCACCATCCCTATACCTAGGCTGATTTATCTGCCTAGGGTTAGGGTTAGGCTTCAGCATAGGGCTAGGATTTTTTGAACCAGGAAGCCCTGAGTTCCAGGCTTACTGCAGCTGCCAAAGGCATCCCAAAGGGAGCTCAGAAATGCCACAACATGGCTGCTTTCACAGCTTTTTCCTTAGGAAGAACCCTCATACCCGGCTGATTTATATTCCTAGGGTTACTGTTAGGCTTAGGCCTAGGACTTTTAAAACCAGGAAGCCCTGTGCTCCAGGCACACTGCAGCTGTTCAAGGCATCCCAAAGGGAAGGCAAAAGTGACACAACTTGGCTGCCTCCACTGCTATTTCCATGAGACCATCCCCAACCATAGGCTGATTTTCCTTCCTAGAGTTGAAGTTTGAGTTAGGCCGAGGGTTAGTGTTCTTAAACCTGAAAGCCCGGAGTTGCAAGAAAACAGCAGCTGTTAAAGTATACCCATGAAGTGCACACAAGTACCACAACATGCCTGCCTCCACAGCGATTTCCTTGGGGACATCCCTAATTCCTGGCTGATTTGCCTTTCTCGTCGTCGGGTTGGGGTTAGGTAGGCCTTGTGCTAGGATTTTTAAAATCAGGAAGCCCAGACCTCCAGGCACACTGGAGCTGTGAAAGGCATCCAAAAGGGAGTGCAAAAGTGCCAGAACATGGCTGCTTTCACAGCTTTTTCCTTAGGAAGAACCCTAATACCCGGCTGATTTACCTTCCTAGGGTTACTGTTAGGCTTGGGCCAAGGACTTTTAAAACCAGGAAGCCCTGTGCTCCAGGCACACTGCAGCTGTTCAAGGCATCCCAACGGGAGTGCAAAAGTGACACAACTTGGCTGCCTCCACTGCTATTTCCGTGAGACCATCCCCAACCTTAGGCTGGTTTTCCTTCCTAGCGTTGAGTTTTGAGTTAGGCCTATGGTTAGTGTTCTTTTAACCTGAAAGCCCCGAGTTCCAAGAACACAGCAGCTGCGAAGGACTACCCAAGAAGAGCACAAAAGTACCACCACATGCCTGCCTCCACAGCTATTTCCTTGGGGACATCCCTAATTCCTGGCTGATTTGCCTTTCTCGTCGTCGGGTTGGGGTTAGGTAGGCCTTGTGCTAGTATTTTTAAAATCAGGAAGCCCAGACCTCCAGGCACACTGGAGCTGTGAAAGGCATCCAAAAGGGAGTGCAAAAGTGCCACAACATGGCTGCTTTCACAGCTTTTTCCTTAGGAAGAACCCTAATACCCGGCTGATTTACCTTCCTAGGGTTACTGTTAGGCTTGGGCCAAGGACTTTTAAAACCAGGAAGCCCTGTGCTCCAGGCACACTGCAGCTGTTCAAGGCATCCCAACGGGAGTGCAAAAGTGACACAACTTGGCTGCCTCCACTGCTATTTCCATGAGACCATCCCCAATTTTAGGCTGGTTTTCCTTCCTAGCGTTGAGTTTTGAGTTAGGCCTATGGTTAGTGTTCTTTTAACCTGAAAGCCCTGAGTTCCAAGAACACAGCAGCTGCGAAGGACTACCCAAGAAGAGCACAAAAGTGTTGTATTCATATTGTTGCATATCATATTTCCAGAGCCTCATACCTTCTGGGTGGTTTTGTCACAGCAGATCTCCACAGCAGTGGTGTTGTTGCTTCTCAGTCAGGGCTCCTCTCCAAAGCTCTCCCTGACCACCCCGCCCCCTTTTATCTCAGTTACCTCCATGGGCTACAGCTGCTGCCCAATCAAGGACATCACAGCTGCAGCCCATTTACAATAACTAGAATCAGGGCAGGGTCACTACTACAATACAAAGATCTTTCACTGCCATACATATATTTACAATACATACATTTAGTCAGGCCCCTACACAAAAGTACTACAACAGGCCTGCCTCCACCGCTTTTTCCGTGGGGACATCCCTAATTCCAGGCTGAAATGCCTTTCTCGTCTTAGGGTTGAGGTAAGGTAGGCCTAGTGCTAGGATTTTTAAAATCAGGAAGCCCAGACCTCCAGGCACACTGGAGCTGTGAAAGGCATCCAAAAGGGAGTGCAAAAGTGCCACAACATGGCTGCTTTCACAGCTTTTTCCTTAGGAAGAACCCTAATACCCGGCTGATTTACCTTCCTAGGGTTACTATTAGGCTTAGGCCTAGGACTTTAAAACCAGGAAGCCCAGACCTCCAGGCACACTGGAGATGTGAAAGGCATCCAAAAGGGAGTGCAAAAGTGCCACAACATGGCTGCTTTCACAGCTTTTTCCTTGGCACCATCCCTATACCTAGGCTGATTTATCTGCCTAGGGTTAGGGTTAGGCTTTAGCATAGGGCTAGGATTTTTTGAACCAGGAAGCCCTGAGTTCCAGGCTTACTGCAGCTGCCAAAGGCATCCCAAAGGGAGCTCAGAAATGCCACAACATGGCTGCTTTCACAGCTTTTTCCTTAGGAAGAACCCTCATACCCGGCTGATTTATATTCCTAGGGTTACTGTTAGGCTTAGGCCTAGGACTTTTAAAACCAGGAAGCCCTGTGCTCCAGGCACACTGCAGCTGTTCAAGGCATCCCAAAGGGAAGGCAAAAGTGACACAACTTGGCTGCCTCCACTGCTATTTCCATGAGACCATCCCCAACCATAGGCTGATTTTCCTTCCTAGCGTTGAGGTTTGAGTTAGGCCGAGGGTTAGTGTTCTTTTAACCTGAAAGCCCTGAGTTCCAAGAACACAGCAGCTGCCAAGGACTACCCAAGAAGTGCACAAAAGTACCACCACATGCCTGCCTCCACAGTTATTTCCTTTGGGACATCCCTAATTCCTGGCTGATTTGCCTTTCTCGTCGTCGGGTTGGGGTTAGGTAGGCCTTGTGCTAGGATTTTTAAAATCAGGAAGCCCAGACCTCCAGGCACACTGGAGCTGTGAAAGGCATCCAAAAGGGAGTGCAAAAGTGCCACAACATGGCTGCTTTCACAGCTTTTTCCTTAGGAAGAACCCTAATACCCGGCTGATTTACCTTCCTAGGGTTACTATTAGGCTTAGGCCTAGGACTTTAAAACCAGGAAGCCCAGACCTCCAGGCACACTGGAGATGTGAAAGGCATCCAAAAGGGAGTGCAAAAGTGCCACAACATGGCTGCTTTCACAGCTTTTTCCTTGGCACCATCCCTATACCTAGGCTGATTTATCTGCCTAGGGTTAGGGTTAGGCTTCAGCATAGGGCTAGGATTTTTTGAACCAGGAAGCCCTGAGTTCCAGGCTTACTGCAGCTGCCAAAGGCATCCCAAAGGGAGCTCAGAAATGCCACAACATGGCTGCTTTCACAGCTTTTTCCTTAGGAAGAACCCTCATACCCGGCTGATTTATATTCCTAGGGTTACTGTTAGGCTTAGGCCTAGGACTTTTAAAACCAGGAAGCCCTGTGCTCCAGGCACACTGCAGCTGTTCAAGGCATCCCAAAGGGAAGGCAAAAGTGACACAACTTGGCTGCCTCCACTGCTATTTCCATGAGACCATCCCCAACCATAGGCTGATTTTCCTTCCTAGAGTTGAAGTTTGAGTTAGGCCGAGGGTTAGTGTTCTTAAACCTGAAAGCCCGGAGTTGCAAGAAAACAGCAGCTGTTAAAGTATACCCATGAAGTGCACACAAGTACCACAACATGCCTGCCTCCACAGCGATTTCCTTGGGGACATCCCTAATTCCTGGCTGATTTGCCTTTCTCGTCGTCGGGTTGGGGTTAGGTAGGCCTTGTGCTAGGATTTTTAAAATCAGGAAGCCCAGACCTCCAGGCACACTGGAGCTGTGAAAGGCATCCAAAAGGGAGTGCAAAAGTGCCAGAACATGGCTGCTTTCACAGCTTTTTCCTTAGGAAGAACCCTAATACCCGGCTGATTTACCTTCCTAGGGTTACTGTTAGGCTTGGGCCAAGGACTTTTAAAACCAGGAAGCCCTGTGCTCCAGGCACACTGCAGCTGTTCAAGGCATCCCAACGGGAGTGCAAAAGTGACACAACTTGGCTGCCTCCACTGCTATTTCCATGAGACCATCCCCAACCATAGGCTGATTTTCCTTCCTAGAGTTGAGGTTTGAGTTAGGCCGAGGGTTAGTGTTCTTTTAACCTGAAAGCCCTGAGTTCCAAGAACACAGCAGCTGCCAAGGACTACCCAAGAAGTGCACAAAAGTACCACCACATGCCTGCCTCCACAGTTATTTCCTTTGGGACATCCCTAATTCCTGGCTGATTTGCCTTTCTCGTCGTCGGGTTGGGGTTAGGTAGGCCTTGTGGTAGGATTTTTAAAATCAGGAAGCCCAGACCTCCAGGCACACTGGAGCTGTGAAAGGCATCCAAAAGGGAGTGCAAAAGTGCCACAACATGGCTGCTTTCACAGCTTTTTCCTTAGGAAGAACCCTAATACCCGGCTGATTTACCTTCCTAGGGTTACTATTAGGCTTAGGCCTAGGACTTTAAAACCAGGAAGCCCAGACCTCCAGGCACACTGGAGATGTGAAAGGCATCCAAAAGGGAGTGCAAAAGTGCCACAACATGGCTGCTTTCACAGCTTTTTCCTTGGCACCATCCCTATACCTAGGCTGATTTATCTGCCTAGGGTTAGGGTTAGGCTTCAGCATAGGGCTAGGATTTTTTGAACCAGGAAGCCCTGAGTTCCAGGCTTACTGCAGCTGCCAAAGGCATCCCAAAGGGAGCTCAGAAATGCCACAACATGGCTGCTTTCACAGCTTTTTCCTTAGGAAGAACCCTCATACCCGGCTGATTTATATTCCTAGGGTTACTGTTAGGCTTAGGCCTAGGACTTTTAAAACCAGGAAGCCCTGTGCTCCAGGCACACTGCAGCTGTTCAAGGCATCCCAAAGGGAAGGCAAAAGTGACACAACTTGGCTGCCTCCACTGCTATTTCCATGAGACCATCCCCAACCATAGGCTGATTTTCCTTCCTAGAGTTGAAGTTTGAGTTAGGCCGAGGGTTAGTGTTCTTAAACCTTAAAGCCCGGAGTTCCAAGAAAACAGCAGCTGTTAAAGTATACCCATGAAGTGCACACAAGTACCACAACATGCCTGCCTCCACAGCGATTTCCTTGGGGACATCCCTAATTCCTGGCTGATTTGCCTTTCTCGTCGTCGGGTTGGGGTTAGGTAGGCCTTGTGCTAGGATTTTTAAAATCAGGAAGCCCAGACCTCCAGGCACACTGGAGCTGTGAAAGGCATCCAAAAGGGAGTGCAAAAGTGCCACAACGTGGCTGCTTTCACAGCTTTTTCCTTTGCACCATCCCTATACCTAGGCTGATTCATCTGCCTAGGGTTAGGGTTAGGCTTCAGCCTAGGGCTAGGATTTTTTGAACCAGGAAGCCCTGAGTTCCAGGCTTACTGCAGCTGCAAAAGGCATCCCAAAGGGAGCGCCGAAGTGCCACAACATGGCTGCTTTCACTGCTTTTTCCTTAGGAAGAACCCTCATACCCGACTGATTTACCTTCCTAGGGTTAATGTTAGCCTTAGGCCTAGGACTTTTAAAACCAGGAAGCCCTGTGCTCCAGGCACACTGCAGCTGTTCAAGGCATTCCAAGGGCAGCGCAAAAGTGACACAACTTGGCTGCCTCCACTGCTATTTCCATGAGACCATCCCGAATCATAGGCTGATTTTCCTTCCTAGCGTTGAGGTTTGAGTTAGGCCTAGGGTTAGTGTTCTTTTAACCTGAAAGCCCTGAGTTCCAAGAAAACAGCAGCTGCCAAGGACTACCCAAGAAGTGCACAAAAGTACCACCACATGCCTGCCTCCACAGTTATTTCCTTTGGGACATCCCTAATTCCTGGCTGATTTGCCTTTCTCGTCGTCGGGTTGGGGTTAGGTAGGCCTTGTGCTAGGATTTTTAAAATCAGGAAGCCCAGACCTCCAGGCACACTGGAGATGTGAAAGGCATCCAAAAGGGAGTGCAAAAGTGCCACAACATGGCTGCTTTCACAGCTTTTTCCTTAGGAAGAACCCTAATACCCGGCTGATTTACCTTCCTAGGGTTACTATTAGGCTTAGGCCTAGGACTTTAAAACCAGGAAGCCCAGACCTCCAGGCACACTGGAGATGTGAAAGGCATCCAAAAGGGAGTGCAAAAGTGCCACAACATGGCTGCTTTCACAGCTTTTTCCTTGGCACCATCCCTATACCTAGGCTGATTTATCTGCCTGGGGTTAGGGTTAGGCTTCAGCATAGGGCTAGGATTTTTTGAACCAGGAAGCCCTGAGTTCCAGGCTTACTGCAGCTGCCAAAGGCATCCCAAAGGGAGCTCAGAAATGCCACAACATGGCTGCTTTCACAGCTTTTTCCTTAGGAAGAACCCTCATACCCGGCTGATTTATATTCCTAGGGTTACTGTTAGGCTTAGGCCTAGGACTTTTAAAACCAGGAAGCCCTGTGCTCCAGGCACACTGCAGCTGTTCAAGGCATCCCAAAGGGAAGGCAAAAGTGACACAACTTGGCTGCCTCCACTGCTATTTCCATGAGACCATCCCCAACCATAGGCTGATTTTCCTTCCTAGAGTTGAGGTTTGAGTTAGGCCGAGGGTTAGTGTTCTTTTAACCTGAAAGCCCTGAGTTCCAAGAACACAGCAGCTGCCAAGGACTACCCAAGAAGTGCACAAAAGTACCACCACATGCCTGCCTCCACAGTTATTTCCTTTGGGACATCCCTAATTCCTGGCTGATTTGCCTTTCTCGTCGTCGGGTTGGGGTTAGGTAGGCCTTGTGCTAGGATTTTTAAAATCAGGAAGCCCAGAACTCCAGGCACACTGGAGATGTGAAAGGCATCCAAAAGGGAGTGCAAAAGTGCCACAACATGGCTGCTTTCACAGCTTTTTCGTTGGCACCATCCCTATACCTAGGCTGATTTATCTGCCTAGGGTTAGGGTTCAGCCTAGGGCTCGGATTTTTTGAACCAGGAAGCCCTGAGTTCCAGGCTTACTGCAGCTGCCAAAGGCATCCCAAAGGGAGCGCAGAAGTGCCACAACAGGGCTGCTTTCACAGCTTTTTCCTTAGGAAGAACCCTAATACCCGGCTGATTTACCTTCCTAGGGTTACTGTTAGGCTTAGGCCTAGGACTTTTAAAACCAGGAAGCCCTGTGCTCCAGGCACACTGCAGCTGTTCAAGGAATCCAAAGGGGAGCGCAAAAGTGACACAACTTGGCTGCCTCCACTGCTATTTCCATGAGACCATCCCGAACCATAGGCTGATTTTCCTTCCTAGCGTTGAGGTTTGATGTAGGCCTAGGGTTAGTGTTCTTTTAACCTGAAAGCCCTGAGTTCCAAGAACACAGCAGCTGCGAAGGACTACCCAAGAAGAGCACAAAAGTGTTGTATTCATATTGTTGCATATCATATTTCCAGAGCCTCATACCTTCTGGTTGGTTTTGTCACAGCAGATCTCCACAGCAGTGGTGTTGTTGCTTCTCAGTCAGGGCTCCTCTCCAAAGCTCTCCCTGACCACCCCGCCCCCTTTTATCTCAGTTACCTCCATGGGCTACAGCTGCTGCCCAATCAAGGACATCACAGCTGCAGCCCATTTACAATAAGTAGAATCAGGGCAGGGACACTACTACAATACAAAGATCTTTCACTGCCATACATATATTTACAATACATACATTTAGTCAGGCCCCTACACAAAAGTACTACAACAGGCCTGCCTCCACCGCTTTTTCCTTGGGGACATCCCTAATTCCAGACTGAAATGCCTTTCTCGTCTTAGGGTTGAGGTTAGGTAGGCCTAGTGCAAGGATTTTTAAAATCAGGAAGCCCAGACCTCCAGGCACACTGGAGCTGTGAAAGGCATCCAAAAGGGAGTGCAAAAGTGCCACAACATGGCTGCTTTCACAGCTTTTTCCTTGGCACCATCCCTATACCTAGGCTGATTTATCTGCCTAGGGTTAGGTTTAGGCTTCAGCCTAGGGCTAGGATTTTTTGAACCAGGAAGCCATGAGTTCCAGGCTTACTGCAGCTGCCAAAGGCATCCCAAAGGGAGCTCAGAAATGCCACAACATGGCTGCTTTCACAGCTTTTTCCTTAGGAAGAACCCTAATACCCGGCTGATTTACCTTCCTAGGGTTACTGTTAGGCTTAGGCCTAGGACTTTTAAAACCAGGAAGCCCTGTGCTCCAGGCACACTGCAGCTGTTCAAGGCATCCAAAGGGAAGGCAAAACTGATACAACTTGGCTGCCTCCACTGCTATTTCCATGAGACCATCCCCAACCATAGGCTGATTTTCCTTCCTAGCGTTGAGGTTTGAGTTAGGCCTAGGGTTAGTGTTCTTTACCCTGAAAGCCCTGAGTTCCAAGGACACAGCAGCTGTGAAAGTATAACCATGAAGTGAACAAAAGTACCACAACATGCCTGCCTCCACAGCGATTTCCTTGGGGATATCCCTAATTCCTGGCTGATTTGCCTTTCTCGTCGTCGGGTTGGGGTTAGGTAGGCCTTGTGCTAGGATTTTTAAAATCAGGAAGCCCAGACCTCCAGGCACACTGGAGCTGTGAAAGGCATCCAAAAGGGAGTGCAAAAGTGCCACAACATGGCTGCTTTCACAGCTTTTTCGTTGGCACCATCCCTATACCTAGGCTGATTTATCTGCCTAGGGTTAGGGTTCAGCCTAGGGCTCGTATTTTTTGAACCAGGAAGCCCTGAGTTCCAGGCTTACTGCAGCTGCCAAAGGCATCCCAAAGGGAGCGCAGAAGTGCCACAACAGGGCTGCTTTCACAGCTTTTTCCTTAGGAAGAACCCTAATACCCGGCTGATTTACCTTCCTAGGGTTACTGTTAGGCTTAGGCCTAGGACTTTTAAAACCAGGAAGCCCTGTGCTCCAGGCACACTGCAGCTGTTCAAGGCATCCAAAGGGGAGCGCAAAAGTGACACAACTTGGCTGCCTCCACTGCTATTTCCATGAGACCATCCCGAACCATAGGCTGATTTTCCTTCCTAGCGTTGAGGTTTGATGTAGGCCTAGGGTTTGTGTTCTTTTAACCTGAAAGCCCTGAGTTCCGAGAACACAGCAGCTGCAGAGAACTACCCAAGAAGTGCACAAAAGTTCCACCACATGCCTGCCTCCACAATTATTTCCTTGGGGACATCCCTAGTTCCTGGCTGATTTGCCGTTCTCGTCGTCGGGTTGGGGTTAGGTAGGCCTTGTGCTAGGATTTTTAAAATCAGGAAGCCCAGACCTCCAGGCACACTGGAGCTGTGAAAGGCATCCAAAAGGGAGTGCAAAAGTGCCACAACATGGCTGCTTTCACAGCTTTTTCCTTGGCACCATCCCTATACCTAGGCTGATTTATCTGCCTAGGGTTAGGGTTAGGCTTCAGCCTAGGGCTTGGATTTTTTGAACCAGGAAGCCCTGAGTTCCAGGCTTACTGCAGCTGCCAAAGGCATCCCAAAGGGAGCTCAGAAATGCCACAACATGGCTGCTTTCACAGCTTTTTCCTTAGGAAGAACCCTCACACCCGGCTGATTTATATTCCTAGGGTTACTGTTAGGCTTAGGCCTAGGACTTTTAAAACCAGGAAGCCCTGTGCTCCAGGCACACTGCAGCTGTTCAAGGCATACCAAAGGGAAGGCAAAAGTGACACAACTTGGCTGCCTCCACTGCTATTTCCATGAGACCATCCCCAACCATAGGCTGATTTTCCTTCCTAGAGTTGAGGTTTGAGTTAGGCCTAGGGTTAGTGTTCTTAAACCTGAAAGCCCAGAGTTCCAAGAAAACAGCAGCTGTTAAAGTATACCCATGAAGTGCACACAAGTACCACAACATGCCTGCCTCCACAGCGATTTCCTTGGGGACATCCCTAATTCCTGGCTGATTTGCCTTTCTCGTCGTCGGGTTGGGGTCAGGTAGGCCTTGTGCTAGGATTTTTAAAATCAGGAAGCCCAGACCTCCAGGCACACTGGAGCTGTGAAAGGCATCCAAAAGGGAGTGCAAAAGTGCCACAACATGGCTGCTTTCACAGCTTTTTCCTTTGCACCATCCCTATACCTAGGCTGATTCATCTGCCTAGGGTTAGGGTTAGGCTTCAGCCTAGGGCTAGGATTTTTTGAACCAGGAAGCCCTGAGTTCCAGGCTTACTGCAGCTGCCAAAGGCATCCCAAAGGGAGCGCAGAAGTGCCACAACATGGCTGCTTTCACAGCTTTTTCCTTAGGAAGAACCCTCATACCCGGCTGATTTACCTTCCTAGGGTTACTGTTAGGCTTAGGCCTAGGACTTTTAAAACCAGGAAGCCCTGTGCTCCAGGCACACTGCAGCTGTTCAAGGCATTCCAAGGGCAGAGCAAAAGTGACACAACTTGGCTGCCTCCACTGCTATTTCCATGAGACCATCCCCAACCATAGGCTGATTTTCTTTCCTAGCGTTGAGGTTTGAGTTAGGCCGAGGGTTAGTGTTCTCTTAACCTGAAAGCCCTGAGTTCCAAGAACACAGCAGGTGCGAAGGACTACCCAAGAAGTGCACAAAAGTACCACCACATGCCTGCCTCCACAGCTATTTCCTTGGGGACATCCCTAATTCCTGGCTTATTTGCCTTTCTCGTCGTCGGGTTGGGGTTAGGTAGGCCTTGTGCTAGGATTTTTAAAATCAGGAAGACCAGAACTCCAGGCACACTGGAGATGTGAAAGGCATCCAAAAGGGAGTGCAAAAGTGCCACAACATGGCTGCTTTCACAGCTTTTTCGTTGGCACCATCCCTATACCTAGGCTGATTTATCTGCCTAGGGTTAGGGTTCAGCCTAGGGCTCGGATTTTTTGAACCAGGAAGCCCTGAGTTCCAGGCTTACTGCAGCTGCCAAAGGCATCCCAAAGGGAGCGCAGAAGTGCCACAACAGGGCTGCTTTCACAGCTTTTTCCTTAGGAAGAACCCTAATACCCGGCTGATTTACCTTCCTAGGGTTACTGTTAGGCTTAGGCCTAGGACTTTTAAAACCAGGAAGCCCTGTGCTCCAGGCACACTGCAGCTGTTCAAGGCATCCAAAGGGGAGCGCAAAAGTGACACAACTTGGCTGCCTCCACTGCTATTTCCATGAGACCATCCCCAACCATAGGCTGATTTTCCTTCCTAGCGTTGAGGTTTGATGTAGGCCGAGGGTTTGTGTTCTTTTAACCTGAAAGCCCTGAGTTCCAAGAACACAGCAGCTGCAGAGGACTACCCAAGAAGTGCACAAAAGTACCACCACATGCCTGCCTCCACAGTTATTTCCTTGGGGACATCCCTAGTTCCTGGCTGATTTGCCGTTCTCGTCGTCGGGTTGGGGTTAGGTATGTCTTGTGCAAGGATTTTTAAAATCAGGAAGCCCAGACCTCCAGGCACACTGGAGCTGTGAAAGGCATCCAAAAGGGAGTGCAAAAGTGCCACAACATGGCTGCTTTCACAGCTTCTTCCTTGGCACCATCACTATACCTAGGCTGATTTATCTGCCTAGGGTTAGGGTTAGGGTTCAGCCTAGGGCTAGGATATTTTGAACCAGGAAGCCCTGAGTTCCAGGCTTACTGCAGCTGCCAAAGGCATCCCAAAGGGAGCGCAGAAGTGCCACAACATGGCTGCTTTCACAGCTTTTTCCTTAGGAAGAACCCTCATACCCGGCTGATTTACCTTCATAGGGTTACTGTTAGGCTTAGGCCTTGGACTTTTAAAACCAGGAAGCCCTTTGCTCCAGGCACACTTCAGCTGTTCAAGGCAACCCAAGGGCAGCGCAAAAGTGACACAACTTGGCTGCCTCCACTGCTATTTCCATGAGACCGTCGCCAAACATAGGCTGATTTTCTTTCCTAGCGTTGAGGTTTGAGTTAGGCCTAGGGTTAGTGTTCTTTTAACCTGAAAGCCCTGAGTTCCAAGAACACAGCAGCTGCGAAGGACTACCCAAGAAGAGCACAAAAGTGTTGTATTCATATTGTTGCATATCATATTTCCAGAGCCTCATACCTTCTGGGTGGTTTTCTCACAGCAGATCTCCACAGCAGTGGTGTTGTTGCTTCTCAGTCAGGGCTCCTCTCCAAAGCTCTCCCTGACCACCCCGCCCCTTTTTATCTCAGTTACCTCCATGGGCTACAGCTGCTGCCCAATCAAGGACATCACAGCTGCAGCCCATTTACAATAAGTAGAATCAGGGCAGGGTCACTACTACAATACAAAGATCTTTCACTGCCATACATATATTTACAATACATACATTTAGTCAGGCCCCTACACAAAAGTACTACAACAGGCCTGCCTCCACCACTTTTTCCATGGGGACATCCCTAATTCCAGACTGAAATGCCTTTCTCGTCTTAGGGTTGAGGTTAGGTAGGCCTAGTGCAAGGATTTTTAAAATCAGGAAGCCCAGACCTCCAGGCACACTGGAGCTGTGAAAGGCATCCAAAAGGGAGCGCAAAAGTGCCACAACATGGCTGCTTTCACAGCTTTTTCCTTGGCACCATCCCTATACCTAGGCTGATTTATCTGCCTAGGGTTAGGGTTAGGCTTCAGCCTAGGGCCAGGATTTTTTGAACCAGGAAGCCCTGAGTTCCAGGCTTACTGCAGCTGCCAAAGGCATCCCAAAGGGAGCGCAGAAGTGCCACAACATGGCTGCTTTCACAGCTTTTTCCTTAGGAAGAACCCTCATACCCGGCTGATTTACCTTCCTAGGGTTACTGTTAGGCTTAGGCCTAGGACTTTTAAAACCAGGAAGCCCTGTGCTCCAGGCACACTGCAGCTGTTCAAGGCATCCAAAGGGGAGCGCAAAAGTGACACAACTTGGCTGCCTCCACTGCTATTTCCATGAGACCATCCCCAACCATAGGCTGATTTTCCTTCCTAGCGTTGAGGTTTGAGTTAGGCCGAGGGTTAGTGTTCTCTTAACCTGAAAGCCCTGAGTTCCAAGAACACAGCAGGTGCGAAGGACTACCCAAGAAGTGCACAAAAGTACCACCACATGCCTGCCTCCTCAGCGATTTCCTTGGGGACATCCCTAATTCCTGGCTGATTTGCCTTTCTCGTCGTCGGGTTGGGGTTAGGTAGGCCTTGTGCTAGGATTTTTAAAATCAGGAAGCCCAGAACTCCAGGCACACTGGAGATGTGAAAGGCATCCAAAAGGGAGTGCAAAAGTGCCACAACATGGCTGCTTTCACAGCTTTTTCGTTGGCACCATCCCTATACCTAGGCTGATTTATCTGCCTAGGGTTAGGGTTCAGCCTAGGGCTCAGATTTTTTGAACCAGGAAGCCCTGAGTTCCAGGCTTACTGCAGCTGCCAAAGGCATCCCAAAGGGAGCGCAGAAGTGCCACAACAGGGCTGCTTTCACAGCTTTTTCCTTAGGAAGAACCCTCATACCCGGCTGATTTACCTTCATAGGGTTACTGTTAGGCTTAGGCCTAGGACTTTTAAAACCAGGAAGCCCTGGGCTCCCGGCACACTGCAGCTGTTCAAGGAATCCAAAGGGGAGCGCAAAAGTGACACAACTTGGCTGCCTCCACTGCTATTTCCATGAGACCATCCCGAACCATAGGCTGATTTTCCTTCCTAGCGTTGAGGTTTGATGTAGGCCTAGGGTTAGTGTTCTTTTAACCTGAAAGCCCTGAGTTCCAAGAACACAGCAGCTGCGAAGGACTACCCAAGAAGAGCACAAAAATGTTGTATTCATATTGTTGCATATCATATTTCCAGAGCCTCATACCTTCTGGTTGGTTTTGTCACAGCAGATCTCCACAGCAGTGGTGTTTTTGCTTCTCAGTCAGGGCTCCTCTCCAAAGCTCTCCCTGACCACCCCGCCCCCTTTTATCTCAGTTACCTCCATGGGCTACAGCTGCTGCCCAATCAAGGACATCACAGCTGCAGCCCATTTACAATAACTAGAATCAGGGCAGGGTCACTACTACAATACAAAGATCTTTCACTGCCATACATATATTTACAATACATACATTTAGTCAGGCCCCTACACAAAAGTACTACAACAGGCCTGCCTCCACCACTTTTTCCTTGGGGACATCCCTAATTCCAGACTGAAATGCCTTTCTTGTCTTAGGGTTGAGGTTAGGTAGGCCTAGTGCAAGGATTTTTAAAATCAGGAAGCCCAGACCTCCAGGCACACTGGAGCTGTGAAAGGCATCCAAAAGGGAGCGCAAAAGTGCCACAACATGGCTGCTTTCACAGCTTTTTCCTTGGCACCATCCCTATACCTAGGCTGATTTATCTGCCTAGGGTTAGGGTTAGGCTTCAGCCTAGGGCTAGGATTTTTTGAACCAGGAAGCCCTGAGTTCCAGGCTTACTGCAGCTGCCAAAGGCATCCCAAAGGGAGCGCAGAAGTGCCACAACATGGCTGCTTTCACAGCTTTTTCCTTAGGAAGAGCCCTCATACCCGGCTGATTTACCTTCCTAGGGTTACTGTTAGGCTTAGGCCTAGGACTTTTAAAACCAGGAAGCCCTGTGCTCCAGGCACACTGCAGCTGTTCAAGGCATCCAAAGGGGAGCGCAAAAGTGACACAACTTGGCTGCCTCCACTGCTATTTCCATGAGACCATCCCCAACCATAGGCTGATTTTCCTTCCTAGCGTTGAGGTTTGAGTTAGGCCGAGGGTTAGTGTTCTCTTAACCTGAAAGCCCTGAGTTCCAAGAACACAGCAGGTGCGAAGGACTACCCAAGAAGTGCACAAAAGTACCACCACATGCCTCCCTCCTCAGCGATTTCCTTGGGGACATCCCTAATTCCTGGCTGATTTGCCTTTCTCGTCGTCGGGTTGGGGTTAGGTAGGCCTTGTGCTAGGATTTTTAAAATCAGGAAGCCCAGAACTCCAGGCACACTGGAGATGTGAAAGGCATCCAAAAGGGAGTGCAAAAGTGCCACAACATGGCTGCTTTCACAGCTTTTTCGTTGGCACCATCCCTATACCTAGGCTGATTTATCTGCCTAGGGTTAGGGTTCAGCCTAGGGCTCGGATTTTTTGAACCAGGAAGCCCTGAGTTCCAGGCTTACTGCAGCTGCCAAAGGCATCCCAAAGGGAGCGCAGAAGTGCCACAACAGGGCTGCTTTCACAGCTTTTTCCTTAGGAAGAACCCTCATACCCGGCTGATTTACCTTCATAGGGTTACTGTTAGGCTTAGGCCTAGGACTTTTAAAACCAGGAAGCCCTGTGCTCCCGGCACACTGCAGCTGTTCAAGGAATCCAAAGGGGAGCGCAAAAGTGACACAACTTGGCTGCCTCCACTGCTATTTCCATGAGACCATCCCGAACCATAGGCTGATTTTCCTTCCTAGCGTTGAGGTTTGATGTAGGCCTAGGGTTAGTGTTCTTTTAACCTGAAAGCCCTGAGTTCCAAGAACACAGCAGCTGCGAAGGACTACCCAAGAAGAGCACAAAAATGTTGTATTCATATTGTTGCATATCATATTTCCAGAGCCTCATACCTTCTGGGTGGTTTTGTCACAGCAGATCTCCACAGCAGTGGTGTTTTTGCTTCTCAGTCAGGGCTCCTCTCCAAAGCTCTCCCTGACCACCCCGCCCCCTTTTATCTCAGTTACCTCCATGGGCTACAGCTGCTGCCCAATCAAGGACATCACAGCTGCAGCCCATTTACAATAAGTAGAATCAGGGCAGGGTCACTACTACAATACAAAGATCTTTCACTGCCATACATATATTTACAATACATACATTTAGTCAGGCCCCTACACAAAAGTACTACAACAGGCCTGCCTCCACCGCTTTTTCCTTGGGGACATCCCTAATTCCAGACTGAAATGCCTTTCTCGTCTTAGGGTTGAGGTTAGGTAGGCCTAGTGCAAGGATTTTTAAAATCAGGAAGCCCAGACCTCCAGGCACACTGGAGCTGTGAAAGGCATCCAAAAGGGAGTGCAAAAGTGCCACAACATGGCTGCTTTCACAGCTTTTTCCTTTGCACCATCCCTATACCTAGGCTGATTCATCTGCCTAGGGTTAGGGTTCAGCCTAGGGCTAGGATTTTTTGAACCAGGAAGCCCTGAGTTCCAGGCTTACTGCAGCTGCCAAAGGCATCCCAAAGGGAGCGCAGAAGTGCCACAACATGGCTGCTTTCACAGCTTTTTCCTTAGGAAGAACCCTCATACCCGGCTGATTTACCTTCCTAGGGTTACTGTTAGGCTTAGGCCTAGGACTTTTAAAACCAGGAAGCCCTGTGCTCCAGGCACACTGCAGCTGTTCAAGGCATTCCAAGGGCAGAGCAAAAGTGACACAACTTGGCTGCCTCCACTGCTATTTCCATGAGACCATCCCCAACCATAGGCTGATTTTCTTTCCTAGCGTTGAGGTTTGAGTTAGGCCGAGGGTTAGTGTTCTCTTAACCTGAAAGCCCTGAGTTCCAAGAACACAGCAGGTGCGAAGGACTACCCAAGAAGTGCACAAAAGTACCACCACATGCCTGCCTCCACAGCTATTTCCTTGGGGACATCCCTAATTCCTGGCTGATTTGCCTTTCTCGTCGTCGGGTTGGGGTTAGGTAGGCCTTGTGCTAGGATTTTTAAAATCAGGAAGCCCAGAACTCCAGGCACACTGGAGATGTGAAAGGCATCCAAAAGGGAGTGCAAAAGTGCCACAACATGGCTGCTTTCACAGCTTTTTCGTTGGCACCATCCCTATACCTAGGCTGATTTATCTGCCTAGGGTTAGGGTTCAGCCTAGGGCTCGGATTTTTTGAACCAGGAAGCCCTGAGTTCCAGGCTTACTGCAGCTGCCAAAGGCATCCCAAAGGGAGCGCAGAAGTGCCACAACAGGGCTGCTTTCACAGCTTTTTCCTTAGGAAGAACCCTCATACCCGGCTGATTTACCTTCATAGGATTACTGTTAGGCTTAGGCCTAGGACTTTTAAAACCAGGAAGCCCTGTGCTCCCGGCACACTGCAGCTGTTCAAGGAATCCAAAGGGGAGCGCAAAAGTGACACAACTTGGCTGCCTCCACTGCTATTTCCATGAGACCATCCCGAACCATAGGCTGATTTTCCTTCCTAGCGTTGAGGTTTGATGTAGGCCTAGGGTTAGTGTTCTTTTAACCTGAAAGCCCTGAGTTCCAAGAACACAGCAGCTGCGAAGGACTACCCAAGAAGAGCACAAAAATGTTGTATTCATATTGTTGCATATCATATTTCCAGAGCCTCATACCTTCTGGTTGGTTTTGTCACAGCAGATCTCCACAGCAGTGGTGTTTTTGCTTCTCAGTCAGGGCTCCTCTCCAAAGCTCTCCCTGACCACCCCGCCCCCTTTTATCTCAGTTACCTCCATGGGCTACAGCTGCTGCCCAATCAAGGACATCACAGCTGCAGCCCATTTACAATAACTAGAATCAGGGCAGGGTCACTACTACAATACAAAGATCTTTCACTGCCATACATATATTTACAATACATACATTTAGTCAGGCCCCTACACAAAAGTACTACAACAGGCCTGCCTCCACCACTTTTTCCTTGGGGACATCCCTAATTCCAGACTGAAATGCCTTTCTCGTCTTAGGGTTGAGGTTAGGTAGGCCTAGTGCAAGGATTTTTAAAATCAGGAAGCCCAGACCTCCAGGCACACTGGAGCTGTGAAAGGCATCCAAAAGGGAGTGCAAAAGTGCCACAACATGGCTGCTTTCACAGCTTTTTCCTTGGCACCATCCCTATACCTAGGCTGATTTATCTGCCTAGGGTTAGGGTTAGGCTTCAGCCTAGGGCTAGGATTTTTTGAACCAGGAAGCCATGAGTTCCAGGCTTACTGCAGCTGCCAAAGGCATCCCAAAGGGAGCTCAGAAATGCCACAACATGGCTGCTTTCACAGCTTTTTCCTTAGGAAGAACCCTAATACCCGGCTGATTTACCTTCCTAGGGTTACTGTTAGGCTTAGGCCTAGGACTTTTAAAACCAGGAAGCCCTGTGCTCCAGGCACACTGCAGCTGTTCAAGGCATCCAAAGGGAAGGCAAAAGTGACACAACTTGGCTGCCTCCACTGCTATTTCCATGAGACCATCCCCAACCATAGGCTGATTTTCCTTCCTAGCGTTGAGGTTTGAGTTAGGCCTAGGGTTAGTGTTCTTTACCATGAAAGCCCTGAGTTCCAAGGACACAGCAGCTGTGAAAGTATACCCATGAAGTGAACAAAAGCACCACAACATGCCTCCCTCCACAGCGATTTCCTTGGGGACATCCCTAATTCCTGGCTGATTTGCCTTTCTCGTCGTCGGGTTGGGGTTAGGTAGGTCTTGTGCTAGGATTTTTAAAATCAGGAAGCCCAGACCTCCAGGCACACTGGAGCTGTGAAAGGCATCCAAAAGGGAGTGCAAAAGTGCCACAACATGGCTGCTTTCACAGCTTTTTCCTTGGCACCATCCCTATACCTAGGCTGATTCATCTGCCTAGGGTTAGGGTTCAGCCTAGGGCTAGGATTTTTTGAACCAGGAAGCCCTGAGTTCCAGGCTTACTGCAGCTGCAAAAGGCATCCCAAAGGGAGCGCAGAAGTGCCACAACATGGCTGCTTTCACAGCTTTTTCCTTAGGAAGAACCCTCACACCCGGCTGATTTACCTTCCTAGGGTTACTGTTAGGCTTAGGCCTAGGACTTTTAAAACCAGGAAGCCCTGTGCTCCAGGCACACTGCAGCTGTTCAAGGAATCCAAAGGGGAGCGCAAAAGTGACACAACTTGGCTGCCTCCACTGCTATTTCCATGAGACCATCCCGAACCATAGGCTGATTTTCCTTCCTAGCGTTGAGGTTTGATGTAGGCCTAGGGTTAGTGTTCTTTTAACCTGAAAGCCCTGAGTTCCAAGAACACAGCAGCTGCGAAGGACTACCCAAGAAGAGCACAAAAATGTTGTATTCATATTGTTGCATATCATATTTCCAGAGCCTCATACCTTCTGGTTGGTTTTGTCACAGCAGATCTCCACAGCAGTGGTGTTTTTGCTTCTCAGTCAGGGCTCCTCTCCAAAGCTCTCCCTGACCACCCCGCCCCCTTTTATCTCAGTTACCTCCATGGGCTACAGCTGCTGCCCAATCAAGGACATCACAGCTGCAGCCCATTTACAATAACTAGAATCAGGGCAGGGTCACTACTACAATACAAAGATCTTTCACTGCCATACATATATTTACAATACATACATTTAGTCAGGCCCCTACACAAAAGTACTACAACAGGCCTGCCTCCACCACTTTTTCCTTGGGGACATCCCTAATTCCAGACTGAAATGCCTTTCTTGTCTTACGGTTGAGGTTAGGTAGGCCTAGTGCAAGGATTTTTAAAATCAGGAAGCCCAGACCTCCAGGCACACTGGAGCTGTGAAAGGCATCCTAAAGGGAGCGCAAAAGTGCCACAACATGGCTGCTTTCACAGCTTTTTCCTTGGCACCATCCCTATACCTAGGCTGATTTATCTGCCTAGGGTTAGGGTTAGGCTTCAGCCTAGGGCTAGGATTTTTTGAACCAGGAAGCCCTGAGTTCCAGGCTTACTGCAGCTGCCAAAGGCATCCCAAAGGGAGCGCAGAAGTGCCACAACATGGCTGCTTTCACAGCTTTTTCCTTAGGAAGAACCCTCATACCCGGCTGATTTACCTTCCTAGGGTTACTGTTAGGCTTAGGCCTAGGACTTTTAAAACCAGGAAGCCCTGTGCTCCAGGCACACTGCAGCTGTTCAAGGCATCCAAAGGGGAGCGCAAAAGTGACACAACTTGGCTGCCTCCACTGCTATTTCCATGAGACCATCCCCAACCATAGGCTGATTTTCCTTCCTAGCGTTGAGGTTTGAGTTAGGCCGAGGGTTAGTGTTCTCTTAACCTGAAAGCCCTGAGTTCCAAGAACACAGCAGGTGCGAAGGACTACCCAAGAAGTGCACAAAAGTACCACCACATGCCTGCCTCCTCAGCGATTTCCTTGGGGACATCCCTAATTCCTGGCTGATTTGCCTTTCTCGTCGTCGGGTTGGGGTTAGGTAGGCCTTGTGCTAGGATTTTTAAAATCAGGAAGCCCAGAACTCCAGGCACACTGGAGCTGTGAAAGGCATCCAAAAGGGAGTGCAAAAGTGCCACAACATGGCTGCTTTCACAGCTTTTTCCTTGGCACCATCCCTATACCTAGGCTGATTTATCTGCCTAGGGTTAGGGTTAGGCATCAGCCTAGGGCTAGGATTTTTTGAATCAGGAAGCCCTGAGTTCCAAGCTTACTGCAGCTGCCAAAGGCATCCCAAAGGGAGCTCAGAAATGCCACAACATGGCTGCTTTCACAGCTTTTTCCTTAGGAAGAACCCTAATACCCGGCTGATTTACCTTCCTAGGGTTACTGTTAGGCTTAGGCCTAGGACTTTTAAAACCAGGAAGCCCTGTGCTCCAGGCACACTGCAGCTGTTCAAGGCATCCAAAGGGAAGGCAAAACTGATACAACTTGGCTGCCTCCACTGCTATTTCCATGAGACCATCCCCAACCATAGGCTGATTTTCCTTCCTAGCGTTGAGGTTTGAGTTAGGCCTAGGGTTAGTGTTCTTTACCCTGAAAGCCCTGAGTTCCAAGGACACAGCAGCTGTGAAAGTATACCCATGAAGTGAACAAAAGCACCACAACATGCCTCCCTCCACAGCGATTTCCTTGGGGACATCCCTAATTCCTGGCTGATTTGCCTTTCTCGTCGTCGGGTTGGGGTTAGGTAGGTCTTGTGCTAGGATTTTTAAAATCAGGAAGCCCAGACCTCCAGGCACACTGGAGCTGTGAAAGGCATCCAAAAGGGAGTGCAAAAGTGCCACAACATGGCTGCTTTCACAGCTTTTTCCTTTGCACCATCCCTATACCTAGGCTGATTCATCTGCCTAGGGTTAGGGTTCAGCCTAGGGCTAGGATTTTTTGAACCAGGAAGCCCTGAGTTCCAGGCTTACTGCAGCTGCCAAAGGCATCCCAAAGGGAGCGCAGAAGTGCCACAACATGGCTGCTTTCACAGCTTTTTCCTTAGGAAGAACCCTCATACCCGGCTGATTTACCTTCCTAGGGTTACTGTTAGGCTTAGGCCTAGGACTTTTAAAACCAGGAAGCCCTGTGCTCCAGGCACACTGCAGCTGTTCAAGGCATTCCAAGGGCAGAGCAAAAGTGACACAACTTGGCTGCCTCCACTGCTATTTCCATGAGACCATCCCCAACCATAGGCTGATTTTCTTTCCTAGCGTTGAGGTTTGAGTTAGGCCGAGGGTTAGTGTTCTCTTAACCTGAAAGCCCTGAGTTCCAAGAACACAGCAGGTGCGAAGGACTACCCAAGAAGTGCACAAAAGTACCACCACATGCCTGCCTCCACAGCTATTTCCTTGGGGACATCCCTAATTCCTGGCTGATTTGCCTTTCTCGTCATCGGGTTGGGGTTAGGTAGGCCTTGTGCTAGGATTTTTAAAATCAGGAAGACCAGAACTCCAGGCACACTGGAGATGTGAAAGGCATCCAAAAGGGAGTGCAAAAGTGCCACAACATGGCTGCTTTCACAGCTTTTTCGTTGGCACCATCCCTATACCTAGGCTGATTTATCTGCCTAGGGTTAGGGTTCAGCCTAGGGCTCGGATTTTTTGAACCAGGAAGCCCTGAGTTCCAGGCTTACTGCAGCTGCCAAAGGCATCCCAAAGGGAGCGCAGAAGTGCCACAACAGGGCTGCTTTCACAGCTTTTTCCTTAGGAAGAACCCTCATACCCGGCTGATTTACCTTCATAGGGTTACTGTTAGGCTTAGGCCTAGGACTTTTAAAACCAGGAAGCCCTGTGCTCCCGGCACACTGCAGCTGTTCAAGGAATCCAAAGGGGAGCGCAAAAGTGACACAACTTGGCTGCCTCCACTGCTATTTCCATGAGACCATCCCGAACCATAGGCTGATTTTCCTTCCTAGCGTTGAGGTTTGATGTAGGCCTAGGGTTAGTGTTCTTTTAACCTGAAAGCCCTGAGTTCCAAGAACACAGCAGCTGCGAAGGACTACCCAAGAAGAGCACAAAAATGTTGTATTCATATTGTTGCATATCATATTTCCAGAGCCTCATACCTTCTGGTTGGTTTTGTCACAGCAGATCTCCACAGCAGTGGTGTTTTTGCTTCTCAGTCAGGGCTCCTCTCCAAAGCTCTCCCTGACCACCCCGCCCCCTTTTATCTCAGTTACCTCCATGGGCTACAGCTGCTGCCCAATCAAGGACATCACAGCTGCAGCCCATTTACAATAACTAGAATCAGGGCAGGGTCACTACTACAATACAAAGATCTTTCACTGCCATACATATATTTACAATACATACATTTAGTCAGGCCCCTACACAAAAGTACTACAACAGGCCTGCCTCCACCGCTTTTTCCTTGGGGACATCCCTAATTCCAGACTGAAATGCCTTTCTTGTCTTAGGGTTGAGGTTAGGTAGGCCTAGTGCAAGGATTTTTAAAATCAGGAAGCCCAGACCTCCAGGCACACTGGAGCTGTGAAAGGCATCCAAAAGGGAGTGCAAAAGTGCCACAACATGGCTGCTTTCACAGCTTTTTCCTTGGCACCATCCCTATACCTAGGCTGATTTATCTGCCTAGGGTTAGGGTTAGGCTTCAGCCTAGGGCTAGGATTTTTTGAATCAGGAAGCCATGAGTTCCAGGCTTACTGCAGCTGCCAAAGGCATCCCAAAGGGAGCTCAGAAATGCCACAACATGGCTGCTTTCACAGCTTTTTCCTTAGGAAGAACCCTAATACCCGGCTGATTTACCTTCCTAGGGTTACTGTTAGGCTTAGGCCTAGGACTTTTAAAACCAGGAAGCCCTGTGCTCCAGGCACACTGCAGCTGTTCAAGGCATCCAAAGGGAAGGCAAAACTGATACAACTTGGCTGCCTCCACTGCTATTTCCATGAGACCATCCCCAACCATAGGCTGATTTTCCTTCCTAGCGTTGAGGTTTGAGTTAGGCCTAGGGTTAGTGTTCTTTACCCTGAAAGCCCTGAGTTCCAAGGACACAGCAGCTGTGAAAGTATACCCATGAAGTGAACAAAAGCACCACAACATGCCTCCCTCCACAGCGATTTCCTTGGGGACATCCCTAATTCCTGGCTGATTTGCCTTTCTCGTCGTCGGGTTGGGGTTAGGTAGGTCTTGTGCTAGGATTTTTAAAATCAGGAAGCCCAGACCTCCAGGCACACTGGAGCTGTGAAAGGCATCCAAAAGGGAGTGCAAAAGTGCCACAACATGGCTGCTTTCACAGCTTTTTCCTTTGCACCATCCCTATACCTAGGCTGATTCATCTGCCTAGGGTTAGGGTTCAGCCTAGGGCTAGGATTTTTTGAACCAGGAAGCCCTGAGTTCCAGGCTTACTGCAGCTGCCAAAGGCATCCCAAAGGGAGCGCAGAAGTGCCACAACATGGCTGCTTTCACAGCTTTTTCCTTAGGAAGAACCCTCATACCCGGCTGATTTACCTTCCTAGGGTTACTGTTAGGCTTAGGCCTAGGACTTTTAAAACCAGGAAGCCCTGTGCTCCAGGCACACTGCAGCTGTTCAAGGCATTCCAAGGGCAGAGCAAAAGTGACACAACTTGGCTGCCTCCACTGCTATTTCCATGAGACCATCCCCAACCATAGGCTGATTTTCTTTCCTAGCGTTGAGGTTTGAGTTAGGCCGAGGGTTAGTGTTCTCTTAACCTGAAAGCCCTGAGTTCCAAGAACACAGCAGGTGCGAAGGACTACCCAAGAAGTGCACAAAAGTACCACCACATGCCTGCCTCCACAGCTATTTCCTTGGGGACATCCCTAATTCCTGGCTGATTTGCCTTTCTCGTCGTCGGGTTGGGGTTAGGTAGGCCTTGTGCTAGGATTTTTAAAATCAGGAAGCCCAGAACTCCAGGCACACTGGAGATGTGAAAGGCATCCAAAAGGGAGTGCAAAAGTGCCACAACATGGCTGCTTTCACAGCTTTTTCGTTGGCACCATCCCTATACCTAGGCTGATTTATCTGCCTAGGGTTAGGGTTCAGCCTAGGGCTCGGATTTTTTGAACCAGGAAGCCCTGAGTTCCAGGCTTACTGCAGCTGCCAAAGGCATCCCAAAGGGAGCGCAGAAGTGCCACAACAGGGCTGCTTTCACAGCTTTTTCCTTAGGAAGAACCCTCATACCCGGCTGATTTACCTTCATAGGATTACTGTTAGGCTTAGGCCTAGGACTTTTAAAACCAGGAAGCCCTGTGCTCCCGGCACACTGCAGCTGTTCAAGGAATCCAAAGGGGAGCGCAAAAGTGACACAACTTGGCTGCCTCCACTGCTATTTCCATGAGACCATCCCGAACCATAGGCTGATTTTCCTTCCTAGCGTTGAGGTTTGATGTAGGCCTAGGGTTAGTGTTCTTTTAACCTGAAAGCCCTGAGTTCCAAGAACACAGCAGCTGCGAAGGACTACCCAAGAAGAGCACAAAAATGTTGTATTCATATTGTTGCATATCATATTTCCAGAGCCTCATACCTTCTGGTTGGTTTTGTCACAGCAGATCTCCACAGCAGTGGTGTTTTTGCTTCTCAGTCAGGGCTCCTCTCCAAAGCTCTCCCTGACCACCCCGCCCCCTTTTATCTCAGTTACCTCCATGGGCTACAGCTGCTGCCCAATCAAGGACATCACAGCTGCAGCCCATTTACAATAATTAGAATCAGGGCAGGGTCACTACTACAATACAAAGATCTTTCACTGCCATACATATATTTACAATACATACATTTAGTCAGGCCCCTACACAAAAGTACTACAACAGGCCTGCCTCCACCACTTTTTCCTTGGGGACATCCCTAATTCCAGACTGAAATGCCTTTCTCGTCTTAGGGTTGAGGTTAGGTAGGCCTAGTGCAAGGATTTTTAAAATCAGGAAGCCCAGACCTCCAGGCACACTGGAGCTGTGAAAGGCATCCAAAAGGGAGTGCAAAAGTGCCACAACATGGCTGCTTTCACAGCTTTTTCCTTGGCACCATCCCTATACCTAGGCTGATTTATCTGCCTAGGGTTAGGGTTAGGCTTCAGCCTAGGGCTAGGATTTTTTGAACCAGGAAGCCATGAGTTCCAGGCTTACTGCAGCTGCCAAAGGCATCCCAAAGGGAGCTCAGAAATGCCACAACATGGCTGCTTTCACAGCTTTTTCCTTAGGAAGAACCCTAATACCCGGCTGATTTACCTTCCTAGGGTTACTGTTAGGCTTAGGCCTAGGACTTTTAAAACCAGGAAGCCCTGTGCTCCAGGCACACTGCAGCTGTTCAAGGCATCCAAAGGGAAGGCAAAACTGATACAACTTGGCTGCCTCCACTGCTATTTCCATGAGACCATCCCCAACCATAGGCTGATTTTCCTTCCTAGCGTTGAGGTTTGAGTTAGGCCTAGGGTTAGTGTTCTTTACCATGAAAGCCCTGAGTTCCAAGGACACAGCAGCTGTGAAAGTATACCCATGAAGTGAACAAAAGCACCACAACATGCCTCCCTCCACAGCGATTTCCTTGGGGACATCCCTAATTCCTGGCTGATTTGCCTTTCTCGTCGTCGGGTTGGGGTTAGGTAGGTCTTGTGGTAGGATTTTTAAAATCAGGAAGCCCAGACCTCCAGGCACACTGGAGCTGTGAAAGGCATCCAAAAGGGAGTGCAAAAGTGCCACAACATGGCTGCTTTCACAGCTTTTTCCTTGGCACCATCCCTATACCTAGGCTGATTCATCTGCCTAGGGTTAGGGTTCAGCCTAGGGCTAGGATTTTTTGAACCAGGAAGCCCTGAGTTCCAGGCTTACTGCAGCTGCCAAAGGCATCCCAAAGGGAGCGCAGAAGTGCCACAACATGGCTGCTTTCACAGCTTTTTCCTTAGGAAGAACCCTAATACCCGGCTGATTTACCTCCCTAGGGTTACTGTTAGGCTTAGGCCTAGGACTTTTAAAACCAGGAAGCCCTGTGCTCCAGGCACACTGCAGCTGTTCAAGGAATCCAAAGGGGAGCGCAAAAGTGACACAACTTGGCTGCCTCCACTGCTATTTCCATGAGACCATCCCGAACCATAGGCTGATTTTCCTTCCTAGCGTTGAGGTTTGATGTAGGCCTAGGGTTAGTGTTCTTTTAACCTGAAAGCCCTGAGTTCCAAGAACACAGCAGCTGCGAAGGACTACCCAAGAAGAGCACAAAAATGTTGTATTCATATTGTTGCATATCATATTTCCAGAGCCTCATACCTTCTGGTTGGTTTTGTCACAGCAGATCTCCACAGCAGTGGTGTTTTTGCTTCTCAGTCAGGGCTCCTCTCCAAAGCTCTCCCTGACCACCCCGCCCCCTTTTATCTCAGTTACCTCCATGGGCTACAGCTGCTGCCCAATCAAGGACATCACAGCTGCAGCCAATTTACAATAACTAGAATCAGGGCAGGGTCACTACTACAATACAAAGATCTTTCACTGCCATACATATATTTACAATACATACATTTAGTCAGGCCCCTACACAAAAGTACTACAACAGGCCTGCCTCCACCACTTTTTCCTTGGGGACATCCCTAATTCCAGACTGAAATGCCTTTCTTGTCTTAGGGTTGAGGTTAGGTAGGCCTAGTGCAAGGATTTTTAAAATCAGGAAGCCCAGACCTCCAGGCACACTGGAGCTGTGAAAGGCATCCTAAAGGGAGCGCAAAAGTGCCACAACATGGCTGCTTTCACAGCTTTTTCCTTGGCACCATCCCTATACCTAGGCTGATTTATCTGCCTAGGGTTAGGGTTAGGCTTCAGCCTAGGGCTAGGATTTTTTGAACCAGGAAGCCCTGAGTTCCAGGCTTACTGCAGCTGCCAAAGGCATCCCAAAGGGAGCGCAGAAGTGCCACAACATGGCTGCTTTCACAGCTTTTTCCTTAGGAAGAACCCTCATACCCGGCTGATTTACCTTCCTAGGGTTACTGTTAGGCTTAGGCCTAGGACTTTTAAAACCAGGAAGCCCTGTGCTCCAGGCACACTGCAGCTGTTCAAGGCATCCAAAGGGGAGCGCAAAAGTGACACAACTTGGCTGCCTCCACTGCTATTTCCATGAGACCATCCCCAACCATAGGCTGATTTTCCTTCCTAGCGTTGAGGTTTGAGTTAGGCCGAGGGTTAGTGTTCTCTTAACCTGAAAGCCCTGAGTTCCAAGAACACAGCAGGTGCGAAGGACTACCCAAGAAGTGCACAAAAGTACCACCACATGCCTGCCTCCTCAGCGATTTCCTTGGGGACATCCCTAATTCCTGGCTGATTTGCCTTTCTCGTCGTCGGGTTGGGGTTAGGTAGGCCTTGTGCTAGGATTTTTAAAATCAGGAAGCCCAGAACTCCAGGCACACTGGAGATGTGAAAGGCATCCAAAAGGGAGTGCAAAAGTGCCACAACATGGCTGCTTTCACAGCTTTTTCGTTGGCACCATCCCTATACCTAGGCTGATTTATCTGCCTAGGGTTAGGGTTCAGCCTAGGGCTCGGATTTTTTGAACCAGGAAGCCCTGAGTTCCAGGCTTACTGCAGCTGTCAAAGGCATCCCAAAGGGAGCGCAGAAGTGCCACAACAGGGCTGCTTTCACAGCTTTTTCCTTAGGAAGAACCCTCATACCCGGCTGATTTACCTTCATAGGGTTACTGTTAGGCTTAGGCCTAGGACTTTTAAAACCAGGAAGCCCTGTGCTCCCGGCACACTGCAGCTGTTCAAGGCAACCCAAGGGCAGCGCAAAAGTGACACAACTTGGCTGCCTCCACTGCTATTTCCATGAGACCATCCCGAACCATAGGCTGATTTTCCTTCCTAGCGTTGAGGTTTGATGTAGGCCGAGGGTTAGTGTTCTTTTAACCTGAAAGCCCTGAGTTCCAAGAACACAGCAGCTGCGAAGGACTACCCAAGAAGAGCACAAAAATGTTGTATTCATATTGTTGCATATCATATTTCCAGAGCCTCATACCTTCTGGTTGGTTTTGTCACAGCAGATCTCCACAGCAGTGGTGTTTTTGCTTCTCAGTCAGGGCTCCTCTCCAAAGCTCTCCCTGACCACCCCGCCCCCTTTTATCTCAGTTACCTCCATGGGCTACAGCTGCTGCCCAATCAAGGACATCACAGCTGCAGCCCATTTACAATAACTAGAATCAGGGCAGGGTCACTACTACAATACAAAGATCTTTCACTGCCATACATATATTTACAATACATACATTTAGTCAGGCCCCTACACAAAAGTACTACAACAGGCCTGCCTCCACCGCTTTTTCCTTGGGGACATCCCTAATTCCAGACTGAAATGCCTTTCTCGTCTTAGGGTTGAGGTTAGGTAGGCCTAGTGCAAGGATTTTTAAAATCAGGAAGCCCAGACCTCCAGGCACACTGGAGCTGTGAAAGGCATCCAAAAGGGAGTGCAAAAGTGCCACAACATGGCTGCTTTCACAGCTTTTTCCTTGGCACCATCCCTATACCTAGGCTGATTCATCTGCCTAGGGTTAGGGTTCAGCCTAGGGCTAGGATTTTTTGAACCAGGAAGCCCTGAGTTCCAGGCTTACTGCAGCTGCCAAAGGCATCCCAAAGGGAGCGCAGAAGTGCCACAACATGGCTGCTTTCACAGCTTTTTCCTTGGCACCATCCCTATACCTAGGCTGATTTATCTGCCTAGGGTTAGGGTTAGGCTTCAGCCTAGGGCTAGGATTTTTTGAATCAGGAAGCCATGAGTTCCAGGCTTACTGCAGCTGCCAAAGGCATCCCAAAGGGAGCTCAGAAATGCCACAACATGGCTGCTTTCACAGCTTTTTCCTTAGGAAGAACCCTAATACCCGGCTGATTTACCTTCCTAGGGTTACTGTTAGGCTTAGGCCTAGGACTTTTAAAACCAGGAAGCCCTGTGCTCCAGGCACACTGCAGCTGTTCAAGGCATCCAAAGGGAAGGCAAAACTGATACAACTTGGCTGCCTCCACTGCTATTTCCATGAGACCATCCCCAACCATAGGCTGATTTTCCTTCCTAGCGTTGAGGTTTGAGTTAGGCCTAGGGTTAGTGTTCTTTACCCTGAAAGCCCTGAGTTCCAAGGACACAGCAGCTGTGAAAGTATACCCATGAAGTGAACAAAAGCACCACAACATGCCTCCCTCCACAGCGATTTCCTTGGGGACATCCCTAATTCCTGGCTGATTTGCCTTTCTCGTCGTCGGGTTGGGGTTAGGTAGGTCTTGTGCTAGGATTTTTAAAATCAGGAAGCCCAGACCTCCAGGCACACTGGAGCTGTGAAAGGCATCCAAAAGGGAGTGCAAAAGTGCCACAACATGGCTGCTTTCACAGCTTTTTCCTTTGCACCATCCCTATACCTAGGCTGATTCATCTGCCTAGGGTTAGGGTTCAGCCTAGGGCTAGGATTTTTTGAACCAGGAAGCCCTGAGTTCCAGGCTTACTGCAGCTGCCAAAGGCATCCCAAAGGGAGCGCAGAAGTGCCACAACATGGCTGCTTTCACAGCTTTTTCCTTAGGAAGAACCCTCATACCCGGCTGATTTACCTTCCTAGGGTTACTGTTAGGCTTAGGCCTAGGACTTTTAAAACCAGGAAGCCCTGTGCTCCAGGCACACTGCAGCTGTTCAAGGCATTCCAAGGGCAGAGCAAAAGTGACACAACTTGGCTGCCTCCACTGCTATTTCCATGAGACCATCCCCAACCATAGGCTGATTTTCTTTCCTAGCGTTGAGGTTTGAGTTAGGCCGAGGGTTAGTGTTCTCTTAACCTGAAAGCCCTGAGTTCCAAGAACACAGCAGGTGCGAAGGACTACCCAAGAAGTGCACAAAAGTACCACCACATGCCTGCCTCCACAGCTATTTCCTTGGGGACATCCCTAATTCCTGGCTGATTTGCCTTTCTCGTCGTCGGGTTGGGGTTAGGTAGGCCTTGTGCTAGGATTTTTAAAATCAGGAAGCCCAGAACTCCAGGCACACTGGAGATGTGAAAGGCATCCAAAAGGGAGTGCAAAAGTGCCACAACATGGCTGCTTTCACAGCTTTTTCGTTGGCACCATCCCTATACCTAGGCTGATTTATCTGCCTAGGGTTAGGGTTCAGCCTAGGGCTCGGATTTTTTGAACCAGGAAGCCCTGAGTTCCAGGCTTACTGCAGCTGCCAAAGGCATCCCAAAGGGAGCGCAGAAGTGCCACAACAGGGCTGCTTTCACAGCTTTTTCCTTAGGAAGAACCCTCATACCCGGCTGATTTACCTTCATAGGATTACTGTTAGGCTTAGGCCTAGGACTTTTAAAACCAGGAAGCCCTGTGCTCCCGGCACACTGCAGCTGTTCAAGGAATCCAAAGGGGAGCGCAAAAGTGACACAACTTGGCTGCCTCCACTGCTATTTCCATGAGACCATCCCGAACCATAGGCTGATTTTCCTTCCTAGCGTTGAGGTTTGATGTAGGCCTAGGGTTAGTGTTCTTTTAACCTGAAAGCCCTGAGTTCCAAGAACACAGCAGCTGCGAAGGACTACCCAAGAAGAGCACAAAAATGTTGTATTCATATTGTTGCATATCATATTTCCAGAGCCTCATACCTTCTGGTTGGTTTTGTCACAGCAGATCTCCACAGCAGTGGTGTTTTTGCTTCTCAGTCAGGGCTCCTCTCCAAAGCTCTCCCTGACCACCCCGCCCCCTTTTATCTCAGTTACCTCCATGGGCTACAGCTGCTGCCCAATCAAGGACATCACAGCTGCAGCCCATTTACAATAACTAGAATCAGGGCAGGGTCACTACTACAATACAAAGATCTTTCACTGCCATACATATATTTACAATACATACATTTAGTCAGGCCCCTACACAAAAGTACTACAACAGGCCTGCCTCCACCGCTTTTTCCTTGGGGACATCCCTAATTCCAGACTGAAATGCCTTTCTCGTCTTAGGGTTGAGGTTAGGTAGGCCTAGTGCAAGGATTTTTAAAATCAGGAAGCCCAGACCTCCAGGCACACTGGAGCTGTGAAAGGCATCCAAAAGGGAGTGCAAAAGTGCCACAACATGGCTGCTTTCACAGCTTTTTCCTTGGCACCATCCCTATACCTAGGCTGATTTATCTGCCTAGGGTTAGGGTTAGGCTTCAGCCTAGGGCTAGGATTTTTTGAATCAGGAAGCCATGAGTTCCAGGCTTACTGCAGCTGCCAAAGGCATCCCAAAGGGAGCTCAGAAATGCCACAACATGGCTGCTTTCACAGCTTTTTCCTTAGGAAGAACCCTAATACCCGGCTGATTTACCTTCCTAGGGTTACTGTTAGGCTTAGGCCTAGGACTTTTAAAACCAGGAAGCCCTGTGCTCCAGGCACACTGCAGCTGTTCAAGGCATCCAAAGGGAAGGCAAAACTGATACAACTTGGCTGCCTCCACTGCTATTTCCATGAGACCATCCCCAACCATAGGCTGATTTTCCTTCCTAGCGTTGAGGTTTGAGTTAGGCCTAGGGTTAGTGTTCTTTACCCTGAAAGCCCTGAGTTCCAAGGACACAGCAGCTGTGAAAGTATACCCATGAAGTGAACAAAAGCACCACAACATGCCTCCCTCCACAGCGATTTCCTTGGGGACATCCCTAATTCCTGGCTGATTTGCCTTTCTCGTCGTCGGGTTGGGGTTAGGTAGGTCTTGTGCTAGGATTTTTAAAATCAGGAAGCCCAGACCTCCAGGCACACTGGAGCTGTGAAAGGCATCCAAAAGGGAGTGCAAAAGTGCCACAACATGGCTGCTTTCACAGCTTTTTCCTTTGCACCATCCCTATACCTAGGCTGATTCATCTGCCTAGGGTTAGGGTTCAGCCTAGGGCTAGGATTTTTTGAACCAGGAAGCCCTGAGTTCCAGGCTTACTGCAGCTGCCAAAGGCATCCCAAAGGGAGCGCAGAAGTGCCACAACATGGCTGCTTTCACAGCTTTTTCCTTAGGAAGAACCCTCATACCCGGCTGATTTACCTTCCTAGGGTTACTGTTAGGCTTAGGCCTAGGACTTTTAAAACCAGGAAGCCCTGTGCTCCAGGCACACTGCAGCTGTTCAAGGCATTCCAAGGGCAGAGCAAAAGTGACACAACTTGGCTGCCTCCACTGCTATTTCCATGAGACCATCCCCAACCATAGGCTGATTTTCTTTCCTAGCGTTGAGGTTTGAGTTAGGCCGAGGGTTAGTGTTCTCTTAACCTGAAAGCCCTGAGTTCCAAGAACACAGCAGGTGCGAAGGACTACCCAAGAAGTGCACAAAAGTACCACCACATGCCTGCCTCCACAGCTATTTCCTTGGGGACATCCCTAATTCCTGGCTGATTTGCCTTTCTCGTCGTCGGGTTGGGGTTAGGTAGGCCTTGTGCTAGGATTTTTAAAATCAGGAAGCCCAGAACTCCAGGCACACTGGAGATGTGAAAGGCATCCAAAAGGGAGTGCAAAAGTGCCACAACATGGCTGCTTTCACAGCTTTTTCGTTGGCACCATCCCTATACCTAG
Source organism: Melospiza georgiana (assembly GCF_028018845.1). Classification (NCBI taxonomy): domain Eukaryota; kingdom Metazoa; phylum Chordata; class Aves; order Passeriformes; family Passerellidae; genus Melospiza; species Melospiza georgiana. The sequence continues at coordinate 20,384,020 of NC_080441.1, read as the reverse complement.
GCTGATTTATCTGCCTAGGGTTAGGGTTCAGCCTAGGGCTCGGATTTTTTGAACCAGGAAGCCCTGAGTTCCAGGCTTACTGCAGCTGCCAAAGGCATCCCAAAGGGAGCGCAGAAGTGCCACAACAGGGCTGCTTTCACAGCTTTTTCCTTAGGAAGAACCCTCATACCCGGCTGATTTACCTTCATAGGATTACTGTTAGGCTTAGGCCTAGGACTTTTAAAACCAGGAAGCCCTGTGCTCCCGGCACACTGCAGCTGTTCAAGGAATCCAAAGGGGAGCGCAAAAGTGACACAACTTGGCTGCCTCCACTGCTATTTCCATGAGACCATCCCGAACCATAGGCTGATTTTCCTTCCTAGCGTTGAGGTTTGATGTAGGCCTAGGGTTAGTGTTCTTTTAACCTGAAAGCCCTGAGTTCCAAGAACACAGCAGCTGCGAAGGACTACCCAAGAAGAGCACAAAAATGTTGTATTCATATTGTTGCATATCATATTTCCAGAGCCTCATACCTTCTGGTTGGTTTTGTCACAGCAGATCTCCACAGCAGTGGTGTTTTTGCTTCTCAGTCAGGGCTCCTCTCCAAAGCTCTCCCTGACCACCCCGCCCCCTTTTATCTCAGTTACCTCCATGGGCTACAGCTGCTGCCCAATCAAGGACATCACAGCTGCAGCCCATTTACAATAACTAGAATCAGGGCAGGGTCACTACTACAATACAAAGATCTTTCACTGCCATACATATATTTACAATACATACATTTAGTCAGGCCCCTACACAAAAGTACTACAACAGGCCTGCCTCCACCACTTTTTCCTTGGGGACATCCCTAATTCCAGACTGAAATGCCTTTCTCGTCTTAGGGTTGAGGTTAGGTAGGCCTAGTGCAAGGATTTTTAAAATCAGGAAGCCCAGACCTCCAGGCACACTGGAGCTGTGAAAGGCATCCAAAAGGGAGTGCAAAAGTGCCACAACATGGCTGCTTTCACAGCTTTTTCCTTGGCACCATCCCTATACCTAGGCTGATTTATCTGCCTAGGGTTAGGGTTAGGCTTCAGCCTAGGGCTAGGATTTTTTGAACCAGGAAGCCATGAGTTCCAGGCTTACTGCAGCTGCCAAAGGCATCCCAAAGGGAGCTCAGAAATGCCACAACATGGCTGCTTTCACAGCTTTTTCCTTAGGAAGAACCCTAATACCCGGCTGATTTACCTTCCTAGGGTTACTGTTAGGCTTAGGCCTAGGACTTTTAAAACCAGGAAGCCCTGTGCTCCAGGCACACTGCAGCTGTTCAAGGCATCCAAAGGGAAGGCAAAACTGATACAACTTGGCTGCCTCCACTGCTATTTCCATGAGACCATCCCCAACCATAGGCTGATTTTCCTTCCTAGCGTTGAGGTTTGAGTTAGGCCTAGGGTTAGTGTTCTTTACCCTGAAAGCCCTGAGTTCCAAGGACACAGCAGCTGTGAAAGTATACCCATGAAGTGCACAAAAGTACCACCACATGCCTGCCTCCACAGCTATTTCCTTGGGGACATGCCTAGTTCCTGGCTGATTTGCCGTTCTCGTCGTCGGGTTGGGGTTAGGTAGGCCTTGTGCTAGGATTTTTAAAATCAGGAAGCCCAGACTTCCAGGCACACTGGAGCTGTGAAAGGCATCCAAAAGGGAGTGCAAAAGTGCCACAACATGGCTGCTTTCACAGCTTCTTCCTTGGCACCATCACTATACCTAGGCTGATTTATCTGCCTAGGGTTAGGGTTAGGGTTCAGCCTAGGGCTAGGATATTTTGAACCAGGAAGCCCTGAGTTCCAGGCTTACTGCAGCTGCCAAAGGCATCCCAAAGGGAGCGCAGAAGTGCCACAACATGGCTGCTTTCACAGCTTTTTCCTTAGGAAGAACCCTCATACCCGGCTGATTTACCTTCATAGGGTTACTGTTAGGCTTAGGCCTTGGACTTTTAAAACCAGGAAGCCCTTTGCTCCAGGCACACTGCAGCTGTTCAAGGCAACCCAAGCGCAGCGCAAAAGTGACACAACTTGGCTGCCTCCACTGCTATTTCCATGAGACCGTCGCCAAACATAGGCTGATTTTCTTTCCTAGCGTTGAGGTTTGAGTTAGGCCTAGGGTTAGTGTTCTTTTAACCTGAAAGCCCTGAGTTCCAAGAACACAGCAGCTGCGAAGGACTACCCAAGAAGAGCACAAAAGTGTTGTATTCATATTGTTGCATATCATATTTCCAGAGCCTCATACCTTCTGGGTGGTTTTCTCACAGCAGATCTCCACAGCAGTGGTGTTGTTGCTTCTCAGTCAGGGCTCCTCTCCAAAGCTCTCCCTGACCACCCCGCCCCCTTTTATCTCAGTTACCTCCATGGGCTACAGCTGCTGCCCAATCAAGGACATCACAGCTGCAGCCCATTTACAATAACTAGAATCAGGGCAGGGTCACTACTACAATACAAAGATCTTTCACTGCCATACATATATTTACAATACATACATTTAGTCAGGCCCCTACACAAAAGTACTACAACAGGCCTGCCTCCACCACTTTTTCCTTGGGGACATCCCTAATTCCAGACTGAAATGCCTTTCTCGTCTTAGGGTTGAGGTTAGGTAGGCCTAGTGCAAGGATTTTTAAAATCAGGAAGCCCAGACCTCCAGGCACACTGGAGCTGTGAAAGGCATCCAAAAGGGAGCGCAGAAGTGCCACAACATGGCTGCTTTCACAGCTTTTTCCTTAGGAAGAACCCTCATACCCGGCTGATTTACCTTCATAGGGTTACTGTTAGGCTTAGGCCTAGGACATTTAAAACCAGGAAGCCCTGTGCTCCAGGCACACTGCAGCTGTTCAAGGCATCCAAAGGGGAGCGCAAAATTGACACAACTTGGCTGCCTCCACTGCTATTTCCATGAGACCATCCCCAACCATAGGCTGATTTTCCTTCCTAGCGTTGAGGTTTGAGTTAGGCCGAGGGTTAGTGTTCTCTTAACCTGAAAGCCCTGAGTTCCAAGAACACAGCAGGTGCGAAGGACTACCCAAGAAGTGCACAAAAGTACCACCACATGCCTGCCTCCTCAGCGATTTCCTTGGGGACATCCCTAATTCCTGGCTGATTTGCCTTTCTCGTCGTCGGGTTGGGGTTAGGTAGGCCTTGTGCTAGGATTTTTAAAATCAGGAAGCCCAGAACTCCAGGCACACTGGAGATGTGAAAGGCATCCAAAAGGGAGTGCAAAAGTGCCACAACATGGCTGCTTTCACAGCTTTTTCCTTGGCACCATCCCTATACCTAGGCTGATTTATCTGCCTAGGGTTAGGGTTCAGCCTAGGGCTCAGATTTTTTGAACCAGGAAGCCCTGAGTTCCAGGCTTACTGCAGCTGCCAAAGGCATCCCAAAGGGAGCGCAGAAGTGCCACAACAGGGCTGCTTTCACAGCTTTTTCCTTAGGAAGAACCCTCATACCCGGCTGATTTACCTTCATAGGGTTACTGTTAGGCTTAGGCCTAGGACTTTTCAAACCAGGAAGCCCTGTGCTCCAGGCACACTGCAGCTGTTCAAGGCATCCCAAGGGCAGCACAAAAGTGACACAACTTGGCTGCCTCCACTGCTATTTCCATGAGACCATCCCCAACCATAGGCTGATTTTCCTTCCTAGCGTTGAGGTTTGAGTTAGGCCTAGGGTTAGTCTTCTCTTAACTTGAAAACCCTTAGTTCCAAGAAAACAGCAGGTGCGAAGGACTACCCAAGAAGTGCACAAAAGTATCACCACATGCCTGCCTCCACAGCTATTTCCTTGGGGACATCCCTAATTCCTGGCTGATTTGCCTTTCTCATCGTCGGGTTGGGATTAGGTAGGCCTTGTGCTAGGATTTTTAAAACCAGGAAGCCCAGACCTCCAGGCACACTGGAGCTGTGAAAGGCATCCAAAAGGGAGTGCAAAAGTGCCACAACATGGCTGCTTTCACAGCTTTTTCCTTGGCACCATCCCTATACCTAGGCTGATTTATCTGCCTAGGGTTAGGGTTAGGCTTCAGCCTAGGGCTAGGATTTTTTTGAACCAGGAAGCCCTGAGTTCCAGGCTTACTGCAGCTGCCAAAGGCATCCCAAAGGGAGCGCAGAAGTGCCACAACATGGCTGCTTTCACAGCTTTTTCCTTAGGAAGAACCCTCATACCCGGCTGATTTACCTTCCTAGGGTTACTGTTAGGCTTAGGCCTAGGACTTTTAAAACCAGGAAGCCCTGTGCTCCAGGCACACTGCAGCTGTTCAAGGCATCCAAAGGGGAGCGCAAAAGTGACACAACTTGGCTGCCTCCACTGCTATTTCCATGAGACCATCCCCAACCATAGGCTGATTTTCCTTCCTAGCGTTGAGGTTTGAGTTAGGCCGAGGGTTAGTGTTCTCTTAACCTGAAAGCCCTGAGTTCCAAGAACACAGCAGGTGCGAAGGACTACCCAAGAAGTGCACAAAAGTACCACCACATGCCTGCCTCCACAGCTATTTCCTTGGGGACATCCCTAATTCCTGGCTGATTTGCCTTTCTCGTCGTCGGGTTGGGGTTAGGTAGGCCTTGTGCTAGGATTTTTAAAATCAGGAAGCCCAGAACTCCAGGCACACTGGAGATGTGAAAGGCATCCAAAAGGGAGTGCAAAAGTGCCACAACATGGCTGCTTTCACAGCTTTTTCGTTGGCACCATCCCTATACCTAGGCTGATTTATCTGCCTAGGGTTAGGGTTCAGCCTGGGGCTCGGATTTTTTGAACCAGGAAGCCCTGAGTTCCAGGCTTACTGCAGCTGCCAAAGGCATCCCAAAGGGAGCGCAGAAGTGCCACAACAGGGCTGCTTTCACAGCTTTTTCCTTAGGAAGAACCCTAATACCCGGCTGATTTACCTTCCTAGGGTTACTGTTAGGCTTAGGCCTAGGACTTTTAAAACCAGGAAGCCCTGTGCTCCCGGCACACTGCAGCTGTTCAAGGAATCCAAAGGGGAGCGCAAAAGTGACACAACTTGGCTGCCTCCACTGCTATTTCCATGAGACCATCCCGAACCATAGGCTGATTTTCCTTCCTAGCGTTGAGGTTTGATGTAGGCCTAGGGTTTGTGTTCTTTTAACCTGAAAGCCCTGAGTTCCAAGAACACAGCAGCTGCAGAGGACTACCCAAGAAGTGCACAAAAGTACCACCACATGCCTGCCTCCACAGTTATTTCCTTGGGGACATCCCTAGTTCCTGGCTGATTTGCCGTTCTCGTCGTCGGGTTGGGGTTAGGTAGGCCTTGTGCTAGGATTTTTAAAATCAGGAAGCCCAGAACTCCAGGCACACTGGAGCTGTGAAAGGCATCCAAAAGGGAGTGCAAAAGTGCCACAACATGGCTGCTTTCACAGCTTTTTCCTTGGCACCATCACTATACCTAGGCTGATTTATCTGCCTAGGGTTAGGGTTAGGCTTCAGCCTAGGGCTAGGATTTTTTTGAACCAGGAAGCCCTGAGTTCCAGGCTTACTGCAGCTGCCAAAGGCATCCCAAAGGGAGCGCAGAAGTGCCACAACATGGCTGCTTTCACAACTTTTTCCTTAGGAAGAACCCTCATACCCGGCTGATTTACCTTCCTAGGGTTACTGTTAGGCTTAGGCCTAGGACTTTTAAAACCAGGAAGCCCTGTGCTCCAGGCACACTGCAGCTGTTCAAGGCATCCAAAGGGGAGCGCAAAAGTGACACAACTTGGCTGCCTCCACTGCTATTTCCATGAGACCATCCCCAACCATAGGCTGATTTTCTTTCCTAGCGTTGAGGTTTGAGTTAGGCCGAGGGTTAGTGTTCTCTTAACCTGAAAGCCCTGAGTTCCAAGAACACAGCAGGTGCGAAGGACTACCCAAGAAGTGCACAAAAGTACCACCACATGCCTGCCTCCACAGCTATTTCCTTGGGGACATCCCTAATTCCTGGCTGATTTGCCTTTCTCGTCGTCGGGTTGGGGTTAGGTAGGCCTTGTGCTAGGATTTTTAAAATCAGGAAGCCCAGAACTCCAGGCACACTGGAGATGTGAAAGGCATCCAAAAGGGAGTGCAAAAGTGCCACAACATGGCTGCTTTCACAGCTTTTTCGTTGGCACCATCCCTATACCTAGGCTGATTTATCTGCCTAGGGTTAGGGTTCAGCCTGGGGCTCGGATTTTTTGAACCAGGAAGCCATGAGTTCCAGGCTTACTGCAGCTGCCAAAGGCATCCCAAAGGGAGCGCAGAAGTGCCACAACAGGGCTGCTTTCACAGCTTTTTCCTTAGGAAGAACCCTAATACCCGGCTGATTTACCTTCCTAGGGTTACTGTTAGGCTTAGGCCTAGGACTTTTAAAAACAGGAAGCCCTGTGCTCCCGGCACACTGCAGCTGTTCAAGGAATCCAAAGGGGAGCGCAAAAGTGACACAACTTGGCTGCCTCCACTGCTATTTCCATGAGACCATCCCGAACCATAGGCTGATTTTCCTTCCTAGCGTTGAGGTTTGATGTAGGCCTAGGGTTTGTGTTCTTTTAACCTGAAAGCCCTGAGTTCCAAGAACACAGCAGCTGCAGAGGACTACCCAAGAAGTGCACAAAAGTACCACCACATGCCTGCCTCCACAGTTATTTCCTTGGGGACATCCCTAGTTCCTGGCTGATTTGCCGTTCTCGTCGTCGGGTTGGGGTTAGGTAGGCCTTGTGCTAGGATTTTTAAAATCAGGAAGCCCAGAACTCCAGGCACACTGGAGCTGTGAAAGGCATCCAAAAGGGAGTGCAAAAGTGCCACAACATGGCTGCTTTCACAGCTTTTTCCTTGGCACCATCACTATACCTAGGCTGATTTATCTGCCTAGGGTTAGGGTTAGGGTTCAGCCTAGGGCTAGGATATTTTGAACCAGGAAGCCCTGAGTTCCAGGCTTACTGCAGCTGCCAAAGGCATCCCAAAGGGAGCGCAGAAGTGCCACAACATGGCTGCTTTCACAGCTTTTTCCTTAGGAAGAACCCTCATACCCGGCTGATTTACCTTCATAGGGTTACTGTTAGGCTTAGGCCTTGGACTTTTAAAACCAGGAAGCCCTTTGCTCCAGGCACACTGCAGCTGTTCAAGGCAACCCAAGGGCAGCGCAAAAGTGACACAACTTGGCTGCTACCACTGCTATTTCCATGAGACGATCCCCAACCATAGGCTGATTTTCTTTCCTAGCGTTGAGGTTTGAGTTAGGCCTAGGGTTAGTGTTCTTTTAACCTGAAAGCCCTGAGTTCCAAGAACACAGCAGGTGCGAAGGACTACCCAAGAAGAGCACAAAAGTGTTGTATTCATATTGTTGCATATCATATTTCCATAGCCTCATACCTTCTGGTTGGTTTTCTCACAGCAGATCTCCACAGCAGTGGTGTTGTTGCTTCTCAGTCAGGGCTCCTCTCCAAAGCTCTCCCTGACCACCCCGCCCCCTTTTATCTCAGTTACCTCCATGGGCTACAGCTGCTGCCCAATCAAGGACATCACAGCTGCAGCCCATTTACAATAACTAGAATCAGGGCAGGGTCACTACTACAATACAAAGATCTTTCACTGCCATACATATATTTACAATACATACATTTAGTCAGGCCCCTACACAAAAGTACTACAACAGGCCTGCCTCCACCGCTTTTTCCTTGGGGACATCCCTAATTCCAGACTGAAATGCCTTTCTCGTCTTAGGGTTGAGGTTAGGTAGGCCTAGTGCAAGGATTTTTAAAATCAGGAAGCCCAGACCTCCAGGCACACTGGAGCTGTGAAAGGCATCCAAAAGGGAGCGCAAAAGTGCCACAACATGGCTGCTTTCACAGCTTTTTCGTTGCACCATCACTATACCTAGGCTGATTTATCTGCCTAGGGTTAGGTTTAGGCTTCAGCCTAGGGCTAGGATTTTTTGAACCAGGAAGCCCTGAGTTCCAGGCTTACTGCAGCTGCCAAAGGCATCCCAAAGGGAGCGCAGAAGTGCCACAACATGGCTGCTTTCACAGCTTTTTCCTTAGGAAGAACCCTCATACCCGGCTGATTTACCTTCCTAGGGTTACTGTTAGGCTTAGGCCTAGGACTTTTAAAACCAGGAAGCCCTGTGCTCCAGGCACACTGCAGCTGTTCAAGGCATCCAAAGGGGAGCGCAAAAGTGACACAACTTGGCTGCCTCCACTGCTATTTCCATGAGACCATCCCCAACCATAGGCTGATTTTCCTTCCTAGCGTTGAGGTTTGAGTTAGGCCTAGGGTTAGTGTTCTCTTAACCTGAAAGCCCTGAGTTCCAAGAACACAGCAGGTGCGAAGGACTACCCAAGAAGTGCACAAAAGTACCACCACATGCCTGCCTCCTCAGCGATTTCCTTGGGGACATCCCTAATTCCTGGCTGATTTGCCTTTCTCGTCGTCGGGTTGGGGTTAGGTAGGCCTTGTGCTAGGATTTTTAAAATCAGGAAGCCCAGAACTCCAGGCACACTGGAGATGTGAAAGGCATCCAAAAGGGAGTGCAAAAGTGCCACAACATGGCTGCTTTCACAGCTTTTTCGTTGGCACCATCCCTATACCTAGGCTGATTTATCTGCCTAGGGTTAGGGTTCAGCCTAGGGCTCAGATTTTTTGAACCAGGAAGCCCTGAGTTCCAGGCTTACTGCAGCTGCCAAAGGCATCCCAAAGGGAGCGCAGAAGTGCCACAACAGGGCTGCTTTCACAGCTTTTTCCTTAGGAAGAACCCTCATACCCGGCTGATTTACCTTCATAGGGTTACTGTTAGGCTTAGGCCTAGGACTTTTCAAACCAGGAAGCCCTGTGCTCCAGGCACACTGCAGCTGTTCAAGGCATCCCAAGGGCAGCGCAAAAGTGACACAACTTGGCTGCCTCCACTGCTATTTCCATGAGACCATCCCCAACCATAGGCTGATTTTCCTTCCTAGCGTTGAGGTTTGAGTTAGGCCTAGGGTTAGTCTTCTCTTAACTTGAAAACCCTTAGTTCCAAGAAAACAGCAGGTGCGAAGGACTACCCAAGAAGTGCACAAAAGTATCACCACATGCCTGCCTCCACAGCTATTTCCTTGGGGACATCCCTAATTCCTGGCTGATTTGCCTTTCTCATCGTCGGGTTGGGATTAGGTAGGCCTTGTGCTAGGATTTTTAAAACCAGGAAGCCCAGACCTCCAGGCACACTGGAGCTGTGAAAGGCATCCAAAAGGGAGTGCAAAAGTGCCACAACATGGCTGCTTTCACAGCTTTTTCCTTGGCACCATCCCTATACCTAGGCTGATTTATCTGCCTAGGGTTAGGGTTAGGCTTCAGCCTAGGGCTAGGATTTTTTTGAACCAGGAAGCCCTGAGTTCCAGGCTTACTGCAGCTGCCAAAGGCATCCCAAAGGGAGCGCAGAAGTGCCACAACATGGCTGCTTTCACAGCTTTTTCCTTAGGAAGAACCCTCATACCCGGCTGATTTACCTTCCTAGGGTTACTGTTAGGCTTAGGCCTAGGACTTTTAAAACCAGGAAGCCCTGTGCTCCAGGCACACTGCTGCTGTTCAAGGCATCCAAAGGGGAGCGCAAAAGTGACACAACTTGGCTGCCTCCACTGCTATTTCCATGAGACCATCCCCAACCATAGGCTGATTTTCTTTCCTAGCGTTGAGGTTTGAGTTAGGCCGAGGGTTAGTGTTCTCTTAACCTGAAAGCCCTGAGTTCCAAGAACACAGCAGGTGCGAAGGACTACCCAAGAAGTGCACAAAAGTACCACCACATGCCTGCCTCCACAGCTATTTCCTTGGGGACATCCCTAATTCCTGGCTGATTTGCCTTTCTCGTCGTCGGGTTGGGGTTAGGTAGGCCTTGTGCTAGGATTTTTAAAATCAGGAAGCCCAGAACTCCAGGCACACTGGAGATGTGAAAGGCATCCAAAAGGGAGTGCAAAAGTGCCACAACATGGCTGCTTTCACAGCTTTTTCCTTGGCACCATCCCTATACCTAGGCTGATTTATCTGCCTAGGGTTAGGGTTCAGCCTGGGGCTCGGATTTTTTGAACCAGGAAGCCCTGAGTTCCAGGCTTACTGCAGCTGCCAAAGGCATCCCAAAGGGAGCGCAGAAGTGCCACAACAGGGCTGCTTTCACAGCTTTTTCCTTAGGAAGAACCCTAATACCCGGCTGATTTACCTTCCTAGGGTTACTGTTAGGCTTAGGCCTAGGACTTTTAAAACCAGGAAGCCCTGTGCTCCCGGCACACTGCAGCTGTTCAAGGAATCCAAAGGGGAGCGCAAAAGTGACACAACTTGGCTGCCTCCACTGCTATTTCCATGAGACCATCCCGAACCATAGGCTGATTTTCCTTCCTAGCGTTGAGGTTTGATGTAGGCCTAGGGTTTGTGTTCTTTTAACCTGAAAGCCCTGAGTTCCAAGAACACAGCAGCTGCAGAGGACGACCCAAGAAGTGCACAAAAGTACCACCACATGCCTGCCTCCACAGTTATTTCCTTGGGGACATCCCTAGTTCCTGGCTGATTTGCCGTTCTCGTCGTCGGGTTGGGGTTAGGTAGGCCTTGTGCTAGGATTTTTAAAATCAGGAAGCCCAGAACTCCAGGCACACTGGAGCTGTGAAAGGCATCCAAAAGGGAGTGCAAAAGTGCCACAACATGGCTGCTTTCACAGCTTTTTCCTTAGGAAGAACCCTCATACCCGGCTGATTTACCTTCATAGGGTTACTGTTAGGCTTAGGCCTTGGACTTTTAAAACCAGGAAGCCCTTTGCTCCAGGCACACTGCAGCTGTTCAAGGCAACCCAAGGGCAGCGCAAAAGTGACACAACTTGGCTGCTACCACTGCTATTTCCATGAGACGATCCCCAACCATAGGCTGATTTTCTTTCCTAGCGTTGAGGTTTGAGTTAGGCCTAGGGTTAGTGTTCTTTTAACCTGAAAGCCCTGAGTTCCAAGAACACAGCAGCTGCGAAGGACTACCCAAGAAGAGCACAAAAGTGTTGTATTCATATTGTTGCATATCATATTTCCATAGCCTCATACCTTCTGGTTGGTTTTCTCACAGCAGATCTCCACAGCAGTGGTGTTGTTGCTTCTCAGTCAGGGCTCCTCTCCAAAGCTCTCCCTGACCACCCCGCCCCCTTTTATCTCAGTTACCTCCATGGGCTACAGCTGCTGCCCAATCAAGGACATCACAGCTGCAGCCCATTTACAATAACTAGAATCAGGGCAGGGTCACTACTACAATACAAAGATCTTTCACTGCCATACATATATTTACAATACATACATTTAGTCAGGCCCCTACACAAAAGTACTACAACAGGCCTGCCTCCACCGCTTTTTCCTTGGGGACATCCCTAATTCCAGACTGAAATGCCTTTCTCGTCTTAGGGTTGAGGTTAGGTAGGCCTAGTGCAAGGATTTTTAAAATCAGGAAGCCCAGACCTCCAGGCACACTGGAGCTGTGAAAGGCATCCAAAAGGGAGCGCAAAAGTGCCACAACATGGCTGCTTTCACAGCTTTTTCCTTGGCACCATCACTATACCTAGGCTGATTTATCTGCCTAGGGTTAGGGTTAGGCTTCAGCCTAGGGCTAGGATTTTTTGAACCAGGAAGCCCTGAGTTCCAGGCTTACTGCAGCTGCCAAAGGCATCCCAAAGGGAGCGCAGAAGTGCCACAACATGGCTGCTTTCACAGCTTTTTCCTTAGGAAGAACCCTCATACCCGGCTGATTTACCTTCCTAGGGTTACTGTTAGGCTTAGGCCTAGGACTTTTAAAACCAGGAAGCCCTGTGCTCCAGGCACACTGCAGCTGTTCAAGGCATCCAAAGGGGAGCGCAAAAGTGACACAACTTGGCTGCCTCCACTGCTATTTCCATGAGACCATCCTCAACCATAGGCTGATTTTCCTTCCTACCGTTGAGGTTTGAGTTAGGCCGAGGGTTAGTGTTCTCTTAACCTGAAAGCCCTGAGTTCCAAGAACACAGCAGGTGCGAAGGACTACCCAAGAAGTGCACAAAAGTACCACCACATGCCTGCCTCCACAGCGATTTCCTTGGGGACATCCCTAATTCCTGGCTGATTTGCCTTTCTCGTCGTCGGGTTGGGGTTAGGTAGGCCTTGTGCTAGGATTTTTAAAATCAGGAAGCCCAGAACTCCAGGCACACTGGAGATGTGAAAGGCATCCAAAAGGGAGTGCAAAAGTGCCACAACATGGCTGCTTTCACAGCTTTTTCGTTGGCACCATCCCTATACCTAGGCTGATTTATCTGCCTAGGGTTAGGGTTCAGCCTAGGGCTCGGATTTTTTGAACCAGGAAGCCCTGAGTTCCAGGCTTACTGCAGCTGCCAAAGGCATCCCAAAGGGAGCGCAGAAGTGCCACAACAGGGCTGCTTTCACAGCTTTTTCCTTAGGAAGAACCCTAATACCCGGCTGATTTACCTTCCTAGGGTTACTGTTAGGCTTAGGCCTAGGACTTTTAAAACCAGGAAGCCCTGTGCTCCAGGCACACTGCAGCTGTTCAAGGCATTCCAAGGGCAGAGCAAAAGTGACACAACTCGGCTGCCTCCACTGCTATTTCCATGAGACCATCCCCAACCATAGGCTGATTTTCTTTCCTAGCGTTGAGGTTTGAGTTAGGCCTAGGGTTAGGGTTCTTTTAACCTGAAAGCCCTGAGTTCCAAGAACACAGCAGCTGCCAAGGACGACCCAAGAAGTGCACAAAAGTACCACCACATGCCTGCCTCTACAGCTATTTCCTAGGGGACGTCCCTAATTCCTGGCTGATTTGCCTTTCTCGTCGTCGGGTTGGGGTTAGGTAGGCCTTGTGCTAGGATTTTTAAAATCAGGAAGCCCAGACCTCCAGGCACACTGGAGCTGTGAAAGGCATCCCAAAGGGAGTGCAAAAGTGCCACAACATGGCTGCTTTCACAGCTTTTTCCTTAGGAAGAACCCTCATACCCGGCTGATTTACCTTCCTAGGGTTACTGTTAGGCTTAGGCCTAGGACTTTTCAAACCAGGAAGCCCTGTGCTCCAGGCACACTGCAGCTGTTCAAGGCATCCCAAGGGCAGCGCAAAAGTGACACAACTTGGCTGCCTCCACTGCTATTTCCATGAGACCATCCCCAACCATAGGCTGATTTTCCTTCCTAGCGTTGAGGTTTGAGTTAGGCCTAGGGTTAGTCTTCTCTTAACTTGAAAACCCTTAGTTCCAAGAAAACAGCAGGTGCGAAGGACTACCCAAGAAGTGCACAAAAGTATCACCACATGCCTGCCTCCACAGCTATTTCCTTGGGGACATCCCTAATTCCTGGCTGATTTGCCTTTCTCATCGTCGGGTTGGGATTAGGTAGGCCTTGTGCTAGGATTTTTAAAACCAGGAAGCCCAGACCTCCAGGCACACTGGAGCTGTGAAAGGCATCCAAAAGGGAGTGCAAAAGTGCCACAACATGGCTGCTTTCACAGCTTTTTCCTTGGCACCATCCCTATACCTAGGCTGATTTATCTGCCTAGGGTTAGGTTTAGGCTTCAGCCTAGGGCTAGGATTTTTTTGAACCAGGAAGCCCTGAGTTCCAGGCTTACTGCAGCTGCCAAAGGCATCCCAAAGGGAGCGCAGAAGTGCCACAACATGGCTGCTTTCACAGCTTTTTCCTTAGGAAGAACCCTCATACCCGGCTGATTTACCTTCCTAGGGTTACTGTTAGGCTTAGGCCTAGGACTTTTAAAACCAGGAAGCCCTGTGCTCCAGGCACACTGCAGCTGTTCAAGGCATCCCAAGGGCAGCGCAAAAGTGACACAACTTGGCTGCCTCCACTGCTATTTCCATGAGACCATCCCCAACCATAGGCTGATTTTCCTTCCTAGCGTTGAGGTTTGAGTTAGGCCTAGGGTTAGTCTTCTCTTAACTTGAAAACCCTTAGTTCCAAGAAAACAGCAGGTGCAAAGGACTACCCAAGAAGTGCACAAAAGTATCACCACATGCCTGCCTCCACAGCTATTTCCTTGGGGACATCCCTAATTCCTGGCTGATTTGCCTTTCTCATCGTCGGGTTGGGATTAGGTAGGCCTTGTGCTAGGATTTTTAAAACCAGGAAGCCCAGACCTCCAGGCACACTGGAGCTGTGAAAGGCATCCAAAAGGGAGTGCAAAAGTGCCACAACATGGCTGCTTTCACAGCTTTTTCCTTGGCACCATCCCTATACCTAGGCTGATTTATCTGCCTAGGGTTAGGGTTAGGCTTCAGCCTAGGGCTAGGGTTTTTTTGAACCAGGAAGCCCTGAGTTCCAGGCTTACTGCAGCTGCCAAAGGCATCCCAAAGGGAGCGCAGAAGTGCCACAACATGGCTGCTTTCACAGCTTTTTCCTTAGGAAGAACCCTCATACCCGGCTGATTTACCTTCCTAGGGTTACTGTTAGGCTTAGGCCTAGGACTTTTAAAACCAGGAAGCCCTGTGCTCCAGGCACACTGCAGCTGTTCAAGGCATACAAAGGGGAGCGCAAAAGTGACACAACTTGGCTGCCTCCACTGCTATTTCCATGAGACCATCCCCAAACATAGGCTGATTTTCTTTCCTAGCGTTGAGGTTTGAGTTAGGCCGAGGGTTAGTGTTCTCTTAACCTGAAAGCCCTGAGTTCCAAGAACACAGCAGGTGCGAAGGACTACCCAAGAAGTGCACAAAAGTACCACCACATGCCTGCCTCCACAGCTATTTCCTTGGGGACACCCCTAATTCCTGGCTGCTTTGCCTTTCTCGTCGTCGGGTTGGGGTTAGGTAGGCCTTGTGCTAGGATTTTTAAAATCAGGAAGCCCAGAACTCCAGGCACACTGGAGATGTGAAACGCATCCAAAAGGGAGTGCAAAAGTGCCACAACATGGCTGCTTTCACAGCTTTTTCGTTGGCACCATCCCTATACCTAGGCTGATTTATCTGCCTAGGGTTACGGTTCAGCCTGGGGCTTGGATTTTTTGAACCAGGAAGCCCTGAGTTCCAGGCTTACTGCAGCTGCCAAAGGCATCCCAAAGGGAGCGCAGAAGTGCCACAACAGGGCTGCTTTCACAGCTTTTTCCTTAGGAAGAACCCTAATACCCGGCTGATTTACCTTCCTAGGGTTACTGTTAGGCTTAGGCCTAGGACTTTTAAAACCAGGAAGCCCTGTGCTCCCGGCACACTGCAGCTGTTCAAGGAATCCAAAGGGGAGCGCAAAAGTGACACAACTTGGCTGCCTCCACTGCTATTTCCATGAGACCATCCCGAACCATAGGCTGATTTTCCTTCCTAGCGTTGAGGTTTGATGTAGGCCTAGGGTTTGTGTTCTTTTAACCTGAAAGCCCTGAGTTCCAAGAACACAGCAGCTGCAGAGGACTACCCAAGAAGTGCACAAAAGTACCACCACATGCCTGCCTCCACAGTTATTTCCTTGGGGACATCCCTAGTTCCTGGCTGATTTGCCGTTCTCGTCGTCGGGTTGGGGTTAGGTAGGCCTTGTGCTAGGATTTTTAAAATCAGGAAGCCCAGAACTCCAGGCACACTGGAGCTGTGAAAGGCATCCAAAAGGGAGTGCAAAAGTGCCACAACATGGCTGCTTTCACAGCTTTTTCCTTGGCACCATCACTATACCTAGGCTGATTTATCTGCCTAGGGTTAGGGTTAGGGTTCAGCCTAGGGCTAGGATATTTTGAACCAGGAAGCCCTGAGTTCCAGGCTTACTGCAGCTGCCAAAGGCATCCCAAAGGGAGCGCAGAAGTGCCACAACATGGCTGCTTTCACAGCTTTTTCCTTAGGAAGAACCCTCATACCCGGCTGATTTACCTTCATAGTGTTACTGTTAGGCTTAGGCCTTGGACTTTTAAAACCAGGAAGCCCTTTGCTCCAGGCACACTGCAGCTGTTCAAGGCAACCCAAGGGCAGCGCAAAAGTGACACAACTTGGCTGCTACCACTGCTATTTCCATGAGACGATCCCCAAACATAGGCTGATTTTCTTTCCTAGCGTTGAGGTTTGAGTTAGGCCTAGGGTTAGTGTTCTTTTAACCTGAAAGCCCTGAGTTCCAAGAACACAGCAGCTGCGAAGGACTACCCAAGAAGAGCATAAAAGTGTTGTATTCATATTGTTGCATATCGTATTTCCGTAGCCTCATACCTTCTGGTTGGTTTTCTCACAGCAGATCTCCACAGCAGTGGTGTTGTTGCTTCTCAGTCAGGGCTCCTCTCCAAAGCTCTCCCTGACCACCCCGCCCCCTTTTATCTCAGTTACCTCCATGGGCTACAGCTGCTGCCCAATCAAGGACATCACAGCTGCAGCCCATTTACAATAACTAGAATCAGGGCAGGGTCACTACTACAATACAAAGATCTTTCACTGCCATACATATATTTACAATACATACATTTAGTCAGGCCCCTACACAAAAGTACTACAACAGGCCTGCCTCCACCGCTTTTTCCTTGGGGACATCCCTAATTCCAGACTGAAATGCCTTTCTCGTCTTAGGGTTGAGGTTAGGTAGGCCTAGTGCAAGGATTTTTAAAATCAGGAAGCCCAGACCTCCAGGCACACTGGAGATGTGAAAGGCATCCAAAAGGGAGTGCAAAAGTGCCACAACATGGCTGCTTTCACAGCTTTTTCGTTGGCACCATCCCTATACCTAGGCTGATTTATCTGCCTAGGGTTAGGGTTCAGCCTGGGGCTCGGATTTTTTGAACCAGGAAGCCCTGAGTTCCAGGCTTACTGCAGCTGCCAAAGGCATCCCAAAGGGAGCGCAGAAGTGCCACAACAGGGCTGCTTTCACAGCTTTTTCCTTAGGAAGAACCCTAATACCCGGCTGATTTACCTTCCTAGGGTTACTGTTAGGCTTAGGCCTAGGACTTTTAAAACCAGGAAGCCCTGTGCTCCCGGCACACTGCAGCTGTTCAAGGAATCCAAAGGGGAGCGCAAAAGTGACACAACTTGGCTGCCTCCACTGCTATTTCCATGAGACCATCCCGAACCATAGGCTGATTTTCCTTCCTAGCGTTGAGGTTTGATGTAGGCCTAGGGTTTGTGTTCTTTTAACCTGAAAGCCCTGAGTTCCAAGAACACAGCAGCTGCAGAGGACTACCCAAGAAGTGCACAAAAGTACCACCACATGCCTGCCTCCACAGTTATTTCCTTGGGGACATGCCTAGTTCCTGGCTGATTTGCCGTTCTCGTCGTCGGGTTGGGGTTAGGTAGGCCTTGTGCTAGGATTTTTAAAATCAGGAAGCCCAGACCTCCAGGCACACTGGAGCTGTGAAAGGCATCCAAAAGGGAGTGCAAAAGTGCCACAACATGGCTGCTTTCACAGCTTTTTCCTTGGCACCATCACTATACCTAGGCTGATTTATCTGCCTAGGGTTAGGGTTAGGCTTCAGCCTAGGGCTAGGATTTTTTGAACCAGGAAGCCCTGAGTTCCAGGCTTACTGCAGCTGCCAAAGGCATCCCAAAGGGAGCGCAGAAGTGCCACAACATGGCTGCTTTCACAGCTTTTTCCTTAGGAAGAACCCTCATACCCGGCTGATTTACCTTCATAGGGTTACTGTTAGGCTTAGGCCTTGGACTTTTAAAACCAGGAAGCCCTTTGCTCCAGGCACACTGCAGCTGTTCAAGGCAACCCAAGGGCAGCGCAAAAGTGACACAACTTGGCTGCCTCCACTGCTATTTCCATGAGACCATCCCCAACCATAGGCTGATTTTCCTTCCTAGCGTTGAGGTTTGAGTTAGGCCGAGGGTTAGTGTTCTCTTAACCTGAAAGCCCTGAGTTCCAAGAACACAGCAGGTGCGAAGGACTACCCAAGAAGTGCACAAAAGTACCACCACATGCCTGCCTCCACAGCGATTTCCTTGGGGACATCCCTAATTCCTGGCTGATTTGCCTTTCTCGTCGTCGGGTTGGGGTTAGGAAGGCCTTGTGCTAGGATTTTTAAAATCAGGAAGCCCAGACCTCCAGGCACACTGGAGCTGTGAAAGGCATCCAAAAGGGAGTGCAAAAGTGCCACAACATGGCTGCTTTCACAGCTTTTTCGTTGGCACCATCCCTATACCTAGGCTGATTTATCTGCCTAGGGTTAGGGTTCAGCCTAGGGCTCGGATTTTTTGAACCAGGAAGCCCTGAGTTCCAGGCTTACTGCAGCTGCCAAAGGCATCCCAAAGGGAGCGCAGAAGTGCCACAACAGGGCTGCTTTCACAGCTTTTTCCTTAGGAAGAACCCTAATACCCGGCTGATTTACCTTCCTAGGGTTACTGTTAGGCTTAGGCCTAGGACTTTTAAAACCAGGAAGCCCTGTGCTCCAGGCACACTGCAGCTGTTCAAGGCATTCCAAGGGCAGAGCAAAAGTGACACAACTTGGCTGCCTCCACTGCTATTTCCATGAGACCATCCCCAACCATAGGCTGATTTTCTTTCCTAGCGTTGAGGTTTGAGTTAGGCCTATGGTTAGGGTTCTTTTAACCTGAAAGCCCTGAGTTCCAAGAACACAGCAGGTGCGAAGGACTACCCAAGAAGTGCACAAAAGTACCACCACATGCCTGCCTCCACAGCTATTTCCTAGGGGACGTCCCTAATTCCTGGCTGATTTGCCATTCTCGTCATCGGGTTGGGGTTAGGTAGGCCTTGTGCTAGGATTTTTAAAATCAGGAAGCCCAGACCTCCAGGCACACTGGAGCTGTGAAAGGCATCCCAAAGGGAGTGCAAAAGTGCCACAACATGGCTGCTTTCACAGCTTTTTCCTTGGCACCATCCCTATACCTAGGCTGATTTATCTGCCTAGGGTTAGGGTTAGGCTTCAGCCTAGGGCTAGGATTTTTTTGAACCAGGAAGCCCTGAGTTCCAGGCTTACTGCAGCTGCCAAAGGCATCCCAAAGGGAGCGCAGAAGTGCCACAACATGGCTGCTTTCACAGCTTTTTCCTTAGGAAGAACCCTCATACCCGGCTGATTTACCTTCCTAGGGTTACTGTTAGGCTTAGGCCTAGGACTTTTAAAACCAAGAAGCCCTGTGCTCCAGGCACACTGCAGCTGTTCAAGGCATCCAAAGGGGAGCGCAAAAGTGACACAACTTGGCTGCCTCCACTGCTATTTCCATGAGACCATCCCCAACCATAGGCTGATTTTCTTTCCTAGCGTTGAGGTTTGAGTTAGGCCGAGGGTTAGTGTTCTCTTAACCTGAAAGCCCTGAGTTCCAAGAACACAGCAGCTGCGAAGGACTACCCAAGAAGTGCACAAAAGTACCACCACATGCCTGCCTCCACAGCTATTTCCTTGGGGACATCCCTAATTCCTGGCTGATTTGCCTTTCTCGTCGTCGGGTTGGGGTTAGGTAGGCCTTGTGCTAGGATTTTTAAAATCAGGAAGCCCAGAACTCCAGGCACACTGGAGATGTGAAAGGCATCCAAAAGGGAGTGCAAAAGTGCCACAACATGGCTGCTTTCACAGCTTTTTCGTTGGCACCATCCCTATACCTAGGCTGATTTATCTGCCTAGGGTTAGGGTTCAGCCTGGGGCTCGGATTTTTTGAACCAGGAAGCCCTGAGTTCCAGGCTTACTGCAGCTGCCAAAGGCATCCCAAAGGGAGCGCAGAAGTGCCACAACAGGGCTGCTTTCACAGCTTTTTCCTTAGGAAGAACCCTAATACCCGGCTGATTTACCTTCCTAGGGTTACTGTTAGGCTTAGGCCTAGGACTTTTAAAACCAGGAAGCCCTGTGCTCCCGGCACACTGCAGCTGTTCAAGGAATCCAAAGGGGAGCGCAAAAGTGACACAACTTGGCTGCCTCCACTGCTATTTCCATGAGACCATCCCGAACCATAGGCTGATTTTCCTTCCTAGCGTTGAGGTTTGATGTAGGCCTAGGGTTTGTGTTCTTTTAACCTGAAAGCCCTGAGTTCCAAGAACACAGCAGCTGCAGAGGACTACCCAAGAAGTGCACAAAAGTACCACCACATGCCTGCCTCCACAGTTATTTCCTTGGGGACATGCCTAGTTCCTGGCTGATTTGCCGTTCTCGTCGTCGGGTTGGGGTTAGGTAGGCCTTGTGCTAGGATTTTTAAAATCAGGAAGCCCAGACCTCCAGGCACACTGGAGCTGTGAAAGGCATCCAAAAGGGAGTGCAAAAGTGCCACAACATGGCTGCTTTCACAGCTTTTTCCTTGGCACCATCACTATACCTAGGCTGATTTATCTGCCTAGGGTTAGGGTTAGGGTTCAGCCTAGGGCTAGGATATTTTGAACCAGGAAGCCCTGAGTTCCAGGCTTACTGCAGCTGCCAAAGGCATCCCAAAGGGAGCGCAGAAGTGCCACAACATGGCTGCTTTCACAGCTTTTTCCTTAGGAAGAACCCTCATACCCGGCTGATTTACCTTCATAGGGTTACTGTTAGGCTTAGGCCTTGGACTTTTAAAACCAGGAAGCCCTTTGCTCCAGGCACACTGCAGCTGTTCAAGGCAACCCAAGGGCAGCGCAAAAGTGACACAACTTGGCTGCCTCCACTGCTATTTCCATGAGACCATCCCCAACCATAGGCTGATTTTCCTTCCTAGCGTTGAGGTTTGAGTTAGGCCGAGGGTTAGTGTTCTCTTAACCTGAAAGCCCTGAGTTCCAAGAACACAGCAGGTGCGAAGGACTACCCAAGAAGTGCACAAAAGTACCACCACATGCCTGCCTCCACAGCGATTTCCTTGGGGACATCCCTAATTCCTGGCTGATTTGCCTTTCTCGTCGTCGGGTTGGGGTTAGGAAGGCCTTGTGCTAGGATTTTTAAAATCAGGAAGCCCAGACCTCCAGGCACACTGGAGCTGTGAAAGGCATCCAAAAGGGAGTGCAAAAGTGCCACAACATGGCTGCTTTCACAGCTTTTTCGTTGGCACCATCCCTATACCTAGGCTGATTTATCTGCCTAGGGTTAGGGTTCAGCCTAGGGCTCGGATTTTTTGAACCAGGAAGCCCTGAGTTCCAGGCTTACTGCAGCTGCCAAAGGCATCCCAAAGGGAGCGCAGAAGTGCCACAACAGGGCTGCTTTCACAGCTTTTTCCTTAGGAAGAACCCTCATACCCGGCTGATTTACCTTCCTAGGGTTACTGTTAGGCTTAGGCCTAGGACTTTTAAAACCAGGAAGCCCTGTGCTCCAGGCACACTGCAGCTGTTCAAGGCATTCCAAGGGCAGAGCAAAAGTGACACAACTTGGCTGCCTCCACTGCTATTTCCATGAGACCATCCCCAACCATAGGCTGATTTTCTTTCCTAGCGTTGAGGTTTGAGTTAGGCCTATGGTTAGGGTTCTTTTAACCTGAAAGCCCTGAGTTCCAAGAACACAGCAGCTGCCAAGGACTACCCAAGAAGTGCACAAAAGTACCACCACATGCCTGCCTCCACAGCTATTTCCTAGGGGACGTCCCTAATTCCTGGCTGATTTGCCATTCTCGTCATCGGGTTGGGGTTAGGTAGGCCTTGTGCTAGGATTTTTAAAATCAGGAAGCCCAGACCTCCAGGCACACTGGAGCTGTGAAAGGCATCCCAAAGGGAGTGCAAAAGTGCCACAACATGGCTGCTTTCACAGCTTTTTCCTTAGGAAGAACCCTCATACCCGGCTGATTTACCTTCCTAGGGTTACTGTTAGGCTTAGGCCTAGGACTTTTCAAACCAGGAAGCCCTGTGCTCCAGGCACACTGCAGCTGTTCAAGGCATCTCAAGGGCAGCGCAAAAGTGACACAACTTGGCTGCCTCCACTGCTATTTCCATGAGACCATCCCCAACCATAGGCTGATTTTCCTTCCTAGCGTTGAGGTTTGAGTTAGGCCTAGGGTTAGTCTTCTCTTAACTTGAAAACCCTTAGTTCCAAGAAAACAGCAGGTGCGAAGGACTACCCAAGAAGTGCACAAAAGTATCACCACATGCCTGCCTCCACAGCTATTTCCTTGGGGACATCCCTAATTCCTGGCTGATTTGCCTTTCTCATCGTCGGGTTGGGATTAGGTAGGCCTTGTGCTAGGATTTTTAAAATCAGGAAGCCCAGACCTCCAGGCACACTGGAGCTGTGAAAGGCATCCAAAAGGGAGTGCAAAAGTGCCACAACATGGCTGCTTTCACAGCTTTTTCGTTGGCACCATCCCTATACCTAGGCTGATTTATCTGCCTAGGGTTAGGGTTAGGCTTCAGCCTAGGGCTAGGATTTTTTTGAACCAGGAAGCCCTGAGTTCCAGGCTTACTGCAGCTGCCAAAGGCATCCCAAAGGGAGCGCAGAAGTGCCACAACATGGCTGCTTTCACAGCTTTTTCCTTAGGAAGAACCCTCATACCCGGCTGATTTACCTTCCTAGGGTTACTGTTAGGCTTAGGCCTAGGACTTTTAAAACCAGGAAGCCCTGTGCTCCAGGCACACTGCAGCTGTTCAAGGCATCCAAAGGGGAGCGCAAAAGTGACACAACTTGGCTGCCTCCACTGCTATTTCCATGAGACCATCCCCAACCATAGGCTGATTTTCTTTCCTAGCGTTGAGGTTTGAGTTAGGCCGAGGGTTAGTGTTCTCTTAACCTGAAAGCCCTGAGTTCCAAGAACACAGCAGCTGCGAAGGACTACCCAAGAAGTGCACAAAAGTACCACCACATGCCTGCCTCCACAGCTATTTCCTTGGGGACATCCCTAATTCCTGGCTGATTTGCCTTTCTCGTCGTCGGGTTGGGGTTAGGTAGGCCTTGTGCTAGGATTTTTAAAATCAGGAAGCCCAGAACTCCAGGCACACTGGAGATGTGAAAGGCATCCAAAAGGGAGTGCAAAAGTGCCACAACATGGCTGCTTTCACAGCTTTTTCGTTGGCACCATCCCTATACCTAGGCTGATTTATCTGCCTAGGGTTAGGGTTCAGCCTGGGGCTCGGATTTTTTGAACCAGGAAGCCCTGAGTTCCAGGCTTACTGCAGCTGCCAAAGGCATCCCAAAGGGAGCGCAGAAGTGCCACAACAGGGCTGCTTTCACAGCTTTTTCCTTAGGAAGAACCCTAATACCCGGCTGATTTACCTTCCTAGGGTTACTGTTAGGCTTAGGCCTAGGACTTTTAAAACCAGGAAGCCCTGTGCTCCCGGCACACTGCAGCTGTTCAAGGAATCCAAAGGGGAGCGCAAAAGTGACACAACTTGGCTGCCTCCACTGCTATTTCCATGAGACCATCCCGAACCATAGGCTGATTTTCCTTCCTAGCGTTGAGGTTTGATGTAGGCCTAGGGTTTGTGTTCTTTTAACCTGAAAGCCCTGAGTTCCAAGAACACAGCAGCTGCAGAGGACTACCCAAGAAGTGCACAAAAGTACCACCACATGCCTGCCTCCACAGTTATTTCCTTGGGGACATGCCTAGTTCCTGGCTGATTTGCCGTTCTCGTCGTCGGGTTGGGGTTAGGTAGGCCTTGTGCTAGGATTTTTAAAATCAGGAAGCCCAGACCTCCAGGCACACTGGAGCTGTGAAAGGCATCCAAAAGGGAGTGCAAAAGTGCCACAACATGGCTGCTTTCACAGCTTTTTCCTTGGCACCATCCCTATACCTAGGCTGATTTATCTGCCTAGGGTTAGGTTTAGGCTTCAGCCTAGGGCTAGGATTTTTTTGAACCAGGAAGCCCTGAGTTCCAGGCTTACTGCAGCTGCCAAAGGCATCCCAAAGGGAGCGCAGAAGTGCCACAACATGGCTGCTTTCACAGCTTTTTCCTTAGGAAGAACCCTCATACCCGGCTGATTTACCTTCCTAGGGTTACTGTTAGGCTTAGGCCTAGGACTTTTAAAACCAGGAAGCCCTGTGCTCCAGGCACACTGCAGCTGTTCAAGGCATCCCAAGGGCAGCGCAAAAGTGACACAACTTGGCTGCCTCCACTGCTATTTCCATGAGACCATCCCCAACCATAGGCTGATTTTCCTTCCTAGCGTTGAGGTTTGAGTTAGGCCTAGGGTTAGTCTTCTCTTAACTTGAAAACCCTTAGTTCCAAGAAAACAGCAGGTGCAAAGGACTACCCAAGAAGTGCACAAAAGTATCACCACATGCCTGCCTCCACAGCTATTTCCTTGGGGACATCCCTAATTCCTGGCTGATTTGCCTTTCTCATCGTCGGGTTGGGATTAGGTAGGCCTTGTGCTAGGATTTTTAAAACCAGGAAGCCCAGACCTCCAGGCACACTGGAGCTGTGAAAGGCATCCAAAAGGGAGTGCAAAAGTGCCACAACATGGCTGCTTTCACAGCTTTTTCCTTGGCACCATCCCTATACCTAGGCTGATTTATCTGCCTAGGGTTAGGGTTAGGCTTCAGCCTAGGGCTAGGATTTTTTTGAACCAGGAAGCCCTGAGTTCCAGGCTTACTGCAGCTGCCAAAGGCATCCCAAAGGGAGCGCAGAAGTGCCACAACATGGCTGCTTTCACAGCTTTTTCCTTAGGAAGAACCCTCATACCCGGCTGATTTACCTTCCTAGGGTTACTGTTAGGCTTAGGCCTAGGACTTTTAAAACCAGGAAGCCCTGTGCTCCAGGCACACTGCAGCTGTTCAAGGCATACAAAGGGGAGCGCAAAAGTGACACAACTTGGCTGCCTCCACTGCTATTTCCATGAGACCATCCCCAAACATAGGCTGATTTTCTTTCCTAGCGTTGAGGTTTGAGTTAGGCCGAGGGTTAGTGTTCTCTTAACCTGAAAGCCCTGAGTTCCAAGAACACAGCAGGTGCGAAGGACTACCCAAGAAGTGCACAAAAGTACTACCACATGCCTGCCTCCACAGCTATTTCCTTGGGGACACCCCTAATTCCTGGCTGCTTTGCCTTTCTCGTCGTCGGGTTGGGGTTAGGTAGGCCTTGTGCTAGGATTTTTAAAATCAGGAAGCCCAGAACTCCAGGCACACTGGAGATGTGAAACGCATCCAAAAGGGAGTGCAAAAGTGCCACAACATGGCTGCTTTCACAGCTTTTTCGTTGGCACCATCCCTATACCTAGGCTGATTTATCTGCCTAGGGTTACGGTTCAGCCTGGGGCTTGGATTTTTTGAACCAGGAAGCCCTGAGTTCCAGGCTTACTGCAGCTGCCAAAGGCATCCCAAAGGGAGCGCAGAAGTGCCACAACAGGGCTGCTTTCACAGCTTTTTCCTTAGGAAGAACCCTAATACCCGGCTGATTTACCTTCCTAGGGTTACTGTTAGGCTTAGGCCTAGGACTTTTAAAACCAGGAAGCCCTGTGCTCCCGGCACACTGCAGCTGTTCAAGGAATCCAAAGGGGAGCGCAAAAGTGACACAACTTGGCTGCCTCCACTGCTATTTCCATGAGACCATCCCGAACCATAGGCTGATTTTCCTTCCTAGCGTTGAGGTTTGATGTAGGCCTAGGGTTTGTGTTCTTTTAACCTGAAAGCCCTGAGTTCCAAGAACACAGCAGCTGCAGAGGACTACCCAAGAAGTGCACAAAAGTACCACCACATGCCTGCCTCCACAGTTATTTCCTTGGGGACATCCCTAGTTCCTGGCTGATTTGCCGTTCTCGTCGTCGGGTTGGGGTTAGGTAGGCCTTGTGCTAGGATTTTTAAAATCAGGAAGCCCAGAACTCCAGGCACACTGGAGCTGTGAAAGGCATCCAAAAGGGAGTGCAAAAGTGCCACAACATGGCTGCTTTCACAGCTTTTTCCTTGGCACCATCACTATACCTAGGCTGATTTATCTGCCTAGGGTTAGGGTTAGGGTTCAGCCTAGGGCTAGGATATTTTGAACCAGGAAGCCCTGAGTTCCAGGCTTACTGCAGCTGCCAAAGGCATCCCAAAGGGAGCGCAGAAGTGCCACAACATGGCTGCTTTCACAGCTTTTTCCTTAGGAAGAACCCTCATACCCGGCTGATTTACCTTCATAGTGTTACTGTTAGGCTTAGGCCTTGGACTTTTAAAACCAGGAAGCCCTTTGCTCCAGGCACACTGCAGCTGTTCAAGGCAACCCAAGGGCAGCGCAAAAGTGACACAACTTGGCTGCTACCACTGCTATTTCCATGAGACGATCCCCAAACATAGGCTGATTTTCTTTCCTAGCGTTGAGGTTTGAGTTAGGCCTAGGGTTAGTGTTCTTTTAACCTGAAAGCCCTGAGTTCCAAGAACACAGCAGCTGCGAAGGACTACCCAAGAAGAGCATAAAAGTGTTGTATTCATATTGTTGCATATCGTATTTCCGTAGCCTCATACCTTCTGGTTGGTTTTCTCACAGCAGATCTCCACAGCAGTGGTGTTGTTGCTTCTCAGTCAGGGCTCCTCTCCAAAGCTCTCCCTGACCACCCCGCCCCCTTTTATCTCAGTTACCTCCATGGGCTACAGCTGCTGCCCAATCAAGGACATCACAGCTGCAGCCCATTTACAATAACTAGAATCAGGGCAGGGTCACTACTACAATACAAAGATCTTTCACTGCCATACATATATTTACAATACATACATTTAGTCAGGCCCCTACACAAAAGTACTACAACAGGCCTGCCTCCACCGCTTTTTCCTTGGGGACATCCCTAATTCCAGACTGAAATGCCTTTCTCGTCTTAGGGTTGAGGTTAGGTAGGCCTAGTGCAAGGATTTTTAAAATCAGGAAGCCCAGACCTCCAGGCACACTGGAGATGTGAAAGGCATCCAAAAGGGAGTGCAAAAGTGCCACAACATGGCTGCTTTCACAGCTTTTTCGTTGGCACCATCCCTATACCTAGGCTGATTTATCTGCCTAGGGTTAGGGTTCAGCCTGGGGCTCGGATTTTTTGAACCAGGAAGCCCTGAGTTCCAGGCTTACTGCAGCTGCCAAAGGCATCCCAAAGGGAGCGCAGAAGTGCCACAACAGGGCTGCTTTCACAGCTTTTTCCTTAGGAAGAACCCTAATACCCGGCTGATTTACCTTCCTAGGGTTACTGTTAGGCTTAGGCCTAGGACTTTTAAAACCAGGAAGCCCTGTGCTCCCGGCACACTGCAGCTGTTCAAGGAATCCAAAGGGGAGCGCAAAAGTGACACAACTTGGCTGCCTCCACTGCTATTTCCATGAGACCATCCCGAACCATAGGCTGATTTTCCTTCCTAGCGTTGAGGTTTGATGTAGGCCTAGGGTTTGTGTTCTTTTAACCTGAAAGCCCTGAGTTCCAAGAACACAGCAGCTGCAGAGGACTACCCAAGAAGTGCACAAAAGTACCACCACATGCCTGCCTCCACAGTTATTTCCTTGGGGACATGCCTAGTTCCTGGCTGATTTGCCGTTCTCGTCGTCGGGTTGGGGTTAGGTAGGCCTTGTGCTAGGATTTTTAAAATCAGGAAGCCCAGACCTCCAGGCACACTGGAGCTGTGAAAGGCATCCAAAAGGGAGTGCAAAAGTGCCACAACATGGCTGCTTTCACAGCTTTTTCCTTGGCACCATCACTATACCTAGGCTGATTTATCTGCCTAGGGTTAGGGTTAGGCTTCAGCCTAGGGCTAGGATTTTTTGAACCAGGAAGCCCTGAGTTCCAGGCTTACTGCAGCTGCCAAAGGCATCCCAAAGGGAGCGCAGAAGTGCCACAACATGGCTGCTTTCACAGCTTTTTCCTTAGGAAGAACCCTCATACCCGGCTGATTTACCTTCATAGGGTTACTGTTAGGCTTAGGCCTTGGACTTTTAAAACCAGGAAGCCCTTTGCTCCAGGCACACTGCAGCTGTTCAAGGCAACCCAAGGGCAGCGCAAAAGTGACACAACTTGGCTGCCTCCACTGCTATTTCCATGAGACCATCCCCAACCATAGGCTGATTTTCCTTCCTAGCGTTGAGGTTTGAGTTAGGCCGAGGGTTAGTGTTCTCTTAACCTGAAAGCCCTGAGTTCCAAGAACACAGCAGGTGCGAAGGACTACCCAAGAAGTGCACAAAAGTACCACCACATGCCTGCCTCCACAGCGATTTCCTTGGGGACATCCCTAATTCCTGGCTGATTTGCCTTTCTCGTCGTCGGGTTGGGGTTAGGAAGGCCTTGTGCTAGGATTTTTAAAATCAGGAAGCCCAGACCTCCAGGCACACTGGAGCTGTGAAAGGCATCCAAAAGGGAGTGCAAAAGTGCCACAACATGGCTGCTTTCACAGCTTTTTCGTTGGCACCATCCCTATACCTAGGCTGATTTATCTGCCTAGGGTTAGGGTTCAGCCTAGGGCTCGGATTTTTTGAACCAGGAAGCCCTGAGTTCCAGGCTTACTGCAGCTGCCAAAGGCATCCCAAAGGGAGCGCAGAAGTGCCACAACAGGGCTGCTTTCACAGCTTTTTCCTTAGGAAGAACCCTAATACCCGGCTGATTTACCTTCCTAGGGTTACTGTTAGGCTTAGGCCTAGGACTTTTAAAACCAGGAAGCCCTGTGCTCCAGGCACACTGCAGCTGTTCAAGGCATTCCAAGGGCAGAGCAAAAGTGACACAACTTGGCTGCCTCCACTGCTATTTCCATGAGACCATCCCCAACCATAGGCTGATTTTCTTTCCTAGCGTTGAGGTTTGAGTTAGGCCTATGGTTAGGGTTCTTTTAACCTGAAAGCCCTGAGTTCCAAGAACACAGCAGGTGCGAAGGACTACCCAAGAAGTGCACAAAAGTACCACCACATGCCTGCCTCCACAGCTATTTCCTAGGGGACGTCCCTAATTCCTGGCTGATTTGCCATTCTCGTCATCGGGTTGGGGTTAGGTAGGCCTTGTGCTAGGATTTTTAAAATCAGGAAGCCCAGACCTCCAGGCACACTGGAGCTGTGAAAGGCATCCCAAAGGGAGTGCAAAAGTGCCACAACATGGCTGCTTTCACAGCTTTTTCCTTAGGAAGAACCCTCATACCCGGCTGATTTACCTTCCTAGGGTTACTGTTAGGCTTAGGCCTAGGACTTTTCAAACCAGGAAGCCCTGTGCTCCAGGCACACTGCAGCTGTTCAAGGCATCTCAAGGGCAGCGCAAAAGTGACACAACTTGGCTGCCTCCACTGCTATTTCCATGAGACCATCCCCAACCATAGGCTGATTTTCCTTCCTAGCGTTGAGGTTTGAGTTAGGCCTAGGGTTAGTCTTCTCTTAACTTGAAAACCCTTAGTTCCAAGAAAACAGCAGGTGCGAAGGACTACCCAAGAAGTGCACAAAAGTATCACCACATGCCTGCCTCCACAGCTATTTCCTTGGGGACATCCCTAATTCCTGGCTGATTTGCCTTTCTCATCGTCGGGTTGGGATTAGGTAGGCCTTGTGCTAGGATTTTTAAAACCAGGAAGCCCAGACCTCCAGGCACACTGGAGCTGTGAAAGGCATCCAAAAGGGAGTGCAAAAGTGCCACAACATGGCTGCTTTCACAGCTTTTTCCTTGGCACCATCCCTATACCTAGGCTGATTTATCTGCCTAGGGTTAGGGTTAGGCTTCAGCCTAGGGCTAGGATTTTTTTGAACCAGGAAGCCCTGAGTTCCAGGCTTACTGCAGCTGCCAAAGGCATCCCAAAGGGAGCGCAGAAGTGCCACAACATGGCTGCTTTCACAGCTTTTTCCTTAGGAAGAACCCTCATACCCGGCTGATTTACCTTCCTAGGGTTACTGTTAGGCTTAGGCCTAGGACTTTTAAAACCAAGAAGCCCTGTGCTCCAGGCACACTGCAGCTGTTCAAGGCATCCAAAGGGGAGCGCAAAAGTGACACAACTTGGCTGCCTCCACTGCTATTTCCATGAGACCATCCCCAACCATAGGCTGATTTTCTTTCCTAGCGTTGAGGTTTGAGTTAGGCCGAGGGTTAGTGTTCTCTTAACCTGAAAGCCCTGAGTTCCAAGAACACAGCAGCTGCGAAGGACTACCCAAGAAGTGCACAAAAGTACCACCACATGCCTGCCTCCACAGCTATTTCCTTGGGGACATCCCTAATTCCTGGCTGATTTGCCTTTCTCGTCGTCGGGTTGGGGTTAGGTAGGCCTTGTGCTAGGATTTTTAAAATCAGGAAGCCCAGAACTCCAGGCACACTGGAGATGTGAAAGGCATCCAAAAGGGAGTGCAAAAGTGCCACAACATGGCTGCTTTCACAGCTTTTTCGTTGGCACCATCCCTATACCTAGGCTGATTTATCTGCCTAGGGTTAGGGTTCAGCCTGGGGCTCGGATTTTTTGAACCAGGAAGCCCTGAGTTCCAGGCTTACTGCAGCTGCCAAAGGCATCCCAAAGGGAGCGCAGAAGTGCCACAACAGGGCTGCTTTCACAGCTTTTTCCTTAGGAAGAACCCTAATACCCGGCTGATTTACCTTCCTAGGGTTACTGTTAGGCTTAGGCCTAGGACTTTTAAAACCAGGAAGCCCTGTGCTCCCGGCACACTGCAGCTGTTCAAGGAATCCAAAGGGGAGCGCAAAAGTGACACAACTTGGCTGCCTCCACTGCTATTTCCATGAGACCATCCCGAACCATAGGCTGATTTTCCTTCCTAGCGTTGAGGTTTGATGTAGGCCTAGGGTTTGTGTTCTTTTAACCTGAAAGCCCTGAGTTCCAAGAACACAGCAGCTGCAGAGGACTACCCAAGAAGTGCACAAAAGTACCACCACATGCCTGCCTCCACAGTTATTTCCTTGGGGACATGCCTAGTTCCTGGCTGATTTGCCGTTCTCGTCGTCGGGTTGGGGTTAGGTAGGCCTTGTGCTAGGATTTTTAAAATCAGGAAGCCCAGACCTCCAGGCACACTGGAGCTGTGAAAGGCATCCAAAAGGGAGTGCAAAAGTGCCACAACATGGCTGCTTTCACAGCTTTTTCCTTGGCACCATCACTATACCTAGGCTGATTTATCTGCCTAGGGTTAGGGTTAGGGTTCAGCCTAGGGCTAGGATATTTTGAACCAGGAAGCCCTGAGTTCCAGGCTTACTGCAGCTGCCAAAGGCATCCCAAAGGGAGCGCAGAAGTGCCACAACATGGCTGCTTTCACAGCTTTTTCCTTAGGAAGAACCCTCATACCCGGCTGATTTACCTTCATAGGGTTACTGTTAGGCTTAGGCCTTGGACTTTTAAAACCAGGAAGCCCTTTGCTCCAGGCACACTGCAGCTGTTCAAGGCAACCCAAGGGCAGCGCAAAAGTGACACAACTTGGCTGCCTCCACTGCTATTTCCATGAGACCATCCCCAACCATAGGCTGATTTTCCTTCCTAGCGTTGAGGTTTGAGTTAGGCCGAGGGTTAGTGTTCTCTTAACCTGAAAGCCCTGAGTTCCAAGAACACAGCAGGTGCGAAGGACTACCCAAGAAGTGCACAAAAGTACCACCACATGCCTGCCTCCACAGCGATTTCCTTGGGGACATCCCTAATTCCTGGCTGATTTGCCTTTCTCGTCGTCGGGTTGGGGTTAGGAAGGCCTTGTGCTAGGATTTTTAAAATCAGGAAGCCCAGACCTCCAGGCACACTGGAGCTGTGAAAGGCATCCAAAAGGGAGTGCAAAAGTGCCACAACATGGCTGCTTTCACAGCTTTTTCGTTGGCACCATCCCTATACCTAGGCTGATTTATCTGCCTAGGGTTAGGGTTCAGCCTAGGGCTCGGATTTTTTGAACCAGGAAGCCCTGAGTTCCAGGCTTACTGCAGCTGCCAAAGGCATCCCAAAGGGAGCGCAGAAGTGCCACAACAGGGCTGCTTTCACAGCTTTTTCCTTAGGAAGAACCCTCATACCCGGCTGATTTACCTTCCTAGGGTTACTGTTAGGCTTAGGCCTAGGACTTTTAAAACCAGGAAGCCCTGTGCTCCAGGCACACTGCAGCTGTTCAAGGCATTCCAAGGGCAGAGCAAAAGTGACACAACTTGGCTGCCTCCACTGCTATTTCCATGAGACCATCCCCAACCATAGGCTGATTTTCTTTCCTAGCGTTGAGGTTTGAGTTAGGCCTATGGTTAGGGTTCTTTTAACCTGAAAGCCCTGAGTTCCAAGAACACAGCAGCTGCCAAGGACTACCCAAGAAGTGCACAAAAGTACCACCACATGCCTGCCTCCACAGCTATTTCCTAGGGGACGTCCCTAATTCCTGGCTGATTTGCCATTCTCGTCATCGGGTTGGGGTTAGGTAGGCCTTGTGCTAGGATTTTTAAAATCAGGAAGCCCAGACCTCCAGGCACACTGGAGCTGTGAAAGGCATCCCAAAGGGAGTGCAAAAGTGCCACAACATGGCTGCTTTCACAGCTTTTTCCTTAGGAAGAACCCTCATACCCGGCTGATTTACCTTCCTAGGGTTACTGTTAGGCTTAGGCCTAGGACTTTTCAAACCAGGAAGCCCTGTGCTCCAGGCACACTGC
This sequence comes from Melospiza georgiana, assembly GCF_028018845.1. Taxonomy (NCBI): domain Eukaryota; kingdom Metazoa; phylum Chordata; class Aves; order Passeriformes; family Passerellidae; genus Melospiza; species Melospiza georgiana. The sequence goes on along the minus strand of NC_080441.1, from coordinate 20,351,786 downwards.
AGCTGTTCAAGGCATCTCAAGGGCAGCGCAAAAGTGACACAACTTGGCTGCCTCCACTGCTATTTCCATGAGACCATCCCCAACCATAGGCTGATTTTCCTTCCTAGCGTTGAGGTTTGAGTTAGGCCTAGGGTTAGTCTTCTCTTAACTTGAAAACCCTTAGTTCCAAGAAAACAGCAGGTGCGAAGGACTACCCAAGAAGTGCACAAAAGTATCACCACATGCCTGCCTCCACAGCTATTTCCTTGGGGACATCCCTAATTCCTGGCTGATTTGCCTTTCTCATCGTCGGGTTGGGATTAGGTAGGCCTTGTGCTAGGATTTTTAAAATCAGGAAGCCCAGACCTCCAGGCACACTGGAGCTGTGAAAGGCATCCAAAAGGGAGTGCAAAAGTGCCACAACATGGCTGCTTTCACAGCTTTTTCGTTGGCACCATCCCTATACCTAGGCTGATTTATCTGCCTAGGGTTAGGGTTAGGCTTCAGCCTAGGGCTAGGATTTTTTTGAACCAGGAAGCCCTGAGTTCCAGGCTTACTGCAGCTGCCAAAGGCATCCCAAAGGGAGCGCAGAAGTGCCACAACATGGCTGCTTTCACAGCTTTTTCCTTAGGAAGAACCCTCATACCCGGCTGATTTACCTTCCTAGGGTTACTGTTAGGCTTAGGCCTAGGACTTTTAAAACCAGGAAGCCCTGTGCTCCAGGCACACTGCAGCTGTTCAAGGCATCCAAAGGGGAGCGCAAAAGTGACACAACTTGGCTGCCTCCACTGCTATTTCCATGAGACCATCCCCAACCATAGGCTGATTTTCTTTCCTAGCGTTGAGGTTTGAGTTAGGCCGAGGGTTAGTGTTCTCTTAACCTGAAAGCCCTGAGTTCCAAGAACACAGCAGCTGCGAAGGACTACCCAAGAAGTGCACAAAAGTACCACCACATGCCTGCCTCCACAGCTATTTCCTTGGGGACATCCCTAATTCCTGGCTGATTTGCCTTTCTCGTCGTCGGGTTGGGGTTAGGTAGGCCTTGTGCTAGGATTTTTAAAATCAGGAAGCCCAGAACTCCAGGCACACTGGAGATGTGAAAGGCATCCAAAAGGGAGTGCAAAAGTGCCACAACATGGCTGCTTTCACAGCTTTTTCGTTGGCACCATCCCTATACCTAGGCTGATTTATCTGCCTAGGGTTAGGGTTCAGCCTGGGGCTCGGATTTTTTGAACCAGGAAGCCCTGAGTTCCAGGCTTACTGCAGCTGCCAAAGGCATCCCAAAGGGAGCGCAGAAGTGCCACAACAGGGCTGCTTTCACAGCTTTTTCCTTAGGAAGAACCCTAATACCCGGCTGATTTACCTTCCTAGGGTTACTGTTAGGCTTAGGCCTAGGACTTTTAAAACCAGGAAGCCCTGTGCTCCCGGCACACTGCAGCTGTTCAAGGAATCCAAAGGGGAGCGCAAAAGTGACACAACTTGGCTGCCTCCACTGCTATTTCCATGAGACCATCCCGAACCATAGGCTGATTTTCCTTCCTAGCGTTGAGGTTTGATGTAGGCCTAGGGTTTGTGTTCTTTTAACCTGAAAGCCCTGAGTTCCAAGAACACAGCAGCTGCAGAGGACTACCCAAGAAGTGCACAAAAGTACCACCACATGCCTGCCTCCACAGTTATTTCCTTGGGGACATGCCTAGTTCCTGGCTGATTTGCCGTTCTCGTCGTCGGGTTGGGGTTAGGTAGGCCTTGTGCTAGGATTTTTAAAATCAGGAAGCCCAGACCTCCAGGCACACTGGAGCTGTGAAAGGCATCCAAAAGGGAGTGCAAAAGTGCCACAACATGGCTGCTTTCACAGCTTTTTCCTTGGCACCATCACTATACCTAGGCTGATTTATCTGCCTAGGGTTAGGGTTAGGGTTCAGCCTAGGGCTAGGATATTTTGAACCAGGAAGCCCTGAGTTCCAGGCTTACTGCAGCTGCCAAAGGCATCCCAAAGGGAGCGCAGAAGTGCCACAACATGGCTGCTTTCACAGCTTTTTCCTTAGGAAGAACCCTCATACCCGGCTGATTTACCTTCATAGGGTTACTGTTAGGCTTAGGCCTTGGACTTTTAAAACCAGGAAGCCCTTTGCTCCAGGCACACTGCAGCTGTTCAAGGCAACCCAAGGGCAGCGCAAAAGTGACACAACTTGGCTGCCTCCACTGCTATTTCCATGAGACCATCCCCAACCTTAGGCTGATTTTCTTTCCTAGCGTTGTGGTTTGAGTTAGGCCTAGGGTTACGGTTCTTTTAACCTGAAAGCCCTGAGTTCCAAGAACACAGCAGCTGCGAAGGACTACCCAAGAAGAGCACAAAAGTGTTGTATTCATATTGTTGCATATCATATTTCCATAGCCTCATACCTTCTGGTTGGTTTTCTCACAGCAGATCTCCACAGCAGTGGTGTTGTTGCTTCTCAGTCAGGGCTCCTCTCCAAAGCTCTCCCTGACCACCCCGCCCCCTTTTATCTCAGTTACCTCCATGGGCTACAGCTGCTACCCAATCAAGGACATCACAGCTGCAGCCCATTTACAATAACTAGAATCAGGGCAGGGTCACTACTACAATACAAAGATCTTTCACTGCCATACATATATTTACAATACATACATTTAGTCAGGCCCCTACACAAAAGTACTACAACAGGCCTGCCTCCACCGCTTTTTCCTTGGGGACATCCCTAATTCCAGACTGAAATGCCTTTCTCGTCTTAGGGTTGAGCTTAGGTAGGCCTAGTGCAAGGATTTTTAAAATCAGGAAGCCCAGACCTCCAGGCACACTGGAGCTGTGAAAGGCATCAAAAAGGGAGCGCAAAAGTGCCACAACATGGCTGCTTTCACAGCTTTTTCCTTGGCACCATGCCTATACCTAGGCTGATTTATCTGCCTAGGGTTAGGGTTAGGCTTCAGCCTAGGGCTAGGATTTTTTGAACCAGGAAGCCCTGAGTTCCAGGCTTACTGCAGCTGCCAAAGGCATCCCAAAGGGAGCGCAGAAGTGCCACAACATGGCTGCTTTCACAGCTTTTTCCTTAGGAAGAACCCTCATACCCGGCTGATTTACCTTCCTAGGGTTACTGTTAGGCTTAGGCCTAGGACTTTTAAAACCAGGAAGCCCTGTGCTCCAGGCACACTGCAGCTGTTCAAGGCATCCAAAGGGGAGCGCAAAAGTGACACAACTTGGCTGCCTCCACTGCTATTTCCATGAGACCATCCCCAACCATAGGCTGATTTTCCTTCCTAGCGTTGAGGTTTGATGTAGACCTAGGGTTTGTGTTCTTTTAACCTGAAAGCCCTGAGTTCCAAGAACACAGCAGCTGCGAAGGACTACCCAAGAAGAGCACAAAAGTACCACAACATGCCTGCCTCCACAGCTATTTCCTTGGAGACATCCCTAATTCCTGGCTGATTTGCCTTTCTCGTCGTCGGGTTGGGGTTAGGTAGGCCTTGTGCTAGGATTTTTAAAATCAGGAAGCCCAGACCTCCAGGCACACTGGAGCTGTGAAAGGCATCCAAAAGGGAGTGCAAAAGTGCCACAACATGGCTGCTTTCACAGCTTTTTCCTTGGCACCATCACTATACCTAGGCTGATTTATCTGCCTAGGGTTAGGGTTCAGCCTAGGGCTAGGATTTTTTGAACCAGGAAGCCCTGAGTTCCAGGCTTACTGCAGCTGCCAAAGGCATCCCAAACGGAGCTCAGAAATGCCACAACATGGCTGCTTCCACATCTTTTTCCTTAGGAGGAACCCTCATACCCGGCCGATTTACCATCCTAGGGTTACTATTCAGCTTAGGTCTAGGACTTTAAAACCAGGAAGCCCAGACCTCCAGGCACACCGGAGCTGTGAAAGGCATCCAAAAGGGAGTGCAAAAGTGCCACAACATGGCTGCTTTCACAGCTTTTTCCTTGGCACCATCCCTATACCTAGGCTGATTTGTCTGCCTAGGGTTAGGGTTAGGCTTCAGCCTAGGGCTAGGAATTTTTGAACCAAGAAGCCCTGAGTTCCAGGCTTACTGCAGCTGCCAAAGGCATCCAAAAGGGAGCTCAGAAATGCCACAACATGGCTGCTTTCACAGCTTTTTCCTTGGCACCATCACTATACCTAGGCTGATTTATCTGCCTAGGGTTAGGGTTAGTGTTCAGCCCAGGGCTAGGATTTTTTGAACCAGGAAGCCCTGAGTTCCAGGCTTACTGCAGCTGCCAAAGGCATCCCAAAGGGAGCGCAGAAGTGCCACAACATGGCAGCTTTCACAGCTTTTTCCTTAGGAAGAACCCTTATACCTGGCTGATTTACCTTCCTAGGGTTACTGTTAGGCTTAGGCCTAGGACTTTTAAAACCAGGAAGCCCTGTGCTCCAGGCACACTGCAGCTGTTCAAGGCATCCCAAGGGCAGCGCAAAAGTGACACAACTTGGCTGCCTCCACTGCTATTTCCATGAGACCATCCCCAACCTTAGGCTGATTTTCCTTCCTAGCGTTGAGTTTTGAGTTAGGCCTAGGGTTAGTGTTCTTTTAACCTGAAAGCCCTGAGTTCCAAGAACACAGCAGCTGTGAAGGACTACCCAAGAAGAGCACAAAAGTGTTGTATTCATATTGTTGCATATCATATTTCCAGAGCCTCATAACTTCTGGTTGGTTTTCTCACAGCAGATCTCCACAGCAGTGGTGTTGTTGCTTCTCAGTCAGGGCTCCTCTCCAAAGCTCTCCCTGACCACCCCGCCCCCTTTTATCTCAGTTACCTCCATGGGCTACAGCTGCTGCCCAATCAAGGACATCACAGCTGCAGCCCATTTACAATAACTAGAATCTGGGCAGGGTCACTACTACAATACAAAGATCTTTCACTGCCATACATATATTTACAATACATACATTTAGACAGGCCCCTACACAAAAGTACTACAACAGGCCGGCCTCCACCGCTTTTTCCTTGGGGACATCCCTAATTCCAGGCTGAAATGCCTTTCTCGTCTTAGGGTTGAGGCAAGGTAGGCCTAGTGCTAGGATTTTTAAAATCAGGAAGCCCAGACCTCCAGGCACACTGGAGCTGTGAAAGGCATCCAAAAGGGAGTGCAAAAGTGCCACAACATGGCTGCTTTCACAGCTTTTTCCTTAGGAAGAACCCTAATACCTTCCTAGGGTTACTATTAGGCTTAGGCCTAGGACTTTAAAACCAGGAAGCCCAGACCTCCAGGCACACTGGAGATGTGAAAGGCATCCAAAAGGGAGTGCAAAAGTGCCACAACATGGCTGCTTTCACAGCTTTTTCCTTGGCACCATCCCTATACCTAGGCTGATTTATCTGCCTAGGGTTAGGGTTAGGCTTCAGCCTAGGGCTAGGATTTTTTGAACCAGGAAGCCCTGAGTTCCAGGCTTTCTGCAGCTGCCAAAGGCATCCCAAAGGGAGCGCAGAAGTGCCACAACATGGCTGCTTTCACAGCTTTTTCCTTAGGAAGAACCCTCATACCCGGCTGATTTACCTTCCTAGGGTTACTGTTAGGCTTAGGCCTAGGACTTTTAAAACCAGGAAGCCCTGTGCTCCAGGCACACTGCAGCTGTTCAAGGCATCCAAAGGGGAGCGCAAAAGTGACACAACTTGGCTGCCTCCACTGCTATTTCCATGAGACCATCCCCAACCATAGGCTGATTTTCCTTCCTAGCGTTGAGGTTTGAGTTAGGCCTAGGGTTAGTGTTCTCTTAACCTGAAACCCTGAGTTTCAAGAAAACAGCACGTGCGAAGGACTACCCAAGAAGTGCACAAAAGTACCACCACATGCCTGCCTCCACAGCTATTTCCTTGGGGACATCCCTAATTCCTGGCTGATTTGCCTTTCTCATCGTCAGGTTGGGGTTAGGTAGGCCTTGTGCTAGGATTTTTAAAATCAGGAAGCCCAGAACTCCAGGCACACTGGAGCTGTGAAAGGCATCCAAAAGGGAGTGCAAAAGTGCCACAACATGGCTGCTTTCACAGCTTTTTCCTTGGCACCATCACTATACCTAGGCTGATTTATCTGCCTAGGGTTAGGGTTCAGCCTAGGGCTAGGATTTTTTGAACCAGGAAGCCCTGAGTTCCAGGCTTACTGCAGCTGCCAAAGGCATCCCAAACGGAGCTCAGAAATGCCACAACATGGCTGCTTCCACATCTTTTTCCTTAGGAGGAACCCTCATACCCGGCCGATTTACCATCCTAGGGTTACTATTCGGCTTAGGTCTAGGACTTTAAAACCAGGAAGCCCAGACCTCCAGGCACACTGGAGCTGTGAAAGGCATCCAAAAGGGAGTGCAAAAGTGCCACAACATGGCTGCTTTCACAGCTTTTTCCTTGGCACCATCCCTATACCTAGGCTGATTTGTCTGCCTAGGGTTAGGGTTAGGCTTCAGCCTAGGGCTAGGATTTTTTGAACCAAGAAGCCCTGAGTTCCAGGCTTACTGCAGCTGCCAAAGGCATCCCAAAGGGAGCTCAGAAATGCCAACACATGGCAGCTTTCACAGCTTTTTCCTTGGCACTATCACTATACCTAGGCTGATTTATCTGCCTAGGGTTAGGGTTAGGGTTAGTGTTCAGCCCAGGGCTAGGATTTTTTGAACCAGGAAGCCCTGAGTTCCAGGCTTACTGCAGCTGCCAAAGGCATCCCAAAGGGAGCGCAGAAGTGCCACAACAGGGCTGCTTTCACAGCTTTTTCCTTAGGAAGAACCCTTATACCTGGCTGATTTACCTTCATAGGGTTACTGTTAGGCTTAGGCCTTGGACTTTTAAAACCAGGAAGCCCTGTGCTCCAGGCACACTGCAGCTGTTCAAGGCATCCCAAGGGCAGCGCAAAAGTGACACAACTTGGCTGCCTCCACTGCTATTTCCATGAGACCATCCCCAACCTTAGGCTGATTTTCCTTCCTAGCGTTGAGTTTTGAGTTAGGCCTAGGGTTAGTGTTCTTTTAACCTGAAAGCCCTGAGTTCCAAGAACACAGCAGCTGCGAAGGACTACCCAAGAAGAGCACAAAAGTGTTATATTCATATTGTTGCATATCATATTTCCAGAGCCTCATACCTTCTGGTTGGTTTTCTCACAGCAGATCTCCACAGCAGTGGTGTTGTTGCTTCTCAGTCAGGGCTCCTCTCCAAAGCTCTCCCTGACCACCCCGACCCCTTTTATCTCAGTTACCTCCATGGGCTACAGCTGCTGCCCAATCAAGGACATCACAGCTGCAGCCCATTTACAATAACTAGAATCTGGGCAGGGTCACTACTACAATACAAAGATCTTTAACTGCCATACATATATTTACAATACATACATTTAGTCAGGCCCCTACACAAAAGTACTACAACAGGCCTGCCTCCACCACTTTTTCCTTGGGGACATCCCTAATTCCAGGCTGAAATGCCTTTCTCGTCTTAGGGTTGAGGTAAGGTAGGCCTAGTGCTAGGATTTTTAAAATCAGGAAGCCCTGTGCTCCAGGCACACTGCAGCTGTTCAAGGCATCCAAAGGGGAGCGCAAAAGTGACACAACTTGGCTGCCTCCACTGCTATTTCCATGAGACCATCCCCAACCATAGGCTGATTTTCTTTCCTAGCGTTGAGGTTTGAGTTAGGCCGAGGGTTAGTGTTCTCTTAACCTGAAAGCCCTGAGTTCCAAGAACACAGCAGGTGCGAAGGACTACCCAAGAAGTGCACAAAAGTACCACCACATGCCTGCCTCCACAGCTATTTCCTTGGGGACATCCCTAATTCCTGGCTGATTTGCCTTTCTCGTCGTCGGGTTGGGGTTAGGTAGGCCTTGTGCTAGGATTTTTAAAATCAGGAAGCCCAGAACTCCAGGCACACTGGAGATGTGAAAGGCATCCAAAAGGGAGTGCAAAAGTGCCACAACATGGCTGCTTTCACAGCTTTTTCGTTGGCACCATCCCTATACCTAGGCTGATTTATCTGCCTAGGGTTAGGGTTCAGCCTGGGGCTCGGATTTTTTGAACCAGGAAGCCCTGAGTTCCAGGCTTACTGCAGCTGCCAAAGGCATCCCAAAGGGAGCGCAGAAGTGCCACAACAGGGCTGCTTTCACAGCTTTTTCCTTAGGAAGAACCCTAATACCCGGCTGATTTACCTTCCTAGGGTTACTGTTAGGCTTAGGCCTAGGACTTTTAAAACCAGGAAGCCCTGTGCTCCCGGCACACTGCAGCTGTTCAAGGAATCCAAAGGGGAGCGCAAAAGTGACACAACTTGGCTGCCTCCACTGCTATTTCCATGAGACCATCCCGAACCATAGGCTGATTTTCCTTCCTAGCGTTGAGGTTTGATGTAGGCCTAGGGTTTGTGTTCTTTTAACCTGAAAGCCCTGAGTTCCAAGAACACAGCAGCTGCAGAGGACTACCCAAGAAGTGCACAAAAGTACCACCACATGCCTGCCTCCACAGTTATTTCCTTGGGGACATGCCTAGTTCCTGGCTGATTTGCCGTTCTCGTCGTCGGGTTGGGGTTAGGAAGGCCTTGTGCTAGGATTTTTAAAATCAGGAAGCCCAGACCTCCAGGCACACTGGAGCTGTGAAAGGCATCCAAAAGGGAGTGCAAAAGTGCCACAACATGGCTGCTTTCACAGCTTTTTCCTTGGCACCATCACTATACCTAGGCTGATTTATCTGCCTAGGGTTAGGGTTAGGGTTCAGCCTAGGGCTAGGATATTTTGAACCAGGAAGCCCTGAGTTCCAGGCTTACTGCAGCTGCCAAAGGCATCCCAAAGGGAGCGCAGAAGTGCCACAACATGGCTGCTTTCACAGCTTTTTCCTTAGGAAGAACCCTCATACCCGGCTGATTTACCTTCATAGGGTTACTGTTAGGCTTAGGCCTTGGACTTTTAAAACCAGGAAGCCCTTTGCTCCAGGCACACTGCAGCTGTTCAAGGCAACCCAAGGGCAGCGCAAAAGTGACACAACTTGGCTGCCTCCACTGCTATTTCCATGAGACCATCCCCAACCATAGGCTGATTTTCCTTCCTAGCGTTGAGGTTTGAGTTAGGCCAAGGGTTAGTGTTCTTTTAACCTGAAAGCCCTGAGTTCCAAGAACACAGCAGCTGCGAAGGACTACCCAAGAAGAGCACAAAAGTACCACAACATGCCTGCTTCCACAGCTATTTCCTTGGGGACATCCCTAATTCCTGGCTGATTTGCCTTTCTCGTCGTCGGGTTGGGGTTAGGTAGGCCTTGTGCTAGGATTTTTAAAATCAGGAAGCCCAGACCTCCAGGCACACTGGAGCTGTGAAAGGCATCCAAAAGGGAGTGCAAAAGTGCCACAACATGGCTGCTTTCACAGCTTTTTCCTTGGCACCATCACTATACCTAGGCTGATTTATCTGCCTAGGGTTAGGGTTCAGCCTAGGGCTAGGATTTTTTGAACCAGGAAGCCCTGAGTTCCAGGCTTACTGCAGCTGCCAAAGGCATCCCAAACGGAGCTCAGAAATGCCACAACATGGCTGCTTCCACATCTTTTTCCTTAGGAGGAACCCTCATACCCGGCCGATTTACCATCCTAGGGTTACTATTCGGCTTAGGTCTAGGACTTTAAAACCAGGAAGCCCAGACCTCCAGGCACACTGGAGCTGTGAAAGGCATCCAAAAGGGAGTGCAAAAGTGCCACAACATGGCTGCTTTCACAGCTTTTTCCTTGGCACCATCCCTATACCTAGGCTGATTTATCTGCCTAGGGTTAGGGTTAGGCTTCAGCCTAGGGCTAGGATTTTTTGAACCAAGAAGCCCTGAGTTCCAGGCTTACTGCAGCTGCCAAAGGCATCCCAAAGGGAGCTCAGAAATGCCAACACATGGCAGCTTTCACAGCTTTTTCCTTGGCACTATCACTATACCTAGGCTGATTTATCTGCCTAGGGTTAGGGTTAGTGTTCAGCCCAGGGCTAGGATTTTTTGAACCAGGAAGCCCTGAGTTCCAGGCTTACTGCAGCTGCCAAAGGCATCCCAAAGGGAGCGCAGAAGTGCCACAACATGGCAGCTTTCACAGCTTTTTCCTTAGGAAGAACCCTTATGCCTGGCTGATTTACCTTCATAGGGTTACTGTTAGGCTTAGGCCTAGGACTTTTAAAACCAGGAAGCCCTGTGCTCCAGGCACACTGCAGCTGTTCAAGGCATCCCAAGGGCAGCGCAAAAGTGACACAACTTGGCTGCCTCCACTGCTATTTCCATGAGACCATCCCCAACCTTAGGCTGATTTTCCTTCCTAGCGTTGAGTTTTGAGTTAGGCCTAGGGTTAGTGTTCTTTTAACCTGAAAGCCCTGAGTTCCAAGAACACAGCAGCTGCGAAGGACTACCCAAGAAGAGCACAAAAGTGTTATATTCATATAGTTGCATATCATATTTCCAGAGCCTCATACCTTCTGGTTGGTTTTCTCACAGCAGATCTCCACAGCAGTGGTCTTGTTGCTTCTCAGTCAGGGCTCCTCTCCAAAGCTCTCCCTGACCACCCCGCCCCCTTTTATCTCAGTTACCTCCATGGGCTACAGCTGCTGCCCAATCAAGGACATCACAGCTGCAGCCCATTTACAATAACTAGAATCTGGGCAGGGTCACTACTACAATACAAAGATCTTTCACTGCCATACATATATTTACAATACATACATTTAGTCAGGCCCCTACACAAAAGTACTACAACAGGCCTGCCTCCACCACTTTTTCCTTGGGGACATCCCTAATTCCAGGCTGAAATGCCTTTCTCGTCTTAGGGTTGAGGTAAGGTAGGCCTAGTGCTAGGATTTTTAAAATCAGGAAGCCCAGACCTCCAGGCACACTGGAGCTGTGAAAGGCATCCAAAAGGGAGTGCAAAAGTGCCACAACATGGCTGCTTTCACAGCTTTTTCCTTGGCACCATCCCTATACCTAGGCTGATTTATCTGCCTAGGGTTAGGGTTAGGCTTCAGCCTAGGGCTAGGATTTTTTTGAACCAGGAAGCCCTGAGTTCCAGGCTTACTGCAGCTGCCAAAGGCATCCCAAAGGGAGCGCAGAAGTGCCACAACATGGCTGCTTTCACAGCTTTTTCCTTAGGAAGAACCCTCATACCCGGCTGATTTACCTTCCTAGGGTTACTGTTAGGCTTAGGCCTAGGACTTTTCAAACCAGGAAGCCCTGTGCTCCAGGCACACTGCAGCTGTTCAAGGCATCCAAAGGGGAGCGCAAAAGTGACACAACTTGGCTGCCTCCACTGCTATTTCCATGAGACCATCCCCAACCATAGGCTGATTTTCTTTCCTAGCGTTGAGGTTTGAGTTAGGCCGAGGGTTAGTGTTCTCTTAACCTGAAAGCCCTGAGTTCCAAGAACACAGCAGGTGCGAAGGACTACCCAAGAAGTGCACAAAAGTACCACCACATGCCTGCCTCCACAGCTATTTCCTTGGGGACATCCCTAATTCCTGGCTGATTTGCCTTTCTCGTCGTCGGGTTGGGGTTAGGTAGGCCTTGTGCTAGGATTTTTAAAATCAGGAAGCCCAGAACTCCAGGCACACTGGAGATGTGAAAGGCATCCAAAAGGGAGTGCAAAAGTGCCACAACATGGCTGCTTTCACAGCTTTTTCGTTGGCACCATCCCTATACCTAGGCTGATTTATCTGCCTAGGGTTAGGGTTCAGCCTGGGGCTCGGATATTTTGAACCAGGAAGCCCTGAGTTCCAGGCTTACTGCAGCTGCCAAAGGCATCCCAAAGGGAGCGCAGAAGTGCCACAACAGGGCTGCTTTCACAGCTTTTTCCTTAGGAAGAACCCTAATACCCGGCTGATTTACCTTCCTAGGGTTACTGTTAGGCTTAGGCCTAGGACTTTTAAAACCAGGAAGCCCTGTGCTCCCGGCACACTGCAGCTGTTCAAGGAATCCAAAGGGGAGCGCAAAAGTGACACAACTTGGCTGCCTCCACTGCTATTTCCATGAGACCATCCCGAACCATAGGCTGATTTTCCTTCCTAGCGTTGAGGTTTGATGTAGGCCTAGGGTTTGTGTTCTTTTAACCTGAAAGCCCTGAGTTCCAAGAACACAGCAGCTGCAGAGGACTACCCAAGAAGTGCACAAAAGTACCACCACATGCCTGCCTCCACAGTTATTTCCTTGGGGACATGCCTAGTTCCTGGCTGATTTGCCGTTCTTGTCGTCGGGTTGGGGTTAGGTAGGCCTTGTGCTAGGATTTTTAAAATCAGGAAGCCCAGACCTCCAGGCACACTGGAGCTGTGAAAGGCATCCAAAAGGGAGTGCAAAAGTGCCACAACATGGCTGCTTTCACAGCTTTTTCCTTGGCACCATCACTATACCTAGGCTGATTTATCTGCCTAGGGTTAGGGTTAGGGTTCAGCCTAGGGCTAGGATATTTTGAACCAGGAAGCCCTGAGTTCCAGGCTTACTGCAGCTGCCAAAGGCATCCCAAAGGGAGCGCAGAAGTGCCACAACATGGCTGCTTTCACAGCTTTTTCCTTAGGAAGAACCCTCATACCCGGCTGATTTACCTTCATAGGGTTACTGTTAGGCTTAGGCCTTGGACTTTTAAAACCAGGAAGCCCTTTGCTCCAGGCACACTGCAGCTGTTCAAGGCAACCCAAGGGCAGCGCAAAAGTGACACAACTTGGCTGCCTCCACTGCTATTTCCATGAGACCATCCCCAACCTTAGGCTGATTTTCTTTCCTAGCGTTGTAGTTTGAGTTAGGCCTAGGGTTACGGTTCTTTTAACCTGAAAGCCCTGAGTTCCAAGAACACAGCAGCTGCGAAGGACTACCCAAGAAGAGCACAAAAGGTTTGTATTCATATTGTTGCATATCATATTTCCAGAGCCTCATACCTTCTGGTTGGTTTTCTCACAGCAGATCTCCACAGCAGTGGTGTTGTTGCTTCTCAGTCAGGGCTCCTCTCCAAAGCTCTCCCTGACCACCCCGCCCCCTTTTATCTCAGTTACCTCCATGGGCTACAGCTGCTACCCAATCAAGGACATCACAGCTGCAGCCCATTTACAATAACTAGAATCAGGGCAGGGTCACTACTACAATACAAAGATCTTTCACTGCCATACATATATTTACAATACATACATTTAGTCAGGCCCCTACACAAAAGTACTACAACAGGCCTGCCTCCACCGCTTTTTCCTTGGGGACATCCCTAATTCCAGACTGAAATGCCTTTCTCGTCTTAGGGTTGAGGTTAGGTAGGCCTAGTGCAAGGATTTTTAAAATCAGGAAGCCCAGACCTCCAGGCACACTGGAGCTGTGAAAGGCATCCAAAAGGGAGCGCAAAAGTGCCACAACATGGCTGCTTTCACAGCTTTTTCCTTGGCACCATCCCTATACCTAGGCTGATTTATCTGCCTAGGGTTAGGGTTAGGCTTCAGCCTAGGGCTAGGATTTTTTGAACCAGGAAGCCCTGAGTTCCAGGCTTACTGCAGCTGCCAAAGGCATCCCAAAGGGAGCGCAGAAGTGCCACAACATGGCTGCTTTCACAGCTTTTTCCTTAGGAAGAACCCTCATACCCGGCTGATTTACCTTCCTAGGGTTACTGTTAGGCTTAGGCCTAGGACTTTTAAAACCAGGAAGCCCTGTGCTCCAGGCACACTGCAGCTGTTCAAGGCATCCAAAGGGGAGCGCAAAAGTGACACAACTTGGCTGCCTCCACTGCTATTTCCATGAGACCATCCCCAACCATAGGCTGATTTTCCTTCCTAGCGTTGAGGTTTGATGTAGGCCTAGGGTTTGTGTTCTTTTAACCTGAAAGCCCTGAGTTCCAAGAACACAGCAGCTGCGAAGGACTACCCAAGAAGAGCACAAAAGTACCACAACATGCCTGCCTCCACAGCTATTTCCTTGGAGACATCCCTAATTCCTGGCTGATTTGCCTTTCTCGTCGTCGGGTTGGGGTTAGGTAGGCCTTGTGCTAGGATTTTTAAAATCAGGAAGCCCAGACCTCCAGGCACACTGGAGCTGTGAAAGGCATCCTCAAGGGAGTGCAAAAGTGCCACAACATGGCTGCTTTCACAGCTTTTTCCTTGGCACCATCACTATACCTAGGCTGATTTATCTGCCTAGGGTTAGGGTTCAGCCTAGGGCTAGGATTTTTTGAACCAGGAAGCCCTGAGTTCCAGGCTTACTGCAGCTGCCAAAGGCATCCCAAACGGAGCTCAGAAATGCCACAACATGGCTGCTTCCACATCTTTTTCCTTAGGAGGAACCCTCATACCCGGCCGATTTACCATCCTAGGGTTACTATTCAGCTTAGGTCTAGGACTTTAAAACCAGGAAGCCCAGACCTCCAGGCACACTGGAGCTGTGAAAGGCATCCAAAAGGGAGTGCAAAAGTGCCACAACATGGCTGCTTTCACAGCTTTTTCCTTGGCACCATCCCTATACCTAGGCTGATTTATCTGCCTAGGGTTAGGGTTAGGCTTCAGCCTAGGGCTAGGAATTTTTGAACCAAGAAGCCCTGAGTTCCAGGCTTACTGCAGCTGCCAAAGGCATCCCAAAGGGAGCTCAGAAATGCCACAACATGGCTGCTTTCACAGCTTTTTCCTTGGCACCATCACTATACCTAGGCTGATTTATCTGCCTAGGGTTAGGGTTAGTGTTCAGCCCAGGGCTAGGATTTTTTGAACCAGGAAGCCCTGAGTTCCAGGCTTACTGCAGCTGCCAAAGGCATCCCAAAGGGAGCGCAGAAGTGCCACAACATGGCAGCTTTCACAGCTTTTTCCTTAGGAAGAACCCTTATACCTGGCTGATTTACCTTCCTAGGGTTACTGTTAGGCTTAGGCCTAGGACTTTTAAAACCAGGAAGCCCTGTGCTCCAGGCACACTGCAGCTGTTCAAGGCATCCAAAGGGGAGCGCAAAAGTGACACAACTTGGCTGCCTCCACTGCTATTTCCATGAGACCATCCCCAACCTTAGGCTGATTTTCCTTCCTAGCGTTGAGTTTTGAGTTAGGCCTAGGGTTAGTGTTCTTTTAACCTGAAAGCCCTGAGTTCCAAGAACACAGCAGCTGCGAAGGACTACCCAAGAAGAGCACAAAAGTGTTGTATTCATATTGTTGCATATCATATTTCCAGAGCCTCATACCTTCTGGTTGGTTTTCTCACAGCAGATCTCCACAGCAGTGGTGTTGTTGCTTCTCAGTCAGGGCTCCTCTCCAAAGCTCTCCCTGACCACCCCGCCCCCTTTTATCTCAGTTACCTCCATGGGCTACAGCTGCTGCCCAATCAAGGACATCACAGCTGCAGCCCATTTACAATAACTAGAATCTGGGCAGGGTCACTACTACAATACAAAGATCTTTCACTGCCATACATATATTTACAATACATACATTTAGTCAGGCCCCTACACAAAAGTACTACAACAGGCCGGCCTCCACCGCTTTTTCCTTGGGGACATCCCTAATTCCAGGCTGAAATGCCTTTCTCGTCTTAGGGTTGAGGCAAGGTAGGCCTAGTGCTAGGATTTTTAAAATCAGGAAGCCCAGACCTCCAGGCACACTGGAGCTGTGAAAGGCATCCAAAAGGGAGTGCAAAAGTGCCACAACATGGCTGCTTTCACAGCTTTTTCCTTAGGAAGAACCCTAATACCCGGCTGATTTACCTTCCTAGGGTTACTATTAGGCTTAGGCCTAGGACTTTAAAACCAGGAAGCCCAGACCTCCAGGCACACTGGAGATGTGAAAGGCATCCAAAAGGGAGTGCAAAAGTGCCACAACATGGCTGCTTTCACAGCTTTTTCCTTGGCACCATCCCTATACCTAGGCTGATTTATCTGCCTAGGGTTAGGGTTAGGCTTCAGCCTAGGGCTAGGATTTTTTGAACCAGGAAGCCCTGAGTTCCAGGCTTACTGCAGCTGCCAAAGGCATCCCAAAGGGAGCGCAGAAGTGCCACAACATGGCTGCTTTCACAGCTTTTTCCTTAGGAAGAACCCTCATACCCGGCTGATTTACCTTCCTAGGGTTACTGTTAGGCTTAGGCCTAGGACTTTTAAAACCAGGAAGCCCTGTGCTCCAGGCACACTGCAGCTGTTCAAGGCATCCAAAGGGGAGCGCAAAAGTGACACAACTTGGCTGCCTCCACTGCTATTTCCATGAGACCATCCCCAACCATAGGCTGATTTTCCTTCCTAGCGTTGAGGTTTGAGTTAGGCCAAGGGTTAGTGTTCTTTTAACCTGAAAGCCCTGAGTTCCAAGAACACAGCAGCTGCGAAGGACTACCCAAGAAGAGCACAAAAGTACCACAACATGCCTGCCTCCACAGCTATTTCCTTGGGGACATCCCTAATTCCTGGCTGATTTGCCTTTCTCGTCGTCGGGTTGGGGTTAGGTAGGCCTTGTGCTAGGATTTTTAAAATCAGGAAGCCCAGACCTCCAGGCACACTGGAGCTGTGAAAGGCATCCTCAAGGGAGTGCAAAAGTGCCACAACATGGCTGCTTTCACAGCTTTTTCCTTGGCACCATCACTATACCTAGGCTGATTTATCTGCCTAGGGTTAGGGTTCAGCCTAGGGCTAGGATTTTTTGAACCAGGAAGCCCTGAGTTCCAGGCTTACTGCAGCTGCCAAAGGCATCCCAAACGGAGCTCAGAAATGCCACAACATGGCTGCTTCCACATCTTTTTCCTTAGGAGGAACCCTCATACCCGGCCGATTTACCATCCTAGGGTTACTATTCGGCTTAGGTCTAGGACTTTAAAACCAGGAAGCCCAGACCTCCAGGCACACTGGAGCTGTGAAAGGCATCCAAAAGGGAGTGCAAAAGTGCCACAACATGGCTGCTTTCACAGCTTTTTCCTTGGCACCATCCCTATACCTAGGCTGATTTATCTGCCTAGGGTTAGGGTTAGGCTTCAGCCTAGGGCTAGGATTTTTTGAACCAAGAAGCCCTGAGTTCCAGGCTTACTGCAGCTGCCAAAGGCATCCCAAAGGGAGCTCAGAAATGCCACAACATGGTAGCTTTCACAGCTTTTTCCTTGGCACTATCACTATACCTAGGCTGATTTATCTGCCTAGGGTTAGGGTTAGGGTTAGTGTTCAGCCCAGGGCTAGGATTTTTTGAACCAGGAAGCCCTGAGTTCCAGGCTTACTGCAGCTGCCAAAGGCATCCCAAAGGGAGCGCAGAAGTGCCACAACATGGCAGCTTTCACAGCTTTTTCCTTAGGAAGAACCCTTATACCTGGCTGATTTACCTTCCTAGGGTTACTGTTAGGCTTAGGCCTAGGACTTTTAAAACCAGGAAGCCCTGTGCTCCAGGCACACTGCAGCTGTTCAAGGCATCCCAAGGGCAGCGCAAAAGTGACACAACTTGGCTGCCTCCACTGCTATTTCCATGAGACCATCCCCAACCTTAGGCTGATTTTCCTTCCTAGCGTTGAGTTTTGAGTTAGGCCTAGGGTTAGTGTTCTTTTAACCTGAAAGCCCTGAGTTCCAAGAACACAGCAGCTGCGAAGGACTACCCAAGAAGAGCACAAAAGTGTTGTATTCATATTGTTGCATATCATATTTCCAGAGCCTCATACCTTCTGGTTGGTTTTCTCACAGCAGATCTCCACAGCAGTGGTGTTGTTGCTTCTCAGTCAGGGCTCCTCTCCAAAGCTCTCCCTGACCTCCCCGCCCCCTTTTATCTCAGTTACCTCCATGGGCTACAGCTGCTGCCCAATCAAGGACATCACAGCTGCAGCCCATTTACAATAACTAGAATCTGGGCAGGGTCACTACTACAATACAAAGATCTTTCACTGCCATACATATATTTACAATACATACATTTAGTCAGGCCCCTACACAAAAGTACTACAACAGGCCTGCCTCCACCGCTTTTTCCTTGGGGACATCCCTAATTCCAGACTGAAATGCCTTTCTCGTCTTAGGGTTGAGGTAAGGTAGGCCTAGTGCTAGGATTTTTAAAATCAGGAAGCCCAGACCTCCAGGCACACTGGAGCTGTGAAAGGCATCCAAAAGGGAGTGCAAAAGTGCCACAACATGGCTGCTTTCACAGCTTTTTCCTTGGCACCATCCCTATACCTAGGCTGATTTATCTGCCTAGGGTTAGGGTTCAGCCTAGGGCTAGGATTTTTTGAACCAGGAAGCCCTGAGTTCCAGGCTTACTGCAGCTGCCAAAGGCATCCCAAAGGGAGCGCAGAAGTGCCACAACAGGGCTGCTTTCACAGCTTTTTCCTTAGGAAGAACCCTAATACCCGGCTGAGTTACCTTCCTAGGGTTACTGTTAGGCTTAGGCCTAGGACTTTTAAAACCAGGAAGCCCTGTGCTCCCGGCCCACTGCAGCTGTTCAAGGCATCCAAAGGGGAGCGCAAAAGTGACACAACTTGGCTGCCTCCACTGCTATTTCCATGAGACCATCCCGAATCATAGGCTGATTTTCCTTCCTAGCGTTGAGGTTTGATGTAGGCCTAGGGTTTGTGTTCTTTTAACCTGAAAGCCCTGAGTTCCAAGAACACAGCAGCTGCAGAGGACTACCCAAGAAGTGCACAAAAGTACCACCACATGCCTGCCTCCACAGTTATTTCCTTGGGGACATCCCTAGTTCCTGGCTGATTTGCCGTTCTCGTCGTCGGCTTGGGGTTAGGTAGGACTTGTGCTAGGATTTTTAAAATCAGGAAGCCCAGACCTCCAGGCACACTGGAGCTGTGAAAGGCATCCTCAAGGGAGTGCAAAAGTGCCACAACATGGCTGCTTTCACAGCTTTTTCCTTGGCACCATCACTATACCTTGGCTGATTTATCTGCCTAGGGTTAGGGTTAGGGTTCAGCCTAGGGCTAGGATATTCTGAACCAGGAAGCCCTGAGTTCCAGGCTTACTGCAGCTGCCAAAGGCATCCCAAAGGGAGCGCAGAAGTGCCACAACATGGCTGCTTTCACAGCTTTTTCCATAGGAAGAACCCTCATTCCCGGCTGATTTACCTTCCTAAGGTTACTGTTAGGCTTAGGCCTAGGACTTTTAAAACCAGGAAGCCCTGTGCTCCAGGCACACTGCAGCTGTTCAAGGCAACCCAAGGGCAGCGCAAAAGTGACACAACTTGGCTGCCTCCACTGCTATTTCCATGAGACCATCCCGAACCATAGGCTGATTTTCCTTCCTAGCATTGAGGTTTGAGTTAGGCCTAGGGTTAGTGTTCTTTTAACCTGAAAGCCCTGAGTTCCAAGAACACAGCAGCTGCGAAGGACTACCCAAGAAGTGCACAAAAGTGTTGTATTCATATTGTTGAATATCATATTTCCAGATCCTCATACCTTCTGGGTGGTTTTGTCACAGCAGATCTCCACAGCAGTGGTGTTGTTGCTTCTCAGTCAGGGCTCCTCTCCAAAGCTCTCCCTGACCACCCCGCCCCCTTTTATCTCATTTACTTTCATGGGCTACAGCTGCTGCCCAATCAAGGACATCACTGCTGCAGCCCATTTACAATAACTAGAATCAGGGCAGGGTCATCATTCCTCCCAGTCATTGGGCAAAAATATCAGCAATTCTTCCCCAGCCCCCAGTTTTCCTCCCAGTGGTCCTTTCCTGTCTGCACCCGTTCTTCCCTGCTTCGCTGCTTCCCCGAGGCAGCTCATTCCTGCTCATCCTGGATGTTCCTTCACTGTTCCCCAATGGAGCTGATGCTGCCTGCACCCACCCGCCGCTTTGCTGCATTTCCTGTGCTGCCCACAGCCCCGAGCCTGCTGCACCTGCCCACCGCAGCCCCAGCCCGCAGCAGCCAGCCCAGAGCCACCAGTGCCGCAGCACCAGCCCACTGCTAGCCCGCAGCAGCCAGCCCGCAGCCATCGCTCGCCCATGCCAGAGACACGCAGGTGCCGTCCTTGGAAATCACGCCCAGCCACTCACAAAAGCCATGTGGGCTCGCCCTGGCTTGCAGCACACACACTCCATCTGCCCAGCTGATGCCCACAGAGCGCCTGGGCTTCTTGCAGTAACGCTGTCTCTGTCTTCTGTTTCTCTGTCTATCCTTTTCCCTTATTACTCCCTTCTGTCCCCTTTCAGTAACAACCCTTACCCTCCTTTATCAAGAAACAGTTCTCAGATATAATATTGCCATGTTTGTGTTTCATTTTCATATGAGAAACCTTTCAGCAAGAATCCTCCCCAACTCCCCCTTTTACAGCGGGATGGGACAGGGGTAGTGGGAGGGGGAATGGGGAAGCCCTGGGTGTACTGCAAGTACTTTGGGGAGAGAATGGGGCAGTCCCTGAGGGTACTTGGGCACTTGCATGGGGCTGGGGAGTCCCTGCAGGTACGAGCAAAGGGATGGGGGAGCCCTTGGGGGTACTGGGAGAGGAAATGGGGAGCAGAGGGTGCTCTGTAGCCTTCCCTGTACCTTCCCCTGAGCCATGACCACCTCCCTTGGAAGGATGGGCAACCACAGAAGGCATGGAGGGAGCACCCCCAGTGTCACACAGTGCCTCCCGCTTCCCAGAGCATCACAACTTTTGGTGTAGATTGTCACAGATGTCACTGGGTTCCCACGGTTGTCTTTGCAGCTCAACGTACGTCGTCTGAGGATCCTCCACCGAGGGTGCCAGGGGGTCTGGGTGGGCCCTGTGGGAATAAGGGGCTGTGTGGAAGGGGATGGGAGGTGCTGGGAGTTTGGATAAAAGGTGTATCATGGCTGGAGCCTGCACTCACCTTTCCTGGTGCTTCCTGGCATCTGCAAAGGAAAACTGGAGGGGTGACTTTGGAGGCCCAGGGGCCCCCATCCACCCTTGGCATTGCTGAACCACCACCAGACACAAAATTTTCCCCAGACCCCCCAGTATCCCTGATGCCCCCCCACTATGCCTGACCCACCCCACATGCACCAACACCCTGAGCCCCCAGAACCCCGAGCCTGGCAGGGAGGGGGACCCCTGATAGAACCCCCAACATCCCTGCAGGACCCTTTAACAGCTCTGAGCCATGGACACTGGGTACTCAGCCCCTCCCAAGTCAGGGGCTGTTGGTGCCGCCCTGGGACCCCACTTCTCTGGGGGCCTTCCCACCTCTCTCCACGACCTTCATCCCCCCATTGTCATCCACCCCTGCGGTGCCACCAGTGCCAGGCCACAATGACACCCACGAGCAGGAGCAGGAACAAAAGGGCCCCACTGACCCCTGCGGCCACTGCAAGAAACAGAGGGGGACACATCAGAATCATCCATCACCCCAGGGGTCCTGCAATCCTGAATGACCCTGTTCGACCTCACCTGTGTCCCTGTGTCCCCACGGTGTCACCAACAGGGACAGCTCTGGGCTGACCGACTGGAACATACGGTGTCCGTCCTGTCCAAGCTGATTGGTGGCCACGCACTGGTAGGTGCCCGAATGTTCAACCCTGACGGCCCTGACCTCCAGGAGGGGACCCCGGGCCACCTGCTGCCCATTGTGCTGCCAGGTGAAGGTGACAGGGGCTGAGCCCACCTGCACCATGCAGCGCAGGGTCACGTTGTCACCTGCACGCACCTGGTGTAATAGGGTACCAAAAATGATGGTGGCATCCGCCACGGGCACTGCAGGGACAGAGACAGGGCCAAGGTCACATGGAGGGGCTGGCAGGTAGTGTGGGGGGGTAGGGACAAGGGGGTGGGTGTGATGGGGGATGTTTAGGATGGGGTCACAACACGCAGGGATGAGGGGACACAGGGCAGAGGCGGAGGGACACAAGAAAGGTGTCTTGGGGACATGGAGGTACCCAGGCAGGGGACCAGAGGATGCTGTGGGGACTCCCCTGTGCCCATCCCCGCACTCACTGCGCACCGTGATGTGGAGTCGGGCACTGCTCTTCCGCATGCCCATCCCTTCAGAGCACACCTGGCAGCTGTAATTCCGTGAGTGGGAGACCCCCACGGTGGGCACCAGCAGCTGCAGGGACCCCTGTGGGCCTCTCACCATCTGCCTGTCCCGGTAGAACACATGCAGGAGCGGGGCTCGGGGCCGCAGGGGGCTGGGGGTGAGGGGGGACCCCGGGCTGGGCTTGGGGGGACCCTCCAGCACCAGTGTCCAGACAAGCTCACGGGAGGACATAGGGGACTATGGGAGCAGTGACCCCGAGTCCCTGGCGAGGGGCTGTGGTGCTGTCGGGTTAGCAGATATGAGGTGCTCACCATGCACTGTCACTGTCACCAGCGCTGACTCCTCCCATCCCCATGATACCCCATTGTTCACCCAGGCCTTGCAGCGGTAGCGGCCTCTGTGGTTCAGCTGCAGAGGGGACAGGGAAAGCTCGGTCCCATTGTAGACGCCTCCCAGTTCTGTCTCCTCGCGGTAGAAGAACACCGAATCAACCGACTTTTCCTGCCTGTACCGCAGCGCAGTGTCAGCATTTCCCCCTCCAGCAGTGCCCGCGCTGGCACCTGCAGCACCACCTGGTCTGTGGGACAGAGGGTGCCATCACATCACAGGGGTCTAGAGGGTCCTGATGTCACTGGGACCCACATACTGGGTCAAAGCCAGCACACCAGGTTTTCCCAATTTCAAAACAAGGGTCCCACAGTACTGGGATACTCTGGTATGTCCCTGTCTGTAGGACATGAACTCTGATCACACCAGAGGGTGACTCATGGAGTGGAGCCCACCAGAGTCCTCGGGGTTCCCGTGGGTGCTGGGCTGATGACACAAACCACCCTCACCGTCTGAGACATTCACGGGGTGGCTGAGCCCAGTGCTGGGTCTTTCACATGTGTAGGTGCCACTTTCAGTGACAGTGAAATGGTCGCCTCCCTCCTGCCACCAGTGCTGCCCATCCTTGTACCAGGTGGTGTCACCAGCAGTCCCCGAGCCCTGGCAGGTCAGTGTCACCCGGTCCCACAGCACCGCCGGCCTCCAGGGGGGCTCCACCAGCAGCTGGGTGGTCTGGGCACCTGTGAGTGACAGGGGACACCAGCCTGCCAGGGCTGTTGCAGGGTTCGGGACAGCAGGGTGGGGCCATGGCATCCCCCGAGGACTCACCAGTGAGGCCGAGGGTCTGGGCTGGAAGGGAGAAGGGACAGGGCTGGGTGAGGGTCATGGGGACACTGTGGACACCCTATGTTTGCACTGCCCACCTCCACCAGCCCTACAGAACCTGTCCCCACAGCCAAGTCCCATGGTCCTGTGCCCATGATCCCATTCCAATGGCACCTTTCCCCATGGCCAGGTGACATCTGCATTGTTATATGGCCCCATTCCATGTCCCAGTATCCCTGTTCCCCTGTCCCTATCCCCACAGTCCCCAAGTCCCAAGGCTCCTTCTGCCACATACTTGTCCCCACATGTCTATCCCCCTCTTCCTGTCTCCACATCCCAGTTCCCCTATTTCTGTCCCTAAAGCCACCCTAAACCTCTGGTCACACTGAGCTCCATGCCCTGCTCTGCCTCTGCTGCCATTGGGGACCTCAGGGGACCTCACAGCCCCCCTGTGCCCTCTCCCCACCAGTCTCTGCCTCACCACAGCCCATCCCCAGGCTGTCAGGCCCATGCCCGGGGCACTCACCCCACAGGAGCAGCGCCACCTTCCCGGCCATCCCGGTGTCCCCAGCCATGTGCACTGGCTGTCACTTGCTGCTGTGGCCACTGCTCCCCTGGCTGGCGGCTCTTCGGATGAAGGGGAAGGAAGCGAGGTCATGTCTGTCCCCACGTGTAGGTGGCCCTTGGTGGGGGTAGGGTGCCTACGAGCTGGGGACAGGCTGGGGACAAGGCTGCATAGTCTGGGAACAAGGTGGGGATAATGGGACATGGTGGGGACATGATGTTGCCAGAATTTGGAGTCTAAGGTTGTGTAGGGAGCCAGGGATGAGTGTCCAGGAGAATGGGGTGCCCAGGGATGGGGTCCCAGGTAAATGGGTGTCCCAAGGGTTGGGTAGACGCAGACTTGGGGAGGAGGGTCCCAGAACAATGTGGCCTCCTGGGATTTGTGATCATGAAATGGGGGTGCCAGGGGAAAGGGGGACCCTGTGAGAATGGTGGTCCTGGGGGAATCAAGGTCCCCAAGGGCAGCGGTGTCCCAGGGACTGGAATTACTGGGATGGTGTTCCTTGGGGTTGGAGATCCTGGGGAATTGCAGTCCAGGGATGGGGGTCTCTGGGAAGGGGTGGCAGAAGGAAATTGGGTTCCAAGTTTGGGGTCCCAGAGGAATGGATGGGCCAGGGTTGGGCAATGTGGGGGGGAACATGGGGGTCACAGCTCCTTCCCTGGGTGCCTCAGATTTTGGGGTGAGGCTAGGCCCCGCATAATCACCCCTGCGGTGTTCGTTTCCTGGCCAGGCATTGCATGGGGGTCCTGGGTATATCGGCCTCTGTGTCCTCACCTGGCCCTGACCTTTTCCTCTCTTTATTTCTCTTTTTTCCTTATTCTTCTTTCTTTTTGCTATATGCCCTCACCCCCGGTTCCTGGCTCAGAAATCCTGGGATGCACCTGAGCAGGGAACGGGTTGGGGGACCCAGGAGAGGGGGGAAATGGGGAGCAGGGGATGCAGGGAAGGCTGAGGAGGCTTTGGGGGATGGAGGTGCTGGGCTGTGCCTGCTCAACACTTTCACTTCCTTTGTCCTGGAGGAGAGGGAAGAGGCTGTTTGTGCTGAGAGTCAGATGGGAAAAGGGGGCATTCTCTGTTTCTGGGGGGCCACATATAGGGGGCTTCTGTGCTCTAAGGTCTCTCCTCTGGAGTTCAGCTGGGGGATCCTGCCTCAGGGGTGACACATCATATAATGGGGGGTCCTGTTCCCAGGGGTGGCAGTTCCAGAAATGTCCCTGCACATTCCTGGCCGGGTGCCTGTCCCAGGGGTGGCACATCCTGGGGACCCCTGTCAATGCAAGGCTGGGGCCCAGCCATGGCCCAGCCCCACTGCACAGGGATGGCCATTGCCCAGCCTTGCTCTGCCCAGCCCCAGGTGGCAGCCAGGATCTGAGGGTCCCCTCTGCCCCCTTGGCTTTGATTCTGGCAGCTTTAGAGCTGCTGCAGAGGTGAGAATTCTGTGGGTGGAAAAGGCCCTGCCTGTGGTTTCCTCATCCCTTAAAGCAGCACAAAAACCCAAAGGGAGCCCAATTGTTGTTGCCTTTGCAGTAGTTATGGGACTCTCTCAGTCCCTTGGGCAAAGGCACAAAATGATCAATTGCTGCATTTCCAGACTGGTTCCCCCACAGCTGCCCCTGCAGGGGCGGTTTCCAGCCAGCCCTGCTCTGAAAACCATCAAAGGCCCTCACAGAGCCACTGCTTGGGCTCCCTTTGGGTTGTGTGCTTCATGCAGAGCTGTGCAAACCACAGGCAGCCCTTTTCTGCCCCCACAGAATTCTCACATCTGCTGCAGCTCTGAAGCTGCCAGAATCAAAGCCAAGGGGGCAATGGGTACCCTCAGGTGCTGACTGCCCCCTGGGGCTGGCCAGAGCAGGGCTGGGCAATGGCCATCCCTGTGCAGTGGGGCTGGGCCATGGCTGGGCCCCACCCTTGGATGGCCACTGGCTTCAAGGAGCAGGAGTTTGGGGCCTCCTTCCTGCTCAGGGTTCCATTCCCCAGCTGCTCTTGCTGGCTCAGATCCAGCAGGGGACGAGCAAGAATGGAGAAGTCTGGACCCCTCTGAAGCTGCCAAGCTCCAGGACAGGACCCTCTTCCCCAGCATGTGTCCCCCCGGGACAGGATCCCCCCAGGACAGGAGCCCCCTGGATGTGCCCCCTAAGGACAGAACCCTTCCCCCCCATGTGAGAAAGGTGTCAAATGGCCTTTTCCTTCTTCTGTGGGAGACAGAAAGTGAAAGTGTTTGGGGGTAAAAGCTGCACTCCCCCACCCCTCAGAGCCTCCCCACCCCTCCCTGCAGACCCCTCATCCCTGCTTCCCCCACCCTGGGCTTCCCCCAATCTGTTCCCTGCTCCAGGTGCCTCCAAGGACCATCAAGGCACAAACTGGAGGGTTGTGAAATTGAGGGGTAAAATGATGGAAATGGAATAAAGAGAGGGAAAAATCACTGGAGGCTGGGGGACACAAACCCAGAGCAGCTCAGAATCTGTCTGGGGTGACACCCTGGACACCGGCACCATGTGGGGCTGGCGCTGGCTCTGGGTCACCCCAAAATCTGAAGCACCCAGGCAAGGAGCTGAAACCCATGGGCTCACCCAGCCACTGCCCATCCCTGGCACCCCCATTCCCCCAGGAACAGAAATATGGGACCTCCATTCCTTATGTCCCACTCTCTCTGCAGCCCCCATCCCAACACTGACATTCCCTAGGATCTCCATGGCCCAGCACCCCATTCCCAAGGAACACCTTCCCATTCATTCCATCCCCTGAAATCTTCCTAGGACCCACCATTCTCCCATCCCATGAACTCAAATCCTTGGAGCCCACATTTCCCTGGGACTCCGATCCCTGAGTACCCCAGGTATGGAGACGCCCATTCCAATGGCACCCCCATTGCCAGATATTCCCCCTCCTCTGGACCCCTTTTACCAGTGACCCCATTCCTGCCTCCCCAAAACCACCAAATTCCCAACTCCTGGGAACCCCATGACCCATTTTGTCCCACCTACCCACGTCCCCAGCCTATCCCCAGCATGTCCCCACCCTGCCCCCACCAAGGGCCACCTACGAATGAGGTCAATACGTGACCTCGCTTCCTTCCCCTTCATCCGAAGAGCCGCCAGCCAGGGGAGCAGTGGCCACAGCAGCAAGTGACAGCCAGTGCACATGGCTGGGGACACCGGGATGGCCGGGAAGGTGGCGCTGCCCCTGTGGGGTGAGTGCCCTGGGCACAGACCTGACACCCCAGGAATGGGGAGGGAAGTGGGCACAGGGGTCTGTGGGGTCCCCTGAGGTCCCCAATGACAGCAGAGCCAGTCCATGTTACCCACAGTGGAACTGGGTGTGACTGTTGATGTAGGGTGGCTTTGGGGACAGGAAGAGGGGGCAGGAATTTGGTGATGGGGATGTGGAGACAGGAATGTGGGGACTGGCACCTTTGGGCTCAGGCAGCTCCGGGGAAAGGGACAAGGTAACTGGGATGCAGGGACAAGAACGCTGAGGATGTGGCCATGGGGATAGGATCACTGGGATGGGATCATGAGCAGGTGGGGCCAACGTGGGCCAGCATGGGCTGTGTCCGTGGTGTCCTCGTGCCCGGGGTGTTCTCAGTGTCCGCATGTTCGGCCTCAACCCCGGGTGGCCTCGGCGTCCCTGTTCCCAAGGTGTCTGTGCCACATGGATGTGGTACACGGGTTGCTGTGACACAGACGTGTCCCCCTGCCTGTCCAGACTTTTGGGGACAACCCACACACTTTCCCACAAGAGCATCTGTCCCCACGGGGACACTTTGGGGACAGCCACCACACCCTGTACCCCATGTGCCTCTGTCCCCATGGTGACACCCCCACTGAGCCCTGTCCCTTCTCCCTTCCAGCCCAGACCCTCGGCCTTGCTGGTGAGTTCTCAGGGGATGCCATGTCCCCACCCTGCTGTCCCCAGCCCCACACTGGCCCTGGCAGGCTGGTGTCCCCTGTCACCCACAGGTTCCCAGACCACCCAGCTCCTGGTGGAGCCCCCCTAGAGGCCAGCGGTGCTGTGGGACCGGGTGACACTGACCTGCCAGGGCTCGGGGACTGCTGGTGCCACCACCTGGTGCAAGGGCGGGCAGAGTTGGTGGCAGGAGGGACAGGACCGCCTCACTGTCACCGAGAGTGGCACCTACACATGTGACAGACCTGGCACTGGGCGCAGCCCCCCCTTGACAGTCTTAGATGGTGAGGGGAGACCTTGAATGATCATGGGGGCCCCAGAGCGGTAAGGGTGGGCTCCACTCCGTGGATGGCCTCACACTCCTCGTGTGACAAGAGCCAGTCCCCGGCACACAGGGACATCCCAGCGCACCCCAGAGCACCACAGAGCACCCACATGTCCCCGGTGCTATGGGCACCCACCTCAGAACAGTCTCATCAGTGAGATGTGACCTTCCTGTCCCACAGACCAGCTGGTGCTGCAGGTGCCAGCATGGGCACTGCTGGAGGGGGACACCTTGACACTGCGCTGCCGGTGCCGGCAGGACAACCATCTCACCAGTGTGCGATTTTACCGGGAGGAGTAGGATCTCAGGGGGTCTCTCAGGGGGAACAAGCTGTCCCTTTCACCTCTGCAACTGCAACACAGCAGCCGCTACAGATGTGAGGGCTTGGTGGGGTCCTGGCAGTCACGGTCAGCACCAGTGACAGTGAGAGTGCATGGTGAGCACCCACACGGCTGGAACTCAAATATCTTGACAACCCCAAAGCCACTTCCCAGTGCACTCAGACTCACCTCTCCTCTCCTTCCCAGAGCTCTTCTCAGTGCCGGTGCTGGAGGGTCCCCGTGAGCTCACGGAGAGGTCCCCCCTGACTCTCAGCTGCCTCAGCACCCCCAGCCGTCTGCGGCCCCGAGCCCCCCTCCTGCACGTGTTCTACCGGGACGGGCAGGTGGTGGGGGGCCCACAGGAGTCCCCGCAGCTGCTGCTGCCCGCTGTGGGGGTCTCCCACTCGGGGCATTATGGCTGTGAGGTGCACTCCGAGGGGGGGTCCGTGCAGAAGAGCAGCAACCGGCTCCGCGTCACGGTGTGCAGTGAGTGTGGGGATCGGCACGGGTATCCCCCACAGATGCCTCGGGTCCCCCACACTGCCTGGCATCTCCCAGCCCTCCCTGACGCCTGCTCTGGGGCACCCAACCTTTTCCAGATCCCTCCCTGCCCCCCCCCGTCCTTTCTCGGGTCTCTCCTCGGGACCCCCAGTCCGTACATGTGTCCACTCATCCTTCCCCGGTGCATTTTCTGTGTCCTGCAATCGCTGCCCCGGGCCTCTACTAAGCTCCCCTAATTCCTGGCTTGTGTTTCCCTCCATCCTTCGTTGGGTCCCCTCCCTCATCCCGTCCACCCCTCTCTGAGGTCTCTGCACATTGCTCAAGTCTCACCATCCCCCCCCATGGTCCCCGTACCCTTCCTGGAGTTGCCCACCTCCCTCTCCAGGTGTTTCCTCCCTGACCCCCTTATCATCCCTTGGGGTTCCTTTTAAAGCCTCCCTCCCCCAATCTCTGCACCCCCTCTCCCTCACTGGAGTTTACCTGCCCCTCCTTGACATACCCCCGGGTCCCTCACTGTCCCCTGGTGTCCCACTCTCTCGCAGGGTCCCGCCCTCGGGGGTGTCCCTGTCAGTGCAGCCCCCTGGGGGACAGGTGGCACTCGGGGACAGCCTGGTGCTGAGCTGTGCAGTGGCCATAGGGACAGGTCCCCTGTCCTTCTCCTGGCACCGGGAGGGCTTGGGGCCACCACTGGGCACCAGCCCCCACCTGGAGCTGCGCCAGATTGGGGACAATGACAGCGGCCAGTACCGGTGCCAGGTCAGTGACGGGAACAGCATGGCCGAGAGTGACCCCCTGAATGTCACCGTCCTGGGTGAGCAGGACCCTCGGGCTGGGGATGACCCCACCCACAGCACCCCCATCCCACCTCACCAGGTGCCAGCACCGTCTCTGTCCCTGCAGTGCCCGTGGCCAATGCCACCATCACTCCCGGCCCCCTGTCACACCAGGTGCGTGCAGGTGACAGTGTGAACCTGCGCTGCTGGGTGCAGGTGGGCTCAGCCCCTGTCACCTTCACCTGGCTGCACAATGGGCAGGAGGTGGCCCGGGGTCCCCTCCTGGAGCTCAGGGACATCAATGTGGGACATTCGGGCACCTACCAGTGCGTGGCCACCAACCAGCTGGGACAGGACGGGCACCGCGTGTTCCGGGCACTCAGCATTGAGCTGACCCTGGAGGTGACACCTGGCTCACCCTGGGTCACACGTGGGGTCACAGGTGGGGTCACCAGGGTGTTCAGGACTCCTGCAGTTCAGGATGACCCCATTGTGTCCCCCTCTGTCCCCAGCAGTGGCTGTGAATGTCAGCAGCACCCTCCTGTTCCTGCTCCTGCTCCTGGCTGTCATCGGAGGCTGTCACTGGTGGCACCACCGGGGTGGGGACAATGCAGCGGGTACAAGGTCCTACAGGAACTAGGGGGAAGACCCACACACTGGGGGGTAGTTGGGGCATCACCCAAAACCTCAGATATGAAAGAAGCTGAGCCCCCAAGTGACCTTTGCTTGGGGGTCTTTTGGAGGGTCCTGGGCTGTCCCAGGAAGGGCCTTGAGGAATATTGGGGTGACACTGGGATCTCCTGGGGGCTTTTAGGGAGGTGTTGGAGAGTTGTGCAGGGATGTTGAGAGCTCTTCAGGGATCCTGAAGCAGTTTGGAGGCTTCCCTGCATTCCATTCTTGGGGTTCCTTGAGGCTTGAGTGTGCTCAGGTGTTCGGGGTTCCTGGGAAGGGGGTTGGAGTACCTGGGTGCCTCAGGTGTTCTGGGGCTCCGCAGGGGTGCTTTGGGGTGCAGGGGCCTGGCAGTCCAGTAGAAATCAGTGTTTGGTGGGGGCTCAGGGCTCCAGTGGGCATTTAAATGTCCCAGGTGGAGTTGGGGTCCAGGGGACCCCATGATCACCCCATCCTCTTTTTCTTGTAGTTCTCAGGAAATCCCAGGACAGGTGAGTGGGGAGTTCCAGCCATGACTCTCCCTGACCCCCTCCCCAGATACCCCTCAGACCCCCCCTTATCCCCACGAAGCACCCCAGAACACCCTTATCCCTTACAGGTTGGGGGGGGGGGCTGGACATGAGGGGACAGGGGGTGAGTATGGGGGATGGGTGGGGACACGGACATGTCATCCATGGGTGTCACACCAAGCCAGGTGTCTCTTACTGTCCCCCCCAAGGACCCCCAGGTGACCCACTCAGAGCTGCCAGGACCACATGGGCGACTGCAGGACACCAGTGACATCCATGGGAACCTGCTGTGACAATATGGGACACTGGAAGTCCTCATCCCATGGCTCCCGTGGTGGTCCATCCGGCCTGGGGTGATGACCACGAGTCAGGGGGGCCTGCACAGGGCACTCAGTGCTCCCCTTTCCCCCTCCCAGTGCTCCCAGTACACCCATGGCTCGCCAGGCTCCTCCCAGTGCCAGGGGACAGAGGACCCATTTCCTTCTTATTTAGTCCAAAATGCAGCTTTTTGGTTAAACTGGCAGCGATGGTGTTTGTTCAGCTTTGTGGGGCTTTAGGAATGGGATTCTCCAGCTCTGGGTTGCCACCAAAAACCATGGGCTGCTGCCCCTTTCCCTACCACAACCCATGGAGGCACAAAGATCCCAAAAGTCTGACAATTCCTGAATCAGTAATGAAAGAAAAAAAATCAACAGCAACAGCAACAAGGTCTAGGGCCCAAATTGTCACACAAGGAATGATTTCCAGGGAAAGCCACCAACAAAGAACAATCCTCGAATGTTGTGGTGTGCTGTAATGTCCCATTTTGGCCTTCCAGGTCACTTTCCCAGGTGTGCCAATACCTCTCTCCCTTCCCCCTTGCCCCCATGCTGAGTGAGTCCTGTCACTCAGACTTAACATTCCAGCAAGGCGTCGTGTGGTTGGACAAGTTCAAAGGATGCCACTCAGGCCCAGGGGTCATTGGCCTGTCTGGGTGTCATCTTCCCCTGAGACCCTGCCCCTCTCACCTGGTTGGTGGCTCACCTGTACCTCCCCTCCCCCTGTCCCTGAGCTTAAAAAGGTCATCAGACCATGCGGTCTGGATTCTGTTGGAGCAGTTGCTCACGTTCAGACCTCTGTAACCATGGAATAAACCTCTGGACATTAAACCCTCCAGCAGAATCCATCTCCTTTTTCTCTTCACCATCGCCTGAAGCTATCCCTCCTGAGGTAACGGGGTTCCTTACAAGCCTGGACTTGTTCAGTGCCCAGCTGCAACCACCAGCAAGCTAAGGTATCTCTGGGGTGATACACCGCAGTTGCTGCCTTTGGCCCAGCAGCGAGGGTCAGACTGGCCCAGGCACAATCTAACTGGTAATATTGGGAGCCTTTTTTTCCAATACTCGAACACTTCCCGCCCGTCACGTTTCCTCCACCAGAGGAATCGGGCAGAGCCCTGGACCTTCCTTGCTCTGATGGCCAAAGTGGCCTTCAGGAGGCTCTGGATTCTCTTCTCCCCTGTCCCAAACCCCTCCTCTGCCATGTTCCCCACACCAGGATATCACAAAGGCTCTGAGAATGTTTCTGAGCATCCCATTTGCCCAGGGCATTTGGGATCAGGCCATGGCACAGGGTGAGGTGCCAAAGACAGGAAAAATTTGAAGTCTGGAGACATTTTGGAACAGCTGTGTGTGGCAGGGGTGGGTCAGGCTTTGTTTTTGGTGAGACAGGGCCCTGTCCGTCCATCATCTGTCAGCCATGGCACACTGGGGACAGCGTGACACTTTGACAAAGCTAGCTCCTGAGTAGCCAGGTGACCAGAAGTGCCAGCTGGGGAGAGGGCCCTTTGTGATCCAACTGGCTTACAAGCCAGAACATGAGGTAGCCAAGTCCCTGACCCTATCTGCTCATGGGGTAACTGTCGCCTCCACGCTGGACCCAGTAGTTGGAAACTCATTTAAATGAGAAATATCTGTCAAGGAAACTGGGGAAAAAATCCTGGAATTGAAAGAAAGCCATCTCAGAAACTTTTCCTAATTTCAAATATGATGTTGCTTCCAGGTCAAAGTGAAGGAAAAGGAATCCCAGCTCTTTCCTGGGAAATTGATAAACCAGAACAGAACAAACAACACAAACCCAGAACTTTCCCTCCCACTCAGCACTGTTGGTTTTTGTGGCAGTTATAACCGCAGCCAGCAGGGGGCGCTGCAGGGAGCACTCCCGGCCAGCAGGGGGCGCCCCGGTCCAGCTCCATCCCCTCAGGGGCCATGGCGGCCTCGGACGGGAGGGAGGATGGGAAATCGCTCCTTTTGCAAACTCACGGGCACCAATCGGTCCCAACACCACCACTGGCAGTGGGCAGAAGCTGCCAAGGCAGCAGGTTGGATCCCAGTGCCCACTGGCAGTGTAGCAGTGTCCCAGGGTCAGGCACACGCCCTACCCAACACCCACAAGCGCTCTCCCTGATCCTGAATGGAAGGAAGGCAGCGCCTGATCTCAGGCTCATCTCGGGCCCACAGCAGCACCTCTGGTAGCTTTACACCACAATTCCTGCAATCCCTCAGGCTTTCACTAAGGTGAGGAGGGCAGGGATGGAGCAACTTTGGGGAAACCTGGAATCAACACAGGATCACTCCCAACAGCCCCACCACAGCTGCAGCCAGAGCCACAGCTTGATATTTCCACACTTTTCCCTCTTGTCTGGCAACCACAGCCAAAAGCCAAACACTCTTCCTAGGCCATTCTAAAGGGCTTCATGTTTGAAGCCGGAAGGAGGAGGGAACCGGTCAGGTTGTTGACAGATGGTTGCGGTATATGCAAGGCTTTTGGGGCTATCTCAGACCCTTGCTGCAAGGGACAAAATGATCAATTGCTGCATTTCTGGACTGGTTCTCTCAAAGCTGCCCCTGCAAGGGGCGATTTCCAGCCAGCCCTGCTCTGAAAACCATCAGAGGCCCTCACAGAGCCACGGCTTGGGCTCCTTTTGGGTTTTGTGCTTCTTGCAGAGCTAAGCAAACCACAGGGAGGCCTTTTTCCACCCACACAATTCTCACCTCTGCAGCAGCTCTAAAGCTGCCAGAATCAAAGCCAAGGGGTCAAGGAGGGACACTCAGGTTCTGGCTGCCACCTGGGGCTGGCCAGAGCAGGGCTGGGCAATGGCCATCCCTGTGCAGTGGGGCTAGGACATGGCTGGGCCCCACCCTTGGATGGCCACAACAACAACATCAGCCACTCCACAATACTTTTCACTATCTGAACAACATCGCAATATTTATTCAACAGTATAATCAATAATGTAATATCAATTCATATAATATCCAGTAAAAGTCAACTTCCATTAACTTGTTTCTCACAATACATACCAGTAAAGAACTGTTATTCCTGTTCCCACATCTTTGCCTAAAAGGCCTGTAGTTTCAAAGCTATAATAGTTCAGAGAGAAAGGGGTCGTATTTTGCATTCCAAAGGAGGTCTCCCCTTGTTCAGCTTCCTTGACAGAGCTGATCAAAGAAACACCATTTCTGCCAGTTTAACCAAAGAGCTGCATTTTTGTCCCAGGAGCAGGGAACCACGTCCTGTGCCCCTTGGAACTGGGATGGGCACCAGTAAGCCACCTCATTGGGAGCACTGGGATGGGGACTGCAGAGCCACTAAGCACACTGAGGTTAAGAGGATCATATCTGATTTGGATTTATGTCTCAACATGTGCTACACCTGAGGTGGAAAATTACTCTGTGGTTGTACATGTGCTGGGAACCCTGTCCCTGGCAAGGCTTCACACAACAGAGAATCAGGGGAGAGAAAGCTTCAGTGATCGGGCTGTGAGTGACCCCCACTGGCTGGTGGGACAGATGCCCGAGGAAAAATATCTATGAAAAAATGCCCAGGAATTCAGGCTGTGGGAGGGGCCTTTGCAAATAAAAGCAGCTAACTGTGACAAAACAGGAGTGTTTTTCTTTAGGTTTCTTGCAGAGATCAGGGGCTCGCTCAGAGGGTCAGTTTGGCTCCCCTCTCCTGTGGGATTCACATTCTCTGAAACTGAGAGAAGCAGTGAGAGAAGCAAAGAATGATCCAAAAAATTCTCATCTCATTTTCTGCTCCTGTGTTGTTCACACGTGGAATGCATTGTGGAAGATTGTTTACCTGAAGGGAATTGCTAATTGGATTGTGGTGTGAGTGTTTTGATTCACTGACCAATTGAATCCAGGTGTGTGTTTGTGGGGACTGTGGGCTGACAGTCATGAGATTGTGCGCAGTGGAGTGTAGTTGAGTGCTTGGCTGATTAAGTTTAGATGTAATGGAATATAATATGGAATATAGTATACTAATGTACTTAATAAGCCTTCTGATAAGATGGAGTCAGATGCGTCATTCCTCCTGGACGTCGGGCAAAAATATCATCGACACATCCCTCCCTGCCTTTTCCTCCGGTGGTCCTTCTTCCCTGTCCGCACTCGTTCTTCCCTGCTTCATTGCTTTCCTGAGGCAGCTCATTCCTGCTCGTCCTGGATATTCCTTCATTGTTTCCCGAAAGAGCGGATGCTGCCTGCATCCACTTGCTGCCTCTGCCACATTTCCCGTGCTGCCCACTGCACTGAGCCTGCTGCACCTGCCCACCGCAGCCCCAGCCTGCAGCAGCCAGCCCAGAGCCACCAGTGCCGCAGCACCAGCCCGCAGCCACCCCGCAGCAGCCAGCCCGCAGCCATCGCTCGCCCATGCCAGAGACACGCAGGTGCCGTCCTTGGAAATCACGCCCAGCCACTCACAAAAGCCATGTGGGCTCGCCCTGGCTTGCAGCACACACACTCCATCTGCCCAGCTGATGCCCACAGAGCGCCCGGGCTTCTTGCAGGAACACTGTCCTGTCTTTTGTTTCTCTCTCTATCCTTTTCCCTTTCTACTCTCTTCTCTCCCCCTTCGATAATAACCCTTACCCTCCTTTATCAAGAAACAGTTCTCAGATATAATATTGCCATGTTTGTGTTTCATTTTCATTTGAGAAACCTTTCAGCAAGAATCCTCCCCAACTCCCCCTTTTACAGCGGGATGGGATAGGGATAGTAGGAGGGGGAATGTGGAAGCCCTGGGTGTACTGCAAGCACTGCGGGGAGAGAATGGGGCAGTCCCTGAGTGTACTTGGGCACTTGGATGGGGCTGGGGAGCCCCTGCAGGTACCGGCAAAGGGATGGGGGAGCCCTTGGGGGTACTGGGAGAGGAAATCGGAAGCAGAGGGTGCCCTGTGTAGCCTCCCCCAACCCATGAGCACCTCCCTTGGAAGGATGGGCTACCACAGGAGGCATGGAGGGAGCACCCCCAGTGTCAACCAGTGCCTCCCGCTTCCCAGAGCATCACAACTTTTGGTGTAGATTGTCATAGATGTTACTGGGTTCCCACGGTTGCCTTTGCAGCTCCATGTACGTCGCCTGAGGATCCTCCACTTGGGGTGCCAGTGGGTCTTGGGGGGCCCTGCAGGAATAAGGGGGTGTGGGGAAGGGAATGGGAAGGGAATGGGATAAAAGGTGTATCATGGCTGGAGCCTGCACTCACCTTTCCTGGTAATTCCTGGCATCTGCAAAGGAAAACTGGAGGGGTGACTTTGGAGACTTAGGGGCCCCCATTTACCCTTGGGAATGCTGAACCACCACCAGACACACAATTCTCCCCAGGACGCTCCAGTATCCCTGACCCACCCCACTTGCACCAACACCCTTAACCTCCAGAACCCCGAGCCTGGCAGGGATTGGGACCTCTGATAGAATCCCCAACATCCCTGCAGGACCCTCCAACAGCTCCCCAGGTCTCTGAGCCATGGTTATTGGGGGCTCAGCCTCTCCCATGTCAGGGGCTTTTCATGCTGCCCTATGGCCCCACTTCTCTGGCATCCTTCCCACCTCTCTACATGACCCCTGTCCCCCCATTGTCACCCACCCACATGGTGCCACCGGTGCCAGGCCACAATGAAACCTATGAGCAGGAGCAGGAACAAAAGGGCCCCTTCAAACCCTGCGGCCACTGCAAGAAACAGAGGGGGACACATCAGGATCACCCATCACCCTAGGGTTCCTGCACTCCCTGGTGAGCACGTGTTATCTCACCTGTGACACAGGGTGTGTGTTCTGTCACCTGCAGGGCCAGCTCTGGGCTGTGTGCCTGGTGCCCGTCCAGCTGGTTGGTGGCCGTGCACTGGTAGGTGCCCGAATGTCCCACATCAACAGCTCCAAGATCCAGGAGGGGACCCTGGGCCACCTCCTGCCCATTGTGCAGCCAGGTGAAGGTTACAGGGGCTGAGCCCACCTGCACCGAGCAGCGCAGGGTCATGAGGTCACCTGCATGCACTTGATGTGACAGGGGACTGAGGGTGATGGTGACATTGGCCACGGGCACTGTGGGGACACAGACTGGGCTGGCACCTTGGCAAGGTGGGATGGGAGTGCTGTGGTTGGGGTCACCCCCAGTCTGAGGGCCCCACTCACAAAGGACACTGATATTCAGGGGGACACTCTCAGCCATGCTGTCCCCGCACTGGTAGTGGCCACTGTCCTAGTCCCCAGTGTGGTACAGCTCCAGGCAGGGCTAGTGCCAAGCGTTGCCCCCGAGCCCTCCCGGGTACCAGGAAATGGACAGGTGACCTGTCCATGTGGCCACCGTGCAGCTCAGCACAAGGCTGCGCTGACAGGGACACCCCCGAGGGTGGAACCCCTGCTGGAGGGGGTGACACCACGGGATATTGAGGGACTTGGATGGAGGTCAGGGAGGGGCAGGGAGATCCCAGTGAGGGAGAGGAGAGGTGGTGCAGAGCCTTGGCGGAGGGGTGTTGGATAGGTACCCAAGGAAGGATGGGGTGTTTAATGACGGGACATGTGGAGCGGAAGATGGGAGGACCCCAGTGCGGGTATGGAGAGGGTATGGTGGGACTTGGGGACTGCGGGGAAACAGCAGAGAGGGGTGGGGTTGACTCAGAGATGGGTGAATGGACACAGTGAGGGATGGGGGGAATGGGGTAGTAATGGAGGTACCCAGGCAGGGCACCCGAAGAGGCAGTGAGGGCTAGCCGTGCCCATCCCCGCACTCACTGCACACAGTGACACGGAGCCAGGCACTGCTCTTCCGCACGGTCCCCCCCTCTGAGCGCACCTCGCAGCTGTAATTCCCCGAGTGGGAGACCCCCACAGCGGGCACCAGCAGCTGTGGGGATCCCTGTGGGCCCCTCAGAACCTGCCCGTCCCGGTAGCACAGGTGCAGGAGGGGGACTCGGGGCCGCAGGGGGCTGGGGGTGCTGAGGCAGCTGAGAGTCAGGGGGGAACCATTGGTGGGCTCAGAGTGAACTTCCAGCACTGGCGCCGTAAAAAGCTCTGGAAAGGAGAGGGGAGGGAGATTTGTGAGCCCGAGTCACTAGGGACGGGCTGTGGGGGGGTTATTGTGACAGTTGTGGAATGCTCACTATGCACTGTCACTGTCACTGATTCCAACTTCTCCCATCCTCGTGATACTGTGGATTTCAGCCAGCCCCTGCAGCTGTAGCGGCCGCTGTGTTGCAGCTGCAGAGGGGACAGGGACAGCTCAGTCCCATCACAGAGCTCCTGCAGTTTCCTCTCCTCATGGTAGAAGGACACTGAGCTGACCGGGTTGTCCCACCATCGCCGGCAGTGCAGTGTCACCGTGTCCCCCTCCAGCAGTGCCTGTGCTGGCACCTGCAGCACCAATTGGGCTGCGGGACACAGGGGTCCTGTTAACACTGCGGGGACCTGGAGGGACCCAATGCCATCGCAACTCCCATATTGGCTCACACACAGCACACCAGGTGTCCCCAAATCCACAAACAGGGTCTGCCAGCATTGGGATCTCTGGGATGCCCCCAGAGTAGGGGACAGGCTCTGGTCACACAGGAGGTGACCCATGGAGCAGAGCCCACCCAGAGCCCCGGGGTCAATGTTGGTGCCAGGAGAGGGACATCCAAATCCCCCTCACCATCTAAGACTGTCACAGGAGGGCTGAGCCCAGTGCCAGGTCTCTCACACATGTAGTTGCCTTTCTCAGTGACAGTGAGGCGGTTGTGTCTCTCCTGCCTCCAGCGCTGCCCGTCTTTGTACCAGGTGGTGACACCAGTGTTCCCCGAGCCCTGGCATGTCAGTGTCACCCGGTCCCACAGCACCGCCGGCCTCCAGGGGGGCTCCACCGGGAGCTGGGTGGTCTGGGCACCTGCAGGTGACATAGGTCACCAGTCTGCCAGGGCCAGTGTGGGGCTGGGGACAGCGGGGTTGGGCCATGGCATCCCCCGAGGACTCACCAGCGAGGCCAAGGGTCTGGGCTGGAAGGGAGAAGGGACAGGGCTCAGTGAGTGTGGCACCATGGGGACAGTTATGCCACACTCACTGTGGAATGGGTATAGGGGCTATGGAGACACTGTGCTAGCACAGGTCTCCCCTGCCAGCCCTATGGCCTCTGTCTCCATGGCCCATCCACATTGTGCTTGTCTTCTTCTCCCTGTCCCTGCATCCCTGCATCCCTGTGTCCCTGTCCCCACAGCTGCCCTAGCCCCAGGATGCCTCTGCCCACATTCCTGTCCCTCCAGCCCTGTTCACCCTCTCCTGTCCCCACGGCCACCCCAAGACCCCGGTCACTTCATGCTCTGGCTCTTCTGGCATTGGGAACCTCAGGGAACCCTGCAGCTCCCCTGTGCCCCCTCCCCACCACTCTCTGCCTCACCAGCGCCCATCCCCGGGATACTACCAGTGCGGACTGTGCCCAGGGCACTCACTCCGCAGGAGCAGCGCCACCTTCCCGGCCATCCCGATGTCCCCAGCCATGTGCACTGGCTGTCACTCGCTGCTGTGGCCACCGCTCTCCTGGCTGGCGGCTCTTCGGATGAAGGGGAAGGAAGCGAGGTCACATCTCGTCCCCACGTGTAGGTGTCACCTAGTGGGAGCAGGGTGGCCATAAGCTGGTGACAGGCTCTGGGCAGGGTGGGGACATGCTGGGGACAAGGCTGTCTCTGGGTCGGTGGGACATGGGCTTCCCAGGAGCAGGGGGGCTCAGGGGGTTTGGGGAGCCAGGGATGGGTGTCCAGGGGAATGGGGAGTCCAGGGAATGGGTCCATGGGGAATTGGGGTCATGAGGAGGGGGAGTCACGGGGGTTGGGGTGCCATGGGAATGGGGGTCCCCAGGGCTGGGGGGACTCAGGGATGGGAGTCCCAGGGGAAGATGGGCTTCAGGGATTTGGTTTTCATGGTTTTCGTTTGCTAATTTGAGATATTTCAGTTAATGTAATAATTAATGTTGTGGGTTTAGTGTTGGTTAATTATTAGTGCATTTATCAGAAAGAATTTATTTCTTATTTGTTTTGAAATGAGACTAGGAGAAAGGTAAAGTGATTAAAAAGTTTAAAAGGGTATATAGAAAAAATTTTAATTGTAATAAATTTATTAGTAATAAATCCTTCATCAGGGGATTTTTGTT
Organism: Melospiza georgiana; assembly: GCF_028018845.1. Classification (NCBI taxonomy): domain Eukaryota; kingdom Metazoa; phylum Chordata; class Aves; order Passeriformes; family Passerellidae; genus Melospiza; species Melospiza georgiana. Next base: position 20,311,849 of record NC_080441.1, on the reverse strand, counting down.
CCAGGGATTGGGTGCAGGGGGAATCGGGGGACCTGGGAGAATTAAGGTCCCAGTAGAAAGGGGGATTTCAGGGGAAGGAATAAATGGGAGAGGGTTCCTTGGGAATGGGGTCTTGGGCCATGGAGATCCTGGGCAATGACAGCTCTAGTATGGGGGTCCCAGGGAAGGGGAGAGAGAAGGAATGGGGGTCCCATGGTCAGCTTCCCAGGGGAATGAGTTTGCCAGGGATGGACTGTGACAGGATGTGCATGTGGGTCACAGCTCCTTCCCTGGGTGCCTCAGATTTTGGGAAGACTCAGGGGCTAGAGCTGCCTGCTGGGTTGCCCGTGATTTGGGGGGGCAACAAGAGGGGATTCAGAGGTGCTCTGGGTCTGTGCCAGCACAATCTCCAGGGGCATTTCCCGTTCTTCATTTCCATTTCCTTCCTTTTATCCCTCAATTTCACAACCTCCCAGTTCATGCCTTGGTGATCCTGGGGAGCTCCTGAGCAGGGAATGTGTTGGGGGAAGCCGAGGGTGGGGGAAGCAGGGGTGAGGGGTCTGCAGGGAGGGCTGGGGAGGCTGTGGGGGATGGAGGAGTCAGCTTTCCCCCTGCCTACACTTTCACTTTCTCTCTCCTGTAGCAGAAGGAAGAGGCCGTTTGTGCTGAGTGTCACATGGGAGGAGGGTTCTACCCTGGCGGGGGGCAAATACAGGAGGCTTCTGTCCTGGGGGGATCCTGTCCCAGGGAGGACACATGCTGGACAAGGGGCTCCTGTCCTGGGGGATGGCAGCTCCTGGTGTTTCCAGACTTCTCCATTCTTGCTCGTCCCCTGCAGGATCTGAGCCAGCAAGGGCAGCTGTGGAATGGAGCCCTGGGCAGGAAGGAGCTCCCAAACTCCTGCTCCTTGAAGCCAGTGGCCATCCAAGGGTGGGGCCCAGCCATGGCCCAGTCCCACTGCACAGGGATGGCCATTGCCCTGCCCTGCTCTGGCCAGCCCCAGGTAGTAGCCAGGACCAGAGGGTCCCTCCTGTCCCCTTGGCTTTGATTCTGACAGCTTTAGAGCTACTTCAGAGGTGAGAATTCTGTGGGGGAAAAAGGCCTGCCTGTGGTTTGCTCAGCCCTGCAAGAAGCACAAACCCCAAAGGGAGCCCAAGCAACGGCTCTGTGAGTGCCTTTGATGGTTTTAAGAGTGGGGCTGGCTGGAAAGGCCCCGTGCAGGGCCTCTGTCATGCAACCAGTCTGGAAATGCAGCAATTGATCACTTTGTCCCTCTCACCAAATGTCATGGTTTAGGCTTGGCACAAAGCCAGTGTTCTTACCAGAATACCTTCTCTCTGGTGTCTGCTGTGAGATGTGACTAGGAATAAGCAAAGCAAGCTCCAGCTTTGAATAAAGAAAACTTTATTAACTAAACTACAAGAAAAGAAGAGGGAAAAAACTATAACGGAAAAAAAAAATGTAAACCTTACAAAAGCACTTTCCTCCTCTCCCCCCACCAAATTTCCTAATGCAATACATTCTCCAAAATCACTAACTCCCAGTACGGCACCACCCTTTAGAACATTCAATCTTCAGTTCATGAAGAGGAGAGTAGTCCTTCTTGCACCATAGGCTTCCCCTGGAAACACGCTGAAACCTCATGTGCTTCCATGTCACTCAGCACCACCTGGAAAGTCCTTTTGCCATGGTGACATCTTCTTTCCATGCCCAGTGCTCTCACCCCTGTGCATGGACTAGAGCTGCTTTTAGGGTTGTCTTTTAAGGATGCCTTGTCTCACTCCAAAAAAAGGCACAGTCTCTCTTTTGGGACATCTGTTCCCACCAATTTTTTTCACCCCCTGGGGCCGAGGGGTACCCACACTGAATCCTCCTGGTTCTGAGGCACTGCGTCCCTCTAAATGCAGTCTCTGTGTCAAAGGAATAAGAATGGTTCAGTCTATGGCTACACAAGAAAAGTCTAGCCAAAAGGCCACTCCGTCATCTCTCCCTACACTCAGCCAGTCTTTTCCACTTCCCTCGGGCCTAGTCTTTGTTACCTCATCTCTTATCTCTCTTCTTATTTAGCTCCAGGAGGATCAGCATTTTTGCAAGGTCTCAATCATGTAAGGAAAGGGTTAAAAATTTCATTCTCTCGGAGAGCTCCGGCACTCCCACACTGCCCTGCCAGGCACCTTCTCACCGCACTCCCCCCTTCTCCTCCTGGGCCGGCTGCTGTCACATTCCGTCGCCGGCTCTCCCTCTCTCTCTCCTGGTGGGGGGGGCTGGCTGCCCGATGTCTCTTGGTGCTCCTCCACCCTTCCATCCTCAAGGGCCTCCTCACCCCCCCCATCTCTGTCCAGCCCCAGGCCTATCACATGGCTGCCCGTCCCCCGCCCAGCAGCAGCAGCTGGACGGGGGAGGGAGATCCGACCTCTTTGCCTCAAAGTCCCAAGAGAAACTCTCAGGAACGAAGCTCTGCTTTTAACCCCTGTGTGTTCTTGGAGGTGTGTCCAAACCCCACTGGCCACATCAGGTGCTAATATCAAAATCTGAGCACCCATTGGTTTGACCACAGCATCCCAGAATTCCCACTTCTTCCTGGTCAAACCAGCACACCAAGTATTGTAAATACATAGATATATTACTGGATTTTCACAAATGTTAAAATGGAATTTATATCTGTAATGTTAAAGTAACTTTGTTACAAAGATATAGTATTTATTTCTGTTGTTAATTAAGCTTTGTGAAATAGCTGATATAAGGATGCTTGTGTTCAAATGCCTGCTTGGATGGGATAACATCTGATGAGCACAGGATGAGGACACCTGCTACAGATATGCCAACCATCAGCACTCACCGCCCAAAGACAGTGTGGACCCAGGCCCACAAATGAAGATGATGATAAGAAACGGCTAAAAGCACAACCAAGGAATAATGCTCTAAAAAGGCGGATCCAAGGATGAGCCATGCTAAACAATTCTTGGAATGTAAATTAGTTTGGGGAAAAAGTTTTCTATGCATAAGTGTGTGGTGGTTTGACCAGGAAGAAGTGGGAATTCTGGGATGCTGTGGTCAAACCAATGGGTGCTCAGATTTTGATATTGGCCCCTGGTGTGGCCAGTTGGGTTTAGACACACCTCCGAGAACACACAGGGGTTAAAACCAGAGCTTCGGCCCTGGGAGGCTCTCTTGGGACTTCGAGGCAAAGAGGACGGATCGCCCTCCCCCGTCCAGCCGCTGCTGCTGGGCGGGGGAGGGGCAGCCATGTGGTAGGCCTGGGCCTGGACAGAGATGGGGGGGGAGGAGGCCCTTGAGGATGGAAGGGTGGAGGAGCCTCAGGAGACATCGGGCAGTACCCCCCTCCCAGGAGAGAGAGAGGGAGAGCCGGTGACGACGAATGTGATAGCAGCCAGACCAGGAGGAGAAAGGGGGGAAATGCAGCAAGGGAGGAGGTGCCCGGCCGGAGCAGCAGCAAGTGTGGGAGTGCCGGAGGGACAGGCAGAGACTGAATTTTTAACCCCTTTCTTTCATGACTGGGACCTCGCAAAAATGCTGATCCTTCTCAGAGCTGGATAAGAAGAGAGATGAGAGATGAGATAACCAAGGACCTGGCCCGAAGGACGTGGAGAAGGCTGGCTGAGTGGAGAGAGAGATGATTGGAGTGGCCTTTTGGCTGGACTTTTCTTGTGTAGCCATAGACTCAGTTTTATTCCTGTGACACAGAGACTGCACTTAGGGGGAGGCAGTGCCTCAGAACCAGGAGGGTTCATTGTGGGTACCCCTCGGCCCCAGGTGGTTGGAAAAAAATCGGGGGGACAGATGTCCCAAAGCAAAGACTGTGCCTTTTTGGAGTGAGACAAGGCATCCTTAAAAGACAACCCTAAAAGTGACTCTGGTCCATGCACAGTGGTGAGAGCACTGGGCATGGAAAGAAGATGTCACAAGCGGCAAAAAGACTTTTTCCAGGGGGTTCCGAGTGACATGGAAGCACACGAGGTTTGAACGTGTTTCCAGGGGAAGCCTATGGTGCAAGAAAGACTCCTCTCCTCTTCATGGACTGAAGTTTGAGTATTCTAAAGGGTGGTGCCAGACTGGGCAGTTGGTGATTTGGGGGAATGTATTGGATTGGGAAATTTTGGTGGTGGGAAGGAGGAAAGTGATTTTTGTAAGGTTTTCAATTTTTTATCTTATAGTTTTTTTTTTGTTTTTTTTTTCTTTTCTTGTACTTTAGGTAATAAAGTTTTCTTTATGTTTAAGCTGGAGCCTGCTTTGCTTATTCCTGGTCAACTCTCACAGCAGATACCAGGGAGAAGGTATACTCATGGGGGCACTGGCTCTGTGCCAGGCCAAAACCATGACAAAGTGTAGATGAATATGCAACAGGCTGATGTAAGGGAAAAGGTATCTAAGAGGTATCACCGAAGAGAACAGTGTGCTCTTGGCTGAGTGCCAAAATGCACCCGCCCATAACAACCTTTACTCTTTGTTCTATGGTCCTTGCCTCCTATTGTCCTTTTTTAAACTTCAAAAATTTTCACAGGAGAGAGAACATGTTTTTCACATATGGCAAAGATGAGAATTCTGTGGGGGAAAAAGGCCTGCCTGTGGTTTGCTCAGCCCTGCAAGAAGCACAAACCTCAAAGGGAGCCCAAGCAGTGGCTCTGAGGCGGCCTTTGGTGGTTTTCAGAGCAGGACTGACTGGAAACTCCCCTACAAAGGCAGCTGTGGGGGAACCAGTCCTGAAATGCAGCAATTGATCACTTTGTCCTTCTAGGCAAGGGACTGGAAGAGACCCGAAAATCCTGCAAAGACAACAACCATCTGCTCAACAATCTGACCAGGACCCTCCTCCTCCTTCCTGTCTCAAACCTGCAGCCCTTTAGAACATCCCAAAAAGTATTTTTGGGTTCTGGCTCAGTCTTTAGACAAGAGAGAAAAGGATGGAAATGTCGAGCAGGGGTTTTAACCCGCGGCCGTGGTGGGAAGGGACCCTGTCCGGATTCCAGGTGTTCCCAAAGCTGCTCCATCTCTGCTCTCCTCACCTGCACAGGGCATAAAGAATAGACAGGGCTCTGCCCCACCCCTGCTGCACACCTTCCAGGGTACCCCTCCACTTCCCGGAGCTGTGGGGGCCTTACCCTGGCAACGCTCAGTCCCGACACATCGCGACAGTGGCTTTGGACACGCTGCCACAGTCGATTCAGACACCCTGTGACCGTCCCGGCACTCGCAGCGCGATGGCAGCTGGACCCCTTCCTGGTGCTCCAGGACCACCATTGCTGTCCCCCCTTTCCACAGACCCCACCACAGGGTCTCTGCTCCCCCCTGTCCCGGGATCTCCCCTCCGCTGTTTCCCTCCCTCCATGCTCGGGGCTCCCCAGTGGGGTCCCGGTCCCTCCATCCCAGCCCCTCCCACCCGCTGCCCCCCGGCCCCTCCGGCCGCACCCCCCGACAGCCCCGGGGCCGACACCGGCAGAGGCTGCCGAGCTCCTGCTGGATGAGATATTCCTGGGGCAGCACCAGCTGAGCGGGGCCCGGATCCCTCACGCCGTCCTTGCCTACAGCACTCGGGCTCCAGCAGCCCCGGGCTGCTCCTTCGGGATGTGCTGATTGCTCCTGGAGCACTGCCGTTTGTCAGGAATGAGCCCGGGAGTATCCAAATCATCCCCAAGGCCTGGGCTGGGACTCCTTTGAGGCTGCGCCTAGACCCTGTGGGGTTTCGGAGACTTATGGGTGTCACTGCTCTGTCTCAAAATCTGGAGGGAGCAGGAATGGCAAGTTGTGTCCCACCATGGCCCAGCCCCCATGGGCCTCACCTGAGCACCCTGCGAAATTCCTGGAACTCCTGCTCTACCTGCATGGCCAGGTGCTGCTCCTGTGGGCCACCTGCTCCAGCCGCTCCCGCCTCAGCCACAGAATTCCAAAATCCCTGGGAGACACAGCGGAGCCCTCTGTTTGTGCACTGGGATGCTTTAGAAACACAGCAGACCTTCAGGAATCCCAACAATAATTACAACACCTCCTGAAGGGTCTGCAGCGTCTGGAGCAGAACAGGGGCATTGGCCCAAACAGCTCCAATTTAGCCCCATTTTGCCCTCTCAAGGCACAGCTCCCAGCCCTGGCTATCTCTGTGCTCCAGCTGCAGCTGCAGAGCCCTCAGGCTCTCCTCTTCCTGTCCTGCAGCGGCTGTGTCAGAACCAGCAGTGGCCCAGGAGGAGCAGGAAATCCAAATGCAGCCGCCTGAGGAGCCCTGGCAGAGTCAGCACCGAGCACGAGCTTTCCTCAGAATCCCAGGGAATTTCAACATTCCCAGAGCTGCTGTGCCCAGGCTGAAGGAGGAAAAGGGAATGAAAGGCTGTAAAGCGATCAGAAGTGATGTTGTGGACCTGAGACATGTCAGGCGCTGCCTTCCTTCCCTCCGGGATCATAGACAGTGGTTGCGGGTGTTGCGCAGGGCATGTGCCTGACCCTGGGACACTGCTACGCTGCCAGTGGGCACTGGGATCCAACCTGCTGCCTTGGCGGCTTCTGCCCGCTGATGGTGGTGGTGCCGGGACCGATTGGTGCCCGTGAGTTTGCAAAAGGAGCGATTTCCCATCCTCCCTCCTGTCTGAGGCCGCCATGGCCACTGAGGGGATGGAGCTGCACCGGGGCGCCCCCTGCTGGGCCGGGAGTGCTCCCTGCAGCGCCCCCTGATGGCCACGGTTAAAACTGCCACAAAAACCAACAGTGCTGAGTGGGAGGGAAAGTTCTGGGTTTGTGTTGTTTGTTCTCTTCAGGTTTATAAATTTCCCAGTAAAGAGCTGTTATTCATTCTCCAACACTTTGGCCTGGAAGACCCATCATTTTTGAAATTAATATAAGTTTGAGGCATGGGTCTTCTTTCCATTCCAGGAAGATTCCCACGTTCCTTGGCAAATATTTCTCATTTAAACGAGTGGTCAAATCCTGGGTTCCAGTGTGGATGGGACAGAGACCTCAACTGAAGACAGGGTCAGGAACTAGGCAACCTCATGCTCTGCGCTTTAAGCTAGTTGGGCCACCAAGCGCCCTCTCCCCAGCTGGCACTTGGTGACACAGTGGTCTCCTGGCCACTCAGAAGCTTGCTTTGGCAGAGTGTCACACTGTCCCCAGTGTGCCATGGCTGACAGGCTGATGGACAGATGGGGCCCTGTCTCAGCAAAAGCAAGGTCTGGCCCACCCCTGCCAGACATAGGTGTTCCAAAATGTCTCCAGACATCAAACTTTTCCTGTCTCTGACACCCCACCCTGTGCCATGGCCTGATCCTGACTGCCCTGGAAAAGGGGGAGGCTCTGGAACCCCCACAGGGCCTTTCTGACATCATTGTTGGGCAAACACAGCAGAGGAGGGGTTTGGGACAGGGCACAAGAGAATCCAGAGGCTCCTAAATGCCACTTTGGCCATCAGAGCAGTGAAGTTCTGGGACCTGCCTGGTGGAGGAATCGTGCCAGAGGCAACCTCTGGGGTTTGTTCCTTGTTGGGTGCTTTCCCTGGAAATTGTTCCTTTTGTGACCTTTTGAATTCTGAATCTTGAAAACTGAGAAGTATTTGTTCACCAACCAGGCGGGACCCTCCTCCTTCCTGAGCCAAACAGGGCAGAGCTAAACAAACAAAAACCGTTTCTTCTGGTTTAATCAAAAAGCTGATATTTGGGTCCAGTAAAAGGGACAAGGGTCCTGTGCCTCCTGGTAGCAGAGGAGGAAATGAGGAGCCCCTGGGGGTACTGGGAGCACTTGAACAGGGAGCCTGGCAGCCCCACATGGGAGCCCCCACTCATGGCCACTCCCTGGGCACGATGGGCACCCATGGGAGCTGGGGATGCCCTTGGACAGGGACCCCAGTGCCCCCTGTGCCCTCAGTGTCACAGCACGTTCTCGCAGATGTCACTGGTGTCCTGCTGCCTCCTGTGGGGTCCTGGCAGCTCTGCATAGGTCACCTGGGGGGATGTGGCGCGGGGGGCCCCTGTGAGAGATGCCGGTTGTGGGACCTGGATTGTGGGTGACACCCATGGGTGATGTCCCCCGTGTCCCATCTGTACTCACCACCTGCCTTCTTGGTGCTCATGACATCACTGTACAGCACCTCCCCCACCTCTGGGGGGGCCGCGGGCTCTGGGGGAGGCCTGCAGGGATAAGTGGGAGTCTGTGGGCATGGGAGGGTTTTGTTGTGGGGGTAAAATGGAGGTTCAAACCTGGAGTCCTTCACTCACCTTTCTTGCTGTTTCCTGAGGGCTGCAAAAGAAAAGCATGAGGGGTGACTCTGGGGTTCTCAGGGCTTCTGAACACCATCGGGACCCCTGACTGTCCCTGGGACCCTCAAGCATCTTTGAAAGTCCCAAAATACCTTAAACCAACCTTTCAAACCACTGAGACCTCAGAGTCCCAAGAACTCCCTCAAAACCCCTGACAGAACCCCCAACTTCCCTGCACAACCCCACACAACCTCCCCAAATCACCCAGGACCCCAAGCTGAGGTCTCTACAGGCTCAGTTTCTCCCAAGTCAGGAGCTGTTGGTGACACTCTATGGCCCCCATACCCTGGGGGGTCTTCACCCCAATCCCTGGAAACCCCATCCCCCCGTATTGTGACCCACCACAGCAGTGCCACTGGTAGCAGCCCCCGATGACAGCCAGGAGCAGGAGCAGGAACAGCAGGGACCCACTGAGCCCTACAGCCACTGCTGGGGACAGAGAGGGACACATTGGTGTCACCCAGAAGCCCAGGGGTCCTGCACCCCCCGTGTGACCCAGTGTGACCCCACCTGTGTCCCTGTGTCTACGCGATGTCACAGCCAGGGCCAGCTCTGGGCTGAGTGCCCGGAACACGCGGTGCCCGTCCTGTCCCAGCTGGTTGGTGGCCACACACTGGTAGGTGCCCGAATGTCCCACATCAACAGCTCCAAGCTCCAGAAGGGGACCCTGGGCCACCTCCTGCCTGTTGTGCAGCCAGGTGAAGGTGACAGGGGCTGAGCCCACCTGCACTGAGCAGCGCAGGGTCATGGGGTCACCGGCATGTACCTGGTGTGACAGGGGACCAGGGGTGATGGTGGCATTGGCCACGGGCACTGTGGGGACAGAGACAGGGCTGGCACTGGGCAGGTGGGATGGGGGTGCCATGGGAGGAGTCACCCCCAGTCCGAGGGTCCTGCTTGCCCAGGATGGTGACATTCAGGGGGTCACTCTCAGCCACGCTGTCCCTGTCGCTGACCTGGCACCGGTACTGGCCGCTGTCATTGTCCCCAGGATGGCACAGCTCCAGGCAAGGGCCGGTTCCCAGCAGTGCCCCCAAGCCCTCCCGGTGCCAGGAGAAGGACAGGGGACCCACAGGCACCACGTAGCTCAGGACCAGTCAGTCCCTGCATGCCACCTGTCCCCTGGGGGCTGCACTGACAGGGACACCCCCAAGGGTGGGACCCCTTGGATGGGGGGACCTCAGGGAACAGTGAGAGACCCGTGGTGGGGAGGGATGGGAGAGGGGAAGTGGGACCCCAGTGAGGAAAAGGAGGCACAGAGATAGGAGGGGGGCTTGGAACGGGACCCCAAGGAATGATGGAGGCCTGGAGAGGAAGATGGGGAGACACCAGGAAGAGTATGTAAAACCAGGGAGGGAATGGTGAGACTTGAGGACCCTGGAGGGAGTTCAGAGAGGGCTGAGGTTGAATCAGGGACAGATGAAGGGATCCCAGTGAGGAATGGGGGGACACAGAGGGTGACCCAAGCAGGAATGAGGGGATGTGGAAAAAGATTAGCAGAAAGATGGGGGTACCCACATAGGGCTGGCGGATCTGGTGAGGTACCCAGGAAAGGATAGGGGACCCGGGTAGTTATCGGGATCCCCAGACGGGGCAGGGGTGCCTGAGCAAACTGTAGGGGCTCCCCGTGCCCATCCCCACACTCACTGCGCACCGTGACGCGGAGCCAGGTGCTGCTCTTCCGCACGGCCCCCCCCTCGGATTGCACGTCACAGCTGTAATTCCCCGAGTGCGACACACCCACGGCGGGCACCAGCAGCTGCGGGGACCCCTGCGGGCCCCCCACCACCTGCCTGTCCCGGTAGAACACGTGCAGGAGGGGTGCTCGGGGCCGCAGGGGGCTGGGGGTGCTGAGGCAGCTGAGAGTCAGGGGGGATCCCACAATAAGATAAGGGGGACCCTCCAGCACCGGCACTGAGAAGAGCTCTGGGAAGGAGACATAAGCTGGAGAGAGAAGTTTGTGATGTGGTTGCTCAGCATTGTTATGAATAAGAAGCTTGACTAGACCAATATTCAAGCAGCAATCAATTTACTGTTTAAGATGGTAAAGTATGAGCAATACAGCGCTGGGTACAGTGGGGTAAGTTTTCCCTCCAGGTGCACACCGATAATTGAGGCCTACAGGTATTTATAGGGGTACTTACCAGGTTTTTTTCAGCAGTTTCTATTTCCAATTTTTTATTCATCAGCAATTTTTATTCCAAATTATTACATCACAATTCTATACACTATTGTGATTTTAATTTCTCAGGATGTATCTCAAAGGAGTATCCCCAGATGGTGATGGTGCCGTTTCCGAAAGAAGAAAGATGAATCCCATCTGGTGGGGTCCAGATCCCCAGATGTGTGTCTACCTTTTAATTGCAGAGACTATAAATCTCATAACAGTGATGTCCAGCTTCCCTTTGGTCGAAACCCTAAATCATTGAGGTGATGTTCATCTTCCTTTCTCAAGCTGTTTCTCTCTGCTTCAATAAGACGTGAGATAAGCATATTTCCCTTATATATATTCCAAAGCTATAGTTTCAAGGATGCAAGTAATATTCTAAAATTGCACTTCAAAAGGTTATTATTGCAGAGGTTTTTATGGATTAAATGCAAGCAAAAAGCAACATCTTTAACACCTTAATTCCAATGCTCTTAAATCAACCAGGGTTAATTGCAAACAAAAGATAGTTCCAAAGGCCTTTTTCTATGCTTTATTTTCCTCAGTTATTATTAGAATTCACAACTGTCTCATTGTCGGTGTCCATACATTTCGTATTCACAAGTAAACACGTCACCTATTTGTACCTGACACGAAACACAGCTTTGCATCTCACAGCATGGTTTGGCGTCTGCTGAGGTTATGCAGACTCTCCAGAGGGTTGCTTTGGATGTGCTGGCACCTCATGACCTCCATCATGTGGTACATTCTCTTTTTGACTCTGTGCAGTTTGGTGTTTTTGAGACCAAGTGGGCTCTTTTGGCGGCCCACGCGGTGGTGCAGAATGCTGCACTGGTGCCACAGGAGCCAGGTGTGGGGTTGTTGCTGACGTGCTGTTAGGCACAGGGCTTTATGCCAATGTTCAGGGGCAGGTTGGCCTTGATCCCCTTGTCACCCGCTGGGAATGGAAGCGATTGTTCAGACCCTGGAAATGGCTGCTCCGAGGCAGCCGTTTGTGACCATTGTCCAGGGGTTTGATGAATCTTTCATCGCATTTGCGGCAAGGCTGACTGCGTCTGTGGAGCGGCAGGTGCCTGATCCTGTGGCAAGGAGGATTGTGATTGCAAACCTTGCACTGGTGTAATTGCAAGGATGCTTGTAGGAGGGTCTTAGCGGCTCTGCCTGATGTTCCTACTGTCTCTCAGATGGCAGAGGCCTGTGCAGACATCATCCCCTCAGGTCAGAAGTTGGCTGCTGTGGCTGCTGCTGTGCAGCCAGTCTGGGCGGCACAGCAGGGTGGGCCACAGCAGGGGACTGCGCAGGCTGGCAAGAAGCAGAGGAAGAAAGCACAGAAGTTCAAATTCCCCATGTACTTATGTGGTTCGTGTGGTAGACTGAATCACCTCCAATATCTGCAAGGTGGCTGTTCATGTTAATGGCCAGGCTTTACCAGGCTCGGGAAATGCCAAGTGGAGTACCCAGCAGCAGGGACGTGCCCAGACACAAGCTTCTCTCCAGACCCTGGAGCTGATAGAGGTCTCCTTTGCCGGCTTGCAGCCAGCACCCATGGATCAGCAGGTGTGGATGTCTGCACTGCAGCAACAGTTGTCTTAGAATCTTGTAAAATACACAAGGTTCCCCTCGATGCCTTTGATCCCTTGGGTGGGGGCATGAGTGCTCTCCTGATGGGGAGGTCTTGTGCCACCCTTCAGGGCATCATTGTGCCCCTGGGGCTCATTGATGCAGATTTGACAGGGCAGATTTTTGCCATGCTCTCCACAGCCACCCCCCCATCATGATCCCAAAAGGGACGCGACTTGCTCAACTTGTGCCTTTTAAGTCCTCTGTTGGCAGGACAGCTGACCGGTCATGTGGAGCTGGTGGCTTTGGATCCACTGGGCAGCCTCAAGTTCGTTGGACTGCTGTCCTGACCAAGGACCATCCTGAGATGCTGTGTACCCTGTCTCTTCCTGGTGCGACGCCATTGGAAATCCACCTCCACCAGCTTCTCGACAGTGGTGCTGATGTCATGGCTCTCTCTCTTGCCACCTGGCCCGGGGAGTGGCCCCTGGATCCAGTGGGGACGTCTGTCGTGGGCTTGGGAGGGACCGTGCAATGCTACGTGAGCCTGCGGCCTGTGCTGGTAACGAACCCAGAGGGACAGACAGCCTGTGTGAGGCCTCATGTTACTTTTGCCAACATCTGGGGGGGGATGCTCTGTCTGTCTACGGGGTGAGCAAAGGGATGGATTTTTGATGTGGGCCGCTGCGATGAAGGGCGCAGAGTGTCCTACGCCTCCTGTTCGGTGGCTGGTGGACAAATCTGTTTGGGAGAAGCAGTGGCCCCTCCCTCAAGATAAATTGGTAGCCCTTCGGAATCTGGTGCAGGAGCAGTTGGACCAGGGTCATCTGGAGCCTTCTTCCAGTCCCTGGAATACTCCTGTCTTCTGCATCAAAAAGAAATCTGTGAAATGCAGGTTGTTGCAAGACCTCCGAAATGGTAATGCTGTGATGGAAAGCATGGGAACATTGCAGGTGGGCATGCCATCACCTACCATGCTTCCCGCAGACTGGCCAGTCCTCATTGTGGATCTGAAGGATTGTTTCTTTACAATTCCTTTGCATACCGATGACAGACTGAAGTTTGTCTTCTCAGTGCTAGCGATTAACGAGGCTGAGCCTCCACAGAGATATCAATGGAGGATGGTGCCCCAGAGCATGCAGAATTCTCCTGCCTTGCCTGGAGTTCGCAAGCAGTTTCTTGATGCACGTCTGTATCATTATATGGATGACATTTTGGTGGCTGTGTCCACCCAGGATGAGCTGCTGAGGATTCAGCCTTGGTTGCTCGATGCTTTGCATGCTCATGGACTGCAGGTGGCTCCAGAAAAGGTTCAACAACAACCACCTTGGAAGTACTTGGGGATCAAATTTCTGGAACGGATGATCCGTCACTAGAAGGTGCAATTTGTGCATTCTGTGAAGACACTGAATGATGCTCAGAAATTGGTAGGACGTCACTTGGTTACATCCATACTTGGGGCTAACCGACGCACAGCTATCTCCTCTGTATGATTTGTTGAAAGGAGACTCTGATCTAAAGTCACCTCGAACACTGACCCCTGAGGCATGTAAGGCGCTGGAGGTGGTCCAGCAAGCTGTTTTGGCTTTTCAAGTTCATGGCATTGATCCCTCCTTTGATGTCACTGTGTTCATCACCACTCCAGATTCGCATCCCACGGGCAACATTGGCCAATGGAGTGACAAATGGTCCGATTCCTTGCACGTGTTGGAATGGGTTTTCCTGCCCCATCAGCCGCTGAAGACGGCAACTGCATTGTTTGAGCTGATTGCTCGCTTGATAATCAAATGCTGGTAACGGTGTTTGCAATTGATGGGTGCGGATCCTGCAAAGATCATACCCCCGGTGCAACGGGGGATTTTGACTGGAGCTTTGCAAACAGTATGTCCCTGCAGAGTGCTCTGGAAAACTTTTCAGGGCAGGTCATTTATCATCTGCCCAGCCATAAGCTACTGCATGTGGCAAAATTCACACAAATCTCTTTGCGGCCCAAAAATAGCCAGGAACTTGTGCAAGGGCCCACCATCTTCACTGACGGTTCAGGGAGAACAGGAAACGCCATTGTTACTTGGAGAGACCAATCAGAGTGGTAGGTTCTGGAAGCTCATGAGGATGGGTCAGCCCAATTGGTTGATTTTCCCAGGAACCTTTCAACTTGGTCATGGATTCCACCTATGTGGCCAATACCGCACAGAGTTTGGGTCATTCCGTTTTGAAGGAGGTCAGTAATCCTGCCTTGTTTCATTTGCTGAAGACCTTGTGGTGTGCCAGTCAGGCCCGGGGTCATCCATTCTATGTTCTACATGTGAGGAGTCAAACCAATTTGCCAGGCTTTATAATGGAACGCAACACAAGGGCTGACAAGTTGGCTAACCAAGCGTGGGTAGCGCCTCAGCCTGATACACTCATGCAGGCCAAGGCATCACATGGGTTTTTCCACCAAAATGCACATACCCTGCAGAAGCAGTTTCAGCTGATGCCAGCTAAGGCTCGTGACATTGTTGAGTCATGTGATGACTGCCATGCACTTGCTCCGCCTTTGCCGGCTGGGGTAAATCCCAGAGGCCTTAGGGCCTTGGAGCTTTGGCAGACCGATGTCACCCAGGTTGCCGAGTTTGGCCGGCTGAAGTATGTGCATGTCACAGTGGACACGTTATCCTCTGCGATGTGGGCTTCGGCTCACACTGGGGAGAAGGCCCGTGATGTCCTTGCCCACTGGAGGCAGACCTTTGCCGTTCTGGGCATACCTTCTGCTGAGAAAACCAACAATGGTCCTGCTTACTCATTGCAAAAGTGCGGCAGTTCCTGCAGTTGTGGGGTGTCTTGCACAAGTTTGGTATCCGTCATTCTCCAACTGGTCAAGCTATTGTAGAACGCGCTCATGGTACTCTGGAGCAGGTTCTTCAAAAACAAAAATGGGGAATGCAGGGTGAAACCCCGCACAGTCGGTTGGCAAAAGCTTTGTGCACAATCAATCATCTCACTGTGCTGCAGAACTCAAATAACCCTGTCATTTTGGATCACCATCTCTCATTGCAGGCTGCGGACGAGGCACATCAGCCTTGAGTGAAGGTACAGGTGTAGAATTTAGTCACCAAACAGTGGGAAGGTCCCTATGTCCTTATCGCATCGGGGCGCAGGTATGCTTGTGTATCCACACACACTGGGGTACGCTGGGTACCTTTGAAGTTTGTTCAACCTGACCTGCAACTGCAGAGACAGAATCCAGCTGATGAGCAAGATGGAAACCGTGACCAACCTGGAAGGCATCAAGCGGGGGAATCATTGAGTGATGATTCGGATGCAGATGATGAGAGTGATCACTCTGATGATTCCTCTGCAAGTGGACACTGAACAGTGTTCATGTTTTCTTTATCATATTGTTAATTTTCTTTTTTTTCTTTTTTAAAGGAAAACAGTAAGATGTTGCCCTGTTTATTTAAGATTTTCTAAGCCTTCTGATGTTGGCATTCTTGTAGTGAACTTTCTCACACACTTTCTATAAATAACTCATTGTTTTGCATTCCTTTATGGAGGAGGAGACAGTTGATGGACTGTTGGTTTGTCCAGTGTCATTGGAGAGGTGTCACTGTCACCCTCAAATCCACTGTCACTTTTGGAAAACTGTAAATGTTGGAGTCAGAAAATAAACTTCCTCTTTTTTCTTCACCATGAGAACAACGATGTGAGCTTGTGTTCTTTTGTGTCCTATAATGACACTCCTGGGCCAGCAACTCCCTCTGAGTGGGGCCACTCCCAGCTGGGAACTCTCCCGTTTGCTGCACTCAGGGATCCTGAACAACGACAGAGCCTGGGCTGATCCCCCCACTCCTCCAGGCTCAGCCCTTCACCCTCTGGGGAGATGGCAAAGGATCTACAGAGAGCATTCCCTTCCCTCAGGGGAATTGCTCACAGGTGCCTTGCACTGACTCTTTGTGTCTGTGTGCACACAGGAGTGCCTGTGCTGGGGAAATGTGGCAGAAATGCTGCTCTCTGAGGGGTTGGAGTGCCTTGGATAGCTGAATCAGTCAGGCCTGTAGGTAAGGTTAAGTCACAAGGTCTAAGTGAAGTTAAATGCTGCTAAACAGTATTTAACTTCAATTATAACCTATGACTTAGCAATTTAAAAGAGGACTAACACTTCACAATATTTAACTTAGCTTATAACTTATATTAAACTTAAAAACTTAGCAAAAAAACAACTATTAGCAGCATTTAACTTCACTTAGACACTTGACAGCCTCATGGAACAAAGGGGCCATTGTGACACTGAGGGGACTCATGAAATCATGGAGATCACTGTGACACTATGAGGCCCCATGGAATAAGCAAAGCATTGTGACACTGCAGGGCCTCATGGAACCAGTGAGACCATTGTGACCCTGGGGGTCCCCATAAACCAAGAGCACCACTGTGATACTGTGGGGCCTTGTGAATACAAACGTCCTTTGTGACACTGCAGGGATGCATGGAACCAAAGGTCCATTGTGACATTGCAGGGCCTCCTGTCATCAGTGGTCCATTGTGACACTGGGCCACCAAAGGAGACCTTGTGACACTGCAGGGCTTCACAGAACCTGGAGGCCATGGTGACATTGTGGAACTCCATTGAACCAAGGGTTCATTGTGACACTGCAGGCCTGCATGGAACCAAAGCTCCAGGGTGACACAGAGTGGCCTCCTGTCATCAATGGTCCATTGTGACACGGTGGAACCAAAGAGACCATTCTGACACTGCAAACCCCCAGGGTCCGAAGGTCCATTGTGACATTGCAAGACTCATGGAAAAGAAGAGTCACATGACACTGTGGGACCTGGGGAACCACAGAGACCATTGTGACACTGCAAGGCCTGATGGAATCAGTGAGATCATTGTGACACTCTGGGGCCTTCTGGAACCAAGGGTCCATTGTGACACTGTGGGACTCTATTGAACCAAGGGTCTATTGTGACACTGCAGGTCTTCTTGTAATCAAGGGACCATTGTGACACTTCTGGACCCCATAGAAACAGGTCACCATTATGGAGCTGTGGGGCCTCATAGATCCAAGGCACCATTGTGACAGTGTGGGGCCCCATAAAACCAAAGGAACAAAGAACAGGTCTGGTTGGTTTGGCCTTCCAGGGGCCACCTGACTGGTCCAGCTGACCCTGGCATGTTGAGGATCTCTTCTCATCTGCTGCTAAAGCACAGGGACTCCATGCTTTCCTTCCTATGGAAAAGAACTCTCCTCCTCCAGGAACCCATGGTCAGATTTGGGATTTCTCCTCCGAATTTCCTTATATCCAGGGATTGTTCCCATAGGAATATTGCCAGTACAAATCTGGCTGCAGTGGTTTCTCAAGGGTCACTTCCCATCTGTCCCCAAAACATTGGGGAAATCTCTGCACTTTCCTTCCTATGGGAAAGGACTGTCCTGCTTCTCCAGGTGTCCATGGCCGAGGTTGTGTTTTGACCTCCAAAATTCCCTAAATCCAAAGACTGCTCCTAGACAAAATCTACCATTCCCGAAAAGTCTGGCTGGCCATGGCCCAGTGAGGCTCTCACCAGCCTTCCAAACACTGGGGCTCTGTGCTTTCCTTCCTATGGAAAAGAACTGCCGTTCTCTTTCAGGCGCCAATGGCCAGAACTGGGGTTCCACCTCCAACATTGCCTGTTGTGACAGACTGGAGGAGATTTTTGGCTCAAAACATTTCATGTGTGAGGGAGGAAGGGGCAGGTTCAGCCTTGACCTGCCCTGGAACCCAAATCGCCCCAGAGCCTCTATCCCAGCCCAGCAGTGTCTGCCAATCCCTGGCACAGCACAGGCAATGCTCCACAGCCACCTCTGCAGCCCCAGCCCAGCTCCTGAGGGACCAAATGAGCCTAAGTCCCACCTGGGGGAAGGGCCCAGGAAGACCAAGGGGTATTGAAGGCTGACCAGAATGCAAGCACACATCTTGACCCTACCTCCTCTTGGAATTTCCAGCTGAACAGTGCTGGAATCCAGGAGTTGGTAACTGTGTGTGTGCTTCTCTGCATCTTTTTGCCTTGCTCTCTTTCTGTGTCTTCTTCTGTTTCTGTGCTTCTGCAAATTTTGATTAATATTAAATGGAGCAGGCTTAGAATTTGTGAAGTTTAATGGCTCAAGTCAATGCTTTGAGAAGTGTTTTATGTTGACCTAATGTCTGTTGTGATTTGAGATGAGAAGAATTTTAAAAAGTAAAATTTTTCGTGTAAGTGACAATCTGTTAAACCACTAAGATACTGAACACGTCTCTGTGAAACACAAATGTTAAAGATGAAAAAGTCCAGGCACCTCCTCTTTCTTTTCCAGTCAACAAAGAAGCAGCAAGCCCTGGCCCTGGCCCCCATCTCAACCAAACCAAACCAAACCAAACCAAACCAAACCAAACCAAACCAAACCAAACCAAGCAACCCTGCCGTGGGCTGAGCTCCTGCTCCCCGTCCCCAGGCTGCCCCCCTCCAGATTGGCCCCATTCTAACCAAACCAAAACCCAACAACTACCAAACAGGAAAACAAGAGGCTACAAAACCACAACTAGAACAAAGCAAGACACAGCTATTGAAATCTTACCAAGTCCCCTCCCCCCAACACAACTAAAATAAAAAACTCCTACAACCTACAACCCATACAAAATAACCTTACAACTAAAAACTTAAACATAAAAAAAGCCAAAAACCAACCATAAAACCAATTGTAGCACAACACAACCATGACTTCCACCACAAGTTACTGGCAGGTCAGATGTTAGTCCTTTCAATACTTCAATCCTCCCTTGAGTTAAAGAGAAAACAAAATGCAAGCATATAAAAAATAAAAATCAAAGTCAGTAAAGAAGAAATGAAATCCTAATTTAAAAGAAAGAAAAAAATACCTGAATCTTAAAACTAAAATCCTCCTATAAACTATAAACAAAAAACCTCTTTTTCTTCACAAAACTATTTCAAAAATTCAAATTTGTATCAAACAAAAATCTCCATGCTAAAATAAACAAATTTTAAAAAACCTGCAATTTCAAAAGAAGTTTAAACAGAAAAAAAAAGTAATTCAGTATCCCCAAGAGAAGATCTCTATTCCCAGAGATAAAAATAATTTATAAAGTAAATAAGAAAAACTTTATTATAACTCATCTTTAAAACAATACCCCACAAGTCAACATGGCCCATCAACAAGCTGTAAAAAAGCTTGTAGCTAGAAAGACAACTTCACAATAACGAAGTTCCCCAGACAACTGTTATCCATGACAAAATTAAGTACCACAAAAAAATTTCCTCCTGTAAAAAACCTCCATAATCTTAACAAGAAAAACTTTTCACCCTAAAACTAAAAAAAAGACAATTCTAGAAATAGTAAACCACTAGAAATTTTACGTTTAGTTTCTTTATATTGTCAGGTTAAAAAAAATTGTAAAGAAAAACAGTGTTCTAAAGAATCTATTTTAATTCTTACTACCTTTTTTCTTTTATTTGCTTTTAATAAAATTTTCTTTATACCCTTTTAAAATTTTAAGTCTACTTTACCTTTCTCGTAATCCTATCTCACAACAAAAAAAACACATAAATAATTAACCGACACTAAAACCGACCACACTCATTAATCCATTAATTAGGAAATCTCAAGATGGGAAAAATCTTAAATTAACAAACCAAAACCACTACAATGTTAGCATGTTATCATTAACCCTTTGCCAAAGTTTCTCTGATTTTCTAATGCTGCCAGTAAAGGCTGTTTGGTTGATTTGGGCTCCTGAGAATCTCTTATTGGTATTTCTTCAGGGAGTCCAACTCAGAGTACACAAACAACTGAAATTCCTTCTAAATATTTCCTTGAGAGAGTTGTTTGGGGGATGGGAGTCAGAGCTTGTGTGTCCTGCTTGGCACAGCCCAGGCAGGGCTTTCCCAGCCACATTCCACACTCCATTTCCCAGCTGGAACCGCTGGTGCCTCTGACTTGTGCTGCCCCAGCCCCAGGGACGCTCTCCTTGTCTGCCCATTCCCCCACGGTCTCTGGGCAGGGATGGCCTCAGTGGGGGCTGCTGACATCCTCAGCACCTTGGAGGCTGCTGCTGAATTTTCCTGCTCCAGAGGCTTGTTCAGCCTTCAGCTCTTCAGTGCAGGAATTCAGTGTCCCAGGGCTCATTGACATTCAGAACAACTAAACAAGCCAAACCTCTGGGGATAATTTGATTTAATTTTCAAATCTTTTGTGGTTAATTAGACGAATTCCAGTAGTGTATTCAAGTTGAATAGATTCTATTTAAAGAGACAGTGAGAAAAGATTTCCTAGGTCCAATTTAGGTTTCTTCTCCCTGTTAATTTATTGATACGTGCGATCTCCAGCTGACACTGAATCCAAGTACCTCCTCATGCAGTTTGAATAGATATGAAAGTCAAGACCCTTCATGGCTGACAATCAATCAGACTCCGTCCCTACCCCCACCCCACCATTTCCCCCATCCCAGCCCTGGCACTCAGAGCAGCCTTGTGCAAATCTGAGCTCCCTCCAGCCCAGGCTGCACCTGCAGCTTTCAGCTCCTTGGCTCCAGCTCCCACCTGCTTTCCTTGGAGAAGGAGCTGCCCGAGACACAGAGGGCTGTTCATTTCTTGTCAGCCAACAAAGCCAAGGGAAGGCACAGCTCCATCAAATGCAAAAGTCATTCCTCTGCTGGATATTAAATCCACTTTCCACGGCAGGCAGTCTCAGAGCAATGGAAAACACTTTCTGTGCCCAGCACAGATCCCAAATTCCCCCCAAACCCTCCCTCCCCCAATTCTGCCCAGATTTGCTCTTTGCACACACAAGTCACAGGCTAAAGTCAGGAGCTCCCTCCATGCCAAGAGGGAGGAAAAGAGAGAAAGGGGATGAAGAGCTCTCCTGTGCAGAGCCAAGGTCCAAGTGCCCCTGCAGTGGGAACCACAACTCATCAGGTTTGTGTCCTTTGGCCTCAGGGCCTGGTGACACTCAGAGGCACAGGAAGATTCCTTGCCAACAAACACAAGTTGAACATTTGAACAGTTTAATAACCATCACAGCTCTTCCCTCAGCTATTTGTGATGTCCCAGCAGCATTTGACATGTCCACCATCCCCAGGGGATCTCTCTTCTGGAACAGTTTTAGACAGAGTCATAAGAAAATGTAATTCTGTGATAGATATAATGACAATTAGGTTGTTGTCTAATGATATATATATTTGAACATCAGAATGTCTGGACAACTCCCTGAAGTTCAAAGCATGAAGCCATTCAGTTGAGAGGCGCTTGAATGACCAGAGAGCATCTGAAGAAGGAAATCTGGGATCAATGGGAAGGTCATAGATCAGGCTGGTCGAGTGAAGACATGTCCTTACACATGGCCATTTAAACATGAGAGCTGGAAACACTGGAAGGAAGATGATCATGAAATATTAAACTAGGTGTTGGTGACTAACATAGAGAAGAAGACTGATATTTTTTCCTGGAATCAGTACAAGAATCCAGTAGATCCAGAAAATTCCTGTTCCTTGTGGAAAAATATGCCATCTCCTAAAAGTACTCAAGTGAGTCAGGTAATAAAGATTTGCTTGTATATTAGGAAAGGAACAGGTATTAAAACCTGTGCCCCTTTCCAGGCAGACATCAGCTGTGTGCCCATGAACACGCAGTGCCACTTGTGCCCTGAGGTGCCCAGCTGGGATTAGATCTCTCTGAGAGCACCTGAAGGAGAGCAGAGCACTTTGCAAGCTGCAGGGCCCTGACAGCCCCGCAGGGCTCCTGTCCCATCAACATCTGCTCTGCTCCAGTCTGAAACAGGGCCCAGCATGGTGCCGGGATCATCAGAGAGCTGAGGTGTGTGCTGGAATTCAATGCCCTCCCCATCCCGCAGCAGCCCTGCATTTCCCTCCTGCAGCCTTGGTCTCCAGCACAGCCATGGAGGCTCTTTGGGCTCTGGACTGTTCCTGCAGCCCCCAAGGGCAGCTGAGCTCTGCCTTTGGCACAGTCAGGCCTGGCCAGCGCAGGCCATGCTCAGCAATTCCCTGTGTGTGCCTGGCCCTGCTGTCAGCCCCGGCAGCGGCTGCGTGGCCGCTTTGTGGCCCTGTGATGGCCCAGCCATGGTGGCCCAGCCCCTGTGCAGGCCCAGCCCAGGCCAGGAGCATTGCGGCTGGGAACGGCCCCTGTGCTGTGGTGCCCACAGCAGCCTTGGGGCTCTGTGCCCCATGGCCTCCCTGCTGGGCAGCCTCTGCCACCTCCTGCAGAGCCCCTGGCACCTGTGGGGCTGCACAGGCAGCCCTGCCCCGGGCTCTGCCACCGTCTGGGCCAGCAGAGAGGCAGCCAGAGCCGGCCATGGCCAGGAACAGGCCCTGAGCCCTGCAGGAGGATGGAGCTGGGCCACAGCCAAACTCAGCCCAGGCCAAAGCTGGGCTCAGCAGCCAGGGCTGCCAATGCATGGGCACAGAGGTTTGTTCTGACAAATGCCCTGGGCCCCCTCCCTGCTCTGTCCATGCCACCAAGGGCACAGAGGAGCCTCCTCTCTGGGCCACTTGCCTGTTTGCAATGCCTTGCACAGGCTCTGGCCTTGCCCCACAAGGTCTGGCCTGAGTCCTGCCCCTGCATGCTCAGCCAGGCTGAGATGGATGGTTTCTGGGCCAGGCTCTCTGAGCCCAGCCCAGCTCCCTGCAAGCTCTGCCAGCTGCCCTGAGCTCTGGGCAGCACCAAGGGCCTCTCCCCAGCCCAGCCGGCTCTGCCCCACAGTTCTGCTCAGGCCAGGCTGCTCTGGGCGCTGCCCCACGACCTCAGCCCCTGGCAAGGGCACAGCAGCAGCTGCAGCTGCCACAGGACTCAGCCCCAGCCATGGGGGAAGGTGCTTGGCCAAGGCCAAAGGAGGCTCCCTGGCTGCCCTGCTCCCCTCGGGCTGAGGTGCTGAGAGCTCTGCAGCCCCTGCTGTCATCCCATCTGCCCAGGGCAGCACAAGAGCCCCGGCCTTGGGGCCCTCAAGAGCTGGTCCTGCCGCAGGCCCAGGGCCCATGCCAAAGCTGGGGCAGCTACAAAGCTGTGCCCATTTCTGTTCATTGCTGCTCTGATGGGGATTGGTTCTCAGCCACTCAGAGTTTGTTGATGAATTTTCCTCCTGCAGAGGCCTCTTCTTTCTTGAGCTCCTCAGTTCAAGGGAAAAGGCTCATAAACATTTGTTCAAAACACCTGAACAAGAAAAGCCACAGGGAATACTCCAGGTTTTCAATTCTTTCGTGGTTAATTAGACACATTTCTGAAGTGTATTCAAACTGAATATACTGTATTGAAAACAATGAAGAGAGAACTGATTTATCCTGTTAAATTTTCTTTTCCTGTTTATAGAGTGATTTCAGCAATGTCCAATTGATATTGACCCCAGCACCTTCTAATGCAGTCTGAATAAATATTAAAATCAAGAGCTTTAAAGCTGATGATCAGTAACGCTTTGTCCCCACCACTTATCCACAATTTCCCTCATCCAAACCCTGAGAATCCTATGGATCAGGAACAGGTAAGACACCATCCCTGGAAGTGTTTAAGGAAAGACTGGATGTGGCACTCAGTGCCATGGTCTGGGTGACAAGGTGATGTTGGATTCCAGGTTGGACTTTATGCTCTCCAAGGTCTTTTCCAGCCCGGTTGATTCTCTGATGATTGTGACACTGCAGGGCCCTGGGGAAGCAAGGGGCCATTGTGACCCTAAGCAAGGGGCTTGATACCACTAAGGGGACAATGGTGACACTGTGTGTGACATGGCAGCACAGAGCCAAGGGGCCACTGTGACACTGTGGGGCTGAATGGAAGCAAGGAGTCCATGGTGACAGTCTGGGTCCTGCTGGAACCACAGAGGCCACTGGGACACTGCATGGCCTTGTGGAACCAAGGGGCCATTGTGCCACTGGGGAACCAAGGAGACCCTTGGGAGAGTGTGGGGACAATGGAATCAAGTAGACATTGCAGCATTGCAAGGACTCTGGGAACTGAGGGAACAATTGTGACACTGTGGTGCCCCATGGAACCAAGGATCCCTGGTGACATGGCAGGATCATGTGTCGCCAGGGCTCCACTGTTACACTGCAGCACCAAGGAATTCATTGTGGCAATCTGAGGCCTCATGGAACCAAGAGGCCACTGTGACCCTGCAGGGCCTTGTGGAACCATGCAGAGCATTTTGACGGAGCTGGACCTGGTGTCATGATGGGGCCATTGTGACACTGCAGGGCCCCATGGAAGCAAGGGGCCAGTGCAGCTCCTCAGGGACTCCTGCAATGAAGGAAACATGTTTGACACCGTGGTGGCCCTTGGGACCAAGAGGCCATTGTGAGACTGTGGAACCAAGGAGAGCATTGCTGCACTGCCAGACCTCGTGGAACCAAGGATCCACTGTGACACTGCAGGGCCTTGGGGGACCAAGGGCAATTGTGACACTGTGGGGCTCAAGGATCCAAGGGACTTTGTGACACCATGGGGTCCCATGGAACCAAAGGGACATTGTGACACTGGGAGGCCTTATGAAATCGTGGAGACAATTGGGACACTCTGGGGCCCAATGCAACCGTGGTGACACCAAGATATCTGGGAGTGTGGATCAGCTGGAGGGTAGGAGGGCTCTGTAAAGGGACCTGGACAGGCTGGATCCAGGGCCCAAATCCAACAAGGTGAGGTTTAACAAATCCAAGTGTCAGGTCCTGCACTTTGGCCACAAGCCCTGCAGTGCTACAGGCTGGGGACAGAGTGGCTGGAGAGCAGCCAGGCAGAAAGGGACCTGCAGGGACTGATGGACAGCAGGCTGGACATGAGCCAGCAGTGTGCCCAGGTGGGCAAGAAAGCCAATGGCTCCTGGGCTGGCTCAGGAATGGTGTGGCCAGCAGGAGCAGGGCAGTGATTCTTCCCCTGTGCTGTGCACTGGTTGGGCAGCACCCTGAGTGCTGTGTCCAGTTATGGGCCCCCTGGGGTGAGCAATTAGAAGAAATGTGAAGCAGGGGGTATAAAGCAAGCAAATGTGAAGCAGAGGAAATGCTGAGGGCAGTTTGGGGGTGGCTGCCAGGCAGCCCTGGCTCTGAGCAACAGCGTCTGCAGTGGCACAGGAAACTCCCAGCTGATGGGAACAAACTTTCTGGCTCACTGCAGAGGCCCGGACAAAGCTGAGTGGTTTCCCTGGTGTCCCCCAGCCCTTGCCGGCCCCAGGGGCTGATGGCATTTGTGCTCCCTCAGGTTCATGTCCCCACACCAACAGCATGGGGGTGCTCCCCCTGCTGTGTGCAATGCAAACAGGGGCTGCTGAGGCAGTGCTGCCATGTCTGTGCCTGCAAGGATGGGCACCTGTGTGAGCTGGGGGAGAGACCAGGGCTTCAGAGGGGGGATGTTGTTGGCCGCTCCATCAGGATGCTCTGGGACGCTGCCCTGGGCTGTGCAGTGCACTGGGGATGGATCAGCCCCTGCTCTGCTGCTCCTTCCCATCTGCCCCAGGGCCCTTGCAGAGCCCCAGCCATGCTGTTTGCCCCCAGCCTGCACACGGCCAGCCTGGGGCTGCTCACGGGGGTTTTTCTGTGCTGAGCATTGGCCTGGGTGTGTTCTTGAGAGAGCCTGGGCAAGGAGCCTGGAGCCCCCAGGCCCTGGCCTGAGGCATCAGCACTGCCCCAGCAGTGCCCATGGCCTGTCCCTGCTGCAGCCCCGGCACTGCCATCCCCAGGGCTGTGCCCGGCCCCGAGAGCACTCAGGCCCTGCAGCAACACCAGGGCCACCAGGGCAGCAGGGCAGGGCCATGGCAGCAGCACTGGCAACACCAAGTGCTGCTGCTGCTGCTGGGCACAGCTGCTGGGCCAGCACTGATCTGCCCCCAGCTCTGCACACAGACATTGCTGCTGCAGCTCCAGAGAGGGCAACAAAAGGGCATCTCTGCAGAAAACTCGGCTGGGAGATCCTTTAGTTCCTTTAAAGCTACTGAGAGCGCAGCCCTTTATTGACAGTCTTTGAGAACAAGGATGGTGAGAGACACAAAATGAGAAATGGCAGAAGCAATGACATTTTTTGGTTGACAATATTAAAACTCTAAAAAAAAATAAAACGACCTCCAAAATGAAACCAACAAGAAGGATCAAAGATGATTTTATTAGAAGTGATTTGCAGAAATTTGCCAGCAGTTTAATGCTTCTGAAACCATGCAGTCATCAGTGTCCACACTGCAGCCTTGAGCTCCTGGTTCCTCAGGCTGTAGATGAGGGGGTTCAGGGCTGGAGGCACCACCGAGTACAGAACTGACAGGGCCAGATCCAGCAATGGGGAGGACAGGGAGGGGGGCTTCAAGTACAAAGAAGTACCAGTGCTGATGAACACGGTGACCATGGCCAGGTGAGGGAGGCAGGTGGAAAAGGCTTTGTGCCGTCCCTGCTCAGAGGGGATCCTCAGCACGGCCCTGAAGATCTGCACATAGGAGAAAACAATGAACACAAAACCGCCAAATGATAAGCAGGCACTAATAACAATGAGCCCATATTCCCCGAAGAAGGATTGGGAGCAGGAGAGTTTGAGGATCTGAGGGATTTCACAGAAGAACTGGCCCAGGGCATTGCCATGGCAAAGGGGCAGGGAAAATGTATTGGCTGTGAGCAGAAGAGCAGTGAAAAAGCCACTGGCCCAGGCAGCTGCTGCCATGTGGGCACAAGCTCTGCTGCCCAGGAGGGTCCCGTAGTGCAGGGGTTTGCAGATGGACACGTAGCGGTCATAGCACATGACGGTCAGCAGATAAAACTCTGCTCCAATGAAGAACATAAAGAAAAACAGCTGAGCAGCACATCCAGTGTAGGAGATGTCCCTGGTGTCCCAGAGGGAATTGTGCATGGCTTTGGGGACAGTGGTGAAGATGGAGCCCAGGTCAGTGAGGGCCAGGTTGAGCAGGAAGAAGAACATGGGCGTGTGCAGGTGGTGGCCGCAGGCTACGGCGCTGATGATGAGGCCGTTGCCCAGGAGGGCAGCCAGGGAGATACCCAGCAAGAGGCAGAAGTGCAGGAGCTGCAGCTGCCGCGTGTCTGCCAATGCCAGCAGGAGGAAGTGGCTGATGGAGCTGCTGTTGGACATTTTCTGTGTCTTGGCATGGGGATCTGTAAAAATAGTAACCATGGAATAGATTGGTTTGCAGAGGACTTTAAATATCCCAGCACAGCCTGGGGGAACTTTCCCCCTCTGCCTGCTCAGGGCGCTGCTGTCTGGAGCAGTCCCTGCCAGGGCCCTGTGCCCAGGGCTGGGCCCTGCCAGTGCTGCCAGAGCCCAGCCCAGCCCTGGGGGCTCAGCTCTGCCCTGCAGACCCCTGCCAGCTTTGGCACTGCCCAGGGGCAGCTCTGGCTCTGCAGGCTCTGATGGCATCGTCAGAGCAACCCTGAGGAGGCTGGAGAAGTGATATTGACACTGCCTGTGAGGGGTCTTGTGCTGATTTCTGTCACTGCTTGTTTTATTCAGAGCTGAGGTCAAATTATTTATTTTTTCTAAACATGAACCAAGAGATGACTATCTACGTGCAATTTTCCATCCCAGCAACCCAAAGCAGTAGATTAATAAATTTTTCCCTTTTATGCAGCCCCTGCCTTGCTGTGCTCCCTGTATAATCGACTTGAAAATGTTCTGCAGTTAAATGCCGGGATGGGAGCAGTCCTGAACAATGCAGCAACCTCCACACACAAGGAGAACACTTCCAAGCCTTACCAGCTGTCTCCTCCTACCCAGATCTTGTCCCCCAGTGCTGGGAGCAGCTGCCAGGGCTGGCTGAGAGCTGTCCCTGGCAGGCAGCAGAGTCCCTGCCCCAGCACAGCGCCCTGGGCTGCAGGACCCTGCTCTGCAGGACAGCCCTGGGCACCCCTGGCTGCTCTGCACAAGAGACAATCAGAGAATGTACTCACAGGGTCTGTAGGCATTGGGATGTTCCAGCTTTAGGAGATGGCTCCAGGAGCTGCAGCTGCATTGTCCTGCAGCCAGAGGTTCCTGTGCCAAGGGCTGGCAGTGATTCTGCCCCAGGAACCTCTCAGCACCTTCCCAGCCCTGACTGATTGAAGCTCTCTGTGCCTCTGTGCTGTGCCCCAGGTGGCTGCAGGCAGTGCCCCAGCCCTGCTGGGCTGGCAGAAGAGCTGCTCATCAAGAGAAATGTGCTTTTGAAGCTCTTCTTGGTTACCAGGTGCCAGGAGCCCAGCCCAGCTCAGCAGCACAGATACAGTACCAGGACTTTAATGAGCCTCTGGGGCTTTGTGCTCAGGCCCTAAACATCAGTCCTTGAGAGGGAGCTGAAGAAACCTCTCCAGAACTCCAAGTCAGAATCCAACTCCAAAGTTCCATGGACTTTTAATGGGTCCCACTGAGGGACACAACTGAGAAAGTGTCCCCAGGCCCCAGGCAGAGCACTGGAGGCAGTGATGACAGGTGGGGACAAGGAGAAGCCAAGTCTTTGTGTCCTGGGGCACAGCAGGGTCTGTGCCACCAAGGGCTGGGAGGAGACACCCTGTGCTGAGGCACTGGGGTCTCCTAGCACTGCCCCAGCCAGGCTGGGCACTGTCAGCGCCTTGTCCTGCCCTCAGCATCCCCCCCTAGCCCACATCCCAGTGGCCTCAAGGATCTGCTGGAAGGAGTCCCTGGGGAGCCTTGCTCAGCAATTGCTCTGGGGAATCCTTAATGCTCCCTGTAGGGACTGCAGGTTTTTCAAAGGACTTTGGGTTTGGCTTTTGTCTTGCTGTCTCTGAGAGGTTTGTGCAATCATGGCCTCCAATTATCTGCTGTAATTAGTCCCTGGAGAGGCTTTATGAGTAACAACACTCAGTGGGGCTCATTAATGCTTCAAGGTACTTCAGTGTTTTTAAGGTACTTGGTGTTTCCCTTTTGATACAGACTCTGTGAGAGGTTTGTGCAATCATGGCCCCAATTATCTGCTTTAGCGAGTCCCTTGAGAGCTTTGTACTGACACTAAGCGGGGCTCATTAATACTTTGAATTACTCAAGATTTTCAACGTACTTTGGATGTTCCTTTCCACTCTCAATCTCTTAGATGCTTTTTGTGCCATCCTGGCCTCCAGTTCTCTCCTCCATGGAGCCCACGAGGAGCTTGTGTTGGGGATGGACCTCAGTGAGACCCATTCATGCTTTGAGACACTTTTCCTTTGACTTTGACTCCTGGAAAGGTTTATGCTATCTCCCCCGGATCCTGAACTTTCAGGGCTCAGCTCCAAATGAACCACAGGGCTCATTAGGATCAAGCAAATCCTGGCTAACCATGGCTCTGCCTTGATTTCCCTCTGGTCTGGTGCAGTTCATTAGGAATATTTCCTTTTACAGTTATGAAGAAATATGTCAATGAGCTTCTAAGAAATATGTATTCCTTTCTTAAAGGGTGTTCTTTATTGCTGTTCTTATTATACAAGAGGTGGTTGCAGCATTCTGTGATTGATATTGATCCAGGGTCTCTCCTAAGGAGGTCTGGCCAGGTCAGAGAAGTTTTACCTTGATAGCTGACCCAGTGTGGACAACCCTGCCTCACATTCCCCAACCCCGTGTGAGAAACGATTTTCACTTTCAAAAATTTAAATGCTTCATTAAGACCTTATCAAAATACAACAGAAGACTGAATAAAGAAATGAATACAGCACCAGGAGCAAAGGATTCAGTCACCATGTACTTATCTCTAAAATGGATGTTCTGTCTTTTATACCACCAGCCCCTCCCGAAGTCTTGTCAATCAACTCCCTCTTTGCTGTCCAGTGGTGGAGATCACTGTCTTACACCTTAATAGGAGGTCAGGTGCTGCCATAGTAACAAGCCGACCTTCCCAAATGCCCCGACTACTGAGGCCATCCTGTGATAACAATGCAAGGGGGAGGGGAAGGATAAGTATACATCTACAAAATGTCTTTTAACATGTTTAATATTCACCCCTTAATTGTGAGGGTCAACCATAGAATTACTCATCTGTAACAAACCCCCCTTTTCTCTTTCTCTAGTCATTTTACTCGAAAAATTAGGTTAAAATATTTTCTCTCTCTCTTGAATGAGTCATACCAGCCACTGTTGATGTCAGCAAGGACAGTGGGAACAGGAGAAAATAATCTCAGCTTTTCCTTAGATACATGTATTTGGAATGCACAAAAGAGCATCCCAGAAGTCCAGTATGTCATTGACTCCCATCTATTGTGCCTATGTGGCTGCTACCCATAGTTGGTGTATCTTAGGGGTGAGTACAGAGGGCAACTTGGTCCTGCTCTACAGTCTCTGTTGAATTAAAAGACAACTGAGGAATGATAGAGGTCTGGTATGGCCTTTTGTCCCCACCTTACCATGCCTACGGGGTTGCTACCCACAGCAGTGCTATGGAGCTTTCTTGGTAGCAAACAAAGGGGCTAACCTGGTCTTGCCCTCCTTCCTTTGTCTTATTTTCTTAAAGAAGCTGTCCCATTGCATTTTACAGTCCCTTGTGTACTTCCCCTCAACAGATGCTGGTAATTCCCACCCATTAAAACAGGAAGACAGTTCTCAAGTTGGTTGGTGGAAGCTTGACTCTACTTTTTGGGCTTCTTGGTGTTTTTCTGGTTGTCTTTCAGTCTCTGCTTGAAAGTCAATCTTGTTTCACCCAGCCTGGTTGTTACAGTCCATTCTTTGGGTTCTTCTACTGCCCTTTCACTCTGTTGCCATGAGTCCATCCCCACTCTGCAGTTCTCACGGCCGATTTGGTGGTGAGCAGTACCTGAAAGGGACCTTCCCACTGACGACTTAGAGGCTGATCTCTCCATGACTTAATCATCACCCAATTCCCAGGATTAATATTATGGATTCTGAAATCGAGGGTGGTAGTTTGAGGAATTGCCCTTTTATGTCTTAGTCCTTCTAAGGTTTGTGCTGTAGACATCACTTATTTCTTGGCATTGGTTCCCCTTCCTCATAGGTGGCAACCTTCTGAGGTGAGGTCAGAAAGGGTAACCCAAACATCATTTCATAGGGTGAGACACCCAGATCTGACTGGGGTTGGGTTCTAATTCTTAATAAGACCAAAGGGAGACATTTTATCCATGACATTTGGGTTTCAATCATTAGCTTAACTAGAGCTCTTTTAAGAGTTTGATTCATTCTCTCAACCTGACCAGAACTCTGTGGATGCCATGGAGTGTGTAATTCCCATTCACTCCCAGGGCCTGAACAACTTTCTGTAATGGCTTCGATGTGAAATGAGTTCCCCATTCTGAATCAATCCTGTTTGCCATCCCATATTGGGGAATGATTGATTCTAGAAGTGTTTACTCACAACATTGGCATTGGCTTTCACAGTGGGGGCCACCTCTACCCAGTGAGTCATGTGATCCACTATCACTTGCAAAAACTTCCACTGTGGTACCTGGGGAAGCTCAGTAAAGTCTACTTGGATGTTTTGAAAGGGCCTTAAAGCTAGTTCTCGCCTTCCTCTGGGTGTTTTCCTCACGATTTTCTTATTCACTTTTTGACATATCACACACTGTTCAGTTACTTGCTTAGGTATTCTGAAAATTCCTATGCAGCCCCAATCCCTTAGAAACTGGTCACTTAGCACTTGTGTACCCCAATGTCTTGTTCCATGTATGCCTTCTAGCATTTTTTTGGTCAAGGGTTTATTCCACATTTGCCTCCCATCTGCTAATCTCCACTTCCTTTTGTTATCTTTCTTGGCTCCTATTTTAAGGAGTTCTTTCTCTTCTGTCCCACTGAATATGGGGACTTTTTGCATTTCTCCCATGGTTGTTAATACTATTATTAGTTATTCTGTCTTTGATTCAGTTGCATTTTTAGCTTCTAAATTGGCTAAATTGTTCCCTTGCTCTCCTTTTTGATGTCCTTTAACATATATCACCCCTACTTTCTCTGGTAATTGTAAGGTTTCTAACTCTTCTAAAATAAGTTTTTTGTGAATCAGTTCCTTTCCCCTTGATTTTAATAACCTCCTCTCTTCTCAAATTTTTCCGAAGGTATGCACTATTCCGAAAGCGTATTTTCAATCTGTATCTATTATTCCCCTTTTCTGTGCTAATTTTTTCAGAGCTCACTTAAGGGCATAGAACTCACACGATTGGGCTGACCAGTTGGAAGGTAACTTTCTCTTTTCTATGGCCACTAACCCTTCATGCACTATAGTGTACCCCGATATCCTGTGCCCCTTTATTACCCATGAAGATCCATCGAGGTACAATCATTTTCCACCTTGGAGTGGTTGATCTGTTAGGTTCTCTTCTACTCTAGTTTGATGATTTATAACCTCCAGGCAATTATGTATTAGTTTCTCATCTGTTTCTCCATCCAGAAACTGGGCAGGGTTGAGTTGGTTACTCACAATTAGCTCTAAACCATTTTGTATTAAGGTGTCTTCATACTTTAGCTCTCGGGAACCAGTGAGCGATTTCTCAGCCTTTTGGCTCAGTATACTCCTTACTGAGTTTGGTATATATATCTTCAATTTTCCCCCAAAAGTGTAATTTTTTGCTTTCTGCTATGAGTAGGGAAGTCACTGCCACAGCCTGAAGGCAGCTCGGCCACCCCCGGCTGACAGGGTCTAGTAATTCTGATAAATAGGCCACTGGTTTCCTGGATCCTCCCCAGTCCTGGGCTAATATTCCATGTGCTACCCCTTTTTCTATAGCCACAAACAATAGAAGGGTTTGTCTGAGGCAGGAAGACTCAGTGCTTGTGCACTGACTAATTTTTGCTTTAAAGCTTCAAACTTTTGTTCATCACCTTTTCCCCACCTAATCTCTTCTTCAACTAACTTTTCATACAAGAACCAGATGGCCTGCATGTAGCCTTCAATCCATAGCCTACAATATCCCAACAGGCCTAAAAACCTTCTGACTTCCCTCTTAGTTTTTGGTCATGGCAGTGAGACTATCCCCATAATTCTCTCAGGGTTCAGCTGCCAGTTCCCTTGACAAATCATGTCCTAGGAATTTTACTTCCTACTCTACAAATTGTAGTTTCCCTTTTGATACCAAAGTCCTTGATCCCCCAGAAAATTTAACAATACTATAGTGGATTCCCAAATTTTTTTTTCTTCCTGTCCCAAGAAAAGCAAATAATTTACATATTGGATGAGCTTTAACTCAGGTTCAATGGAAAAGAGTTGTAGTTCTTCTCTCAAGGCTTGACTGAAGAGGTTTGGGAATTCAGAAACCCCTTGGGGTAAACTTGTCCACCAAACCTCTTGCTTCCTCCCAGAATTGGGGTCCTTCCATTCAAAGGTAAATATATCCCACTTTCCTCTGCCGGTGAGCACACCCAAAAAGCATCTTTTAGGTCTATCACACTAAACCACTGGGATGTTACTCAGTACGGTAGAGAGGTTAGGCACTACTGGGTACCGATTCACTGTTCTTTTGTTCACTTCTCTCAAATCTTGAACAAGCCTGTAAGTCCCATCTGACTTCTTTACTGGTAATATGGGTGTATTATGGGGGGACATCCATGGTTCTAAGGTCCTGTCCTCAAGTAAGTCCTGGATCAGTGGCTGCAGCGCTCATCTCCCCTCCAGGGAGAGTGGATATTGTCATACCCGAACTGGATGGTTCTCATTAACTATTCTATTACTATAGGTTTCATGTTCAATTTACCTCGTTCTTTTGGTTTTGCCCAGAATTCATCTCATGAATTTTGTCCTCATCTTCTTCCCTTAATTGGAGAAGTCTAACTACCATTTTCCCTTCCTCTGGAAGCACGCCAATGTCAAACTGCACCTGTAA
Source organism: Melospiza georgiana (assembly GCF_028018845.1). Taxonomy (NCBI): domain Eukaryota; kingdom Metazoa; phylum Chordata; class Aves; order Passeriformes; family Passerellidae; genus Melospiza; species Melospiza georgiana. Next base: position 20,278,171 of record NC_080441.1, on the reverse strand, counting down.
ATCCCGTCCTGATAAATTTCACCCTGCTTCTGGAATTAACAGAATATCCCCAATTCCTATTTTGTTTGTTCCTTCAAACTTTATTTGCTTTATAACTGAGGCTTTGAACCCTTCCCCTTTAGCACCTGCTACTTGCACAGTATCTTGACCTTTTTTGCACCCCTTTGGGATTCTACAAACACAAGTTCTTTCAGCCCCTGTGTCTACTAAGAATTCAAATGCTTCCTCCTGGGATCTATTTTTGAAGTTATCAAGGGCTCCTGATGGTATCCTGTCCCCAGGAGGTAGAGCCCCTGCCACCCCTAATCTTCCGCTTCTCCTTTTTTCTCAGTCTCATAGATCCTCAGCTCCTTTTCCCTCTGGGGGAAATCTTTCTGATATGCCCTCTCTCTTTACAGTAAAATCAAACTGGTCCTGGGTTCCCTTATTTCCCAAATTCTCCTTTTTGTGCCCAGTCCCAAGGAGCTGCATCCCCCCTCCATCCATCTTCCCGCACTTGGAATCCCCCTCCCTTACCTGGGTAGTTCTTTATGTTCTGGTTTCCTTCCCTAATGGCAGTTACCATTACCTTGGCTTTTGCCTTGGCCTTCTCTTAGTCCCTCTTTACATACTCCTTCTGTGCTTCTCTTAAAAGATCCTCTAATCTCCTTTCTTGCCAACTATCGAGCTTTTCTAGCTTCTCCATATATCTGGCCAGGCGTGAGTGACAAAATTTATCTTTAGTAAAATCTGTCCGGCCATTGTGTCAGGGTCAACTCCTGAATATTGCCTCATTTTTTTCCTCAACCTTTCTAACCACTCTCTTGGGATTTCTTCCCTCTTTTTCTGCTCATCGAAAGCCTTATGGGCATTTTGATTACATGGAGCCGCCTCTTTGATGCCTTTTGCAATCAATGTTCTGCATTCCTCCATGTCTTGCCTTCCCCCAGTGCTGTTGTGGTCGCTGGTGGGGTGCACTATGGGCATTTTCAGATCACCAGGAGGTCCTTGCACATGCTCCCTTTCCCATATCCATATCTCAGCTGCATGGATCATCTGTCTTTCGTCTGGTGTGAATGGTCATTATTGATCGCATCTCTTCCCATGCATAAATATTGGGCCCCAGAAACTGATCTAACTTTTCCACTAATCCAATGAGGTCCTCTAGTAATCCTTTCTATTATTTCTTGAACATTCTCACATCAGAAGAACTGAGAGGCACGGTTACAAATGTAATTCCTCCCTGCACCTCACACAGTGGTACTTCCCTCAGAGGATACAATCCCACTGCTTCGTTCCCATACACTGATCTGCTTTCCTCTCATTGTGCCACCCTGTTTGTGGTGTTTTGACTAGGCCCATCAGGGGGTAGGGGAAGTGCATCTGGGGCTATTGGAGGTGGAGGGGGTAAGTGTTCTAATGGGTCCCATTCTTTATTTTCTGATACCTTAAACATGTTCACCTTTGAGGGTGAGGTCTCCCTCCCACAGCAGGCAGTGTAGTCACTCTCTTCCTGACTGAATGGTTTCTTAGCTCTTACATGGATGTTTAAAGCCTGACGCATCCATCCTTCATCTGACCCATACCTCGGCCAGTATACATGATTGCTCCTAATTTCCCTTCTGGTCCATTCTACCATGCACTAGTGAATCATTTTTAGCTCATCCTTATCTCTGATATTTGGGTCATTTTCCACCGGGCTAGTTTCCTTCCCAGTGGGCTATCTGGGGGTGTAACTATTGATACCTCTTCAATTTCTACTCCTCCCCTTGGGGATTCCCTATTTGCCCACAGTCCCATCCTGACCAGCCAATCACAGGCCCTCCTCTGACAGAGCCCACCTTTCCAACCACAGGCCCTCCGGACAGAGCCTGCCTCTCTCAGAAGGGAAAAGGAAAGGGGGAGTGGGAAAAAAAGAAACAAGGAAAGAGAAGGATAGGGAAGAGAGAGAAAAAAAACCAAAAAAACTGTACTGCTTTTTGAAAAGTAAAAATAAAAAACCTCACGATCTAAGGGCTTCTGTATCACCGGATTGGTCCCTGCCCTTCCTCTCCTCCTCATTCAATGCTCTGGTCCCACGGTCACACTCTGCTCCCTGTGCTGCCTGGCTCAGCTCGGCTATGACCTGCCCCTGGCCCAATTTCCCTCAGCAGCTGCAGTCCCACCCCTGGCCTGACCTGCTCAGCTTTGGTGGCTCCACCTGCCTTGATTTGACTCAGCAGTTTCCATCCCACTTCTAACCCAACTTGGTTCAGCTTCAGTGGTTTCTCCACCCCAATTCAACTCGGAGGCTCTGCCCGCCCCAGTTTGGCTCAGCAGCTGCAGTCCTGCCCCTGGCCTGACTCAGCTCAGCCTCAGCAGCTCAGACTGCCCTGATTTGGCTCGGCTCAGCAGCCAGCCCAGCCTGACCCCCTCAGTTTGGCAGCTCTGCCCTGACGCAACTTGGCTTGGCGGCCGGACTGCCCCAACCCCTTAGGCTCGGCAGCACACGAACTGCTGGGTGACCCACTGCAGCAAACCCCTCGGTGGCCACCCCACTTCCAGCCTGGCTTCAGCTGGAAATTACAGTGCTGGCTGCGCCCCAGAGGCTGCCCCTGCTCTGAACACTGCACGAGCCACCGCGCCATGTGGAGCCTATAGGTGGCCATTGAATCTTAGTATATATTGTATAGGTGGCCTTTGAGTCCTAGTAAAATATATGTATTGCATAAGTGGCCTATGAGTCTCGGTAAAATATATGTATTGTATAAGTGGCCTTGCCCCGATCCTAGTTGTTCTAGATGAGCTGCAGCTGTGATGTCCGTAATTGGGCGGCAGCTGTGGCTAATGAAGATAACTGGGATAAAAGGGGGTGAGTTGGCTGGTCAGGGAGAGCCTTGGAGGAGCACTGATGAGGAAGCAGGAACAACACTGCTGTGTAGAGCTGCTTGTGAGAAAACCTCCCAGAAGGTGTGGGACTCTAGAAATATGGTAACAACAGAGCTCACCAGCTCCCTTGGTGTGTGTTGGCTGGGAATCCCGCTGTCCCATCCAGGCAAAAACAGGGTTTCCGCCATGGGTGAACCCAGTTCCCAAGTCCCCACTAACCCTTCAATCCTACATGTCCCACCGGCCATGGGGTCCTTGTCTATGGGATCCCTGCTCTCCTCCCCCGCCATGCGTTCCACTGTTCCTTTTTCCTCTCTACCATCCAATATCCTGACACTTCAAGAGACCGGGATGCATCCAGTATATTACTAATGTGAAGCTCACTTTCATACACTGGAATTACAGAGTCACAATCTGGCCAAAAATAGTTATGTGGGTGGTGCTCACTCCCCTTCTCCTCTTTTCTTTATCCCAAAGTCTCCTGGTGTCTTTGGGCTTCCAACCTGCAACCATTGGTGGAACTGGGAGAGTCCGATAGACTCTGCCAAATCTGTGGCAGGGGGTGCCCCTTTTGAAAACTCCTAAGGACACCAGGTGTATTTTCCAGACGAGTCCCCATTTGTGAGAAATGATGCTCACTTCCAAAAATTTAAAAGGATTATTAAAACCGTATCAAATGTACAACAGAAGACTGAACACAGAAAATATTACGGCACAGGGAGCAAAGGATTTTTTTCAGCCATGTGCTCATCCACACAATGGAGGTTTCGCCTTTTAACCCTTTAGCCCCTCTCAAAAGCTTGTTAATCAACTCTTTCTTCACTGTCCAGTGGTAGAAGTCATTTCCTTACATCTTGATTGGGGGTCAGGTGCTGCCATAGTAAAAAGCCAACCCTCCCAAATACCCCAACTACCAGGAAACAACAAAACAATGGGGGAGTAAAACATAACTATAAAACTATGAAACTTGTCTTAGGATATCCATAATATGTGCCTTTTAATTGTGAGACTCAACCACCGCATTACTCATCTATATCACAATTATTTCAAAACTGCTTCCTGTTCCACCCTGACTGTCCCTGCAGAGGAACAGGCCATCTTTCATGCACTTCTGCAAGCTCAGGCTTCTCATTTCATGAGGAATTTGGCATGGAAATGGCCATATTAAGATGGAGAAAAGAAGAAGAAATGGATTAGAAATTCTTAGAAAAAATTACCCTTCTTACAGGCAAATTTCACCAAGTCATTCCCTGCATTTCTCCTTTCCGGATTCTTTCAGTCTTCTACTCTGGGAGATGCAGCTTGTTCTGCTGCTTATCATGAACTGATTGTTTTCATGCTCTTGATTTATACCAGCACAAGAGATGTAGAATCATCTAAACTGAAAACAGAAAGAAACTGCCTCTGGCAACCAATTTTAATGTTCTAGATCACTTTCCAGGTGCCTATGGAGACGCGTGAATGATTATCACACAACTCTCCATTTCTGGCTGCAACTTCTGGAAATACTCTGAATTCAGTCAGGGTTGCGTTCCCCAATGAGTCCTGGTACCACCTCCTGTTTTCCAAGGTTGGAACAGTCACAATGAAAACCTCACCAATGGGACAACTCCCCAGTCCACCAGGAAAAGAAAGGAAAAGCTGTCAAGTTCTCCAAACCTTTGTCCTGCTTTGCTGCAACAGTCCTGCTGCAGGCACATTGTGGAAAGCCAAGATAAGCTGCAGTTGGTGGCACATCTTGACAGGAGCTTGACCTCATTCTCCAGGAAAGGTTCTTGGAAAGGGCAGACAGGACTGTGGAGAAGATTCCTGGAAAACTGAACCAGCTTTCCAGAAGTGAAATGAAAATGGAAAGAAACCATCTGAAATGTTTATCTCTATTTATTTCTATGCTCCCCTTTTCCTTCTTGCACTACTTCTCCATGCCATGAGTTCCAAATGGATCTCACCTCACAGATCGATGACATAGTGAGTTTTAGACACTCTAAAATACCATGAGTTGCACACAGTTTGCCTTCCCCTGTTTTTGTTGGAAAGCAATGCTGGAGCCATCAGTGCAGTGCTTGGGTCGGGCACGAATCCTGCAGGCAGAGAATGTGCCCCGGCAGTGTGTGACCCTCAGCAGGGACAATGCTCAGCAATCCTGCAGGCAGGGAATGTGCCCTGGCAGTGTGTGACCCTCAGCAGGGACAATGCTCAGCAATCCTGCAGGCAGGGAATGTGCCCCGGCAGTGTGTGACCCTCAGCAGGGACAATGCTCAGCAATCCTGCAGGCAGGGAATGTGCCCCGGCAGTGTGTGACCCTCAGCAGGGACAATGCTCAGCAGCGTTGCTGTGCTTGGTCTCCATGGAACCATGCCAGGAGCAGCTGCTGAGCTCAGAAGCCATTGCAGCCCCCGCCCTGCTCCAGAGCCCCTTGGCAGGGTGGGCTCCTGCCCTGGCTCTGTGTGCCAGGAGCCGGCAGTGCTGGGTGCAGGGAGCCCAGGGAGGGCACAGAAACGCTGGGTGAGAAATGCTGGGGCACAGCGAGATGGGCGAGTGCAGCCCTCCAGGGCAGAGGAGCAGCATGCCCAGGGGGCACAGCCTGCAGGACAGATGGCCAAGGGGAGAAAACAACAAACTGCTCAGGAGGGTGGAGAACAAACTTTTAGTTGCAAACTTCAGAGAATGAGGTACTTGGGAAATCTTAAACTACATGGAATTACAGTAAATCACTTGACAAAGCACTGATTGAGCACACTCTAACCTGTCCAACTTCAAGTCATGTATATTTTGAGAAGAGGAAGTCAGGAGGAGAGGGAGGGAGACCCACAATCAGCCTTGGATCCAGTGCCATCTCAGCTGCTGTGAGCTCTGGAGCCGTGGGACGTGTCAGTGTCACATCCGTGTCACAGCCTGACCTGCTCTTGTCCCTCTCCCAGGTGGGATTTTCGGGGTGCCAGGGGCTTGGCAGCCACTTTGGGGCTGCACCAGAGGCTGCAGTGGCTGGGGTGGGGCAGTGACCACCCCACCTATGCAGAACTCTCCCTGCCCCAAACACACGCTGGAGATGTCTGGGGCCGTTCATCATTTCTCTGCTCTCCAGCACCAAGGCAACGGACTCTGGCTACAGCTCTGAGCTCATGCCCAAGGCAACCACCCCTGGCAATGGGGCTCCATGGAGCTGCTCTCAGGAAACCCCCAAGAGCTGGGGAGTGCCCAAAAACTGCCTAAGAAACATGAGAGACCTCAAAATATCTTCAGAAATGTGGATTATTCAAGAACTCATTCAGTAATGGGCTCCCCCTCCCTTCATCATCCCCAAACTTTGGCTGTCTCATTCCAGACCCCAGCCCTCCTCCCCAATCCCAACCCCAACCCATCCCACCCCTCCTGGACATCAAGACCCCCTTCTCAAGCTGTACTTCCCCAATTTTCTACCTCCCAAACCCCCTCTCACCCATCCTACCCCACCCAGTGCCCATCTCACCCCTCCTGATTTGCATCACACTTCATGCAATCCCCTTCCAACGCCGTTCCACTGTGGAATTGAGGAATTCTGGGGTTGGAGTGAGTAGTTTCAGTGCTACTGAGCGGACACATTGAACCCTCTTGTCTCTTTGAGTGCCAAGAGGGGGAGAAAACTAAAGCAAATACCCCCAAAACCCCCAAATTCTCCCAATTGTTTCCCTGAATCCCAGATTCCTCTGAAACACAAGTAAAAAGTGAGGCTTTAGATGCCTTTGATGAATGTATTGATTTTTACCCCAATTTTCTCTTATTTAAAGGGATGAAGATGAATCCAAAGAAAATTAGGGCCAAAACAAAATAACCAGCGCAGTGTCTTCCCAACATGGATCACCGGGAATGTGGGTCACCAGGTCTCTCACCAATGTGGGTCCTCCCATGGGGAAGAAGTTGGGGCAGTGCATGAAGCTCTTTTGAAGTCAGGGCATTCACAGGGCTTCCCTTACTGGTGCCTCTGTTGGTGTCTGGTCAAGGCAGAGCTCTGGGTGAAGCTCTTCCCACACTGGGGACACTCGTAGGGCCTCTCCCCGTTGTGGATGCGTTGGTGCCTGATGAGTTCTGAGCTGCAGCTGAAGCCCTTCCCACATTCTCCACACTTGTAGGGCCATTCCCCGGTGTGGATCATCTGTGGCTGATCAGGTTGAATCTCTTCCTGGAGCTCTTCCCACACTCCCCATTTTAATTCTGCACCGTGGCACTGCTCAAAACAGCCTCTGCCATGACGTTCTGCTGCAGAGATTTGTCCTACCTGGTCTCCATCCTCAGCTCTTTCTCTGGGGTAGGAAGGAGAAAGAGAGGATTGGATTTGCCTCCGTGCCAGAGGCAAGGCGAAGGAGATCCCCCCAGTGCATCCCCGGCAGGATGGGATTGGCACCAGGATCGTCCTGCAGCCGGGGGCCATGCTGGGCTGGGAGATGGAGCAGGAGAGAGGGGGAAAGGGGCACTGACTTCCTCCTCACCTGCCTGGGTGTCCCAGGGCATCTTCCTCTTGCTTGCCGCCTTCTCCTCCTCCATCTGGCCAAGGTTTGGGAATGGGAAATCCTGGCTGGGGAAAAACAAGTTGTGAATGCCTTGGGTTGGGGATTCCTCCCACCCAAGTCCATCTCTAGAAGTCACCTGATGTCCATGAAAACCTCCAAAAATCAAGACTGAATCAAAAAAAGCCACCAGGAGTTTCCCATTTCCAGTCCCATCCCTCTGGGGTTCTGGTGGTCCCCCACCTCAGGGATGCTGGGAATCCCATGGGCACTGGGGATCCCCCCTCTCCAGTGTCCTGCTTAGGGATGCTGGGGGGTTTCAGGGTCCCCCTCTCCAACCTCCCCCTGGTCTAGCCACTTGGGGCTCCCCCCTCTTCCCACCACTCTCTCCTGGTTTATGGCAAATTTGGGAGAAAATCTCCAAAAGATTTTCCTCTAGAAAGCAAATTCAAGCGGCCCCTCCCCCAACCAGATCAAGAAAATATTTTCTCAGAGAAAAGAGGAAAAAAACTGTTTATTTTACAAGCAAAGCATTCACCAGCAGAAAAAATTAACATTAAACAATAAAACCTCTTGCCGCTCCAAAAGAGATGACAAACTCAGAAAGTCCCTCTGTGGGCAGTAGCTCAGCTCACTCAGTCTCTTATCAGTCTCTTATCAGTCCCTCTGGCGCTGGAAATGCCACAGCCCAGGCTCGGCCAGGTGGGCCACAGGTGGGAGCTGCCGGTGGTGTTCTGGGTGTTCAGTCCAGAGCAGGTTTAAACAGATCCAAAGAAAAAGAAAAATCTAAGTCCAGGGAACTTCTCTGCCTCAGCGAGCTAAAAACTAACTAAAAGCAAAGGAGAGTTCTGTCCCACTGTCTGTCCATCCACAGACAACTGATAGGTTAGGTTTTAAGTTTTTCTGTTCTGTTTTGATGTGCAGCTTTTAGCTTTATATTAAGTGTTACAGGGAGCTTTTCTTAGGGTGGTGAAGACAAAACAATCCTGGGGACTCAAGGAAAATCTCATCAAACTTCAGGCCCAAAGCATAAACAACGTGGATAGAGGAGTGCAGGCAAGCAAGCAAGGAGGATAAAACTTTGTAATTTGAAGCTATTAACTCCTATATGTAAATGGACTAAAACTTATAAATATGTGAGATCTCATGACCAAGCCCTCTTTTGCTCCCATCTTGGAGCCATCCAGGCAGAGCCACAACTGAGCCTCCTTTGCTGCCTGAGTGTGGCCTTTGAAGACACTTCAAAGCAAATCCACTTTACTCCTCTTAGCTCTGTCTGGGCTCTGTTCCAGCTCCTTAAGGCATCACAACACTCCAGGAGCCAGAATGTAGAGGAGTGAGTGCAGTGTATGAAAACAAACTGCTGCTTCTCCCTCCTCCCCTTCGCCCTCAGAACCAGCCTTAAAGGTGCAGAACTCATTTCTGGGCTAAATGGACCGATGGGGGTACGAGCACCATGAAGTCACCCCAGGACACGCCCCTGTCAGGGTCAGGGGGTTCCGTCCCCGCCTCATCTCCAGGCTGCCGGGGGTCCCCCAGCTCCGGTATTGCCCTTTCCCCTCTCCCTGCCCTGGGGGTCCCCCGTTCCACAGCCCCGGCTCTCACGGGGATCCCCAAAACCAATGTTCCGCCCCGTCAGTACTGGGCCATCCCCACGTGGACCACCGGGACCCTCCCAAGGGGCGATCGCGGCTCCTCTGCCCCCGAAAAAGCTCCTCTTAGGGAGCCCGGAGATATCCGGGGCTCGAGTCCAGGATCTGCCGGCTCCGCACACTCTCCAAAAAATCCTCCCGGAGACCCCTGGCTGGAGCCGGGGCAAGCTCAGCCTCCGCCCTCCCCTGCGGCTTGGGGCTGGGGGCGATGCTCCTGGGGCAGGGGGTGCTGCAGGCTCAGCGTGTGGGCGCTGCGAGCACCACAATTCTCCTGCTCCTGCTCCTGCTCCTCCTCTCCCTCCTCTTCCTGATCCTTGTCCTAATCATCATCCATGGCCTCCTCCACATCCTCCACGTACTCGTCCTTGTCCTTGTTCTCCTCCTCCTCATCCTCATCCTTGTCCTCTTCCTCATCCTTATCCTCCTCATCCTCGTCCTCATCGTCCTTCTCCTCCTCTTCCTTATCCTCGTCCTCCTCCTCCTCCACTTCCTCGTCCCCCTCCCCCTCGTCCTCTTCCTCCTCTTCCACCTCTTCATCTTGCTCCTCCTCCTCCTTATCCTCTTCCTCCTCCTCTTCCTCCTCCTTCTCCTCCTCACCGTCCTTGTCCTCCCCCTCATCCTCCTCTTCCTCATCCTCTTTGTCCTCCTCCTCCTCACCCTCCTCCTCTTCCTCCTTGTCCTCTGCCTCCTCCTCATCCTCCTCGTCTCCCTCGGCCTTGTCCTCATCCTCCTCTTCCTCCTCTTTGTCCTCGTCCTTGTCCTCCCCCGTCGTTGTCGTCCTCCTCCTCCTCCTCATCGTCTTTTTCCTCATCCTCTTCCCCCTCCTTATCCTCCTCATCCTCCTCCTGGTCCTTATCCTCCTCATCCTCCTCCTCATCCTCTTAGTCCTCCTCCTCTTCGTCCTTCCCCTCTTCCGCATCCTTCTCCATCTCCTCCTCCTCCTCCTTGTTCTCCTCCTCCCCCTTCGCCTCCTCCTCCTCTTCCTTGTCCTCACCCTTGTCCTCCTTGTCCTCATCCTCCTCTTCCTCTGCTTCCTTGTCCTCGTCCCCCTCCTCATCCTCATCTTCCTTTTCCTCCTCCTCATCCTCGTCTTCCTCCTCCTCCTCTTCCTCGTCCTCCTCCTCCTCATCCTCCTTTTCCTCCTCCTCCTCCTCCTCCTTATCCTCGTCCTCCTCATCCTCCTCGTCCCTGTCCTCCTCCTCCTTCTCCTCCTCATCTTCCTCCTCATCCTCCTTGTCCTTCTCCTAATAGTCCTTCTCCTCGTTTTCCTTGTCCTCCTTGTCCTCCTCATACTCGTCCTCCTCCCCCTCTTCCTCCTCTTCCTCCTCCTCCTCCTTGTCCTCATCATTGTCCTCATCATCTTTCTCCTCCTAGTCCTCCTCCTCCTCTTTTTCCTCCTCTTCCTCCTCTTCCTCCTTTTCCTCCTCTTCATCCTTGGTTCCCATGATGCCCTGCTGTGTCACCTTGTCCTCATCATCATCCTCCTCCTCCCCCTTCTCCTTGTCCTTCTTATCCTCCTCATCGTCATCCTCATCCTCCTCCTCCTCCTCCTCCTCCTCCTCCTCCTCCTATTCCTCCTCCTTCTCGTCCTCTTCCTCCTCATCCTCCCCCTCTTCCTCCTCCTCATTCTCTTCCTCCTTCTCATCATCCTCATCATCCTTTTCGTCCTCATCCACATCCTGCTCCTCATTCACCTCCTCCACATCCTCGTCCTTGTCCTCGTCACTCTCCTCCTCCATGTCCATGTCCTTGTTCTCCTCCTCTTGCTCGTCCTCTTTCTTCTCATCCTCATCCTCCTAGTCTTCATCCTCTTTCTCATCCTCCTATTGACAGCACTGGAGATTTTCCCCTCCTTCTTTTCTGTGCAAGGTTGAAGCCCAGCTTCCCTTTTCTTCTGGTGCTTAATTCTCTCCTGAACTGAGGATGTCAAACACACCAGGAGCAGAAAAATCCTCATTCCCTTTTTGCTTGTGGCTGTAGCCTGGAACATTCATTCCACAACAAAATCTTTCTGACAGGACTGCTGAATGACACTGGGAGGAGGTTTGTGAGAAAGGGAGGAAATTGTATTTTGAAACTAAATCAAGTCACAAAATTATTTCTTTCTGTCCCATTCATTTTCAGTCAGTTCCAGTTCTGTTTTTCAGAGTGCCACCTTCTCAGCTGATTGTGTTAGTGCCCTCCTTTCTCTCCTGCTTTTCTTTGCCTGCTCTGTTTCTCTCTCAGTGTCTCCCTTGACCCAGGGCAGCTCCCACCAAAGACCCTGTCCTGAATTAATTCCCAATCCACGAGCTACAACAACCATGTGTGAAGTTATGAAGGCTGGCAGTGAAATGTCACTGTAAATTTTTGCTCCACTTGGCTTTTATCTCCTTTTAAGGTCTTTGCCTCCCTGGGGAGGAACATCTTTTCCTGGCTGGGAACTGGAATTCCAGTCCCTGGGAGTGTGTGCCATGGATCCCAGAGGGACATTCCCAAGGTTCCCAGGGTGCTGCTCCTGCCGTGCCTCCCAAGGAGCTGTGCAGGGCCAGGGCACAAGGTCCAGCGGCTCTTTTGGTTCTGCAGTGCCACAAGGGCCCCTGGTTCCATGAGTTTCCCTACTGCCAAGAGCAGTTCCTTGGTTCCCATGATGCCCTGCTGTGTCGCCATGGATATTTGGTGCCATGAAGTTCTTCAGTGTCACAATGGCCTCCTTCACTCCATGAGCTTCCACAGTGTCAAAATGGACTCCCTGGATGGGCAGTGCCACCATGGACCATTGGCTCCATGCAGACCCGCTGAGTCACCATGGACTCCTTGGTTCCATGAGGTTCTGGGGGTGTCTCCATGGTCTCCTTGGATCCACAATGTGTGACACTTGGTCCAGTGTCACAATGGACCACTGGATCCACGTGGCCCTGCTGTGTCACCATGGGCTCTTGGTTCCATGGCACTCCAGGGTCATAACTGACTCCTTGCTTCCACGTCACCCCTCAGTTCCAAAATGGTCCCTTCATTCCATGAGGAAGACAAAAGTTTTGTAGAAACATTGAGCAAATCTTGCTTAACACAGCTGGGAATATCTGTTTGCATTCAAGAGAGAGGCTAAAGGTGAGGATGGCACCAGCAGGTTCCATCTGCAACAGAGGTCCAGGGAAAGGACAGGGATAGAGAATTCAGCAGAGAGACTCAGAGAATTCTGCTTCCAGAGATTATTTCTGCTCACACTGTCCCTTGGAGAAAGGTGACACCATTCCAGGCAGCCTGGACTGAGCAGGTGTTTCCTGAGTGGGGTTTGCTGTTCAGGAAACTCACCCAGGCTTTTCCATTCCATCCTTCCACACATGAAAACTTCTCCTGGCCCCATGTGCAGGCAGAGCCCTGAGGAGAGCAGGTAGGACATGGTGCAATGGGCTGGGACATGGAGTTGCAGAGCTCAGGGGACAAGGTTCTGCTGCAGGGCACAGGGATGTCAGTCCCAGGTGGGCCATGTCAGACATGGTGAGGCTGGGGGTGAGGAGCAGCTTGTCCAAATAGGGTCAGCCCTCAAGGGGCTCATTCTTCTCTGTGCCCAGACCCCCTAAGGAGACATTCAGCATCAAGGGCACCTGGGGAATGCTTCTATCAGCTCTTCTCTGATCTGGAAAATAAAAATACACACTTGATTAATAAAAATGTCATGAGGTGCACTTTGAAATCTTCCTCCTGAACAAAACAACAAACTGACTCCAATCAGCTGCACAAGCCCTGGAGATGTGAAGACCACTGAAGGTCCGAGGGTTTTTTCTATTTTATTGAGCCCCACAGTGATTTAGGGGCTGAGTCCAGGACCCTCAGGCACTCAAAGAAGGCTGAAGAAGCTGCCCGAGTCCCCTGGAGCATCACTGGGCACCAGTGAGGGCAGGGACTGCTGAGAGCAGATCCTTGAGGCCAGGATTGCAGGGAGCCAAAGGCTCTGAGCAGGGAACTGCAATGCTGAGCAAGGCCTGGGCTGGCTGGGGGAAGCAGAAAGGCCAAGCCCTGAGCCCAGCCTGGGACAGCAGGGCCTGTCCCTCATGGGTGGCTTGGGGCTGTTTGTGGGGCAGTGGGATGTGAGGGGCAGCAAGGACAAATTTCATAAACTTGTGTGACACTGCAGATCCCCATGGAACCAAGGGGCCAGTGGGACACTGTGGGGCCTCATGGAAAAAAGAGGCCATTGTGAGCCTGCAGGGCTGGAACACCCCAGAACACTGAAATGCTGGGGGTAACCAAAGCTTCCTTTCCTTGAGTTCAGTGCACAGGAGAAACACCAAGCAGATATTCTCAATATGGCAAGATGCAAAGAACCTTCTTGGTAGGAAGGGACCCTAAAGGATCAAGTACACCTCTTAAGAGAATGGCCCATACAGGGATTGAACCCACAGCCTCAGTGATACCAGCACCACGTTCAAACCAGCTGAGCTAAGAGGGCAAAATTATACAAAATTTTACTGACAAAATATAGACAATCATGGAACTTTTGCAAAGGGTTTAATACAACACCCACTTCAACATAAAATCCTTATCATAGCATTTACTTGATTAACCTAGGCCATTTTACTCAAAAACCTTTATCCCTTACAATATTAAGCGATCCAAAATTGTTCCAGGTAAGTAGGATTAGAAAGAGAAGAAACAGAGAACATTAGAAAGAGAGAAGATCTATAGAAAGACACACACAAAGGTACCAACTGCTCAGGTTCCACCATCACCAACAGAGAAACTCCAGGAGAAGGCAGGATCCAGACCCTGGGCTGGCCTCGTGCTCTGGCTTTTAACGCCCTAGGCCTTCATGGGCCCGCCCCTGGGGTGGGACTGCCAGTTGCTTGTCCAATAAGAATCAGGGTAGGCACTAGCCGCTAGTGTGTGATTGATTGACAGCTCAGCCAGTCAGAGCTGGATTAGCACGGCCCCCTGCTATGTGATTGACAGCTCTGCCAGGCCAGGGCTGGGGGCAGGGCTCTGTCCCACCACAAACCAAGGCCTGACCAGGCCCTGGCCCCACACAGGCATTCCGAGCATGCCAAGGTGTCTCGGGACATCAATCGCATCCAGCCTCTGACAGCCACCACAGTGACACTACGGAACCTCATGGAACCAAGGGGCCATGGTGACACTGTGGTGCCTCATGGAATCAAGGAGACCATTTTGAAACTCGGGGTCCCCAAGGAACCAAGGGTCCATGGTGACCTTGTGCAGCCCGTAATGTCACAGAGGAGCCCCTGTGACACAGCAAGGGTGCATGGAGCCGAGGGGCCATGGTGACACATCATGGCTTTGTGGAACCATGAAGCCATTGTGACATTGCAAGGCCTCATGGGAGCACAGGGCCATTGTGACACTACAGAAGCAAGGGGAACATTGTGACACTCCAGGGCCTCATGGAACCAAGGACACCATTGGGACACTGTGGGGTCCCATGAAACCAAGGGAACATGGAAAAGGTCTGGCTGGCTGGGCCTCCTGGGGACCACGTTACAGGTCCAGCTGACCTTGGCACATCGAGGGCTGCTCCTCATCTGCCCCTGAAGCACTGGGACTCTGGGCTTTCCTTCCTATGGGAGAGAACTGTCCTGATCCTCCTCCAGGGGCCTATGGCCAAAACTGAGATTCCTCCTCCAAATTTCCATATACGCACAGATTGTTCTCAGATGAAATCTGCCAGGACAGACAGATCTGGCTGCCTTGGCTACCTGGGGGCCACCTCTCATCTGCCTTTGAAACCCTGGGACCATGTGTTTTTCTTTCCTATGGGAGAAAACCGTCCATCTCAACCAGGCACCCATGGCCAAAATTGGGCAACTGTCTCTAGAATTCCTTATATCCAAGGATAGCTCCCAGATAAAAGCTGCCAGGAATGACAAGTCTGGCTGGCCTTGCCTTCCTGACGGCTGGCACTCATGTGCCTCTGAAACACTGAGGCTCTGTGCTTTCCTTCCTATGGAAAAGAACTGTCCTTCTTATCTAGGCAGAAATGGTCAAAATTGGGGTTCCACCTCCCAAATTCCCTATTATCAAAGGGTTGCTTTCAGACAAAAGCTGCCAGGTCAGAGAGGTCTGGCTGGCCTAGGCCTCTGATGGCCCCCATTCATCTGCCCCTGAAACACCACTGGTGTTCTGTGCTTTCCTTCCTATGGAAAAGAACCATCCTTCTCCTCCAGTGTCCATGTCTGAAATTGGGATTCCACCTCTGAAATTCTGTTACCTTTCATCCACTCCTGAAACAGCGGGCCTCTGTTCATTCCCTCCTATGGAAAAGAACCAGATTTCATGTCCAGGGGCCATGGCCAAAATTAGAATTTGGCCTCCCAAATTCCATATATCCAAGGATTGCTCCCAGACAAAAGTAGCCAGGAAAGACAGGTCAGGCTGGCCCTGTCCTCTGGTGATTTTCTTAGACTATGAGCTGAATGTTTTCATTTGAAAACACCTTGGAGAGTGCCCAGAGATCTCCCAAGGATGGGTTTGGAGCCCTTGTGTCACAGACATTTCTTCACAGAAATCCTTTCTTTCGGATTTCTGTGTCTTCTGGAGGCCAGAGGCCTCAGAAGGGAAGGTAAACAATTATTATCAGCTGCTGTGAAATGTAATGGGATGCACCTTGATTGGCTCATTTTCTATGTTTATAATTAAGGGCCAATCACCAGTGCAAGCTAGGGGACTGAGTCCCTGGAGATAACTTTGTTATAGATTCTTTCTAGCTATTCTTAGCCTAGCCTAGCTGCTCTGCAAACCTCACTCTTTACTCTATTAGCATAGTCATAATGTATTATATATAATGTCTTAATAAATCAAGCCTTCTGATTCAAGAAACAAGATTCACCGTCTCTCTCTCACCAGCTGCGACCCACTCAGGCGCAGTAATACCCTTGGACACATGACCACTACATAAGGACAAAGGAGCTCTGTGCTCTGTGCTGTTGTGGTGGTTTTGCATCATGGAAGTGATGTTCTAAGAGAACCTGCTAGCAGTTTCCTCCATGTCTTGCAAAAGAACCATCAGTAATTAGCTGTGAGAATTGACAGTCTATTAAACCAGTAAGAAAACTGTACACACCTCTGTGAAGACACATGTGAAAGGTGAAAAAGCCTGGGAGGGTCTCTTTCCCTTCTGGCTGGCAAAGAGGTAACAAGGCCAGCCCATCTCCCCATCTCAGCCAGGGCAGGCCGTGTGGGTTCTCTGCTTGATTGTTCTTAGAAGGCTAATTTATAATTTTATGATGCTATAATATATTAAAGAATACTATACTATACCAAAGAATACAGTGAAGCCCCAAAACAGATAGCCTTCAAGAAATAATGAGTTAAAACATAGAATGTGAGGCATTTGAAGAAAGCATAGCATTAGGAAACACATAAAGCAATAAATCAGCTAAAGCATGAAACACAATGACAGGAAAGAGAGATAGGGATAGGGGAACTGATGGGCTAAGCATGTTCAGAGCCAACAAAGTCAAACTGACCCTAAGAACTTTGCCAAGCCATAGAGACCAAGCCAAGTACACCGGGAATTGGCCAAATTAGGAAAGTTCAAAAGTTTAAAGAGGAAGACTCATCAGGAGACCCCAGCCCATGATGAAGGCAACCGGAACGACCACCAAGATGATCCTCAAAAGAGGTGTCCCCGCCCACGCTCCGCCTACGCCACGCCCCATATGAATATTCATGCAAAGATATGATTATGTACATGATCTGATGTAATCTTATATCCAAAAACTGTATAAAAGGCCTGCCTTTGTTACGGGAAACTCAGAAATCCATTTTGTGATTTCTCCGACGCGTCGCAATAAAATACCTCCTGCTTATTTGACTTAAGCTGAGTCTCTTAAGCAGTTATTCTCGCCTTTTGGGGCAAAATTCGGCATCAACAGCAAGGGTACTTAGGGGGGGCTAAAAAGATAATAATGTAAACTCGTGACTCTTTCCAGAGTCTTGACACAGCTTGGCCCCAATTAGCCATTGAGTCAAAACAACTCAGCAGAAACCAATGAAACAACCCCTTGGTAAAAAATCTCCAACCATGTTCCAAAGGAGCAAAACACAGAAGAAGCAAATGAGATAATTATTGTTTTCCTTTTTCTCTGAGGCTTCTCAGCTTCCCAGGAGAAAAATCCTGGGTGTAGGGATTTTTGCAGAAAACGTGAATGTCACATGCAGGCACACAGAGGAGCAACATGAAGACACCGAGGTCAGGAGAGAAGATGAGTCCCAGATGGGAGGGACGAGGAGACGTGTTGGGAAATTTACCTGACTACAGACTGGAAAAGTACAAAGCCGTGGCTAATTCCAAGTCCTGCACCTGTGAGATAGCGTGTCCTTGGGCCTAGCTGTAGTAGGATAACAAATAGTGAAAGAGACATGAGAAAAGAGAGATGTAACCCCTAAGGAATGAGGAAGAGTTCATGGAATAGTTTAACCAATAGATTGCTTGGCTTACAGAATATTCATAAGCTTATTATTTGCTGTATAAGTGTTTGATGCTTTCTTCAATAAACTGGACCTGTGATGAAGCAGCTGGTGTCCTGGTCCCCTTCCTACGACAGAGATGCCTTGATCTTAGGCCTGAAATCCTCTTGTAAAGCCATGGAGAAGGATGTAATTGATACATCAGACTCTCTTTTTCCTTATAATGCATTGAAAAGTACGGGGAGATGAATTGTTCTGCAAAAACCTCCATGCTAAAGTAAGCAAATGTTGAAGTAGCTGTGATCCCGTACGAAGTTTGAACAGAGAAAGACAGAATGATGAGACCTTGTGCTCTCAGGGACAGAAGAAGAAAATCTCTGTATTCAGAGATAAGGATGATTTCAGAAATTGATGAAGAGAACCTTTGCTCTTAACGGCTCATCTTTAAACTAATAACCCATAAGTTAATATGGCCCATCAACACAGCTGTGAGAAAACCTGTGAAAAAACGGGAGGAACTTCAGAACTGCTGATGTGTCTGGGTGACTGCTATTCATGTGAATTAGGAGCCACGAGAGAACTGTTTTCCTGTGGAGAAGTCTCCATAGCATGAAAGAGAGACTCCTCTCCCTAAGTGAACTATGGATAGACTATTCTAGAGGTGGCAAAGTGACTGAAAATTTTAGGTTTTGTCTGTTTACATTGTCAGTAAGGAAGAAAGGGTTGTAGGGAGAGGAGAAGTGTTCTGAAAGTTTTGTTCTGACGCTTATTACTGTTTTTGCCTAATTAATATTTAAAGTTTTATTTATACCCTTTGAAAGTTTTGAGTCTACCTTGCCTTTCTCCTAATCCTATCTCACAGCAGGAAATGAGTAACGATATTCTAGTGAGTGCACTGGTCATTAGCCAATACTGAACCCAACACAATAATTGCTGCATTCTCCACGAAATCTGAAATTGGCAAACCAAAATCAGTACAGAAACTTTTCTGATTAACTGCTCCAGAGCTGAGGGAAATCAAGGCAGAGCCATGGTTTGTCAGGACTTGCTTGATCCAAATGAGCCCTGTGGTGCATTTGGAGCTGAGCCCTTGAACCTCAGGACCTGAGAGGAGATTGCACAAACCTTTCCAGGAGTCAAAGTCAGAGGAAACACCCAAAGTGTCTCGAGGCATGGATAGGTCTCACTGAGGTCCATCCCCAACACAGGCTCCTCATGGACTCCTTGGAGAAGAGAATTGGAGGTCAGGATGGCACAAAAACTTCTCAGAGACTCAGTGTGGAAAGGAAAATCCAAAGTACCTTAAAAACCTTGAGTACCTCAAAGCATTAGTGAGCCCGACTGACTGTCAGTACAAAGCTCTCAAGGGACTCATTATAGCAGATAATTAAGGCCGTCATAGCACAAATTTATCATAGAGTTTGTATGAAAAGGAAAACAACAAATACCTTAAAATAACTGAAGTACCTTGAAGCATTAATAACCCCATGGACTCTCATTAATGATAAAGCCTCTCCAGGGACTAATTAAAGCAGGTAATTGGAGGCTGTGACTGCACAATCTTTCTCACAGAGTCTGTATCAAATGGCAAACACCAAGTACCTTAAAATAACTGAAGTACCATGAAGTGTTAATGAGTCCCACTGAATGCTGCAAAAGACAAAGCCTCTCCAGGGACTAATTACAGCAGATAATTGGAGGCCATGATTGCACAGGCCTCTCAGAGACTCCAAGGCCAAAGCCAAACCCAAAGTTGTTTAAAAAACCTGCACTCCTTGGGAGCATTAGGAAGCCCTTAGGGCCATTCCTGAGCAAGGCTCCCCAGGGAATCATACCAGCAGATCCTTGAGGCCACTGGGATGTGGGCTAGAGGGATGCTGAGGGCAGGACAAGGGGCTGACAGTGTCCAGCCTGGCTGGGGCTGTGCCAGGAGGCCCCAGGGCCTCAGGACAAGGTGTCTCCTCCCAGCCCTTGGTGGCACAGACCCTGCTGTGCCCCAGGGCACCAAGACTTGGCTTCTCCTTGTCCCCACCTGTCATCACTGCCTCCAGTTCTCTGCTTTGCCTGGGGCCTGGGGACACCTGCTCCATCGTGCCCCTCAGTGGGACCCATTAAAAGTCCAAGAAACTTTGGAGTTGGATTCTGCCTTGGAGTTCTGGAGAGGTTTCTTCAGCTCCCTCTCAGGGACTGATGTTCAGGGCCTGAGCACAAAGCCCCAGAGGCTCAGTAAAGTCGTTGTGTTGTGTCAGTGCCAAAGAGCTGGGCTCCTGGCACAGAGGCAGCTCCTGGTAACCAAGAAGAGCTTCAAAAGCACATTTCTCTTGATGAACAGCTCTTCTGCCAGCCCAGCAGGGCTGGGGCACTGCCTGCAGCCACCCCAGACACAGCACAGAGGCACAGAGAGCTTCAATCAGTCAGGGCTGGGAAGGTGCTGAGAAGTGCCTGGGGCAGAATCACTGCCAGCCCTTGGCACAGGAACCTCTGGCTGCAGGACAATGCAGCTGCAGCTCCTGGAGCCATCTCCCAAAGCTGGAACATCCCAATGCCTACAGACCCTGTGAGTCCATTCTCTGATTGTCTCTTGTGCAGAGCAGCCAGGGGTGCCCAGGGCTGTCCTGCAGAGCAGGGTCCTGCAGCCCAGGGCGCTGTGCTGGGGCAGGGACTCTGCTGCCTGCCAGGGACAGCTCTCAGCCAGCCCTGGCAGCTGCTCCCAGCATGGGGGGACAAGATCTGGGTAGGAGGAGACAGCTGGTCAGGCTTGGAAGTTTTCTCCTTGTGTGGGGAGGATGCTGCATTTTTCAGGACTGCTCCCAGCATGGCATTTAACTGAATGACATTTCCAAGTAGATTATACAGGGAGCAGAGCAAGGCAGGGGTTGCATAAAGGGGAAAACCTGCTTTTTGAATCTAATGCTCTGGGTTGCCTGGGTGGGAAACTGCCCACAGATATTCATCTCTCTGTTAAGGCTGAGAAAAATAAACAAAAAAATTCCCTTAGATGTGAATAAACTGGGCTGTTACAGAGATCAGCAGAGGCCCCCTCACAGGCAGCATCAGTGTTCCTTCTCCAGCGTCCTCAGGGTTGATATTATGTTGCCATCAGAGCCTGCAGAGCCAGAGCTGACCCTGGGCAGTGCAAGAGCTGGGAGGGTTCTGCAGGGCAGAGCTGAGCCCCCAGGGCTGGGCTGGGCTCTGGCAGCACTGGCAGGGCCCAACCCTGGGCACAGGGAGCAGCTGCTGGCAGGGACAGCTCCAGGCAGCAGCGCCCTGGGCAGGCAGTGGGGGGGGAAGTTCCCCCAGGCTGTGCTGGGATATTTGAAATTCTCCGCAAACATAACTTTTGCGTTATTACTTTTTACAGAGTCCCATTTCCTGAGGCACAGCAAATGCCCAATAGCAGCTCCATCAGGCACTTTCTCCTGCTGGCATTGGCAGACACGCGGCAGCTGCAGCTCCTGCACTTCTGCCTCTTGCTGGGCATCTCCCTGGCTGCCCTCCTGGGCAACGGCCTCATCATCAGCGCCGTAGCCTGCGGCCACCACCTGCACACGCCCATGTTCTTCTTCCTGCTCAACCTGGCCCTCAGTGACCTGGGCATGATCTGCACCACTGTCCCCAAAGCCATGCACAATTCCCTCTGGCACACCAGGAACATCTCCTACACTGGATGTGCTGCCCAAATATTTTCAATTATGTTCTTCATCTCAGCAGAGTTTTGCCTCTTGACCATCATGTGCTACGACCGCTATGTGTCCATCTGCAAACCCCTGCACTACGGGACCCTCCTGGGCAGCAGAGCTTGTGCCCACATGGCAGCAGCTGCCTGGGCCAGTGCCTTCCTCTATTCACTGATACACACAGCCAATACATTTTCCCTGCCCCTTTGCCATGGCAATGCCCTGGGCCAGTTCTTCTGTGAAATCCCCCAGATCCTCAAGCTCTCCTGCTCCAAATCCTACCTCAGGGAATTTGGGCTCATTGTGTTTTCCATTTCTTTACTATTTGGTTGTTTTGTGTTCATTGTTTTCTCCTATGTGCAGATCTTCAGGGCTGTGCTGAGGATCTCCTCTGAGCAAGGACGGCACAAAGCCGTTTCCACCTGCCTCCCTCACCTGGCCGTGGTCTCCCTGTTTCTCAGCACTGGGTTTTTTGCCTACCTGAAGCCCCCCTCCATGTCGTCCCCATCCCTGGATCTGGCCCTGTCAGTTCTGTACTCGGTGGTGCCTCCAGCCCTGAACCCCCTCATCTACAGCCTGAGGAACCAGGAGCTCAAGGCTGCAGCGAGGAGACTGCTGACGGGATGTTTTTGGAAATATTAAAGAGCTGGCCTATTTCTGCCAATCATTTCTAATAAAAGTATTTTTTGATACTTTTTGTTCATTTGGTTGTGGGTTTTTTCTTTTATTTACTTTTTTAATCTTGTCCACAAGAAATGTCACTTTTTATGCCATTTCCCATTTTGTTTCTTGCTACCATCCCGATGGTCACAGACTGTCTCAATGAGGGGCTATGCCCTTGCTACCTCTAAACACACTAAAGGATGTCCCAGCAGAGTTTTCTTCAGAGATGCCTTTTTGTTGCCTTCTCTGGAGCTGCAGCAGTAATGTCTGTGTGCAGAGCTGGGGGCAGATCGGTGCTGGCCCAGCAGCTGTGCCCAGTAGCAGCAGCACTTGGTGTTGCCAGTGCTGCTGCCGTGGCCCTGCCCTGCTGCCCTGGTGGCCCTGGTGTTGCTCCAGGGCCTGAGTGCTCTCGGGGCCGGGCGCAGCGCTGGGGGTGGCAGTGCCGGGGCTGCAGCAGGGACAGGCCATGGGCACTGCTGGGGCAGCGCTGACGCCTCAGGCCAGGCCCTGGGGGCTCCAGGCTCCTTGCCCAGGCTCTCTCAAGAACACACCCAGGCCAATGCTCAGCACAGAAAGAGCCCTGTGAGCAGCCCCAGGCTGGCCGTGGGCAGGCTGGGGGCAAACAGCATGGCTGGGGCTCTGCAAGGGCCCTTGGGCAGACGGGAAGGAGCAGTAGAGCAGGGGCTGATCCATCCCCAGTGCGCTGCACAGCCCAGGGCAGCGTCCCAGGGCGTCCTCATGGAGCTGCCAACAACATCCTCCCTCTGCAGCCCTGGCCTCTCCACCAGCTCACACAGGTGCCCCATCCTTGCAGGCACAGACACGGCAGCACTGGCTCAGCAGCCCCTGTTTGCATTGCACACAGCAGGGGAAGCACCCCCATGCTGTTGGTGTGGGGACATGAACATGAGGGAGCACAAATGCCATCAGCCCCTGGGGCCAGCAAGGGCTGGGGGACACCAGGGAAACCACTCAGCTTTGTCCTGGCCACTGCAGTCAGCCAGAAAGTTTGTTCACATCAGCTGGGAGTTTCCTGTGCCACTGCAGATGCTGTTGCTCAGAGCCAGGGCTGCCTGGCATCCACCCCCAAAGTGCCCTGACCATTTCCCTTACTTCACCTTTGCTTTCTGTACTCTTTTCTTGTACAAATTTCTTCCTCTTGCCCATCCCTATCCCCTCCCCTGCAAACAGCCCATCCCTGTTTGCCATTTCCTCTCTGGCCCCACTCCCCATTGCAGTTCCTGACTTGGCACCATGGGAACGTCCCTTGGGCAGCAGAATCATCCTACAAGTGCTGCAGGAATTGTCTGCAGGCTCCTGCAGTGCCTGGTGCTGCTCCCTTGCCAGAGGCACCCCAGGCCAGGGGGGCACATCTGGGCTGCTGTGTCTGGCTCTGGGGCTCCCTGTTCTGGGCAGTGAGGAGGAGCTGCAGAGGCTCTGCAGGACTGACAGGATGGGCTTTGGGGCTGGCAGGAGAAGCTGAGGGACCTGGGCTGCTGGAGCTGCTGAAGAGGAGGCCCAGGACTCATCCTGCAACTGCTCCAAGGGTGGCTTCAGAGAACCCCAGAGTCAGCAAGGCCGGATAAGGCCTTGGAGATCATACAGTCCAACCTGTGCCCTGGCACCTCCTTGTCTCCCCTGAGCTTCCTCTTCTCCAGGACAAACAACCCCAGCTCCCTCAGCCACTCCTCACAGCACTTCTGCTGCAGGCCCCTCACCAGCCTTGTTGCCCTTCTCTGGACATGCTTCAGCCCCTCCATGTCCTTCCTAAATTGGGGGGCCACAACTGGACACAGCACTCAGGGTGCTGCCCAAGCAGTGCTGAGCACAGGGGAAGAATCCCTGCCCTGCCCCTGCTGGCCACACCATTCCTGATCCAGGCCAGGAGCCATTGGCCTTCTTGCCCACCTGGGCACACTGCTGCCTCATGTCCAGCCTGCTGTCCATCAGTCCCTGCAGGTCCCTTTCTGCCTGGCTGCTGTCCAGCCACTCTGTCCCCAGTCTGCTGCAGGGGTTGCTGTGGCCAAAGTTCAAGATCTGGCACTTGGACGTGTTAAACCTCACCTTGCTGGATTTGGGCCCTGGACCCAGCCTGTCCAGGGCCCTCTGCAGAGCCCTCCTTCCCTCCAGCAGATCCACACTCACACCCAGCTCCGTGTCATCTGCGAATTTGCTGATGCTGGACTCAGTCCCCTCATGCAGATCATCAATGCAGATATTGAAATCCACACTGGCTGGCTCTGATCCCTCCAGCCATCCTATGGGTGGCCTGGGATGGCACTCAGGGTGATCTGTTCCATAACCCTGCTGGGCACCCAGGTCAGGCTGACAGGCCTGGAGTTCCCCAGCTCCTCCTTCCAGCCCTTCTTGGCAATGGGCTCACATTGGCACCTCCAGTCCTCTGGGACCTCCCTGCTGAGCCAGCACTGATGGTAAATGATGGAGAGCAGCTTGGGGAGCTCATCCACCAACGCCCTCATCCCCCTGGGATGGATCCCATCTGCTCCCAGAGACACCTGTGAGCATCTGAGGGGCTCAGCAGGTCCCCAGCTGCTTCCTCCTGAAATACAGGGGGCTGTTCTGCTCCCTGTGCCCATCCACATGCTCAGGAGAACACTTTTCTTGCGGTAAACCTGTCCTAATATTGAAAATTGAGACAAAGAAGGAGTTAAGTAGGTCAGCCTTTTCCTTATCTTTAGTTACTATATTCTCCACTGCATCCAATAAAGAGTAGAGGTTCTCCTTATCCCTCCCTTTGGTTTAATTTTTTTTATAAAAATATTTTGCATTTATTTACACAAGCTGCCAGGTTAAGTTCTCATTGAGCTTTCATGTCTCAGCTTTTCTTTCTGCTTAACCTAGCAAGATCCTTAAACATTTCTTAAGTTGCCTGACCTTCTGTCCAAAGTTGATGCTCTCTCTTTTTTCCCCTCAGTTCCCACAAAAGCTCCACAGCCAGCCAGGCCAGTAATTTTTCTGAATCGCTCATCTTTTGCCACACTAGGACAGGCTGCTCCTTCCCCCTTAAAATTACTATCTTGAAATGTGTCCATCCTTCCTGGACCCCTTTGTTTTAAGGGCTGTTTCTCTTTAAAAAAATCAGTACCTGATTTGGTACTCCCCAAATCGGCATCCTAAACAAGCCAAAGTCTGCCCTTCCTAATTCCAGTGTAGAGGTTTTCTTGCTGCTCCTTTCCCTTTAGGAGAAAGCTGAGAGCAGTCCTGGCCTGGCAGCACCATCTCCAGAGCAGGAGGAATCTGCCCTGATGGGGGTCCCCTTGGTTCCATGAGTCTCAGCAATGTCACAGTGCTCTCCACGATTCCATGAGGCCCCACAGTGTCACAATGGTCCTTTGGTCTCACAGGGCGCACAGTGTCACAATGGTCCCTTGGTTCCATGGCCCTGAACTGCAGCTCATCACAAACACTGTCTACTCCAGGCACTGCTGCTGCCCAACCAGCTCCTGGTTCCTTTAGCAGCAGCCCTGGGAACTGTTTTTGTTCCCTCTGTGGCACAACATCCCTGTTCTCACACTGCCAAAGAAAGCTGTTGGTGCCAAGTGCGGCCAGGATGAGCCATTGCTGGGACTGCAGCCCCTCTCTTGGGGCCCTGCAAACAGCGCTCCAAAAGGAGCCCTTGGAGCTCTCCTGGGCCAGCGACTCCCTCTGAGAGTGGGACCTCTTCCAACCGGGAACTCTCACATTTGCTGCACTTGGGGATCCCAAACAATGACGGAGCCTGGGCCGATCCCCCCACTCCTCCAGGCTCAACCCTTCACCCACTGGGGAGATGGCAAAGGATCCACAGGGAGCATTTCCTGCCCTCAGGGGAATTGCTCACAGGTGCCTTGCACTGACTCTTTGTGTCTGTGTGCACACAGGAGTGCCTGTGCTGGGGAAATGTGGCAGAAATGCTGCTCCCTGAGGGGCTTGAGTGCCTTGGATAGCTGAGTCAGTCAGATACCCAGATATCAGTAAGTATGGTTTAGTCAGAAGGTCTAAACTAAATTAAATGCTCCTAGGAGCTGTTCTTTTGCTAAGTTTTTAGGTTTAATTTAAGTTATTAGGTAAGTTAAATATTGTTAAGTGTTATTCCTCTGTTAAATTGCTATGTCATGGGTTATAAGTTAGGTCAAATACTGTTAAGTGCTGCTCTTTTAAGGTATCAGTTAGGGTTAAGTGTAAGTTAAGTCCCGTTAGGTTTGACCTCTGTAAGGTTTTGGGCCATATTCCTTTTATCCTTACCCTCATTATCCTTATGTCATACACACAGAGGGACAGTTCTCAGGTAATTTCTGGTTTGATTGACTGGATTTTGTTTGGTTTTGTTGTTGCTTTATTTCCTTCGTGTGCCTGAAGTGTTCAGTCAGAAGCAGAGTGACTTCTTCCAAGGAACTTTGTGCTGCTGTCCCTTAATATTTAATCTAGTTTTTGCTGCTCCCTTGCTGGGGATTTTTTCAGCGCTCTCAAGGCCTTGTTGGTAGCCCTGGCCGAGGCTCTGGCCCTGGGGGACACGGGGACACTGCCGGGGTGTCCCTGTCCCCCGTGCCACCCCCAGGGCCCCAGCCCCCCATCCCCGTGTCAGGCTCTGGGGTCGATCTCGTGGAACATCCTCTGGGGGAGGCTCCGGGGCCGGGGGACCCGGGGGGACCCGGGGGGACAGGGGACCCCGCTGTGCACAAGCAGGGTTGGACTGCTCTGGGGGGAACTGTGAGGGGGGCCGGGGCAGAGTGACCTCCCCAGTGACCTCACACAGCTCCTGTGATGTCACACTGCCCCTGTGATGTCACACAGCCCCTGTGATGTCACACAGTCCCTGTGATATCACACAACCCCTTATGATGTCACACCGCTACCTGTGATGTCACAGCCCACTCTGGGATGTCACACTGCACCCTTGTGATGCCACAGAACCAAATCAGGGATGTCAGCCTGGAATGTCATGCAGCTGCACTGTGATGTCACAGAAGGTGCTGTCATGTCACAAAGTCACCATGTGATGTCACAGTCTTTTCTGTGATATCACAGCCTCCTCTATGATGTTACACAGACACCAAGTGATGTCACAACCCACTCTGTGATGCCACAGAACCACCCTCTATGATTGCAGGATCTGCTCTATGGCCTCACACCTTACACACCCTCAGGGATGTCACAAAACCCTCCCTGTGATGTCATACTGCCACTCTGTAATTTCACAGCACACACTTTGACCTCACCGCTGGCTCTATGATGATATCCAGCCATGCCATGATGTCACAGCTTGCTCTCTGATGTCATAGAATCCCCTGTGTGATGCTGTAGCTGCTCAATGACCTCACACAACAAACTCTGTGGTGTCACCGCCAAATCTGTGACCTCACACAACCCACTCTGTGCTGTCACACAGCCCCTTGCTGACATCACAGCTGCTCTGTGCCTCTATGACGCAGCCACAGAAGTGCTGCTGTGACACAGCCCCCTCTGGGCCATCCCACAGGCCCTGCCAGTGCTGAGCCCCTGTGAGCTCTGTCTGTGCCCTGCTGGTGTCCCTGAGGGGCCCTGGCAGTGCCCCAGCCCTGCTGGGCTGTGCACAGGAGCTGCTCCTGGCCAGAGCTGTCTCTCTGCAGCGCTGCCCTTGCCAGGAGCTGCCTCTGGGCCAGGAGCCTGGCCCAGCTCAGCAGCACAGACACAGCACAGGGACTTTAATGATCCTCTGGGACTTTGGTTCTATTTGAATCAGATTCTGTCCCTCAGAGTGGGCTCAAAGAACTTCTCAAGAACTTGAAGTTAAGTTGAAACATGGAAGTTTCTTGTAGTTAAATGGGACCCACTGAGGGACATAACTCTTGTGAAATTGTCCCCAGGTTCCAGTTAGAGCAGAACACTGGAGGCAGTGATGGCACCTGGGGACAAGCAAGGCAAAGATGTCTCTGGTGCTGAGACACCTGGATGTGTTTGAGGAATGCAAAGGGCCAAGGTCTGAGCCCCAGCCCCTGGCCAGGCAGATCCTGTCCCTCCCTCCTTGCTCAGGGCTCTTCCCGGGATGGGCACTGGCATGTGGGGCTGTGCAATGGCAAGGGCAGGAGCATGGGGCGGCCCCTGCCAGGCTGCTGAGCAGGGACAAGGAGGCAATGAGGCCCCAGCCCTGCAAGGGTCACTTGTCCCCTCATGGCCTCAGGCCCAGGCCCAGCCGCCACGGCCAAAGTGCTGCCCAAGTTGGCTCTGGCAGGGCTGTCTTGCAGCTGCTGCCCATCCCTGTGCCCTGTGCAGCCCAGGCTGTCCCACGGTGTCCCTGCCCTGCGCCTCTGGCCCTGCAGGCTGTCGGCATCCCCCGGCTGCCCCACCTGGCTGGGCCCTTCCTTTGCTGACAGCTCTGCCTCCTGACTGCCTCTGCCTGCCCACACAAAGCCTTGGGCTGCTCCAGGCTCCTGCTGGGGACGTGCTGCACCACAGCCCTGCCCGGGCAGTGGAATTCCTTTCTCCTGATGTCCAGTCTGGGCCTCCCCAGCTGCCCTTGGTGCTATTATGGCTTCTTCAGGATCATTCCCACTATGAAAAAAAAGCTCCAGCCTCTCTGAAACCACCCTTCCATCCCTCTCAGGCTGCTCCTATTCTACCCTCAGTCTGCACACCACTGAGTCCAGAGCCCTCAGCCTCTTCCAGCTGCTTTTGTCATGAGGCCTCCAAACCCCATCCTGGGAGATTTTTGTGTCTTCTCCAAGGTCTGTGAAAATGGAAAAATAGTGATCAAAGTTATTTTCTCCACAATCTTGCAATGACAGAACAAGGGCCAATAGCTTTAAACTGAATCAGGGTGGATTTATATGTCTTAGAAGGAGGAAATATTTTACAAGTATGAGGGTGGGTCGAAACTGCAGCTGATTTCCCAGAGAAGTGGATTCCCCATCCCAGGAATTGTCCAAGAGCAGGACTTTTTTGCAACCTGACCCACTGAAACCCTCTCATCCCTAAGGACAGAATTCCCGTTCTCTGTGTTCTCTGATGTGCTGGGTGCCCTCACAGCGCTTTTGGCCAGAATGTCTGCTGAGGGCAGCCAGGCTGCTGCAGGGGCAGTGGCCTCACAGCCATCACCATGGCAGCCCTGTCCCCTGGGCCTGGCTCTCCCCTTTCCTCTGCCCCTGCCTTGGCTCTGCTGCCATTAAGAGTTTTGTCATTAATATCTCTTCCCCAAGGTGCTGGGGCCAATGGCTTCCCAGTCAGGCTCCAGGAGCAGAAGTGGCTTTTCAGAGCCCAGCCAGGAATGAGCCCTGAGGCAGCAGCTCTGCAGTGGTGGCCACCAGGCCGGGCTGCCAAGGGAGGCTTCTGGCCATGGCCTGCAAGCAGCTGCTGCTGCCAAGGTGCATTTGGTGCCTCAGGCTCTCCCTGGCACAGCTCCCAGCATGGCGCTCTGCCCTTGTGCCCGAGCCCTTCCTTGTGCTGGGGCTGGTCTGGGGCTTTTCCTGCAGCGGGATCTGCCCTGCTCATGGCACAGGAAAGGCAGTTCCTGCTGGAGCAATGGGCTCCAACAACTCCAGCAGGGCCCTGTTGACTTCAAAACTGCTTCCTAGAGCACTTTATTCTAATATTAGTTATAGCTCCTGAACTGTGGAGTAAATGAATGTGGTTAAGTTCTTTCTTCTAATCATGATTAGAATCAATCAGAGGAATATTTATATGAATCTATCGGGTATCCCATCATTAATTCTGTGGGACAAATTTGGTTAAAGGTTCAATTCCACCTCTCCAGTCCTTTACACCTTTGACAAAGTCTGGGGCTGGGATTGGATCCAGTCACTTACAGTCTCCTCTCATTGAAGGAATTGTAGAAGTCTGGGGGCCCTGCAGGGGTTGGAGGATCCATGGTGGCTGTTCAGTGTCATTTCTCCACGTCATGATTTAGCAGGAGTTTTTCCAATAAAGAAATAAAGCTTTTGCCTGAAGCTCCCACTGTGCCCATGACAGGAACCCCTGTGAGTGTCTGGGACATCCCGGCTCTTTGCCAGCCTGGGGACTCCTGGGATGTCACTGTGGAGCCCCCGTGAGTGCCTGTGACAGATCGGTGCCTTTGCAGCACAAGGTGCCCTGGGATCTCACCATGCAATGGCTGTGACTGCCTCTGACCAAAGAGCTCTTTACCATCCCCAGAAAGCCCTGGGAGGTCTCCATGGAGCCCCTGTCTGTGCCTGTGACATTCCAGCTCTGGAAGAGCCTGGAGACTCTTGGAAAGTCCCCATGGAATCCCTCTGAAGGTCTGCGACAAATCTGATCTGTGGAAGGCAACCATCACCAGGACCCTGTTGCTATGGTCTGTTTCCAGGGCAACCATCACCAGCCCCCTGTTGCTAAGGTCAGTCCCTTGGCAGCTCCATGGAGACCCCATGCCAGGGGTGGTTGCCATGGACACCAGTTAAGGTCTGCAGCCAGAGCCCGTTGCCATGGCAACCATTGGCCGCCCCATCCCCAGGCTCATGGGATCCCAGAATCACAGAATTGGCTGAGCTGGGAGGGACCCATCAGGATCCTCCAGTCCAACTGCTGGCCCTGCACAGGACACCCCAACAATGCCAGCTTGGGCCTGGCAGCGCTGTCCAAACGCTGCTGCAGCTCAGAGACCCCTGGAGCTGGGACCCTTCCCTGGGGAGCCTGAGCAGGGCCCCAGCAGCCTCTGGGCAAAAACCTTTTCCTGACATCCAACCTGAGCCTTACCCTGACTCAGCTGCAGCCATTCCCTCCACTCCTGTCCCTGGGCACCAGAGGGAAGAGGTTCCCACAGCCCCAGCCAGGGACCCGCTCCCAGGGCTCTTGCCATGGCCACCAGGGCTGGGACCAGCTGGGATGCTTGGTTTCCACGGGCCGGGGTTCAGGAATGGGATTCCCCAATTTCCTGCTCCCGCTAAAACCACACTGCCCTCGCTGCCCTCCCACCTCTTGTGGAAAGAACAAAAGGCAAAGATCCCAGGCTGGGATAAGAAAAATTTATTGGGAACAGCAGCAAGATAAGGAACAAACAAGAACAGAAATAATACTGGCAACAGAAGGGATAAAATAAATGGAGAACTACAACACAACTGACTGTCTCTTCCCGGCCACAATTTTCCACTGCCTGGAAAGGACACCCTTCTTCTCAGGAGAGAGAGAGAGAGAGAGAGAGAGAGAGTCCCTTTCCTGCCCCAGGCAATTTCCTGAGGTGGGAGAGAATATAATGACATGGTCATGCCACGACCCTCATGTGTTTTTTCAGAGCCACATCATGTCCATTGGCAGGGGCAGGAAAAGGTACAAGTGTTTTCCCAGACTGGATCATGGGGAATATGGATCACCAGGGCTCTGCTTAACATGGGTCCTCCATGGGGGTTGAAGCTGGAGCAGTGCACGAAGCTCATCCTGCACTTGGGGCATTGGCAGAGCTTACTTTACCAGTGCCTCCTTTGGTGACTGGTCAAGTGAGAGCTCCGGGCGAAGCTCTTCCCACACTTGGGACACTCATAGGGCCTCTTCCCAGTGTGGATGCGCCGGTGCCTGATGAGGTTGGACTTTTGCTTGAAGCCCTTCCCACAGTCAGGGCAGAGGAAAGGCCTCTCCTTGGTGTGAATCCGCTGGTGCTGGAGGAGATGGTAGCTAGTCCAAAACCTCTTCCCACACTTGGGACACTTGTAGGGCCTCTCCCCAGTGTGGATGCGTTGGTGGGTCACAAGGTTGGATCTGTAGCTGAAGCCCTTCCCACACTCTCCACACTCGTAGGGCTATTCCCCGGTGGGGATCATCTGGTGGCAGATCAGGGTGCTGCTCTGCCTGAAGCTCTTCCCACACTCCAAGCACTTGTGGGGCTTCTCCCCATCATGAAGCTGCTCCTGGGCCATCAGCTCCAAGAACTTGCTGAAGCTCTGTCCACCTTCGTGGCTCTGGGTAAGTCTTTCCTCCTCAGAGCAACCTGGGCAGGGTTTGGAGCCCCTCTTCCTGCAGGATCTCTGGGGATTTTCCTCCCCATTAGAATTCTGCACTGTGGACTCCATCAAAACAGCCTCTTCCATGAGGTTCTGCCAAGGAGATTTTTCCTCCCTGGTCTCCATCATCAGCTTTTTGTCTAGGGAAGGAAGGGCAACGAGAAGATGGGATTTGCCTCCATTCCAGAAGGAAGGGGAAGGAGATCCCCCCAGTGCATCCCCGGCAGGACGGTCTTGGCACCAAGGTTGTCCTGCAGCCAGGGGCTGTGCTGGGCTGGGAGATGGAGCAGGAGAGAGGGGGAAAGAGGCACTGACTTCCTCCTCACCTGCCTGGGTATCCCAAGGCTCCTTCCTCTTCCTCTCAGCCTCCTCCTCCATCCAATCAAGGTTTGGGAATGGGAAATCCTGTTCTGGGAAGAAAACAAAGGGTGCGCACATTGTCTTTTGTTCCGGGATCTGTGCTGGGCTGGGAGATGGAGCAGGAGAGAGGGGGAAAGGGGCACTGACTTCCTCCTCACCTGCCTGGGTATTGCCTGGGTATCCCAGGGCTCCTTCCTTTTCCTCAAAGCCTCCTCCTCCATCCAATCAAGGTTTGGGAATGGGAAATCCTGTTCTGGGAAGAAAACAAAGGGTGCGCACATTGTCTTTTGTTCTGGTTTGAAGGCAAACTTGGGGGAGAGTCTAAGTCGGAGTTACAATTTAAGAAGAAAATTTAGATCAGGGCAATGATACAGAAACACTGCCTTAAACTGACAGAGTCAGGATATAACCTGACACCCTGTTGGTCAGGGTGGTGGCAGCAGTCACATTAAATAGTGGCTTCAGTCCTGTTGGAGTGATCAACGTGATTCTGTAAGAGCAGTGATCCTGTAAAAGGGTCTGGTCTTCCTCTGAAGGTCCAGTGGTGGTTATGGAGATCTTGTCCTCTGGGAATCCAGTAGGCAAGCTGCTCCTGGTGTTGCGAGGCTCACCTTATATCCAGGTAGGAATGCTTGGTTCCTCCCCCTGGGCAGAGCATCCCACAATGGGATGATGGAATTTTATCAGTCCTGCAGTGACACTCAATGGCCCATTCACAGAAGATATCTCCCCTGGAGGGCGTTATCAGGGGTGAGTCATGCAAGAGATAAAGAACACTGCCCTGCCTTTTTATAGCAGTTGATGAAGATGGGGATTGAAAACATGCATTTGGTTACACCTTGCATGGCAACCTGAAACAGTGGGGTAATCACTGCTCAGGGCGTGAATAACCCTCCCCTTACCCAAACTGGCTCAGGTGTAAAACTCCCACCCTGGGAAGGGCACACACACAGGGGACAACGTCATACTTGCCCTGCTCCAGGGGAGGTCTCTGTTCCTGTCACTCCCTTGCTCTCTCCCCCTTCTCTCTTTCTTTCCATCTGTCTCTCTACCTCACATTTACTGTTCAATAAAATCCATTTTGGATTTGATCTCGTTAGCACCTTCCTGGCTGCAGAGGCATCTCTCTAATAATTTTCTTAACCAGATTGTGACATTGTTTTGGCACAGTGAGATCAGGGCACTGTTCTCTGATTCCAAGTCTATTTGACAACATCATGGTTCCCTCCACTTAGAAGGTTCTGTTTCTCTCTGGAAGAACTCTTGGAAACTTGGATGAGCTTCCTCTGAGCAACTTATGGGAGAACTGATTAAGAAAATAGGTGTTGTAGGTGGCCAATGTAAAGAAATTATTTTGTTGTCCTTCCTTGAAAAGTTTGTTAAAATCGCTGGAGGAAAGGGAGCAAATGCTACCAGCCAGACTGACAAGGTTCATTCACCCCATGATGAGGAACACAAGGCTGCGGAAAGTCCCACAAGAACCCCCACTCAAGTAGCTAAATTCTAGGATAACTTCTGAATTCACAGGCTTGGGGGCTTTGCCAAATGTGAGAATAATTTTTCTCTTCATCCCTGTCAGCTTTGTGACAGCTACACAGACCTTTCCCTTCCTTTTCATAATCTGTATTGGGCTGAATTTCTACTTTGCTCTTATTGGAACCTACCAGCAGCTGAGCTGGAGCTGTTCAGGAACTGATCAAACTTGGAATTGCCACAAAATTGCTTCTATTTTTGGTTTATTCATGTTTGCAATTTATTTGTGTTTTCATCACACATGATTTGTGGGAAAAAACAGTATTCATCAAAGCGATTTATGCAGAGTCAGGTTTGATTTCTGCCAAGTTTATTTTGTCCAGTGCCCAGAGGAATCTCCCATCCTGTCTGCAGCTGCTCCCACAGGGATGTGAGGGCTGATCCCAGAGCCCCAGGGGTTACAGTCAGGGCTGCCCTCAGGGAATGCTCACCTGGTATTGAGGGGCAGTGTGGGAGCACCTGGATCTTGGAGCACCCAGCTGTCCCTCATGTTTGGAGGTGCCTGAGGAGGGCTGGGATGATGCCAGGGACATTTTGCAGTGACATCCCCCCTGTCCTGTTCTGGGTGAGCTCAGTCCCAAACCTGACCCTGACCCTGGTCTCAGTCTCATTCCATGTGGAGACACACTCACAGTTCTGTATTTAATCTCATCCCAGTGCCAGACTTGTCTAGCCCCAGACCCAATCCCAACCCCAGCCCTAAAGCCAATCCCATGTGTAGCCTTAACCCCAATCCCAGCTCTAATCCAAATCTCAGCCCCAACTCAAACCCCACCCCCAATTCCAGCCCCTTCCTAAATCCTCAGCCCCAAACCAAATCTCAGGTTCAGCCCTTCTGGGGCTTTGTGGGTGTCTCTGTCCCTCTGACCCCAATGATGTTTGGGTGTGGTCACAGCAGGGCTGAGAGGGACAGAGACCCCCCCGGCCTCCCAGGGTGTGAGAAGGTCGGAGGGCCCCCCCAGCCCCGAGCACCCTCAGCGGTGAGAGGGACACAGAGCCCCTGGTCCAAAGCCCTGCACAGGCATTGCCTGAGGCCAGAGGGATAGAGACCCCCCAAGTATCCCCCAGGGCGAGGGGACAGAGAGCCCCAAGCATTCCCTGAGAGAGAGACAGAGACTGCCCCGAGCACCCTTTTCAAGGAAGGACAACAAAATATTTTCTTTTTCACTGGTCAGTCAGAACAGCCATTTTCTTCATCATTTCTCCCATAAGTTCCCCAGGAGGAAGGAGGGAGAGTTTCCAAGTCCTTCCAAGTTTCCAAGAATTCTTCCAGAAAGAACCACAACCTCCTCAGAGAAGGGAACCATGCTGTTGTCAAAGGCACTTGGAGTCAGAGAACAGTGCCCTGATCTCACTGTGCCCAAAAATTATTGCAATATGGTTAAGAAAATTGTTACAGAGATTCCTCTGCCCCAATTAAGGTGCTAACGAGACCAAATCCAAAATGGATTTTATTGAACAGTAAATGTGAGGTAGAGAGACAGATGGAAAGAAAGAGAGAAGGGGGAGAGAGCAAGGGAGTGACAGGAACAGAGACCTCCCCTGGAGCAGGGCAAGTATGACGTTGTCCCCTGTGTGTGTGCCCTTCCCAGGGTGGGAGTTTTACACCTGAGCCAGTTTGGGTAAGGGGAGGGTTATTCACGCCCTGAGCAGTGATTACCCCACTGTTTCAGGTTGCCATGCAAGGTGTAACCAAATGCATGTTTTCAATCCCCATCTTCATCAACTGCTATAAAAAGGCAGGGCAGTGTTCTTTATCTCTTGCATGACTCACCCCTGATAACGCCCTCCAGGGGAGATATCTTCTGTGAATGGGCCATTGAGTGTCACTGCAGGACTGATAAAATTCCATCATCCCATTGTGGGATGCTCTGCCCAGGGGGAGGAACCAAGCATTCCTACCTGGATATAAGGTGAGCCTCGCAACACCAGGAGCAGCTTGCCTACTGGATTCCCAGAGGACAAGATCTCCATAACCACCACTGGACCTTCAGAGGAAGACCAGACCCTTTTACAGGATCACTGCTCTTACAGAATCACGTTGATCACTCCAACAGGACTGAAGCCACTATTTAATGTGACTGCTGCCACCACCCTGACCAACAGGGTGTCAGGTTATATCCTGACTCTGTCAGTTTAAGGCAGTGTTTCTGTATCATTGCCCTGATCTAAATTTTCTTCTTAAATTGTAACTCCGACTTAGACTCTCCCCCAAGTTTGCCTTCAAACCAGAACAAAAGACAATGTGCGCACCCTTTGTTTTCTTCCCAGAACAGGATTTCCCATTCCCAAACCTTGATTGGATGGAGGAGGAGGCTTTGAGGAAAAGGAAGGAGCCCTGGGATACCCAGGCAGGTGAGGAGGAAGTCAGTGCCCCTTTCCCCCTCTCTCCTGCTCCATCTCCCAGCCCAGCACAGATCCCGGAACAAAAGACAATGTGCGCACCCATTGTTTTCTTCCCAGAACAGGATTTCCCATTCCCAAACCTTGATTGGATGGAGGAGGAGGCTGAGAGGAAGAGGAAGGAGCCTTGGGATACCCAGGCAGGTGAGGAGGAAGTCAGTGCCCCTTTCCCCCTCTCTCCTGCTCCATCTCCCAGCCCAGCACAGATCCCGGAACAAAAGACAATGTGCGCACCCTTTGTTTTCTTCCCAGAACAGGATTTCCCATTCCCAAACCTTGATTGGATGGAGGAGGAGGCTTTGAGGAAAAGGAAGGAGCCCTGGGATACCCAGGCAGGTGAGGAGGAAGTCAGTGCCCCTTTCCCCCTCTCTCCTGCTCCATCTCCCAGTCCAGCACAGATCCCGGAACAAAAGACAATGTGCGCACCCATTGTTTTCTTCCCAGAACAGGATTTCCCATTCCCAAACCTTGATTGGATGGAGGAGGAGGCTTTGAGGAAAAGGAAGGAGCCCTGGGATACCCAGGCAATACCCAGGCAGGTGAGGAGGAAGTCAGTGCCCCTTTCCCCCTCTCTCCTGCTCCATCTCCCAGCCCAGCACAGATCCCGGAACAAAAGACAATGTGCGCACCCTTTGTTTTCTTCCCAGAACAGGATTTCCCATTCCCAAACCTTGATTGGATGGAGGAGGAGGCTGAGAGGAAGAGGAAGGAGCCTTGGGATACCCAGGCAGGTGAGGAGGAAGTCAGTGCCTCTTTCCCCCTCTCTCCTGCTCCATCTCCCAGCCCAGCACAGCCCCTGGCTGCAGGACAACCTTGGTGCCAAGACCGTCCTGCCGGGGATGCACTGGGGGGATCTCCTTCCCCTTCCTTCTGGAATGGAGGCAAATCCCATCTTCTCGTTGCCCTTCCTTCCCTAGACAAAAAGCTGATGATGGAGACCAGGGAGGAAAAATCTCCTTGGCAGAACCTCATGGAAGAGGCTGTTTTGATGGAGTCCACAGTGCAGAATTCTAATGGGGAGGAAAATCCCCAGAGATCCTGCAGGAAGAGGGGCTCCAAACCCTGCCCAGGTTGCTCTGAGGAGGAAAGACTTACCCAGAGCCACGAAGGTGGACAGAGCTTCAGCAAGTTCTTGGAGCTGATGGCCCAGGAGCAGCTTCATGATGGGGAGAAGCCCCACAAGTGCTTGGAGTGTGGGAAGAGCTTCAGGCAGAGCAGCACCCTGATCTGCCACCAGATGATCCCCACCGGGGAATAGCCCTACGAGTGTGGAGAGTGTGGGAAGGGCTTCAGCTACAGATCCAACCTTGTGACCCACCAATG
This sequence comes from Melospiza georgiana, assembly GCF_028018845.1. NCBI lineage: Eukaryota > Metazoa > Chordata > Aves > Passeriformes > Passerellidae > Melospiza > Melospiza georgiana. The sequence goes on along the minus strand of NC_080441.1, from coordinate 20,240,897 downwards.
CATCCACACTGGGGAGAGGCCCTACGAGTGTCCCAAGTGTGGGAAGAGGTTTTGGACTAGCTACCATCTCCTCCAGCACCAGCGGATTCACACCAAGGAGAGGCCTTTCCTCTGCCCTGACTGTGGGAAGGGCTTCAAGCAAAAGTCCAACCTCATCAGGCACCGGCGCATCCACACTGGGAAGAGGCCCTATGAGTGTCCCAAGTGTGGGAAGAGCTTCGCCCGGAGCTCTCACTTGACCAGTCACCAAAGAAGGCACTGGTAAAGTAAGCTCTGCCAATGCCCCAAGTGCAGGATGAGCTTCGTGCACTGTACCAGCTTCAACCCCCATGGAGGACCCACATTAAGCAGAGCCCTGGTGATCCATATTCCCCATGATCCAGTCTGGGAAAACACTTGTACCTTTTCCTGCCCCTGCCAATGGACATGATGTGGCTCTGAAAAAACACATGAGGGTCGTGGCATGACCATGTCATTATATTCTCTCCCACCTCAGGAAATTGCCTGGGGCAAGAAAGGGACTCTCTCTCTCTCTCTCTCTCTCTCTCTCCTGAGAAGAAGGGTGTCCTTTCCAGGCAGTGGAAAATTGTGGCCGGGAAGAGACAGTCAGTTATGCTGTAGTTCTCCCTTTATTTTATCCCTTCTGTTGCCAGTATTATTTCTGTTCTTGTTTGTTCCTTATCTTGCTGCTGTTCCCAATAAATTTTTCTTATCCCAGCCTGGGATCTTTGCCTTTTGTTCTTTCCACAAGAGGTGGGAGGGCAGCGAGGGCAGTGTGGTTTTAGCGGGAGCAGGAAATTGGGGAATCCCATTCCTGAACCCCGGCCCGTGGAAACCAAGCATCCCAGCTGGTCCCAGCCCTGGTGGCCATGGCAAGAGCCCTGGGAGCGGGTCCCTGGCTGGGGCTGTGGGAACCTCTTCCCTCTGGTGCCCAGGGACAGGAGTGGAGGGAATGGCTGCAGCTGAGTCAGGGTAAGGCTCAGGTTGGATGTCAGGAAAAGGTTTTTGCCCAGAGGCTGCTGGGGCCCTGCCCAGGCTCCCCAGGGAAGGGTCCCAGCTCCAGGGCTCTCGGAGCTCCAGCAGTGTTTGGACAGTGCTGCCAGGCCCAGGCTGGCATTGCTGGGGTGTCCTGTGCAGGGCCAGCAGCTGGACTGGAGGATCCTGATGGGTCCCTCCCAGCTCAGCCAATTCTGTGATTCTGGGATCCCATGAGCCTGGGGATGGGGCTGCCAATGGTTGCCATGGCAACAGGCTCTGGCTGCAGGCCTGAGCTGGTGTCCATGGCAACCAACCTTGGCATGGGGTCTCCATGGAGCTTCCAAGGACTGACCTTAGCAACAGGGGGCTGGTGATGGTTGCCATGGAAACTGACCATAGCAACAGGGTCCTGGTGATGGTTGCCTGCTAAGGGTCAGATTTGTCACAGGCCCTCAGAGGGGTTCCTTGGGGACTTTCCAAGAGTCTCCAGGCTCTTCCAGAGCTGGAATGTCACAGGCACAGACAGGGGCTCCATGGAGACCTCCCAGGGCTTTCTGGGGATGGTAAAGAGCCCTGTGGTCAGAGGCAGTCACAGCCATTTCATGGTGACATCCCAGGGGACCTTGGGCTGCAAAGGCACCAATCTGTCACAGGCACTCACGGGGGCTCCACGGTGACATCCCACGAGTCCCCAGGCTGCCAAAGAGCCGGGATGTCCCAGACACTCACAGGGGTTTCTGTTACGGGCAGAGTGGGGCCTTCAGGCAAAGTTCATTAGAGAAGCTCCTGTTGGGTAACAAGGCACAGAAAGGATCCCCAATAGCCCCTCATAGATCCCCAAATGTCACTGTTGAGTCAGAGATGACACAGACTCAGATCAGAAGGTTTAGGGCCAAAAACCACCCGTTTATTCAATCCTCTTCTTTTATACCTTGGTTTGCTACAGGTGGACTTCACTGGTCCTTTAATCAACACATTTCTCATGATTGGCCAATTAAGACAACACCCTTCAGTAAACAATTTCATGGAAAAGCACCAACTTTTTAGAAACATTGTCGGGGCACCAGTTATTGATGTTTCTTTTATGTTGAGCCTTTTTGGGGACTCCCTGGATGGGGTAAACCCTCCTGTAGCAATTCTGTACCAGATAAAAGGTGATGCACAGGACTTTTTTGGTCTTCAGCTTCTTGTTTATTGTCATCTTATCTAAAGTTTTGCGTTGCTGTTCACACCAGGCTCAGCACGCTGGAAAGACACCTCAAAATGGCCCTAAAATGCATGGTTTCAAGGTCTTTTAATGTTGTCTCATTCAATTAACTCTTAAAATGTACATTATTTCTACTTATCTGCCAATAACTCATCCCTTGACTATCCACATAAACTCTGCACTGTGCTTTCCTTGACCAATCACCCTGTGCCACCAACACTGCAGAACATGGAGTAGATGAAAAAGAAGTCAGGGACTACACCCCAATTCCTCCATCTTGCTTCCTATCTACAATATACTAAAAATCCCAAAACCTAAATTTCTCACACAAGTGACATACTACACTACTCTCCATTATCTATTTCACGCTTTGGTAAATTCTAATCTATATCAAAGTCTTGGAAGTCCTCTCCATGGCGAAGGTTAAAGACAGTGTTTCTCTGGGGGTCAGGACCCCTCAGAGCAGACACAGAAATATTCCCTGTGCCCTGGATTGCCACACATTTAACCTAAAATACTTTAACCCTTAGCATGTGAAGTTACCAAAAATGTTCCAGGTAAGCAGGATTAGAACAGAAGAAATAGAGAACAACAGAAAGACAGCAGATCCATAGAAAGACATACACATAGGCACCAACTGCTGGGGTACCAGCGTTGCTAACAGAGGAACCCCAGGAGAAAGCAGGATCCAGACCATGAGCTGGCCTTTTGCTCCGGCTTTCAAACCCCCGGGCCTTCACGGGCCCGCCCCTGGGGTGAGACTGCCAGTTGTTTGTCCAATCAGAGCCAGGGTAGGCACCAGCTGCTGGGGTGTGATTGATTGACAGATCAGCCAATCAGAGCTCGGTTAACTCTGCCCCTGCTATGTGACTGACAGCTCTGCCAGGTCAGGGCTGGGGGCAGGGCTCTGTTCCACCACAAACCAAGGCCTGACCCGGCCCTGGCCCCACACGGGCATTCCGAGCATCCCAAGGTGTCTCGGGACATTGATCTCATCCAGCCTCTGACAGTGACCACGGTGACACTACAGAACCTCATGGAACCAAGGGTCCACAGTGACATGGTGGACCTCCGTGTACTGAGGGGTCCATTGTGGCTGAGAGGCAAGATGTCTTCACAGACTATTCAATGGGTGAATGTAGGGATGTTAGCATCTTTGAAATGGGTCTTAATGTCTCTACTAACTTCAAATAACATTTTAATTACAGAGGCCGGACAGCTTGGTATAGGAATGTGCTTCTTGTTGACAGAGTGACAAAACTATTCTTTGTTTTCTTAAAAAGGAAAAAAAGCTCAGAAGTTTCTCTCCTCAATTATGTGAAAAGACATTTCATAGGAAGCCTCCTGAAACAGAAAAGGGTCTGCACAAGCCTGAACTTCTGAACTCTGGGTTAAAATCACTGGTTCAAAAGGGGAATATGGGGTAGGGGGTTCAAAAAGTCTGTATCGTCTGAGTACCTCAGCCAATGGGGAAAGGAAGGGGGCAACATGTGGCTAGGAGCTTTGATAAAAGGAGGCTGATCCCTCTTGAAACTTTGAGGAGAAAACTCCATGGGCATGTGCCCTGGTGGATTCTCTCCCTTTATTCCATTAAAGTTGAAGGACTCTTCTCTCTCCTTTATGGACACTGGCTTTTCATAGTGTGATTTTCTGTACATGACACCATGGAACATCACAGAACCAGGGAGCCATTGTGACACATCAAGGCCCTGTTGGAACAGAAAAACCATTGCAGACAGTACAGAACTCATGGAACCAAGCGGCCATTGGAACAATGCAGATCCAAGGACACCATGGTGACACTATGGAACCTCATGGAATCAGGGAGACCATTGTGATACTGTGGTACCTCACAGAATCAGGGGGACCATTACGAAATTCAGGCCCCCTGTGGAACCAAGGGTCAAGGATGAAGCTGTGGGGCCCGTAGAACCAAGGAGCCATTGGGACACAGTGGGGCTGCAGGGAGCCAAGGGGCCATGGTGACATTGCAAGGCCTCAGGGAAGCATGGGGCTATTGTGACACTGCAGAAGAAAGGAGAACAATGTGACACTCCAGGGCCTCATGGAACCAAGGAGACCATTGTGACACTGTGGGGCCCTATGGAACCAAAGGCACAGGGAACAGGTGTGGCTGGTTTGGCCTCCCGGGGGCTGCTGGACAGGTCTGGCTGACCTTGGCATGTCAAGGCTGCTTCTCCTCTGCCCCTGAAGCACTGGGACTCTGGGCTTTCCTTCCTATGGGAGAGAATTGTCCTTGCCCTCCAGGAGCTCATGGCCAAAACTGGGATTCCTCCCCCAAATTTTCTTATATGCAAAGATTGTTCCCAGATGAAATCTGCCAGGAGAGACAGATCTGGATGCCTTGGCCACCCAGGGGCCACCTCTCATCTGCCTTTGAAACACTGGGATCACGTGCCTTTCTTTCTTATGGGAAAAAACCATCCATCTCTACCAGTTGCCCATGGCCAAAATTGAGAATCTGCCTCCAGAATTCCCAATATCTAAGGATAGCTCCCAGACAAAAGCTGCCAGGACTGACAAGTCTGGTTGGCCTTGGCTTCCTGAGGGCTGGCACTCATCTGCCTCTGAAACACTGGGGCTTTGTGCTTTCCTTCCTAATGAAAAGGACTTGTCTTCCTGTCCAGGCACCCACAGCCAAAACTGAGATTTCACCTCCAAAATACCCAATGTCCAAGGAGAGTCCCTAGATGAAAGGTGCCAGGACAGACAGGTGTGGCTGTGTTGGCCTAAGGGTGGCCACCTCTCATCTCCTTCAAAAACACTTAGACTTGGCATTTTTCTTTCCTATTGGTAAAAACCATCCATCCTGACCCAGTGTCCATGGCCAAACCTGGAATTCTACCTCCAAAACCCCGTACATCCAAGGATTGCTCCCAAATGAAAGCCAGACAGGTCTAGCTGCCCTTGCTGCTTGGGAGCTGTCCCTCACCTGCCTCAAAACACTGTGCTTGATGCTTTCCTTCCTCTGGAAAAGAACCATCCTTCTTCTCAAGGAGTCCAAGGTCAAAACTGAGATTTCTCCTCTGAAATTCCATATATCCAAGGACTCCTCTATGACAAAAGCTGCCATAACAATCAGGTCTGGCTGGCTTGGGAGCCAGGACAGGAGCCACCTGTCTCCTCTTCTGCCTTTGAAACACTTGGGCTCCATGCTTTCCTTCCTCTGAAAAAAAACTGTCATTCTTATCTACAAAGAAATGGCCAAAATTGGGATTCCACCTCGTAAATTCCCTATATCCAAGGGTTGCTTTCATACGAAAGCAACTAGAACAGAGAGGTCTGGCTGACTTAGGCCTCTGATGGCCACCTTTCATTTGGCCCTCAAATATTGGTGTTCCCTGCTTTCGTTCTTATGTAAAAGAACCGTCCTTGTCCTCCAGGTGTCCATGTCTGAAATTGGGATTCCACCTCCAAAATTCTGTATATCCAAGGGTTGCTCCCAGGTAAATCTGCCAGTACCATCAAGTCTGGCTGGCCTTGGCCTCTGGTGGATGCCCCTGCAACACTGAGGATTGGTTCTTTCCTTCCCATGAAGATCCCTGGGACACTGTGGGGACCTCATGGAACCAAGGGGATCATTGTGGCACCACTGGAGCCCATGGAACCAAGGGGATCATTGTGGCACCAGTGGGGCCCATGGATCCAAGGGGATCATTGTGGCACCACTGGAGCCCATGGAACCAAGGGGATCATTGTGGCACCACTGCAGCCCATGGATCCAAGGGGCCATGGTGACCTGGCAGGGCTTCATGGAACCCAGAGACCATTATGACTCTGTGGGGCCTGATGGAACCATGGAGACCATTGTGACCCTTCAGGGCCTCGTGTCACCAAGGGGGCATTATGACACCTCAGGTCCTCATGGAATCAAGGGACCACTGGGACACTGTGGGGCCCCATGGAACCGAGGGAACAGGGAGCAGGTCTAGCTGCAAGCACTGAGCCGGGCCGGGGTCACGGAACCATCTGCAGGCCCCGGGTAAGATATGAACTCTTTCAGTGCTTCCATCCTCCCTCCAGTGAGAGAAAAGGACAAAGTGCAGGCACATAGAGGAGCAACATGAAGACACCGAGGGCAGAGAAGAGGAAGTTGTGTCCCAGATGGGAGGGATGAGGAGATGTCCTGATCTTGGGGCTGAAATCCTCTTGTAACGCTATGGAGAAGGATGTAACTGATACATCAGACTCTCCTTTTCCCTGTATTTCATTGAAAAGTACGAGGAAATGACTTGTTCAGCAAAGGCCTCAATGCTAAAGTAGCAAATGTCCAAGTAGCTGTGATCCCATGAGAAGTTTGGACATGGAAAAAGGGAAGTGTGATGAGATCCTGTGCCTTCACAGGGAGAAGAAAAAGATGTCCTCAGAGATGAAGATTATTTCAGAAATAGATGAGGAGAACCTTTGCTCTTACACAGCTTATCTTTTAACTAATACCCCATAAATTGACATGGCCCATAAACACAACTGTAAAAGAGCTTTGAACAACTGGGAGGGATGTCACAATTGCAGATTTTTCTGGGCAGTTGCTTTTCATGGAAATTGAGAGCGACAAGAGAAGTGTCTCTTCTGGACAAGTCTCCGTAGCATGAAAGAGAGACTCCTCTCCTTAAGCGAACTCAAGAAAGACTATTCTAGTTGGGGTAAACTGACTGAAAATTCTAGGTTTGTCTCTTTATATTGCCAGTAAGAAAGAAAAGGTTGTAGGGAGAGGAGAAGTCTTCTGAAAGTTTTGTTCTTATTACTCTTTCTTTTAGTTGCTATTAATGAACTTTTCCTTATACCCTCTTAAAGTTTTGAGCCTGCTTTGCCGTTTTCCTAATCTTATCACACAGGAGGAAATGAGTAAGTATATTCTAGTGAGTGCACTGGTAATTAGCCAACACAACCCACAACAATAAATGCTGCATGCTCCAAGAAATCTCAAATTGGTGAACCAAAACCACTACAGAAATATTTCTGATGAACTGCACTAGAGCAGAGGGAAATCAAGGCAGAGCCATGGTTTGTCAGGACTTGCTTGATCCTAATAACGCCTATGGTGCATTTGGAGCTGAGCCGTGGAATCTCAGGGCCTGAGAGGAGATTGCGCAAACCTTTCCAGGAGTCCAAGTCAGAAGAAAACCCCAAAGTGTCTCAAATCATGGATGCATACGACTGAGGTCCATCTGCTACACAGGCTCCTCATGGACTCCTTGGAGGAGAGAAGTGGAGGCCAGGATGGCACAAAAAGTTCTCAGAGATTCAGTGTGGAAAGGAAAATCCAGAGTACCTTAAAAATCTTGAGTAACTCAAAGTATTAATGAGCCCCACTACATGTCAATACAAAGCTCTCAAGGGACTCGTTAAAGCAGATAATTACGGCCATGATTACAGAAACCTCTCACAGAGTCTGTATCAAAAGGGAAACACCAAGTACCTTAAAATAACTGAAGTACCTTGAATCATTAATGAGCCCACTGAATGTTGTTACTGACAAAGCCTCTCCAGGGACTCATTGCAGCAAATAATTGGAGGCCATGATTACACAAACCTCTCAGAGACTCCAAGGCAAAAGCCAAACCCAAAGTCCTTTGAAAAACTCTGTGAGCATTCAGGAGCTCCCAGGGCCATTGCTGAGCAAGGCTCCCCAGGGACTCCTTCCAGCAGATCCTTGAGGCCACTGGGATGTGGGCTAGGGGGGGATGCTGAGGGCAGGACAAGGGGCTGACAGTGCCCAGCCTGGCTGGGGCTGTGCCAGGAGGCCCCAGGACCTCAGGACAAGGTGTCCCCTCCCAGCCTTTGATGGCACAGACCCCGCTGTGCCCCAGGACACCAAGACTTGGCTTCTCTTTGTTCCCACCTGTCATCACTGCCTCCAGTTCTCTGCTCTGCCTGGGGCCTGGGGACACTTTCTCTGTCCTGTCCCTCAGTGGGACCCATTAAATGTCCAAGAAACTTTGGAGTTGGATTCTGGCTTGGAGTTCTGGAGATATTTCTTCAGCTCCCTCTCAGGGACTGATGTTCAGTGCCTGAGCACAAAGCCCCAGAGGCTCATTAAAGACTTTGTGCTGTGTCTGTGCTGCTGAGTGGGCTGGGCTCCTGGCACAGAGGCAGCTCCTGGTAACCAAGAAGAGCTTCAAAAGCACATTTCTCTTGATGAGCAGCTTTTCTCTAGCCCAGCAGGGCTGGGGCACTGCCGGCAGCCACCCTGGGCACAGCACAGAGGCACAGAGGGCTTCAATCAGTCAGGTCTGGGAAGGTGCTGAGAAGTGCCTGGGGCTGCAGGACAATGCAGCTGCAGCTCCTGGAGTGATCTCCTGCAGCTGGAACATCCCAATGCCTACAGATCCTGTGAGTACAATTCTGAGTATTTTTTGGTTCAGGGGAGGTGAAATGCTCATCAAACTCTGATATGCTGAGGGGTTCTAATCAGTCATAGAATATTTTCAAGTCAAGGATTTTAACAAAAATGTGAAAATTTCCTAAGACTTTGAAATCAGTTTCCTGCTTTTGGAGAATGGCAGGAAGGGAGGAAAAATATTAAAGTTAGGTTATGAATTATTAATTATGAATTTTGACAAGTGTCTGAGGCATCTGAAACTCTTACTTTTGGTGATTGTAGGGTCACAGGAGATCCCTAATGTGCTTTAAGCCTTTCTGTCCATGGACAGCACCAGCATCACCTTTGCTGGAGCCATCAGGCTCAGTCTGAGCTCTCCTTTCTCCAAGCTACAAACAGAACCTGCCCCCAGCCAGTGCCCTGCAAACAGGCAGGGTTCTGTCAGGCCAAGGAGAGGGCACAGAGATTTGGGGTCTGTGAGTGTTGGCAGGGAGAGATCAGGCACATGGAAACACCTGCAGAAGGGAAATCTCCAGGAAGCAGAGAAAAGATTGGGCAATGAGAGGAAACAATACCCAGCAATACTGTGGCAGGGAGAGTTTAGAGATGTCCACAGGACCCCCTCCAGTGCAGCCCCTCCCTCTGAACAAGCCCCCTCCCTCCTATGCCCCCAGCCAAGCCTCTGCCCTCAGGGCTGGGGCTCCAAGGCGTGCAGCCCCTCCTGTGCAGGCAGAGCTGCACAAGAGCCATGGGGCTGCTCTGCAGCCCCGGGCCAGTTCCCTCTGTAGAGCACAGGGCTGGGAGCAGCTGCTTGGCACTGGGGGCTCTGGCAGGGGGCACAGCTGGCTCAGGGTGATGCTGTCCCCAGTGCCCGGCTCTGGGCAATGCTGTCAGTGCAGCCAGGGGAGGAGCTGCATCTCTCTTCACCCAATGCCATCTTAAGGACACTTGGAAGTCTCCCTGAGATTTCAATCCAAGCGGGGAGATTCCATCCAGGGAGCAAACCTGTCCTAGAGCCTCTCTGTGTTATCTGAAAGCCCCAGGGTGAGGCACAGAAGTTCTAGGTTGAGAAAATGCCGTTGGGTTGGTCAAATGAGTCCTGTGTGCCCTTGGGTGCAAAGTGGGGCTGAGACTATAGGAAGGGGATGGACATTTGGTGGACTGTGGGGGATCCATATGCTCTCAGCATTATCAGGATGGTTTTGAAACAAAACATCAGAGCATTATCATCCTTTGTCTGAGAATGCTGAAAGCCCACAACACCTAGGACATGACTTGGAGACAGACCACCTCCCCTCACTCTCCACTCATCACTTTGCCTCCAACAACTCACTCTGTTCTCCCTGATGGCAGCAGAAATGGTGAGAGTTTCTGACATCCAAAAATAGTCAGCAGGTGAAAGGGAAGAGGAGTATAAAAACTCTAGAATATTTAAACAGACTTTCCCATTCCTGGGGGTGCAGATGTTAACAGGGCCTTCTGTGTTAACAGGGTTTCAAAGTGGAACATGAGGACAGGTCCCTGTCCTCCTCCCACATCTGCATAGCAATGTTGAATTTTAAAAACACTGTATGTAGTTGCCCTGAACCTGAAGTCTCACTCAGGCACCAACAGCCAAGGCTCCCCCACTTGGAGCTGAAGGAAAATCTGCTAGAAAATCAAAAGGGTGTTTGAGGGTTACAGGAGAAGGATCTGTAGAAAAAGGCTTTGATTTTGCTGGAAGAAGTTCCTCCTAACATGTCACTGACCTTTCTCCATGAACAGGTACCCAAGTACAGCCTCAGCAAATGTCCAACAGCAACTCCATCAGGCACTTCCTCCTGCTGGCATTGGCAGACACGCGGCAGCTGCAGCTCCTGCACTTCTGCCTCTTGCTGGGCATCTCCCTGGCTGCCATCCTGGGCAATGGGCTCATCATCTGCGCTGTAGCCTGCAGCCACCACCTGCACACGCCCATGTTCTTCTTCCTGCTCAACCTGGCCCTCACTGACCTGGGCTCCATCTTCACCACTGTCCCCAAAGCCATGCACAATTCCCTCTGGGACACCAGGAACATCTCTCATGCAGGATGTGCTGCACAGCTATTTTTCTTTGTGTTCTTCATTGGATCAGAGCTTTGCCTCCTGACCATCATGTGCTACGACCGCTACGTGTCCATCTGCAAACCCTTGCACTACAGGACCCTCCTGGGCAGCAGAGCTTGTGCCCACATGGCAGCAGCTGCCTGGGCCAGTGGCTTTCTCACTGCTCTCATGCATACAGCCAATACATTTTCCCTGCCCCTGTGCCATGGCAATGCCCTGGGCCAGTTCTTCTGTGAAATCCCCCAGATCATCAAGCTCTCCTGCTCCAAATCCCACCTCAGGGAACTTAGGCTTCTTGCAGTTAGTGTCTGTTTAGCACTTGGTTGTTTTGTGTTCATTGTTTTCTCCTATGTGCAGATCTTCAGGGCTGTGCTGAGTATCCCCTCTGAGCAGGGACGGCACAAAGCCTTTTCCACCTGCCTCCCTCACCTGGCTGTGCTCTCCCTGTTCCTCAGCACTGGCATATTTTCTGACCTGAAGCCCCCCTCCATGTCCTCCAAATCCCTGGATCTGGCCCTGTCAGTTCTGTACTCAGTGGTGCCTCCAGCCCTGAACCCTCTCATCTACAGCCTGAGGAACCAGGAGCTCAAGGCTGCAGTGTGGAGACTGATGACTGGATGATTTCAGGAACATTAAAATATTGCCTGATCCTGACAATTACGTGGAAGAAAAGTAATCTTTGATCTATTTTGTTTCATTGTAGTGTCTTTTTCTGTGTTTTACTTAATATATCTTGTCAATAGAAATTTTCATTGTTTATGCCCTTTCTCATTTTGTTTCTCTCCACCTTCCTGTGGCCAGAGACTGTGTCAATGAGGGGCTGTGTTGTTGGTGTCTTTAAAGCAATTAAAGGATCTCCCAGCAAATTTTTCTGCAGAGATGCCCTTGTGTTGTCTTCTGTGGAGCTGCGGCAGCAGTGTCTGTGTTCAGAGCTGGGGACAGATCAATGCTGGCCCAGAAGCTGTGCCCAGCAGCAGCAGCACTTGGTGTTGCCAGTGTTGCTGCTGTGGCCCTGCCCCGCTGCCCTGGTGGCCCTGGTGTTGCTGTAGGGCCTGAGTGCTCTCAGGGCCGGGCACAGCCCTGGAGGTGGCAGTGCTGGGGCTGCAGCAGGGACAGGCCATGGGCACTGCTGGACGAGCGCTGACGCCTCAGGCCAGAGCCTGAGGGCTCCAGGCTCCTTGCCGAGGCTCTCTCAAGAACACACCCAGGCCAATTCTCAGCACAGAAAAGCCCTGTGAGCAGCCCCAGGCTGGCTGTGGGCAGGCTGGGGTCAAACAGCATGGCTGGGGCTCTGCAAGGGCCCTGGGGCAGATGGGAAGGAGCAGCAGAGCAGGGGCTGATCCATCCCCAGTGTGCTGCACGGCCCAGGGCAGCATCCCAGAGCGTCCTGATGGAGCTGCCAACAACATCCCCCCTCTGCAGCCCTGGCCTCTCCCCCAGCTCACACAGGTGCCCCATCCTTGCAGGCACAGACACGGCAGCACTGGCTCAGGAGCCCCTGTTTGCATTGCACAGATGTCCTGGTTTAGGGCAAATTTGTTAAAGAATCTGCAAAGGAGGGCCCCTCCAGGAAGCAAAACCCACACGGCCCCTCCCCCCAACCGGTTCAGGAAAAATTCCTCGGAGAGAATTGGAAAGAACCTGTTTATTTCAGGCACAACACCCCCCAGCACACAAAATGAATAATACCCGATGACACCACTCTGAGAAAGATGACAAAATCAGAAAGTCTCTCTTGAGGGTGGTTGCTCTGTTCTCAGTCCCTCCGGCGCTGGGGCAGCTGCTGCAGCCGAACAGTGTTCCCGGGTCCCAGTCCGGAGCAGGTTCGAGATGGTCACAGAAACAGGAGAGGAGAAACAGTCCAGGAAGGGATGTGGACTTTTTAGCTAGAACTAGCTAATAAGCAGAGGCCAAAGCAGAGCAGAAGCAAGAGCAGAAAAGAGAGCAAGCAAAGCAGCAAGCTGAAAGCAAGAAGTGAAAACCAGCTCTATGTACTGCTCGTCTCTGTGTCCCTGATAAGAGAAACCCAAACAAAACTTTGACTTTTCAGAGTTGGTCTTAAAGGCACAGAACAGATGATTGGGGTACAAGCATCATACGTCACCCCAGGACATTCCACCCCTTATCCCCATATCATCAACATACTACAACACATCATACATTATTCATACAAAATTTCCATCTGTTTCCCCAAAATTACAAGCAATATCCATCATGCCTTCATCACATCCCCACACTGGACCACTGAATCCAGGCCCTATATTACAGAGCTGCAGGATTCCCCCTTTTCACTTTAGTCACCTAAAGCTCCATCTATCACTTGCTCAGACCTTCGACACTTACACAATTCCTTCTCCCTCTTCCACTTGCCCAGACCTTCAACTCTTACACATTTCCTTCTATCTCATGTCTGTATGGTTTAATGTACAGACAATGGCAGTAACATCCAATGAACAGTGATATTGCATATCATTCTTACCCCACAATCAGACCTCCCTGAGGTACACATCGTGTTGTTCCATCTCTTTGCATGATCCACCACGTGCAACCTGGTCCCTGAGCAAAGACAACCCCATGAATGGGTTTGTCTGTACTCGAGGCAGAATTGATCCACACAGTCGTCCCTAACAAACCTCTGATATGTACCACTGGGACTTTGTCTCCTATTACATTCAGGGACTCAGACTGGGCAGGACCTGCTCGGTGGGTGGAACCTCAGGTGTTAACTAACCAGGTGGCCTTTGCTAAATGCTGCTCCCAATTCTTGAAAGATCCCCCACCCAAAGCTTTCAACTGGGTTTTTAGTAGTCCATTGTACCTCTCCACTTTGCCTGCAGCTGGTGCATGGTAGGGGATATGGCATGAGGGGATACACCCACTCAATGCCATGTTCCCTAGCCCAGGTGTTGATAAGGTGGTTCTTGAAATGAGTCCCGTTGTCTGACTCGATCCTCTCAGGGGTGCCATGTCTCCACAGAACTTGCTTTTCAAGGCCCAGGATGGTGTTCCGGGCTGTAGCATGAGACACAGGGTAGGTCTCCAACCATCCAGTGGTGGCTTCCACCATGGTCAGCATGTAGTGCTTGCCCTGGCGTGTCTGGGGCAGTGTGATGTAGTCAATCTGCCAGGCCTCCCCATACTTGTACTTGGACCACCGCCCACTGTACCATAGCAGAGAGGCTTCACTCGCTTGGCCTGCTTGATGGCAGCACACGTCTCACAGTCATGGATAACCTGAGAAATACTGTCCATGGTTAGATCCACCCCTCGGTCTCGTGCCCATTTATAGGTGGCATCCCTGCCCTGATGGCCTGAGGCATCATGGGCCCATCAAGCTAGGAATAACTCTCCCTTATGTTCCCAATCTAGGTCTATATTTGACACCCCTATCTTTGTAGCTTGGTCTACGTGCTCATTGTTTTGGTGCTCCTCATTGGCCCTACTCTTGGGTACATGGGCATCTACATGGCGGACTTTCACAGGTAGCCTCCCTACCCTGGTAGCGATGTCTTTCCACTCATCAGCAGCCCAAATTGGTTTTCCTCTACGCTGCCAGTTAGCCTTTTTCCACCTCTCCAGCCAACCCCACAGACCATTGGCTACCATCCATGAATCAGTGTAGAGGTAGAGCTTTGGCCACTTCTCTCTCTCAGCAATGTCCAGGGCCAGTTGAACAACTGTGAGTTCAGCAAGTTGGCTTGATCCACCTTCTCCTTTGGTAGCTTGTGCAACCTGTCGTGTGGGGCTCCATACAGCTGCTTTCCACTTCCGGTTCCTTCCTACGATGCGACAGGAACCGTCAGTGAAAGGAGCGTAGCGTGTTTCCTCTGGGGGCAGTTGGTTATAGGGAGGAGCCTCTTCAGCACGTGTCACTGGTTCTTGTTCCTCTTCATCTGTGACACCAAAATTCTCAACTTCGGGCCAATTTGTAATGACCTCCAAAATCCCAGAGCGATTCAGTTTACCTATACGGGCACGCTAAATGATGAGAGCAATCCACTTGCTGCATGTAGCACTGGTAGCATGGCAAGTGGAAGGAGCCTTGCCTTTGAACATCCACCCCAGCACTGGTAGTCGGGGTGCCAGGAGGAGTTGTGCTTCAGTGCCTATTACCTCTGAGGCAACCTAGACTCCTTCATAGGCAGCCAAGATTTCTTTCTCTGTTGGAGTGTAGTTGGCTTCAGACCCTCTGTAACTTCTACTCCAAAATCCCAGTGGTCGACCTCAAGTCTCCCCAGGCACCTTCTGCCAAAGGCTCCAGGACAAGCCATGGTTCCCGGCTGCAGAGTAGAGCACGTTCTTCACCTCTGGTCCTGTCCTGACTGGGCCAAGGCCACTGCATGAGCAATCTCCTGCTTGATCTGTGCAAAGGCTTGTTGCTGCTCTGGGCCCCACTGGATAGTGTTCTTCTTACGGGTGACCAGGTAAAGAGGGCTCACGATCTGACTGTACTCATAAATGTGCATCCTCCAAATACCTATTGCACCCAGGAAAGATTGTGTCTCTTTCTTATTGGTGGGTGGAGACATTGCTGTGATCTTGTTGATGACATCTGTAGGAATCTGACGCCGTCCATCTTGCCACTTCACTCCCAGGAACTGAATCTCCATTCTCCTTCAGATTTTCGCACAGGCCAAATGGGGCTGTTGAAGGGTGAGTGGGTCTTGCTGACCACCCCTTGGCTCTCCAGCTCTCGGATCATCTTATGAATGGGAATCACAGCATCTCGAGAGGTCCTATACTATCGATGATGCACTATGGAAGTGGCAATTGGCACTCGTTGCTCTTCTCCCGTCAGGCATCCTACTGCAGATGGATTCTCAGACAACCCAGGCAAGCTGTTCAATTGCTGGATTATTACAGCGTCCTGAGTGGGTCGCTGGAGGTGAGAGAGAGACGATGAATCTTGTTTCTTGATCAGAAGGCTGGATTTATTGATATATGATATATAATACATTATGACTATACTAAATAGAATAAAGAGAGAAGTTTGCAGAGCTGCTAGCTAGCTAAGAATAGCAAGAAGGAATCTATAACGAAGTTGTGTCCAGGGACTCAGTCCCCAGCTTGTTTCTGTGATTGGCCTTTAATCATAAACATGTGCTTGTTTATAACATGAGACCAATCAGGTGCATCCTATTGCATTCCACAGCAGCTGATAACAATTGTTTACATTCTCTTCTGAGGCCTCTGCCTTCCAGAAGACGCAGAAATCTGAAAGAAAGGATTTCTGTGAAAAAATGTCTGCGACACTGGATGCCCTCTGTCTCTACAGCAGCTATTCCAAATGCCCATCTGAGTCCTTTTGGGTCTTTGAAATACCCACTTCGAAGGTAGTCTATGCCCAAAATACATGGGGCCTCTGGGCCAGTCACAATAGGATGCTTCTTCCACTCATTTCCCATTAGGTTCACATCAGCTTCCACCAAAGTGAAATCCTGGGATCCCCCTGTCACACCAGCAACAGAAACAGACTCTGTCCCCACATGTCTTGATGGGATTAATGTGCATTGTGCAACAGCATCGACCAAAGCTTTGTACTCTTGTGGTTCCGATGTGCCAGGCCAACAAATCCACACAGACCAGAAAACACGATTTTCCCCGGCCTCTACCTGGCTAGAGGCAGGACCCCTCTAAGCCTGGTTATCCTTCTTTCCCTGGGCGTATGTTTTGGATGTTCCTTCGAGGGGGTCAGACATGTCATCATCATCATACCTGGCCATTCGGGCAACTGGAGCTGCTTTCCTTCTGGCGGCTTCCTTCAGTTCACGCACCCGTCGTGCCAGAACAGCAGTAGGTTTTCCATCCCACCTTCTCATGTTTTCCCCACAATCACACAGGTAAAACCACAGCTCAGCTCGTGGGGTGTACCTTCTCTCACCATCTGGGAAACGTCTGCCTTGGATACCAGAACCTTGGATCTGTACGGCTGAAATTTGGAGAATGTCTTCTTTAATCTCCTCTCTAAGCTTCTTATGGTTCTCCTCTATCTTATCCTCTAAATTCTGCAGACGTGTTTCTACTGCTGCGATTCTGGCATGTGTCAAGCCATGTACAGCATCTGCATATGCTCGGAGCTTCCTTGCCATGTCAAGCACAGTCTCATCCCTCTCATCCCTCTTCAGGATGTCTAAGGCGGAAGCATAGTCATGTGGCCCAAGTCGTACGAGTTTTCACCACATCACAGACGTGCATGGTACCAAGTCTGGGTTCCTAGTTGTTGCATCATCTGAGAAGATAATCTCTGCCACTGCCATTTCTCTCAGGCGTTGGATCCCTTGCTCTATTGTCTTCCACTGGGTTTGCTGCATATAGAGACCGTCTGCACACAGGTATCTTTCTGCTACACTTCTTAGGACCCGTTCCCAGAGGCTGTGAGGGTTAGCCCCCCTCATCATTCCTTGGTCTATGACAGGATCCTGTGACAGGGATCCCAAATGCCTGGCTTCAGTGCCATCCAGAATTGTAGCCTCGCCTGCAGCATCCCAGAGACGGACCAGCCAACTAATTATGGATTCATCAGACCTTCGAGTGTAGTCCTTCCGTAGGCCACAAAGGTCCTTCAGGGAAAAGGACTCATCTGATCTTGCATCTGCTGCTTTGACTCCTGATTTTATGTCAGGAGGCATTGAGGTTCCTTCTCCTTCATCATCATCATCATCATCATCATCATCATCCCCTGGTCGATTGGTCTTGTCCGTGCATTTCCCACTTTAGTGCTGGTAGCAACAGCCATGGGTTTAGATGCTGGCTTCGAGCCTGGGCTGTTGGCTGCAGCCTGAGTCACCAGGACAGTTGCTGATTTGTCTCCCTGCCCCCCTGCCTCTGTCTGCTGCCCAACAGTATCTAGCAGTGTGTGATAAGCATATGCCAGGGCCCAACTCACTGCAATGACCATCCTCTCCTTAGGCTCATCCTGGTACTTCTCTTTCAGATATTTCCCCACCTCAGCTGGGTTCCAAATTTGTTCATGGGGAAAATCCCAGACTATAGGGTCAGAGAATTCCTTCAGGATTTGGCCCATATTATCCCATTTCCCACACCACTTAGGATTTTCCACAACAGGGTTTACTCCTCAATCAGGGGTCTCACCAGCCCATCTAGAAATCTCAGCCCTCATTCTAGAGAAGCAGCAGGCTGTATAGAGGAAGGTTACCAGATTGAATACCGGGAAAATGGTTTCTTTAACATTGAGGGAAAACTGAACATCCTTCACTAGTGATGCAACTGATTCATAGGAGAAGGAGGAAAGCAGAGGCTGAAAAACCTCATTCCCTCCTGCTCCTCCTCCAACAAACTGGATGCATAACCATAGCCATGAACCATTCATACCTGGAGCAGACCCTAGCATGTTTATAAACTTCTTGCACATCATTGCCACCAAGCCCAGCAGGATAGCTACTCTGGTCACTGCCCCTCTGATGTAAAAACTACATATTAGAGGCAATACTAAAGCTATTTCTGGATAAGAAAATAAACCTAGGGACCAGAGAGGTATTAAAATCTCAAAAAACCCTAGGGACCAGAAATGCAGGCAAACCTTCACCCCAATAGACATTATGAATTCAAAAAGAGAGTTATTAGCTGATTTAAACAAACACAGAGTAATAGCAACCATAATGCAGTCAAAACAGGGTTTTTCCACTCTCTCTCAAGCCCCACGTTTGGGCACCAATATTTTGTCCTGGTTTAGGGCAAATTTGTTAAAGGATCTGCAAAGGGGGCTCCTGCAGAAAGCAAAACCCACATGGCCCCTCCCCCCAACCAGTTTGGGAAAAAATTCCTTGGAGAGAGGTGGAAAGAACCTGTTTATTTCAGGCACAACACCCCCCAGCACACAAAATGAACAATATCCGATGACACCGCTCTGAGAAAGATGACAAAATCAGAAAGTCTCTTTCGGGGGTGGTTGCTCTGTTCTCAGTCCCTCCAGCGCTGGGCAGCTGCTGCAGCCAAACCTTCGGTGTTCCCGGGTCCCAGTCCAGAGCAGGTTCGAGATGGTCACAGGAACAGGAGAGGAGGAACAGTCCAGGAAGGAATGTGGACTGTTTAGCTAAACTAGCTAATAAGCAGAGGCCAAAGCAGAGCAGAAGCAAGAGCAGAAAAGCAAGCCAGCAAAGCAGCAAGCTGAAAGCAAGGAGTGAAAAACAGCCCTATGTACTGCTCGTCTCTGCGTCCCTGATAAGAGAAACCCAAGCAAAATTTCCACTCTTCAGAGCCAGTCTTAAAGGCACAGAACAGATGAATGGGGATACAAGCATCATAACGTCACCCCAGGACACTTGGTTTGCTACAGGCGGACCTCACTGGTCCTATAATCAACACATTTCACATGATTGGCCAATTAAGACAACACCCTTCAGTAAACAATTTTATGGAAAAAAGCCAACTTATTCCAAATATTGTCAGCCAAGTGTTTTCTCAAAAATCCACTCAGATAACACCATTTATTGATGTTTGTTTTATGTTGGGCCTTTCTTGGGGGTGCCTGGATGGGAGAATCCCTCCTGTAGCAGTTCTCTGCCAGGTAAAAAGAGATGCACAGGACATTTCAGTCTTCAGCTTCTTGTTTATTGTTATCTTATCTAAAGTTTTGCATTGCTGTCCACACCAGGTTCAGTGCACTGGAAAAGCACTGCAAAATGGCCCCAAAACGTAGTTTCAAGCTCTTTTAACATTGTCTCATCCAATAAACACTTGAAAGGTGCATTATTTCTACTTATCTATCAATAACTCATCCCTTGACTGTCCACATAACCTCTGCACTGTGCTTTCCATGACCAATCACCCTGTGCTACCAACAATGCAGAAAATAGAGCAGATGAAGAAGACAGGGACTACACCCCAATTCCTCCATCTTGCTTCCTATCTGCACCATACTAATAACCCCAAAACCTAAATTTCTCACCCAAGGAACATAGTATAGTACTCTCTATTACCTATTTCACACTTTGGTAAATTCTAATCTATCTCAAAGTCTTGGAAGTCCTCTCCATGGGTGAAGTTGAAAGGCAGTGTTTCTCTGGGGGTCAGGACTCCTCAGAGCAGACAGAGAAATATTTCCTGTGCCTTGGATTGCCACACATTGAACCTAAAATCCTTTAACCCTTAATATGTGAAGTCACCCAAAAATGTTCCAGGTAAGTAGGATTAGAAGGAGGAGAAAGAGAGAACAACAGAAAGACAGATCCATAGAAAAACACGCACATAGGTACCAACTGCTGGGGTTCCAGCATTGTGAAGAGAGAAAGCACAGGAGAAGGCAGGGTCCAGACCTTGGACTGCCCTCGTGCCCCGGCTTTTAACGTCCTGGGCCTTCATGGGCCCGCCCCTGGGGTGAGACTGCCAGTTGCATGTCCAATCAGAGCCATGGTAGGCACCAGCGGCTGGTGTGTGATTGATTGACAGCTCAGCCAATCAGAACTATGTTAGCACTGCCCGTACTGTGTGATTGACAGCTCTGCCAGGCCAGGGCTGGGGGTGGGGTTCTGTCCCACCACAAACCGAGGCCTGACCCGGCCCTGGCCCCACATGGGCATTCTGAGCATCCCAAGGTGTCTCAGGACATCAATCTCATCCAGCCTCTGACAGCAACCACGATGACAGTACAGAATCTCATGGAATCAAGGGTCAGTTGTGACCTCATGGTGCCTCATGGAATCAAGGAGACCACTGTGCAACTCAGGGGCAGTATGGATGCAAGGGTCAAAAATCAAACACTGGGGCCCATAGAAAGAAGGAACCATTGTGACACAGCGGGGCCGCATGGAGCCAATGGACCCTTGTGACTCTGTTGAGGGTCATGAAACCAAGAAGCCATTGTGGCACTGCAAGACTTCATGGAATCAAGGAGAATACTGTGACAGTGTGGGGACCCATGAAATCAAGGAACCATGGAACAGGTCTGCCTGCTTTGACCTCCTGGGGGCTGTTTGACAGGTCCCACTGAATTTGACATGTCAAGGGCCACTTCTCATCTGACTGTGAAGCACTGGGGCTCTGTGCTTTCCTTCCTATGGAAAAGAGCTCTCTTTCTTGTCTAGGCTTCTATGCCTGAAATTAGGATTCCACCTCTAAAATTCCCTTTATGCAAGGGTTTCTCCCAAACAAAATCTGCCAATACAGTCAAGTGTGGCGAGACTCGGCCTCTGGTGACTGCCTCTCATCTGCCCCGGTACTCAGTTGTTCCCTTTCTATGGAGACCATCGTGACAATGTGGGGGGTTGTGGAGCCAAAGGGCATTGTTACACTGTAGGAACTTGTGGAACCAAGGGAATCATTTTGACACTGTGAGTACCATGGATCCAAGGGGCCATTAGGACACTGTGGAGTCTTGAGGAACTATGGGGGCCATTGTCACACTTTGGGGTCTTCTGAAATGCAGGGAACATTGTGACACTGCAGAGTACTACGGATCCAAGGGACCACTGAGACACTGTGGAGCCTCATGGAGCCAAGGACATCACTGTGGTTCTGTTGGGCTGTATGGTCCCAAGGGGCCAATGTGAAGCCATGGGGCTTTGTGGAACCGAGACAATTGTAGCATTTCAGGCCCTCATGGAGCCAAAGGGTCATTGTGATCCGGCAGGGCACCATGGATCCGTGGAGAAAATTGTGGCATTGCAAGGCCCCATGGGATCATGGAGACCATTGTGACCCTGCAGGGCCTGATGGAGGGAAGGGGCCATTGTGACACTATGGGAACTTGTGGAGCCAAGGGGATCATTGTGGTACCACTGGAGCCCATGGAACCAAGGGGCCATGGTGACACAGAGGAGCTTCATGGAACCAATAGATAATTATGGTAGCCTGGGCTTTTGGAACCATGGAGACCATTAAGATCCTTAAAGACTTGTGTAACCAAGGGGCCATTATGACACCTGAGGGCATCATGGAAGCAAGAGAACCATTGTGACACTGCAGGGCCCTGTGGAACCAAGGGAACATGAAATAGGTGTGGCTGCCTTGGACTCCCAGGGTTAACCTGACGGGTCTGGCCGACCTTGGAATGTGGAAGGCCACTCCCATCTGCCCCTGGAACACTGGGGCTCTGGGCTTTCCTTTGTATAGAAAAGAACTGTCCATCTTTTCCAGGTATCCATGGCCAAAACTTGGATTCCACCTCCAAATTTCTGTGTATCCAAGGAATACTGCCAGACAAAAGTTGCGAGGACAGAGAGGTCTGGCTGGTCTTTGATTCCTGAGTGCCAGGACTTACCTGTTTTGCAAACACTGGAAAGGGCTCTGTGCTTTTCTTTTTATGGAAGAAAAACATCCGTCTTCTCCAGGCACAAATGTCTGAAATTAGGATTCCACATCCATAATTTCAAATATCCAAGGGTTGGTCCAAGCAAACACGCCAGGACAGACAGGTCAGGCTTGCCTTGGCCTCTGGTGGTTGCCATGCATCAGCTCCTGAAACATGGGGGCTCCGTGGCTTTCTTCCTATGGAGACCAATGTGACATTTGGGAGCCTTGTGAAATGAAGGGGCCATTGTGACACTGCAGAGCACCATGGATCCAAGGGACATTTTGACACTGTGGAGCCTTGTGGAACCAAGGACATCATTGTGGCTCTGTTGGGCTGCATGGTCCCAAGGGACCATTGCAAATCAGCAATGTGAGAATTAGCCCGGCTGTAACTGACAGTCAGCCAGATTTCACCCCGGAAGAACTGGGCGTGAGTTTCAAGTCCTAGGAGTCATTCAAAGAACAAATTAAAATCAATCATGAGGTGGATCATTAACAATTTTCCAGATGCCTCTGCTGATGAAATCCATACCACTGAATTTTGCGACTCAGTGGGAGTTGATCTGTATAATTTTTGATCAAAAGGGACCCCATTGCACCCTGCGTGCTCCCCATCTTCCACACCACACTTGACTAGCAAGCAGCGTGTTGAAAACTCAATCCGTTGGTAACTCCTAACTCGGGAACTCCCCTCAAACCTGCCTTTCTCAAACCTTTAATGATGGTCCAAGATGGCAATGGCCATGCTGTCTTGGAGCATCATGCCCTGGAGACTCAAGACAGAACGAGCCAAAATATGGGTCAGGAGCCTGACTACCCTCCCTCCATCTTGGCTCCTCCACTTCCTGCTACCACAACTTTCGCCTCTGCCCTGAAAAAAGCTCCAGACTCCAACCACACAACTACGGGTCCTGCCCTCACTGTCAATCATTCCCTCTCCACCCTGGACCACGCCTCCAGTTAAGGAAGGAAACTGGCACATAGCCTCGAAATTCCTCATTGCCCTGTTATGTTATGAAAAAAGGGAGAAGAATCCCAGGTATCAGCTACTGGTTTGCAGAGAAATCAAGGATCTTTGTATCTAAAGACCATAGGAAGGACTTACCTTGCTTTAATGACCTAATGAAGGCCATGTTTACAGCACATGTCTCAACCACCTATGATTTAAAATATATTATGTTGTTGTCACCTACAGAATACACCCGTTGGGAAGAGGGGTGGAAGTGTTTATTATGCTAATAGCAGTGACTATGCTAATAATGAAGCAAGGGCAGAATTGAAAATCAACTATCTAGCTGGAGAATGACAACACAGCCTACCAGATGATCAAGCAGTAGGTATCGCCAGAGAAGTATTGAATGATATCAAAGAGATGGCTTTGAAAGCTTTAATCCAGGTATTAGATGGTAGCACCCCCAATTTGAAATACTTTGGGTGACTGCAGCTAAAGCTTTAGGACAATCAGACCATCCTGGGTGCCTGTAAAGTAAGCAAACCAATGCTACCTCCCTCACATTGAGTGGCCTGCTCTCAGACATAGAGACCATCAGACATGCCACCTTGCAGAACAGTGATAGAGTTTTTACTCTGGGCACATGGGCATGGCTGTGTAGACTCTGAGGGCATGTGTTGCATGAACCTCTCCAGCCACAGCGAGTCAATCCACAAGAGCATTCAGGTACTGAAGGATGGGTTCAAGAAGCTTCAAGTGGAAAACAACGACTGGTTCAATAAAGTCTTCCAATCCAAGGGAATAAAGGGTTGGATGATGTTGAGCTAAAACAGGACTATGAATTCTCTTAGTGATTGATGCTGTATTGTTAATTGTCCCATGTTTGTTTGGATACTTTTAGAAAGTCTTACAAAATTCTTTCAGTTCCATCTTTGTTGTAAAACAGAAAGGGGGAAGATACCCAACACAGGCTCCTCATGGGCACCTTGGACAAGAGAATTGGAGGCCCAGATGGCACAAAAACCTCTCAGACACTCAATTTTGGAAGGAAATTCCTTAAAAGTACCTAAACGTATACTTAAATCCATAAAGTACCTTAAAAACCTTGAGTATCTCAAAGTGTTAATGAGCTCTGCTAAGTTTCAGTACAAAGCTCTCCAGGGACTCATTAAAGCAGATAATTGGGGCCCTGATTGCACAAACCTCTCACACAGTGTGTATCAAAAAGGAAACACCAAGTACCTTAAAACAACTGAGGTATCCTGTAGTATTAATGAGCCCCTCTGAGTGTTGTTACTGAGAAAGCCTCTCCAGGGAGTAATTACCGCAGAAAATTGGAGGCCATGATAGCACAAACCTCTCAGAGACTCCAAGGCAAAAGCCAAACTCAAAGTCCTTTGAAAAACTCTGTGAGAATGAAGGAGCCCCCAGGGCCATTGCTGAGCAAGGCTCCCCAGGGAATCTTTCCAGCAGATCCTTGAGGCCACTGGGATGTGGGCTAAGGGGGGATGCTGATGGCAGGACAAGGGGCTGACAGTGCCCAGCCTGGCTGGGGCTCTGCCAGGAGCCTCCTGGGCCTCAGGACAAGGTATCTCCTCATAGCCCTTGGTGGCACAGACCCTGCTGCTTTGCCCCAGGGCACCAAGACTTTGCTTCTCTTTGTCCCCACCTGTCATCACTGCCTCCAGTTCTCTGCTATGCCTGGGGCCTGGGGACACTTTCTCTGTCCTGTCCCTCAGTGGGACCCAGTAAAAGTCCAAGAATCTTTGGAGTTGGATTCTGACTTGGAGTTCTGGAGAGGTTTCTTCAGCAGCCTCTCAGGGACTGATGTTCAGGGCCTGAGCACAAAGCCCCAGAGGCTCATTAATGTCTTTGTGCTGTGTCTGTGCTGCTGAGCTGGGCTGGGCTCCTGGCACAGAGGCAGCTCCTGGTAACCAAGAAGAGCTTCAAAAGCACATTTCTCTTGATGAGCAGCTCTTCTGCCAGCCCAGCAGGACTGGGGCACTGCCTGCAGCTACCCCGGGAACAGCACAAAGGCACAGAGAGCTTCAATCAGTCAGGGCTGGGAAGGTGCTGAGAAGTGCCTGGGGCACAATCACTGCCAGCGCTTGGCACAGGAACCTCTGACTGCAGGACAATGCAGCTGCAGCTCCTGGAATGATCTCCTAAATCTGGAACATCCTACTGCCTACAGACTCTGTGAGTACAACTCTGAGCATTTCTGGTGCAGGGGAGGTGAAATGCTCGTGAAGCTCTTTCAAGCTGAGGGGGTCTGATCCGTCACGGAATATTTCAGAGACAAGGATTGTGACAAAAATTAGGAAATTTCTTAAGATTTTTCACTCCGTTTCCTACTATAGTAGAATGGCAGGGAGGGGGGATAAATATTAAAGGTTGCCTAATAATTTGTCTTATTAATTTTGACAAGTTTATGAGACATCTGAAACTGTTACTTTTAGTGATCAATAGGTTCACAGGAGATCCCTAATGTGCTTTCAGCCACTCGGCCCATGGACAGCACCAGCATCACCTTTGACGGAGCCATCAGGCTCAGTCTGAGCTGTCCTTTCTCCAAGCTGCAGACAGAACCTGCCCCCAGCCAGTGCCCTGCAAACAGGCAGGGTTCTGTCAGGCCAAGGAGAGAGCACAAAGATTTGGGGTCCGTGAGTGCTGGCAGGGAGATCAGGCACAGGCAAACAGCTGCACAAAGAAAATCTGCAGGAAGCAGAGAGAAGATCGGGCAATGAGAGAAAACAAAACCCAGGAATACTGTGGCAGGGAGAGTTTAGAGATGCCCACAGGATCCCTTCCAGTGCAGCCCCTCCCTCTGAACAAGCCCTCTCCCTCCTGTGCCCCAGCCAAGCCTCTGCCCTCAGGGCCGGGGTTCCAAGGCGTGCAGCCCCTCCTGTGCAGGCAGAGCTGCAGCAGAGCCGTGGGGCAGCTCTGCAGCCCCGGGCCCAGTTGCCTCTGCAGAGCACAGGGCTGGGAGCAGCTGCCCAGCCCTGGGGGCTCTGGCAGGGGGCACAGCTGGCTCAGGGTGACGCTGTCCCCAGCACCCAGCTCTGGGCAATGCTGTCAGTGCAGCCAGGGAAGGAGCTGCACTCCCTCAATCCAATGCCATCATAAGGACACCTTGAATCTCCCTGAGATTTCAGTCCAAGCTTTGAGGTTCCCCTCAGGATACAAACCTGTCCTGTAGCATCTCTGTGTTATCTAAAAGCCCCACGGTGCGACACAGAATGTCTATGATGAGAAAATGCTGTTGGGTTGGTGAAATGAGCCCTGTCCTGGGTACAAATGTGGGGCTGAGACCTTGAGAAGGGGATGGACATTTGGTGGACTGTGGGGATCCATCTGCTCTCAGCAATGTCAGGATGGTTTTTAAAGGAAACATGGGAGGGTGATCATCCTCTGTCTGGGAAAGGTGATAGCCTAGAGAATCCTGGAACAGGACAGGGCGACAGACCTCCTCCCCTTCGTCTCCACTCACCACCTTGCCTCAGAGAACTCACTGTTATCCCTGAGGGCAGCAGAAATGCAGAGAGTTTCTGACATCCAAAAATAATCAGCAGGGGAGATGAAGAAAAGCTGTAAATAACACTAGTACATTTAAACAGACTTTACCATTCCTGTTCTCTGGCAGTGGGAGGGCAGATGCTGACAGGGCTGTCTGTGTTAACAGAGATTCAAAGTGGAACACGAGGACAGATCCCTGTGCCCCTCCTATGTCTGCACATCAAGGCTGAACTATAAAAACCTCTGTGTGTACCTGCACTGAACCTGAAGTCCCAGTCAGGCAGCACCAGCCAGGGCTCCACACTTGGAGCTGAAGGAAAATCTGCTGGAAATTGAAAAGGGTGTGAGAGTGTTACAGGAGAAGGGCCTATGGAAATAGGCTTTGATTTTGCTGGAAGAAGTTTCTCCCAACCGGTCACTGACTTTTCTCCATGAACAGCTCCCAATGGCCAGAGAAATCAAATGTCCAATAGCAGCTCCATCAGGCACTTCCTCCTGCTGGCATTGACAGACACGCGGCAGCTGCAGCTCCTGCACTTCTGCCTCTTGCTGGGCATCTCCCTGGCTGCCCTCCTGGGCAACGGCCTCATCATCAGCGCCGTAGCCTGCGGCCACCACCTGCACACGCCCATGTTCTTCTTCCTGCTCAACCTGGCCCTCACTGACCTGGGCATGATCTGCACCACTGTCCCCAAAGCCATGCACAATTCCCTCTGGGACACCAGGAACATCTCCCACACAGGATGTGCTGCACAGCTCTTTTTTTTTGTGTTTTTCATGTCATTAGAGCTTTCCCTCCTGACCATCATGTGCTACGACCGCTACGTGTCCATCTGCAAACCCCTGCACTACGGGACCCTCCTGGGCAGCAGAGCTTGTGCCCACATGGCAGCAGCTGCCTGGGCCAGTTGCTTTCTTTATTCACTGCTGCACACAGCCAATACATTTTCCCTGCCCCTGTGCCATGGCAATGCCCTGGACCAGTTCTTCTGTGAAATCCCCCAGATCCTCAAGCTCTCCTGCTCCAAATCCTACCTCAGGGAGCTTGGGCTTCTGGCTGTAAGTGTCTGTGTAGCCTCAAGCTGTTTTGTGTTCATTGTATTCTCCTATGTGCAGATCTTCAGGGCTGTGCTGAGCATGCCCTCTGAGCAGGGACGGCACAAAGCCTTTTCCACCTGCCTTCCTCACCTGGCTGTGGTCTCCCTGTTCTCAGCACTACCTTTTTTGCCTACCTGAAGCCCCCCTCCATCTCCTTCCCATCCCTTGATCTAGCCCTGTCAGTTCTGTACTCAGTGGTGACTCCAGCCCTGAACCCCCTCATCTACAGCCTGAGGAACCAGGAGCTCAAGGCTTCCATGTGGGCACTGATGACTGGATGCTTTCAGAAAAATTAAACTACTGGCCCGTTTCTGCCAATCACTTGTAATAAAAGTAATCTTCAATACTCCTTGTTAGTCCACTTTAGAGCTTCTTTATCTTTGTTTTAATTTTAAAATATTTTCTACAAAGTGATGTCATTGTTTGTGCCGTTTCTCATTATGTTTCCCTTCTCCTTTACTGTGACCCACAGCCTGTTTCTATGAGGAGCTGTGCTCTCAGTGGCTGTAAATGAACAAAAGGATCTCCCAGCAAAGTTCACCAGAGATCCTCCTTTTGTTCCTTCTCTGGAGCTGCAGAAGCAATGTCTGTGTGCAGAGCTGGGGGCAGATCAGTGCTGGCCCAGCAGCTGTGCCCAGCAGCAGCAGCACTTGGTGTTGCCAGTGCTGCTGCCGTGGCCCTGCCCTGCTGCCCTGGTGGCCCTGGTGTTGCTGCAGGGCCTGAGTGCTCTCGGGGCCGGGCACAGCCCTGGGGGTGGCAGTGCCGGGGCTGCAGCAGGGACAGGCCATGGGCACTGCTGGGGCAATGCTGACGCCTCAGCTGAGGCCCTGGGGGCTCCAGGCTCCTTGCCCAGGCTCTCTCAAGAACACACCCAGGCCAATGCTCAGCACAGAAAAGCCTCGTGAGCAGCCCCAGGCTGGCCATGGGCAGGCTGGGGACAAACAGCATGGCTGGGGCTCTGCAAGGGCCCTGGGGCAGATGGGAAGGAGCAGCAGAGCAGGGGCTGATCCATCCCCAGTGTGCTGCACAGCCCAGGGCAGCGTCCCAGAGCGTCCTCATGGAGCTGCCAACAACATCCCCCCTCTGCAGCCCTGGCCTCTCCCCCAGCTCACACAGGTGCCCCATCCTTGCAGGCACAGACACGGCAGCACTGGCTCAGCAGCCCCTGTTTGCATTGCACACAGCAGGGGGAGCACCCCCATGCTGTTGGTGTGGGGACATGAACCTGAGGGAGCACAAATGCCATCAGCCCCTGGGGCCAGCAAGGGCTGGGGGACACCAGGGAAACCACTCAGCTTTGTCCTGGCCTCTGCACTCAGCCAGAAAGTTTGTTCCCATCAGCTGGGAGTTTCCTGTGCCACAGCAGACGCTGTTGCTCAGAGCCAGGGCTGCCTGGCAGCCACCCCCAAACTGCCCTCAGCATTTCCTCTGCTTCACATTTGCTTTCTTTACTCTTCCTGATACAAATTTCTTCCAAATCTCCACCCCAGGGGACCCAGAACTAGACACAGCACTCGAGGTGCTGCCCAACCAGTGCCCAGCACAGGGGAAGAATCCCTGCCCTGCTCCTGCTGGCCACGCCATTCCTGAGCCAGGCCAGGAGCCATTGGCCTTCTTGCCCACCTGGGCACACTGCTGGCTCATGTCCAGCCTGCTGTCCATCAGTCCCTGCAGGTCCCTTTCTGCCTGGCTGCTCTCCAGCCACTCTGTCCCCAGCCTGTAGTGCTGCAGGGGTTGTTGTAGCCAAAGTTCAGGACCCGGCACTTGGACTTGTTAAACCTGACCTAGTTGGATCACACATCCCTGTTAAACCACACCTGGATCCAGCCTGTCCAGGGCCCTCTGCAGAGCCCTCCTACCTCCATCCTCCATCAGATCCAAACTCACACCCACATTGGTGTCATCTGCAAATTTTCTGATGCTGGACTCAGTCCCCTCATCCAGTTCATCAATGCAGACATTGGAATCCGCGCTGGCTGGCTCTGATCCCTCGGCCATCCTGTGGGTGCCCTGTGATGGCACTCAAGGTGATCTGTTCCATAACCTTGCCGGGCACCCAGGTCAGGCTGACAGGCCTGGAGTTCCCCAGATCCTCCTTCCAGCCCTTCTTGGGGATGGGCTCACACTGGCACCTCCAGTCCTCTGGGACCTCCCTCCTGAGCCAGGACTGATGGTAAATGATGGAGAGCAGCTTGGGGAGCTCATCCACAGCTCCCTTATCCCCCTGGGATGGATCCCATCTGATCCCACACACCTGTGAGCATCTGAGTGGCTCAGCAGGTCACCAACTGCTTCCTCCTGGATTCCAGGGGCTGTTCTGCTCCCTGTGCCCATCTACCAGCTCAGCAGAGCACTTGTTCTCAGGACAGCCTGTCCTAATATCGAAAATTGAGAGAAACAAGATGTTAAGTAGCTCTGCCTTCTCCTTATCTTTAGTTACTATATTCCCCACTGCATCCAATAAAGAGTAGAGGTTTTCCTTACCCCATGTTTTGCTATTAATATAATTGTGGAAACATTGTCTATTTTTTTTTTCACAGAAGTGGTCAGGTTAAACTCTAATTGAGCTTTCACCTCTTGACTTTTTTTCTGCACGACTTCACAACATCCTTAAACATTTCCTAAGCTGCTTGACTTTCTGTCCAAAGTTGATGCACCTCTTGTTACCCTTGAGTTCCCACAAAATCTCCATGGCCAGCCAGGCCAGTCATTTCCCTCACCAGCTCATCTTTTGCCACACTGGGACAGGTTGCTCCTTCCCCTTAAGATTACTTCCTTGAAATATGTCCATCCTTCCTGGACCCCTTTGTTTTTAAGGGATGTTTTCCTTCAAAAAATCAGGACCTGATTTGGTACTCCCAAAATCAGCATCCAAAAATGGCCAAAGTCTGCCCTTCCTAATTCCAGTGTGGAAGTTTTGTTGCTGCCCCCCCTTCTTTCCCAGAACATTGAAAACTTGATTATTTCATGGTCACTGTGCCCCAGCCAACCTCTGATCCCCACATCTGCCACCAGCCCTTCTCTGTTTGTGAACAGTAGCAGACAGAACTTTCCTTGGCAGTGGGAGTGTTACCAAAAATTCAGTAAAATAGAGAACTCCTTAACACCAATGCAGCATTAAAAAGCAGCATTATTTATTCAGGGGGATGCACGGAGTAGAGCTCCTCCCAAAGCCCTGCAGGCTGAGTAAAGGAAAGTTTCTGTTTATATTCTATATATTGCACACATATTCATTGATTGTCCCAGACTAAACATAAATATGATAATGGTTTCCCCAAAATCATTCACATATTTCCCCTCCCCTTCACCCATGTGTTGTTCTGTCTTGGGGTCTCTCTGGTGGTCCCTGGTGGTCATGGACCCCAATGTTCCAGAGGGCCTTGCTGAGCTGGCAGGACACTGAGGCTGCTGAACTTCCAGTTCCCCTTCTCACACAATGGGCATTGTGTGGTTTCCATAGGCCTGGGGTTTTGGAGAACAAGGTCCAGGTGTCAGCTCACCTGATGGAGACAATTTATCATCTGGTAACATGAGGTCACAGAGTGGGCTTTGACATCACAGAGCGGGTTATGTGAGGTGTTTGAGCAGCTATGACATCATATACTGCCCCTGTGACATCACAGAGCCATCTGTGACATCAAAGGGCAGAGGTCTGACATCACAGAGCAGACTGTGACATCACAGAGTTGGCTGTGACCATCTGTGACCAACCATCAGAGATCAGCTGTGTGACATTGGAGAATGGGCTGTGCCATCACAGAGCAGGCTGTGACATCAGAGACCAGCTGTGTGACATCCCAGCAGGGCTGTGTCAGGTCACTGGGTTGGTCACTCCACTCCAGCTCCCCGTCACAGTTTCTCCCAACAAGTCCAATGCTGTCCATGCCCAGCAGGGTCCCTGTCCCCCGGGATCCCCCCGGCCCACCTGGAGCCACAGCCTCCACCAAAGGATGTTCCACAGGATCCACCCCAGAGCCTGACATGGGGACAAGGGGCCAGGGCTGTGTGACCAGGACATCAAGGACGTGGGTTCTCCAGTCACTGTGGCCTGCATTGGGTTGCCCAGGGCAGGCAAGATGTCTGGCAGCTGGAGCAGTGTCTGGGAAGGGCCTCCAAGGTGGGGCTGGAGCCCTTGGGCTGTGAGCGGAGGCTGAGGGAGCTGGGCTTGTCCAGCCTGGAGCAGGGAAGGCTGACGGGCTCCTCATCCCAGCCTGGCAGTGCCAGCGAGGAGGGGATGGAGCACACAGAGCCAGGCTCTTCACAGGGAGGCTGGTGGGAGACAAAAGCCAATGGGTGGAAGGAGAAAGAGGAGAGATCAGCCAGGACAGGAGGAGATGAAATAAGTGAGGCTGCTTTCAGCATTTCCTCAACACCAAGAGCAGCCTGACCTCCCTTCTCCAACCACCACTGACAGCTTTGCAAATCAGGAATTGTTTGAGCTGCTCTGCATCCACTCCAGGATGAGCATCCTGATAGAAGAACTTAATTGTGTTTATATCTATCACAGAACCATGTTTGTCTAAATAATTCTGGTACAGAAATCACTTGTGGATGGTGGACTCATCAGATACTGCTGGGACATTGCACATAGCTCAGGGAAGAGTATGATTGTTATTAAATTGTGTCCTGTTCCACTATGGTCTGTTGGCCATGAAGAGAAACTTTCTGTGCCTCTGAGTCTCACCAGTTCCTGACCCCAAAAGGACACAAACATGATGAGTTGTGATTCCCACTCCAGTGGTGGAACTTGGACCTCCCTCCATAGCCAGGGCAGAGCTCCCTTGTCACAGAAAGTCCCTGGCAAAGGAGGGATGAAGGAAAACGGACAGGCTCTGTGGCTCAGGGGCAGGGCAGAGGCCAGCAGAGGAATGACTTTTGCATTTGATGGAGCTGTGCCTTCCCCTGGCTTTGTTGGCTGACAAGAAATGAACATCCCTCTGTGTCTCGGGCAGCTCCTTCTCCAAGGAAAGCAGGTGGGAGTTGGAGGCAAGGAGCTGAAAGCTGCAGGTGCAGCCTGGGCTGGAGGGAGCTCAGATTTGCACAAGGCTGCCCTGAGTGCCAGGGCTGGGATGGGGGAAATGCTGGGGTGGGGGTAGGGACAGAGTCTGATTGATTGTCAGCCATGAATGGTGTTGATTTTTATATCTTCAAACTGCATGAGGAGGTACTTGGTTTCAATGTCAAGTGGAGATTGCTATTAACAGGGGAAAAAAAAATAAACAGGTCCTAAAAAAGGTGTTCTCACAGTATTTTTAAATAGAACATATTCAGTTGAATGCACTTCTGAAATCTCTCTTTTTAACCACACAAGATTTGGAAACTGAAATAAAATTATCCCCAGAGGCTTGGCTTGTTCAGCTGTTCTGAATGTTAATGAGCCCTGGGACACTGAATTCCTGCACTCAAGAGCTGAAGGCTGAACAAGCCTCTGGAGCAGGAAAATTCAGCAGCAGCCTCCAAGGTGCTGAGGATGTCAGCAGCCCCCACTGAGGCCATCCCTGCCCAGAGACCGTGGGGGAATGGGCAGACAAGGAGAGCGTCCCTGGGGCTGGGGCAGCACAACTCAGAGGCACCAGCGGCTCCAGCTGGGAAATGGAGTGTGGAATGTGGCTGGGAAAGCCCTGCCTGGGCTGGGCCAAGCAGGACACACAAGCCCTGACTCCCATCCACTAAAAAACTTTCTCAATGAGAGATTTAAAAGGAATTGCAATTGTTTGTTTCCTCTGAGTTGGACGCAGGGCAGAAATTCTGACAACAGATCATCAGGAGCTCAAAAGAACAAGACAGCTTTTACTAGTTATATTAGAAAATTATGGAAACTTGGCAAATGGTTTAATACGACATTCAATGAAAAAAAAAAAAAACACTTATCAAAGCTTTAAATTGGACCATTCACCTTCACAAACTCTAAGCCTGTGCAGTTTTAAGTTACTCAAGATTTGCAAGAGAACAGAAATAGAAGAAATATACACAGAAAGAGAAAAACAAAAAACATATACAGAAGCACCCACACTGCTACCAACTCCTGGATTCCGGGAGTGTTCAGATGGAAATTCCAAGAGGAGGTAGGGTCAAGATGTGTGCTTGCCTTGTGGTCAGCCTTCAATACCCCTTGGTTTCCCTGCGCCCTTCCCCCTGGTGGGACTTGGGCTCATTTGGTCCCACTGGGCTGGGGCTGCAGAGGTGGCTGTGGAGCATTGCCCGTGCTGTGCCAGGGACTGGCAGACACTGCTGGGCTGGGATGGAGGCTCTGGGGCTATTGGGGTTCCAGGGCACAGCAGCATTGGAGTTCCAGGTCAGGGCAAGGCTGGATCTGCCCCTTCCTCCCCTGTGCAAAAATATTTTGAGCCAACAGTCTCCTCCAGTCTCTCACAACAGGGAATGTTGGAGGTGAAATCCCAATTCTGTCCTTGGGTGCCTGGAGGAGAAGGACAGTTCTATTCCACAGGAAGGAAAACACAGGGCTCCAGTGTTTGGAAGGCAGCTGAGAGCCTCACAAGGCAAAGGCCTGGCAGACTTGTCAATAAGGGCAGATTTTGTCTGGGAGCAGTCTTTGAATTGAAGGAATTTTGGAGGTGGAAGGCCAGTCTTGGCCATGGGCACCTGGAGAAGCAGGACAGTTCTTTCCACAGGAAGGAAATCATGGAGCCTTCCCCAGTATTTTGGGGACAGATGGGAAGTGACCCTTATGAAATCACTGGCAGCTAGACTTGTCCTGGCAATATTCCTATTGGAACAATCTCTGGATATAGGGAAATTTGGAGGTGAAATCCCAATTCTGGCCATGGGTGCCTGGCGGAAAAGAACAGTTCGTTTCCATTGGGAAGGAAAGCACGGAGTACCAGTGTTTCAGAAGCAGATGACAAGAGAGTCTTAATGTTCCAAGGTCAGCTGGACCAGTCAGGTGGCCCCTGGGAGGCCAAACCAGCAAGACCTGTTCCATCTTCCCTTGGTTTTGTGGGGCCCCATAGTGTCACAATGGTGCCTTGGATCCATGAGGCCCCACAGTGCGACAATGGTGTTACATGGCTTTGCAAGGGTTCCTCAGGGGTGAAGAGATGGACGAGAATCTTGGCTTCAGGATCAGAAGGCTGGATTTATTAATTCATGATATATAGTACATTATGACTATACTAAAAGGAATAGAGAGAAAAGCTCAGAAGCTA
Organism: Melospiza georgiana; assembly: GCF_028018845.1. NCBI lineage: Eukaryota > Metazoa > Chordata > Aves > Passeriformes > Passerellidae > Melospiza > Melospiza georgiana. The sequence goes on along the minus strand of NC_080441.1, from coordinate 20,206,303 downwards.
CTAAGCTAAGAAAAGAATAGGAATAGCAATAAACAAGAGAGCTCTCTGTGAATCTGTCCCAGAGAGCTTGGTCCTGATTGGCCCTTAATTGTAAACATGGAACATGGGCCAATCACAGGTGCACCTGCTACATTCCACACCAGCAGATAACAATTGTTTACATTCTTCTTCTGGGGCCTCAGCTTCCCAGAAGAGGAAAAATCCTAAAGAAAGGATTTTTATGAAAAAATGTCAGTGACATATTGGTGTCTTGTTTCCATGGGGTCCAGCAGTGTCACAATGTCCCCTCAGCTCCACAAGGCCCTGAAGTCTCCCAATGGTCCCACTGATTCCATGACGACTTGCAGTGTCACAGTGGTCTCCATGGTTCCCCAGGCCCCACAATGTCGCGTGACTCCTCTGTTCCACGAGGCCTGCAATGTCACACTGGACCTTTGGTTCCAGGCAGCCCTGCAATGTCACAAAGACCTCTTGGTTTCACGAGGCCTCACAGTATCACAATGGTCCTCTTTGTTCTGTGGCGACCACCAGGGTCACAATGGTCTCACTGGTTCCATGAGTCCTCACAGTGACACAATGCTTTGGTTAGTCCATGGGGCCTCAAAGTGTCATAATGGTCTCCATGATTCCATGGTGCCCCTCAGTGTCACAATGGTCTCCTTCATTCCATGAGGCTGTGAAGTGTCCTAATGGTATCTCCACGGTTCCATGAGGCCCTGCAATGTCACAGTTTGGACCCTTGGCTCCATGGAGTCTTGCAGTGTCACAATGGTCCCTTGGTTCCATGACACCCCAAAGTGTCATAATGGTCTCCACAGTTTGAGGACTCCCCGCAGTGCCACAATGGACCCTTGGTTTGATGGCGCCTCTCAGTGTCACAATGAACCCTACATTTCATGGAGCCACACAATGTCAGGACAGTCCCCTTGGTTCCATGAGGCTCAGCAATGTCACAGTGCTCTCCATGATTCCATGAGGTCCCACAGTGTCACAGCGGTCCCGTGGTCTCACAGGGCCCTACAGTGTCACAATGGTCCCTTGGTCTCACAGGGTCCCACAGTGTCAAAATGGTCCCTTGGTTCCATGGGCCCTGTGCTGCTGCATTCCCCCCTCCCCTTCTCAGGCCGCCCTGCCAGCTGAGAAATGCTCCTTGGGCCTCGGCCTTGGCCAGCAGCCCCTGGGCTCAGCTCCTCTGCAGCTCATCACAAACACTGTCTGCTCCAGGCACTGCTGCTGCCCAACCAGCTCCTGGTTCCTTTAGCAGCAGCCCTGGGAACTGGTTTTGTTCCCTCAGTGGCACAACATCCCTGTTCTTACCCTGCCAAAGAAAGCTGTTGATGCCAAGTGCGGCCAGGATGAGCCATTGCTGGGACTGAAGCCCCTCTCTTGGGGCCCTGCAAACAGCGCTCCAAAAGGAGCCCTTGGAGCTCTCCTGGGCCAGCGACTCCCTCTGAGTGGGGCCTCTCCCAGCCGGGAACTCTCCCGTTTGCTGCACTTGGGGATTCCCAACAACGATGGAGCCTGGGCCGATCTCCCCACTCCTCCAGGCTCAGCCCTTTGCCCGCTGGGGAGATACCAAAGATCCACAGGGAGCATTCCCTGCCCTCAGGGAAATTTCTCACAGGTGCCTGGAACTGACTCTTTGTGTCTGTGTGCACACAGGAGTGCCTGTGATGGGGAAATGTGGCAGAAATGCTGCTCTCTGAGGGGTTGGAGTGCCTTGGATAGCTGAGTTAGTCAGTGCTATAAGTGAGGTTAAGTCATAAGTGGCAAGCTAAGTTAAATGTTCCGAAGAGTTGTTCTTTTGCTAAGTTGTTAAATTTAATATAAATTATAAAAGAAATTGAATAATTTTTAGTGTTATTCCACTCTTACATCATTAAGTAATTGATTATAAGTTAGGTTAAATAGTGTTAAGTGCTGTTCTTTTGCTTAATGCTGAAGTCTAAGGTATCAGTTAAGTCCTGTTAAGCTATTAGGCCATATTCCATTTATCCTTGCCCTCACTGTCCTTGTGGTCTCACACACACACACAGGGACAGTTCTGGGTTAATTTCTGGCTTGATTGCCTGGGTTTTGTTTGGTTTTGTTGTTGCTTTGTTTCCTTGGTGTACCTGAAGTGTCCAGTCAGGAGCAGAGTGACTCTTGCCAAGGAACTTTGTGCTGCTGTCCCTTAATATTAAATCCGGTTTTTGCTGATCCCTTGCTGGGGATTTTTTCAGCGCTCTCAAGGCCTCGTTCCTAACAGGGTGAAGGAGCCCTGGCCCAGGCTCTGGCCCTGGGGGACACAGAGACACTGCCGGAGGGTCCCTATCCCCCTGTCCCACCCCCAGGGCCCCAGCCCCCCATCCCCGTGTCAGGCTCTGGGGTCGATCTCGTGGAACATCCTCTGGGGGAGGCTGAGGGGCTGAGGGTGGGGGGACCCAGGGGGACAGGGGACCCCGCTGTGCACGAGCAGGGTTGGACTGCTCTGGGGGGAACTGTGAGGGGGGCGGGGCAGAGTGACCTCCCCAGTGACCTCACACAGCCTCTGTGATGTCACACAGCCCCTGTCATGTCACACAGCATCCTGTGACGACACAGAAGATGCTGATGTCAAAAAATCACAATGTGATGTCACTTTCTGTTCTGTGATGTCACAGCCTGTTCTATGATTTTACACAGCCACCCAGTGATGTCACAACCCACTCTCTGACATCACAGAGGCACCCTCCATAATGGTAGGATCTGCTCTATGGCCTCACACCCTACTCTATGATGTCACAGCCAACTTTGCTATGTCACAACCCTCTCAGTGATGCCACAAAAGCCTCTCTGTGATGTCATTCTGCCACTCTGTAATGTCACAGCACACACTTTGGCCTCAAAGCCCACTCTTTAATGCCACACAGTCATACCATGATCTCACAGCCTACTCTGTGCTGTCACACAGCCCCTTGCTGACATCCCAGCTGCTCTGTGCCTCTATGACACAGCCACAGAGGTGCTGCTGTGACACAGCCCCCTCGGGGCCATCCCACAGCCCCTGACAGTGCTGAGCCCCTGTGAGCTCTGTCTGTGCCCTGCTGGTGTCCCTGAGGGGCCCTGGCAGTGCCCCAGCCCTGCTGGGCTGTGCACAGGAGCTGCTCCTGGCCAGAGCTGTCTCTGCAGCGCTGCCCTTGCCAGGAGCTGCCTCTGGGCCAGGAGCCCGGCCCAGCTCAGTAGCACAGACACAGCACATGGACTTTAATGACCCTCTGGGGCTTTGGTGCTCTTTGCATCAGACCCAGTCCCTCAGAGAGGGCTCTAAAATTTTTTCAAGAACTCAAAGTGAGATTGAAACACTGAAGATTCTTGTGCTTTAAATAGATCCCTGTGAGGCACAAGACTGACAAAGTGTCCCCATGTTCCAGTTAGAGCAGAACACTGAAGGCAGTGATGACAGCTGGGGACAAAGAAGGCAAAGGTGTCTCTGGTGCTGAGCAAACCTGGATGTGTTTCAGGAATGCAAAGGGGCCAAGGCCTGAGCCCCGGCCCCTGGCCAGGCAGATCCTGTCCCTCCCTCCTTGCTCAGGGCTCGTTCCAGGATGGGCACTGGCATGTGGGGATGGGCAATGGCAAGGGCAGGAGCATGGGGCGGCCCCTGCCAGGCTGCTGAGCAGGGACAAGGAGGCAATGAGGCCCCAGCCCTGCAAGGGTCACTTGTGCCCTCGTGGCCCCAGGCCCAGGCCCAGCAGCCATGGCCAAAGTGCTGCCCAAGTTGGCTCTGGCAGGGCTGTCTTGCAGCTGCTGCCCATCCCTGTGCCCTGTGCAGCCCAGGCTGTCCCACGGTGTCCCTGCCCTGCGCCTCTGTCCCTGCAGGCTGTCGGCATCCCCCGGCTGCCCCACCTGGCTGGGCCCTTCCTGTGCTGACAGCTCTGCCTCCTGCCTGCCTCTGCCTCGTCACACAAAGCCTTGGCCTTGATATCAAAAGGATTAGTTCAATTTTTACTGTGCCTGTGAACTTTTAGCACAGGAACAAGGCATGCAGGGGCTGCTTTCACAGCAAGGATGGTTGGAAGAGAAGACATCTCTGTCAAAAATGTAGCAACAGAAAATCGAAGGACTGAATCTGGGAACTTGGGGTGGGTTTTAGGGAAGTGAGTAAATTGTAATACACACTTACTGATGCTGGTATAATCACATGTCCACATAAGGTTAGAAGTTATCCCTCACTAGACCTCAGGCCTGAAAAAATGATCCCCTCTTAAAAAGCAAATTAGTGTTAACAGGTCTTATTCTGATATTTTGGAGATTTGGTGATGGCGAGGCCTCACAGAACAAGGAGTCAACTGTGACACTGTGCAAACTCATGGAACAAAGGGTTCATTGTGACACAGCAGAACCCCATGGAACCAAAATCCATTTTGGCACATTGGTGCCACATGGAAGCAATGGTCCATTGTGATACTGCAGATCCAAGGAGAACATTGTGACCCTGAGAAACCTCTTGGAACCAAGGAGCCATTGTGACACAGCAAGGCCTGGTGGAACCATGGGTCCGTTGTTAAATTGCAGAACCTCACGGAACCAAGGTGACTGTGTTCTACTGCGGAACCTCATGGAACAAAGGGTCCATGGTGACACTGCAGAATCAAGGAGACTGCTGCTAGCAGTGTGAGAGCTCATGCGGATCCAAGGAGACCATTGGGACTGAGGAACCTCATGGAACCAAGAATCCATTGTTCCACTGTAGGGCCCTGTGGAAACAAGGGGAGCATAGGGACATTGTGGGGCCTTATGGAATAATGGAGACTGTTCTGACAATGGGACCCACATGGAACCAAGGGGCCTGTAGAGCATGGCAGGGCCTGGTGGAATCAAGGGGACTGCAGGGAACACTGTGGGTGTCCATGGGATGAAGGGTCCATTCTGACACCGTGGGACCAAGGATACCATTGTGACACTCTTGGGCATCATGGAACCAAAGGTCTATTGTGACACAGCAGGGTCTCATGGAACCATGGAGGCCATTTTATACTTGGAGGCCTTGTGGAACCAAAGGGCCATTGTGGCACTTCAGAGCCTTGTGAAGCCAAGAGGACTATAGTGACATCGTGGGGCTCCATGAAACCAATGGTCTGTTGTGACACTGCAAGGCCTTATGGGATCATGGAGACCATTCTGACACTACAAGGCCTCATGGAAGCAAGGAACCATTGTGACACTGTGGGGTCTTGGCAGGCCAAGGGGCAGTTGTCACACTGTGTGGCACCATGGAACCAAGGAGGCCATTGTGACACTCCAGGGCCCCATGGAAAGAAGGATTCATGGAACAGTGCAGGAACCCATGGAACCAAAGGTCCATTGGGACATTGCAGAGCCTCATGGAATCCTGGAGGCCATGATGACACTTTGAGGCCTTGTTGAATCAAGGGGCTCTCTAGGGCCTCATGGAACCAAGGAGACCCTTCTGACATTGTGAGGCCCCACGGAACCAAGGGTCCATTGTGATACTGCAGCCCCAAGGAGACCCCTGTGACACTGCCATGCCTCATGGAAGCCAGGGACCATTGTGATACAGGGGACCTCATGGAACCAAAGGAGCATTGTGACACAGCAAAGCCTCATGGAACCAAGGGCACAATAGTGACACTGTGGGGCTCCAAGGGACCAAGGGGGAATTCTTAAAGTGCAGAATCAATGAGACCATTGTGACACTATGAGGCATCATGGAACCAAAGGCCTTTTTTACACAGAAGGACTTCATGGAACCATGGAGGCCATTTTCATACTTTGAGGCCTTGAGAAACCAAAGGGCCATTGTGGCACTCTGTGCCTCCATGGAACCAAGGAGTCCATTGTGACACTCTGAGGCCCTGTTGGGCCAAAGGGCAATTGTCACACTGTGTGGCACCATGGAACCAAGGGACCATTGTGACACTACAGGGCCCCATGGACCTAAGGATTCTTGGAACAATATGGGACTCATGGAATCAAAGGCCCATTATGACTTTGTGGGGCCTCATGGAATTAAGGGAGGACAATTGTGATACTGTGGGGCTCCAGACAAAGGGGCCATTGTGATACAGCTGGGCCTCATGGAACCATAGGAGACCATTATGACACATGGGGCCTCATGGAAACAAAGGAGCATTGTGACACAGCAAGGCCTCAATGAACCAAGGGGAGACAATAGTGACACTGTGGGGCTCTATGGGACAAAGGGGCCATTCTGACACTGGCTCAGGGAGTCATGGGTCCATAGTGACACAGCAAGGCCTTGTGGAACCAAGGAGACCATTGTGACATCATGGAAACTCATGGAACCAAGGGTCCATTGTTAGAGCCCACAACCAAGGAGACCATTGTGACAGTACAGAACCTCAAGGGACCAAGATTCCGTTGTATGCAGTGGAACCAAGGAACCACTGTGACAGAGCAGGGCCACATGGAGCCAATGGTCCATGGAGATATTAAGGATCCAAGGCGACCATGGTGATGCAGAGGAACCTCGTGGAACCAAGGGGCCATTGTGACATTGTGGGGGGCCCGTGGAACCAAATATTCATGGTGACAGAGCGGGGCTGCTTGTGACCAATTGTCCATTGTGACACTGCAGATCCAAGACACCAGGGTGACACTCTGGTAGTTGATGGAACCAAGGGGCTGTTGTGACACACCAAGGCCTCGTGGAACCAAGGAGAGCATTGTGGCAGTGCAGAACCAAGGAGGCCATTTTGACAGTACGGAACCCAGTGGAACCAAGGGTCCATTGTTCTACAGCAGGGCCTCATGGAACCAAGGGGCCATTGTGAAACTGTGGGGTACAATGGAGTCAAGGACACCACTGATACTGAAATCTACTGGATAGAAACTTTTGAACACAGTTTGGAGTATTTGAAAGCAGGTATTCTTTATTACAGCATGGTGGTCACTTGGGCCATCCTTCCTCCATTGGAGTGCACTGAGCATCAAATAAACAGAGTTTTTATCACACACACTGATTATGTATTCATTTGCTATCTCCACTTCCTCTGAGTTTTTTTGACATAGTTGCACCCCTTATCACAAATCCTTTCATGGTTCTTTGGGTTTTGTCTTCAACATCCAGTGTCCTTTTGAGGTGGCTGTTCCTTGACCCCTCCTTTTGAGTAAGGGCAATATTATTGTTCTGCATAACTTCTGTTTTGTCAGCCTTGCAGAGCTGAGCTGGCATCCTGCTTGCATTTCTTGGGACTTCTGTTTGCCAAAGGTACATCCTCAATTAGTTTCTCCAAGGCTGGGCTGTTCTGTTCTACTGTCCTTGACAAGAGTAAATGTTGTTTTGTTCTCCTGTTCCTGTCTCAGTGCTCGCCCCGCATGAGGTGTCTGCAACTCCCCCAACCTATGGGCCTGGGGTGGGCAAGTTTTCCTGGGAAACAGGGATGGGACAGCTGGGCTGGACTGACCCAAGGGATGTTCCATTCCATGTCACACCATGATCAGCAATCACCATAGAGAAATGGGGAGATGAGGGGGTAGGGGATTAATTTATTTTTTTAGACATTTTTCTTTCAAAACAGCAGCAACACATGCAGAATCCTCTCCTGCCACAAGGTGGTTAAACATTTTCTGCTGATAGGAGATTTCCTGTGAATTTGCTTCTCTTCTGTTTATGGCTTTTTCTTTTTGAGGTTGGTTTGTTTGTGGGGTTTTTGTGTTGTTGTAGGTGGGTCTTGCGTTGGTTTTTTGATTGAGTTTGTGATTTTTTTTGGTCAGGTTTGGGTTTTTCCCTATTGAACTGCCCTTTTTTCTGATGCACAAGTTTTTTCTGCCCTTTCTTGGGGCTTACTTGGCACCTGATGGCAAGATACCTTTACCCAACTCAGTCATCTTGCCCAATTACGTTTTGCAGTCACCATTTACTAGATGACTTCAGTCACAGACTCCCTGTAATTTGGCACCATTCATAAAGGAATTGAAAGTACATTTCATGCCCTTGTAGAGATAATAGAAATATCCCACAGTTGTGGTCAAGGGCTGGTCACTGAGGGATGTCAGCAGGGTGCGGCTGCCAAGAGGACTCTGTACCATGGATGACATTTGACCCTCATTGTTCAGCCAAATTCCCACCCAGCCCATGTTCCACTCTTTCAGCCCAGCTCTCTCCAGTCTGGCTCTGAGCAGACCACAGCAGACCCTGTCCCAGGCCTGGCTGAACTCTGGGCACACAACATCCCCTCCTTTTCCCTCCCACGTGGGTTCTGCAGTCCCTGCCCTGTCCTGCCAGTGCCTGGAATGGCTGCAGGAGGATATGCCACATCCCCTTCCCTGCTGAGCCTGAGCAGCCTGTGACTCTCCCAGTGCCCCCCCCTGCCCTGTGTGCAGACTGGTTCCATGTCTGTCCTTCCCAAGTGCCCAGGACCCTCTGGGATGGCTCTGGCCTTTCCAAGGGGTTTGAGAGAGGTCCCACAGTGACTCTGCCCAGCCTTCTCAACAGCCCTGACACCAAAGGCCTTTTACACCTCCCTCAGTGTCAGCTCAGTGCCCAGAACACAGCACAGCCCTGTCCAGGTCCTCAGGGTGGTTCAGAAGGGAGGCAGCTCTGATTTCTCCCCACAGACCCTCACTCTATCCAATGTCTATCTGTGCAGTCCATGGCTGCCCTGAGCATTTTTTCCTATAGCCTCCCTGCCTGGGATATTTCTCTCTGTGCAGTCCTAACCACAATCCCACAAAGAATTCAGGTGTTTGCCCAGAGGATGTTCCTCTCAGAGTGAAGTGGCCTCAAGGCCCTGTTTGTGCCACTGGAATTGTGCCACCCCCAGGTGCTGCTGATGGTGTTTGTGCTCACTGGGGTTCATCTCCCCTCACACACACGATGCACTGCTGAGATCTCCTCAGCACAGAGCACACACGGCCTGCTGGCCTGGTCACTTGGTGTCCCTCCGTGCAGGGACAAACAACCTCCTGCAGGTGGGGAGAGGCCAGTGCTGGCAATGGTGGTTGCAGGGGCTGGTGTGGGACAATTGCCCTGGGCCACCTTCCCAGGCTGCCCCAGAACAAAGACACAGCCCAGGCCCTACTCTGCTGCTGCCTCAGGTCCGTGCCAGGAGCTCTGGCTGTGCCAGGACACTGCTGTGAGACCCCCCTGCACACTCCCCTCCTGCCCCAGGCACTGGGCTCTGCTGTGCCAGGGCATTCCTGGAGCACGTTGCTGACAGCAGCTCTGGAGGGGAGCAAAACCTCCCTGCCCTGCCCTCAGGAGATGCCCTTTGCTGCTGGAGCTGCTGTGCTGGAGCCCAGTTGTGTCCCAGCAGTGCCCATGGCCTGGCCCTGCCTGTGGCCACAGCAGGACAGTGAACAAGCTGCCAGAGCACTCTGACCTTACAGCCAAAGCAGGGCTGGGAAGGACAGGCTGGAGTTGGGCACAGCAGCTCTGAAAGGACCAATCCCTGCTGCTCCCTGGCTGTGCTGCTCTGCTGGGACTCTTTTCCCCTTCTTCCTCCTAACTTCACGCAGGGCTCAGAGTTGGAATACCAGATAAAACAGGCACTGCAAGGTAGCTTCTTTTCTTCAAATGTAGCGATAGCCCAATGCCTGGTTTACAGAGCTTGTGGGTCAAATTCAAGAGAAAGACAGTGAATTGGATGGTGATTAAATAACTTCATCAAATACAACATTATGACTAAAAACCCCACTGACCCCTACCAAAGACCCAGGAAGGCCTGCTGGGCCTGTCATGAATTCCATTCCAAAAGCTATGCAAAAGAAAACAGGAAATTTTTTGCTTTTCAAAAGCAGCTAGTCATCATTTTCCTCAGGGTATCCTTGAGCTTCTGGTTCCTCAGGCTGTAAATGAGGGGGTTTAGGGCTGGAGGCACCACCGAGTACAGAACTGACACTGCCAGATCCAGGGATGGGGAGGACATGGAGGGGGGCTTCAGGTAGGCAAAAAATGAGGTGCTGACAAACAGGGAGATCACGGTGAGGTGGGGGAGGCAGGTGGAAAAGGCTTTGTGCCTTCCCTGCGCAGAGGAGATCCTCAGCACAGCCCTGAAGATCTGCACATAAGAGAAAACAATGAATAGAAAACAACCAAATGCTAAGAAGGTGGTGAAAACAGAAACTCCAAGTTCCCTGAGGAAGGATTTTGTGCAGGAGAGCTTGAGGATGTGTGGGATTTCACAGAAGAACTGGCCCAGGGCATTGCCATGGCACAGGGGCAGGGAAAATGTATTGGCTGTGTGCAGCAGAGCATTGAGAAAGGCACTGGCCCAGGCAGCTGCTGCCATGTGGGCATAAGCTCTGCTGCCCAGGAGGGTCCCGTAGTGCAGGGGTTTGCAGATGGACACGTAGCGGTCGTAGCACATGACAGTCAAGAGAAAATACTCTGCTGAAATGAAGAAGAGAAAGAAAAAGAGCTGTGCAGCACATCCAGTGTAGGAAATAGTCCTGGTGTCCCAGAGGGAATTGTGCATGGCTTTGGGGACAGTGGTGCAGATGGTCCCCAGGTCAGCGAGGGCCAGGTTGAGCAGGAAGAAGAACATGGGCGTGTGCAGGTGGTGGCCGCAGGCTATGGCGCTGATGATGAGGCCGTTGCCCAGGAGGGCAGCCAGGGAGATGCCCAGCAAGAGGCAGAAGTGCAGGAGCTGCAGCTGCCGCGTGTCTGCCAATGCCAGCAGGAGGAAGTGCCTGATGGAGCTGCTGTTGGACATTTGGTGCCTTTTGGTACAGGTATTTATACAGCATTAACACCTGCCTGGGAAGGAAATGGCAGTGCAAGATTGGACATTTCTTCACTCTGGGGATCGTGGACTGTTGAAAGAAGACTAGAATAGCTGGACCAAGTCTTTAAGTCTATCCTATGTATTTTAGTCAGAATTCCCTTCAAAATTAATTCTATTCCTGTGAGGGAACTTTGCTAAACTTTATTTGACTTCAGGTTTGTGTGCTGAGTTTCTGCCCCATCTTCAGCACTGCTCTAAGCCTGAACACTCTGGAGCCCAGAAGGAAAACAGGGCTCCCTGTGCCCCAGTGCAGTCAGTGCTAGTCGCCACACAGATGCCCTTTGTTCATTACACCTCTTTTGATTTAAGCGTGATCACACCTAAAGCAGAGCTTGAAAACAAAATGGACTTTGTGAATTCTCCAGTTTAAAAATAATTTTCTCCCAACTCTTCTCTCTTTCCCTTTGAAGCTGGACAGGAGGAATTTCTGGATATAGTTTCTCTATATCCAAGTCCTGTACCTGCCAGGGCTGCCAGAGCCCAGCCCAGCCCCGGGGTTCAGCTCTGCCCTGCAGACCCCTCCCAGCACAGGGGAGTGCCCAGGGGCATCTCCCAGGCACCAGGGCCTTAAGGGCAGGCCAGACAGAGATGCTGCAAGCCAAGGTGCTGCTGCTGCTGTCTGTAGGGAGAGGAGGCTGAGGAGGCACTTTCTGAGGGAGATCTGAGGCCCATCTGCTGATGCCCTGGGTGACAGTGCAGGAGTGTCATTGACACAGCCAAAGCTGACAGCCCCTTTCCCTTCCCTTCAGGAGAAAGCTGAGACCAGCCCTGGCCATGCAGCACCATCTCCACAGCAGGAGGAATCTGCCCTGATGGGGTTGGCTCCTTCCACCTCCAACTTCTCCCCTGCAGCGTCCATGGGGAGCTGCCAGGCAGCCTGAGAGCTGCCCCTGGCAGGTGGCACATGTCCTGGGCTGGCCAAGAGCCCTGAGGGCTGCAGGAGCTGCTCTGCAGGACAGCCCTGGGCAGCCCTGGCTGCAGCCCCAGCTTCAGCCCCTGCAGCCGTGTCTGGCAGCCGGAGCCGTCCTGGCCTGTCCCTCTGACAGTGCCCAGGGCAGCCCCGCTCTGCAGCACATCCTCCTCCTGCTCCTGTGCCACAGAGAAACTGGGAGAGTTCTCCTGACACATCCCCCAGGCTGTGGGGTGTGCTGGCTTCAGGAGATCCCTCCAGGAGCACAGGGGACATTTCCCTGCACCCACACACTCACCATGTCCAGGGCTGTGAAGATCTTTCCCCAAGTGAAGTCTCAGATCAATGTCTTCCCAATCTTGATTGCCTTCAGCCTGTCTCTGCCTGGCTCCTCTCCCCTCAGTGCCTGCAGGGAGAGCCCTCAGCCCTGCTGGGCTGGGAGAGGAGCTGGTTCTGGGAAGAGCTGTTTCTTTAAAGCTCAGCAGCACAGACACAGCACAAGGACTTTAATGAGCCTCTAGGGGATTTGGTGTTGTTTACATCAGACTCAGTCCCTGAGAGAGTGTTCAATAAACTTCTCAAGAACTCAAAATTTAATTGAAACTCTGAAATTTCTTAAAGTCTTAATGGGTCTCACTGAGGGACATGACTGAGAAAGTGTCCCCAGGTTCCAGTTAGAGCAGAACACTGGAGGCACTAATGACAGGCAGGGACAAAGAAGGCAAAGGTGTCTCTGGTGCTGAGCAAACCTGGATGTGTTTCAGGAATGCAAAGGGCCAAGGCATGAGCCCCAGCCCCTGGCCAGGCAGATCCTGTCCCTCCCTCCTTGCTCAGGGCTCTTCCCGGGATGGGCACTGGCATGTGGGGATGTGCAATGGCAAGGGTAGGAGCATGGGGTGGCCCCTGCCAGGCTGCTGAGCAGGGACAAGGAGGCAATGAGGCCCCAGGCCTGCAAGGGTCACTTGTCTCCTGCTCCTGCCTCAGGCTCAGGCCCAGCAGCCATGGCCAAAGTGCTGCCCAAGTTGGCTCTGGCAGGGCTGTCTTGCAGCTGCTGCCCATCCCTGTGCCCTGTGCAGTCCAGGCTGTCCCACGGTGTCCCTGCCCTGCGCCTCTGTCCCTGCAGGCTCTGGGAAAAGGTCCCCCTGTACCTTTTGGACACATGCCCTGGCATATTGCAATGTTGTCCATACAGATGGCTACAGAGCACCAAAACATAAATTCTCATGCCTTTTTTCTGAAAATATAGGATCATAAGTCCCTATACTATCCTTTGGTGGTTTTCATTATAATGAAACTGACCTTTCTGAATAGAAGAGTGTCCTTGTTTGTGTGTAATATCTAATGCAAAGGTAAAAATAATTAGGAATGATTTTAGGCATTGGCATTCATGACCATAGCACTCCAGGAAGGCACCAAGTTATAATCCATGTGTTTTTCAATACAACTGTTGTTTCGGAAGCTTGAAACATAACTGCAGAGAACAACTGGGAAGTGACTTTGTCCTGCAGCCATTTTGTTCTTCTTTGTTAAGAAATTAATGCGTGAAATTATAACTAACCTGATATCATTTGTATTTTTAGAGGAAAAAATGGGTCATTAAGTGTAACTAAGGCCTATCCATAAGACATTCTATAAATCTTTAGATTACTGAGCCCCAAAGGATAAGTTACCATGGTATACCATGATAAAGGGTACCTTTATCAACAGCATATAGATCACTGCTTATCTGGCCTTTGGACACTCAACTTTTCAGCTACCTCATACAGACATGTTCATACACACAGACAAGTGTGCAAAAAGGTTTTTCATCTGACTCCACCAGATCCCACTGGCTCTGCAGAGCAATCAATACACGTTGAGTCTAATGAGGAAACAGGGTACTGTGGAACAGTGCATGCACCAGGTGAAAGGCAGGGCCTTACAAGCACACTGATCAGCATTTGTCAGCATCTGTCAGCATGACTGACCCCACTTACGGTATTATTCCTCTATTTTCCTATGTCTATTTCTCTCCAAACCACCTTGATCCCTCCATTTTCCTTCTTTGGTTCTTCCCCTAACATTCCATATTAAGTCTAGGGAAATTCAAAAATGCTACTTCCTGGCATCCCAGTATTAACCCTGTAACACTAGGCAGTAATACCAGCCATTCTGCAAAGCCTTTTGGAGAGCCACTCTGCTGACCCATGGTGATAAGTTTTCTTCTCAGATCATGAGGCTGAGGCTGTCCTGGAACATTTGGGAATGTCTGTATCTATGTATTTATAAATGTATTTTTTAATTTAATGCATTTTATTTATTTATTTATTTAACATCTTTTACCATGGTCCACATGTTCCATATGGTATACCATGTCCCCTGCTACAGAAGACTGCTCTTACTTTCAAACTGAAGATAATACTGAATAAACTTCTGTCCTTCAGTGGAATCAAACTACTGACAGAGTCTGATGTGAATCTCTCCTGGTCACCCTATGTTACAGTGAATGACAGGGGTGTTGGCCAAATAATATCTCCCAAGGCTGCAGCCATCTTTTGGCAATGTGAAAGTTGGTCTTGGACAACATAAACCATGTGGTAAAACTCATCCCCCGGCTGCCCCACCTTTCTGGCCCCTTCCTTTGCTGACAGCTCTGCCTCCTACCTGCCTCTGCCTGCCCACACAAATCCTTGGGCTGGCCCAGGTTCCTTCTGGGGAATGTGTTGCACCACAGCCCTTCCCAGGAAGCAAAATTTCTTTCTCTTTTTTCCCAATCTGGGCCTCCCCAGCTGCCCTTGGCATTGATGTTTTCCTTTTTCAGGCTGTTCTCTACTATGTCAAAAGGATCCACCATGTCTGAAACCACCCTTCTGTCCCTCCCAGGGCTCTCTGCTGTCCTCAGTCTCCACCCCACTGAGCACAGAGCTCTTCTGTCCCTGTACAGTGCTCATGTGCTTGAGGCCATGGGTGCCTGGACAAGAAGGACGGTTCTTTGTACAGGAAGGAAACCACAGAGCCCCAGGGTTTTGAAGGCAGATCAGAGGTACTCACCAGAGGCCAAGGCCAGCCAGAACTGTCTGTCCTTGCAGCTTTTGTCTGAAAGCAACCTTTGGATATTTGGGGAGTTTTGGAGGTGGAATTCCATTTCAGCCATGGGTGCCTGGACCAGAATGATAGTTCTTCTTCACAGGAAGGAAAGGGCAGAGCCTCAGTGTTACAAAGGCCGATTAGAGGCAGCCCCAAGGAGGCCAAAGCCAGGCAGACCTGTTTGTCTTTACAGCTTTTGTCTGGGAGCAATCCTTTTTAAAATGGAATTTGGGAGGCAAGATTACAGTTTTCTCCATGGGCCTCTGGACAAGGACAGTTCTTTTCCATAGGAAGGAAACTAAAGAGCCCCAGTATTTCACAGGCAGATAAGAACTGGCCCTCAGGAAGCCAAGGGAACTCAGACAGTCCTGGCAGCTTTTGTCTGGGAGCTATCCTTGGATATCGTGAATTTTGGAGGCAAATTCCCAATTTTGGCTATGGACATCTGGACTTGAAAGATGTTTTTTCCATGGGAAGAGAAGCTTGGCCCTACAGTGTTTTAAAGGCAGATGAGAGGTGGCCTCCAAGATGCCAAGGCCATCCTGAGCTCTCTGTTCTGGCAGGTTTCATATGGGATAATCTTTGGATTAATCAAATATGGAGGTAGAATCCCAATTTCAGCCATGAACCCCTGGAGCAGGAGAGTTCTTTCCCACAGGAAGAAAAGCACAGGACTCCAGGGCTTCAGGAGCTGATGAGAAACAACCCTTAATATGCAAAGGTCAGCTGAAACAGTCAAGCCAAGCCAACCAGATCTTTTCCATGTTCTTGGATCCCTGGGGCCCTGCAGCATCACAATTGCCCCTTGGTTCCATGAGGCCCCATAGTATCACAACAGATCTTTGTTTCCATAAGGCCCAGCAGTACCACAATGGTCTTGGCTCTGCAGTGGCACAATGGCCCCTTGCTTCCATGAGGCCTTGCAGTGTCTGACAATGGCCCTTTGGTTCTACTGGGGCTCCCCAGGATCACAATGGACCCTTGGTTCCATGAGGCCTGTCGTGTCATACTGACCCCTTTATTCTATGGGGACTCAGTGTGCCAGAATGGTCTCATGGCTTCCATGAGGCCCTGCAGTTTCAGAAAGAGCTCCTTGGTTCCACAAGGCCCTGCAGAGCCCCTCAATTCAATGAGGCCTCAAAGTGCCAGAATGATCTCCAGGATTCCATGAGGCCATGCAGGGTCACAAGGGCTCCTCGGTTCCATGAGGCCCTGAAGCACGGAATGGACACTTCATTCCGTTGGGCTTCTCACTATCAGATCAGTTCTTAGTTCCATGCAGCCCTGAATGTCACAATGGTCTCCTTGGTTCTCCAGAGTCAGAATGTCCCTGTGGTCTCATGGAGCCCCACTATGATCCCCTTGATTCCATGAGGCCCTGCTGTGCTAAAATGAGCCCTTGGTTAAACGAGGCCCTGCTGTGTCACAATGACCCCATGGTTCCAGTGGGTCCTGAAGTGCCATAATGGTCTCCATGCTTCCATGAGGCCCCAGAAGGTGACAATGGACTTTTGACTCCATCAGTTTCTATGCTACAAACAACAGTCTCCTTGGCTCCACAGTGTCATAAGTGACCCTTGGTTCCGTCAGGTGTCTCCCACAGCCTCTCAGAGACCTTCTCCCCCTCAAAGGCCCCAACAGCCCTTCATGGCCTCTCAGAGCCCCTCATGGCCCCTAAAAACTCCTCATGGCCCCTCAGGACCCCTCACAGCTCCTCACCCCAGAGCCCCAGGCCGGGAGCTCCTCCAAAGGAGAAGAGATCGGGCCCTGCTTGTTCTCCTTTTATTTGAGTCCCTTGACAGCCACAAGTAAAGAAAGGCTGAAATGGAGCCTTTCCACAGCATTTCCCTCAGGATTAACTGCAGGCTGAAGCTCTGTGCTGGCGCTAGCCCGAGCACCACCATCCCTGCAGTCGCCAGGCCTTTGCTGTCCCCCCGTGTCCGTTCCCTGTCCCTGAGTCCCACCCGGCTCTGGCAGCAGCAGCAGCCGCAGTGCAGGGGGCGCCGGCCCGGCCCAGCCGGGGCTCCCGGCCAGGAGCAGCAGCAGCGCCGGCCCCTTTCCACCTGCTCCTGCCTCGGCTCCCAAGGGCTTTTTCCAGCTCCGTTCTGGGCTAGAGCAGCAATCACCCACACACAGCCCTGACTCCTCAGGGCCCGCCTGAGCTGCCCTGAGCCAGCCCTCAGAGGAAGAACGGATCGGGTTCCAGCACTGTTTTCAGCTCTGTTTTACTCACCCTGAGGTGACAGCAGGAGGCTGCTGCTGCCTTTGCCTTGGGAATCAGAGATCATGGCTGCTCTTGCCACTCTTCTGCTTGCCACTTGAAGATTATCTGTAAAATTGCAGTTGCCTTTTTTGATCAGTGCTCCCCAGAGTGCTTTTGTGACAGTGAATTTAGGAATCCTAAATATCAGAGGGTTTTTGGAAAACTGCAAAAGGCGGGCCTCAGAGACAGCGGAACTGTGATTAGAGCTAAGCAGTAGCCATAACATTTGTCAGCAGAAAAGTTCTATTATAAGTAGAAAGTAAGGACAAATAGAACAATGGATTTTATATTAACGTTGGTAGAATAACTCCCTAAGCTATAGAAAAGTATATTAGGAAATTCTAAGCTTGAGCTCTCTGCATTGTGTTTTAAGGCTCACAAGGAGGTATTTCATTCAAAGTAAGCAAGCAATGTTTTAACCAAAGGTACATGTGCTTATAGTGGTTGGATGGAACTACCGTCAATATGCTTTTGCTTTGTGGGATTAGTAAAGAAACTTTTAAAGTAAGTTGTAACATTGCGTTCTTTGTCTGCTGCCGAGGACAGGAGCTGCTGGCATCATCCCATTCTCATAAGCATGTAATGAGACTGATGCTGAAAAATAAACTGCTAAAGACATGTTCTTTAGCAGTCTCATCCTGTTGGTGATTTGTACATGGCCCTCAGCCAGCAATAGGTGAGTCACGGTCATCATGATTAGAAGACCTTGAAATGCTCACAAGTCCCTGAGCACTAAGTCAAGAAGAATTAAAACCACACAGGCCGCATTTGCAGTGCTCAAACACAGCCCTGTTGCTGCTGCTGAAATAGAATCAACTGACAGAGACAATTACAGAAATTACCTCTGGAGCATCTAATCAAATGAAAAAATCCACCAGGAGAAAGAGAAACCAGAACTTCTTGACTCCCTGCATTGTTTCTTCCGAGCAGCAGCAGCAAATGGAGATGCGCAGAGGTATTTCCAGCTGCTGCGGATCCCAGCGGGAGCCCAGCCTGCTGCCCAGGCCCAGCGGGAAGCTGAGCCCAGCCCGGGGAGCTCCCGCAGTGTCGGGAGCTCAGTGCACGCGGGGCCAGGCCCAGAGCCCCATTGCGGGGCAGCGGCCCAAACCTCCTGCTCCTGCCACACAGCGCCAGCCTTCTCCCCCTCCTCCTCCTCTCCCAGCATGGCACAAATTCCAGCTTGGAGGAGGCTGCCCCAGAGAGGGCTCTGGCTCCTGCTTCAGCCTAAGTGTCCCTGCAGAGGTACAGGGCCTCTTTCAGGCATTTCCACAAGCTCAGGGTTCCCATTTCATGAGGAATCTGGGATGAAAATGACCTTATAAGGAAGGACAAAAGCGGAGGGAATGGATTGGAAATTAATAGGAAAAATGATCCTTTGTATAGGCAAAGCTCACTATGTCATTCCCCGCATTTCTCCTTTTCAGATTCTTTCAGTCATCTCCTGAGAGATCCAGCTTGTTCTGGTGCCTTTCATGAACTGACTGTAACTCTAGATTTATATCAATGCATGAGATGTAGAAGCATCTGAGCTAAACACAGAAACAAACTCCCTCTGTCAGCCCATTTTCATCTTCTACATCACTTTCAAGATGTCCATGGGGATGCTAGAATGATTATCACACAGCTCTCCATTTCTGGCTGCAGGCTCTGGAGATTCTTTCTCTGCATTCAGTCAGGCTTGCATTCCCTAACAATTCCTGGTAGCCTGTCATGTTTTCTTAGTGTAGAATAGTAACAATGAAAACCTCATCAATGGCACAAGTGCCCAGCCCACAAGAAAAAGAAAGATCAAGCTGTAAAGTTCTTCAAACATTTGTCCTGCTTTGCTGCAAGAGTCGTGCTGCACGCACGGCGTGGAAAGTCAAGAGAAGCTGCAATTGGTGGCACATCTTTGTGACAGAAGCTGCACCTCGTTCTCCAGGAAAGGTTCTTGGAAAGAGCAAACAGGACTGTGGACAAGATTCTGGAAGAACTGAAACAGTTTTAGGAAATGAAATGAAAACAGAAAGAAACAATCTGAGATGTTTTAGTCTCTTTGTTTTTATGCTTCCTTTTGCACTACTTCTCCATCCCATTAATTCCAAATGGATCTCACCTCTAAGATCCATGACCTGGCATGTTTTAGACACTGTAAAATACCATGAGCTATACACAGTTTGCCTTTCCCTGCTTTTTTTTTTTTTTTTTTTTTTTTAATGGAAAGCAATGCTGCTCAGCTAAATGCAGTACTTGGGTCAGGTAAAAACTCTGAATTCAGAGAATGGGCTCCAATAGAGGTTGACCCTCATCAGGGACGATGCATAGCAGTGACCAAGGGGATTCCTGTGCCACTGCCCAGAGCCCAGACTCTGGGTCTTGGCTGAACATGGCAAAGTTCCCATGTTTGGACAGGTTCAGGGGCTGCCCCCTGGGAGCATGGGCTCAGCACGGAAGCGAGCAGGCAACGGACAAACGGACACAGGGACAAATGGCCCCAGAGATTCAATTGCAGTGGCAGCAGCGGCAGCAAAGCCAGCAAAACCAGCGAAAGAAGCGACATTGTTGACTCCCTCTCAAAAAGCCAGGGATGTTGCAGGGAATGCTCCAAGCGCGGTGCCAGCAGGCCCAGCCCAGGTGGAGATGGCTGCAGGTACCTGGGCTGTTCTGTGGAAGAGGCCACGGGCGGGGTCCTGCTCCTGTGTGCGCTGCAGGGCTGCTCCTGGCAAAGAGCGAGCACAGCCAGAGCTGAGGGGCTGCGGGAGAGGCCGGAGAACACAGCCCAGCCCTGCGCTGCCCAGGCAGTGACAGCCCCAGGATGCCCAAGGGGATGGAGCAGGGCCCCTGTGGGGTGTCAGCCCGGCCCCTCTTCTATCCTGTCCATGGGCATGGGATGGGATTGGGTGGGATGGGATAAAATGGGATGGGATGGAATGGTGCCAAGTTGGCCACAGGCACCAACCCTGTGGCCCTGCTCTGCCACTCACCCTCCTGCGGCAGCTCAAACGGCACCACCTCTTTGGATTCATGTGCTGGGGCATCTCCAGGGCCTTCTTCCTCCTCTTCCCCCCAGGCCACCTTGGGCACTTTCAGGGGTCTCTGCTTCATGATAATGACTGGCTTTGTGCGGGCACCTGCAGAAGAGAAGCCTCGGGAAGGCCATGGGTCACCAAGTCCTGTAGTCTGGCCTCGAGGTCAGCTGCAGGAAAAATGCCTCCGAAAGGCTCCGGGTCAGACGGGAACGAGTGCGCTGTGTGGGGGCTCCTCACAGCACCGCTCTGTCCCATTCTGCCCCGTTGTGTGTTCCCAGCACCTAGGCAAGCTTCTATTTCCCACGTGTAAAAAAGGGCCCTTGGTCACCGGGTTCCATTCCATGGCACAGAGACCGTGCTGCAGCGTGCCACCCAGGGCCCTTGCACACACTGCCTTCTGCCCTGGGCCTGCCCCCAGCCCAGCCAAAGTGGCCCAGCTTGGAAGGAATGCCTGGCCCCAGGTGTCTAAGACAGCCCGCACAGGATCTTTAGGAAGGGCTCAGACCATCAGCAAACGCTTCCCGGCTCTGCGGGCTCAGTCCTATCCCCATATCTTTCCCTGAGAGCATTTGAATTTAAAAATTAGAATCATTTGAAGGGAGGGGATTTACATTTTCCATTTCAGAGAAGCCTTCTGCCTTCATTAGCAGACACCTCTCTCTTAAACCAAGACAATTGTTTATCATCTTGCAGATGTGCAGTTGCTGGGGAGCCCCGTTTTACACCAGGGACCTGGAGAACCATTCCCAGCAATTGGGAAAATCCTAGGTGGTCCATCCACCGATAGATGAGGTCTCCAAATGTGTCCTGAAATTGGGTCCAGCTCTTAGAGGCCTAAAAGAGCAAGTCCAAAGGACTTGATGATATTTTTTGGCCCAGAAAGCCCTGCTGCTGATGGCACACTTCACAATCAGCAGGGGACACAGCTAGGCCAAAGCCCAGACCTCTGTTGGAGCCTTTCTCCTCAAATACCCTTCAAGCAGACCTCCATGCAAGTCACTTGGGAAAGTTTCTTCTAATGATACATTTCTGGCACATAACTGCACAGGCTTATGTGAAAGATTCTAAAGCAGCTGCTCTGGAGTCAAAGAGCCAGCTCTAAGAGTCCTTGTCATCTCTTTGTAGCTAAATCCCACTTTGGGGGAATTGAGGGAGTTTGGAACGAGCTAGAGAGCAGACCTATGAGTTTTTTAGAGGATGCCATTGCTTTTTCTTCTCTTCTACATAGAGAGGAAGGGTGAGTGTCGCTCACATCTCCACTGCATGGCTCACAAGGCCGCAAGACTTGTAGTTACAAGAGCTTTGAAGGATTTCTTGGCCAAGAAGACACTGCCAACAAGGATATTTATGTTTTCCAGCCAGTCCTTCAATATTTTCTCTTATGGACTCATGCTACAGTGTACGCTTGTTGCCTTCTGATATAAGGCAAGGCGACCTGGTTTCAAGGAACAGCACGGCGACCCAACTCTCCAGGGTCGCTCAGGCCAGAGAAGCATGCAGACACCAATGTGGTGGACGGTCAAAGGCCTTTATTATCTCTTCTCGTGGGGTTTTATAGTCTAAGGGGGTCTGCCTACGTCAGAGGGGGTCTGCTTTACCTTGTATGATTAGTAAGGAGTGGAAAGTTACCAGGAGTGGGGTGGAAGGTTACTAGCACTACCGTTAGGGAGGCTACATTCCTAGTTACATTCCTAGAGAGATCTTTTATCTTAAGGGATTAGGGGAAAAAGGAGTCCTACTGCTTTCCGTCACATTGCGTTATCTTCCAATCGCCTGTCCTTATCTACCATATCTCCCCCCCTCCCTTTTCACAAATGAACGAGGTAGTCATATACATAGGCACTGAAATGAGGTATAAGGTTGTAGTTCGACAAGGGAAAGGGGTTTGGTGAACCTGAGTAAGTTTTTGCCAGGCAAGTTTAGAAAATCTTGTGACTGGCAGTGTTCCCTGGTTGAATTCACAGCAATTGTTGCCGGCCTATGAACAGGATGTTGGCCCGTTCTAGACGGGTCTGAACGAATGAGACTAGCTTGTTCAGCAGCCATGGTCCGAAGGTAACAGCTAAAAGTAGCATTGCCAATGGACCTATTAGGGTAGAAATTAGGGTGATTAGCCATGGTGATTGACTGAACCAGGACTCGAACCAACCCTGTTGGGCTTTTCTGTCTTTCTGTCTCTGAGCCAGTCTGTTTGGGGGTTCCACCATGGAGTCTCTTACGACTCTCGTGTGATCCGCATAGAAGCAGCACTCCTCTCTCAAGGCGGCACACAGGCCTCCTTGCTGCATGAACAGGAGGTCCAGTCCTCGCCTGTTCTGCAAGACCACTTCCGAGAGCGAGGAGACTGACTTCTCTAGAAAGGAGATGGATTTCTCAATCCTTTGCAAGTCCTCATCGATTGTCGCTTGCAGCTGGGACAGTCCTTGGTGCTGGGTCGCTAAGGCTGAGACACCCGTGGCCGTTCCGGCTGCTCCGAGACTGAGCAGCATTGCGATAGTTACACCTGTTATTATTTCTCTTTTGTGGAGCCAGCTGGGTTCCTCGAAAAGGTGATACACTTCTTCGTCTGAGTGGTACAGGACCCTAGGAACAATCAGAACTTGGACACAAAAATCAATAGAGTCATCGAATTTGGCAAGGAACACACAGGGACTCACTCCAGACCGCTGGCAAACCCACATCCCAGGTGCGGATGGGACTACCCACTTATTGTTTTTCCTGTCGGGCTTGACTACTTTGGTGCAGATGTTGCCTCTCCGCTTAGCTAGGGTTGCATTGCCAAAGCATCTGCCCCGGCCTGTGACTTGACTCAGGGTGATTCCTTTGCAAGGGTTATCCCATCTGCACTGGTGAAGGGCGTCAGCTGTGGAGTAACTGAAGGGAGGGTTTAAGGCGACTCCTTCGTAAAAAGGGGGTTTGACATCGTAACAAAGCCAGCAGGATTCGGTTAGGTTAGGGTTGGATTCGTTCATGGATACAAAGGTAGCTTCTAACATACGAAGGATTGGGTCTGAGTCCGACCTGGCTGAGCGGCCTGTCTGAAAGGCTTCCACATGGCCGGCTGGGACATTGCTGACCCCTGTGGGTAAGGCTTTAGGGTAGGTTACGTTTCTCCCTTTCAGCACGCTTTTAATCACTTTGTTGGGTCCGACCGCTCGGGGCGCCGATGGTTGGAGCCTGATAATTCGCACATTCACCCTCTCTTTTGACCCTTGAAGGACTACTGTCCACGTTCTGCCTACGGCCCAACTGGGGTGATGTGGCTGCAAGACCGTCATGTTGTAGTCTGTGCATTTCCGAATTTTTGGGACTTTATGGCGACTTCGATAGAAGCTTCCATGTAGGAAGATGGGTGTTTTGCAGCTGCTGGGGGCCCAGGTGAACTGTAAGAATTTGTCAGGCTCTTGTGGATCCCACCCAGGCCCCGATGGTCTAGCATCTGTAACTATGGTTTCGCAGCCCCAGTGCCCACAATATCCCCACCCTGGGTGATTGCAGTAGCTTTTCCCAGGGTTTGAAGCTGGGCACCAGTAGGATAGGTACATGTGTGTGGCGTGTGGGGAATTGGGGTCTACCTTTGGTCGTCCTGGAAACAGGTTGATGATGCGGAGCACGAAGGATGGGGTGCTCGGTGTGGTGATTTCTTTGAGCACCTTGTCACTACTAAGGTGTCGCATGACCCACCTGAATGGCCGATGGGGGTAGTGGTCTGGGCTGGCTTGCCCTCTGGCGACAAGCCCCAACAGCAAAATCACACAGAAACACTGTTGATGCTTGGGTCTCACTCGTGCGGGTCTCTCAGGTGCTGCCTGGAGGCTTGGTGGTCTGTCACTTTCCTCTGGAATGGGGATGTACGCGTCACGAGGACGTCCCACGAGCATGTCCTGTAAACAGAAACTCGCAATTCTAGTCAGTCTCATTCTGCTCGTTCTGGAGGTCGGGCTTAATTGACTTAAGGGGACACCACCTGATTTTGCCGTCCTTTTTGACAGCTGTGTACCCTCTCCCTGTGAGCATCAACCTCCAGCCCCGTTCCCATTCACCTAGCTCGTTTCTAATTACCACCTGTGGGCCCTCCTCTAGCGTTCGGTTGGCCCTGTGTTTTTGAACAGGACTGTTTGTTTCATCTCCCCTAGGGAACTGATTCAGTGCTAGCAAAGCAGTTGCCAACATACGGGCCTGATCTCCTGGGGGAATGGCATTGGCAAAGCCCTCTGCTTTCGCCAATACTTCTGGCTTGGATTTCAGGGTCTGATTTGCTCTCTCTACTATGGCCTGCCCGGTACTGTTATACAGGATACCTTGCACTAATGTGATGCCCCATTTTGAGGCGAATTCTTGCACTGGTTTGGAGGTGAAATTGGACCCGTTGTCCGTCTTGATCTGCTTGGGGATACCAAGCCAAGCCATGGCTGTCAGCCAGTGCTGAATTGTGGCCTTGGAGTTTGTTTTGGGGAGCTGTGTGGCTATGATTGTTCCGCTATAAGTGTCCACTGTCACTGCAAGCCATGCTCGGGGTTCAGCAGTTGACACCAGGTGAAGTCCGACTGCCAGATCTCTGAAGGCTTGAGACCTCTCGGGTTGACCCTGCAGGTCAACTTCTGGCAATGAGGGCAGGTGGCTACCACATGTTTTGCGTCCATTGTCGAGATTTTGCATCTCTTCGCCAGTGCTTTGGCTCCGATGTGGAGCGACTTGTGCAGTTGACGAGCTCTTTGCAAGGTCCAAACGCCTTTTGCTGCGGCGTCCGCTTTGTCGTTGCCGATCTGGAAGTAACCTTTGACTGGGTCATGGCTGTTGATGTGGATGACTGACACGGTGCCCTTTCACGAGGAGAGTGCTTCTTTCAGCATTAGGGCTGCTGCTGATGTTGACACTCTTGGTCCTGCCATGGCTAGGCAGAGCCTTGCCACGAATATAGAGTCCGTTACGATGTTGAGGTGTTCGTCTTGGAAGAGTCCACACGCCAAAACCACTGCTGCTGCCTCCAGTTGTTGCACTGACAGTGTGGGGTCACACGCTTTGACGCAGTGCCATTGCTCTCCTGCCTGCCACACTGCTGCTGCGGTTGAAGTCGTGGAGGAAGCATCTGTGAAGACCGTTGGTCCTGGCTGCGGTCTGTCCTTGACCTTCGGTGGCATGTCCATGTCGACAATGGTCAGCAGCTGAGTCCAGGGTGGTCTGGAGGAGTAGGAGATTTCTCCTCCGAAGCCGGAGAGAGCAAGGGCCAGGTACTCCGATATTGTGGCTGACTCCGTGGTCGGCTGCTTGCGAAACGGAAGGTGAATGCTTGTAGGCTCGGTCCCTAGGTGTTTCAAGGCGAGTCTCCTGCCTTTCATGATGAGGCTGGCGATGCATTCGATTCCTGGGGAAAATGCACGAGCGGGTCTTCCAAGGACCACCCATTGGATCGGTCGGGCCTTTTCAGCGAGTCCTTGGGCCAGTGCTCCCACTCCCCCCTTCGGTGTAAAGTGGATGTACAGGTCCAGTGGCATGGCTGGGTTCCACCTGGCAAGTGTGCCAGTGGACATCTGGCTTTCGATGAAGTCGAGGGAGCTCGTTGCTTGCGGTGTCAGCTCCTTGGGTTCCCAGGGGTGCTTTCCTTTCAGAGGGTCCATGACCTCGGGAGGAATCAGGACAATGTTGCGAAGCCATTGCAGTGATCCCACCAGGCGTTGCACGTCGTGGAGCGTCTTCACGTCTCGGTTGACCTTCATCTCGGGGGGTGTCACGTAGGAGCTTGTGATCCCTACTCCCAGGAAGGTCACGCAGGGTCCTCTCTTGATCTTTGCGCTCGCGATCTCGAAGCCGTTGGCCTGAAGGGTCTCCGTGATTGTGGACACCAGGTCATCTACTTGGCTTGTCGATGGTGCTGCGACTAGGATGTCATCCATGTACTGAATGATGGTTGCGGTGGGATAGGAGTGTCGGACTGGCATTAGTGCTTTGTCCACGGTGATTTGGCACATGGTCGGGCTGTCAACCAGGCCTTGTGGAAGCACTCTCCATTGGAAGCGAAGGTTGGGCCGCTCGCCGTTTCAAAACGCCACGGAAAAGGCGAATTGTTCTCTGTCCTCAGGGTGCAGGGGTATCGAAAAGAAACAGTCCTTGATATCCAGTACTGCGCACGGCTGCCCTGCGGGGATGGATGAGTTCGTGGGTAGCAGTGTCTGGACTGGACCCATGGGTCGGATCGTCTTGTTCACTTCTCTCAGGTCGTGGATGAGGCGATAGCCTTCTCTGGACCTTTTGGGGATCACAAATACGGGGGTGTTCCATAGGCTGGTGGAGGGTTCTACGTGACCATTTTGCAGTTCGCGGTCGACCAGTTCCAGCAAGGCTGCCATTCGAGGCTCTGTCAGGGGCCACTGCTCAAACCATACAGGGTCTGATGATTTCCAAGTTAATTTGATTGGCAGCAGAGGGTGTACGGCAGTGGCCCTCAGGATAAATTTGTAATTTGAAATCCGAGCATGGAAAGGACGTCCCGTTTCCCCGGGGCCGGGATGCTTGGAGTGAGGGTGCTGCCAGGGAAAGCTGTGCCGGCTGGGGACAGCTCGCTGAGTTACTGCCCTTCCCCAGAAGCCTGGGCTAATGCGGTCGTCCTGCCATTCCTGCTTAAATACAATCCGCCCCGCCCCATGAAAAAGCATGCGGCTTATTTGCGTAATATCAAAAGTGAGCAGATCGTTATTGCTAGAAAGGTCACCCTCAAGAGTGGGTACTACAGCTGAGTTGATCCCTATTTCTGAAATCGCTTTGGCTTCTTTTGGGTTAGCTGGGGTATATGCCCTTTGTTGGTTCCCCTGCGCTCCGGCAACCCCCCCCGGGAAAGCGTGCATGGAGGCTGCTGGTGCCCGGTCCCCACAGGCTGCTTTTATTTTTCCCCAATCGGTGAGTTTGTGTTGCGATTGTTTCCCGATATTGTTTAAAGCTTTATTCGGTTTCGCTCGAAACTGCATTAATTCTGCTCTCTCAGTTTCCGAGTCCCAGCCGGACTCAGTTGGCTCTTCCGAGCTGTCTGAGCAGCTGTTACTTGACTCTGAGCCGGAAGCTGACTGCCAATACACTTCCGGCGCTCCGTGCCGATTTGTGCGGCTTCGACCTCGCTCCTCCCTTTAGGGGTGGTGCTGCTCCCTCCCCTTGGGGTCCCCCCGCCTCCTGCTGGGGGAGGTTCTTACCCTATAAGGACCTAATTTGAATAGAGTGCTCTGGTTGGTTTTGCACTCTACCGCGGGGACCGCCCCCCTTCCCCGCTCGCCTGCGCATGCGATGTTAAGCAGGCTGACTGCGTTTCTGCCCCCTGCCTCCTGCCTTCCGCCCTCGCCATGTGGTTCGGCGCCATTTTCAAACGCATATGGCGTGGGCGAGTTTTTACCAATCCCGGCAGGGTCCGACAATCCGGCTGCGTTCCACGTCTCCTCCGCGAGTCCCTGCCAGAAGCATCGCGTACGCTGCTCCGCCTCCTGCGCAGGATTCGCGACCGGCGGGGAAGGGATGGATAGAGAAACCGTTGATTTTTTGGATAGTTCCATGGGGGGGCTGGGACCTGGTGGGCTCCGCGGGAGGGTCGGGGGATCTCCTGGGTGTTCCGGGGGGTCTCCTGGGGGATCCGGGGGGCCTGGGCTCGGGCTCGGGAAGGGGTGGAACGTGCCCGGCCCCCGCATATTCCTGCCTTCAATCCAATCGCTCTCAGAGACGGTCTGCATCGCGGCCCCCACCCCCAGCTTTGGTGTAGCTAATAAACGTTTTCGCGCGGCTTTCCACCTCTCCTGATCTTCTAATGTCTTGCGTAGGGCCTCTTCCACTTTCCCCCATGCTTTGAGGCTTTTACCACTGCCTGCGGACTTAGAGTCCTCTGCTGAGGCGGCAGTGCACTTCTCCCACGCTTCCGAGTGTAATATATTTACCGGATGTTTGATCGTCTCCAGCTCTAGGAGCCTTGCAATAGCAAGATTAGAATTCCTGAGCTCACATTTAATTCCCCATTGCTCATGAGCCTGACTTATGACCCTCGCTGTGGATTCCATGGTCCACGCTGGTCCGGAGCGTCCCTCCCACTGCACTAGGCCAGCTGTGCAGCTGCCGTCCTCTGTCCAGGCGAATCCTCGTTCCCCGGGTGCTGATCGGCTTCCCAGGTGTCGGCACCAGTTGTTGCCTTCTGGTATAAGGCAAAGTGACCTGGTTCTGAGGAAACGGCATGGCGACCCACTCTCCAGGGTCACTCGGGCCAAGGAGCATGCAAACACCAATGTGGTGGACGATCCAAAAGCCTTTATTATCTCATCTTGTGGGGTTTTATAATCTAGGGGGTCTTCTACGTCAGAGGGGGGTCTGTCTTTATCATCTATGGTTAGTAGGGAATGGAAAGTTACTGGTATTCGGTTTAGGGAGGCTACATTCCTATGTTTATTTCTTATCTAAGGGGAACAGGGGATCCTGCCTTCCCGTTACACCGCGAGATCTTCCGATCGCCTGTCCCTATCTACCACAATAAAACTTTCAGGATTACTAATTTCCGTCCCATTCATTTTGAGTCAGTTGCAGTTCTGTTTGCAGAGTGTCACCTTCTCAGCTAATTGTGTTTGTGTCCTCCTTTCTCTCCCGCCTCTCTTTGTCTTCTCTGTTTCTCTCTCAGTGCCTCCCTTGAGCCAGGGCAGCTGCCACCAAAGACCCTGACCTCATTTAATTCCCAGTGCAGGAGCTACTACAGCCATGGGTGAAGTTCTGAAGGCTGGCAGTGAAATGTCACTGTAGGATCTTGCTCCACTTGGTTTTTGGCCCCTTCTTAAAAACTTTGCCTTCAAGGGCAGGAACATCTTTTCCTGGCTGGGAACTGGAATTCCAGGTCCTTGGAGTGTGTGCCATGCAGGACTATACAAACTAGGATCATGTGGACTGGGATTTCACAGACTGGGACTGCACAGACTGGGACCATATGGATCAGGACCATACACACTGCAGTCTTGCGGACTGGGATTGTATGGGTTGGGATTGTATCGGTTGAGATTGTATGGGTTGGGATTGTACAGCCTGGTATCATGTGGACCAGGATTTCACGGGCTGGGACCATAAGGATTAGGAGCAGAGACTGGGATCATACAATGTTGTGGTGTGTTTGTTTTACTCTCCCTTTGCTTGATTTATTCTCCCTTTGTTTGAAGTTGGAATGCTCTGTTTACCCCACATATTGTAATGGTTCTCCCTCCTCTCCCAGTTAAGTGTCAATCTCTCTGGTCCCCCTGGCTCCCAATATATCAAGTTGTACTCCTCCCCCGTTACCCTGACAACTCAACGTATCCTTTCCCCTACTCCCCGCCAGGGCCCTGCCAGTCACTCCCTGCTCACTCCCTTTTCTCCAGAAGCTTCTCTCCAGGGTTTGAAGTGATTGGGTCAGGGACTGGGGCCCCCCCTTTTTAGCTGGACCCATTGGTCTCCTGTGTATGTCAATCCCTTGTACCCCCTTCCCCCCTGGATTCCCATTGGTCTCTGAGCCGGTTCCACCCCTACCACCCACTCCCTTTATAACCACATGTATCAACCGTCAAACTCTCTTCATTTTGTTGGCTTCCCTGGATACCATTAAAGCCGGACTTTGCCCCAAAACGGAGAGCGCTCTTTATTCCTGTTCATCGCAGCGATTCCGGGTCTCATCTGCACCTGGCAGCACCTACAGCCATAGTGCTGGGTGCCTGCTTGAGGTGCTCTCCCAAAGCCAAGCTATCGGGACAAGTGCCCCCCCCCCGTGCTGCTAGTGGTTGCTGGCCGGCTAGCCTGGGCGATTGACACTAACACCACCGCCGCACCACTGCAATACAGACTGGACCATATGGACCGGGATGGCTGCACCGGATCAGTGTGAACTGAGGGGGTCCCCCCCTGCCCATGGGTCCCTCCCCATCCTGCCAAGGGGTGCAGCCAAAGATCCCTGGAACGAACGCAGAGGTTCAGGAGGGATCCCAGTGCTAATCCCATTTTCGATCCCAGTGCCGGTCTCAGAGTGATCCTGGTGCTGATCCCAGTCCCAGTGCCAGCCTCGGTCTCCGTCTCAGTCCCGGAGCACTCCCAGTGCTGATTCTGGTTCTCGTGTCAATCTCAATTGCAGAGCGGTGCCTGTCTCAGTCTCAGTCTTGGTCTCAGAGGAGTTCTGGACCCAGTGCTGCTACTGGTGCCGGTCTTGGTCCCAGAGTGCTCCCAGTGCCAATCTCAGTCTCGGTCCTGGTCCCAGAGCACTGCCAGTCTCGGTGCTGGTTCCGGTGATGGTCTCCATCTCAGTCCTGGAGGGCTCCCGGTCTCAGTCCTGGTCCCGGTCCCAGAACAGTCCCAGTGCGGGTGCCAGGTACCAGTCTCGGTCCTGATCCCAGTCCTGGAGCGCTGCCAGTGCCAGTGCCAGTTCCAAAGCGCTCCTGGTGCTGATCCCAGTGTCAGGCTTGGTCCCAGTCTTGGTCCCAGTGCCAGTTCTAGTGCTGGTTCTGGTCTGGGTCTCGATCCTAGTCCCGGTGCCGGTCCTGTAGCGCTGCCAATCTCAGTTCCCATGTCAGTCTCAGTCTTGCTGCTGGTGCCGGTTCTGCTGCTGGGTTTGGTCTCAGTCCTGGAGAATTTAGGTCCATTTGGGTGATTTTAGGCCAGATCTGGTGGGTTTGAGGGTGGATTTTAGATCCCTTTGGATGGTATAGGCCCATTTGGGTGGGGTTTGGGCCTATTTGGGTGATTTTAGGATAAACTGGGAAGGTTTAAGATGGTTTTTACATGCCTTTGGCTGATTTTAGGCCTTTTTGGGTAATTTTAGGTTGAATCAAGCCTTTTAATCACGATTTTAGGTCCCTTCACGTTATAGATGGTTAATAATGTTATAATGGCCAATGATTGGTTCTCACAATTAAGGGATGAATGCTGTGTGAATATTAAGAGAAGCTTCATTGATGTGTGATTATGTTATTGCAGTCTGTTGTTTAGATGTTCTCTGTTCTCCCCACAGTCCCCTTTCCCCCCTGTTGTTACCATCAGACAGCCTGAGCCATCCAGGACAGGTGGAAAGAAGGCGAGTACAAAAACTTGTTCCTAGGGAAGGGGCGTGGCATGACAGCACCTGACCCTCCAATCAAGCTGCAGGAAAGCAGAGTCCACCAATAACAGCAAAGAAGAGTTGACTGACAGACTGTGGGAGGGGCCAGGGTTGGCTGATGCAATTCCCTGGGGTATAAAAGGTGAAGCGTCCATCTTGAGGATGAGGCAGGCACGTGGTAGGCAGCCACGAGGGAAGCTCCCAGGCCTGTTCTTCCTTATTTAGTCCTTTTGTTGTCATTTTTGTTAAGGTTGAATAAACCTTTTAAAATTTTGAAAGTCAGCAGTCATTTCTCACAGTAACCAAGGGTTCCTTTACTGGAGTTTGGTGCGCAGGAGAAAACACCAACCATATATTATGAAGAGGTCAAAATGACACAAAATTTTACTGGCAATGTACAGAAAATCAAGAAACTTTGGAAAAAGATTTAATAAAACATCCAATTCAGCATAAAACACAATGTCAGTAGCTTCGTTAGCTCAGTCCATTACACCTGGAAACGTTTAATCACTTCAGTTTTTGAGGTACCAAAAATGTTCCATATCAAGAGGATTAGAAGAAGAAGACAGAGAGACAGGAAGACAGAAGCTCTATAGAAAGAAATGCACATGGCTACCAACTGCTGGGGTTCCAGTGTGGGTGAGACACAAACCCCAACCATGGAGCCCTTGTGACACATCAAGGCCCCTCTGGAGCAAAGAAACCATTGCTGACAGTCCAGAAACTCATGGAACCAAGGGGCCACTGTGACAATGCAGAACCAAGGACACCATGGTGGCACTATGGAACCTCATGGGAGCAAATAGACCATTGTGACACTCTGGTGCCTCACGGAATCAGGGGGACCATTGTCAAACTCAGGCCCCCTGTGGAACCAAGGGACAAGGATGAAGCTGTCGGGCCCATGGAACCAAGGAGCCGTTGTGACACAGAGGGGCTATGGGGAGCTGAGGGGCCATGGGGACATTGCAAGGGCTCAGGGAAGCCAAGGGGCCAGTGATACTCCAGAAGAAAGGAGAACACTGTGACACTGCAGAGACTCCTGGAATCAAGGAGACCATTGGGACACTGTGGGGCCCCATGGAACCGAGGGGACAGGGAGCAGGTGTGGCTGGTTTGGCCTCCCAGGGGCTGCTGGACAGGTCTGGCTGACCTTGGCATGTCAAGGCTGCTTCTCATCTGCCCCTGAAGCACTGGGACTCTGGGCTCTCCTTCCTATGGGAGAGAACTGTCCTGATCCTCCTCCAGGAGCTCATGGCCAAAACTGAGATTCCTCCTCCAAATTTCTTTACATGCAAAGATTGTTCCCAGATGAAATCTGCCAGGATAGACAGATCTGGCTGCCTCGGCTACCTGGGGGCCACCTCTCATCTGCCTTTGAAACCCTGGGACCATGTGTTTTTCTTTCCTATGGGAGAAAACCATCCATCTCAACCAGGCACCCATGGCCAAAATTGGGCAACTGTCTCTAGAATTCCCTATATCCAAGGATAGCTCCCAGATAAAAGCTGCCAGGATTGACAAGTCTGGCTGGCCTTGGCTTCCTGATGGCTGGCACTCATCTGCCTCTGAAACACTGGGGCTGCGTGCTTTCCTTCCTATGGAAAAGAACTGTCCTTATCTAGGCAGAAATGGTCAAAATTGGGGTTCCACATCCCAAATTCCCTATTATCAAAGGGTTGCTTTCAGACAAAAGCTGCCAGGACAGAGAGGTCTGGCTGACTTAGGCCTCTGATGGCCCCCATTCATCTGCCCCTGAAACACCACTGGTGTTCTGTGCTTTCCTTCCTATGGAAAAGAACCATCCTTCTCCTCCAGTGTCCATGTCTGAAATTGGGATTCCACCTCTGAAATTCTGGATATTCAAGGGTTGCTCCCAGGAAAAATCTGCCTGTACCATCAAGGCTGGCTGGCCTTGGCCTCTGGTGGATGCCCCTGCAACATTGGGGCTGGGTTCTTTCCTTCCCATGGAGATCCCTGGGACACTGTGGGGACCGCATGGGACCAAGGGGATCATTGTGGCACCACTGGAGCCCATGGAACCAAGGGGATCATTGTGGCACCACTGCAGCCCATGGAAGCAAGGAGATCATTATGGCCCCACTGCAGCCCATGGAACCAAGGGGATCATTGTGGCACCACTGCAGCCCATGGAAGCAAGGGGATCATTATGGCCCCACTGCAGCCCATGGAACCAAGGGGCCATCATGA
Source organism: Melospiza georgiana (assembly GCF_028018845.1). NCBI lineage: Eukaryota > Metazoa > Chordata > Aves > Passeriformes > Passerellidae > Melospiza > Melospiza georgiana. The sequence continues at coordinate 20,173,050 of NC_080441.1, read as the reverse complement.
TACAGTGGGGCTTTGTGGAACCCAGAGACCATTATGACTCTGTAGGGCCTGATGGAACCATGGAGAGCATTGTGACCCTTCAGGGCCTGGTGTCACCAAGGGGGCATTGGGACACCTCAGGGTCTCAGGGACACAAGGGACCATTGGGACACTGTGGGGCCCCATGGAATCCAGGGAACATGGAACACCTCTGGCTGGCTTGGCCCCCAGGGGCCACCTGACATCTCTGGCTGATGCTGGGATGTCAAGGGCTGCCTCTCATCAGCTTCTGGAGTACTGGGGGTCTGTGCTTTCCTTGCTATGGGAAAGAACTGTCCCTCTTTTCAGATGCCCAGTGCCAAAATTGGTACTCTTTCTAAAACAATTCCTTTATGCAAGGGTACCTCTCTGAACAAAACCTGCCAGCTCTGGCTGGCCTTGGCTTCCAGTGGTCACCTTTCATCCACTCCTGAAACAGTGGGCCTCTGTTCATTCCCTCTTATGGAAAAGAACCAGATTTCATGTCCAGGGGCCATGGCCAAAATTAGAATTTGGCCTCCCAAATTCCATATATCCAAGGATTGCTCCCAGACAAAAGTAGCCAGGACAGACAGGTCAGGCTGGCCCTGTCCTCTGGTGATTTTCTTAGACTACGAGCTGAATGTTTTCATTTGAAAACACCTTGGAGAGGGCCCAGAGATCTCCCAAGGATGGGTTTGGAGCCCTTGGACACATGACCACTACATAAGGACAAAGGAGCTCTGTGCTCTGTGCTGTTGTGGTGGTTTTGCATCATGGAAGTGATGTTCTAAGAGAACCTGCTAGCAGTTTCCTCCATGTCTTGCAAAAAAACAATCAGTAATTAGCTGTGAGAATTGACAGTCTATTAAACCAGTAAGAAAACTGTACACACCTCTGTGAAGACACATGTGAAAGGTGAAAAAGCCTGGGAGGGTCTCTTTCCCTTCTGGCTGGCAAAGAGGTAACAAGGCCAGCCCATCTCCCCATCTCAGCCAGGGCAGGCTGTGTGGGTTCTCTGCTTGGTTTCTCTACCTCTGTTGGGCTCGGGATTGAAGGCACTTGAGACAATAGTTTGTGTTCAGACTCAGTTGTTTATTGTTTCTTATCAATGTTACAGTCTCACAAACGTGAGTTCTGCAGTCTTTCATTAGCAAGGCCCAAAACTAACTAGCAAGGTACACTATCTCTTGTTACAAGATATTTTAAAGCTAAACTGTCCAATTAAGTAATGACATCTAAGTTATTTTCCCTTTTAAGCCAATAACTGATCCCTTGAAGCCTGCAATGTGGACTTTTCTGTCCAATGACAAAATACCATCCAAACCCATGAAGAAGAATGAAGAAGAAGGTAAAGAAGAACAACCTGTCTCCACCCTAAAACCTCCACCTTGCTTCATATTTATTACTATATTCTAAACTCCAAGTTTTTCCTGTGATATTATACATTTCTAACCAACTACACACCTGTAATCCCAATGCTATTAATGAATTTTTGAAGTCTTCTCCACAGCCTCAGGTCAAATGCAGTGTTCTCTTGCGAGTCAGAGAAAGTTTAAAATTCTCAGCATCCAGGGTTCCAACAGGGCCGGGTGGCTCCTGCCGTGGGGCTGGCCCCTTCCCAGGGACCCCTCCAGGCCCCATCGGCTGCGGGCAGGGCAGGGGAGGCCGCGGAGCCGAGGCCGGGCTGGGCCATGGCTGCAGTTGTAAACATCTGGGCACTGCTGAGCCCGGCTGGGGTCATGGAACCATCTGCAGGCCCCGGGTGAGATATGAAATCTTTCAGTGCTTCCATCCTCCCCTGAGTGAGAGAAAAGGACAAAGTGCAGGTATTATATTTGCATTCCCCCCAAATGAAGGAAGGAAGGATGAATCTGACTCCATGTTCTTAGAAGGCTAATTTATAATTTTATGATACTATAATATATTAAAGAATACTATACTATACCAAAGAATACAGCAAGGGTACTTAGGGAGGGCTAAAAAGATAATAATGTAAACTCGTGACTCTTTCCAGAGTCTTGACACAGCTTGGCCCCAATTAGCCATTGAGTCAAAACAACTCACAGCAGAAACCAATGAAACAACCCCTTGGTAAAAAATCTCCAACCATGTTCCAAAGGAGCAAAACACAGAAGAAGCAAATGAGATAATTATTGTTTTCCTTTTTCTCTGAGGCTTCTCAGCTTCCCAGGAGAAAAATCCTGGGTGTAGGGATGTTTGCAGAAAATGTGAATGTCACATGCAGGCACACAGAGGAGCAACATGAAGACACCGAGGTCAGTAGAGAAGTTGAGTCCCAGATGGGAGGGATGAGGAGATGCCTTGATCTTAGGCCTGAAATCCTCTTGTAAAGCCATGAAGAAGGATGTAATTGATACACCAGACTCTCTTTTTCCTTATAATGCACTGAAAAGTACGGGGAGATGAATTGTTCCACAAAAACCTCCATGCTAAAGTAAGCAAATGTTCAAGTATCTGTGATCCCATAAGAAGTTTGAACAGAGAAAGACAGAAGAATGATGAGACCTTGTGCTCTCAGGGACAGAAGAAGAAAATCTCTGTATTCAGAGATAAGGATATTTCAGAAATTGATGAAGAGAACCTTTGCTCTTAACAGCTCATCTTTAAACTAATAACCCATAAGTTGACATGGCCCATCAACACAGCTGTGAGAAAACCTGTGAAAAAATGGGAGGAACTTCAGAACTGCTGATGTGTATGGGTGACTGCTATTCATGGGAATAAAGAGCCACGAGAGAACTGTTTTCTTATGGAGAAGTCTCCATAGCATGAAAGAGAGACTCCTCTCCCTAAGTGAACTATGGATAGACTATTCTAGAGGAGGCAAAGTGACTGAAAATTTTAGGTTTTGTCTGTTTACATTGTCGGTAAGGAAGAAAGGGTTGTAGTGAGAGGAGAAGTGTTCTGAAAGTTTTTTCTGACGCTTATTACTGTTTTTGTCTAATTAATATTTAAAGTTTTATTTATACCCTTTGAAAGTTTTGAGCCTACCTTGCCTTTCTCCTAATCCTATCTCACAGCAGGAAATTAGTAAGTATATTCTAGTGAGTGCACTGGTCATTAGCCAATACTGAACCCACCACAATAATTGCTGCATTCTCCAAGAAATCTGAAATTGGCAAACCAAAATCACTACAGAAACTTTTCTGATTAATTGCTCCAGAGCTAAGGGAAATCAAGGCAGAGCCATGGTTTGTCAGGACTTGCTCGATCCTAATGAGCCCCGTGGTGCACTTGGAGCCGAGCCCTCGAACCTCAGGGCCTGAGAGGATATTGCACAAACCTTTCCAGGAGTCAAAGTCAGAGGAAACACCCAAAGTGTCTCGAGGCATGGATAGGTCTCACTGAGGTCCATCCCCAACATAGGCTCCTAATGGACTCCTTGGAGAAGAGAATTGGAGGCCAGGATGGCAAAAAAACTTCTCAGAGACTCAGTGTGGAAAGGAAAATCCAAAGTACCTTAAAAACCTTGAGTACCTAAAAGCATTAGTGAGCTCGACTGAGTGTCAGTACAAAGCTCTCAAGGGACTCATTAAAGCAGATAATTGGGGCCATCATTGCACAAATTTATCATAGAGTTTGTATGAAAAGGAAAACAACAAATACCTTAAAATAACTGAAGTACCTTGAAGCATTAATAACCCCATGGACTCTCATTAATGATAAATCCTCTCCAGGGACTAATTAAAGCAGGTAATTGGAGGCTGTGACTGCACAATCTTTCTCACAGAGTCTGTATCAAATGGCAAACACCAAGTACCTTAAAATGACTTAAGTACCCTGAAGTGTTGATGAGTCCCACTGAATGCTGCAAAAGACAAAGCCTCTCCAGGGACTAATTACAGCAGATAATTGGAGGCCATGATTGCACAGGCCTCTCAGAGACTCCAAGCCAAAAGAAAATGCCAAAGTCCTTTGAAAAACCTGCACTCCCTGGGAGCATTAGGGAGCCCCCAGGGCCATCCCTGAGCAAGGCTCCCCAGGGACTCCTTCCAGCAGATCCTTGAGGCCACTGGGATGTGGGCTAGGGGGGGATGCTGAGGGCAGGACAAGGGGCTGACAGTGTCCAGCCTAGCTGGGGCTGTGCCAGGAGGCCCCAGTGCCTCAGGACAAGGTGTCTCCTTCCAGCCCTTGGTGGCACAGACCCTGCTGTGCCCCAGGGCACCAAGACTTGCCTGCTCTTTGTCCCCACCTGTCATCACTGCCTCCAGTTGTCTGCTCTGCCTGGGGCCTGGGGACACTTTCTCAGTGGTGTCCCTCACTGGAACCCATTAAAAGTCCAAGAAACTTTGGAGTGTGATTCTGACTTGGAGTTCTGGAGAGGTTTCTTCAGCTCCCTCTCAGGGACTGATGGTCAGGGCCTGAGCACAAAGCCCCAGAGGCTCATTAATGTCCTTGTGCTGTGTCTGTGCTGCTGAGCTGGGCTGGGCTCCTGGCACAGAGGCAGCTCCTGGTAACCAAGAAGAGCTTCAAAAGCACATTTCTCTTGATGAGCAGCTCTTCTCCGAGCTCAGCCTGGCTGGGGCACTGCCTGCAGCCACCCCGGACACAGCACAGAGGCACAGAGAGCTTCAATCAGTCAGGGCTGGGAAGGTGCTGAGAAGTGCCTGGGGCAGAATCACTGCCAGCCCTTGGCACAGGAGCCTCTGGCTGCAGGACAATGCAGCAGCAGCTCCTGGAGCCATCTCCTAAAGCTGGAACATCCCAATGCCTACAGACCCTGTGAGTACATTCTCCGATTATTTCTTGTGCAGAGCAGCCAGGGGTGCCCAGGGCTGTCCTGCAGAGCAGGGTCCTGCAGCCCAGGGTGCTGTGCTGGGGCAGGGACTCTGCTGCCAGCCAGGGACAGCTCTCAGCCAGCCCTGGCAGCTGCTCCCAGCACTGGGGGACAAGATCTGGGTGGGAGGCGACAGCTGATCAGGCTTGGAAGTTTTCTCCTTGTGTGGGGTGATGATGCTGCATTATTCAGGACTGCTCCCAGCAAGGCATTTAACTGCATGACATTTCCAAGTAGATTATACAGGGAGCAGAGCAAGGCAGGGGTTGCATAAAGGGGAAAACCTGCTTTTTGAATCTAATGCTCTGGGTTGCCTGGGTGGGAAACTGCCCACAGATATTCATCTCTCTGTTAAGGCTGAGAAAAATAAACCAAAAAATTCTCTTAGATGTGAATAAACTGGGCTGTTACAGAGATCAGCAGAGGCCCCCTCACAGGCAGCATCAGTGTTCGTTTTCCAGCGTCCTCAGGGTTGATATTACGTTGCCATCAGAGCCTGCAGAGCCAGAGCTGCCCCTGGGCAGTGCCTGAGCCGGGAGGGGTTTGCAGAGCTGAGCCCCCAGGGCTGGGCTGGGCTCTGGCAGCACTGGCAGGGCCCAGCCTGGGCACAGGGAGCAGCTGCTGGCAGGGACAGCTCCAGGCAGCAGAGCCCTGGGCAGGCAGTGGGGGGAAAGTGCCCCCAGGCTGTGCTGCGATATTTTAAGTCCCCTCCAAACACAACTATTCCATGAATACTTTTCTTACAGATCCCGATACCAAGGCAGCGCAAATGTCCAACAGCAGCTCCATCAGGCATTTCCTTCTGCTGCCATTGGCAGACACGCGGCAGCTGCAGCTCCTACACTTCTGCCTCTTGCTGGGCATCTCCCTGGCTGCCCTTCTAGGCAACGGCCTCATCATCAGCGCCGTAGCCTGCGGCCACCACCTGCACACGCCCATGTTCTTCTTCCTGCTCAACCTGGCCCTCGCTGACCTGGGGACCATCTGCACCACTGTCCCCAAAGCCATGCACAATTCCCTCTGGGACACCGGGAACATCTCCTACACTGGATGTGCTACACAGCTCTTTTTCTTTCTGTTCTTCATTGGAGCAGAGTATTTCCTCCTGACCATCATGTGCTATGACCGCTACATGTCCATCTGCAAACCCCTGCACTACGGGACCCTCCTGGGCAGCAGAGCTTGTGCCCACATGGCAGCATCTGCCTGGGCTTGTGGCTTTCTCACTGCTCTGCTTCACACAGCCAATACATTTTCCCTGCCCCTGTGCCATGGCAATGCCCTGGGCCAGTTCTTCTGTGAAATTCCCCAGATCCTCAAGCTCTCCTGCTCCAAATCCTACCAGAGTGAGGTTGGACTCATTGCAGTTAGTGCCTGTTCGGTATTTGGTTGTTTTGTTTTCATTGTTTTTTCCTATGTGCAGATCTTCAGGGCTGTGCTGAGGATCCCCACTGAGCAGGGATGGCACAAAGCCTTTTTCACCTGCCTCCCTCACCTGGCAGTGGTCTGTCTATTTGTCACCATCAGCCCAATTTACCACCTGAAGCCCCCCTCCATGTCCTCCCCATCCCTGGATCTGGCCCTGTCAGTTCTGTACTCGGTGGTGCCTCCAGCGCTGAACCCCCTCATCTACAGCCTGAGGAGCCAGGAGCTCAAGGCTTCTGTGAGGAGACTGATGACTGGATGCTTTCATAAAAATTAAACTACTGAGTAATTTCTGCAAATCACTTGTAATAAAAGTTGTCTTTGATACTTCTTGATGGTTTCATTTGGAGGGTTGATTTTCGTTGTTTTACTTTTTCTCATATTGTCCACAAATAAATGTCAATGTTTGTGCCATTTCTCATTCTGTTTCTCTCCACCTTACTTATGGACACAGACTGTGTAAATGAGGGGTGGTGCTCTCAGTGGCTTTAAAGGAACTAAAGGATCTCCCAGCAGAGTTTTCTGCAGAGATGCCATTTTGTTGCCTTTTCTGGAGCTGCAGAAGCAATGTCTGTGTGCAGAGCTGGTGGCAGATCAGGGCTGGCCCAGCAGCTGTGCCCAGCAGCAGCAGCACTTGGTGTTGCCAGTGTGGCTGCCGTGGCCCTGCCCCGCTGCCCTGGTGGCCCTGGTGTTGCTGCAGGGCCTGAGTGCTCTCGGGGCCGGGCACAGCCCTGGGGGTGGCAGTGCCGGGGCTGCAGCAGGGACAGGCCATGGGCACTGCTGGGGCAGCGCTGACGCCTCAGCCCAGGCCCTGGGGGCTCCAGGCTCCTTGCCCAGGCTCTCTCAAGAACCCAGCCAGTCCAATGCTCAGCACAGAAAAGCCCCGTGAGCAGCCCTAGGCTGGCCACGGGCAGGCTGGGGGCAAACAGCATGGCTGGGGCTCTGCAAGGGCCCTGGGGCAGACGGGAAGGAGCAGCAGAGCAGGTGCTGATCCATCCCCAGAGCGCTGCACAGCTCAGGGCAGCGTCCCAGAGCATCCTCATGGAGCTGCCAACAACATCCCCCCTCTGCAGCTCTGGTCTCTCCCCCAGCTCACACAGGTGCCCATCCTTGCAGGCACAGACACGGCAGCACTGGCTCAGGAGCCCCTGATTGCATTTCACAGAGCATGGGGAGCACCCCCATGCTGTTGGTGTGGGGACATGAACCTGAGGGAGCACAAATGCCATCAGCCCCTGGGGCCAGCAAGGGCTGGGGGACACCAGGGAAACCACACAGCTTTGTGCTGGTCTCTGCAGTCAGCCAGAAAGTTTGTTCCCATCAGCTGGGATTTTCCTGTCCCACTGCAGACACTGTTGCTCAGAGCCAGGGCTGCCTGGCAGCCACTCCCAAACTGCCCCGAGCATTTCCTTGGCTTCACCTTTGATTTCTTTTCCCTTCCTACTACAAATCCCTTCCTATAACGCAGCCTTGTTCCCTGCTGTGCAAACAGCCCATCCCTGTTTGCCCTTTCCTCTCTGGCCCCTCTCCCCATTGCAGTTCCTGACTTGGCACCATGGAAACATCCCCTGGGGAGCAGGATCATCCTACCAGTGCTGCAGGAATTGTCTGCAGGCTCCTGCAGTGCCTGGTGCTGCTCCCTTGCCAGAGGAACCCCAGGCCCAGAGGGCACATCTTGGCTGCTGTGTCTGTCTCTGGGGCTCCCTGGTCTGGGCAGTGAGGAGGAGCTGCAGAGGCTCTACTGGACTGACAGGATGGGCTTTGGGGCTGGCAGGAGAAGCTGAGGGACCTGGGCTGCTGGAGCTTCTGAAGAGGAGTCCCAGGGCTCATCCTGCAACTGCTCCAAGGGGGGCTTCAGAGAATCCCAGAATCAGCAAGGTTAGAAAAGTCTTTGGAGATCATCAAGCCCAACCTGTGCCCTGACACTGCCTTGTCTCCCCTGAGCCACCTCTTCTGCAGGATAAACAACCCCAGCTGCTCCCTCAGCCACTCCTCACAGGACTTGTGTTCCAGACCCCTCACCTGCCTTGTTGCCCTTCTCTGGACATGCTCCAGCCCCTCCATGGCCTTCCTAAATTGGGGGCCCAGAACTGGACACAGCACTTGAGGTGCTGCCCAAGCAGTGCTGAGCAAAGGGGAAGAATCACTGCCCTCCTCCTGCTGGCCACACCATTCCTGATGCAGGCCAGGAGCCATTGGCCTTCTTGGCCACCTGGGCACACTGCTGGCTCATGCCCAGCCTGCTGTCCATCAGTCCCTGCAGGTCCCTTTCTGCCTGGCTGCTGTCCAGCCACTCTGTCCCCAGCCTGTAGTGCTGCAGGGGTTGTTGTGGCCAAAGTGCAGGACTTGGCACTTGGTCTTTTTCAACCTCAGCTTGTTGGATTTGGTCCCTGGATCCAGCCTGTCCAGGGCCCTCTGCAGAGCCCTCCTTCCCTCCAGCAGATCCACACTCACACCCAGCTTGGTGTCATCTGCAAATTTGCTGATGCTGGACTCAATCCTTTCATCCACACCATCAATGCAGATATTGATATCCACACTGCCTGTATCTGATCCCTCGGCCATCCTGTGGGTGCCCTGTGATGGCACTCACGGTGATCTGTTCCATAACCTTGCCGGGCACCCAGGTCAGGCTGACAGGACTGGAGCTCCTCCTTCCAGCCCTTCTTGGGGATGGGCTCACACTGGCACCTCCTGTCGCACCTCCCTGCTGAGCCAGCACTGATGGTAAATGATGGAGAGCAGCTTGGGGAGCCCATCTACGGCTCCCTCATCCCCCTAGCATGGATCCCATCCGATCCCACACACCTGTAAGCATCTGAGTGGCTCAGCAGGTCACCAGCTGCTTCCTCCCGTATTACAGGGGGCTGTTCTGCTCCGCGTGCCTATCTACCAGCTCAGGAGAACTCTTGTCCCGAGGACAACCTGTCCTAATACTGAAAATTGAGACAAACAATATGGTAAGTGTCAGCCTTTTCTTTATCTCTAGTTACTATATTCCCCACTGCGTCCAATAAAGAGGAGAGGTTCTCCTTATCCCTCCTTTTGCTATAATTTGTTTTATAGAAATATTTTCCATTTATTTTTTGCAGAAGTTGCCAGGTTAATCTCTAATTGATCTTTCACCTCTGTACTTTACTTTCTGCATAACCTAACAACATCCTTAAACACTTCCTAGATTTCTTGGCCTTCTGCCCAAAATTTATGCACCCTCTTTTTTCCCCTGAGTTTGCACAAAAGCTCCATGGGCAGCCAGGCCAGTCAGTTTCCTCTCTAGCTCATCTTTTGCCACACTGGGACAGGCTGCTCCTTCCCCCTTAAAATTACTTTCTTGAAATGTGTCCATCCTTCCTGGACCCCTTTTAATTTAAGGGCTGTTTCCCTTAAAAAAATCAGTACCTGATTTGGTACTCCCCAAATCAGCATCCTAAATAGGCCAAAGTCTGCCCTTCCTAATTCCAGTGTAGAAGTTTTGTTGCTGCCCTTCCTTCTTTCACAGAAAATTGAACACTTGATTATTCCATGATCACTGTGCCCCAGGCAGCCTTTGAGCCCCACATCTGCCACCAGCCCTTCTCTGTTTGTGAACAGCAGCAGACAGAGCTTTCCTTGGCAGTGGGAGTGTCACCAATAATTCGGTAAAACAGAAAACTCCTTAACCCCAATGTAGCATTAAAAAGCAACATTCTTTATTCTGCTGGATGCATGGGGGATAGCTCCTTCCAAAGCCATGCAGGCTGAGCGCAGGAAAGTTTCTGTTTCTATTCTGTATATTGCACACATATTCATTGATTTTCCCAGACTAAACATAAATATGATAATCATTTTCCCAAAATCAATAACATATTTCCCCTCCCCTTAACCCATGTGTTCTTCTGTCCTGGGGGTCTCTCTGCTGGTCCCTGGTGGTCGTGTACCCCAATGTTCCAGTGGGGCTGAGCTGGCAGGAGGCTGGTAAACTTTTAGTTCCTCTTCTCACACAATGGGCATTGTGTGGTTTCCATAGGCCTGGGGTTTTGGAGAACAAGCTCCAGGTGTCAGCTCAGCTGGTGTAGATAATTGATCATCTGGTAACATGAGGTGACAGAGTGGGCTCTGACATCAGAAAGTGGAGGACAGGAGGTCATGGAGAAGCTACAGCATCAGATACATAGCTACAGATACAGCTACATAGATTGCATTTATGACATCACAGAGCAAGCGGTGACATCACACGGCAGAGGTCTGACATCACAGAGGGACTGTGTGACATCCCAGCAGGGCTGTGTCAGGTCGCTGGGTTGGTCACTCCGCCCCAGCTCCCCCTCACAGTTTCTCCCAACAAGTCCAATGCTGTCCATGCCCAGCAGGGTCCCTGTCCCCCAGGATCCCCCCGGCCCACCTGGAGCCACAGCCTCCACCAAAGGATGTTCCACAGGATCCACCCCAGAGCCTGACAGGGGACAAGGGGCCCGGGCTGTTTGACCAGGACATCAAGGACGTGATTTATCCAGGTCACTGTGGCCTGGTTTGGGTTGCCCAAGGCAGGAAAGATGTCTGGCAGCTGCAGCAGGGTCTGGGAAGCGCCTCCAAAGTGGTACTGGAGCCCTTGGGCTGTGAGCAGAGGCTGAGGGAGCTGGGCTTGTCCATCCCAGAGCAGGGAAGGCTGAAGGGCTCCTCATCCCAACCTGGCAGTGCCAGCGAGGAGGGGATGGAGAACACAGAGCCAGGCTCTTCACAGGGGGGCCTGGTGGGAGACAAGAGCCAATGGGTGGAAGGGGAAAGAGGAGACATCAGCCAGGACATGAGGAGGTGAAATGAGTCAGGCTGGTTTCAGCATTTCCTCACCACCAAGAGCAGCCTGACCTCCCTTCTCCATCCACCACTGACAGCTTTGCAAATCAGGAATTGTTCGAGCTGCTCTGCACCCACTCCAGGTGAGCATCCTGATAGAAGAACTTAATTGTGTTTACATCAATCATAGAACTATGTTTGTCTAAATAATTCTGGTACGGAAATCACTTGTGGATGGTGGACTCATCAGATACTGCTGGGATGTTGCACATATCTCAGGGAAGAGTGTGATATTTTGTCCTGTTCCACTATGGTCTGTTGGCCATGAAGAGAAACTTTCTGTGCCTCTGAGTCTCACCAGTTCCTGCCCCCAAAAGGACACAAACATGATGAGTTATGATTCCCACTCCAGTGGTGGAACTTCCACCTTCCTCCATAGCCAGAGCAGAGCTCCCTTGTACCAGAAAGTCCCTGGCAAAGGAGAAATGAAGGAAACAGGAGAGGCTGTGGGGATCAGGTGCAGGGTAGATCCAGGGACAAGACTGACTTCTGTAGTTGATGGAGCTGTGCCTTCCCCTGGCTTTGTTGGCTGACAAGAAATGAACATCCCTCTGTGTCTCAGGCAGCTCCTTCTCCAAGGAAATCAGGTGGGAGTTGGAGCCAAGGAGCTGAAAGCTGCAGGTGCAGCCTGGGCTGGAGGGAGCTCAGATTTGCACAAGGCTGCTCTGAGTGCCAGGGCTGGGATGGGGGAAATGGTGGGGTGGGGGTAGAGACAGAGTCTGATTGTTTGTAGGGTCTTGATTTTCATCTTTATTCAAATTGCATGAGGAGGTACTTGGTTTCAATGTCAAGTGGAGATTTCTTATAACAGGAAAAAAAAAAAAAAACAGGTCCTAAAAATGTTTTCTCACAGTATTTTTAAATTGAACATATTCAGCTGAACGCACTTCTGAAATCTAACTTTTTAAACACACAAGATTTGGAAACTGAAATCAGATTATTCCCAGAGGCTTGGTTTGTTAAGATGTTCTGAATGTTAATGAGCCCTGGGACACTGAATTCCTGCACTCAAGAGCTGAAGGCTGAACAAGCCTCTGGAGCAGGAAAATTCAGCAGCAGCCTCCAAGGTGCTGAGGATGTCAGCAGCCCCCACTGAGGCCATCCCTGCCCAGAGACTGTGGGGGAATGGGCAGACAAGGAGAGCGTCCCTGGGGCTGGGGCAGCACAACTCAGAGGCAGCAGCGGCTCCAGCTGGGAAATGGAGTGTGGAATGTGGCTGGGAAAGCCCTGCCTGGGCTGGGCCAAGCAGGACACACAAGCCCTGACTCCCATCCACTAAAAAACTTTCTCAATGAGAGATTTAAAATGAATTGCAATTGTTTGTTTCCTCTGAGTTGGACGCAGTGCAGAAATTCTGACGAGATCATCAGGAGCTCAAAAGAACAAGCCAGCTTTTACTAGTTGTATTAGAAAATTATGGAAACTTGGCAAAAGGTTTAATATGACATTCAATGAAAAAAGAAAAACCACTTTTCAAAGCTTTAAATTGGACCATTCACCTTCACAAATTCTAAGCCTGTGCAGTTTTGAGTTACTCAAGATTTGCAAGAGAATAGAAATAGAAGAAATATACACAGAAAGAGAAAAACAAAAAACATATACAGAAGCACCCACACTGCTACCAAGTCCTGGATTCCAGGAGAGTTCAAATGGAAATTCCAAGAGGAGGTAGGGTCAAGATGTGTGCTTGCCTTGTGGTCAGCCTTCAATACCCCTTGGTTTCCCTGGGCCCTTCCCCCAGGAGGGACTTGGGCTCATTTGGTCCCTCAGGAGCTGGGCTGGGGGCTGCAGAAGTGGCTGTGGAGCATTGCCTGTGCTGTGCCAGGGACTGGCAGCCACTGCTGGGCTGGGATAGAGGCTCTGGGGGGACTGGGGTTCCAGGGCCGGGCAGGGCTGGACCTGCCCCTTCCTCCCCCCCCGCCCCTGACAAAATGTTTTCAGCCAACAATCTCCAGTCTCTGACAACAGGGAATGTTGGAGGTGAAATCCCACTCTTGGACATGGGCACCTGGACTAGAAGGACAATTCTTTCCCAAAGGAAGGAAAGCACAGAGCCTTCCCCAGTGTTTTGGGGACAGATGAAAGGTGATCCTTGTGAAACCATTACCAGCCAGATTTGTCCTGACAATCTTCCTATTGGAACAATCTCTGGATATATGGAATTTTGGAGGTGAAATCCCAATTCTGGCCATGGGTGTCTGGAGGAGAAGGCCAGTTCTTTTCCATGAGAAGGAAAGCACAGAGCCCCAGTATTTCAATAGCAGATGAGGAGACTCTCAATGTGCCAAGGTCAGCTGGACAATTGCCTGTTGATTACAAGAAGACCTGCAGTGTCACAATGGACCCTTGGTTCAATGAAGTCCAGCATTGTCACAGTGGTCCCTAGGTTTCATAAGGCCCAGTGGTGTAACAACGGTCCCAACGAATCCATGAGGCTTTGCAGTGTCACAATGGTCTCCATAGCTCTCCAGGCCCCACAATATCACGTGACTCCTGTGTTCCATGAGCCCTGAAATGTCACAATGGCCCTTTGGACCCTGGGAGTTTCTAGTGTCACAATGTTCTCCTTTGGGTCAACAGTGTCACAATGGACCAATTATGACACGAGGCCCCACAATGTCACAAGGGTTGGTTCCATGCAGCCCTGCAGTGTCACAAATGCCTCTTGGATTCACAAGGCCCCACAGTATCACAATGGTCCTCTTGGTTCTGTAAGGAACCCCAGGGTCACAATTGTCTCACTGGTTCCATGAGGCTCCACAGAGTCATGGTGGACCCTTGGTTTGATGGGGCCTGCCAGTGTCACAATGATCCCTACATTCCATGGAGCCACACACTATCACTACAATTCCCTTATTCCATGAGGCCCAGCAATGTCACAGGGGTCTCCATGATTCCATGAGGCCCCACAGTGTCACAATGGTCCCTTGGTCTCACAGGGCCCCATAGTGTCACAACGGTCCCTTGGTCTCACAGGGCCCCACAGTGTCACAATGGTCCCTTGCTTCCATGGGCCCTGTGCTGCTGCATTCCCCCCTCCCCTTCTCAGGCCGCCCTGCCAGCTGAGAAATGCTCCTTGGGCTGCGGCCTTGGCCGACAGCCCCTGGGCTCAGCCCCTCTGCAGCTCATCACAAACACTGTCTGCTCCAGGCACTGCTGCTGCCCAGCCAGCTCCTGGTTTCTGTAGAAGCAGCCCTGGGAACTGTTTTTGTTCGCTCCGTGGCACAACATCTCTGTTCTCACCCTGCCAAAGAAAGCTGTTGGTGCCAAGTGCGGCCAGGATGAGCCATTGCTGGGACTGAAGCCCCTCTCTTGGGGCCCTGCACACAGCGCTCCAAAAGGAGCCCTTGGAGTTCTCCTGGGCCAGCGACTCCCTCTGAGTGGGGCCTCTCCCAGCCGGGAACTCTCCCGTTTGCTGCACTCGGGGATCCCGAACAACGACAGAGCCTGGGCCGATCCCCCCACTTCTCCAGGCTCAGCCCTTTGCCCGCTGGGGAGATGCCAAAGATCCACAGTGAGCATTTCCTGCCCTCAGGGGAATTTCTCACTGGTGCCTTGCACTGACTCTTGGTGTCTGTGTGTACACAGGAGTGCCCGTGCTGGGGAAATGTGGCAGAAATGCTGCTCTCCGAGGGGTTGGAGTGCCTTGGATAGCTGAGTCAGTCAGGCCTGTAGGGAAGGTTAAATCACAAGGCCTAAATGAATGTAAATGCTGCTGAGAGGTTTTCTTTTCCTAAGCGGTTATCTTTAGTATAAGTTATATGTTAAGTTCAATATTGTTAAGTGTTATTCCTCTGTTGAATTGCGAAGTCATAGGTTTAAGTTAGGTTACATGATGTTTTGCTAAACTGTGAGGTTGAAAGTATCAGTTAAGGTTAATGTATTAGTAAAGTCCTGTTAAGTTTGAGGTCTGTTAAGCTTTCAGGCCATGTTCCTTTTATCCTTGCCCTTGCTGTCCTTGTATCACACACACACACACACACACACACACACACACACACACAGGGACAGTTCTAGGTTCATTTCTGGTTTTATTGCCTGGATTCTGTTTGGTTTTGTTGTTGCTTTGTTTCCGTGGTGTGCCTGAAGTGCCCAGTCAGGAGCAGAGTGACTCTTGCCAAGGAAATTTGTGCTGCTGTCCCTTAATATTAAATCTGGTTTTTGCTGCTCCCTTGCTGGGGATTTTTTCAGCACTCTCAAGGCCTCGTTCGTAACAGGGTGAAGGAGTCCTGGCCTGGGCTCTGGCCCTGGGGGACACGGGGACGCTGCCGGGGGGTCCCTGTCCCCCTGTGCCACCCCCAGGGCCCCGGACCCCCGTCCTCGTGTCAGGCTCTGGGGTCGATCTCGTGGAACATCCTCTGGGGGAGGCTGCAGGGCTGGGGGCGGGGGGACCCGGGGGGACAGGGGACCCCGCAGTGCATGAGCAGGGTTGGACTGCTCTGGGGTGAGCTGTGAGGGGGGCTGGGGAAGAGTGACCTCCCCAGGGACCTCACACAGCCCCTGTGATGTCACACAGCCCCTGTGATGTAACACAACCCCTTATGATGTCACACAGCTACCTCTGATGTCACAGCCCACTCTGGGATGTCACACTGCACCCTTGTGATGCCACAGAACGAAATCTGAGATGTCAGCCTGGAATGTCATGCAGCTGCACTGTGATGTCACAGATGGTGCTGTGATGTCACAAAGTCACCATGTGATGTCACAGTCTTTTCTTTGATGTCACAGCCTCCTTTATGATGTTACACAGGCACCAAGTGATGTCACAACCCACTCTGTGATGCCACAGAACCACCCTCTATGATTGCAGGATCTGCTCTATGGCCTCACACCTTACTGTATGGTGTCACAACACCCTCAGGGATGTCACAAAACCCTCCCTGTGATGTCATACAGTCACTCTGTAATTTCACAGCACAGCTCCTGCCTCAGGCCCAGGCCCAGCAGCCATGGCCAAAGTGCTGCCCAAGTTGGCTCTGGCAGGGCTGTCTTGCAGCTGCTGCCCATCCCTGTGCCCTGTGCAGCCCAGGCTGTCCCACGGTCTCCCTGCCCTTTCGCCTCTGTCCCTGCAGGCTGTCGGCATCCCCCGGCTACCCCACCTGGCTGGGCCCTTCCTTTGCTGACAGCTCTGCCTCCTGACTGCCTCTGCCTGCCCACACAAAGCCTTGGGCTGCTTCAGGCTCCTTCTGGGGGATGTGCTGTACCACAGCCCTGCCCTGGCAGGGAAATTCCTTTATCCTGGTGTCCAGTCTGGGTCTCCTCAGGTGCCTTTGGAATTAATTCCTTCTTTCTCTGCCTGTTTTCTACTATGTGAAAAGGTTCCACCATCTCTGAAACCACCCTTGAATCCCTTCAGGGTTCTCCTCTGCTGTCCTCACTCCCCACCCCACTGAGCACAGGGCTCCCATGTCCCTATGTCCCATGTCCCTATAAATTGTCAAGTGCTTGAGACCAAGAGCACCTGGACAAGAGGGACAGTTCTTTTCTATAGGAAGGACACCACAGAACCCCAGGGTTTGAAAGCAGACGAGAAGCAGTCACCAGAAGTCAAGGCCAGCCAGACCTGTCTGTCCTAGCAGTTTTTGTCTTACAGTAACCCTTAGATATTCAGGGAGTTTTGGGGGTGGAATTCCATTTCAGCCATGGGTTCCTGGACTGGAATGACAGTTCTCCATGGGAAGGAAAGGGCAGAGCCCCAGTGTTTCAATGGCTGATTAGAGGCAGCCCCAAGGAGGCCAAGGCCAGCCAGACCTGTGGTCAGGGAAGAATCCTTGGAAAGACAGAATTTTGGGGACCAAAGCCCACTTTTGTCTACGGGCATCAGGACAAGAAGGACAGTTCTTTTCCATCGGAAGGAAAGTACAGAGCCCAAGTGTTTCAAAGGCAGATGAAATCTGGCCATCAGGAAACCAAGAGAACCTGGACAGACCTGGCAGCTTTTTTCTGGGAGATATCCTTGGATATAAAGAATTTTGGAGGCTGATTCTCAATTTTGGTCATGGATGCCTGGACTTGAGAGATATTTTTTTCAATGAGAAGAAAAGCACAGGCCCCCAGGTGTTTTGAAAGCAGATGAGAGGTGGTCCCCAAGAGGCCAAGGCGAGCACAGAGTGGGTTGTGTGAAGTCACAGGTAGGGCTATGAGAGCACAGAGTTTGTTGTGTGAGGTCAATGAGCAGCTACAGCATCACAGAGGGGATTCTGTGACATCACAAAGCAGGCTGTGACATTATGGCATGACTGTGTGACATCATAGAGATGGCTATGAGCTGAAAGTGTGTGCTGTGCCATTACAGAGTAGCAGTATGACATCACAGAGAGGGTTTTGTGACATCACTGAGGGGATTGTGACATCACACAACTGTCTTTGACATCACAGGGTAGAATGAGCGGACACAGAGCAGACCCTGCCATCATAGAGGCTGGCTCTATGACATCAGAGAGTGGGTTGTGACATCACTGGGTGGCTATGTAACATCATAGGATGGGCTGTGACATCACATAGTGACTTTCTGACACCACAGAGTCCTCTGTGAAATCACAGTGCAGCTGCATGACATTCCAGGGTGACATCCCAGAGCTGGCTCTGTGATGTCACAAGGGTGCTGCATGATGTCCCAGAGTGGGCTGTAACATCACAGATGACTGTGTGACATTGCAAAAGAGCTGTGTAGCATCATAGGGGGCTGTGGCATCACAGGGGCTGTGTGAGGTCCCTGGGGAGGTCATTCTGCCCCGGCCCCCCTCACAGCTCCCCCCAGAGCAGTCCAACCCTGCTCGTGCACAGCAGGGTCCCCTGTCCCCCCGGGTCCCCCCGGGTCCCCCAGCCCTGCAGCCTCCCCCAGAGAATGTTCCACAAGATCGACCCCAGAGCCTGACACGGGGACGGGGGGCCGGGGCCCTGGGGGTGGCACAGGGGGACAGGGACCCCCCGGCAGCATCCCAGTGTCCCCCAAGGCCAAGGCCTGGGCCAGGGCTCCTTCACCCTGCTACCAACAAGGCCTTGAGAGTGCTGAAAAAATCCCCAGCAAGGGAGCAGCAAAAACCAGATTTAATATTAAGGGACAGCAGCACAAATTTCCTTGGCAAGAGTCACTCTGCTCCTGACTGGAAACTTCAGGCACACCAAGGAAACAAAGCAACAACAAAACCAAACCAAATCCAGGCAATCAAACCAGAAATCAGGCAAGAACTCTTCCTGGGTATGTGTGAGACACAAGGACAGTGAGGGCAAGGATAAAAGGAATATGGGCCAAAAGCTTAACAGAGGTCAAAGCTAACAGGACTTTACTTATACCTTAACTTTAACTGGTACCTTCAACTCCCCAGTTTAGCAAAAGAACAGCACTTAACACTATTTAATCTAACTTAAAACCTATGAGTTAGAAATTTAACAGAGGAATTACACTTAACAATCCTTAACTTAGCTAATAAATTAAATGTAACAATTTAGAAAAAGAGCAACTCTTAGCAGCATTTAACTTCGTTTAGACCTCGTGATCTATACTTACTTACTGATATCTGGATATCTGACTGACTCAGCTATCCAAGGCACTCCAACCCCTCAGAGAGCAGCATTTCTGCCACATTTCCCCAGCACAAGCACTCCTGTGTGCATGCAGGCACCAAGAGTCAGCGCAAGGCACCAGTGAGAAATTCCCCTGAGGGCAGGGAATGCTCCCTGTGGATCCTTTGCCATCTCCCCAGTGAGTGAAGGGCTGAGCCTGGAAGGAGGGGGGGATTGGCCCAAGCTCTGTCGTTGTTCAGGATCCCCGAGTGCAGCAAACGGGAGAGTTCCCGGCTGGGAGAGGCCCCACTCAGAGGGAGTCGCTGGCCCAGGAGAACTCCAAGGGCTCCTTTTGGAGCGCTGTTTGCAGGGCCCCAAGAGAGGGGCTTCAGTCCCAGCAATGGCTCATCCTGTCCGCACTTGGCACCAACAACTTTCTTTGGCAGTGTGACAACAGGGATGTTGTGCCACGGAGGGAACAAAAGCTGCTCCTACAGAAACCAGGAGCTGGCTTAGCAGCAGCAGTGCCTGGAGCAGACAGTGTTTGTGATGAGCTGCAGAGGAGCTGAGCCCAGGGGCTGTTGGCCAAGGCCGAGGCCCAAGGAGCATTTCTCAGCTGGCAGCGTGGCCTGAGAAGGGAAGGGGGCAATGCAGCAGCACAGGGCCCATGGAACCAAGGGATCATTGTGATACTGTGGGGCCTTGTGACACCAAGGGACCATTGTGACACTGTGGGGCCCTGTGAGACCAAGGGACCATTGTGACATTGTGGGGCCTTGTGAGACCAAGGGACCAGTGTGACTCCGTGGGGCCTCATGGAATCATAGAGAGCACTGCGACTCATGGAACCAAAGGGACAGTACTGCCTCTGTGTGGCTCCATAGAATGTAGGGATCATTGTGACACAGAGAGGCCCCATCAAACCAAGGGGCCATTGTGACACTGCAAGACCCCATGGAGCCAAAGGTCCCTTGTGACATTGCAAGACCTCATAGAACCTAATGGAGAGACCATTTGAGCACTGCAGAGCCTCGTGGAACCAAGGTCCCTTTTGACACTGAGGGAATTCATAGAATCTTTTGGACACTGTGAGGCTCTATGGAATAAGGAAAGCATTTTGACACTCTGAAGCCTCATGGAACCAGTGAGACCATTGTGACCCTGGGGATCCTCACAGAACCAAGAAGACCATTGTGATACTGTGGGGCCTTGTGAAACCAAGAGGCCTTTGTGACACTTGAGGGCTGCATGGAACCAAAGGTCCAGGGTGATATTGCAAGGCCTCATGACATCAGTGGTTCATTGTGACACTGGGCAACCAAAGGAGACCATTGTGACACTGCAGGCTGCATAGAACCGAGGGGCCATGGTGACATTGTGGAACTCCATTGAACTAAGAGTTCATTGTGACACTGCAGGCTTCAGGGAACCAAAGCTCCAGGGTGACACAGAGTGGCCTCCTGTTATCAATTGTCCATTGTGACACTGTGCAGCCAAAGGGAGACCATTGTGACACCACAAACCCCCAGGATCCAAAGGCCCATTGTAACACTGCAGGCTGCTTGGAACAGAGGAATCATGTGTCATTGTGGGGCCTGGGGAACTGTCGGGATCATTCGCTTAGCAGAGTGACCCCGAGAAAAGTTTGAAAGTCTCTTTTCCCAGCCCGGTGCTTGAAGGAGGAGTCAGGGCTCTTCATTTCTCGGTCTCAAGGTTGTTGATTTTATCTTATCTAATAAAAATTTTCTAGTTCCCTGCCGAGGTCAGCTCACAAAGACAGTCCGAGGCATTCTGCCTGCCCACAGGGCGGTGTTATGTCTTTATACAAAAACTATGGATACAATGTTTACAATTTCCAAAACCTATCACCTATGTTAGACCTTGAGCTTCTACTCTAAACCAATATGTTAGTGCCAACACCACAGCAGAAGATGGAGGCCAAGGAGAAGGAGAAAGGCTGGACACACTTAGTTCCCTCCATCTTGCCCCCATACCAAAACCGCAAAAATCTACTTTTCCACCCTGTGAAAACTTCACTAATATTCTATTTCAACTGTTGTGGCTTGCTGATCTTCATTCAAGGTTGGTAATTTGCTTCACAGGTCATAATCAAAACCACAGGGGCATTTTGGGCCCTGTGCCAGGGTCTCTGAGACCCCTGACAGGGGTCGTGGCTGCCCAGGACAGCCAGAGGGATGTCCTGGGTCCTGACAGGGAACCACAGAGACCATTGTGACACTGCAGGGACTCATGGAATCATTGGGACCATTGTGACACTGTGGGGCCTTATGGAACCAAGGGGCGAGTGTGACACTGCTGGACACTGTGGAATCAAGGCGCCATTGTGACACTATGGAGCACCATAAAGCCAAAGGAACACAGAACAGGTCTGGCTGGTTTTGTCTCCCATGGACTGCCTGACTGGTCCAACTGATCTTGGCATGTTGAAGGTCGCTTCTCATCTGCTGCTGAAATACTGGGGCTCTGTGCTTTCCTTCTGATGGAAAAGAACTGTCCTTCTTCTCCAGGCACCCATGGCCTGAATTAGGATTTCACCTCCAAACTTCCTTTTATCCAGGGATTGTTCCCTGGAATATTGCCAGGACAAGTTTTTCTGGCAGTGGTTTTGCAAGAGTCACCTCTCATCTTTCCCCAAAACACTGGGGAAGGCTCCGTGTTTTCCTTTCTACAGGAAAGAATTGTGCTGCTTCTCCAGGTGTCCATGGGTGAGATTGGTGCTCAACCTCCACAACTCCCTAGATGCAAAGACTGCTTCGCCACAAAATCTGCCATTCCTGACAAGTCTGGCTGGCCTTGGCCTAGTAAGCCTTTCAGCTGCTTTCCAAACACTGGGTCTCTGTGCTTTCCTTCCTATGGAACTGTCCTTCTCAGCCAGGTGCCCATGGCCAGAATTTGGGTTCCCTCTCTAACATTGCCTGTTGTGAAAGACTGGAGGAGATGTTTGGATCAAAACTTTTCATGTATGGGAGATGACAAGGCAGGTCCAGCCCTGCCCTGGAGCCCCAATCCCCCCAGAGCCTCTATCCCAGCCCAGCAGTGGCTGCCAGTCTCTGGCACAGCACAGGCAATGCTCCACAGCCACCTCTGCAGCCCCAGCCCAGCTCCTGAGGGACCAAATGAGCCCAAGTCCCTCCTGGGGGAAGGGCCCAGGGAAACCAAGGGGTATTTGAGGCTGACCACAAGGCAAGCACACATCTTAACCCTGCCTCTTCTTGGAATTTCCATCTGAACACTGCTGGAATCCAGGAGTTGGTAGCTCTGTGTGTGCCTCTCTATATCTTTTTTGTGTTTCTCTCTTTCCATGTCTTCTTATTTTTCTTTGCTTCTGCAGATATTGAATAACATGAAATTGAACAGGCTTAGAGTTTGTGAAGTCAAATGGGCCAAGTCAATGCTTTGAGATGTGTTTTTTGTTGATTGAATGTCTGTTGTAGTTTGACATGAGAAGAATTTTTAAAAGTAATACAAAAATTTTGTGTAACTGACAATCTGTTAAACCACAAAGACACTGAACACGCCTCTGTTAAACACATATGTTAAAGATTAAATAAACCAGGAACCTCCTCTTTCTTTTCCAGTCAACAAAGAAGCAGCGGGCCCTGGCCCCAGCCCCCATCTCAACCAAACCAAACCAAACCCAAACAAACCAAACCAAACCAAACCAAACCTACCCAAACCAAACCAAACCAAACCAAACCAAACCAAACCAAACCAAACCAAACCAAACCAAACCAAGTCAAGCAACCCTGCCATGGGCTGAGCCCCTTCCCTCTCCCCAGACCGCCCCCCTCCATTGGCCCTATTCTAACCAAACCAAACCCCAACAACTCCCAAACAGGAAAACAAAAGAGGCTACAAAACCCCAACCAGAACAAAGCTGGCCACAGCAATTAAAATCTTACCATCAAGTCCCCTCCCCCAAGACAATTAAAACTAAAAAATTTACAACCTACAACCCATACAAAATAACCCTACAACTACTATTAAACACAATAAAAAGCCCCAAACCAGTCATAAAAGCAATCTTAATAGAACTCAACCACAACTTCCCCCACAAGTTATCAGTGGGTCAGGTGTAAATCCTTTCAATACTTCAATCCTCCCTCAACTGAAAAAAAAAATAAAAACCAAAACAAAAAACCATAAAACCATAAAAGTCAGTAAAAAGTTAAATCTCTGCCCCAAAAAAGAAGAAAAAATACCTTTATCTTAAAACTAAAATCTTCTTATAAACTATAAAGAAAAAACTCTTTTACTTAATAACACATGAAACTATAAAAAAAATTCAAATTAATCAAAATATTTCAAATTAATTAAAGAAAAACCTACATGGTAAATAAATAAATGTTAAAATAACTGTAATTTTACAAAAAGTTGAAACCGGGGGGAAATAAAAGTAATCCAGTATCCCCAAGAGAAGATCTCTATTGTCTAAGATAAAAATAATTTTAAAAGAAAAAATTAAAAACTTTAAACAGCTCATCTTTAAAACAATACCCCTTAATTTGACATGACCCATCAACAAGCTGTAAAAAAGCTTGTAGCAATAAAAACATCACAATAACAAAGATCCCCAGACAACTGTTATCCATGACAAAACTAAGAACAAAAAACAACCTATTTTTTCCTCTTGTAAAAAAATCTCCATAACCTTAACAAGAAAAACTTCTCCCCACAGTAAACTAAAAATATTAATTCTAGAAATAGTGAACTGACTAGCAATTTCTGGTTCAGTTTCTTTACATTTTTGGTAAAATGAAAAAGATGTAAAGAAAAAAAAAAGTATTCTAAAAAATTTATTTTAATTCTTACTACCTTTTATTTAATTTTACTTTTAATAAATTTTTATTTATACGCTTTTAAAATTTTAAGCCTCCTATACCTTTCTTGTAATCCTATCTCACAACAAGATAAATACATAAATAATTAACCAGCACTAAAACCCAACATACTCATCAGTATATTAATTAGGAAATCTCAAGATTAGAAAGATCTATAATTAACAAACGAAAAGCACTACAGTGTGATAAAAAACATTTTGCCAAAGTTTCTCTGATTTTCCAAAGTTGCCAGTAAAGCCTGTTTTGTTGTTTTGAGTTCCTGAGAATCTCTAGTTCGTATATCTCTAGGGAGTCCAACTCACAGTACACTAGCAATTGTAATTCTTTTCAAATGTCTCCTTGAGAGAATTGTTTGGCGTTTAGGGGTCAGGGCTTGTGTGTCTTGCTTGGCACAGCCCAGGCAGGGCTTTCCCAGCCACATTCCACACTCCATTTCCCAGCTGGAGCCCCTGGTGCCACTGAGTTGTGCTGCCCCAGCCCCAGGGACGCTCTCCTTGTCTGCCCATTCCCCCACGGTCTCTGGGCAGGGATGGCCTCAGTGGGGGCTGCTGACATCCTCAGCACCTTGGAGGCTGCTGCTGAATTTTCCTGCTCCAGAGGCTTGTTCAGCCTTCAGCTCTTGAGTGCAGGAATTCAGTGTCCCAGGGCTCATTAACATTCAGAACACCTTAACAACCAAAGCCTCTGGGAATAATTTTATTTCAGTTTCCAAATCTTGTGTGATTAACAAAGAGAGACTTCATAAGTGCATTCAACTGAATATGTTCTATTTAAAAAGACAGTGAGAAAACATTTTTAGGTCCTATTTATTTTTTTTTTCCCCTGTTAATAGCAATCTCCAATTGACTTTGAATCCAAGTACCTCCTCATGTAGTTGGAACAGATATGAAAATCAAGACTGTGACGTTTTTCACAGGGGTTCTTGGATGAGGGAAGAGATGAGGATCTGACTCCATGTTCCAGAAGGCTTGATTTATTATATTATGATATATAATTCATTAAAACTATACTAAAAGAATAGCAGAAAATGTTTCATCAGAAGGCTTAGGTAAGAAGAGAAAAGAAAGAAATTATAACAAAGTTTTGTGGCTCGAGCCCCGTGTCCAAGCCAGCAGGGCTGTGATTGGCCATTAATTACAAACAACTACATGAGACTAATCACAGATCTCCATGTTGCCTTCCACAGCAGCAGATAATCATTGTTTCCAATTGGTTCCTGAGGTCTCTCAGCTTCTCAGGAGGTAAAATCTTAAAGAAAGGATTTTTCATAAAAGTTCTCTGCGACATAAGACCCTTCATGGCTGACAATCAATCAGACTCTGTCCCTACCCCAACCCCACCATTTCCCCCATCCCAGCCCTGGCACTCAGAGCAGCCTTGTGCAAATCTGAGCTCCCTCCAGCCCAGGCTGCACCTGCAGCTTTCAGCTCCTTTGCTCCAGCTCCCACCTGCTTTCCTTGGAGAAGGAGTTGCCTGAGACACAGAGGGATGTTCATTTCTTGTCAGCCAACAAAGCCAAGGCAAGTCACAGCTCCATCAAATGCAAAAGTCATTCTTCTCCCTGGCTCTGCCCTGCCCCTGATCCCCACAGCCTGTCCTGTTTCCTTCATCCCTGCATTGCCAGGGACTTTTGGGACAAGGGAGCTCTGTTCTGGATGTGGAGCGATGTCCAAGTGCCACCACTGGAGAGGGAGCCACAACTCATCAGGTTTTTGTCTTTTGAGGGATCAGGAACTGGTGAGACTCAGAGGCACAGAAACTTTCTCTTCATGGCCAACAGACCACAGTGGAACAGGACAGAATTTACTAACAATCACGCTCTTCCCTGAGCTATGCATAGTGTCCCAGAAGTACCTGATGAGTCCACCATCCATAAGCGATTTCCATACTAAAAAGTAATTTTAGACAAATGTGGTTCTGTGATAGATATAAACACAATTAAGTTCTTGTATCAGGATGCTCATCCTGGAGTGGGAGAAAAACAGCTCAAAAAACTCCTGATTTGCAAAGCTGTCACTGGTGAATGGAGAAGGGAGATCAGGCTGCTCTTGGTGTTGAGGAAATGCTGAAAGCAGCCTGACTCATTTCATCTCCCCATGCACTGGCTGATCTCTCCTCTTTCCCCTTCCACCCATTGGCTTTTGTCTCCCACCAGGCCCCCCTGTGAAGAGCCTGGCTCTGTGTTCTCCATCCCCTCCTCGCTGGCACTGCCAGGCTGGCATGAGGAGCCCCTCAGCCTTCCCTGCTCAGGGCTGGACAAGCCCAGCTCCTTCAGCCTCTGCTCACAGCCCAAGGGCTCCAGCCCCACCTTGGGGGCCCTTCCCAGACCCTGCTCCAGCTGCCAGACATCTTTCCTGCCCGGGGCAACCCAACCCAGGCCACAGTGACCTGGATAATCCCTGTCCTTGATGTCCTGGTCACACAGCCCTGGCCCCTTGTCCCCTGTCAGGCTCTGGGATGGATCCTGTGGAACATCCTTTGGTGGAGGGTGTGACTCCAGGTGGGCCGGGGGGATCCCGTGGGACAGGGACCCTGCTGGGCATGGACAGCATTGGACTTGTTGGGAGAAACTGTGACGGGGAGCTGGGGCAGAGTGACCAACCCAGTGACCTGACACAGCCCTGCCAGGATGTCACACAGCTGGTCTCTGATGTCACAGCCTGCTCTGTGATGTCACAGCCCATTCTCCAATGTCACACAGCTGATCTCTGATAGTTGGTCGCAGCTGGTCACAGCCAACTCTGTGATGTCACAGCCTGCTCTGTGATGTCAGACCTCTGCCCTCTGATGTCACAGATGGCTCCGTGATGTCACAGAGACAGTATATGATGTCATAGCTGCTCAAACACCTCACATAACCCGCTCTGTGATGTCATACTCCACTCTGTGACCTCATGTTCCCAGATGATAAATTGTCTCCACCAGGTAAACTGATACCTTGACCTTGTTCTCCAAAACCCCAGGCCTATGGTAACCACACAATGCCCATTGTGTGAGAAGGGGAACTGCAAGTTCAGCAGCCTCAGTGTCCCCCCAGCTCAGCCAGATCCACTGGAACACTGGGATCCACAACCACCAGGGACCACCAGAGAGACCCCCGGGAGAGAAGAACGCATGCAAAAAGGGGAGGAGAAATGTGCTAATGATTTTTGTGAAATTATTATCATATGTGTGTTCAGTCAGGGAAAATCGACGAATATGTGTGCAATATACAGAAAATAAACAGAAACTTTCCTGTGCTCAGCCTGCATGGCTTTGGAAGGAGCCATCCCCCATGCATCCAGCTGAATAAAGAATGCTGCTCCTTAATGTTGCATTGGGGTTAAGGAGTTTTCTGTTTTACAGAATTTTTGGTAACACTCCCACTGCCAAGGAAAGCTCTGTCTGCTGCTGTTCACAAACAGAGAAGGGCTGGTGGCAGATGTGGGGCTTGGAGGCAGCCTGGGGCATAGTGACCATGAAATAATGAAGTTTTCATAGTTCTGTGAATGAAGGAGGGGCAGCAAAAAAACTTCCGCACTGGAATTAGGAAGGGCAGACTTTGGCCTATTTAGGATGTAGTTTTGGGGAGTACCAAGTCACGTACTGATTCTTTTAAGGGAAACAGCCCTTAAAAACAAAGGGGTCCAGGAAGGATGTACATATTTCAAGATAGTAATCTTAAGGGGGAAGGAGAAGCCCTTCCCAGTGTGCCAAAAGTTGAGCTATAGAGGAAAATTACTGTCCTGGCTGCCCATGGAGCTTTTGCAAGGATTCAAGAGAAAGAAGAGGATGCATCAACTTTGGAGAGAAGGTCAGTCAACTTAGGAAGTATTTAAGAATGTTGTTAGGCCATGCAGAAAGAAAAGTTGAAGTGTGAAAGCTAAAATTGAGCTTAACCTGACCACTTCTGTGAAAAATAATAGAAAATATTTCTGCAAATAAATTTAAAGCAAAACATGAGATAAGAATCTCTGCTCTTCATTGGATGCAGTGGAGAATATAGAAACTAAAGATGAGGAAAAGACTGAGCTGCTTAACACAATGTTTGTCACAATTTTTAATATAAGAACAGGTTGCCCTCAGGACAGGTGTTCTCCACCAGGTGCTGATGGCATTTGTGCTCCCTCAGGTTCATGTCCCCACACCAACAGCATGGGGGTGCTCCCCCTGCTGTGTGCAATGCAAACAGGGGCTGCTGAGCCAGTGCTGCCGTGTCTGTGCCTGCAAGGATGGGGCACCTGTGTGAGCTGGGGGAGAGGCCAGGGCTGCAGAGGAGGATGTTGTTGGCAGCTCCATGAGGACGCTCTGGGACGCTGCCCTGGGCTGTGCAGGGCACTGGGGATGGATCAGCCCCTGCTCTGCTGCTCCTTCCCGTCTGCCCCAGGGCCCTTGCAGAGCCCCAGCCATGCTGTTTGCCCCCAGCCTGCCCACGGCCAGGTGTTCACGGGGGTTTTCTGTGCTGAGCATTGGCCTGGCCATGTTCTTGAGAGAGCCTGGGCAAGGAGCCTGGAGCCCCCAGGGCCTGGCCTGAGGCGTCAGCGCTGCCCCAGCAGTGCCCATGGCCTGTCCCTGCTGCAGCCCCAGCACTGCCACCCCCAGGGCTGTGCCCGGCCCCGAGAGCACTCAGGCCCTGCAGCAACACCAGGGCCACCAGGGCAGCGGGGCAGGGCCACGGCAGCAGCACTGGCAACACCAAGTGCTGCTGCTGCTGGGCACAGCTGCTGGGCCAGCACTGATCTGCCCCCAGCTCTGCACACAGACATTGCTACTGCAGCTCCAGAGAAGGAACAAAAAGGCATCTCTGCAGAAAACTTGGCTGGGAGTACTTTAGTTCCCTAAAAACCCAGCAAGGGAATAGCTCCTCATTGGCACAGTCTGTGACCACAGGGAAGGTGGAGAGAAATAAAATGAGAAATAGCAGAAAAAGGGACATTTCTCTGTGTAAATATGAAAAAAATAAAAATCAACAGTAAAGAACCTCCAAAATGAAAACAAAAAGGAGTATCAAAGATGGCTTTTTTACAAGTGAGTTGCACAAATTGGCCAGACGGTTAATGTTTGTGACACCATCCCGTCATCAGTCTCCACACGGCAGCCTTGAGCTCCTGGTTCCTCAGGCTGTAGATGAGGGGGTTCAGGGCTGGAGGCACCACCGAGTACAGAACTGACAGGGCCAGATCCAGGGATGGAGAGGATATGGAGAGGGGCTTCAAGCATGTAAAAAATGAAGTGCTGATGAACAGGGTGACCACAGCCAGGTGAGGGAGGCAGGTGGAAAAGGCTTTGTGCCGTCCCTGCTCAGTAGGGATATTCAGCACAGCCCTGAAGATCTGCACATAAGAGAAAACAATGAACACAAAACAGCCAAATGCTAAACACACACTAACAGCAATTAGCCCAAGTTCCCTGAAGTTGGACTGTGAGCATGAGAGCTTGAGGATCTGGGGCACCTCACAGAAGAACTGGCCCAGGGCATTGCCATGGCACAGGGGCAGGGAAAATGTATTGGCCGTATGCAACAGAGCATTGAGAAAGGCACTGGCCCAGGCAGCTGCTGCCATGTGGGCACAAGCTCTGCTGCCCAGGAGGGTCCCGTAGTGCAGGGGTTTCCAGATGGACACGTAGCGGTCGTAGCTCATGATGGTCAGGAGGCAAAGCTCTGCTCCAATGAAGAAGAAAATCAGGAAGACCTGAGCAGCACATCCAGTGTAGGAGATGTTCCTGGTGTCCCAGAGGGAATTGTGCATGGCTTTGGGGACAGTGGTGCAGATGGAGCCCAGGTCGCTGAGCGCCAGGTGGAGCAGGAAGAAGAACATGGGCGTGTGCAGGTGGTGGCCACAGGCTACGGTGCTGATGATGAGGCCGTTGGCCAGGAGGGCAGCCAGGGAGATGCCCAGCAAGAGGCAGAAGTGCAGGAGCTGCAGCTGCCGCGTGTCTGCCAATGCCAGCAGGAGGAAGTACCTGATGGTGCTGCTGTTGGACATTTGCTGTGTCTTGGCATGGGAATCTGTAAAAAAAGTACTCATGGAATACTTGGGTTTGGAGAGGACTTGAAATATCCCAGCACAGCCTGGGGGCACTTTCCCCCTACTGCCTGTCCAGGGCTCTGCTGCCTGGAGCTGTCCCTGCCAGCAGCTGCTCCCTGTGCCCAGGGCTGGGCCCTGCCAGTGCTGCCACGGCCCAGCCCAGCTCTGGGGGCTCAGCTCTGCCCTGCAGACCCCTCCCAGCTCTGGCACTGCCCAGGGGCAGCTCTGGCTCTGCAGGCTCGGATGGCAACATCAGAGCAACCCTGAGGAGACTGGAAAACTGACAAAGATGCCGCCTGTAAGGGGCCCCTTTGCTGATTTTCGTCAGCGTCTGGTTTATTCACATCTGAGATAACTTTTTTTTTTTCCTAAAAGTGAACTGAGAGATTAATATCTGTGTGCAACTTCCCATCCAGGTAACCCAGAGTAGTAGAATAAAAAGCATGATTTTCTCTTTTATGCAGCCCCTGCCTTGTAATGCTCCCTGTCTATTCTATATGCAAATGTTCAGCAGTTTAATGCCGTGCTGGGAGCAGTCCTGAACAATGCAGCATCCACCCCACACAAGGAGAAAACTTCCAAGCCTGACCACCTGTCTCCTGCCCCCCATATCTTGTCCCCCAGTGCCGGGAGCAGCTGCCAGGGCTGGCTGAGAGCTGTCTCTGGCAGACAGCAGAGTCCCTGCCCCAGCACAGCACCCTGGGCTGCAGGACCCTGCTCTGCAGGACAGCCCTGGGCACCCCTGGCTGCTCTGCACAAGAGACAATCAGAGAATGTACTCACAGGGTCTGTAGGCATTGGGATGTTCCAGCTTTAGGAGATGGCTCCAGGAGCTGCAGCTGCATTGTCCTGCAGCCAGAGGTTCCTGTGCCAAGGGCTGGCAGTGATTCTGCCCCAGGCACTTCTCAGCCCCTTCCCAGCCCTGACTGATTGAAGCTCTCTGTGCCTCTGTGCTGTGCCCCGGGTGGCTGCAGGCACTGCCCCAGCCCTGCTGGGCTGGAGAAAAGCTGCTCATCGAGAGAAATGTGCTTTTGAAGCTCTTCTTGGTTACCAGGACCTTCCTCTGTGCCAGGAGCCCAGCCCAGCTCAGCAGCACAGACACAGCACAAGGACTTTAATGAGCCTGTGGGGCTTTGTGCTCAGGCCCTGAACATCAGTCCCTGAGAGGGAGCTGAAGAAACCTCTCCAGAACTCCAAGGCAGAATCCAACTCCAAAGTTTCTTGGACTTTTAATGGGTCCCACTGAAGGACAGGACAGAGAAAGTGTCCCCAGGCCCCAGGCAGAGCAGAGAACTGCAGGCAGTGATGACAGGTGGGGACAAAGAGAAGGCAAGTCTTGGTGCCCTGAGGCACAGTAGGATCTGTGCCGCCAAGGGCTGTGAGGAGACACCTTGTCCTGAGGCCCTGGGGCCTCCTGGCACAGCCCCAGCCAGGCTGGGCACTGTCAGCCCCTTGTCCTGCCCTCAGCATCCCCCCCTAGCCCACATCCCAGTGGCCTCAAGGATCTGCTGGAAGGAGTCCCTGGGGAGTCTTGCTCAGCAATGGCCCTGGGGGCTCCTTCATGCTCACAGAGATTTTCAAAGGACTTTGGGTTTGGCTTTTGTCTTTGAGTCTCTGAGAGGTTTGTGCAATCATGGCCTCCAATTATCTGCTGTAATTAGTCCCTGGAGAGGCTTTGTCAGTAACAACACTCAGTGGGGCTCATTAATGCTTCAAGGTACTTCAGTTATTTTAAGTTACTTGGTGTTTCCCTTTTGATACAGACTCTGTGAGAGGTTTCTGCAATCATGGCCCTAATTATCTGCTTTAACAAGTTCCTGTAGAGCTTTGTACTTACATTTAGTGGGGCTCAATAATACTTTGAGATACTCAAGTTTTTTAAGGTACTCTGGATTTTCCTTTCCACACTGAATCTCTGAGAAGTTTTTGTGCCATCCTTGCCTCCAGTTCTCTCCTGCAAGGAGTCCATGAGGAGCCTGTGTAGCAGATGGACCTCAGTGGGATGCATCCATGGTTTGAGACACTTTGGAATTTTCTTCTGACTTGGACTCCTGGAAAGGTTTGTGCAGTCTCCTCTCAGACCCTGAGGTTCCAGGGCTCAGCTCCAAATGCACCACAGGGCTCATTAGGATCAAGCAAGTCCTGACAAACCATGGCTCTGCCTTGATTTCCCTCTGCTCTAGTGCAGTTCCTCAGAAATATTTCTGTAGTGATTTTGGTTCACCAATTTGAGATTTCTTGGAGAATGCAGCAATTATTGTGGTGGCTTCAGTGTTGGCTAATTACCAGTGCACTCACTAGAATATATTTGCTCATTTCCTCCTGTGTGATAAGATTAGGAGAATGGCAAAGCAGGCTCAAAACTTTAAGAGGGTATAAAGAAAATTCATTAATAGCAACTAAAAGAAAGAGTAATAAGAACACAACTTTCAGAAGACTTCTCCTCTCCCTACAACCTTTTCCTTCTTACTGACAATATAAATAGACAAACCTAATATTTTCAGTCAGTTTACCCCAACCAGAACAGTCTTTCTTGAGTTCACTTAAGGAGAGGAGTCTCTCTTTCATGCTATGAAGACTTCTCCAGAAGAGACACTTCTCTTGTCGCTCTCAATTTCCATGAAAAGCAACTGCCCAGAAAAATCTGCAGTTGTGACATCCCTCCCAGTTGTTCAAAGCTCTTTTACAGTTGTGTTTATGGGCCATGTCAATTTATGGGGTATTAGTTAAAAGATGAGCTGTGTAAGAGCAAAGGTTCTCCTCATCTATTTCTGAAATCATCTTCATCTCTGAGAACAGAGATCTT
The DNA here is from genome assembly GCF_028018845.1 of Melospiza georgiana. Lineage (NCBI taxonomy): Eukaryota > Metazoa > Chordata > Aves > Passeriformes > Passerellidae > Melospiza > Melospiza georgiana. Next base: position 20,140,809 of record NC_080441.1, on the reverse strand, counting down.
TTTCTTCTCCCTTTGAAGGCACAGGATCTCATCACGCTTCCCTTTTTCCATGTCCAAACTTCTCATGGGATCACAGCTACTTTGACATTTGGTACTTTAGCATGGAGGCCTTTGCTGAACAAGTCATCTCCCCAAATTTTCAATGTGATACAGTGAAAAAGAGAGTCTGATGTATCAGTTATATCCTTCTCCATAGCTTTACTAGAGGACTGCAGCCCCAAGATGAGGATATCTCCTCATCCCTCCCATTTGGGACTCAACTTCCTCTTCGTTGCCCTCGGTGTCTTCATGTTACTCCTCTATGTGCCTGCACTTTGTCCTTTTCTCTCACTCGAGGGAGGATGGAAGCACTGAAAGAGTTCATATCTCACCTGGGGCCTGCAGATGGTTCTGTGACCCCAGCTGGGCTCAGTACTTGCAGACAGACCTGCTCCATGTTCCCTTGGTTCCATGGGGCCCCACAGTGTCCCAGTGGTCCCTTGCTTCCATGAGGACCTGAAGTGTCATAATGCCCCCTTGGTGACACGAGGCCCTGAAGGGTCACAATGGTCTCCATGGTTCCATCAGGCCCCACAGAGTCATAATAGTCTCTGGGTTCCATGAAGCTTTGATGTGTCACCATGGCCCCTTGGTTCCATGGGCTCCAATGGTGCCACAAGGATCCCCTTGGTTCCATGAGGTCCTCACAGTGTCCCAGGGATCTTCCTTCTTTCCCAAGGAAAGAACCCAGCCCCAGTGTTGCAGGGGCATCCACCAGGTGCCAAGGCCAGCCAGACTTGATGGTACTGACAGATTTACCTGGGACCAACCCTTGGATATACAGAATTTTGGAGGTGGAATCCTGTGGAGAGTTTTGTCAAAGAGTGGCTCAAGGGGAGGGGACACAGCCGAATCAATTTGGTTAAGATGTCCTAACTAGGGCAGAGGCCCTTTCGCGGCAGGGTGTCCTTGTTCACAAAGAAAATGCTGAAGTTATACAAGAACGGGATGTGGAATGCAGAAGTTGCTTTTCTTGCTAACCACAGGAATGTAGCTAAAGGCTAAATTAGGCGGGGTTGACATGTAGCTGAATAGCCAACCCTTAGCTCAGCTTTTGCAATATGCATGATGCTCATTATGTACTGTATTTAAGTTGCCAAATCAATCAATAAATTAGACCTGTTGATGACCATCTGCTGTCCTGGTCTCCTTCTTTCAAAAAATGGTGACCCCGACGTCTGCCTCCATGTCTTGCTGAAAAAGAAAACGGGGGAGGGCACGCCACGGTCGAGGGAAGTTGGAGTTGGGTCCTGATCGCAGCCAGAATGGTGCCGGAATTTTGAAGCACCCTCAAAGTTCACATCCGTGACTCGGGCCATACGTGTCTGCCGGAGCCTGGAAAGCCGCAACAGCGCTGACGTATACAAATAGGTATGGATAGGAAGGCAGCATATGATCTTTTCGCCACGTATTTAGAAAGGCGAGGAGTAAAGGGGATAGATCTAAAAAAGGAGCTACCAGGGTTGTTAGCCTATGGCTATGCTAAGGGGGTTTTCCTTAACCCACATACGGTCCATGAGCTCGCGGAATGGAGAAAATTTGGGGATATACTGCGGGAAGCGGTGTTAGAAGATGATAAGACAGCAAAGAAATTGGGCAAGCCAAGGCGGGTGGTGCACAATACACTGCTTCAACATGTCTCTGAGCGCAAGGCAGCAGAAAGGGTGACAGAAGCTCATAAGAGGAATATAGGGTATGGTTGTGAGGACAATCCTCTTGCGCCTTCAGTAAACAAGGTGTTAATACCAAAGGGTTCACAACAGTGTGGTATGGAGGATCTTGTTACAGGTGCGGGGGGGCCATCTGCACGGAGGAGAAGGACGAGTTGGAGGACGGCAGAGAGAGCGAGCTAAGCCCGCCGCCCCTCCACAGAGAGAGCGAGCTAAGCCCACCGCCTCCCCACAGAGAGGGCGAGCTGAGCCTGCCGCCTCCCCCACCCAAATGGCCTGCGCAGAAGTGCTAACAGCGCAGAACTCTCAGAGAGTCAGATCCTATCCTGGGGCACTCAGTGATCTGTGGGAGGAGATGGCTAAACAGAGGAGAGAGGCTTGGGCTGCTCTGGCAAAAGAGGCAATGCAAGTGGGGGATGGTGAGGCAATGGAGGCCACTTCTGCTCTTGCCTGTCCGGTTACATACACGCCACAGTAGGATGCTCAGGGGAACCACACACAGGATCTGGCGGAGTATACCCCTTTAGACTGGAAGTTGTTATCCCAGTTGCGGTCCACAGTTTGTCAGTTTGGTGTAAAAAGCAAACCTGTTAGGCAGATGCTGGATTATCTCTTTAATACGCAGATTTTGTGCCCAAATGATTTGAGGGGAATAGTACTTTTAATATTTACTCAGCATCAGCAATTGTTTTATGTGCATTGGCAAGCCTTGGTTAATGAGTCGGTTGCGACACAGCGAGCTCAGGGGAATCCGCTGCGTGGAGTGATAATAGATGAGCTCATGGGCTTAGGGGCATATTTGCGCATGGAGGCACAGATGATATCAGGAGCAGATAAGCTTAGAGAAGACATGCGGTTGGTATGTGCTGCCATAGAGAGGGTTAAAGAGCCAGGAGGGCTGCCGGCGTACATGGGCATAAAACACGGTAGAGAGGAATCATTTGGGAGTTTTATTGACAAAGCAGCTGCGGCCATAGACCGGGCGGGAGTCGCAGAATACATGAAGGGGGCACTATTAAAGCAGTGCACCTTACAAAATAGCAATCTGGCCATGCAAAGGGTGCTAGCCACTCTGGGAGCAAATTGGACCATTGAGGAAGCACTAGAGCGAATGGCATTACAGCCAGCAGGCTCACAGGCATTTTTAGTAGATGCCTTAAAGGAATTAGGAGTAGGGCTGCAAAAGCAAGCAGAATCCACTCAAAATCAGGTGTTAGCTGCCATTGCTCCTCTCTGAAACGGCTCAATGGCAGTCACACAGGGAGGCTCGAGATCACACCTCAAATGCTACTGATGCGGCAGTGGGGGACACATGCACCGAGAATGCAGAGTAACTGGCTTGTGGTGCCAAAGCTGCCAATCCAGCTCCCAAAACACCACGGCTTGTCAGCGCCGATCGCCCGCCGCGCCCAGACACAAGTTGCCGCCGCGACATCAGCGCCACCTCCTGTCTGCAGCCAGCAACAGCAGGGAGCCTCGGCTTGGACATATCAGCAGCAGTAGATGTCACATTAATGACGAACCGGCCTGAAAGGATACCAGCTAGAGTAAACGGTCCTCTCTCACTACAAGGACAAAAATGTGGAGCAATATTACTAGGACGCTCCTCGACATCCATGCTTGGACTATTTGTATTGCCAGGGGTCATAGATGCAGACTATACAGGAGAAATACAAATCATGGCTTACAGCCCTTATTCCCCGCTAAAGATAACATAAGGTCAATGCGTTGCGCAATTGGTACCGTTACCGCAGATGACATCGGGTATTCCATCGCTTACTGGACAGAAGCGTGATGGAAAGGGTTTTGGCTCCACCGGCATTACAGTCCTGACTGTAGATCTACAGGAGAGGCCAAAACAGAGAGTTGAGATCACCCATGGACATCAGAGTATAACCCTTTATGGACCATTGGATACGGGAGCAGACACCAGCATTAAATCTCCAGAAGCATGGCCACTACATTGGCCCTTGCTCCCATCAACAAATATGCTCACAGGAGTAGGAGGACTTACCTTGGCAAGCAGAACACCGCCTGTGTCAGTGCGCATTGATGGGCAACAGGTGTCTGTTGTGTTTTCAGTTGTTCAGTTGCCTCCTACTGTCTCTTGCCTGATAGGCAGGGACATTTTAACACAGTTAGGGGTGGCGTTGACCAATCACCACCCTTTGGGGTAATTGCCATTGCTTGGACTTTCCCCATTCCACTCACCTGGAAAACAGATACACCGGTGTTGGTTAAGCAATGGCCCTTGAAAGGGGAGAGTCTTATGCATGCCCATGAATTGGTGAAGGAACAATACACGCAAGGACATTTGCGACTCTCAACGAGTCCGTGGAACACGCTTATTTTTGTGATTAAGAAGAAGTCAGGAAAATACCGCCTGGTACACGATCGACAAGCTGTGAATGACCAGATGGAACCGATGGGGGCCTTGCAGCCTGGTCTTCCGAATCAAGCCATGATCCCACAAGGTTGGCCACTTCTATTCATCGACCTAAAGGATTGTTTTTTCACTATTGGGCTGCATCCCGATGACATGAAGAGGTTCGCCTTTACCCTACCAGCAATAAATCGTGGAGAACCAGACAAAATATTTGAGTGGACGTCATTGCCGCAGGGGATGCGCAATTCCCCCACGTTGTGCCAGCTTTATGTTGATGCTGCATTACAGCCATTGCGTCAGCAGTGGCCAGCTACCATAATATATCATTGCATGGATGATATTTTGTTTGCGCAGCAACAACCATTTTCCCCTTTGCAGGCTGACAGCATCAGAGACACTCTTGCAGCATCTTCACTTGTTATTGCCACAGAGAAAATTCAGACCATGAAACCATGGAAGTATTTGGGATGGACTCTAATGGACCAAACAGTGGTACCCCAAAAATTAGAACTGCACTTGGACATGAAGACTTTACATGATGCTCAAAAGTTGCTAGGAGACTTGCAGTGGCTAAAACCCATTGTGGGAGTACCAAATCACTTGTTGGAGACCCTACGACCCTTGTTAAAGGGTACTGATCCCACTACCCCTGTGTGCCTCACCAAGGAACAGCATACCACCCTACAGCAAATCAGTAATTGTGTACAACAAGGATATGTGTCCTGTCAACAGCTAGATTGCCCTGCTGACCTCACCGTTTGGAATAGCCCTTGTCACCTGCTTGGCGCTCTCTCCCAATGCGAAAACAAAACGGGGGAGATACGGGTGTTGGAATGGCTGTCACCACCGCTACAACATAAAAGAACAATATTCTCAAAAATCGAACAGTTGGCTGCCTTGATTAAAAAAGGCCGTCTCAGAATTACTGAAGTGGACGGTCAAGAGCCTGCCACCATTGGGCTACCCATGGAAAAAGAGACGCTGGACTGGTACCTGGTTAATTCAATGGACTTACAGGAAGCATTATTGACATCATCTGCAAAGGTGGAGACAAGCAAGTCAGTGCCCAGGGTCCTGCAATGGATGACAGAATGGGACTGGATCACTCGGCCGCTGAGAAGAGAGCGGCCCATAGAAGGAGCCAAAAATATTCAAAATTATCCTGAAGTCCCCAAAATCCGCCCTAAAATATCCCTAATCCTTCCTAAAATATTTTCCAAATATATTTAAAATGTCCCAAATGATCCTAAAATGTCTCAAATCCATCTTAAATTATCCGAAATCCATCCTAAAATATCCCTAAAATATCCCAAAATAACCTAAAATGTCCCAAATCCATCCTAAAATTATCCAAAATCCCCAAGTTTGTTCCCAAATTCAGCCCCAAATTTGGCCCCAAAATACCCAAGTTTGGCCCCAAATTTGACCCCAAAATTGGCTCTCAAATCCCCAAATTTGGCCCCAAAATCTGGTCCCAAAATCCCCAAAATTTGGCCACAAATTCTCCAGGTTTAGCCCTAAAATCAGCCCCAAAATTGGCTCTAAATCTCCAAAATCAGCCTCAAAATCGGCTCTAAAATCCCAAAATAACCCCCAAAATTGGCTCTAAAATCCCCTAAATCAGCCCAATATTTGACTCCAAAATCCCCGAATTTGGCTCTAAAATCCCCAAAATTTGGCCCCAAAATCCTCAAGAGTCTGTCCCAAAACCCCAAAATTTGGCTCTAAAATCCTCAGATTCCACCCTAACAGCTGGCCCCAAATTCTGCTCGAAAATCCCCAAAATTGGGTCCCAAAATCCCCAAATTTGGCCCCAAAATCCCCAAGTTTGTCTCCAAATTCAGCCCCATAATCGGCCCCAAATTAGCCCCCAAAAATACCAAAATTTGGCCCCAAAATCAGCTCCAAAGTCTCTGAATTCAGGCCCAAAATCCCCAAGTTTGGCCCCAAATTTGACCCCAAAATTGGCTCTCAAATCCCCAAAATCAGCCCCAAAATAGGCCTCAAAATCACCAAAATTTGGTCACAAATCCTCCAGGTTTAGCCCTAAAATCAGCCCCAAAATCGGCTCTAAAATCCCAAAATCTGCCCTAAAATCAGCTCTAAAATCCCCCAAATCAGCACCAAAATCGGCTCTAAAATCCCCGAATCAGCCCCAAAATCGGCTCCAAAGTCCCTGAATTCAGCCCCAAATCCCCTTTTTTACGGTTTTTTTTTCTATTTGTTTTTAGGGTTTTTTTTTTTGAGGTTTTTGGGGGTTTTTTTAGGTATTTTTAGGACTTTTTAGGGGTTTTTTAGGTTTTTTTTTTCCGTTTCTTTTTTTTTAGGATTTTTTTTTAGGGTTTTGGGGTTTTTTTAGGGTTTTTAAAGGTTTTTTTGAGGTGTTTTTGGGGTTGTTTTTAGGCCTTTTTCTGGCATTTTTAGGCTTCTTTTCCGATTGCTTTTAGGATTTTTTAGGGGTTTTTGTGCGGTTTTTTTAGGACTTTTATTGAGGTTTTTTAGGGTATTTTTTCTGTTTGTTTTTTAGGATTTTTTGGGGTTTTTCAGGGATTTTTGTAGGGTTTTTTAGGCATTTTTAGGGGGTTTTTTTTTCCGTTTATTTTTTTAGGGGTTTTTTTGAGGTTTTAGTTGAGTTTTTTGGGCATTTTTTGTTTGGTTGTATTTAGGATTTTTTGGGTATTTTGTGGGTTTTGTGAGAATTTTTTGTTTTAAATTCTCAGTTTTCTGGGCATTTTGGGGAACTTCTCAGGGTTATTTTTTAAATAATTAAATCCCCCAAATTTGGGACCCCAAAATCCCCTAAAATTGGGACCCCCCCAAATTTCCCCTGGACCTCCCAAAATCCCCCAAATTTGGGATACCCCAAAACTCCCAAATCCCCCAAATTTGGCCCCACCCCCACCCCTGACCCCTCCCACCAATTTGGGACCCCTCCCCCACCCCGTGACCCCAAAATCCCCCCTTGAATCCCAAATTTGGGCCCCAAAATCCTCCCCAGGACCCCCCCAAAATCGCCAAATATTGGACTCCCCAAAACCCCCCCAGGACCTTCCAAAATTCCCCAAATTTGGGACCCTCCAAAACCCAAAAATCCCCCAAATTTGGGACCCCAAAATCTCCCACATTCGGGATCCTAAAACCCAAAAATCCCATAAAATTGGGACCCCAAAACCTCCTCAGGACCCTTAAAATCCCCCAAATTTGGGATCCCAAAACCTCTCCTTGAACCCCAAATTTGGGAGTCCAAAACCCCAAAATCCCCAAAATTTGGGACACCAAAATCCCCTAAAATTTGGAACTCCCAAACCTCCCCGGGACCCCCAAAATCCTCAAAGTTGGGACCCCTCAAAAACCTCAAAATCCCCAAATTTGGGAGCCCCCAAAAACCCAAAATCCACCAAAATTGGGACTCCAAATCCTCCCCGGGACCCCCCAAAAATGCCCCAAATTTGAGACCCCTAAAACCCCAAATCCCCCAAAATTGGGACCCCAAAACCCCCCCGGGACTCCCCAAAACCCCTCAAATTTGAGACCCCAAAATCCCCAAAACCCCTTCAAATTTGAAACCCCAAAACCCTCCTGGGACCCCCAAATCCCCCAAATTTGGGAGCCCCGAAAACCCCAAAATCCCCCAAAATTGGGACCCCCAAAACCCTCCCGGGACCCCCCAAAATCCCCAAATTTGGGACCCCAAAACTCAAAAATTCCCCCAAATTTGGGACCCCCCCAAAACCCCAAAATCCCCCAAATTTCAGACCCAAAAATTCCCAAAAATTGGGACCCCAAAACCCCAAATCCCCCCAAATCTTGGACCCTAAATCCCCTCTGTGAACCCCAAATTTGGGACCCCAAAATCCCCCAGATTTGGAATCCCCCAAAAACCCAAAATGCCCCAAATGGGGGATCCCCCAAATCCTCCCCGGGTTCCCCAAAAATCCCCCAAATTTGGCACCCAAAATTTCCCCACATTTGGATCCCCCAAAATCCCCAGAACTTGGGACCCCAAAACCCCCAATACCAAATTTTGGATCTCCCCAAAAAGCAAAAATCCCCAAATTTGGGACCACAAAACACCCCCGGGACCCCCCAAAATCCCCCCTTGAACCCCAAATTAGGGCACTCCAAATTCCCCAAAAATGCCCCAAATTTGGGAATCCCAAAGCCCCCAAAAATCCCCAAATTTGGGACTCCAAATCCCCCACGGGAACCCCAAAAATCCCCAAATTTGGGAGCCCCAAACCCCCTGGGGACCCCCCATAATTGCCCAAATCTGGGACCCCAAAATCCCCTAAAATTGGGAACTCCCAAATTTCCCCAAAACCCCCAAAATCCCCCAAATTTGGGGCTTTAAATTCCCCTGGAACCCCCAAAAATGCCCCAAAATTAGAAATCCCCAAAACCCTCCTGGGACCCCCAAAATTCCCCAAAATTGGGACCCTAAAACCTCTCCTTCAACCCCAAATTTGGGACCCCAAAAACCCCAAAATCCCCCAAATTTGAGTCCCCAAAACCCCCAAATTTAGGGCCCAAATCCTCCCCGGGACCCCCTAAAGATTCCCCAAATTTGGGACCCCAAAACTCAAAAATTCCCCGAAATTTGGGACCCCCCAAAACCCCAAAATTCCCCAAATTTCGGACCCCAAAATCCCCTAAATTTGGGACCCCAAAATCCCCTTTGGGACCCCCTAAAATCCCCGAATTTGGGACCCCCAAAACCACCCCGGGACCCCCCAAAATCCCCAAATTTGGGACCCCAAAACTCAAAAATTCCCCCAAATTTGGGACCCCCCCAAAACCCCAAAATCCCCCAAATTTCAGACCCAAAAATTCCCAAAAATTGGGACCCCAAAACCCCAAATCCCCCCAAATCTTGGACCCTAAATCCCCTCTGTGAACCCCAAATTTGGGACCCCAAAATCCCCCAGATTTGGAATCCCCCAAAAACCCAAAATGCCCCAAATGGGGGATCCCCCAAATCCTCCCCGGGTTCCCCAAAAATCCCCCAAATTTGGCACCCAAAATTTCCCCACATTTGGATCCCCCAAAATCCCCAGAACTTGGGACCCCAAAACCCCCAATACCAAATTTTGGATCTCCCCAAAAAGCAAAAATCCCCAAATTTGGGACCACAAAACACCCCCGGGACCCCCCAAAATCCCCCCTTGAACCCCAAATTAGGGCACTCCAAATTCCCCAAAAATGCCCCAAATTTGGGAATCCCAAAGCCCCCAAAAATCCCCAAATTTGGGACTCCAAATCCCCCACGGGAACCCCAAAAATCCCCAAATTTGGGAGCCCCAAACCCCCTGGGGACCCCCCATAATTGCCCAAATCTGGGACCCCAAAATCCCCTAAAATTGGGAACTCCCAAATTTCCCCAAAACCCCCAAAATCCCCCAAATTTGGGGCTTTAAATTCCCCTGGAACCCCCAAAAATGCCCCAAAATTAGAAATCCCCAAAACCCTCCTGGGACCCCCAAAATTCCCCAAAATTGGGACTCTAAAACCTCTCCTTCAACCCCAAATTTGGGACCCCAAAAACCCCAAAATCCCCCAAATTTGAGTCCCCAAAACCCCCAAATTTAGGGCCCAAATCCTCCCCGGGACCCCCTAAAGATTCCCCAAATTTGGGACCCCAAAACTCAAAAATTCCCCGAAATTTGGGACCCCCCAAAACCCCAAAATTCCCCAAATTTCGGACCCCAAAATCCCCTAAATTTGGGACCCCAAAATCCCCTTTGGGACCCCCTAAAATCCCCGAATTTGGGACCCCCAAAACCACCCCGGGACCCCCCAAAATCCCCCAAATTTGGGACCCCAAAATCCCCCAAATCCCCCAAATTTGGGCCCCCAAATCCTCCCCAGGACCCCCCAAAATCCCCCAAATTTTTGACCTCAAAACCCCCAAACTTTCCCCAATTTGGGAACCCCCCAAAAACCTAAAATCCCCTAAATTTCCGGCCCCAAAACTCAAAAATTACCCCAATTTTGGGACCCCAAAATTCCCCAAAATCCGCAAATTTGGGACCCAAAAATCCCCTGAAATTGGGAATTCCAAGCCCCCCCCGGGACCCCAAAAATCCCCCAGATTTGGGACTTCCTAAACGCCCCCAAAATCCCCCCAAAATTGAGACCCCCCCCCCAAAATCCCCCAAATTTGAACCCCCAAAATCCCCAAATTTGAGACCACAAAACCCCAAAATCCCCCAAATTCAGGACCCCCTGGGAACCCCAAAAACCCCAAAATTTGGGAGCCCAAATCCCCCTTTGGGACACCCTAAAACCCCCAAATTTGGAACCCCCCAAAACTGCCCCGAACCCCAAATTTGGCATCCCCTGGACCCCCCAAAATCGCCCCAAATTTGGGACCCCAAAACGCCAAATACCTCCAAAATCCCCCACCAAAAAATGCCCTGGAACCCCAAATTTGGGACCCCAAAATCCTCCTGGGACCCCCAAAATTCCCCAAAATTGGAAACCCTCAAACCTCCCCGGGACCCCCCAAAATTCCCAAATTTGGGACTCCCCAAAAACCCAAAATCGCACAAATTTGAGGTGCCAAAATCCAAAAATTCCCCCAAATTTGGGATCTCCCAAAACCCCAAAATTCCCCAAAATCGGGACCCCAAAATCCCCCCTTGAACCCCAAATTTGGGACCCCAAACCCCCCCGGGACCCCCCCAAAATCCCCCAAATTTGGGACCCCCAACCCCCCCGGGACCCCCAATGGTTCCTTCCAGCCCCGCCCCAATGACGTCACCCCTATGGCCCTGCCCTCTTCACGGCCTGAGGGCAACTGGAACCAGTTTGGACCAGTTTGGACTAATTTGATCCCAGTTTAAACCAGTTTAGACCAGTTTAGTCCCAGTTTGGACCAGTTTGGTCCCAGTTCCTCCCATTTCCCCTCCCATTTTTCCCAATTTTCCCAATTTTCCCATTTTCCCCCAAATTCAAAAAAATTCCCCAAATTTCCCAAATAATCCCAAAATTTCCCAAATTCCCCCCAAATTTCCCCTAAAATTCCCTAAAATCCCCAAATTTCCCCCATTTCTCCCCCAAATTTCCTAAACTTCATAAATTTTCCCCCTTTCCCTCCAAATTTCCCCCATTCTTCCCCAAAATTCCCCCATTTTTCCCATTTTCCCCCAAAATTCCACCCAAAAGTTTCAAAATTTTCCGTTTTCCCCAAAATTTCCCCAAAATTCCCGAATTTTTCCCATTTCCCTCCAAATTCTCCCAATTTTCCCTCAATTTCTGCCCAAAATTCATCCAAAATTACCAAATTTTCCCAAATTCCTCCCAATTTTTTCATTTCCCTCCAAATTCCCCCAAAATTCTCCCAATTTTTTGCCCAAAATTCCCCCAATTTTCCCATTTCCCCCAATTTGCCCCAATTTCCCCCAAAATCCATCAATTTTCCCATTTTACTCCAAATTGCCCCAAATTCCTCAAAATTCCCCCAAATTTCTTCAAATTTCTCAAATTCCCCAAATTCCTCATTTTCAAAAAAAATCCCCCGAATTCCCCCCAATTTTTTCCATTTTCCCAATTTTGCCCCCAAAAATCCCCAAAATTTCCCCCCAAATCCCCCAAATTTTCCCCACAAATTTACCCCACAAATTCCCCATTTTCTTCCCAAAATTCCCCTAAATTTCCCCAAAATTCTCATTTCCTCCACAAATTTCCTCAAGATTTCCCATTTTCTCCCCGATTCCCCTCAAATTCCTCCAAAATCTCCCACTTTTCCCCAAAATTTTTCCCCAATTTCCCCCAAATTCTCCCACTTTTCCCCAATTTTGCCCCAAATTCTCCCAAATTTCCCTCAAATTTTCCTCCCCCAAAATCCCCCAAATTTCCCATTTCCCTACAAAATTCCCCATTTTCTCCCCAAATTTCCCTCAAAATTTCCCTAATTTTCCCATTTTCTCCCAAATTCCCCAATTTTTCCTCAATATTCATCCAAAATTCCCCAATTTTTTCCCCATTTTTCCCAATTTCCCCGGTTTTTGCCCCATTCCAGCTCCCTGATCCGAATTTCACCTCAGAATTTACCCCAAAATGTCCCAAAAAGTCCCAAATTCACGCCAAAATCCAACCCAAAAATGGCCCAACTTTACCCCAAAATCCACCCTAAAAATCCCAAAAGTACCCCCAAAGTTACCACAAAATATCCCAAATTCACCCCAAAATTACCCCCAAAATTCCCAAATTCCCCCCAAAATTATCTCCAAAAAATCCCAACATTCACCCCAAGATTTACCCCAAAATTTCCAAATTCACCTCCTGATGCTGAACCTGCTGTGAGTGATCAAAACCCCCAAAATTCACCCCAAAATATCCCCAAAACCCTCAAAATTTCCCCAAAAATTCACCCCAAGATTCACCCCAAAAATCCCAAATTTACCCTGAAATTCACCCCAAAATTACCCCCAAAAAATCCGAATTTCACCGCAAAATTTACCCCAAAATTATCTCCAAAAATCCCAAATTCACCCCAAAATTCACCCCAAAATATCCAGAATTCACCCCAAAATTCACCCCAAAAATCCCAAATGCACCCCAAATTCACCTCCCAGCGCTGACCGTGTTGTGAGTGACCCAAAAACCCCCAAATTCACCCCAAAACCCCCCAAATTTACCCCAAAATGTCCCAAATTTACCCCCATAAAACCACAAAATTTACCCAAAAATTCACCCCAAAAATGTCATAAAACATCCCAAAATTCACCCCAAAATATCTGAAAATTCACCCCAAAATTTACCCCAAAATATCCCAAATTCCCCCCCTGATGCTGAACCTGCAGGGAGTGACCCAAAAATGTCCCCAAATGACCCCCAAAGCCCCAAGATTTACCCCAAAAAGTCCCAGAAATTCCCCAAAAACCCCAAATTGAACTCCTGGCACTGACCCTGCTGTGAGTGAACCCAAAAAATCCCAAAATTCCCCCAAAAAACCCCAAATGTCCCAAAATGTCCCAAACTCACCCGAATTCCTGCAATGACCCTGAAATGCCCCCAAGTTTCCCCAAAATTGACCCCAAAATGTCCCCAATGGACCCCAAAATATCCCAAAATTGCCCCTCAAATGTCCTCAATTGTCCCCAAAATGTCCCCAAAATGTCCCCAAATTTTCCCCGTCATTGACCCCAAAACTGGTCCCAAAATGTCCCCAAATGTCCCCAAAGTGTCCCCAAATGTCCCCAAATTCGCCTCAAAGTTTCACTCCCAAATGCCCAAAATTTGCCTCAAATTGTCCCCAAAATTGTCCCCAAAATGTCCCAAAATTGTCCCAAATTGTCCCTAAATTGTCCCCAAAATTGTCCCCAAAATTGTCCTTAAAATGTCCCCAAAATGTCCCAAAATTTTCCCCAAAATGTCCCCAAAATTGTCCCAAATTTTCCCTAAAATGTCCCAAACTTGTCCCCAAAATTGTCCCCAAATTTGCCCCAAATTCTGCTCCAAAATTGTCCCTAAAATGTCCCCAAATATCCTGAAAATGTCCCCAAATCCCCCAAATTTCCCCCAAATTTTACCCCAAAATGTCCCAAAATTGTCCCCAAAATGTCCCCAAATGTCCCCGGATTGTCCTCAAATCCCCCAAATTACCCCAATTTGTCCCCAAAATTGTCCCCAAAATTGTCCCCAAAATGTCCCAAAATTGTCCCCAAATTTTCCTCAAATTCCCCCAATTTGTCCCCAAAATGTCCCCAAATTTTCCCCATCATTGACCCCAAAATTGGTCCTGAAATGTCCCCAAATGTCCCCAAAGTGTCCGAAATTGTCCCCAAATTTGCCCCAAAGTTTCACTCCCGAATGTCCCAAAATTTGCCACAAATTGACCCCAAAATGTCCCAAAATGTCCCAAAATTGTCCCTAAAATGTCCCAAAAATGTCCCCAAAATGTCCCAAAATTGTCCCCAAAATGTCCCAAAATTGTTCCCAAAATGTCCCAAAATTGTCCCAAAATTGTCCCAAAAATGTCCCCAAAATGTCCCAAAATTGTTCCCAAAATGTCCCAAAATTGTCCCAAAATTGTCCCAAAAATGTCCCAAAATTGTCCCCAAAATGTCCCAAAATTGTCCCCAAAATGTCCCAAAATTGTTCCCAAAATGTCCCAAAATTGTCCCAAAATTGTCCCAAAAATGTCCCAAAATTGTTCCCAAAATTGTCCCAAAATTGTCCCTAAAATGTCCCCAAAATTGTCCCAAATTGTCCCAAATTGTCCCTAAAATGTCCCAAACTGTCCCCAAATCTTCCCCAAATTGTCCCCAAAATGTCCCAAAATTGTCCCTAAAATGTCCCCAAATTTTCCCCGTCATTGACCCCAAAATTGGTCCTGAAATGTCCCCAAAATGTCCCAAAATTGTCCCAAAATTATCCCAAAATTGTCCCCAAAATGTCCCAAAATTGTCCCACGCTGTCCCCAAATTGTTCCTAAAGTGTCCCAAAATGTCCCCAAATTTTCCCCAAATTGTCCCCAAATTGTCCCAAAATTGTCCCTAAAATGTCCCAAATTCTGCTCCAAAATTGTCCCCAAAATGTCCCCAAATATCCTGAAAATGTCCCCAAGTTGTCCCCAAAATTGTCCCTAAAATTTGGTGGCCATTTGGGGACATTTGGGGACACTTTGGGGACATTGGGGGGGGGGGGGTTGGTGCCACTTTGGTGCCACTTGGTGCCATTTTTGTCCCTTTAGTGCCACTCAGTGCTACTTGGTGCCACCTGGTGCCACTTTTTGTCACTTTGGTGCCACTCTGGTGCCATTCAGTGCCCCTCTTTTCTAATTTGCTGCAATTTGGTGCCACCTGGTGCCATCTGGTGCCATTTTTTGTCACTTTGGTGCCACCCGGTTCCATTTGATGTCCCTTTAGTGCCACTCTGGTGCCACTTGGTGCCACCTGGTGCCAATTTGATGCCACTTGGTGCCACTGTAATGCCACTTGGTGCCACCTGGTGCCACTTTTTGTCACTTTTATGCCACTTGGTGCCACTTAGTGCCAATTCGGTGCCATTTGGTGCCATTTTTTGCCACTCTGATGCCATTTGGTGCCACTTTGATGCCACCTGGCACCCCCCGGGTGACACTTTGGTGACATTTGGTGCCACTTGATGTCCCTTTAGTGCCACTCTGGTGCCATTTGGTGCCACCTGATGTCCCTTTAGTGCCACTCTGTGCCATTCAGTGCCACCTGGTGCCACCTGGGTGCCATCTGATGTCCCTTTGATGCCCCTGATGCCACTTTGGTGCCACTTTAATGCCACTTTTTGTCACTTTGGTGCCACTCAGTGCCACTCTGGTGCCATTTGGTGCCACCTGGCACCACTTGACGCCCGTTCAGTGCCACTTTCGGCCACTTCGGTGCCACTTTGGTGCCACTTTTTGCTGATTTGATGCCAATCGGTGCCACTTTTTGCCACTTTGGTGCCACCTGGCGCCCCCTGGTGCCATTTCGTGCCACTTTGGCGCCATTTCGGTGCCATTTGATGCCACTCAGTGCTGCTCTAATGCCACTTTGGTGCCACCTGCTGCCACTTGATGTCCCTTTAGTGCCACTTTTGGCCACTTTGGTTCCACTTGGTGCCACTCTGGTGCCATTCAGTGCCACCCGGTGCCACCTGGGTGCCATTTGATGTCACTTTGGTGCCACTTGGTGCCACTTTTTGTCACTCTGGTGCCACTCAGTGCCACTTTAATGCCCTGCAGTGACACCTGGTGCCACTCTGGTGCCATCTGCTGCCATTTTTTGTCACTTTGGTGCCACCTGGTGCCACCTGGTGCCATTTTTTGTCACTTTGATGCCATTTCGTGCCATTTTGGTGCCAACTGGTGCCATTTGATGTCTCTTTAGTGCCACTTTGGTGCCACTTTTTGTCACTTTGGCGCCATCTGGCGCCACTCTGGTGCCACTTGGTGCCATTTGGTGCCACTCTGGTGCCATTTTTTGTCACTTAGTGCCACTTTGGTGCCATTTGGTGCCATTTCGCCCCCGTTTGGTGCCCCCCCTCCAGGTGGGCGTGGCCCTGGCGAGGCCCCGCCCCCCGCGGCTCCAGTGCGCAGGCGCGGGGACTGGGAGGGACTGGGACAAACTGGGATATACTGGGACAAACTGGGACAAACTGGGAGAGACTGGGGGGAAAAAATCCGGGGATTTTTGGAAAAAAAAAAAGGGAATTTCAGGGTTAAAAGTGGTGATTTTTTCAGGGTTAAAAATGGCGATTTTTTTTTTTTAGGGTTAATAACGTGGATTTAGGGGTTAAAAACGGGAGTGGTTTGGACTGGGAGGCACTGGGAGGGACTGGGTTATACTGGGTTATACTGGTTTGTACGGGGGGGGGGGAAATCCGGGAATTGGAGGGTTAAAAATGGGGATTGAAGGGTTAAAATTGGGATTTTAGGGGGAAAATGGGACTGGGAGGGACTGGGTTGTACTGGTTTGTACTGGGGGGGATTGGGAGGGACGGGAGGGAGAAAATCCGGGGATTTTAGGGTTAAAAATGGTGATTTTAGGGTTAAAATGGGGATTTTGGGGTTAATAATTGGGGCCTTAGAGGGGAAAGTGGGACTGGGTTATACTGGTTTATACTGGGAGGGACTGGGACAAACTGGGAGGGACTAAAGGGAAAAAAATCCGGGGATTTTAAGGTTAAAATTTGGGGATTTTACGGGGAAAAAATGGGGATTTTCGGGTTAAAAATGGGGATTTTATAGGGGAAAATGGAACTAAGCTATATTGGTTTGTACTGGGAGGGACTGGGGGAAAAAATCCGGGGATTTAAGGGTTAAAAAATGGGGATTTAGGGGTTAATAATGGAGATTTAAGGGTTAAAAATTGGGGTTTTAGAGGGGAAAACGGGACTGGGTTATACTGGGAGGGACTGGGACAAACTGGGAGGGACTGGGAGGGAAAAAATCCGGGGATTTTGGGGTTAAAAATTGGGCATTTTAGGGTTAAAAAATGGGGATTTTACGGGGGAAAAGTGGGGATTGAAGGGTTAAAAATGGGGATTTTATAGGGGAAAATAGGACTGGGTTATACTGGGAGGGACTGCGAGGGACTGGGGGAAACATCCGGGTATTTAAGGGTTAAAATTGGGCATTTTAGGGTTAAAAATGGGGATTTTAGGGTTAATAATGGAGATTTAAGGGTTAAAAATTGGGGTTTCAGAGGGGAAAATGGAACTGGGTTATACTGGGATGGACTGGGGCAAACTGGGAGGGACTGGGGGGGAAATCCGGGCATTTAAGGGTTAAAATTGGGAATTTAAGGGTTAAAAATGGGGATTTAGGGGTTAAAATGGGACTGGGTTACACTGGGACAAACTGGGAGGGACTGGGAGGTGAAAATCTGGAGGATTTAGGTCAAAAACTGGGGATTTTAGAGTTGAAATTTGGGATTGAAGGGTTAAAAATGGGGATTTTATAGGGGAAAATGGGACTGGGTTATACTGGTTTGTACTGGGAGGGACTGGGGGGAAAAATCCGGGCATTTTAGGGTTGAAAAATGGGGATTTCAGGGTTAAAAATCGGAGGTTTAGGGGTTAAAAATCGGGGGTTTAGAGGGGAAAATGTGACTGGGTTATACTGGGAGGGACTGGGACAAACTGGGAGGGACTGGGAGGTGAAGATTTGGTGGTTTTAGGTCAAAATTTGGGGATTTTCGGGTTAAAAATGGGGATTTTATAGGGGAAAATAGGACTGGGTTATACTGGTTTGTACTGGGAGGGACTGGGAGGGACTGGGGGGAAAAGTCCGGGAATTGAAGGGTTAAAAGTTGGGGAATTAAGGGTTAAAAATGGGACTGGGTTATACTGGAAGGGACTGGGAGGGAGTGGGAGGGACTGGGGCGAAAATCAGGGTATTTAAGGGTTAAAAATGGGGATTTAAGGGTTAAAAATGGGGATTTAGGGGTTAAAATGGGACTGGGTTACACTGGGACAAACTGGGAGGGACTGGGAGGTGAAAATCTGGAGGATTTAGGTCAAAAACTGGGGATTTTAGAGTTAAAATTTGGGATTGAAGGGTTAAAAATGGGGATTTTATAGGGGAAAATGGGACTGGGTTATACTGGTTTGTACTGGGAGGAGCTGGGGGAAAAATCCGGGGATTGAAGGGTTAAAAATTGGGGATTTAAGGGTTAATAATGGAGATTGAAGGGTTAAAAATTGGGGTTTAGAGGGGAAAATGGGACTGGGTTATACTGGGAGGGACTGGGACAAACTGGGATGGGCTGGGGGGGGGGGAAATCCGGGGATTTAAGGGTTAAAATTTGGGGATTTTAGGGTTAAAAATGGGGATTTTATAGGGGAAAATAGGACTGGGTTATACTGGTTTGTACTGGGAGGGACTGGGGGGAAAAATCCGGGGATTTTAGGGTTACTAAATGGAGATTTAAGGGTTAAAAATTGGGACTTCAGAGGGGAAATGGGAGGAAAAAATGTGGGACAAATGGGGAAAAAATAGGAAAAAAACAGGGGAAAATGGGAGGAAAAATAGGAAAAAAACCAGGAAAAAATGTGGGAAAAATGGGGGGAAATGGGGAAAAAATAGGAAAAAACCAGGGAAAAGTGGGGAAAAAATAGGAAAGAAAACAGGGAAAAATGTGGGAAAAATGGGGAAAAAGAGGAAAAACCCAGGGAAAAATGGGGAAAAATGGAGGGAAATTGGAAAAAATGGTGAAGAAATGGAAAGAACTGCAGAAAAATGGGGAAATTGGGGGGAAACAGGGAAAAATGGGGGAAACCAGGGAAAATCGGGGGAAAATGGAAAAATTGGGGAAATGTGAAGAAATAGGGAGAAATGAGAAAAAAAATTAGGGGAAAAAATGGGGGAAAAAGGGAGGGGAAAAGAGGGAAAAATAGGAAAAAATGGTGAAAATGGAAAAAGAGTGAAAAAATGGGGAAAACTGGGTGGAAAGTGGTGAAAATATTGGGGGGAAATGGTGAAAAATGGGTTAAAAATGGTGAAAATTTGGTGGAAAATGGTGAAAATTGGGGTGGGAAATGGTGAAAATTGGGTTAAAAATGGTGAAAATGGGTGGAAATGGTGAAAAATGGGCGGGAAATGGTGAAAATGGGTGAAAAATGGGTTAAAATGGTGAAAATTGGGTTAAAAATGGTGAAAATGGGTGAAAATGGGTTAAAAATGGTGAAAAATGGGTGAGGGACATCAAGATGGAGCCCGAGGACACCGAGGGTGACAATGCCAGCCCAGGAACGGCCTTGGGGACACCGAGGGTGGCAATGCCAGCCCAGGAACGGCCTTGGCGACACCGGGGGTGACAATGCCAGCCCAGGAACGGCCTTGGGGACACCGGGGGTGACAATGCCACCCCAGGAACGGCCTTGGGGACACCAGGATGGGCTGAGGGACACCAAAGTGGCCTCGGGGAGAACGATGGCCCCGAGGTCTCCTCAGATGTCCCCAAGGTCTGCAAGGTCCCCAATGTCCCCAGATGTCCCCAAGGTCCTCAGATGTCCCCAAGGTCCCATCACCCCAACATCTCCAATGTCCCCAATGTCCCCAAGGTGCCCTAACCCCAACATCTCCAATGTCCCCAGTGTCCAATCACCCCAACATCTCCAGGGTCCCCAATGTCCCCAATGTCCAAACATCTCCAATGTCTTCCAGGTTTTCCAATGTCCCCAGTGTCCCATCACCCCAACATCTCCAATGTCCCCAACGGCCCCATCACCCCAACATCTCCAAGGTCCCCCACATCTCCAATGTCCAAACATGTCCAAGGTCCCCAAGGTTTCCAATGTCTCCAAGGTCCCCATCACCCCAACATCTCCAAGGTCCCCAATGTCCCCAACGGCCCCAACACCCTCCATGTTCGCAAGGTCCCCAAGGTCTCCAAGGTCCCAAACATCTCCAGTGTGCCCAAGGTCCCCATCATCCCAATGTCCCCAGGGTCCTCAAGGTCCCCATTGCTCCAACATCCCCAATGTCCCCAGTGTCCTCCATACTCCCAAGGTCCTCAAGGTCCCCAACATCTCCAATGTCCCCGAGGTCCCATCACCCCAACATCTCCAATGTCCCCAAGGTCTCCAATGTCCTCAGTATCCCCAAGGTGCCATCACCCCAACATCTCCAAAGTCCCCAACGTTCTCCAATGTCCCCAAGGTCCCCAAGGCCCCATCACCCCAGTGCACCTGATGTCCCCAGTGCCCCCAATGTCCCCAAGGTCCCAAAGGTCTCCAACATCTCCGATGTCCCCAAGGTCCCCAAGGTCCCCATTGCCCCAACATCTCCAATGTCCCCAGTGTTTTCCAAGGTCTCCAATGTCCCATCACCCCAACATCTCCAGTGTGCCCAAGGTCCCCATCATCCCAATGTCCCCAAGGTCTCCAATGTCCCCATCACTCCAACATCTCCAATGTCCCCAACATCTCCAATGTCCCCAAGGTCCCAAAGGTCCCCAACATCTCCAATGTGCCCAAAAACCTCCATATTCCCAAAGTCCCCAACGTCCTCAAGATTCCCAAGGTCTCCAACATCTCCAACATCTCCAAGGTCCCCAGTGTCCCCAAGCTCCCCAAGGTCCCCAAGATCCCCATCACCCCGACATCTCCAACATCTCCAGGGTCCCCAAGGTCTCCAAGGTCTCCTCACTCATGTCCCCTCTCCCCCAGGCTCGTCCCCAGTGTCCTGCCACCCCATCCTGGCGGGTGACGCGCTGCTCCTGGTGGTGGCCCAGCTGCCTCAGGTGTTCCTGTGGGGGGCCGGTGGCTTCACACCGCACGCGGACATCCCGCACAGGGACATCCCACACGGGGACATCCCGCACAGGGACATGCGGTTATGGGGGTCCATCAGGGTCATGGGGTCATGTGGTTATGGGGGTCCATCAAGATCATGAGAGTAACCAGGGTCATGGTGTTATGGGGTTCCATCAGGGCCATGTGGTTATGGAGGTCCATCAAGGCTATGGGGTTATGGGGGTCCATCAGGGTCATGGGGCTCCATCAGGGTCATGAGGGTCCATCAAGGTCATGGTGGGTCAGCAGGATCATGGGGTTATGGAGTTCCATCAGGGTCATGGGGTTATGGGGATCCATCAAGGTTATGTGGTTATGGGGGTCAATCAGGGTCATGGGGGTCCGTCAAGGTCCTCAGGGTCCATCAAGGTCCTCGGGGTCCATCAACTTCATGGGGTTATGGAGGTCCATCAAGGCCATGTGGTTATGGGGGTCCATCAGGGTGATGTGGTTATGGAGGTCCATCAAGGTTATGGGGTTATGGAGGTCCATCACGGTCATGTGGTTATGGGGTTCTGTCGTAGGAAGGAGACCAGGACACCAGCTGGTTCATCACAGGACCCGTTTATTGAAGAAAGCATCAAACACTTATACAGCAAATAATAGGCTTATGAATATTCTGTAAGCCAAGCAATCTATTGGTTAAACTATACCATGAACTCTTCCTCATTCCTTAGGGGTTACATCTCTCTTTTCTCATGTCTCTTTCACTGTTTGTTATCCTACTGCAGCTAGGCCCAAGGACACGCTATCTCACAGGTGCAGGACTTGGAATTAGCCATGGCTTTGTACTTTTCCAATCTCCAGCCTCCTAAATCTCCCAACACTTCCCCTGTTTTTATTTTTTATGAAAAGCAAAATTCTATGGGCTAACTGTGTCACACTCTTTGCAACACAAAACCAGGCAATTCTAACAACTAAACAGTATTTCAAACAGTGTTCTCAGCTAGCAAGGTTTCTCTCTTACAAGGGATCTAAGCCAGGGAAACAAACCAAAAAGGCTGTCACTTTTTATAGGATATGCTATATAACAGATACAAAAAGAATTCTATGTGCTACAAGGCTCAAACCAAACTCAGGTGTGCTAATACAACCTACAAAAATAAGCTAAAGGAGTAACATGTGCGCAGGTTCCACCCGTGTCAATTGTCTGGTCAGTTTGCTTTCTATTCTCAAACAGCAGATATACTTCAAACAGGAATGGCTCTACTCACAAATGCTTCTGATTGTCCTTTTTTAACTAGAGTTTCTCTGATGTTCACAACAACACTTTGCACACAAGTCATAAAAATAAATGCCTATCATAAAAGGATAAATCTATCTAACATCACTTAAACTTAATAGTACCTAGACTTGAAATACTTAAACTTAAAATATTTAAATTTAATAGAATTTAACATTACTTAAACTTATCTTTACTTAAACTTAACAGATTTTTAAATCAACAGAACTTACATGTAAAATCACTTAAATCTAACAAAACTTTAACAAAACTTAACTGACTTTAAATTCTACATAACTTAAACCTAATATAATTTAAACAGAATCTAGCTTTACTTAAACTTAATAACACTTAAACTTAACAGGAGATAAACTTAACAAAACTAAACCTTAACAGTATTTAACATTTAATGGCACTTAATAGATAATTTAACTTAAACTACTTAGCAACGGATAATACTTACTATAGATATAAAATATAGCATTTACTATAACTTACTTACAGGCCTGATTCTAAAACACTAAACTAAAACAAGTTTCTTCACGTATTTGCTGCAACATTTTTATACTTGAATGCACTTAAACATAAGAAGTTTGTTCAAGTTATACCTGTGGAAAAATTATTTTAAATTCAGTGCTTGCTTTTACTTTTATCACATCTAAACAAAGCTTGAAAAATACAAAAAACACACTCATTACATCTTACTTCTACAACCACTTTAACACATTTTTAACATTTTTAAATTTTTTCAAAATATAATTTCAGAGTTTAATGTTCTACTGACTGTGTTAGTTGGGCTTCTGATATTTAAAGTCTCTTTCACAGTCTCTGCTAGGAAAAACAAAATGTCCTTTTAACTTAGGTGAAAAAGGTCTTGACCATAATGGTCCTTGGTGTCTTTGTTTATTATCACTGGCTTCTTAATTGCAGTAGAAATCTTTCTTTTGTTGACAAGAGTCACATTTATTATGCTGTTAGGTCTCACACTGAAGCTTTTGCCGGCTGCGGGGCGGAGGGAGAGCGCTCCCGCTGGAAGAAGCGCTCCGGTCCCGTGGCGCTTGTGTCGGAGGGGGCAAACCCCCCGTGGCTGCTGCCGCTGCCGCCGCTGCAGCGCAGCATTTCAGGCGGCCGCTCGCCGCGGCTGCTCCCCATGGCGGAGCGCCCATGCCGAGTTCGGAGCGGCACAGCCTCGCAGGCGTCCCGAGCCGCAGCTGCTGCTGTGCACTCAGAGACATGCTGAAGTGTATTGTGTATACCCCGCCATGGCTTGCTCGGTTTCTTTGCTGACTTATCATCTTCTAACACTGCTTCCCACAGTATATCCCCAGATTTTCTCCGTTCCGAGAGTTCATGTGGGTTAAGGAAAGTTTCTTCGGCGTATCCGTAGGCTAATAACAAATCTATCCCCTTTATCCCTCGCCATTCTAGATACGCGGCGGATAACTTATATGCTGCTTGCCTTTTCATACCTCTTTCGTGAGCGCTCTTGCAGCTTTCCAGGCTTCCGGCAGCACGTATGGCTCAGGTCACCGATGTGAACCTCACGGGTGCTTCAAAATTCTGGCACCTATGATTTAAAATATATTATGTTGTTGTCATTTACAGAATACACCCTGTGGGAAGCGGGATGGAAGTGTTTATTATGCTAATAGCAATGAGTATGCTAATAATGAGGCAAGGACGGAAGTGACAATCAACCATCTAGCTGGAGAAGGACAACACAGCCTACCAGATGATCATGCAGCAGGTATCCTTAGAGAAGTATTGGATGATATCAAAGAGATGGCTTTGAAAGCTTTAATCCAGGTATTGGATGTTAGCACCCCCAATTTGGACTAGCTTGGGTGGCTGCACCTAAAGCTTTAGGACAATCAGAACATCTTGGGTGCCTGTTAAGTAAGCAAACCAATGCTACTCCCTCACACTGAGTGGCCTGCTCTCAGACATAAAGACCATCAGACATGCCACCTTGCAGAACAGTGATAGAATTTTTATTCTGGGCACATGGGCATGGCTGTGTAGACTCTGAGGGCATGTGTTGCATGAACCTCTCCAGCCACAGCGAGTCAATCCACAAGAGCATTCAAGTACTGAATGAAGAGTTCAAGAAGCTTCAAGTGGAAAAAAAAGACTGGTTCAATAAACTCTTCCAATCCAAGGGATAAAAGGGTTGGATGATGTCTATCTAAAACAGGACATTCAATTTTCCCAGTTGTTGTTGTATTGTTAATTGTCTCATGTTTGTTTGGATGCTTTTAGAAAGTCTTACAAAATTCTTTCAGTTTTGTCTTTGTTGTAAAACAGAAAGAGGGAAGATACCCAACAGGCTCCTCATGGACTCTTTGGAGGAGAGAACTGGAGGTCAGGATGGCACAAAAACCTCTCAGACACTCAATTTTGGAAGGAAATTCCGTAAAATTACCTAAAAGTATACTTAAATCCATAAAGTACCTTAAAAACCTTGAGTATCTCAAGCCATTAATGAGCCCCACTGAGTGTCAGTACAAAGGTCCCCAGGGACTCAATAAACCAGATAATTGGGGCCATGATTGTAAAACCTCTCACACAGTGTGTATCAAAAGGGAAACACCAAGTACCTTAAAATAACTGAAGTACCCTGTAGTATTAATGAGCCCCACTGAGTGTTGTTACTGACAAAGCCTCTCCAGGGAATAATTACTGCAGATAATTGGAGGCCATGATTGCACAAACCTCTCAGAGACTCCAAGGCAAAAGCCAAACCCAAAGTTCTTTAAAAAACCTGCAGTCTCTTGGAGCATGAAGGAGCCCCCAGGGCCATTCCTGAGCAAGGCTCCCCAGGGAGCCTTGGGACTCCTTCAAGCCCATCCTTGAGGCCACTGGGATGTGGACTAGGGGGGGATGCTGAGGGCAGAACAAGGGGCTGACAGTGCCCAGCTTGGCTGGGGCTGTGCCAGGAGGCCCCAGGGCCTCAGGACAAGGTGTCTCCTCACAGCCCTTTTTGGCACAGACCCTGCTGCTGTGCCCCAGGGCACCAAGACTTGGCTTCTCTTTGTCCCCTCCTGTCATCACTGCCTCTAGTTCTCTGCTCTGCCTGGGGCCTGGGGACACTTTCTCAGCTGTGCTCCTCAGTGGGACCCATTAAAAGTCCAAGAAACTTTGGAATTGGATTCTGACTTGGAGTTCTGGAGAGGTTTCTTCAGCTCCCTCTCAGGGACTGATGTTCAGGGCCTGAGCACAAAGCCCCAGAGGCTCAATAACGTTCTTGTGCTGTGTCTGTGCTGCTGAGCTGGGCTGGGCTGCTGGCACAGAGGGAGCTCCTGGTAACCAAGAAGAGCTTCAAAAGCACATTTCTCTTGATGAGCAGCTCTTCTGCCAGCCCAGCAGGGCTGGGGCACTGCCTGCAGCCACCCCGGACACAGCACAGAGGCACAGAGAGCTTCAATCAGTCAGGGCTGGGAAGGTGCTGAGAAGTGCCTGGGGCAGAATCACTGCCAGCCCTTGGCACAGGAACCTCTGGCTGCAGGACAATGCAGCTGCAGCTCCTGGAGCCATCTCCTAAAGCTGGAACATCCCAATGCCTACAGACCCTGTGAGTACATTCTCTGATTGTCTCTTGTGCAGAGCAGCCAGGGGTGCCCAGGGCTGTCCTGCAGAGCAGGGTCCTGCAGCCCAGGGTGCTGTGCTGGGGCAGGGACTCTGCTGTCTGCCAGGGACAGCTCTCAGCCAGCCCTGGCAGCTGCTCCCAGCACTGGGGGACAAGATCTGGGTGGGAGGAGACAGCTGGTGCAGCTTGAAAGTGTTCTCCTTGTGTGGTGAGGTTGATGCATTGTTCAGGACTGCTCCCAGCCTGACATTTAACTCCATAACATTTCCAAGTAGATTATACAGGGAGCACAGCAAGGCAGGGGCTGCATAAAAGGGAAAATCCTGCTTTTATATTCTACTACTCTGGGTGGCCATTATAGGAAATTGCCCATAGGTATTCATCTATCATTTCATGCGGAGAAGAATCAAAATATTTTCACTCAGATCTTAATAAACCAGGCAATGCAGAAATAATCACAGGAGCCCTTAGAGGCAGCATCAGTGTCACTTTTACAGCCTCCTCAGGGTTGCTGTGATGTTGCCATCAGAGCCTGCAGAGCAGAGCTGTCCCTAGGAAGTGCCTGAGCTGGGAGGGTTCTGCAGGGCATGGATGAGCCGCAAGGGCTGGGCTGGGCTCTGGCAGCACTGGCAGGGCCTGGCCCTGGGCACAGGGAAGCAGCTGCTGGCAGGGACAGCTCAACACAGCAGAGCCCTGGGCAGGCAGTGGGGGGAAAGTGCCCCCACGCTGTGCTGGGATATTTCAAGTCCTCTCCAAACCCAACTATTCCATGGTTCCTTTTTTTACAGATCCCCATGCCAAGACACAGAAAATGTCCAACAGCAGCTCCATCAGACACTTCCTCCTGCTGGCATTGGCAGACACGCGGCAGCTGCAGCTCCTGCACTTCTGCCTCTTGCTGGGCATCTCCCTGGCTGCCCTCCTGGCCAACGGCCTCATCATCAGCGCCGTAGCCTGCGGCCACCACCTGCACACGCCCATGTTCTTCTTCCTGCTCAACCTGGCCCTCAGCGACCTGGGCTCCATCTGCACCACTGTCCCCAAAGCCATGCACAATTCCCTCTCGGACACCAGGAACATCTCCTACACTGGATGTGCTGCTCAGCTCTTTTTCTTTGTGTTCTTCATTGGAGCAGAGTTTTATCTGCTGACCGTCATGTGCTACGACCGCTACATGTCCATCTGCAAACCCCTGCACTACGGGACCCTCCTGGGCAGCAGAGCTTATGCCCACATGGCAGCAGCTGCCTGGGCCAGTGGCTTTCTCAATGCTCTCATGCACACAGCCAATACATTTTCCCTGCCTCTGTGCCATGGCAATGCCCTGCACCAATTCTTCTGTGAAATCCCACATATCCTCAAACTCTCCTGCTCCAAATCCTATCTCAGGGAACTTGGGCTCATTGCTGTAAGTTCCTGTTTGGTATTTGGCTGTTTTGTGTTCATTGTTTTCTCCTATGTGCAGATCTTCAGGGCTGTACTGAGAATCCCCTCTGAGCAGGGACGGCACAAAGCCTTTTCCACCTGCCTCCCTCACCTTGCCGTGGTCTCCCTGTTCATCAGCACTGGCATATTTGCCAACCTAAAGTCCTCATCCATCTCGTCGCCATCGCTGGATGTGGCCCTGTCATTTCTGTACTCGGTGGTGCCTCCAGTCCTGAACCCCCTCATCTACAGCCTGAGGAACCAGGAGCTCAAAGCTGCAGTGTGGAGACTGATAACTGGATGGTTTCAGGAACACTAAACTGCTAACAAATTTTTGCAAACCATTTGTAATACAATTTATCTTTGATAGTTCTTCTTGGTATCATTATGAGGGTTATTTTTTTTTGTTTTACTTTTTAAAGTATTGTCCACAAATAAACATCATTTTTTGTGCCATTTCTCCTTTTGTTTCTTTGCACCCTCCCTGTGACCACAGACTCTGTCAATGAGGGGCTGTGCTCTCAGTGCCTTTAAATGAAGTAAAGGATCTGCGAGCAGAGTTTTCTGCAGAGATGCCCTTTTGTTGCCTTCTCTGGAGCTGCAGCAGCAATGTCTGTGTGCAGAGCTGGGGGCAGATCAGTGCTGGCACAGCAGCTGTGTCCAGCAGCAGCAGCACTTGGTGTTGCCAGTGTGGGGGTCGTGGCCCTGCCCCGCTGCCTGGTGGCCCTGGTGTTGCTGCAGGGCCTGAGTGCTCTCGGGGCCGGGCACAGCCCTGGGGGTGGCAGTGCCGGGGCTGCAGCAGGGACAGGCCATGGGCACTGCTGGGGCAGCGCTGATGCCTCAGCCCAGGCCCTGGGGGCTCCAGGCTCCTTGCCCAGGCTCTCTCAAGAACATGGCCAGGCCAATGCTCAGCACAGAAAACCCCCGTGAGCAGACCCAGGCTGGCCATGGGCAGGCTGGGGACAAACAGCATGGCTGGGGCTCTGCAAGGGCCCTGGGGCAGACGGGAAGGAGCAGCAGAGCAGGGGCTGATGCATCCCCAGTGCGCTGGACAGCCCAGGGCAGCGTCCCAGGGCGTCCTGATGGAGCTGCCAACAACATCCCCCCTCTGCAGCCCTGGCCTCTCCCCCAGCTCACACAGGTGCCCCATCCTTACAGGGACAGACATGGCAGCACTGGCTCAGCAGCCCCTGTTTGCATTGCACACAGCAGGGGGAGCACCCCCATGCTGTTGGTGTGGGGACATGAACCTGAGGGAGCACAAATGCCATCAGCCCCTGGGGCCAGCAAAGGCTGGGGGACACCAGGGAAACTGCTCAGCTTTGTCCTGGCCTCTGCACTCAGCCAGAAAGTTTGTTCCCATCATCCGGGAGTTTCCTGTGCCACTGCAGACACTGTTGCTCAGAGGCAGGGCTGCCTGGCAGCCACCCCCAAACTGCCCCGAGCATTTCCTTTGCTTCACCTTTGCTTTCTTTACTCTTCCTGATACAAATTTCTTCTAATTCCCCAACCCAGTGGACCCAGAACTAGACACAGCACTCGAGGCGCTGCCCAACCAGTGCCCAGCACAGGGGAAGAATCACTGCACTGCTCCTGCTGGCCACACCATTCCTGATCCAGGCCAGGAGCCATTGGCCTTCTTGCCCACCTGGGCACACTGCTGGCTCATGCCCAGCCTGCTGTCCATCAGTCCCTGCAGGTCCCTTTCTGCCTGGCTGCTGTCCAGCCACTCTGTCCCCAGCCTGTAGCACTGCAGGGGTTGTTGTTTCCCCTCCCCTTCACCCATGTGTTGTTCTGTCTTAGGGTCTCTCTGGTGCTCCCTGGTGGTCATGGACCCCAATGTTCCAGAGGGCCTGGCTGAGCTGGCAGGACACTGAGGCTGCTGAACTTCCAGTTCCCCTTCTCACACAATGGGCATTGTGTGGCTTCCATAGGCCTGGGGTATTGGAGAACAAGCTTCAGGTGTCAGCTCACCTGATGGAGACAATTTATCATCTGGTAACATGAGGCCACAGAGTGGGCTTTGACATCACAGAGCGGGTTATGTGAGGTGTTTGAGCACCTCTGACATCATATACTGCCCCTGTGACATCACAGAGCCATCTGTGACATCAGAGGGCAGAGGTCTGACATCAGAGCAGACTGTGACATCACAGAGTTGGCTGTGACCAGCTGTGACCAACCATCAGAGATCAGCTGTGGGGCATTGGAGAATGGGCTGTGACATCACAGAGCAGGTTGTGATATCAGAGACCAGCTGTGTGACATCCCAGCAGGGCTGTGTCAGGTCACTGGGTTGGTCACTCTGCCCCAGCTCCCCCTCACAGTTTCTCCCAACAAGTCCAATGCTGTCCATGCCCAGCAGGGTCCCTGTCCCCCGGGATCCCCCCAGCCCACCTGGAGCCACAGCCTCCACCAAAGGATGTTCCACAGAATCCACCCCAGAGCCTGACATGGGGACAAGGGGCCGGGCTGTGTGACCAGGACATCAAGGACTGGGATTATCCAGGTCACTGTGGCCTGGATTGGGTTGCCCAGGGCAGGAAAGATGTCTGGCAGCTGGAGCAGGGTCTGGGAAGGGCCTCCAAGGTGGGGCTGGAGCCCTTGGGCTGTAAGCAGAGGCTGAGGGAGCTGGGCTTGTCCAGCCTGGAGCAGGGAAGGCTGAGGGGCTCCTCATCCCAGCCTGGCAGTGCAAGCGAGGAGGGGATGGAGAACACAGAGCCAGGCTCTTCACTGGGGGCTGGGGGGAGACAAAAGCCAATGGGTGGAAGGGGAAAGAGGACACCCACCTGGGACAGGAGGAGATGAAATGAGTCAGGCTGGTTTCAGCATTTCCTCAAGACCAAAATCAGCCTGACCTCCCTTCTCCATCCACCACTGACAGCTTTGCAAATCAGGAATCGTTCGAGCTGTTTTACACCCACTCCAGGATGAGCATCCTGATCCAAGAACTTGATTGTGTTTACATCAATCATAGAACCATGTTTGTCTAAATAATTTCAGTATGGTAATCACTTGTGAATGGTGGACTCATCAGATACTGCTGGGAGGTTGCACATAGCTGTGATTGTTATTAAATTTTATCCTGTTCAACTATAATCTGTTGGCCATGAAGAGAAACTTTCTGTGCCTCTGAGTCTCATCAGTTCCTGACCCCCAAAGGGCACAAACCCTGATGAGCTGTGCTTCCCACTCCAGTAGTGGCACTTCCACCTCCCTCTGTAGCCAGAGCAGAGCTCCCTTGTCCCAGAAAGTGCCTGGCAATGGAGGGATGATGGAAACAGGACAGGCTGTGGGGATCAGG
This sequence comes from Melospiza georgiana, assembly GCF_028018845.1. Lineage (NCBI taxonomy): Eukaryota > Metazoa > Chordata > Aves > Passeriformes > Passerellidae > Melospiza > Melospiza georgiana. Next base: position 20,110,419 of record NC_080441.1, on the reverse strand, counting down.
GGCAGGGTAGAGCCAGGGAGAAGAATGGCTTTTGCACTTGATGGAGCTGTGCCTTCCCTTGGCTTTGTTGGCTGGCAACAAATGAACATCCCTCTGTGTCTCGGGCAGCTCCTTCTCCAAGGAAAGCAGGTGGGAGCTGGAGCCAAGGAGCTGAAAGCTGCAGGTGCAGCCTGGGCTGGAGGGAGCTCAGATTTGCACAAGGCTGCTCTGAGTGCCAGGGCTGGGATGGGGGAAAGGGTGGGGTGGGGGTAGGGACAGAGTCTGATTGATTGTCAGCCATGAAGGGTCTTGACTTTCATATCTATTCAAACTGCATGAGGAGGTACTTGGATTCAGTGTCAGCTGGAGATAGCACGTATCAATAAATTAACAGGGAGAAGAAACCTAAATCGGACCCAGGAAATCTTTTCTCACTGTCTCTTTAAATAGAATCTATTCAACTTGAATGCACTACTGGAATTCATCTAATTAGCCACAAAAGATTTGAAAATAAATCAAATTACCCCCAGAGGCTTGGCTTGTTAAGGTGTTCTGGATGTTAATGGGCCCTGGGACACTGAATTCCTGCACTCAAGAGCTGAAGGCTGAACAAGCCTCTGGAGCAGGAAAATTCAGCAGCAGCCTCCAAGGTGCTGAGGATGTCAGCAGCCCCCACTGAGGCCATCCCTGCCCAGAGACCGTGGGGGAATGGGCAGACAAGGAGAGCGTCCCTGGGGCTGGGGCAGCACAACTCAGAGGCACCAGCGGCTCCAGCTGGGAAATGGAGTGTGGAATGTGGCTGGGAAAGCCCTGCCTGGGCTGTGCCAAGCAGGACACACAAGCCCTGACTCCCATCCCCCAAACAACTCTCTCAAGGAAACATTTAAAAGGAATTACAATTGTTTATATACTCCGAGTTGGACTCCCTGAAGAAATACTAATAAGAGATTCTCAGGAGCCCAAACCAACCAAACAGCCTTTACTGGCAGCATTAGAAAATCAGAGAAACTTTGGCAAAGGGTTAATGATAACATGCTAACATTGTAGTTGTTTTGGTTTGTTAATTTAAGATTTTTCCCATCTTGAGATTTCTTAATTCATGGATTGATGAGTGTGGTCGGTTTGAGTGTCAGTTAATTATTTATGTGTTTATTTTGTTGTGAGATAGGATTACGAGAAAGGTAAAGTAGGCCTAACATTTTAAAAGGCTATCAAGAAATTTTTATTAAAAGTAAATTCAAAAAGAAAAAAGTAGTAAAAATTAAAGTAAATTCTTTAGAACACTGTTTTTTCTTTTTAAAGTTTTCTTTTTACTGCCAATGTAAAGTAAACCTAAAATTTCTAGGTATTTAATATTTCTAGAATAGTCTTTTTTTAATTTACTTTGGGAGAGAATTTTTTCTTATAAATATTATGGAGATTTTTTTACAAGAAGAAAAATAAAATTTTTTTTTATTCTTAATTCTGACATGGATAACATTTGTCTGAGGAACTCTGTTATTGTGAAGTTTTTCTTGCTACAAGCCTTTTTAGAGCTTATAGATGGGCCGTGTTTACTTATGGGTTATTTTTTTAAGATGAGTTCTTTAAGAGTAAAAGTTTTTAGTTTTTATTTTTTATTTTTTAAATTATTTTTATCTCTGCAAATAGAGATCTTCTCTTGGGGATACTGGACTACTTTTTTTTTTTTCCACTGTTTAAATGAATTATGAAAATACTGCTATTTTAACATTTGTTTAATTTTAGCATGCAAGTTTCTGTTTGATATTAATTTTTAAATGGTTTTTTGTACTATAAAAAAAAGTTGTTTTTCTTTATAGTTATAAAAGGATTTTAGTTTTATGATTAAGGTATTTTTCTTCTTTTTTATTTGGGATTTAATTTCTTCATTACTGACTTGGATGGTTTTTTATTGTTTTTTTAATATGCATGTATTTTGTTGTTTTTTTTTCTTTTACTTGAAGGAGGACTGAAGCACTGAAAGGACTAACACCTGACCTGCCGGTAACTTGTGGTGGAAGTTGTGGTTGGGTTGTGTTGGGATTGGTTTTATGGTTGGTTTCTGGCTTTTTTATGTTTAAGTTTGTAGTTGTAAGGTCATTTTGTATGGGTTGTATGTTCTAGGGGTTTTTTGTTTTAGTTGTGTTGGGGGGAGGGGACTTGGTAAGATTTCAATAGCTGTGTCTTGCTTTGTTCTGGTTGGGGTTTTGTAGCCTCTTGTTTTCCTGTTTGGGAGTTGTTGGGGTTTGGTTTGGTTAGAATGGGGCCAATGTGGAGGGGGGCAGCCTGGGGAGGGGAGCAGGGGCTCAGCCCATGGCAGGGTTTTTTGGTTTGATTTGCTTTGGTTTGGTTTGGTTGAGATGGGGGCCAGGGCCAGGGGCCACTGCTTCTTTGTTGACTGGAAAAGAAAGAGGAGGTTCCTGGACTTTTTCATCTTTAACATTTGTGTTTCACAGAGACGTGTTCAGTATCTCAGTGGTTTAACAGATTGTCACTTACAAGAAAAAGTTTTACGTTTTAAAATTCTTCTCATCTCAAATTACAACAGACATTCAGTAACATAAAACACTTCTCAAAGCATTGAGTTGAGCCATTCAACTTCACTAATTGTAAGCCTGTTCCATTTAATATTAATCAAAATTTGCAGGAGCACAGAAACAGAAGAAGACACAGAAAGAGAGCAAGGCAAAACGATGCAGAGAAGCACACACACAGTTACCAACTCCTGGATTCCAGCACTGTTCAGGTGGAAATTCCAAGAAGAGGTAGGGTCAAGATGTGTGCTTGCCTTGTGGTCAGCCTTCAATACCCCTTGGTCTTCCTGGGCCCTTCCCCCAGGTGGGCCTTGGGCTCATTTGGTCCCTCAGGAGCTGGGCTGGGGCTGCAGAGGTGGCTGTGGAGCATTGCCTGTGCTGTACCAGGGACTGGCAGCCACTGCTGGGCTGGGATAGAGGCTCTGGGGGGTTTGGGGTTCCAGGGCAGGGCAAGGCCTGCCCCTTCCTCCCTCACACATGAAATGTTTTGAGCCAAAAATCTCCTCCAGTCTGACACAACAGGGAATGTTGGAAGTGGAACCCCAGTTCTGGCCATGGGCGCCTGGAAGAGAACAGCAGTTCTTTTCCATAGGAAGGAAAGCACAGAGCCCCAGTGTTTGGAAGGCTGGTGAGAGCCTCACTGGGCCATGGCCAGCCAGACTTGTCAGGAATGGTAGATTTTGTCTGGGAGCAGTCTTTGGATTTAGGGAATTTTGGAGGTGAAAACACAATCTCGGCCACGGACACCTGGAGAAGCAAGACAGTCCTTTCCCATAGGAAGGAAAGCGCAGAGATTTCCCCAATGTTTTGGGGACAGATGGGAAGTGACCCTTGTGAAACCACTGCAGCCAGATCTGTACTGGCAATATTCCTATGGGAACAATCCCTGGATATAAGGAAATTTGGAGGAGAAATCCCAAATCTGACCATGGGTTCCTGGAGGAGAAGGAGAGTTCTTTTCCATAGTTAGAATAGAGATCCATTCTGAATTAGGTGAAGTGACTAGCAGCGGTGAAAAGTCTGCGAGGCCAAAGCTGAAGGAAAAACTCGCATGCCAAGACAGCAAGGAGACAGAGAAAGAAAAACAGAAAAGACCACAAGGTCAATTTTCCCCCGACCTAGGAATTCCTTTGATAAAGAAGAACTGGTGATAAATGTCACATGGAATGAATATGTATGAACCTATTGTGAAACTGTATGCATATGCATTTGGAAAGGGGGATAAAAGGAGACCTGAGATCTTCAGGGGTACGCATGCCTTTTGAGGAGAATTTTCTCCGTAGGTGTCCGGTGCCATAAATAAACATACCGAGCTTTACAACTTTTATAAAGTTGTGAGGTTTCTTCTCATCTCCGCAAAACAATAGGAAGGAAAGCATGGAGTGGAGTCCCTGTGCTTCAGCAGCAGATGAGAAGAGATTCTCAACATGCCAGGGTCAGCTGGACCAGTCAGGTGGCCCCTGGGAGGCCAAACCAACCAGACATGTTCTTTGTTCCTTTGGTTTTACGGGGCCCCACACTGTCACAATCGTGCCTTGGATCTATGAGGCCTCACAGTGCCATAATGCTGACTTTTTTTCTATAGGGTCCAGTCGTGTCACAATGGTCCCTTGATTACAAGAAGACCTGTAGTGTCACAATAGACCCTTGGTTCAATGGAGTCCAACAGTGTCGCATTGGCCTCTAGGTTCCAGAAGGCCCCACAGTGTCACAATGATCCCACTGATTCCATCAGCCCTTGCAGTGTCACAATGGTCTCCGTGGTTCCCCAGGTCCCACAATGTCATGTGACTCTTCTTTTCCATGAGCCTTGCAATGTTACATTGGACCTTTGGACCTTGGGGGTTTGCAGTGTCACAATGGTCTCTTTGGTTCCACTGTGTCACAATGGACCATTAATGACAGGAGGCCACTCTGTGTCACCCTGGAGCTTTGGTTCCATGAAGCCTGCAGTGTCACAATGAACTCTTAGTTCAATGGAGTTCCACAATGTCACCATGGCCTCGAAGTTCCGTGAAGCCCTGCAGTGTCACAAGGTCTCCTTTGGTGGCCCAGTGTCACAATAGACCACTGATGACACGAGGCCCTGCAATGTCACAATGGACTTTTGGTTCCATGCAGCCCTGCAGTGTCACAAAGGACGTTTGGTTTCACAAGGCCCCACAGTATCACAATGGTGCTCTTGGTTTTTGGGGACCCCCAGGGTCACAATGGTCTCACTGGTTCCATGCAGCCCTGCAGTATCACAATGCTTTGCTTATTCCATGGGGCCTCATAGTGTCACAATGATCTCCATCATTTCATGAGTTCCCTCAGTGTCACAATGGCCCCTTGGTTCCATGAGGCTGTCAAGTGTCTAAGTGAAGTTAAATGCTGCTAAGAGTTGTTTTTTTGCTAAGTTTTTAAGTTTAATAGAAGTTATAAGCGAAGTTAAATATTGTTAAGTGTTAGTCCTCTTTTAAATTGCTAAGTCATGGGTTATAATTGAAGTTAAATACTGTTTAGCAGCATTTAACTTCACTTAGACTTGTGACTTAACCTTACCTACATGCCTGACTGACTCAGCTATCCAAGGCACTCCAACCCCTCAGAGAGCAGCATTTCTGCCACATTTCCCCAGCACAGGCACTCCTGTGTGCACACAGACACAAAGAGTCAGTGCAAGGCACCTGTGAGCAATTCCCCTGAGGGAAGGAAATGCTCCCTGTGGATCATTTGGCATCACCCCCGGGGGTGAAGGGCTGAGCCTGGAGGAGTGGGGGAATCAGCCCAGGCTCTGTCGTTGTTCAGGATCCCCGAGTGCAGCAAACGGGAGAGTTCCCGGCTGGGAGAGGCCCCACTCAGAGGGAGACGCTGGCCCAGGAGTGTCATTATAGGACAGAAAAGAACACAAGCTCACATCGTTGTTCTCATGGTGAAGAAAAAAGGGGAAGTTTATTTTCTGACTCCAACATTTACAGTTTTCCAAAAGTGACAGTGGATTGGAGGGTGACAGTGACACCTCTCCAATGACACTGGACAAACCAACAGTCCATCAACTGTCTCCTTCTCCATAAAGAAATGCAAAACAATGAGTTATTTATAGAAAGTGTGTGAGAAAGTTCACTACAACAATGTCAACATCAGAAGGCTTAGAAAATCTTAAAAAACCAGGGCAACATCTCACCGTTTTCCTTTAAAAATGAAAAAAACCGAAATGAACAATATGATAAAGAAAACATGAACACTGTTCAGTGTCCACTTGCAGAGGAATCATCAGAGTGATCACTCTCATCATCTGCATCCGAATTATCACTCAATGATTCCCCCGCTTGATGCCTTCCAGGTTGGTCACAGTTTCGGTCTTACTCATCAGCTGGATTCTGTCTCTGCGGTTGCAGGTCAGGGTGAACACACTTCAGAGGTACCCAACGTACCCCAGTGTGTGTGGATACACAAGCATGCCCGTGCCCCAAAGCGATAAGGTCATAAGAACATTCCCACTGTTTGGTGACTAAATTCTGCACCTGTACCTTCACTCGAGGCTGATGTGCCTCCTCCGCAGCCTGCAATGAGAGATGGTGATTCAAAATGACTGGGTTATTTGAGTTCTGCGGCACAGTGAGATGATTGATTGTGCACAAAGCTTTTGCCAACCGACTGTGCGTGGTTTCACCCTGCATTCCCCGTTTTTGTTTTTGAAGAACCTGCTCCAGAGTACCAGGCGCACGTACTACAATAGCTTGACCAGTCGGAGAATGAGGGATACCAAACTTGTGCAAGACACCCCACAACTGCAGGAACTGCCGCACTTTTGCAATGCGTAAGCAGGACCATTGTCGGTTTTCACAGCAGAAGGTATGCCCAGAACAGCAAAGGCCTGCCTCCAGTGGGCAAGGACATCACGGGCCTTCTCCCCAGTGTGAGCGGAAGCCCACATCTCAGAGGAGAACGTGTCCACTGTGACATGCACATACTTGAGCCAGCCAAACTCGGCGATCTGGATGACATCGGTCTGCCAAAGCTCCAAGCCCCTAAGGCCTCTAGAATTTATCCCAGCCAGCAAAGGTGGAGCAAGTGCATGGCAGTCATCACATGACTCAACAATGTCACGAGCCTTAGCTGGCATCAGCTGAAACTGCTTCTGCAAGGTATGTGCGTTTTGGTGGAAAAACCCATGTGATGCCTTGGCCTGCATGAGTGTATCAGGCTGAGGCACTACCCACACTGGGTTAGCCAACTTGTCAGCCCTCTCGTTACCTTCCACTATAAAGCCTGGCAAATTGCTGTGACTCCTCACGTGCAGAACATAGAATGGATGAACCCGGGCCTGAATGGCACACCACAAGGTCTTCAGTAAGTGAAACAAGGCAGGATTACTGACCTCCTTCAAAACGGAATGACCCAAACCCTGTGCGGTATTGGCCACATTGGCGGAATCCATGACCAAGTTGAAAGATTCCTGGGAAAATTTCCCAAATGCCATGACAGCAGCCCTCAGTTACAATCACTTGGGCTGACCCATCCCCATGAGCTTCCAGAACCTGCCACTCAGATCCATCCCTCCAGGTAACAATAGCCTTTCTTGTTTTCCCTGAACCGTCAGTGAAGACAGTGGGTCCTTGCACAGGTTCCTGGGTAGTTTTGGGCTGCAAAGGGATTTGTGTGAATTTTGCCATATGCAGTAACCTATGACTGGGCAGATAATAAATGATCTGCCCTGAAAAATTTTCCAGAGCACTCTGCAGGGACACACTGTTTGCAAAGCTCCAGTCAAAATCCCCCGTTGCACCGGGAGTATGATCTTTGCGGGATCCACCGCCATCAATTGCAAACACCGTTGCTGGCACTTGATTATCCAGCGAGCAATCAGCTCAAATGCAGTTGCTGTCTTCTGCAGCAGATGGGGCAGGAAAACCCATTCCAACACATGCAAGGAATCGGACCATTTGTCACTCCATTGGCCAATGATGCCCGTGGGATACAAATCTGGAGTGCTGATGAACACACTGACATAAACGGAGGGATCAATGCGATAAACTTGGCAAGCCGAAACAGCTTGCTGAACCACCTCCAACACCTTACATGCCTCAGGGGTCAGTATGCGAGGTGACTTTAGATCAGAGTCTTGTTTCAACAGATCATACAGAAGAGATGGCTGTGCATCAGTTAGCCCCAAGTACGGACCTAACCAAGTGATGACACCTACCAATTTCTGAGCATCATTCAGTGTCTTCACAGAATGCACAAATTGCACCTCCTGGTGACAGATCATCCCTTCCAGAATTTTGACCCCCAAGTACTTCCAAGGTGGTTGTTGTTGAACCTTTTCTGGAGCCACCTGCAGTCCATGAGCATGCAAAGCATCGAGCAACCGAGGCTGAATCCTCAGCAGCTCATCCTGGGTGGGCATACCCACCAGAATGTTGTCCATATAATGATATAGACATGCATCAGGAAACTGCTTGTGAACTCCAGACAAGGCAGGAGAATTCTGCATGCCTCGGGCAACATCCTCCATTGATATCTCTGTGCGGGCTCAGCCTTGATAATCGCTGGCACTGAGAAGGCAAACTTCAGTCTGTCATCGGGATGCAAAGGAATCATAAAGAAACAATCCTTCAGATCCACAATGAGGCCCGGCCAGTCTGGGGGAAGCATGGTAGGCGCTGGCATGCCCACCTGCAATGTCCCCATGCTTTCCATCATGGCATTAACCTTTCGGAGGTCTTGTAACAACCTCCACTTCCCAGATTTCTTTTTGATGCAGAAGACAGGAGTGTTCCAGAGACTGGTAGAAGGCTCCAGATGACCCTCTGTGGGAATCCACAAAATTAGAGGATTTTGGGAAAGCTTCAAGATGCAGACCTCAGACACAGCAGAACTGTGAGCAGAGCTATGCAGCAGCCATGAGATAGGTCAGCAGAAAAATTATTTAAACTGTGGAAAAGCAAGGGCAAATAGAACAATGGTCTGTGTATTACCACTTGTCTAGAATAGCTCTGTAAGCTACGGAAAGTTTATCTAGCAAGATATTAGGAGATTAAAGCTTAATAATGGAGCTCTGTGCATTGTGTTTTAAGGCTTACAAGCAGGAATTGTATTCAAAATAAGAAAGCATTGTTTTAACCAAAGGTACGTGTGCTTATGGTGATTGGCTAGAACTGCTGTCAATGTGTTTTGCTTTGTGTGATTGGTCAAGAAACTTATAAAGTAAGTTGTACCATTAAGTTCCTGGTCTGCTGCTTGGAATGTGAGCTGCTGGCATCTTCCCATTGTCATAACCATGTAATGAGACTGATGCTGAAAATTAAAGCAGCTCGAGGCACGTTCTACAGCAGCCCCATCTGGTTCGTGGTTTGTACAAAGCCCCCCTGCCAGCTTCACCCTGATCCAAGTGCTGCTGCACCAGGTTCTGAAGGGCAACCATTTTGTCTTGAGGGAGAAGCCACTGCTTCTCCCAGACAGATTTGTCCACCAGACACCGAATAGTAGGCGTAAGACACTCTGCGCCCATCACTGCAGTGGCCCCCATCAAAAATCTGTCCCGATGTGTACCCCCAGAAAGAAGAAGATCCCTCCCCCAGAGGTTGGGAGGAGCTGAAGTAACATCAAGTAACATGAGGCCTAACCCAGGCTGCCTGTCCCTCTGGGTTCGCCACCAGCATGGGCCGCAGGCTCAAGTAGCATTGCGCTGTCCCTCCCAGACCTGCGTCAGACGTCCCCATCGGATCCAGGGGCCACTCTCCGGGCCAGGCAGTAAAGGGAGAGAACCATGATGTCAGCACCGCTGTCAAGAAGCCCATGGAGGTGGATTTCCGATGGTGTCGCACCAGGAACAGACAGGGTACACAGCATCTGGGGACAGTCCTTGGTCAGGACAGCAGTCCAGCGAACTTGAGGCGGCCCAGTGGATCCAAAGCCACCAGCTACATGCAACCGGTCAGCTGTCCTGCCAACAGAAGACTTAAAAGGCACAAGTTGCGTCCCTTTCAGGATCGTGACGGGAGCGGGTGGGTGTGGAGACCATGGCACAAATCTGCCCTGTGAAATCTGCATCAATGAGCCCCAGGGGCACAATGATGCCCTGAAGGGTGGCACTAGATCTCCCCATCAGGAGAGCACTCATGCCCCCAACCAAGGGATCAAAGGCATCCAGGGGAACCTTGTGTATTTTACAAGATTCTAAGACAACTGTTGCTGTGGTGCAGACATCCACACCTGCTGATCCGCGGGTGCTGGCTACAAGCCAGCAAAGGAGACCTCCATATGTTCCTGGGTATGGAGAGAAGCTTGTGTCTGGGCACGTCCCTGCTGCGTGCTCCGCTTCACGTTTCCCGAGCCTGGTAAAGACTGGCCATTAACATGAACAGTTCCCTTGCAGATATTGGACATGTGATTCAGCCTACCACACTGACCACATAAGAACATGGGAAATCTGAACTTCTGTGCTTTCTTCCTCTGCTTCTTGCCAGCCTGCACAGTCCCCTGCTGTGGCCGCCCGCCCTGCGGTGCTGCCCAGACTGGCTGCACAGCAGCAGCCACGGCAGCCAACTTCCAACCAAGGGGATGATGTCCGCACAGGTCTCCGCCATCTGAGAGACAGTAGGAAAACCAGGCAGGGCCACTATGACCCTCCTACAAGCATCATTCCAATTACAGCTCACATGGCTTGCAATCACAATCCTCCTTGCCACAGGATCAGGCACCTACCTCTCCACAGACGCAGTCAGCCTTGCTGCAAATGCCATGAAAGGCTCATCATCCCCCCGGCAAATGGTCACAAATTGCTGCCTTGGAGCAGCCATTTCCAGGGTCTGAATAATTGCTGCCATGCCCAATGTGTGGCACTGGTCAAGCACAAGGGGATCGAAGCCAACGTGCTCCTGAGCATTTTCATAAAGCCCTGTGCCCAGCAGCATGTCAGTGACATCCACAGGCCTGGTGTCCTGCGGCGCCAGCGCAGCAATCTGCATCACCGCTTGGGCCGCCAAACAAGCCCACTTGGTCTCAAAAACATCAAACTGCACAAAGTCAAAAAGCGAATGTGCTACACGACAGAGGTCATGAGGTGTCAGCACATCCATAACAACCCTCCAGAGAGTCTGCATAACCTCAGCAGACTCCAAACCATGCTGAGTAACCGCATCATGGACTTCCATCTCCAGCTTATACAAAAGCGGTTCATGGGTGTTATGAGTAACACCCCTGAGCATAGGGAAAGCCTGGGGACCTTCCGACAAAGCCACAGCACCTGCTGTGTCCCAGTCCTTGAGCCCCACAGGAACAGGAGGAGATGATTGACTGGGAGCCAGGTCAACACCACTCGCCCCTGCACCCCTTGCAGCCAGAGAAGCCCCCTCCATGACCCTGCAGATGCCGTGAGGAGGCAGGTTCAGACATCTCATTGGACTTGGTTTTGGCTGCTTGCCAGAAACGCTTGGGGTTCCTCGGACGCGTGGTCACCTGGCACGAGGAAAGTGTCCACAAATTCGGTACGGAAGCGCCACGGCCCCAGGAACCCACCGGTCTCCTGCCGCCCATGTCGGCATTCACACTAAAGGTAAATATCTCAGCGCCCTGTTGTGCCACAGCCCTGGCAGGGGGCGCCTTGGTGGGCACAGGTGCCAGCACGGCCTGCAAACCCAGTGTGGACTGGAACGATGTGACGGTGGTCACAAGGGTTTTCAGGATGAGAGAGAGACAAGAATGTTAACTCCATGATCAGAAGGCTTGATTTTATTATTTTAATATATATATACTACATTTTAACTGTACTAAAAAGTAATATAAAAGGAAAGCTTTCTCAGAAGGCTAAGCTAAGAATAGAATTGAAAGGAATGAATAACAAAGATCTGTGTCTCATCAGAGAGCAAGAGCAGCTCTGCCGTGAGTGGTCAGTAAATCCAAACATCCACAGGAGACTAATCACGCATCCACCTGTTGCATTGCACAGCAGCAGATAACCATTGTTTACAATTTGGTGCTGAAACTTCTCAGCTTCAGCAGGAAAAATCCTAATGAAAGGATTTTAATGAAAAGATGCCTGCAACAGGACGAGACCGGCGCGGGGCCCTGTCCCCGACATGGAGGAGTGGAGGGGTGCCGAGAGAGGTGCAGCCCGTGGAGCCGCATCACTGCAGAGCGGCACAAGGGAGTCTGGCACAGAAAAATCCACCCCAGGGGAACAATTGCCATCCCCCGTGTTGGACCCGTCCCCCAGCACACTGTCCCAGGGTGGGGAGAGAGCTCCACATCGCACAGAAACTCCCCTCGTCCCTGTCCGAGACAGAAGGGCTGCCCTGGAAACTCCGAGGGGTACAAGAACCAGACCCCCGCCAAAGATCCTCACACTTTTTCCACTTCACCAGCAGTGATCCCACGTCTACGGTGCAATCATCAAAGAGGGCCTCCATGACGCGGACCCCCACAAGAGACCACTCATCCTTGGAGAACAGCTTTGCAGAGTCCGAAAAGAGCCCTTGCTCTCGGGCCCAGAGAAGCAATCGCTCAAAATCATTCCAGGAAATAGAAACCTGTTTCCACTCCAGGACCCCCCCTCCAGAGATCCAAAATGAGGGAATCCTCCTTGAAACCCACAGTGGTTGCCATTACCCCAAGAACAGCAGGCAAAGCACCAAAGAGGGGGGACAATAAAATCTCACCGTCAATCCGGACTCTGTCTCAGCCTAGGCTGCAGTACACTTTGGCAGTCACCTGATGTCACTAGAGGACAGGAAAGAACAAAAGCACACATGGCTGTTCTCAAGGTGAAGGAAAAAAGTGAAGTTTATTTTCTGACTCCAACATTTATAGTTTTAAAAGTGACAGCGGATTGGAGGGTGACAGTGCCACCTCTCCAATGACACTGATTAAACCAATAGCCCTTCAACTCTCTCCTCCTCCATAAAAGGAATGCGAAACAATGAGTTGCTTACAGAAAGTGTGTGAGAAAGTTCACTACAAGAATGTCAACATCAGAAGGCTTAGAAAATCTTAAAAAAACAGGATGACACAAGTTGTGCTAAACTTGACCTCTGGTGACTGCTTCTCTGGTGACTGCCCCTGCACCACTGGGGCTCACTTGTTTCCTTCCTATGGAGACCATTGTGACACTGCGTAGCATTGTGGAACCAATGGGCCATGGTGACACTTAGGGACTTGAGGAACCAAGAGGAACATTGTGACTCCACAGGGTACCATGGATCCCAGGGGCAACTGTGACACTCTGGGGACGCGTGGAACCAAGAATATCTTTCTGTTCTTGTCAAACCAAGAACATGTGGCCCAGTTGGGCATCACGGTCCCAAGGGGCCAGTGTGAAGCAGAAGGGCTTTGTGGAACCAAGAGGCTATTGCTGCATTTCAGGGCCTTGTGGAGCCAAAGAGCCATTGTGATCCTGCAGGGCACTGTGGATCCATGGAGAACATTGTGGCATTGCAAGGCCCCGTGGAATCAGGAAGACAATTGTGACCCTGCAGCGTCTTATGGAAGGAAGGGGCCATTGTGACACTATGGGAAGTTGTGGAACCAAGGGAATCATTGTTGCACTACTGGGCCCCAATGGAACCAAGGGGCCATTGGACAAAGTGGGACTTCATGGAACCCATAGACCATTATGGCACTGTGGGGCCTTGTGGAACCATGGAGACCATTAAGATCCTTAAGGACTTGTGTAAACAAGTGACTGTTATGACACCTGAGGGCCTCATGGAAGCAAGGAGTCATTGTGACACTGCAGCGCCCTGTGGAAGGAAGGGAACATGAAATAGGTGTGGCTGCCTTGGCTTCCCAGGGGTCACCTGACAGGTCTGCCTGACCTTGGAATGGTGAAGGCCATTCCCATCTGCCCCTGAAACATCGGGGCTCTGGGCTTTTCTTTTTATGGAAAAGAACTGTCCATTTTTCCAGGCATCCATGGCCAAAATTCCAATTCCACCTCCAAATATCTGTGCATTTAAGGATTGCTGCCAGACTAAAGTTGCCAGGACAGACAAGTCTGGCTGGTCATTGACTCTTGAGTGGCAGCACTCATCTATTTTCCAAACACTGGAAAAGGCTCTGTGCTTTTCTTTGTATGGAAAAAAAAATTCCAATTTTCCAGGCACAAATGTTCTAAATTAGGACTCCGCATTCGTGATTTCAAATATCCAAGGGTTGCTCCAAGCAAACCTGCCAGGACAGACAGATGAGGCTTACCTTGGCCTCTTAGATGGCTGCCGTTCATCAGCTCCTGAAACATTGGGGCTCTGTGGTTTCCTTCCTATGAATACCAATGTGACATTTGAGAGCCTTGTGAAATGAAGGGGCCATTGTGACACTGCAGAGCCTTGTGGAACCAAGGACAGCATTGTGGCTCTGTTTGGCCGCATGGTCCCAAGGGGCCAGTGCAAAGCAGCGGTGTGGGAGTTAGCCCAGCTGTAACTCAGAGTCAGACAGATTTTACCCTGGAAGAACTGGGTGTGAGTTTCAAGTTCTAGGAATCATTCCATTTACTTAGGGTGAGCTTGAGACTTTTTCCATAAGCCTTTAGTGCTGTTATGCTAAGTTGTCCAAGTTCTACTCCTGTATTGGTTTATTGGTTACTTGTTTCTTCTATATGGTTATTATTCTAGTTTTCTAGCCCCAAGTGTCTATGTTGTGACTTTGTCTTTGTCTCAGGTTTTACGATACTGCCCCTCGTACCCTGCTCAACTTCTCCATGTTTATTGTTTTTCACCCTGTAATTAAAGTTCTTTTTTGGGAAACTCCATCGAACCCACTCCTTTTCATTTTTGCCACCCTCGCCCTGCTGAAGTCAGGGACTCAGAGAGGTTTGTCGCAGCCACCGTCACTGTGACATTTGGCACCCGAAAAGGCACCATGACATTCAGGGCTCCCTGTGTCAGTCATGTCAGCTGGGGTTAGCTGATGGATAGGACAGTGCTCCCCGGGATTTTGGATTGTGCCAGGCCTGGCAGATTCATTGTTGCTTCGAGGGACCTCGGCCCGGGATCGGCAGGGGAAAAAACCGTTTCACCTGCATAGGATTGCATGTGGGTTTGGGGAAATGTAAGACATTTTTTGCCCATTTTGCCACTGTGTTTTTACAATATGCACCCAAGTCCCATTATTTATTTGGTGTGTTCTGGTGGCTGTTGCCCCTAAGGCGGAGAAGGAGAAAAATGGGCAGGTAGATGTCCAAAGTAGAAAGGAGCATATATGGATGCTTTAAGTTAATTCTAACAGATTGTGACAAAATATTTTCAAAGAACAAATTAAAATCAATCATGAGGTGGATCATTAAAAATTTCCCAGACGCCTCTGCTGATGAAATCCATACCACTGAATTTTAGGACTCAGTGGTACTTAAACTGTACAACCTTTCGATCAAAAGGGAGCCCATTGCAGCCCACATGCTCCCCATCTTCCACACCATCCTTGAGACCCTTCACCAGCAAGCAATGTCTCAAAAACTCAATCCGTTGGTCACTCCTAACTCAGGACCTCCCCGCCAACATGCCTTTCTCAGACCTTCCACAATGGTCCAAGATGGCAATGGCCACGTGGTCTTGGAATATCATGCCCTGGCGACTCAAGATGAAAGGAGCCTGAATGTGGCTTGGGAGCCGGATCATACTCCCTCCATCTTGGCTCCTCCACTTCCTGCTACCAAAACCTTCTCTTCCGCCCCGAACAAACCTCCAGACTCCATCCCCACAACTGTGGGTTGTGTCCCTACAGTCAATCATTCCACTTTCACCCTGGGCAATGCCTCCAGAACTCTACCCCGGAAGTCTGCCATCGTAAATCAAGACCCTTCCTCCCCAACACCTGAAAAAATGGCAGTGCCCTTTGCCTCACCCTCCGGCAACAATATAACCCCATGGTCACAGATACTAAGCCCAACTGTCACACTATTTCTAATCCAAATGTTTCTCCTCCAAGTTATTCTTCCTCCCTCATTGCCCCCGTATGCTATGAAAGAAGGGGGCAGAATCCTAGGTATCAGCCATTGGTTTACGGGGAAATCAAGGATCTGTGTAGGGCAGCTAAAGACCATAGGAAGGACTTACTTTGTTTTAATGGCCTAATGAGTGCCATGTTTACAGCACATCATAACTCCCTATGATTTAAAATGTATTAGGACCATGTTGTTGTCGCCTACAAAATACAACCTGTGGGAAGGGGGATGGAAGTGTTTACTAAATCAATTAATAGCAGACTATGCTAATAATGAGGCAAGGGTGGAATTGACAATCAACCATCTAGCTGGAGAAGGACAGCAAAGCTGACTAGATGATCAAGCAGCAGGTATCCCCAGAGAAGTATTGAATGATATCAAGAAGATGGCTTTGTAAGCTTTAATCCAGGTATCGCATAGTAGTACCCCCATTTTGAACTACCTTGGGTGGCTGCAGCTAAAGCTTTAGGACAATCAGACCATCTTGGGTGCCTGTTAAGTAAGCAAACCAATGCTACTCCCTCACACTGAGTGGCCTGCTCTCAGACATAGAGACCATCAGACATGCTACCTTGCAGAACAGCGATAGAATTTTTATTCTGGGCACATAGGCATGGCTGTGTAGACTCTGAGGGCATGTGTTGCATGAACCTCTCCAGCCACGGTGAGTCAATCCACAAGAGCATTCAAGTACTGAATGAAGAGTTCAAGAAGCTTCAAGTGGAAAACAAAGACTGGGTCAATGAACTCTTCCAATCCAAGGGACTAAAAGGTTGGATGATGTCTATTTAAACAGGACATTTAATTTTCTTAGCTGTTGTTGTATTGTAAATTGTCTCATGTTTGTTTGGATGCTTTTAGAAGGTCTTGCAAAATTCTTTCAGTTTTGTCTTTGTTGTAAAACAGAAAGAGGGAAGATACCCAACACAGGCTCCTCATGGACTCCTTGGAGGAGAGAACTGGAGGTCTGGATGGCACAAAAACCTCTCAGACACTCAATTTTGGAAGGAAATTCCTTAAAAGTCCCTAAAAGTATACTTAAATCCATAAAGTACATTAAAAACCTTGAGTATCTAAAGCCATTATTGAGCCCCACTGAGTGTCAGTACAAAGCTCTCCAGGGACTCGTTAAAGCAGAGAATTGGGGCCATGATTGCACAAACCTCTCACAGAGTCTCTATCAAAAGGGAAACACCAAGTACCTTAAAATAACTGAAGTAAGCTGAAGTACTAATGAGCCCCACTGAGTGTTGTTACTGACAAAGCCACTCCAGGGACTAATTACAGCAGATAATTGAATGCCATGATTGCACAAACCTCTCCGAGACTCCAAGGCAAAAGCCAAACCCAAAGTCCTTTCAAAAACTTGCAGTCCCTAAAAGGAGCATTAAGGATTCCCCAGGGCCATTCCTGAGCAAGGCTCCCCAGGGACTCCTTCCAGCAGATCCTTGAGGCCACTGGGATGTGGGCTAGGGGGGGATGCTGAGGGCAGGACAAGGGGCTGACAGTGCCCAGCCTGGCTGGGGCTGTGCCAGGAGGCCCCAGGGCCTCAGGACCAGGTGTCTCCTCACAGCCCTTATTGGCACAGACCCTGCTGTGTCCCAGTGCACCAAGGCTTTGCTTCTCTTTGTCCCCACCTGTCATCACTGCCTGCAGTTCTCTGCTCTGCGTGGGGCCTGGGGACACTTTCTCAGTTGTGTTCCTCAGTGGGACCCATTAAAAGTCCAAGAAACTTTGGAGTTGGATTCTGACTTGCAGTTCTGGAGAGGTTTCTTCAGCTCCCTCTCAGGGAATGATGTTCAGGGCCTGAACACAAAGCCCCAGAGGCTCAATAACGTTCTTGTGCTGTGTCTGTGCTGCTGAGCTGGGCTGGGCTGCTGGCACAGAGGCAGCTCCTGGTAACCAAGAAGAGCTTCAAAAGCACATTTCTCTTGATGAGCAGCTCTTCTGCCAGCCCAGCAGGGCTGGGGCACTGCCTGCAGCCACCCTGAGCACAGCACAGAGGCACAGAGAGCTTCAATCAGTCAGGGCTGGGAAGGTGCTGAGAAGTGCCTGGGGCAGAATCACTGCCAGCCCTTGGCACAGGAACCTCTGGCTGCAGGACAATGCAGCTGCAGCTCCTGGAGCCATCTCCTAAAGCTGGAACATCCCAATGCCTGCAGACCCTGTGAGTCCATTCTCTGATTGTCTCTTGTGCAGAGCAGCCAGGGGTGCCCAGGGCTGTGGTGCAGAGCAGGGTCCTGCAGCCCAGGGCGCTGTGCTGGGGCAGGGACTCTGCTGCCTGCCAGGGACAGCTCTCAGCCAGCCCTGGCAGCTGCTCCCAGCACTGGGGGACAAGATCTGGGTGGGAGGAGACAGCTGGTCAGGCTTGGAAGTTTTCTCCTTGTGTGGGGAGGATGCTGCATTGTTCAGGACTGCTTCCAGCGTGCCATTTCCCTGCAGAACATTTCCAAGTAGATTATGCAGGGGGAACAGCGAGGCAGGGGATGCATAAAAGGGAAAATACTGTTTTTTTTAATCTGCTGTTCTGGTTGCCTGGATGTGAAATTGCACATAGATATTCCTCTCTCAGTTCAGGCAGAAAAAATAAAACAAAATTTCCCTTATATCTGAATTAATTGGGTAGTTATTGAGATCAGCACAGGCCTCTTAGAAGCAGGATTACTGTTGCTTTTCCAGCCTCTTCAGGGTTGCTCTGACGTTTTGATCAGAGCCTGCAGAGCCAGAGCTGCCCCTGGGCAGTGCCTGAGCCGGGAGGGGTTTGCAGGGCTGAGCCCCCAGGGCAGGGCTGGGCTCTGGCAGCACTGGCAGGGCCCAGCCCTGGGCACAGGGATGCAGCTGCTGGCAGGGACAGCTCCAGGCAGCAGAGCCCTGGGCAGGCAGTGGGGGGAAAGTGCCCCCAAGCTGTTCTGGGATATTTCAAGTCCTCTCCAAACCCAACTATTCCATGATTACTTTTCTTACAGATCCCCATGACAAGGCACAGCAAATGTCCAACAGCAGCTCCATCAGGCACTTCCTCCTGCTGGCACTGGCAGACACGCGGCAGCTGCAGCTCCTGCACTTCTGCCTCTTGCTGGCCATCTCTCTGGCTGCCCTCCTGGGCAACGGCCTCATCACCTTTGCTTTTTTTACTCTTCCCTGGTAGTAATTTCTTCCTTTTGCCCACCCCTGTTCCTGCCCTGGAAAAGGGCAAATAGCCCATCTCTGTTTGCCCCTTCCTCTCCTCTCCCCCAGCCTTGTTGCCCTTTTCTGGGTCACACTCCAGCCCCTCCATGCTCTTCCTTAATTGGGGGACCCAGAACTGGACACAGCACTCGAGATTCTGCCCAACCAGTGCTGAGCACAGGGGAAGAATCCCTGCCCTTCTCCGTCTGGCCATACCATTCTTGATCCATAGGAGTTCCAGGGGTTGGATAAAAGAAATGGTGGAGAGGGGGTGGTAATAAAGTGCAATTGATTGTCAGCCATGAAGGGTCCTGATATTTGTATATGTTCAGACTGCATTAGAAGGTGCTGGGGGTCAATATCAACTGGAGATTGTAGATATCAAACTATAAAAAGGAAAAGAAAATAGAACAAAAACTTCTCTCTGCTGTTTTTTTTTTTAAGATAGCAGATTGAATTTTGTTACGTTTGCTCAAGTATCCCATCATAAAAATAACCAAACAATATTAAAAGTAGCAGCAATTTTAAATGCATAGTTAATATAAAAAAATATAAATTGGATACAATATAATTCGATTAAAATAAGGGATAATTTGGTTCCAATAATAGCGCATAAGCAAAAGATAACCACGGGGTACTGAGGGCACGGTTCTGGGACCCTTGCCACCTCACGTACAAGCTTGCCAAGTGAAAATCACCTTTTATATGCCATGTGTCAATGCCATCTCCTCCTATTTTCAGTTCGTCATATCTCTATCTCTGTTTTCATTACCACCTTTACCACCCATGCGCCACCACTCGGTTTGGTGGTCGCACAAGTCTTTGGGGGTCGTCACTGATGAAGGCTCTGTAGTCTTCTTCTGTGTCCTTTAATTCACCTTTGGGTTACACATGCACACCAAGTCAGTACAATGTAAGCCAAGACTAACATATCACTGCATCTACATATCAAGGCATTAAATCACTTATAATTAGCATTTTCTGGGACCCAACCAGGTTTTTGCTCATTTTTAGCAATGACATCTTTGGCTTCTTTCCTGTGATCCTTGAAAACATCTGCCGGGAGGAGGGGGTGGAGCCCCTCCTCTCCCTCTCTTCTTTTTCATTACAACTTCTAACTTTTTATTATTCCCAAATATTAATTAATGTATCAATATTGATTACTGTTTCAATTTTTATCATCATGAATCATACCTATTTATCACAAATCCCCCATTTCTCTTCTTGATCATTATGATTCATGCTTTATTAAAAAGCTATGCTCTGATATCTTTTATATTTTTTCAGAATTTTGGTTTTCTTGTTGTCTCTTTTCAGCTTCAAACTTTTCTAGCATTTCTATTACTGCCTCTAGTCTTTCACACTCTCTTTCAAGTTTAGTTAGCATTTCTTGGTCTATTTCAATCTTTTTAGGTCTTTGTTCTTTAACAGGGGTTGATTTAGCTTTTAATACTATTATAGATCTTGGTTTTCCTTTTTCTGCTGATTCTGAATCTAGAGACATTGTTGTAATCTGCATCCCCTGAATCACTGAGTGAATTAGCTTAATAAAACGCAAAATCATACAAGGCAGAAACAGAAGTCTCAGAATTGAGCATAACAACATGAACTCTAACTTTTTCTTCCAAACGCTTCTAAAGAGGTTATCCCACCAATCTGCTTTCAAGATTGAATTCCACTTTTGTACTGGCACATGAGCTACTCTTTTAATTTCTTCTGCAAGTTCTGTGATAGCTTCCCCATAATCATCAATTTCTACACAGCACTCAGATTCATTAAATCTCTCACCAACTCCCCCTTCTTCTGCTAACAAATAGTCTAGGGCAATCCTATTTTGGTACACAAATGCCCGTGTTTGTGTATGTTGCCTGGCTAACATTTTTAAAGCACTGGAGGTGTGATTTGACACTACCTCTACTGCTGCTTGGAGCCTTATTAATCGATTCAATGGGTAAACTGGGGTCCTATATCCCCATGACCCATCCTGAGCTCATGTTGCTGGTTCATAATATGCTATAATTTGTTCTGCAGGCCACTCGTCCTCCCATCATTTTTGGTTCCCTCCTGCTGTTGGAAAGTCGAAATTCAAATCCCTTTTACTCTGCTGCAGGGTTTCATACAGAGGAGTTCTTAACACATTGCTCCTAGACCTCGGTATAGCAAAGAAGGAGAGTTGTATTACTCTAAATGTACAGGTTCCTCCCCATTTTTGAGGTAACTCACTGTATACTCGTTCCCCCCAAATCCAATATATCCCATCTGAGGCTTTCCATTTCTTATCAGTTTTCTCCAGTTGTTCTCAATATGACCTCAGGCTGTCGATGGATTGGTAGGGTTTAGCTCAGGACTTCTGTACTATCATAAATTAATCTGTTCATCCCATTCACAGTTATTTTTTTTTTATTGGTCCTCAATATCTTATAGGGGTTTCAGGTCACCAAACTTTTGAACAATCATCCATATTGACTACTAATGTGCATTTACAAAGAGTATGCCCCACTACTTTATTAAATTTCCTTCTTTCTCGAGTTACACAAATGATTCTAATTACTTGATGGCTTAAAATCCATCCTTCAGGTCTCTTTAATGTTCCAGAAATTTGGGTGCAATTCTACTTTAAAAATTGCTCTGGAGCTAAGCTCTCAGTTTTTCCACAGCCATCTTTCAGCCATTTTTAGACCTTTACAAATCCAACATTTGGATAATCCCAATTCTGTAGCAATCTCTTGTATCAATCCCACAAACAGATTCTTATTTGAGGCTGGCAAATCCCAATCTTTGTAGTGCTGTTTTAGTTGTTTATACAGTTCAGCCAATTCTGTTGACTCTTTTCTCCTGTTTTGTCCTCTATTCCCCTTTGTTCCTTTTCTTCTTTTATTTTCTCTTTCCATTTTTCTTTTAGTGCCTGGTTTCCCATGCCTGTACTTGGATCCTTTCCATTATCATCTCTTTCAAAACAAAAGAATCTTCCATATTGAGGGCAAATTTGATCACCATGGGGATAAGGAGCTTGTCTATTATATCTCAAAATTTTCCTTACCCAATACATCTTTCTTTCCTTAATACAAACATCTATAAAACTGCTGTGATTGTAGCAAGCAGAACTAACATATATGTGTATCACAAACACAGATTTCATCTTGTCCTTAATCCACACAGGTTGATTGCAATAATCACAAATGTTGAAATTGCTGGGACTTGGTTTTTGCCTTGTTTGCTTTTTCATTGCTGAAACTCGGTCTAGTGTGGCTCTCTGGCTTTGGCCAACCGTCCAGGGTACCATAATGATCACAGCGAAAATAATCCTCAGAAAATCTACCTTTCTACCTTTCTCAAGGCCCCTTGGATTGCAACCAAGGGCCAAGATGCCAGTCTTCTTGGTAGCAAAAGTAATATCTCGGAATCTAGTCACTGGTGCTTTTCGTTTCCTTGGTACCCATAGCCCCACAGGGTTTGCTTGTCCCCTTTTATATTCCATTTCTTGGTTCTGGCTAGTTAAGAAGAAATAATTAAAATGAAAAGAACAGGGAAAAGGTTAGGCTGGAACACTATAAATTTATATTTTCCAAAATTTCAGAGATATGCCAACCACAATAAGATTTAATTAATTTTTTTTTCTTCAAGGGCGGGGAGTGCATTAAGTCTCTGCCTCCAATTCCGGGGCCAATATGCCCCAAAAACATGCCTATGATGTGATATATAGACTTCTTCTACACAACAACTATCAATTATGAGACACTGGTCTATAATATTATGAGCTGCTCGTTCTCTTGTTTGTGCTATAGCCAATACAGCAAGAACCAATTGATCTAAATTCTCTATTAATCCAATTGCTGCTGGAAGAGTCCCATCTCCCAGTCTCAAAGGTATTTCAAAGAAATCAATAGCAATGAGTTCTGTAGTTAGCTGGGTAAATACATAACCGTAGCAAAACAAGCAAATCAATTGTCTCTCCTTCTCTTCCCTCTTACTTTCCACCATAAGTTAAAGCAAAGTGTGCAAACAATACATATCCGTGGATGACACCCTAAACCATGTTTACTGCACTCCCAACATTTTACTTGTCTCTGATCTCTTTTAGCAACAGGTGTTATCAATCTCAGTTTCTGGAATTGCAGTTCTGTAATCAATTCTAATAATGTTGCTGGTGGGTGATCCTGGAGGAGATCTTCGATCCTTTTTAGGCTGTTCCCACCAATTCAGAAAGTCTTTTATTCTTTTTCCACCGGTGTTCCCCTGCCTCTGAGCTCAAGGGAATTGCACTCCGCAGCCACTCCAGGATGCCTAATTCATTCTTAATAAATCAGGGTTAATATAAATCTACTTAAATCCCACCATATTTTCACATTCTTGGAATTTCGTGTTCCAACAATATTTTAGCTACCGTTTACACTGTAGCCCAAGCTGCTGGAAATGCTTCAACTCACTGAGTTAGTTGATCTATTATAAATAACAAATATTCCACTGAGCCACTTAAGGCAAGTCTACAAAAACAACCTAGATCTTTTCAAATAGCCTGTAGGCTTTTTTTTTTGTCCTCCAGAGGGAGGGCTCTTTAACACTTTCTTATTTACCTTTTGAAAGGTAAGACACACCTGGGTAATTTGTTTTCCAATTTCAAATATCCTTATGCACCCATAAAATTTTAAAAAGTGATCACAAAAGGCTCTTGTTTCCCAGTGTGTCTGTCTATGCAAGTTATCTAAGATCTAATGTGCCACTGGTTTTTGGCATCATAATCCTGCCATCGGGAAAAACTCACTTTCCCTCCTTAAATGTTGCTCTTCATTTCCTTATAGCTGCCAATTAAGGTCGCTCTTTTTGCTTCTTTATCAGCCAAATTATTTCTCTGACTCTAATATCCCTCCCTCTCTGGTGTTCCTTTATATGAACTACTGCTATTTTCTTTGAGCCTTTTAAAGCTTCAAGTATCTGAATTATCAATCTCCCGTGTATTAACCCTTTCCTTTGAATGTTTATAAGTCCCCTTCCAAATTTTTCTAAAAATATGTACTACACTAAAAGCATATTTGGAGTCTGTATAAATAGTCCCTTCTTGCCTTTTTAGTATTAATAATGCACAGAGTAATATATAAAATTCACAGGCCTGCGCTGACCAGGAGGGACTAAGGGGACCAGACTCCTTTATCCTAAACTTTTCCCACTTCACCTGAATGCCCACCTGTGTCATTAATTTCTAGATTATCTTCTTCAGTTAAAGAATGAATTTTAAGTTTTCCTTCACAGGGTTTTATCTGTAAATTTAAGGCTATTATTAGATCTCTGCCTAACATATTATTCTTGGCCTCTGGTATCAACAATAAATCATTTACTCCAAATTTGTCATCTGTTGTAATTTGCACTCTTTTTATTACAGGAACAGGGAAAGCCTCTCCCGTAATCCCGATTACCGAAACTCGCTCACTACTTATCTTACATCCCTGGGGTAATTTTGTCACTGTCGACCGAGAAACTCCTGTATTCACTAAAAATGCAAATTCTTTGCTCTGAGGACCTACTCTTAGCTTTATTATCAAGGCCTCTTCTGGGTGTAATTCGGTCCTCTTCATTAAACAAAGCTCCCGCCTTCTCTGATTCTCCTGAGAAGTTTTCTCGTCCCGGATCCTGACCCTACACTCTCGTTTGAAATGTCCCTTCCTTCCGCAGTAAAAGCAGGCTTCAGGCTCCTTCATCTCAGTGTCCCGACCATTCCCCTGTCTTCGCTTTCCAAACTCATTCCTTCCTAACTCCTTGTTTGTTTCCCTTACGGTTGCAACTTCCTCTTTCCGTACGAACACGCGCTGTGCCTCCTGCAGCAATTCATCCAGACCTCTGTCTTGCCAATTATCTACTTTCTCCAGCTTTCGTCTAATATCTTCCCATGCCTGTGCCACAAAATGCATTCGCAGCAGTGCCTGCCCAAGCTGTGAGTCCGGGTCTAGTGGGAGTGGGGGAGCCTGAGGGGGTGGAGGTGGCGGTGGAGGTACATAGGGAGGGGGAACTATTAGGGGGTCCTCCTCAGGAGAGTCCCTCTTCTTCTCATGTTTCTTTCATTCTGCCAATTTAAACACCAATGTACCTGGTTGCTTGACCCATATTGCTGCATAATCACTTTCTTCTTGACTAAAGGGAATTTTATTGATTACCCAAGTGTCAAGATCCTGACGGACCCAGTCCTCACTGGATCCAAATATGGGCCAATATACACTTCTAGAAATTTCTTTTCCTCCCCAAACTTCAACACAATAGTGAATCATCTTAGCTTTATCCTTCTCCTTAGTGCCCGGAAAATGTCTCCAATTTGTAGCATAAAACCCAACGGACTATCTTTGGGCACCAGAGGAAGCCTAATGGAAATAGGGGGCTCGCTTTTCCCCTGTCCCATTCTTCTGGAGTGCCTTTCACACAAATCACCACTCGCTTCCCCTTGTTCGTGGCCCTCGTCCTTGCGGACTAATGGGAACCGCACTACTGAGGGTCCACACTCACTTGGGGAATCCGACTGTCAGTTCCCTTCTCATGCATCACTTGCTCGCACTCCAGGAACCCAACTCCAACCAGACGGAACCCTTTATACTCACGCGTCCTGCGTCTTCGCCCGGGCTTCTGTGCACAGTCTTTACGGGGTCCCCCTTTGCTTACTACCTAAAGTTTTAGGTTCGTCGGTGGAAATGAGGTAGGAAGGTCGGATGTTGGGCCACCCGAAGGTGGGGTGGGGCGCCTTCCCAAACACCGTCGCCTCCTCACCTATGACCATCCAAGTCACGGCACCAAATTGTTATAAATTTAACTCCGCAACGAGTTAAGTTGCTCAATTGGAATTTATTAATTGTAGCAAGCAAAGGTAATAAGCAAAGCAACGCTGGGCGACAGGGGAGTCCAACTCCGCCAACTGCCGCACCCAGTATCTCGCAAGTCCCCTTTTTATACTAGTCCATTTCCGTAGACGTGTTTTCCCTTGGCGCATGCTCCAATTGTTGCTAGGGGGTCTTCTTCTACCCTCTGGTGGTCGCTGGATGAAGGCTCAAAGTCTTCCTAAGGCCTGCACCCTTGACCTTGGAGCTCTCGCCTTCCTTATATGGAGTGGTGTTTGGCTGGTTTCTGTTTCTCGGCTAGCTCTTCTTAGTTCCTAAAACTTTAGCCTTTTGCATGGTTAGTATTTGCGCAACACGTGGTTGAATTTATAGCAAGCAATAGTAGCTGATATGTTTTTTTTAAGGTTATGTGGTTATGTATTTCTTAATCATATGGTTGACCATGGATTTCTCAATCACAATCATATGGTTGACCATGTATTTCTCAATCACATGGTTGTCTATATCAGGGTTTAGTGAACAGGGATATTCGTTACACCGTAGTGCAGGGGTTTGCAGATGGACACGTAGCGGTCGTAGCACATGATGGTCAGGAGGTAATACTCTGCTGAGATGAAAATGACAAACAGAAAGAGCTCTGTGGCACATCCTGAGTAGGAGATGGTCCTGGTGTCCCAGAGGGAATTGTGCATGGCTTTGGGGACAGTGGTGCAGATGGAGGTCACTAAGGGCAAGTGTGGAGAGTATTATTAATAATTGGTTAGCTGAGAAAGGCCACACTGATATAATGCCACTGGTTAAGCTGAAGGAGAAAAGTCAGCAGTCAGCAAGCTGAAAGGAAGAGTCAGCAGTGACCTTGCTGCAACATGAGGATAGGGAGTTGAGATTAGTCCTGAATATATCCTAAGAATATGTAGAAAGTATCAAAAGTAGAACCATAGGAATGTAGAAGTAGGCGTAGGTGCTGATATGCAAGCTGACCAATCCTGAGCTCAACTTTTGCAATATGTATGAAGCTCATTATTAACTGTATTTAACCCGCCGTACTGATCAATAAAATTGAGCCTGTGATGATCAAACTGATGTCCTGGTTCCCTTCCGTCGACACAAGGAACTTTGTACTGCTGTCCCTTAATATTAAACCTGGTTTTTGCTGATCCCTTGCTGAAGATTTTTTCAGTGCTCTCAAGCCCTCCTTGGTAACAGGGTGAAGGAGCCCTGGCCCAGGCTCTGGCCCTGGGGGACACAGGGAAGCTGCCGGGGGGTCCCTGTCCCCCTGTGCCACCCCTAGGGCCCCAATCCCCATCCCCGTGTCAGGCTCTGGGGTCAATCTCGTGGAACATCCTCTGGGGGAGGCTGCAGGGCTGGGGACGGGGGGACCTGGGGGGACAGGGGACCCTGCTGTGCACGAGCAGGGTTGGACTGCTCTGGGGGGAGCTCTGAGGGGGGCGGGGCAGAGTGACCTCCCCAGTGACCTTACACAGTCCCTGTGATGTCACACTGACCCTGTGATCTCACACAACCTACTGTGATGTTACACAGCCCCTGTAATGTCACAGCCCACTCTAGCATGTCACAGAGCACCCTTGTGATGTCACAGAGCCACCTCTGAGATGTCAGCCTGGAATGTCATGCAGTTGCACTGTAATGTCACAAAAGACTCTGTGATGTCAGAAAGCCACAATGTGATGTCAGAATCTGCTCTGTGATGTCACAGCCTGCTCTGTGATGTTATACAGCCACCCTCTATGATGGCAGGATCTCCTGTATGGTCACACACCCTACTCTATGATGTCACAGAAGCTGTATGATGTCACAACTCCCTCAGTGATGTCACAAAACCCTCTCTGTGATGTCATACTGTTATGAGTAGTAAAGTTGCCCATTTTATTAAAAGGTTGCAGAATTCACAGGTTGGGCCAGTTGCTGCCAGGTGGAGTTTTAACTGTTGTAATCACCTGTTGTTAATAGTTTTTCATTAACTACCCGTTGTTGATGTTTGGGAATACCCTTTTTGTCGAGTGGCACCCTGCTGTTTTCTGGAGGATGGCACCTGGGACAGTGGAGGGGACAACCAAGGATGGGACAATCATTTGATTGGCATGCAAATGACATTGGGGTTGGCATGCAAATGAGGAAGCCCTTTACCAATCCAGCCAAAAACCCCTAAAAACAACAAACCAACATGGAATTGAGGGATCAAAGTGATGCCTAGATGGGAAGAACAGAATCCAGTGTCCGCTAAGACCCTTTTTACCACTCAGCCTAACCTAAAAACATGTTGGCTGGAAAGAGGACCTCGAATGTCAAACCAAAATACTGGGAATCACCTCGTGCTCTCGTGAGAAAGGAACCCCCAGCTCTGCTGGCAGACCAGTGGACAAACTGCACTCTTCCTCCTCCTCTGTGCCACTCCTGTGGGCAGTGGCGGCGTGAGACCCATCAGATCACCCCACCTGAGCTGATTTTTAATAAAGACAGTAAAAGGAGAAAGATCTCCTGCCCTAATTATTTCGTTTATATTAAAAAACCAACACATTTTCAGGAACGAAAAAAGTTATTGGTCATTGGTTCTAAGTAATGCAGTTCCCTTCATTCATTCATTAATCTCCATTGCCTATTTATTTATCCCTCTTTATGGCAACTAGTAATATCTGAGTCCTTTTGTCATCTTTTTTATCATCTTTTTCTCAGAAAGGGTCAAGGGAGGTACTTTAGGGTCCCTGGTGACATTTCTGGGGCACCTTTGGGGCAGTTTGGGGTCTGGGGAGGGAATTCAGAGAGAACTTGAGGGTCTGGAGGACACTTGGGGGAGCTGGGTGGGCACTTGGAGGGGCACTCAGGGATTCTGAGTGACAGTTTGGGGTCCAGGGCAGCACTTGGGGGTCCAGGGGGGCACGTGGAGGTCAGGGAGGGGAATTTGGGGCCCTTCAGTGTCTGAACGGGCCCTTGGGGGGCTCTGACATGGCTCTCTAGGGTGCGGGGGGTGATGGGAGTTGAAGGCGCGGGTCTAATACTCCTAAATATGGCTGCGGAGCATCACGGGACCTCGAGGCAGCTGCAATGACTCTCGGTGTGGCGCAGAGAATGATGGGAGATGAAGTTCCGTCTCCAACAGCGCTGGACACGCACCGCAGAGCATGATGGGAGCCGTAGTCCCGGAAGTGGCTCGAACGCAACTCTTGTGGGTCCGGGAAGGCATTTGGCGGACACTCCTGCGACTTGAGATCCTCGGGGGAACGTAAACGGTTCAGGA
The DNA here is from genome assembly GCF_028018845.1 of Melospiza georgiana. NCBI lineage: Eukaryota > Metazoa > Chordata > Aves > Passeriformes > Passerellidae > Melospiza > Melospiza georgiana. The sequence continues at coordinate 20,081,745 of NC_080441.1, read as the reverse complement.
GAACTTGCGGGGGAGCTTGGGAAGCTCTAACCGGACTCTTTAGGTTGCGGGCCACGGCAGGAGTTTCAGGCGCGGGACTGTGTTCTGAGGGGCTCTGGGGCCGCGGAGGATGAGAGGAGATGAATTCCCAGAAGTGCCTGTACCAGGCATCTGTGGGGTTGGGAGCACTCAGGGGGTCCGGGGACGCTTTTGGTGGGTCCCAAATGGGCGCTGAGGGGGCACGGAGGGATCCTGGAGGGTCTCGGGGACACTTAAGGGACAAAGGGGTGGCGGATCCCGGGGTTCTGTGGAGCGCAGGGCATGACGGGCGTTGTAGTCCCGGCTCCAATCGGGCGGCGGGGCATGACGGGAGTTGTGGCTACCATAGGCACTATGCCCGAGTCTCCGAACTCTGGCGCTGATTGGCTTCGGGCAGTGATGGACAGGAACATCGGTAAATAGTATGCGGCAGAAGCAGGAACAGCCCATTCAACTTTTCCAGTCCCTCCCAGTACAGCCCAGTTCATCCCCAGTACAGACCAATGCAACCCCAGTACAGCCGAGTTCATCCCAAGTAGAACCCAGTACAACCCCAGTGCTCCTTCTGTCCCTCCCAGTACAGCCCAGTATCATCCACAGGATGCCCCAGTGTCCCCAGTCTTCCCCACAATGGCTCCAGTGTCCCCAGTATGTCCCAGTATCCCTGAGGGTCACTCCCAGTATGTCCCAGTGTCTCCCACAGCGTTCCCAGTGTTCCCAGTATGTCCCAGTCCTCCCCAGTGTTTCCAAGGACAGTTTCATTTCTCACGGTGGCCGTGGCAGCCAAACCCAGCAGTGGGGTCAGTGCAGTGCCCATGGCCACAGCTCCTTGCAGGGGCCCAGTGCAGCTTGGGCTGATGATCCACCCTCACAGCTGGCCCAGGGCAGCTCTGCAGTGCCTTTGGTGGCACCTGGTGCTGGCACACACCTGAGCAGTGTGTCTGTTTGCACTGGGGAAACTCAGGAGTTTCAGATTGCTGCAAAAAGTACAAAAAGGGCAAACCCCTCTTAGGCTGAGTGCAGCCAGCTCTGCAAGCACAGCAGGGCCCAGGGCAGTGAGGACAGACAGGATGGGGCTGGGCAATGTGGAGCAAGGTTGTGCACACTGGGTCAGAGCTCCAGGCACAGCTTCTGTGAGCAGGCCAGAGCTGCTGAGGAGAGACCCTGGGTCAATATCAATCACAGAATGCTGCAATCACCTCTGCTCTAAAGAGAAATTTAATAAAAAACACCCGTTAAAATAGGAATGTATATTTTATGACTGCTCTTTGAAATCTTTCTCCATGATTGGACTAGGAAAACTTTAATGACCCTCTCAGGCTTTGGTGTTGTTTACATCACACTCAGTCCTGTACAGTGTCTTGAAAAAACTTCTCAACAACTCAAAGTTATATTTAGACTCCAAATTTTCTTGAAGATTTAATGGCTCCCACTAAAGGGACATGACTGCCTGCCTTTGCCTGCCCACACAAAGGCTCCTGCTGGGGGCCATGCTGCACTACAGCCCTGCCTTGGCAGGGAAATTCCTTTCTGTTTGGGTCCTGTCTGGCTCTCCCTATCTCCCTATCTGCCCTTTCCATTAATTCTTTCTTTCTCTGGCTGTTCTCCATTGTGCCAAAAGGATCCACCATCTCTGAAACCTCCCTTCAATCCCTCCCAGGTCTCCTCTGCTGTCCTCAGTCTCCACTCCACTGAGCACAGAGCTGCTTTGTTCCTGTACATGAATTTGCTGTTTCAGAGGGTTTCATTTATTCAGGCCTGAGCTCTAGTGAGGGATAACTCCCAACCTCACATGGACCTGTAATTCTACCAGTGTGTTGCTTATGTACAGTCACTAAATGTGAATTACAATTTACCCATTTCCATAAAACCCACACCAAGTTCCCACATTCAGTCCTTGTTTTCTCCATCCCTGCACCATTCAGCCAGATGTCTTCTTCTCCTCTTCCACCCATTCCTGCTGGGAAAGCAGCCCCTGCATGACTTGTTCCAGTGCTGAAAGTTCACAGGCACAGTAAAAACTGAATTCATTTTGGTATCAGCCCCAGGCTTTGTGTGGGCAGGCAGAGGCAGGCAGGAGGCAGAGCTGTCAGCAAAGGAAGGGCCTAGCCAGGTGGGGCAGCCGGGGGATGCCGACAGCCTGCAGGGACAGAGGCACAGTGCAGGGACACCGTGGGACAGCATGGGCAGCAGCTGCAAGACAGCCCTGCCAGAGCCAACTTGGGCAGCACTTTGGCCATGGCTGCTGGCCCTGGGCCTGAGGCAGGAGCAGGAGACAAGTGACCCTTGCAGGCCTGGGGCCTCATTGCCTCCTTGTCCCTACTCAGCAGCCTGGCAGGGGCCGCCCCATGCTCCTGCCCTTGCCATTGCACATCCCCACATGCCAGTGCCCATCCCGGGAAGAGCCCTGAGCAAGGAGGGAGGGACAGGATCTGCCTGGCCAGGGGCTGGGGCTCAGGCCTTGGCCCTTGGCATTCCTCAAACACATCCAGGTTTGCTCAGCACCAGAGACACCTTTGCCTGGTTTGTCCCCAGCTGTCATCACTGCCTCCAGTGTTCTGCTCTAACTGGAACCTGGGGACACTTTCCAGTCGTGTCCCTCAGTGGAAGCCATTAGAACTTCAAGAAACTTTGGAGTCTAAATTTAACTTTGAGTTCGTGAGAAGTTTTTTGAAGACACTCTCAGGGACTGAGTCTGTTGCCTTCTAGATCAAGGCAGGCGACCTGGTTCTGAGGTACAGCTCGACAGCCCACTCTCCAGGACCATTCGGGCCAATGACATACGCAGACACCAATGTGGTGGACGGTCAAAAGGCGTTTATTACTTCTTCTCTTGGGGTCCTATAGTCTTAGGGGTCTCTACGTCAAAAAGGGGTTTGTCCTTCTTACCTATGGTTAGTAGGGAATGGAAAAGTACTGAGTAAGGAGTGGAAAGTTACTGGCTTCAGTGGGGCAACATTCCTATTGTTAGTGGGGCCACATTCCTATGTTAATTTCTTATCTATGAGTAACTGAGGGTCTTATCTACGGGGAACAGAGGGTCCTGGCTTTCCGTGACATCGCAAGAATCTTCCGCAGCGCCTCTTCCCTATCTACCACATCTCCCCCCCGGTTTTTCACAAATGAATGAGGTAGTCATGTACATAGGTACTGAATTGAGGTATAAGGTTGTAACTTGACAAGGGAAAGTGGTTTTGGGAAACCTGAGTAAGCTTTTGCCAGACAAGTTTGGAAAATCTTGTGACTGGCAGTGTTCTTTGGTTGAATTCCCTGGTTGAATTCACAGCAATTGTCTTCGCCCTATGAACAGGATGTTGGTCCGTTCCAGGCAGCTCTGAACGAATGAGACCAGCTTGTTCAGCAGGCATGGTCCAAAGGTGACTGTTAGAAACAGCATCGCCAATGGACCTATCAGGGCAGAAATCAGAGTGGTTAGCCAAGGTGATTGATTGAACCAGGACTCGTACCAGCCCTGTTGGGCTTCCCTGTGTTTCTGCCTCTGAGCCAGTCTGTTCCGGAGTTCCGCCATGGAGTCTCTCACGACTCCCGTGTGGTCTGCATAGAAACAGCACTCCTCTTTCAAGGCGGCACACAGGCCCCTTTGCTGCATGAACAGGAGGTCCAGGCCTCGCCTGTTCTGCAAGACCACTTCTGAGAGTGAGGAGACTGACTTCTCTAGAAAGGAGATGGATTTCTTGATCCTCTGCAGGTCCTCGTCAATCGTTGCCTGCAGTTGGGACAGTCCTTGATGCTGGGTTGCTAGGGCTGAGACACCCGTGGCCATTCCTGCTGCTCCCAGGCCGAGCAGCATTGCGATAGTTATACCTGTTATTATTTCTCTTTTGTGGATCAGGCTGGGTCCCTCAAGAAGATGGTACATCTCTTCGTCTGAGTGGTACAAGACCCTAGGAACAATCAGAACTTGGACACAGAAGTCGTTAGAGTCATTGAATTTGGGAAGGAACACACAGGGACTCACTCCGGATCGCTGGCAAACCCACATGCCCGATGCGGATGGGACTGTCCACTTATTGTTTTTCCTGTTAGGCTTGACAATTTTGGTGCAGACGTTGCCTTTCTGCTTAGCTAGGGTTGCATTGCCAAAGCATCTGCCTCGGCCTGTGACTTGACTCAGGGTGATTCCTTTGCGAGGGGTGTCCCATCTGCACTGGTGAGGGGCGTCGGCTGAGGAATAACTGAAGGGAGTGTTTAAAGTGACTCCTTCGTAAAAGGGGGGTTTGACATCGTAACAAAGCCAGCAGGATTCGGTTAGGTTAGGGTTGGATTCGTTCAGGGATAGAAAGGTAGCCTCTAACATACGAAGGATTGGGTCTGCGTCTGACCCGGTTAAGCGACTCATCTGAAAGGTTTCCGCTTGACCGGTCGGAACATTGCTGACCCCTGTGGGTAAGGTTTTGGGGTAGGTTATGTTTCTCCCTTTCGGCACGCTTTTAATCGCTTTGTTGGGTCCGACTGCTCGGGGTGCTGACGGCTGGAGCCTGATAATTTGCACGTTCACCCTCTCTTTTGACCCTTGGAGGACCACTGTCCACGTTCTGCCTGTGGCCCAGCTAGGGTGATCTGGCTGCAAGACCGTCATGTTGTAATCAGTGCATGCCCGAAAGTTAGGGATTTTAATTTGGTTTCGATGGGAGTTTTCGCGAAAGAAGAAGGGTATTTTGCAGCCAATGGGTGCCCAGGTGAACTGTAGCAATTTGTCTGGCTCTTGTGGATCCCACCCAGGCCCCGACGGTCTGGCATCTGTAACTATGGTTTCGCAGCCCCAGTGCCCACAATATCCCCGCCCTGGGTGATTGCAGTAGCTTTTCCCAGGGTTTGAAGCTGGGCACCAGTAGGATAGGTACGAGTGTGAGACGTGTAGGGAATAGGGGTTTACCCTTGGCTGTCCTGGAAACACGTCAGTGATGCGGAGCATCTGCTGACAGGCGCCTTGGTTGAGGGCAGTTTACTGCCAAGTGGCCTGCCTGGCCACACTTAAGGCACGCCATCACACTGGTTATTGCGGTGTGAACTGCTGCTTGAATGGGAACTAGATGTTCCTCCTTTGCAACATGTCTGATCATGGCAGCTATATTAGACCCCTGCGGCAGTGACCTTAAAATGTCTTTGGTGGCTGAGTTGCATTGCTGGCGTAGGCACTCTGCCAGCACGGGACCCTTCGCCTCTGAGGGTAACGCAGAGGAATCTAATGCGGCCTGAAGTTTGTCCACAAACTGAGTGAAGCTCTCACTCTCACCCTGTTTTATGAGAGACCACGGGGATGGTTTGGCTACCACTTTAGAAGCGTCACGGATGGCTTCTCAGGCAGCACGGGTGGTTGTCATGACCTCATGGGCACGCAAGCCCTCAGCCTGTTGCTGGGGGTTGATCATAGTGGGGTCTGTGCCCATTAGCCTCTGTATGCTGGAGCCGTGCAATGGGTGGTCTGCCCCTGTTACCAAGGCTAGCTGTTTGATGCAATTGTCCTCCCATTCTTGTTTAAAAACGATCATCCCCGTGCCATCATTCTACACGTCTGCTTAATATCAAAGGGAAGCATATCGTCCCCACCGAAAAGGCCGTCAATAAGTGTGCAAACCATGGCAGAATTAATTCCCTTATCCGCAATCGCTTTAACAATTGCCTGCACATCTTTTGGATTGACCGGTGAATAGGTCCTTTGATTTCCGCCTGCCCCCCCCACACGAACCGGGAACACCAGAGTGGCAGACGGGGCCCATTCTGCGCAAGCCATTTTTATTTTCCGCCAATTTGTAAGCAGGGTTCGGTTTTTCTCTGGTAACCCCTTCACCCATGCAGGAGCGCTGTGGCTAGTGACCTTACTTGCCGCTGCTCTCTCTCTGTTAGAGCTAGAATCTGAGTCGGAATCCTCCGACCCTGTCTCGGGCTCCGAGCTCGAGTCCGAGGCCGAGCCGGAAGTCGAGTAAAGAGACGCTTCCGGGCTGCTCTGCCTTTTGCTTGGGCTCCGACCCCGCCCCCTCCTGCGGGGGTCTGGCCGTTCCCTCCCCCTGGGGTCCCCCCACCTCCTGCTGGGGGAGGTCCTTGCCCTACAAAGACTTAATTTGAATAGAGCGCTCTGATTGGTCTTACGCACCTACGCGAGGGCCGCCCTGTCTCCCTGCTCGCCCACGCATGCGTTGTTAAGCGGGCTGACTGCATTTCCGCCCCCCGCCTCCCCCTTTCCACCCTGACCACACCGTCTGGCGCCATTTTAAAACGCATATGGTGGGGGGGCGTTTTTATCGATCCCTATGGGGTCCGACAATCCGGCTGAGTTCCGCACCTACTCCGCAAGCCCCTGCCAGAACGCCCGTGTGTGCTCCCCCCCCTCCGATGGTGAGTCCGCTCGCTGAGGGGGATCCAGCGTTCGCGCCTCCGCGCGCCCGCCCGGGTCAGGCACCTCCGTGGTTTGTGTCGCCGTGCCCACCCCCACCTGCGGCACGGCTAATAAACAAGTTCGTGCGGCTTTCCAGGTTTCTTGCTCTTGTCGAGCTTTTTGCAGAGCCTGGACAACTCTGCCCCACGTTTTTAGGGCTTTCCCTGAGCCCGAGGACATAGTGTCCTCCGCCAGAGCTTTTGTACAATTATCCCACACATCCGAATGTAGGACGACCACAGGGCTTTCAATAGCCCCAAGCTTAATCAATCTCGGCAATGCGAGAGTTAAATCTCTAAGTTTACATTCTATACCCCATTGTGCATGCATCTCTGTTACGACCTTCGCTATGGCTTCCATGGTCCACGCTGGTCCAGAGGCGTCCCTCCCGCTGTGGTCAGTCCTGCTGCTGCAGCCGCTGTCCTCTGTCCAGGAGAATCCCCATTCCCCGGGCGCAGATCGCTTCCCGGGTACCGGCACCAAATGTTGCCTTCTGGATCAAGGCAGGCGACCTGGTTCTGAGGATCAGCACGGCGACCCAAACTCTCCAGGGTCGCTCGGGCCAATGACACACGCAGACACCAATATGGTAGACGGTCTAAAGGTATTTATTACTTCTTCTCGTGGGGTCTTATAATCTAGGGGGTTCTCTACGTCAAAAGGGGGTTTGTCCTTCTTATCTATGGTTAGTAAGGAATGGAAAAGTACTGAGTAAGGAATGGAAAGTTACTAGCACTACTGTTAGTGGGGCCACATTCCTAGGGTAATCTCTTATCTTAGAGGAACAAAGTGTCCTGGCTTTCCATGACATCGCGTGATCTTCTGCAGCGCCTTTCCCTATCTACCACACACCCATTGGCTTTTGTCTCCCCCCAGCCCCCCGCTGAAGAGCCGTGCTCTGTGTTCTCCATCCCCTCCTCGCTGGCACTGCCAGGCTGGGATGAGGAGCCCCTCAGCCTTCCCTGCTCTGGGCTGGACAAGCCCAGCTCCCTCAGCCTCTGCTCACAGCCCAAGGGCTCCAGCCCCACCTTGGAGGCCCTTCCCAGACCCTGCTCCAGCTGCCAGACATCTTTCCTGCCCTGGGCAACCCATACCTGGCCACAGTGACCTGGATAATCCACGTCCTTGATGTCCTGGTCACACAGCCCTGGCCCCTTGTCCCCATGTCAGGCTCTGGGGTGGATCCTGTGGAACATCCTTTGGTGGAGGGTGTGGCTCCAAGTGGGCCGGGGGGATCCTGGGGGACAGGGACCCTGCTGGGCATGAACAGCATTGGAGTTGTTGGGAGAAACTGTGAGGGGGAGCTGGGGCAGAGTGACCAACCCAGTGACCTGACACAGCCCGGCTGGGATGTCACACAGCCCCTCTGGGATGTCACAGCCCATTCTCCAATGCCCCACAGATGGTCTGTGATGGAACAGCCTATCTGTGAGGTCACAGCTGGCTGTGTAATGTCACAGAGGCAGTCTATGATGTCCTAGCCCACTCTGTGTCCTCATGTAACCAGATGATAAATTGTCTCCGCCAGGTGAACTCACACCTGGAGCTTGTTCTCCACAATCCCAGGCCTGTGGAAACCACACAATGCCCATTGTGTGAGAAGGAGAACTGGAAGCTCAGCAGCCTCAGTGTCCTGCCAGCTCAGCCAGGCCTACAGGAACATTGGGGTCCATGACCACCAGGGACAACCAGAGAGACCCCCAGGGTCTGGAAGAACACATGGATAAAGGGGAGGGGAAATATGTTATTGATTTGGGGAAATTATTATCATATGTATGTCTAGGACAATCAATGAATATGTGTGCAAAATACAGAATAGAAACAGAAACTTTCCTGTACTCAGCATACACAGCTTTGGGAGGAGCTCTCCCCCGTGCATCCAGCTGAATAAAGTATGCTGTTTCTTAATGCTACATTGGGTTAAGGAGTTTTCTATTTTACTAAATTTTTGGTAACACTCCCACTGCCAAGGAAACCTCTGTCCCCTGCTGTTCACAAACAGAGAAGGGCTGGTGGCAGATGTGGGGCTCGGAGGCTGCCTGGGGCACAGTGACCATGAAATAATCAAGTTTTCAATATTCTGTGAAAGAAGGAGGAGCAGCAAAAAAACTTCTACACTGGAATTAGGAAGGGCAGACTTTGATCTATTTAGGATGCTGATGTGTGGAGTACTAAATATGGTACTGATCTTTTCAGGGGACATAGGCCTTAAAAACCAAGGGATCCAGGAAGGATGGACAGATTTCAAGAAAATCATCTTAAGGGGGAAGGAGCAACCTGTCCCAGTGCGGCAAAAGATGAGCTAGTGAGGTAAATGACTGGCCTGGCAGAGCATGGAGTTTTTGTAGGAACTCAGGGAAAAAGGGCCAGCAACTCAGGAAGTGTTTGAGGATATTGTTAGGTTATGCAGGAAGAAAAGTTGAGAGGTGAAAGCTCAATTAGAACTTAACCTGGCGGTTTCTATAAGAACAATAAAAAATGTTTTTATAAAAAGTTTATAGCAAAAGGAGGGAGAAGGAGAACCACAACGCTTTATTGATTGCAGTTGAGAACAGAGTAACTGAAGATAAGTAAAAGACTAAGCTACTTAATATCTTGTGTCAATTTTCAATATTAGGACAGGCTGTCCTCAGGACAAGTGTTCTCCTGAGCTGGTGGATGGGCACAGGGAGCAGAACAGCCCCTGTAATCCAGGAGGAAGCAGCTGGTGACCTGCTGAGCCACTCAGATGCTCACAGGTGTGTGGGATCAGATGGGATCCATCCCAGGGGGATGACGGAGCTGTGGATGAGCTCCCCAAGCTGCTCTCCATCATTCACCATCAGTGCTGGCTCAGCAGGGAGGGCCCAGAAGGCTGGAGGTGCCAGTGTGAGCCCATCCCCAAGAAGGGCTGGAAGGAGGAGCTGGGGAACTCCAGGCCTGTCAGCCTGACCTGGGTGCCCAGCAAAGTTATGGAACAGATCACCTTGAGTGCCATCACAGGGCACCCACAGGATAGTCGAGGGATCAGAGCCAGCCAGCATGAATTTAGGGGTGGCAGGTCCTGCCTGACCAACCTGATTTTCTTTTTGTGACCAGGTGACCCACCTATGGATGCAGGAAAAGCTGTGGATGTTGTGTGCCTGGACTTCAAAGCCTTTAAAACCATGAGCCACAGAATTCCCTGGAAAAACTGCAGCCCATGGCTGGGACATGTTCACCCTTCCCAAGGTAAAGAGCTGGCTGGAGGCTGGGCCCAGAGAGTGGAGGGGATGGTGCTGCACCCAGCTGGTGTCCAGGTACTGGTGGTGTCCCCCAGGGATCTGTGCTGGGCCCAGTCCTGTTTAATATCTTCACTGATAATCTGGCTGAGGGGATCAAGTCCACCATTCACAAATTGCAGATGGCGCCAAGCTGGGTGTGAGTGTGGATCTGCTGGAGGGCAGGTAACGAAGACACAGCCTTAAGCTGCACCAGGGGAGGTTTAGGCTGGACAATAGGAAGAAGTTCTTCACAGAAAGGGTGAGTGGGCATTGGAATGGGCTGGCCAGGGGGGAGGTGTCCTGGTCACTGTCCCTCTCCAGTGGCACTTAGTGGCATGGTCTGGGTGACAAAGCAGTATTAGGGCATTGGTTGGACTTGATGATCCCAAAGGTCTTTTCCAGCCTATTTATCATTCTGTGATAAGTGGGATGCTCTGGGGCCATTGTGACACTGAAGGGACTCATGGAAATAAGAGACCATGGTGACACCGTGCAGGCTCACAGAACCAGGGGTCCACTGTTGTGCTCTGGGGCCTAATGGAACCAGGGAGTGCGCCGTGACACTCTGGGTCCTCGTGGAACCACAGAGGCCATTGTGACACTGCAGGGCCTTGTGTAACCAAGGGGTTTCACCATTTTGACGCTGCAAAATCAAGGAGATCATTGGGACACTCCACGGCCCAGTGGAACGAAGGGGCCTTTCTGACACTGCAGGGGCCCATGGAACCAAGGAGCTCCTGTGAAACTGCAGCACCAACGAGAACATTGTCTCACTGTGTAGCCCCATGGAATCAAGGAGACCATTGTCATATTTGGGGCCCAATGGAAACAAGGACACCATTTGCTCTGCATGGTCACATGGATCCAAGGAGACCAGTGTGACAGTGTAGGGCCTGGTGTGACCAAGAGGCCTTTGTGACACTGAGGGGCCCCATGGAACCAAGGACATCTTTGCAGATGTCACCAAACTGGGTGTGAGTGTTGATCTGCTGGAGGGTAGGAGGGCTCTGCACAGTGCCTGGGACAGGCTGGATCCAGGGCCCAAATCCAAAAAGGTGAGGTTTAGGAAGACCAAGTGCTGAGTTCTGCACTTTGGCCACAACAACCCCTGCAGTGCTACAGGCTGGGGACAGAGTAGCTGGAGAGCAGCCAGGCAGAAAGGGACCTGCAGGGACTGATGGACATCAGGCTGGACATGAGCCAGCAGAGTGCCCAGGTGGGCAAGATGGCCAATGGCTCCTGGGCTGGGTAACGAATGGTGTAGCCAGCAGGGCAGGGATTGTTACCCTGTGCTGGGCACTGGTTGGGCAGCACCTCAAGTGCTGTGTGCAGTTGTGGACCCCCTGGGGTGGGCAATTAGAAGAAATGTGAAGCAGGGGGTATAAAGAAAGCAAATGTGAAGCAGAGGAAATGCTCAGGGCAGTTTGGGGGTGGCTGCCAGGCAGCCCTGGCTCTGAGCAACAGCGTCTGCAGTGGGACAGGAAACTCCCAGCTGATGGGAACAAACTTTCTGGTTGACTGCAGAGGCAAGGACAAAGCTGAGTGGTTTCCCTGGTGTCCCCCAGCCCTTGCTGGCCCCAGGGCCTGATGGCATTTGTGCTCCCTTAGGTTCGTGTCTCCACACCAACAGCATGGGGGTGCTCCCCCTGTTGTGTGCAATGCAAACAGGGGCTGCTGAGCCAGTGCTGCTGTGTCTGTGCCTGCAAGGATGGGGCACCTGTGTGAGCTGGGGGAGAGGCCAGGGCTGCAGAGGGGGGATGTTGTCGGCAGCTCCATCAGGACGCTCTGGGACGCTGCCCTGGGCTGTGCAGCGCACTAGGGATGCATCAGCCCCTGCTCTGCTGCTCCTTCCCGTCTGCCCCAGGGCCCTTGCAGAGCCCCAGCCATGCTGTTTGCCCCCAGCCTGCCCATGGCCAGCCTGGGGCTGCTCATGGGGGTTTCTGTGCTGAGCATTGGCCTGGGCGTGTTCTTGAGAGAGTCTGGGCAAGGAGCCTGGAGCCCCCAGGCCCTGGGCTGAGGCGTCAGCGCTGCCCCAGCAGTGCCCATGGCCTGTCCCTGCTGCAGCCCCGGCACTGCCACCCCCAGGATTGTGCCCGGCCCCGAGAGCACTCAGGCCCTGCAGCAACACCAGGGCCACCAGGGCAGCGGAGCAGGGCCACGGCAGCAGCACTGGCAACACCAAGCGTTGCTGCTGCTGGGCACAGCTGCTGTGCCAGCACTGATCTGCCCTCAGCTCTGCACACAGACACTGCTGCCGCAGCTCCACAGAAGGCAACAAAAGGGCATCTCTGCAGAAAACTCGGCTGGGAGATCCTTTAGAGGCACCAGGGATACAGCCCCTCATTGACACAGTATGTGGCCACAGAGAAGGCAGAAAGTAATAAAATGAGAAATGGCATAAGCAATGATATTTATCTGTGGACAATATGATGAAAGTAAAACAAAGGAAAAAACACCACAACCAAAGCAACAAAAAGTATCAAGGATGACTTTTATTACAAATGATTTGCAGAAAGTGGCCAGCATTTAAATGTTTTTGAAAGCATCCAGTCATCAGTGTCCACACTGCAGCCTTGAGCTCCTGGTTCCTCAGGCTGTAGATGAGGGGGTTCAGGGCTGGAGGCACCACCGAGTACAGAACTGACACTGTCAGATCCAGGCATGGGGAGGAGATTGCGAGGGGCTTCAGGTAAGCAAAAATGCCAGTGCTGACAAACAGAGAGACCACAGCCAGGTGAGGGAGGCAGGTGGAAAAGGCTTTGTGCCGTCCCTGCTCAGAGGGGATCCTCAGCACAGCCCTGAAGATCTGCACATAGGAGAAAATAATGAACACAAAACCGCCAAATGCTAAAGAGGCACTAACAGCAATGAGTCCCAGCTTTCTGAGGGCGTTGGTGTGTGAGCAGGAGAGTTTGAGGATGGGGGGCACATCACAGAAGAACTGGCCCAGGGCATTGCCATGGCACAGGGGCAGGGAAAATGTATTGGCTGTGTGCAGCAGAGCATTGAGAAAGGCACTGGCCCAGGCAGCTGCTGCCATGTGGGCACAAGCTCTGCTGCCCAGGAGGGTCCCGTAGTGCAGGGGTTTGCAGATGGACACGTAGCGGTCATAGCACATGATGGTCAGGAGGAAAAACTCTGCTGAAATGAAGAAGAGAAAGAAAAAGACCTGTGCAGCACATCCAGTGTAGGAGATGTCCCTGGTGTCCCAGAGCGAATTGTGCATGGCTTTGGGGACAGTGGTGCAGATGGAGCCCAGGTCGCTGAGGGCCAGGTTGAGCAGGAAGAAGAACATGGGCGTGTGCAGGTGGTGGCCGCAGGCTACAGCGCTGATGATGAGGCTGTTGCCCAGGAGGGCAGCCAGGGAGGTTCCCAGCAAGAGGCAGAAGTGCAGGAGCTGCAGCTGCCGCGTGTCTGCCAATGCCAGCAGGAGGAAGTGCCTGATGGAGCTGCTGTTGGACATTTGCTGTGCCTGCACATGGGGACCTGTTCATGGAGAATGGACAGGGATAAGTCAGGAGAGGGTGCTTGGAAGCAAACCTGGGCCATTCACTGCAGACTGTCGTGCTGGGATTCACCCACCCTTGTTCCTGCTCTGGGAAATCCTTCACCCAGGTCCCTGCCTGAGCTCCAGTTGTGCTGGCTGAGTGTGCCAGGAGCAGCCAGGCCTGTGCGTGGGGACTGTCTTGAAGCCATCCCTGCCCTGCTGCTCTGTGTTTGTGGCCATGTGGCAGAGGGATAAGGCTGGATATTCAGGATTTGTCAGGGGAATCACTTCTAATGCAGAAAGGCTTTGTAGCATCTGCATTCACAGTCCTATAAGACACAAATGGCAGGAGTTTGTTTTACGAATTATATTCCTACCCACACATCATTTCTGGCTCTCTGAGGTCAGAAATCCCCAGCATTTCTGCTGCACACAGGGTTTGCCACTGAGAGATGGGAGAGCCAAAATATTCCCTGTGGCTAAAGGAAGGTGACGGGCTGTATGGGCTTGTTTCCAGCTGCCCTGGCTTTGCACCTTTGGCTGCAATCAGAGCACAATCACATTCCTGGGTCTCCGTGGGATAAACCAGACCCTGCCCAGATCAGAGGGATCCCTGAATGTCTCACCCTCTCTCAAGGTCTCTGGGAAAGGTCTCAGCACCCCCTTGTGCCAAGGACACTCACGGCTCCCTTGGCAAACCCAGCAGCATTTCCTCAGCTCTGGCAGCTCTGCCCTTCCCCAGGGGACATTCAGGGAACTCCCAGAGGCTCTGGCACAGATTTGCACCCAGGAGGGTGGCTCAGAGCTTGGAAGGGCACAGCAAGGAGATCCCTGGCTGTGCCCATGATGGGATCTCAGGGAGGGGCTCAGCTCATTCCCCTTTCCCATGGACTGCTTTGCCCACAGCCCCACAGGTGCCAGGGAAGCTTGGACACCCCATTCCCATGGACAGCCCTGCCTGGCAGGAATGCCAAGGGCAGTGCCTGATTCAGCTGCTGCAAATGCCAGAGCCTCCCTGAGAGCAGCAGATAACAGTGACAATATCAGGGCAGTGCAGAACCAAGAGAAGATGTTGTGGTGCTGTGCCTGAGAGGGCAGGGCAGAGACAGCCGAGCACTCAGGACAGTGTTCCCATGCCCAGCTGTGCCTGGCACCTCCCACACACCAACCGTGCCCTCATCCTGCCCCCAGCTCTGCTCTCTTCAGCCCCCTCTCCCTCCCGGAGCATCTCCCTGGGCCTGGACATTCCCTCCTGAGAGGAGCCTTGTCCCTGCCAGCGCTCACAGAGCCCATCCCAGCCTGTGTGCCCTGGCTGGGGCCCTACAGAAACCTGCCTGTGTGCAGGGCCCTGGCTGGGGCAGGCTCTGTGTGCAGCTGGGCAAGGGCAGCTCAGGAGAGCCCTGCTGAGCCCTGCAGAGGTGATGCTGCTGCTGTCCAGGGCTGAGGAGTGGCTGAGGGCCTTTGGGAGGCTCCCAGCAGAGAGAATGACCACCCAAAGTTACAATTCTGGACTCTCTGTAAATGTTCAACCATTCCTTGGATGGTCCTGTGTGATTCAGAATGTTCTGTGATTCTGGGATTACAATTCCTGTTCTGCTTCTCTCATTTCTCTGTTGTCTATAACCCATAGAGAAAAAAACCCTTGCAACTGCATTAGAACAGTAAAGTATAAACCAGACATTTATTGGAAGCTTCCAGGTGTCCCAGTGGGAAAGGGCACACCCACCTCCTGATTTCAACAATTTATTAAGGTTGATAAATAGGATATTTAACAGGAACATCCAAGAGGAGATTCAGTTTCCCTAGTTACACATCCGTGGGTCAACCCATTGGAGTAGGTGCAAAGGCTTCTTTGCCTTCACTTTTTATAATGACTGCTCATATTCTGCTCATTCTCAAAACCCAAAATGCTCCTATATGTCCAGTTCCTGGAAGACTATATAGTATTTCAGGACTATATAGCATTTTAGGAATATATTTAGACAGTCAGGTTATTAAGAGAAAGGTAAGGAAACATACTAGATTTAATTCAGGATTAAAGCTATATAAGAA
The DNA here is from genome assembly GCF_028018845.1 of Melospiza georgiana. NCBI lineage: Eukaryota > Metazoa > Chordata > Aves > Passeriformes > Passerellidae > Melospiza > Melospiza georgiana. The sequence goes on along the minus strand of NC_080441.1, from coordinate 20,066,549 downwards.
TATAATAGTGGTTTAATACAGTTAAGAGTTTAGTAGAGTTAAGTAAGGATTATAGAATTGGAACAATATAATAGTAATTTAGAGAGCTGTGAATATATAAAAATGTAAAAAATACAAAAAACTTTTTGTCACTGCCCCAACATTCCCATCTTTCTCCAAGTAGGAAATTGAAAACACTCTCAGGAAAGCTCCTGACCTTTACAGCAATCCCAGGCTTACCTTCTTTGAGAAGTGTCCTCCGGAGCTGTGCCCAGGCAGGTCTGGAGCTGGGAGCAGCCCTGCCCCACCCAGCCCCTCTCAGCAGCAGCCCCTGCCCTGCTCAGGGTGGCTCCTTCCCCCCACAGCTTCTCTCCAGCGCTGGGAGCAGCTCCCCGGGCTGGCTGAGAGCTGTCCCTGGCAGGCAGCAGAGTCCCTGCCCCAGCACAGCGCCCTGGGCTGCAGGACCCTGCTCTGCAGGACAGCCCTGGGCACCCCTGGCTGCAGCCCCGGCTGCTCAGCCCTGCAGCAGAGCCTGGCAACAGGAGCTGCCTTGGGCTGTGCCTGGGCTGGGGCAGCAGGGAAAGCCAGCCCTGCCCTAGGGCCACAGCCCTGCCCTGGAGCAGCTCTGAGAGTCCTCCTGAAAGGTCCTAAAAGCTGTGGGATGTGCCAGCTCCAGGAGATTCCTGCAGGAATGGCAGCTTCTCTTCCCACAGCCAGGGAATGACTGTTTCAAACCTGGGCTGATTTCTGCTCTAGTGAGCCCTGAGTGAGCTCTGCTCTGTGCTCCCAGCCCCGGCTGAGTTTAACCCCTCTGTGCCCCTGTGCTGTGCCCGGGGTGGCTGCAGGCAGTGCCCCAGCCCTGCTGGGCTGTGCACAGGGGCTGCTCCTGGCCAGAGCTGTCTCTCTGCAGTGCTGCCCTTGCCAGGAGCTGCCTCTGTGCCAGGAGCCTCTGTGCAGGTTTTTCAATGGACTTTGATTTGGCTTTTAACTTGGAGTCTCTGAGAGGTTTGTGCAATCATGGCCTCCAACTATCCACTGTAATTAGTCCCTGGAGAGTCTTTGTCAGTAACAACACTCATTGGGGCTCATTAATACTTCAGGGTACTTTAGTTTTTCAAGGTATTTGGTGTTTCCCTTTTGATACAGGCTCTGTGAGAGCTTTGTACAATCATGGCCCGTATTATCTGCTTTAACGAGTCCCTTGAGAGCTTTGTACTGACACACAGTAGTGCTCAGTAATACTTTGAGATACTCAAGGTTTTTAAGGTACTTTGGATTTTCCTTTCTACACTGAGTCTCTGAGAGGATTTCATGCCATTCTGGCCTCCAATACTCTCCTCCAAGGAGTCATGAGGAGCCTGTGTTGGGGATGGACCTCAGAGGGACACATTCATGCCTCAAGACACTGGGTTTTTTGTCCGTCTTTCACTCCTGGAAAGGTTTGTGCAATCTCCTCTCAGCCCCTGAGGTTTCAGGGCTCAGGTCCAAATGCACCATGGGGCTCATTATGATCAAGTACATGCTGACAAACCATGGTTTTGCTTTGATTTCCCTCTACTGTAGTGCAGCTCACTAGGAAGTTCTTTTTCTATTGTTACAGAGAAATATTTCAAATAGCTTCCAATAAATCCATATTCCTATTTTAAGGGTGTATGGTTCTCTTGAGAGAAGAAATGATAGCAGCATTCTGTGACTGATAGACCCAGGGGCTTTCCTAAGGAGGTCTGGCCTGCTCTGAGAAGCTGTGTCTTGAGATCTGACCCAGTGTGGAGAGCCTTGCTCCACATTTCCAAACCCCATCCTGTCTCTCCTCACTCACCTGGGGTCAGCTTATCTTGGAGAACTTGCTGCAGTCAGTCAAAGTGGGGTTTTTCTTCTTTTATTTTAGTAATCTAAACCTCCTAAGCTCCCTGTTGAATATGGACACCCTCCTCAACTGTGTGCCAAGCCCAAGCTGCCACCAAGACCACTCCAGACCTGCCCTGGGCCAGCTGTGAGGATGTGTGGAGGCTCAGAGTCCTGCCATCAGAGTCTCAATCCCCTAGACATGGAGGACTGTGGAGAGATTTATTAATAATTGGTTAGATGAGAAAGGCCATACTGACATAATGCCGCTGGTTAAGCTGAGAGAGGGAAGTCAGCAGTCAGTAAGCTGAAAGGAGAAGTCAGCAGTCAGTGACCAATGACAGGCAAGGACAGAATGCCCTTGCCGCAACATGAGGATAGGGAAGAGAGATTCTCCCTGAGAATATGTAGAAAGTATCAAAAGTAGAACCATAAGAATGCAGAAGTCGGCGTAGTTGTTGATATGTAACTGACCAATCCTGAGCTCAACTTTTGCAATATGTATGAAGCTCATTATGAATTGTATTTAACCTGCTGTACTGATCAATAAAATCGGGCCTGTGATGATCTAATTGATGTCCTGGTCTCCTTCCGTCGACAAATGGTGGAGAATGTGGGCAACGCCGAATCTCTGTCCTTTTTTCTCAGATTAAAAGAAAAAGGGGATTACGCCACGGTTGAGGAAGTTGGGTTTGGGTCCTTGCAGCCGGGACGGTGCCGGAATTTGAAGCACCCTTGAGGATCACAACGGTGAATCAAGCCAATACGTGTCGAAGGAGCCTGGAGAGCTGCAACAGCGCGCGCTGATTAATAGGTATGGATAGGCAAGCGGCATACGATTTATTCGCCCTGTATTTAGAACGGTGAGGAATAAAAAGGATAGATTTAAAAAAGGAATTACCAGGGTTATTAGCTTATGGCCATGCTAAAGGTATCTTTTCTAACCCACATACAGTTCATGAGTTATCAGAGTGGAAGAAGTTTGGGGAAATACTGTGGGATACAGTGTTAGATGATGATAAGTCAGCAAAGAAATTGGGGCAGTTATGGCGGGTGGTGTATAACACGTTACTTCAGCAGGTCTCTGGGAGAAAGGCAGCAGAAAGGGCAACAGAAGCTCATAAGAGGAATATAGGGTATGGTCGTGAGGATGATCCCTTTGCACCTTCTGTAACTAAGATACTTATGCCTAAGGGTCCTCAGCAAAGTGGTGTGGAGGATTTTCCTATAGGCGCAGTGGAACCGTCTGCACCATTTCTGTCAGAGGGGGAGGGTGAGTCGGATGGTGGAAGTAAGAGCAAACCAGCTTTGTCTCCGCCGCTTCCCCCGAGTGAGCCGGCTCCGGTTACAGCTTCGGCGGGGGGGCCACTTCCCCCACGCGAGCCGGCTCCAGCGGGGGGGCCACTTCCCCCACGCGAGCAGGCTCCGCTCGAGCCGGCTCCGGTTTAACTGTCAGCTCCAGCAGGGAAGCCGCTTCCCCCACGCGAGCCAGCCTCTGCTCCACTGCCTTCTCCGTGCGAAAACTCGGTGTCTGTACCGAAGCGCCAGCAGCATAGCACCCTTAAAGAGTCAGATCCCATCCCAGGGGCACACCGTGATCAATGGGGGGAGATGGCTAAACAGAGGAGGGAAGCTTGGGCTGCTTTGGCAAAAGAAGTAATGCAAATGGGGGATGGTGAGGCGGTGGAAATAGCTTCTAGTCTTGCATGTCTGGTCACATACACACCACAGTATGATGCACAGGGGAACCTTACACATAATATAGCGGAATATACTCCCTTAGATTGGAAGCTATTAACTCAGCTACATTCTACGGTTAGTCAGTTTGGAGTAAAAAGTGAACCTGTTAGGCAAATGTTAGATTATCTTTTTAATAGTCAGGTTTTATGCCCTAATGATTTAAGAGGAATAGTTTGGTTGATATTCACTCAGCATCAGCAGTTATTGTTTAATGCAAATTGGCAGGCTTTGGTTAATGAGTCGGTTGCTGTACAACGAGCCCAGGGAGACCCATTACATGGAGTGACAGTAGAGGAGCTGATGGGCTTAGGGGCATATTTGCGTACAGAGGCACAGATGATATCGGCAGCAGATAAACTTAGAGAGTCTATGTGGTTAGTGCGTGCTGCAATAGACATGGTTAAAGAGCCAGGAGGGTTACCGGCTTATATGGGTATTAAACAGGGTAGAGAAGAATCATTTGGAAATTTTATCGATAGAGCAGCTACTGCTAGAGATCAGGCTGGTGTTGCAGGGCGCTATTGAAGCAGTGTGCTTTGCAAAATAGCAATCCAGCAACACAAAGAGTGTTAGCTACTTTAGGGGCAAATTGGACTATAGAGGAGGCATTAGAGCAAATGGCATTAATGCCAACAGCTTCACAGGAATTTATAGCAGAAGCCTTAAAGGAATTAGGATTAGGGTTACAAAAGCAAGCAGAGTCTACTCAGAGTCAGGTGTTAGCTGCTCTTGCTCCTCTCCAAAGCGGCTCACTGGCAGTCACGCAAGGAGTTTCGAGACCATTCATCAAGTGTTACCGATGCGGCAATGAGGGACAGACACAAGTTGCCGCTGTGACATCGGGCACACCAGCTGCTGCCGTAACATCGCTGCTACCTCCTGTCTGCAACCCGCAACAACAGGGAGCCTCGGTTTGGACTTATCAGCAGCAGTAGACGTCACGCTAATGACAAACAGGCCTGAGAGGATACCCACTGGAGTAAAGGGTCCTCTTATATTAAATGGACAAAGATGTGGAGCATTATTACTAGGACGTTCCTCCACAACCATGTTGGGTTTATTTGTTTTGCCTGGTGTTATTGATGCAGACTATACAGGAGAAATACAAATCATGGTTTACACCCTTTATCCTCCGATTAAAATTACAAAAGGACAACGCATCGCACAATTGGTACTGCTATCACAAATGACATCGGGAATACAATCATTTACTGGGCAAACACGGGATGAAAAAGGTTTTGGCTCTACTGGGGTTACACTTTTGACTGTGGATTTGCAAAATAGACCAAAGCAAAATGTTGAAATTACCTATGGGCATCAAAGCATAACCCTTTATGGATTATTAGATACAGGAGCAGATACCAGCATCATTTCTCCAGAAGCGTGGCCACAACATTGGCCTCTATTTCCATCATCAAACACAAGCATGTTTGGCTAAGGTTTTGTATGTGATTAATCATTTATGCATTTTTGGGGAAGACGATACCCCTCCTGCAATGAAACATCATCCGAGGTCAGGTCAGGAAAATACTAAGGAAACAGAGGTCTGGGTTAAGAACCCGAGTACAGGATGATGGGAAAAACCTGCAAAAGTATTATGTTGGGGTCGGGGGTATCTTTGTGTTTCCTCACCTACAGGACCTTTGTGGGTGCCTGCTAAGTGGACTAAACCTGTTTTTGATGCAGCCTCTAGTGGACCACCTCACAGAGGAGGACAAGGAGCGACTGGGGAAGAAACTGCTTCTAGTCCTACGACCACTACTGTTACAATTGAAGGGGTACTCGGAAGCGGTGGACAGAGCACTGACACGTCACTATCGGACGGCCCAGGAGTTGATTGGTTTTATTGACTCATTATCAACTTTTTGCTTAACAAATCCAGAGAAAGAACATTGCCTTGACTGTCACGATCCACATTGTGCTGCCTGGATAGCTCTGCGTTGTGGGGGTTGTGAAAGAACTTTTTGGATAGAATAATCATTATTATGGGATTTGTGGTGTCACACTTGAAAGCACGAGCACACGTGGGGTAAAAGCTTGCAAGATGAATTAAGGAGACAAACAGGGCAAAATGCATATATAGCTTTAAATCTTTATGAGTCTCCTGAACAGAAAATTCTTGCTTATTATTGATGGGAAGTACAATGTATTGTGAATAGAATTAAGGTTCAAAATAAATCACATACAGTTTCTATAAGGTGTAGGAAATTACTACCTTTAACACAGCATTCAATTGTAGGACCCTTCAAAGGGGATCCTGATAGAGCATTAGATTGCTGCATTGACAAGTTGCAAAAATTGAGTTTGCAAGTGGCAGGACCAGTAAAATCAGGAGCAGCAAGATTGAAGACAGATAAGAAGAAGAAGGCAAGAAAGAGAACGACCTTATCTAAATAAGGATATCAGTGATTGCTAATTAATTTTCTATGATTAAAACAATTTTACTGTTGTGAGACCCTCGGAAGGATATAGTTGTTGAAGAAGATAATGAACAAGAACTAGGATTACAAAATAAGATACGCCTCGTATAAAGAAAGAGCTTGAACTATTAGCCTCATATAGTAAAAAAGCTGAAGAGGCTTTGCAATCACCACCATTGAATTGGTTGTATTGGATTGAAGAACCAGACTTTTATACTGGTCCTTACTTACATTCACTTCCTTGTTATGTTTGTAAACGGGATGTTGATAAGTGCTATGCATGGATAGCTTTGCATTGTGCAGATTGTAATCAGGTTTATTGGTATTCACAGAGGTCAATAGACTATTTATGGTGTGCACCTTGTTTTGGAAAGTGGATTTGAAATTTTTTCTGGGTTAGAGCTCTTGAACAAAGTACTGGCCTGCCAGGACGGACAGGATTACAGCTTTTTGAGAGTGCAGAACAAGTGGTTATAGCATATCTTAGGTGGAAGTTGCAGGAAAACCTTAGAATATTTGAAATTAATAAAGCCTCACGCATCATAGCAGCTCGCTGTAAAGCTGATTTGCCTTCAAACTTACCTCACGCTATACCTGTAAGCAAGGATGCTGATTTGGAATTAGATCAGTGTATTCAAAAATTGACTCAACCTTACAATAGACAATCTAGCAAACCAGGGAAAAGACAACGAAGAAAGGAAAAACAAAGCAAGCAGAAAGAAAAATGAGGTTTGTTCTTGTTGTACTGCTCAATGCTGTAGCAAGTGAAGCAGTAGGAATAACACACTTTAGTCAACCAAGAGAAAATTTATGGGTGACACTTGCTAATCAAACTAACCAATCATCACTTTGTCTTAGTCTTGGAGGAGTCACTAACCCATTTCGAACATGCCTGGTGGGACTTATGGTGTGGTCTCCTGGAGAATTTGGCAGTTTGATAAACAATCAAACCTTATGTATGTCTAACATGTCAAACATCACATTGCCAGTACAACAAGGGTATACTGCAGGTCAGAGTGATGGCTATCGTCAATGCTTACTAATCCAATCACTTAACACCTCTTTGCATTCTCCTCCTGAGGAATTGGATCTTTTTGGAAGTACAAACGCCAGTATGTCTAACACTACAGCTGCCGGATGGTTTAGCTTCAAATTTTCGGATGCTCAGAATTTAAACCAACCTAAAGAAACATGGGCCACCCTAGATTCATCCCTGAATGTGAGCGAATTCTCTCCGAAGCATTACAGTCAATGTAATGGCACAAATATCACAGCACCAATGAAATTACCCACAGGAATATTTTTGATTTGTGAAGACAGGGCGTGAAATGGTATACCAGCTAAACCACAGGGTGGACCCTGTTTTTTGGCTTAAAGGGTTAGGACTTGGACCGTGGCTGAGGAACCTTGTCATCTCTGCTATGGGACTTCTGGGTGTAATTTTACTGTTTTTGCTTATTTTGCCTTGTATCTTTAACTGAATTCAAAACATGGTCAGTCGTACAATAGCAAAAACATGGCAAACTAATCTCCTTGCTCAAGAAGAAAACAGGGGAAATGTGGAGAGATTTGTTCATAATTGATTAGCTGAGAAATGCCATACTGACATAATGCCGCTCGTTAAGCTGAAGGAGGAAAGTCAGCAGTCAGCAAGCTGAAAGGAGAGGTCAGCAGTCAGTGACCTTGCTGCAACATGAGGAGAGGGAGTAGAGATTATTCCTGAATATATCCTGAGAATATGTAGAAAGTATCAAAAGTAGAACCATAGGAATGCAGAAGTAGGCGTAGGTGCTGATATGTTACTGACCAATCCTGAGCTCAACTTTTGCAATATATATGAAGCTCATTATGAACTGTATTTAACCTGCTGTACTGATCAATAAAATTGGGCCTGTGATGATCTAATTGATGTCCTGGTCTCCTTCTGTTGACAGAAATCTCAATTGGAATTAAACCTGGAGGCTTGTCTAAAAAGAATGAAAAATGTTTTTATAAAAAAATTTATAGCAACAGCTGGGAGAAGGAGGGAGAATAAAGTAACTGAAAATAAGTAAAAGACAAAGATACTTAATATCTTGTTTGTCAATTTTCAGTATTTGGACAGGTTGCCTCAGGACAAGTGTTCTCCAGAGCTGGTAAATGGGCACATGGAGCAGAACAGCCCCTCTAATCTAGGAGGAAGCAGTTGGTGACCTGCTGAGACACTCAGATGCTCACAGGTGTGTGGGATCGGATGGAATCCATCCTGGGGGGACGAACGAGCTGGTGGATGAGCTCCCCAAGCTGCTCTCCATCATTTACCATCAGTCCTGGCTCAGCAGGGAGGGCCCAGGGGACTGGAGATGCCAATGTGAGCCCATCCCCAAGAAGGGCTGGAAGGAGGAGCTGGGGAACTCCAGGCCTGTCAGCCTGACCTGGGTGCCCAGCAAGGTTCTGGAACAGATCACCTTGAGTGCCATCACAGGGCACCCACAGGATGGCCCAGGGATCAGAGCCATCCAGCGTGGATTTAGGGGTGGTAGGTCATGCCTGGCCAACCTGGTCTCCTTTTATGACCAGGTGACCCATCTGTGGATGCAGAAAAGGCTGTGGATGTTGTGTGCCTGAATTTCAGCAAAGCCTTTGAAACTCTCTGACAGCATTCCCTGGAAAAGCTGCAGCCCACGGCTTGGGAGATTTAAGAGCTGGCTGGAGACTGGGCCCAGAGAGTGGTGGGGATGGTGCGGCACCCAGCTGGTGTCCAGGCACTGGTGGTGTCCCCCAGGGATCTGTGCTGGGCCCAGTCCTGTTTAATATCTTCACTGATGATCTGGCTGAGGGGATCGAGTCCACCATTCACAAATTGCAGATGGCACACTCACACCAGCTGGGTGTGAGTGTGGATCTGCTGGAGGGCAGGACAAGAAGACACAGCCTTAAGCTGCACCTGGAGAGGTTCAGGCTGGATAATAAGAAGAAGTTCTTCACAGAAAGGGTGAGTGGGCATTGGAATGGGCTGGTCAGGGAGGGGGTGGCAGTGTCACAGTCCCTCTCCAGTGGCACTTAGTGGCATGGTCTGGGTGACAAGGCAGTATTATGGCATTGGTGGTGTTGAATGATCCCAAAGGTCTTTTCCAGGCTATTTGATTCTGTCATTCTGTGATGACTGGGGGACACTGGGGCCATTGTGACACTGCAGGGCCTTGTGGAACTAATAGGACCATGGTGACACCGTGCAGCCCCACAGAACCAGGGGTCCACTGTGGTGCTGTAGGGCCAAATGGAACCAGGGAGTGCATCGTGACACTCTGGGTCCTCATGGAACCACAGAGACCATTGTGACACTGCAGGGCCTTGTGTAACCAAGGAGTTTCACCATTTTGACACTGGAAAACCAAAGAGAGCATTGGGGGACTCCAAAGCCCAGCAGAACCAAGGGGACATTGTGACACTGCAGGGCCTCATGAAACCAAGGGGATATTGTGACACTGCAGAATCCTGTGTAACCAAGGGACCACTGTGACACGATGGAGCCTCAAGAAATCTGCAAGAACGTTGTGACACTGTGTGGCCTCGTGGAAACAACGAGTCCATTGTGACACTGAGGAGAGTTGTAGAACCACAGAGACCATGGTGACAGTGTGGGACCTCATGTGACCATGGGACCATTGTGACACTCTGGGGCCCCATGGAACCAAGGGGCCACAGTGAAATTGCAACACCAATGAGAACATTGTGACACTGTGAAGCCCCATGGAACCAAGGAGTCCATTGTCACATTTTGCACCCCCATGAAACCAAGGAGACCATTGTTTCTCTGCATGGTCTCATGGATCCAAGGAGACCAGTGTTACAGTGCAGGACCTGGGATAATCAAGAGGCCATTGTGACAATGAGGGGCCCCATGGAACCAAGGACATCTTTGCAGATTACACCAAGCTGGATGTGAGTGTTGATCTGCAGGACGGTAGGATGGCTCTGCACAGGGCTCTGGATAGGCTGGTCCAGGGCCCAAATCAAACAAGGTGAGGTTGAACAAGACCAAGTGCTGGGTCGTGCACTTTGGCCACAACAACCCCTGCAGCTCTACAGGCTGGGGACAGAATGGCTGGAGAGCAGCCAGGCAGAAAGGGGCCTGGGGGCACTGATGGACAGCAGGCTGGACACGAGGCAGCAGTGTGCCCAGGTGGGCAAGAAGGTCAATAGATGCTGGCCTGGATCAGGAATGGTGCGGCCAGCAGGAGCAGGGCTGCTGTACTCAGCACTGATCTGTCCCCAGCTCTGTACACAGACATTTCTGCTGCAGCTCCAGAGAAGGCAACAAAAGGGCATCTCTGCAGAAAACTCTGCTGGGAGATCCTTTAGTTCTACTAAAGCCATCAACAGTGCAGCTCCTCATTGACACAATCGGTGGCTCGAGGGAAGGTGGAGAAAAAAAAATGAGAGATGGAAAGACAATGCTTTTATTTTATGGACAATATTGAAAAACTAAAACACAGGGGAAAAAAAGAACAAAGCCAAAAGAACTATCAGAGATTATTTATATTACAAATTATTTATATTATGAAATAATTATATTACTTGGCCTGTCCCTGCTGCAGCCCCGGCACTGCCACCCCAGAGCTGTGCCCGGCCCCGAGAGCACTCAGGCCCTGCAGCAACACCAGGGCCACCAGGGCAGCGGGGCAGGGCCATGGCAGCAGCACTGGCAACACCAAGTGCTGCTGCTGCTGCTGGGCACAGTTGCTGGGCCAGCACTGATCTGCCCCCAGCTCTGCACACAGACATTGCTCCTGTAGCTCCAGAGAAGGCAACAAAAGGGCATCTCTGCAGAAAACTTTGCTGGGAGATCCTTTAGTTCATTTAAAGCCACCAACAGTACAGCCCCTCATTGACACAGTCTGTGGCCACAGGGAAAGTGGAGAGAAGCAAAATGAGAAATGGCACAAGGAATGGCTTTACTTTGTTGACAATATGAAAATATTAAAACAAAGGAAATGGATCTCCAAAATGAAACCAACAAGAAGTATCAAAAATGAGTTTTATTACAAGTTATTTGCAGAAATTGACCAACAGTTAAATGTTTCTGAAAGCATCCAGTCATCAGTCTCCACACTGCAGCCTTGAGCTCCTGGTTCCTCAGGCTGTAGATGAGGGGGTTCAGGGCTGGAGGCATCACTGAGTACTGCTATTTCCATGAGACCATCCCGAACCATAGGCTGATTTTCCTTCCTAGCGTTGAGGTTTGAGTTCGGCCTATGGTTAGTGTTCTTTTAACCTGAAAGCCCTGAGTTCCAAGAACACAGCAGCTGCGAAGGACTACCCAAGAAGAGCACAAAAGTACCACAACATGCCTGCCTCCACAACTATTTCCTTGGGGACATCCCTAATTCCTGGCTGATTTGCCTTTCTCGTCGTCGGGTTGGGGTTAGGTAGGCCTTGTGCTAGGATTTTTAAAATCAGGAAGCCCAGACCTCCAGGCACACTGGAGCTGTGAAAGGCATCCAAAAGGGAGTGCAAAAGTGCCACAACATGGCTGCTTTCACAGCTTTTTCCTTAGGAAGAACCCTAATACCCGGCTGAGTTACCTTCCTAGGGTTACTGTTAGGCTTGGGCCTAGGACTTTTAAAACCAGGAAGCCCTGTGCTCCAGGCACACTGCAGCTGTTCAAGGCATCCCAAGGGGAGTGCAAAAGTGACACAACTTGGCTGCCTCCTCTGCTATTTCCATGAGACCATCCCCAACCATAGGCTGATTTTCCTTCCTAGCGTTGAGGTTTGAGTTAGGCCTAGGGTTAGAGTTTTTTAACCAGAAAGCCCTGAGTTCCAAGAACACAGCAGCTGCGAAGGACTACCCAAGAAGAGCACAAAAGTACCACCACATGCCTGCCTCCACAGCTATTTCCTTGGGGACATCCCTAATTCCTGGCTGATTTGCCTTTCTCGTCGTCGGGTTGGGGTTAGGTAGGCCTTGTGCTAGGATTTTTAAAATCAGGAAGCCCAGACCTCCAGGCACACTGGAGCTGTGAAAGGCATCCCAAAGGGAGTGCAAAAGTGCCACAACATGGCTGCTTTCACAGCTTTTTCCTTAGGAAGAACCCTAATACCCGGCTGATTTACCTTCCTAGGGTTACTGTTAGGCTTGGGCCAAGGACTTTGAAAACCAGGAAGCCCTGTGCTCCAGGCACACTGCAGCTGTTCAAGGCATCCCAACGGGAGTGCAAAAGTGACACAACTTGGCTGCCTCCACTGCTATTTCCATGAGACCATCCCCAACCATAGGCTGATTTTCCTTCCTAGCGTTGAGGATTGAGTTAGGCCTAGGTTTAGGGTTCTTTCAACCAGAAAGCCCTGAGTTCCAAGAACACAGCAGGTGCGAAGGACTACCCAAGAAGAGCACAAAAGTACCACAACATGCCTGCCTCCACAGCTATTTCCTTGGGGACATCCCTAATTCCTGGCTGATTTGCCTTTCTCGTCGTCGGGTTGGGGTTAGGTAGGCCTTGTGCTAGGATTTTTAAAATCAGGAAGCCCAGACCTCCAGGCACACTGGAGCTGTGAAAGGCATCCAAAAGGGAGTGCAAAAGTGCCACAACATGGCTGCTTTCACAGCTTCTTCCTTGGCACCATCACTATACCTAGGCTCATTTATCTGCCTAGGTTTAAGGTTAGGGTTCAGCCTAGGGCTAGGATTTTTTGAACCAGGAAGCCCTGAGTTCCAGGCTTACTGTAGCTGCCAAAGGCATCCCAAAGGGAGCGCAGAAGTGCCACAACATGGCTGCTTTCACAGCTTTTTCCTAAGGAAGAACCCTAATACCCGGCTGATTTACCTTCCTAGGGTTACTGTTAGGTTTGGGCCAAGGACTTTTAAAACCAGGAAGCCCTGTGCTCCAGGCACACTGCAGCTGTTCAAGGCATCCCAACGGGAGTGCAAAAGTGACACAACTTGGCTGCCTCCACTGCTATTTCCATGAGACCATCCCCAACCTTAGGCTGGTTTTCCTTCCTAGCGTTGAGTTTTGAGCTATGCCTATGGTTAGTGTTCTTTTAACCTGAAAGCCCTGAGTTCCAAGAACACAGCAGCTGCGAAGGACTACCCAAGAAGAGCACAAAAGTACCACAACATGCCTGCCTCCACAGCTATTTCCTTGGGGACATCCCTAATTCCTGGCTGATTTGCCTTTCTCGTCGTCGGGTTGGGGTTAGGTAGGCCTTGTGCTAGGATTTTTAAAATCAGGAAGCCCAGACCTCCAGGCACACTGGAGCTGTGAAAGGCATCCCAAAGGGAGTGCAAAAGTGCCACAACATGGCTGCTTTCACAGCTTTTTCCTTAGGAAGAACCCTAATACCCGGCTGATTTACCTTCCTAGGGTTACTGTTAGGCTTGGGCCAAGGACTTTGAAAACCAGGAAGCCCTGTGCTCCAGGCACACTGCAGCTGTTCAAGGCATCCCAACGGGAGTGCAAAAGTGACACAACTTGGCTGCCTCCACTGCTATTTCCATGAGACCATCCCCAACCTTAGGCTGGTTTTCCTTCCTAGCGTTGAGTTTTGAGTTCGGCCTATGGTTAGGGTTCTTTCAACCAGAAAGCCCTGAGTTCCAAGAAGACAGCAGCTGCGAAGGACTACCCAAGAAGAGCACAAAAGTACCACAACATGCCTGCCTCCACAGCAATTTCCTTGGGGACATCCCTAATTCCTGGCTGATTTGCCTTTCTCGTCGTCGGGTTGGGGTTAGGTAGGCCTTGTGCTAGGATTTTTAAAATCAGGAAGCCCAGACCTCCAGGCACACTGGAGCTGTGAAAGGCATCCAAAAGGGAGTGCAAAAGTGTCACAACATGGCTGCTTTCACAGCTTTTTCCTTAGGAAGAACCCTAATACCCGGCTGTTTTACCTTCCTAGGGTTACTGTTAGGCTTGGGCCAAGGGGACTTTTAAAACCAGCAAGCCCTGTGCTCCAGGCACACTGCAGCTGTTCAAGGCATCCCAACGGGAGTGCAAAAGTGACACAACTTGGCTGCCTCCACTGCTATTTCCATGAGACCATCCCCAACCATAGGCTGATTTTCCTTCCTAGCGTTGAGGTTTGAGTTAGGCCTAGGGTTAGAGTTTTTAACCAGAAAGCCCTGAGTTCCAAGAACACAGCAGCTGCGAAGGACTACCCAAGAAGAGCACAAAAGTACCACAACATGCCTGCCTCCACAGCTATTTCCTTGGGGACATCCCTAATTCCTGGCTGATTTGCCTTTCTCGTCGTCGGGTTGGGGTTAGGTAGGCCTTGTGCTAGGATTTTTAAAATCAGGAAGCCCAGACCTCCAGGCACACTGGAGCTGTGAAAGGCATCCAAAAGGGAGTGCAAAAGTGCCACAACATGGCTGCTTTCACAGCTTTTTCCTTAGGAAGAACCCTAATACCTGGCTGATTTACCTTCCTAGGGTTACTGTTAGGCTTGGGCCTAGGACTTTTAAAACCAGGAAGCCCTGTGCTCCAGGCACACTGCAGCTGTTCAAGGCATCCCAACGGGAGTGCAAAAGTGACACAACTTGGCTGCCTCCACTGCTATTTCCATGAGACCATCCCCAAACTTAGGCTGGTTTTCCTTCCTAGCGTTGAGTTTTGAGTTCGGCCTATGGTTAGGGTTCTTTCAATCAGAAAGCCCTGAGTTCCAAGAACACGGCAGCTGCGAAGGACTACCCAAGAAGAGCACAAAAGTACCACAACATGCCTGCCTCCACAGCTATTTCCTTGGGGACATCCCTAATTCCTGGCTGATTTGCCTTTCTCGTCGTCGGGTTGGGGTTAGGTAGGCCTTGTGCTAGGATTTTTAAAATCAGGAAGCCCAGACCTCCAGGCACACTGGAGCTGTGAAAGGCATCCAAAAGGGAGTGCAAAAGTGTCACAACATGGCAGCTTTCACAGCTTCTTCCTTGGCACCATCACTATACCTAGGCTCATTTATCTGCCTAGGTTTAAGGTTAGGGTTCAGCCTAGGGCTAGGATTTTTTGAACCAGGAAGCCCTGAGTTCCAGGCTTACTGTAGCTGCCAAAGGCATCCCAAAGGGAGCGCAGAAGTGCCACAACATGGCTGCTTTCACAGCTTTTTCCTAAGGAAGAACCCTAATACCCGGCTGATTTACCTTCCTAGGGTTACTGTTAGGCTTGGGCCAAGGACTTTTAAAACCAGGAAGCCCTGTGCTCCAGGCACACTGCAGCTGTTCAAGGCATCCCAAGGGGAGTGCAAAAGTGACACAACTTGGCTGCCTCCACTGCTATTTCCATGAGACCATCCCCAACCATAGGCTGATTTTCCTTCCTAGCGTTGAGGTTTGAGTTAGGCCTAGGGTTAGTGTTCTTTTAACCTGAAAGCCCTGAGTTCCAAGAACACAGCAGCTGCGAAGGACTACCCAAGAAGAGCACAAAAGTACCACAACATGCCTGCCTCCACAGCTATTTCCTTGGGGACATCCCTAATTCCTGGCTGATTTGCCTTTCTCGTCGTTGGGTTGGGGTTAGGTAGGCCTTGTGCTAGGATTTTTAAAATCAGGAAGCCCAGACCTCCAGGCACACTGGAGCTGTGAAAGTCATCCAAAAGGGAGTGCAAAAGTGCCACAACATGGCTGCTTTCACAGCTTTTTCCTTAGGAAGAACCCTAATACCCGGCTGATTTACCTTCCTAGGGTTACTGTTAGGCTTGGGCAAAGGACTTTTAAAACCAGGAAGCCCTGTGCTCCAGGCACACTGCAGCTGTTCAAGGCATCCCAACGGGAGTGCAAAAGTGACACAACTTGGCTGCCTCCACTGCTATTTCCATGAGACCATCCCCAAACTTAGGCTGGTTTTCCTTCCTAGCGTTGAGTTTTGAGTTCGGCCTATGGTTAGTGTTCTTTTAACCTGAAAGCCCTGAGTTCCAAGAACACAGCAGCTGCGAAGGACTTCCCAAGAAGAGCACAAAAGTACCACAACATGCCTGCCTCCACAGCTATTTCCTTGGGGACATCCCTAATTCCTGGCTGATTTGCCTTTCTCGTCGTCGGGTTGGGGTTAGGTAGGCCTTGTGCTAGGATTTTTAAAATCAGGAAGCCCAGACCTCCAGGCACACTGGAGCTGTGAAAGGCATCCCAAAGGGAGTGCAAAAGTGCCACAACATGGCTGCTTTCACAGCTTTTTCCTTAGGAAGAACCCTAATACCCGGCTGAGTTACCTTCCTAGGGTTACTGTTAGGCTTGGGTCAAGGACTTTTAAAACCAGGAAGCCCTGTGCTCCAGGCACACTGCAGCTGTTCAAGGCATCCCAACGGGAGTGCAAAAGTGACACAACTTGGCTGCCTCCACTGCTATTTCCATGAGACCATCCCCAACCATAGGCTGATTTTCATTCCTAGCGTTGAGGTTTGAGTTAGGCCTAGGGTTAGAATTTTTTAACCAGAAAGCCCTGAGTTCCAAGAACACAGCAGCTGCGAAGGACTACCCAAGAAGAGCACAAAAGTACCACAACATGCCTGCCTCCACAGCTATTTCCTTGGGGACATCCCTAATTCCTGGCTGATTTGCCTTTCTCGTCGTCGGGTTGGGGTTAGGTAGGCCTTGTGCTAGGATTTTTAAAATCAGGAAGCCCAGACCTCCAGGCACACTGGAGCTGTGAAAGGCATCCCAAAGGGAGTGCAAAAGTGCCACAACATGGCTGCTTTCACAGCTTTTTCCTTAGGAAGAACCCTAATACCCGGCTGATTTACCTTCCTAGGGTTACTGTTAGGCTTGGGCCAAGGACTTTTAAAACCAGGAAGCCCTGTGCTCCAGGCACACTGCAGCTGTTCAAGGCATCCCAACGGGAGTGCAAAAGTGACACAACTTGGCTGCCTCCACTGCTATTTCCATGAGACCATCCCCAAACTTAGGCTGATTTTCCTTCCTAGCGTTGAGTTTTGAGTTCGGCCTATGGTTAGGGTTCTTTCAACCAGAAAGCCCTGAGTTCCAAGAACACAGCAGCTGCGAAGGACTACCCAAGAAGAGCACAAAAGTACCACAACATGCCTGCCTCCACAGCTATTTCCTTGGGGACATCCCTAATTCCTGGCTGATTTGCCTTTCTCGTCGTCGGGTTGGGGTTAGGTAGGCCTTGTGCTAGGATTTTTAAAATCAGGAAGCCCAGACCTCCAGGCACACTGGAGCTGTGAAAGGCATCCAAAAGGGAGTGCAAAAGTGTCACAACATGGCAGCTTTCACAGCTTCTTCCTTGGCACCATCACTATACCTAGGCTGATTTATCTGCCTAGGTTTAAGGTTAGGGTTCAGCCTAGGGCTAGGATTTTTTGAACCAGGAAGCCCTGAGTTCCAGGCTTACTGTAGCTGCCAAAGGCATCCCAAAGGGAGCGCAGAAGTGCCAGAACATGGCTGCTTTCACAGCTTTTTCCTAAGGAAGAACCCTAATACCCGGCTGATTTACCTTCCTAGGGTTACTGTTAGGCTTGGGCCAAGGACTTTGAAAACCAGGAAGCCCTGTGCTCCAGGCACACTGCAGCTGTTCAAGGCATCCCAACGGGAGTGCAAAAGTGACACAACTTGGCTGCCTCCACTGCTATTTCCATGAGACCATCCCCAAACTTAGGCTGGTTTTCCTTCCTAGCGTTGAGTTTTGAGTTCGGCCTATGGTTAGTGTTCTTTTAACCTGAAAGCCCTGAGTTCCAAGAACACAGCAGCTGCGAAGGACTTCCCAAGAAGAGCACAAAAGTACCACAACATGCCTGCCTCCACAGCTATTTCCTTGGGGACATCCCTAATTCCTGGTTGATTTGCCTTTCTCGTCGTCGGGTTGGGGTTAGGTAGGCCTTGTGCTAGGATTTTTAAAATCAGGAAGCCCAGACCTCCAGGCACACTGGAGCTGTGAAAGGCATCCCAAAGGGAGTGCAAAAGTGCCACAACATGGCTGCTTTCACAGCTTTTTCCTTAGGAAGAACCCTAATACCCGGCTGAGTTACCTTCCTAGGGTTACTGTTAGGCTTGGGCCAAGGACTTTGAAAACCAGGAAGCCCTGTGCTCCAGGCACACTGCAGCTGTTCAAGGCATCCCAAGGGGAGTGCAAAAGTGACACAACTTGGCTGCCTCCACTGCTATTTCCATGAGACCATCCCCAGCCATAGGCTGATTTTCCTTCCTAGCGTTGAGGTTTGAGTTAGGCCTAGGGTTAGAGTTTTTTAACCAGAAAGCCCTGAGTTCCAAGAACACAGCAGCTGCGAAGGACTACCCAAGAAGAGCACAAAAGTACCACAACATGCCTGCCTCCACAGCTATTTCCTTGGGGACATCCCTAATTCCTGGCTGATTTGCCTTTCTCGTCGTCGGGTTGGGGTTAGGTAGGCCTTGTGCTAGGATTTTTAAAATCAGGAAGCCCAGACCTCCAGGCACACTGGAGCTGTGAAAGGCATCCAAAAGGGAGTGCAAAAGTGTCACAACATGGCTGCTTTCACAGCTTCTTCCTTGGCACCATCACTATACCTAGGCTCATTTATCTGCCTAGGTTTAAGGTTAGGGTTCAGCCTAGGGCTAGGATTTTTTGAACCAGGAAGCCCTGAGTTCCAGGCTTACTGTAGCTGCCAAAGGCATCCCAAAGGGAGCGCAGAAGTGCCACAACATGGCTGCTTTCACAGCTTTTTCCTAAGGAAGAACCCTAATACCCGGCTGATTTACCTTCCTAGGGTTACTGTTAGGCTTGGGCCAAGGACTTTTAAAACCAGGAAGCCCTGTGCTCCAGGCACACTGCAGCTGTTCAAGGCATCCCAAGGGGAGTGCAAAAGTGACACAACTTGGCTGCCTCCACTGCTATTTCCATGAGACCATCCCCAACCTTAGGCTGGTTTTCCTTCCTAGCGTTGAGTTTTGTGTTCGGCCTATGGTTAGGGTTCTTTCAACCAGAAAGCCCTGAGTTCCAAGAACACAGCAGCTGCGAAGGACTACCCAAGAAGAGCACAAAAGTACCACAACATGCCTGCCTCCACAACTATTTCCTTGGGGACATCCCTAATTCCTGGCTGATTTGCCTTTCTCGTCGTCGGGTTGGGGTTAGGTAGGCCTTGTGCTAGGATTTTTAAAATCAGGAAGCCCAGACCTCCAGGCACACTGGAGCTGTGAAAGGCATCCAAAAGGGAGTGCAAAAGTGCCACAACATGGCTGCTTTCACAGCTTTTTCCTTAGGAAGAACCCTAATACCCGGCTGATTTACCTTCCTAGGGTTACTGTTAGGCTTGGGCCAAGGACTTTTAAAACCAGGAAGCCCTGTGCTCCAGGCACACTGCAGCTGTTCAAGGCATCCCAACGGGAGTGCAAAAGTGACACAACTTGGCTGCCTCCACTGCTATTTCCATGAGACCATCCCCAACCATAGGCTGATTTTCCTTCCTAGCGTTGAGGTTTGAGTTAGGCCTAGGGTTAGGGTTCTTTCAACCAGAAAGCCCTGAGTTCCAAGAACACAGCAGCTGAGAAGGACTACCCAAGAAGAGCACAAAAGTACCACAACATGCCTGCCTCCACAGCTATTTCCTTGGGGACATCCCTAATTCCTGGCTGATTTGCCTTTCTCGTCGTCGGGTTGGGGTTAGGTAGGCCTTGTGCTAGGATTTTTAAAATCAGGAAGCCCAGACCTCCAGGCACACTGGAGCTGTGAAAGGCATCCAAAAGGGAGTGCAAAAGTGTCACAACATGGCTGCTTTCACAGCTTCTTCCTTGGCACCATCACTATACCTAGGCTGATTTATGTGCCTAGGTTTATGGTTAGGGTTCAGCCTAGGGCTAGGATTTTTTGAACCAGGAAGCCCTGAGTTCCAGGCTTACTGTAGCTGCCAAAGGCATCCCAAAGGGAGCGCAGAAGTGCCAGAACATGGCTGCTTTCACAGCGTTTTCCTTAGGAAGAACCCTAATACCCGGCTGATTTACCTTCCTAGGGTTACTGTTAGGCTTGGGCCAAGGACTTTTAAAACCAGGAAGCCCTTTGCTCCAGGCACACTGCAGCTGTTCAAGGCATCCCAAGGGGAGCGCAAAAGTGACACAACTTGGCTGCCTCCACTGCTATTTCCATGAGACCATCCCGAATCATAGGCTGATTTTCCTTCCTAGCGTTGAGGATTGAGTTAGGCCTAGGGTTAGGGTTCTTTCCACCAGAAAGCCCTGAGTTCCAAGAACACAGCAGCTGCGAAGGACTACCCAAGAAGAGCACAAAAGTACCACAACATGCCTGCCTCCACAGCTATTTCCTTGGGGACATCCCTAATTCCTGGCTGATTTGCCTTTCTCGTCGTCGGGTTGGGGTTAGGTAGGCCTTGTGCTAGGATTTTTAAAATCAGGAAGCCCAGACCTCCAGGCACACTGGAGCTGTGAAAGGCATCCCAAAGGGAGTGCAAAAGTGCCACAACATGGCTGCTTTCACAGCTTTTTCCTTAGGAAGAACCCTAATACCCAGCTGATTTACCTTCCTAGGGTTACTGTTAGGCTTGGGCCAAGGACTTTTAAAACCAGGAAGCCCTGTGCTCCAGGCACACTGCAGCTGTTCAAGGCATCCCAACGGGAGTGCAAAAGTGACACAACTTTGCTGCCTCCACTGCTATTTCCATGAGACCATCCCCAACCATAGGCTGATTTTCCTTCCTAGCGTTGAGTTTTGAGTTAGGCCTAGGGTTAGAGTTTTTTAACCAGAAAGCCCTGAGTTTCAAGAACACAGCAGCTGCGAAGGACTACCCAAGAAGAGCACAAAAGTACCACAACATGCCTGCCTCCATAGCTATTTCCTTGGGGACATCCCTAATTCCTGGCTGATTTGCCTTTCTCGTCGTCGGGTTGGGGTTAGGTAGGCCTTGTGCTAGGATTTTTAAAATCAGGAAGCCCAGACCTCCAGGCACACTGGAGCTGTGAAAGGCATCCCAAAGGGAGTGCAAAAGTGCCACAACATGGCTGCTTTCACAGCTTTTTCCTTAGGAAGAACCCTAATACCCGGCTGATTTACCTTCCTAGGGTTACTGTTAGGCTTGGGCCAAGGACTTTTAAAACCAGGAAGCCCTGTGCTCCAGGCACACTGCAGCTGTTCAAGGCATCCCAACGGGAGTGCAAAAGTGACACAAATTGGCTGCCTCCACTGCTATTTCCATGAGACCATCCCCAACCATAGGCTGATTTTCCTTCCTAGCGTTGAGGTTTGAGTTAGGCCTAGGGTTAGGGTTCTTTCAACCAGAAAGCCCTGAGTTCCAAGAACACAGCAGCTGAGAAGGACTACCCAAGAAGAGCACAAAAGTACCACAACATGCCTGCCTCCACAGCTATTTCCTTGGGGACATCCCTAATTCCTGGCTGATTTGCCTTTCTCGTCGTCGGGTTGGGGTTAGGTAGGCCTTGTGCTAGGATTTTTAAAATCAGGAAGCCCAGACCTCCAGGCACACTGGAGCTGTGAAAGGCATCCAAAAGGGAGTGCAAAAGTGTCACAACATGGCTGCTTTCACAGCTTCTTCCTTGGCACCATCACTATACCTAGGCTGATTTATGTGCCTAGGTTTATGGTTAGGGTTCAGCCTAGGGCTAGGATTTTTTGAACCAGGAAGCCCTGAGTTCCAGGCTTACTGTAGCTGCCAAAGGCATCCCAAAGGGAGCGCAGAAGTGCCAGAACATGGCTGCTTTCACAGCGTTTTCCTTAGGAAGAACCCTAATACCCGGCTGATTTACCTTCCTAGGGTTACTGTTAGGCTTGGGCCAAGGACTTTTAAAACCAGGAAGCCCTTTGCTCCAGGCACACTGCAGCTGTTCAAGGCATCCCAAGGGGAGCGCAAAAGTGACACAACTTGGCTGCCTCCACTGCTATTTCCATGAGACCATCCCGAATCATAGGCTGATTTTCCTTCCTAGCGTTGAGGATTGAGTTAGGCCTAGGGTTAGGGTTCTTTCAACCAGAAAGCCCTGAGTTCCAAGAACACAGCAGCTGCGAAGGACTACCCAAGAAGAGCACAAAAGTACCACAACATGCCTGCCTCCACAGCTATTTCCTTGGGGACATCCCTAATTCCTGGCTGATTTGCCTTTCTCGTCGTCGGGTTGGGGTTAGGTAGGCCTTGTGCTAGGATTTTTAAAATCAGGAAGCCCAGACCTCCAGGCACACTGGAGCTGTGAAAGGCATCCCAAAGGGAGTGCAAAAGTGCCACAACATGGCTGCTTTCACAGCTTTTTCCTTAGGAAGAACCCTAATACCCAGCTGATTTACCTTCCTAGGGTTACTGTTAGGCTTGGGCCAAGGACTTTTAAAACCAGGAAGCCCTGTGCTCCAGGCACACTGCAGCTGTTCAAGGCATCCCAACGGGAGTGCAAAAGTGACACAACTTGGCTGCCTCCACTGCTATTTCCATGAGACCATCCCCAACCATAGGCTGATTTTCCTTCCTAGCGTTGAGTTTTGAGTTAGGCCTAGGGTTAGAGTTTTTTAACCAGAAAGCCCTGAGTTTCAAGAACACAGCAGCTGCGAAGGACTACCCAAGAAGAGCACAAAAGTACCACAACATGCCTGCCTCCATAGCTATTTCCTTGGGGACATCCCTAATTCCTGGCTGATTTGCCTTTCTCGTCGTCGGGTTGGGGTTAGGTAGGCCTTGTGCTAGGATTTTTAAAATCAGGAAGCCCAGACCTCCAGGCACACTGGAGCTGTGAAAGGCATCCCAAAGGGAGTGCAAAAGTGCCACAACATGGCTGCTTTCACAGCTTTTTCCTTAGGAAGAACCCTAATACCCGGCTGATTTACCTTCCTAGGGTTACTGTTAGGCTTGGGCCAAGGACTTTTAAAACCAGGAAGCCCTGTGCTCCAGGCACACTGCAGCTGTTCAAGGCATCCCAACGGGAGTGCAAAAGTGACACAACTTGGCTGCCTCCACTGCTATTTCCATGAGACCATCCCCAACCATAGGCTGATTTTCCTTCCTAGCGTTGAGGTTTGAGTTAGGCCTAGGTCTGGGGGTCCTTTAGGGTTTGGGGAGGTGCTGGAGGGTCCTGCAGGGATGTTGGGGTTCCCTTGGGGGTGTTTGGATGTCTCTGTCTCTGCCAGGCTTTGGGTTCTTGAGGCTGAGTTGGTCGGGGGCACTGGCGATGTTCATGAATTCTGGGGGACCTCAGGGATGCTTGGGGGTCCTGTGGGAAATTGAGGGCCCCTTGGCTGTTCAGGATTCCTGAGAGGGGTCATAGCCCTCGGATCCCACAGTCACCCCTCCCCTCTTTCCTCTGCAACTGCAAGAAAGCAGCAGGAATGGTGAGTGGGGGCTCAAACCACACTCTCTCCTTTTACCCCGACCACCACGACCTCCCATTTCTTCCCCCACATCCCCTTTGCTCCTTCAGGGTCCCCCCGGATCCCCCGGCCCCCCCAGAGGAGGGGGAGGTGCTGTACACCCACGCCATGGTCACCAAGAGGGCAGGGGGTGAGTGCGGTGGGGACACACACAGAGGGACACCTCACCCACGAGTGTCACCCCATCCAGATCTCACAGCCCATGTGTCTCGCAGCGTCCCCCCGTGCCACCACACTCCAGGATCCCCAGGTGACCTACGCGGAGCTGCGGGGACCCCAGGGGCGACCACGGGAACCCTGTGACATCTACGGGAATGTGCTGTGACACTGGGGGGCACTGGGGGTGCCCACCCATCGGCACCCACTCTTGTGTGTGCTGCCACTAAAAAATTGCTCCTCAACCTCCTTGTGAAGGGAGAAAGATCCCAAAGGACTGAGAGAAGAACAATTTCCTGAAACAGCAACAAGAGAGAATGAAACCACCAGCAACAGCAACATGTTTCAGAGTCCAAAGAGTCACAAAAAGAACAATTTCCTAGGAGAGACCCCAACAAGTAACAAACCCTGAACACTCCTCCCAGCATGTTTCCCACCCCAGAGTAACCTGGCATGGCCTTGGATCTTCCTCGCTCTGATGGCAAAAGCGGCCTTCAGAAGGCTCGGGATTCTCTTCTCCCCTCCTCTTCTCCCCTCCCAAACCCCTCGTCTCCCGTGATCATCCCACAACGATGCCACGAAGGCCCTGTGAGGGTTCTGGAGCCTGCCCCTTTGCCAGAGCAGTTGGGATCAGACCATGGCACATGGTGGGGTGTCAGAGACAGGAAAAGTGTGATGTCTGGAGACATTTTGGAACACCTGTGTGTGGCAGGGGTGGGTCAGGCCTTGCTTTTGGTGAGACAGGGCCCCGTCTGTCCATCAGTCTGTCAGCCAGCCATGGAACACTGGGGACAGTGTGACACTCTGCCAAAGCCAGCTCCTGAGTGGTCGAGGGACCAGAAGTGCCATCTGGGGAGAGGGCCCTTGGTGGCCCAACTGGCTTAAAGGGCAGAGCATGAGGTGGCCAAGTCCCTGATCCTGTCTTCCCTTTAGGTGTCTGTCCCATCCACACTGCAGCTCAGGAGCTGAAATCTCGTTTATGAGCAATATGTGCCAAGAAATTGGGAATGTTCCTGGAATAAAATGAAGACCCATGTCAAAAATGTTTTCTAATTTCAAAAATGGTGGGGCTTCCAGGCCAAAGTGTAGGAAAAGGAATAACAGGTCTTTACTGGGAAATTTATAAACCAGAACAGAACAAACAACAGAAACCCAGAACTTTCCCTCCCGCTCAGCACAGTTGGTTTTTGTGGCAGTTCTAACTGCGGCCAGCAGGGGGCGCTGCAGAGAGCACTCCCGGCCAGCAGGGGGCGCCCCGGTCCAGCTCCATCCCCTCAGGGGCCATGGCGGCCTCGGACGGGAGGGAGGAGGGGAAATCGCTCCTTTTGCAAACTCACGGGCACCAATCGCTCCCGGCACCACCACCGGCAGCGGGCAGAAGCCACCAAGGCAGCAGGTTGGATCCCAGTGCCCACTGGCAGCGTAGCAGTGTCCCAGGGCCAGGCACACGCCCTGTGCAACACCTGCAACTGCTCTCCCTGATCCTGAATGGAAGGAAGGCAGCACCTGACCCCAGGCAGGTCTTGAGTCCACAGCAGCCCCTCTAGTGGCTTTACACAGCAATTCCTGCAAACCCTCAGCCTTTCACTCCGTTTTCTTCCTTCAGCCCTGGCACAGCCACTCTGGAAATGTTGAATTGCCCTGGCATGTTGAGGAAAGCTGGTACTCGGTGCTGACTCTGCCAGGGCTCCTCAGGGGGCTCCAGAGCACGTTTGGAGTTCCTGCTCTTCTTGGGCCACTGCTGGTCCCTACACAGAAGCCACAGGGGGAGGAGGAGAAGGAGAGCAGAGCCGCAGCTCTGAGGGCTCTACAGCTGCAGCTGGAGCACAGGGACAGCCCAGGCTGGAAGCAGTGCCTTGGGAGGGCAAAATGGGGCAAAATTGGAGCTGATTGGGCCAATGCCCCAGTTCTGCTCTGGGTGCTGCAGACCGTTAAGGAGGCATTGTAATTAGGGCCGGGGTTCCTAAATTTCAGCCATGGTCCTAAAGCATCCCGGTGCACAAACATCCAGTGCCTCTACTGGCGATTTTGGGCTACACAAGGCAGCACTGGACACAATTTGGGGGTCCGATGCTGCCAGCTCTGCCCACAAGGAGCTTTTTTGGCTGTCTGTGTTATGTTTGCCCAATATTCCCATCATAAAAAAAACCCAAACAATATTTGAGATAGCAGCAATTTTATTTGAATAGTTGAGAAAATACATAAATAAGGGATAATTTGGTTCAAATAATAGCGCATAAGCAAAAAAAAAATGTGGGGTACAGAGTGAAGGGCTCTTGGACCCGTGCCACCTCACATATGAGCTTGCCAAGTGAAAATTACCCCCTTACATGCCATGTGTTAATATCATCTCCTCCCATTTTCAGTTTGTCATATTTCTATCTCCACCCTCATTACCACCTTTACCGCCACTGAGTTTGGTGGTCGCACAAGTCTTTTGGAGGTCGTCTGATGAAGATTTCGTAGTCTTCCTGTGTGTCTTTTAATTCACCTGTGGAGAGCATTATTAATAATTGGTTAGCTGAGAAAGGCCACACTGATATAATGCCACTGGTTAAACTGAAGGAGAAAAGTCAGCAGTCAGCAAGCTAAAAGGAAGAGTCAGCAGTGACCTTGCTGCAACATGAGGATAGGGAGTTGAGATTAGTCCTGAATACATCCTAAGAATATGTAGAAAGTATCAAAAGTAGAACCATAGGAATGTAGAAGTAGGCGTAGGTGCTGATATGCAAGCTGACCAATCCTGAGCTCAACTTTTGCAATATGTATGAAGCTCATTATTAACTGTATTTAACCCGCCGTACTGATCAATAAAATTGAGCCTGTGATGATCAAAATGATGTCCTGGTTCCCTTCCGTCGACAAATGGTGGAGAATGCGGGCATAACCGAATCTCTGCCCTTTTTCTCGGATTAAAAGAAAAAGGGATTACGCCACGGTCCGGAAGTTGGGTTTGGGTCCCAGCAGCCGGGACGGTGCTGGAATTTGAAGCACCCTTAAGGTTCACAACTGTGACTTAAGCCAATACGTGTCCGCCGGAGCCTGGAGAGCTGCAACAGCGCGCGCTGATTAATAGGTATGGATAGGCAAGCGGCATATGAATTATTTACCGCCTATTTAGAGCGGCGTGGGATAAAAGGGATAGATTTAAAAAAGGAGTTACCAGGGTTATTAGCTTATGGCCATGCTAAGGGTATCTTTTCTAATCCTCATACAGTTCATGAGTTATCAGAGTGGAGGAAGTTTGGGGAAATATTGTGGGATACAGTACTAGATGATGATAAGTCAGCAAAGAAATTCGGGAAGTTATGGCGGGTGGTGTATAACACGTTACTTCAGCAGGTCTCTGAGAGAAAGGCAGCAGAAAGGGCAACAGAAGCTCATAAGAGGAATATAGGGTATGGTCGTGAAGATGATCCCCTGGCACCCTCTGTAACTAAGGTACTTATGCCTAAGAGTCCCCAGCAAAGTGGTGTGGAGGATTTCTCTATAGGCGCAGTGGAACCGTCTGCACCTTTCCTGTCAGAGGGGGAGGGCGAGTCGGATGGTGGAGGTAGGAGCAAGCCAGCTTTGCCTCCGCCACCAGCTTCAGGCGGGTCGGATGGTGGGGGGAGGGGCAAGCCAGCTTCGCCTCCGCCGCCAGCCTTGCCTCCGCCGCTTCCCCTCAATGAGCCGGCTCCGGTTACAGCTTCGGTGGGGGGGTCACCTCCCCCGGCCGAGCCGGCTCCAGCGGGGGGGCTGGTTCCCCCTCGCAGGCCAGCTCCGCTTGAGTCGGCTCCGGTTTCACTGTCAGCTCCAGCGGGGGAGGGGGGGCTCCCGCTTCCCCCACACGAGCCAGCCTCTGCTTCACTGCCCCCCCCGTGCGAAACCTCGGTGTCTGCACCGAAGCGCCAGCAGCATAGCACCCTTAAAGAGCCAGATCCCATCCCAGGGGCACACCGTGATCCATGGGGGGAGATGGCTAAACAGAGGAGGGAAGCTTGGGCTGCTTTGGCAAAGGAAGTAATGCAAATGGGGGATGGTGAGGCAGTGGAAATAGCTTCTAGTCTTGCATGTCCAGTTACATACACACCACAGTATGATGCACAGGGGAACCTTACGCATAATATAGCAGAATATACTCCCTTAGATTGGAAGCTGTTAACTCAGCTACGTTCTACGGTTAGTCAGTTTGGAGTAAAAAGTGAACCTGTTAAGCAAATGTTAGATTATCTTTTTAATACTCAGGTTTTATGTCCTAATGATTTAAGAGGAATAGTTCGGTTGATATTTACTCAGCATCAGCAGTTATTGTTTAATGCACATGACCCATTACATGGAGTAATAGTAAAGGAGCTGATGGGCTTAGAGGCATTTTTACGTACAGAGGCACAGATGATATTGACAGCTGATAAACTTACAGAGTCTATGTGGTTAGTGCGTGCTGCAATAGATATGGTTAAAGAGCCAGGAGGGTTACCGGCTTATATGGGCATTAAACAAGGTAGAGAAGAATCATTTGGAAATTTTATCGATAGAACAGCTACAGCTATAGATCAGGCTGGTGCTGCAGGGCGCTATTGAAGCAGGTGTGCTTTGCAAAATAGCAATCCAGCAACCCAAAGAGTGTTAGCTACTTTAGGGTCAAATTAGACTATTGAAGAAGCATTAGAGCGAATGGCATTAATGCCAACAGCTTCACAGGCATTTATAGCAGAAGCCTTAAAGGAATTAGGATTAGGGTTGCAAAAGCATAGTCTACTCAAAATCAGGTGTTAGCTGCTCTTGCTCCTCTCCAAAGCGGCTCACTGGCAGTCACGTAAAGAGGCTCGAGACCATTCATCAAGTGCTACCGATGCGGCAATGAGGGACAGACACAAGTTACTGCCGTGACATTGGAGACACCAGCTGCTGCCGTAACATCGCTGCTACCTCCTGTCTGCAACCGGCAACAACACGGAGCCTCGGCTTGGACTTATCAGCAGCAGTAGACGTCACACTAATGACGAACCGGCCTGAGAGGATACCCACTGGAATAAAGGGTCCTCTTATACTAAATGGACAAACATGTGGAGCATTATTGCTGGGACGTTCCTCTATAACTATGTTGGGATTATTTGTTTTGCCTGGTGTTATCGATGCGGACTTTACAGGGGAAATACAAATTATGGCTTACACCCTTTATCCTCCGATTAAAATTACAAAAGGACAACGCATTGCACAATTGGTACCACTGTCACAAATGACATCAGGAATACAATCATTTACTGGGCAAGCACGGAATGAAAAAGGTTTTGGCTCTACTGGTGTTACACTTTTAACTGTGGATTTACAAAATAGACCAAAACAAAAGGTTGAAATTACCTATGGGCATCAAAGCATAACCCTTTATGGATTATTGGATACAGGAGCAGATACCAGCATCATTTCTCCAGAAGCCTGGCCACAACATTGGCCTCTATTTCCCTCATCAAACATGCTCACAGGAGTGGGAGGATTTACATTGGCAAGCAGGTCGCCGTCTTTGTCTGTGTGCATTGAGAATCAACAAATATCTGCTGTGTTTTCAATTGTTCAACTGCCTCCTACAGTTTCCTGCTTAATTGGAAGGGACATTTTAACACAATTGGGAGTGGTGTTAACTAATCAGCACGCTTTGGGGTAATTGCCATTGCTTGGACTTTCCCCATTCCACTCACCTGGAAAACGGATACACCGGTGATGGTTAAGCAATGGCCATTAAAAGGGGAGAGTCTTATGCATGCCCATGAATTGGTACAGGAACAATATACAAAGGGACGCCTGCGACTGTCCACAAGCCCTTGGAATACACCTATTTTTGTAATCAAAAAGAAATCAGGGAAATATCGTTTGATACATGATTTGAGGGCTGTAAATGACCAAATGGAACCAATGGGGGCCTTACAGCCTGGTCTTCCAAATCCAGCTATGATTCCAGAACACTGGCCACTTTTAATTATTGACCTAAAGGATTGTTTTTTCACTATTGGCCTGCATCCTGATGACATGAAGAGATTTGCTTTTACTTTACCAGCAATAAATCGTGGGGAACCAGATAAAAGATTTGAATGGACATCTCTTCCGCAGGGCATGCGCAACTCTCCCACTTTATGTCAGCTTTATGTTGATGCAGCATTACAGCCACTACGTCGTAAATGGCCAGCAACTATAATATATCATTACATGGACGATATTTTGTTTGCACAGCAACAGCCATTCTCCTCTTTACAGATTAATACCATTAAAAATACTCTTGCTGCATATTCACTTGTTATTGCTGCAGAGAAAATTCAGACTACAAAGCCCTGGAAATATTTGGGATGGACTTTGACAGATCAAATAGTGATACCACAAAAATTTGAATTACAATTGGACATTAAAACTCTACATGATGCACAGAAGTTGCTGAGAGACTTACAGTGGCTGAAGCCTATTGTGGGAATACCAAATCACTTATAAGAAGCCCTACGACCTTTGTTAAAAGGTGTGGACCCTACTACTCCTGTACACCTGACAAAGGAGCATCATCTTGCCTTGCAGCAAATTAGTAACTGTGTACAGCAAGGGTATGTGTCTCGTCGACAACTCGACCACCCCATTGACCTTACTATTTGGAATAGCCCTTGCCACTTGCTTGGTGCTCTCTCTCAGTTGCAAAAGAAAACGGGGGAGATACGGGTGTTAGAATAGTTATCACCGCCACTACAGCATAAGAAAACAATATTTTCAAAAATTGAACAATTGGCTGCATTAATCAAAAAGGGGCGTCTCAGAATTCTTGAAGTAGATGGTAGAGAACCTGCTACTATTAGATTACCTATGGAAAAAGAAACCTTGGACTGGTACTTGATAAATTCAAAGAATTTACAAGAAGCATTACTGATGTCACCTGCTAAAGTAGAGACTAGTAAATTAGTGCCTAGAGTTTTGCAATGGATGACAGAATGGAACTAGATTATTCGACCTTTGAGAGAAGAAAACCCCATAGAAGGAGCTATTACAGTTTTTACAGATGCAGGAAAGAAATCAAGGCGTGCTGCTGTTACCTGGCAAGAAAAAGGACAATGGAAGCATCAACTCCTCACAGCAGACCCTGCAGATAGCTTACAAACTTTGGAATTGTTAGCAGTAGTATGGGCGGTGTCCAACTTACAGGAGCCTTTAAATGTGGTCACAGACTCTATGTATGTTGCAGGAGTAGTCAAACGAATAGAGGAAGCAGCAATTAAGGAAGTGAATAATAAACGATTGTATGAGTTACTGATACAGTTAAGGAAGGCTTTACGAGAAAGAAAGGCAGCATATTCTGTGATTCATATTAGGAGCCATAAGTGGTCTGAAGGTTTAGGAGAAGGGAATGAACGTGCAGATAAATTGGTTACCCTACCCATTGATAATTCTTGTCCTATTGACAAGCACACATTGGCTAGAGAAGCACATAGTAGATATCATCAAAATGCAAGAGGTTTAGCAAAACACTTTGAGCTGAGTTTGTCAGAAGCCAAGGCCATTGTCAGAGCATGTCCAACATGTAGTTATCATAATGGTGGGATAGGTCTAGGCATCGGGGTTAATCCTCGAGGTTTAAAAATAAATGAGATATGGCAAATGGATGTTACACACGTAGCTAGATTCGGTAAAGTCAAGCATGTGCACGTCACCATAGATACATATAGTCATTACATATGGGCTACGGCTCAGGCAGGACAGAAAGCTATACAGGTTATCAGACATCTGTTAAGTTGTTTCGCTGTTATGGGAGTTCCAAAGAGTATCAAAACAGATAATGGTCGAGGTTATGTAAGTGCTAGGGTCCGGAAATTTTTGAATCAGTGGTCTGTTAAGCACGTGACAGGTATTCCACACTCTTCTACTGGACAGGCAATAGTGGAAAGAGCAAACGGTACCCTTAAGCAGTATATTGAAAAACATCAAGATTTGACAGATCCACAAGCATGTTTAGCTAAAGTTTTGTATGTGATTAATCATTTATGCATTTTTGGAGAAGATGATACCCCCCCTGCAATGAAACATCATCCGAGGTCAGGTCAGGAAAATACTAAGGAAACAGAGGTCTGGGTTAAGTATAAGAACCCAAGTTCAGGATTATGGGAAAAACCTGCAAAGGTATTATATTGGGGTCGGGGGTATCTTTGTGTTTCCTCACCTACAGGGCCTTTGTGAGTGCCTGCTAAGTGGATTAAACCTGTTTTTGATGCAGCCTCTGGTAGATCGCCTTACAGAGGAGGACAAGGAGCGACTGGGAAAGAAACTGCCTCTAGTCCTACAACCACTACTGTTACAATTGAAGGGGTACTCGGAAGCGGTGGACAGAGCACTGACACGTCACTATCGGACAGCCCAGGAGTTGATTGGTTTCATTGACTCATTATCAACTTTTCACTTAACAGATCCAGCGAAACTACATTGCCTTGACTGTCACAATCCACATTGTGCTGCCTGGATAGCTCTACGCTGTGGGGGTTGTAAAAGAACTTTTTGGATAGAACAATCATTATTACGGGATTTGTGGTGTCATACTTGTGAACACGAGCATACGTGGGGAAAAAGCTGGCAAGATGAATTAAGGAGACAAACGGGGCAAAACGCATATATAGCTTTAAATCTTTATGAGTCTCCTGAACAGAAGGTTCTTGCTTATTATCGATGGGAAATACAATGTATTGTAAATAGAATTAAGGTTCAAAGTAAATCACGTATAGTTTCTATAAGGTGTAGGAAATTAGTGCCTTTAACACAGCATTCAGTTGTAGGACCCTTCCAAGGGGATCCTGATAGAGCATTAGATTGCTGCATTGATAAGTTGCAAAAATTAAGTTTGAAAGTGGCAGGACCAGTGAAATTAGGAGCAGCAAGATTGAAGACAGATAAGAAAAAGAAGGCAAAAAAGGGAACGGTCTCATTTGAATAGGGGTATCAGTGATTGCTAATTAATATTCTATGATTAGAACAATTTTACTGTTGTGGGACCCTCGGGAGGATATAGTTGTTGAGGAGGATAACGAACAAGAACTACGATTACGAAATAAGATACACCTTGTGTTAAAGAAAGACCTTGAGCTGTTAGCCTCATATAGTAAAAAGGCTGAAGAGGCTTTGCGATCACCACCATTGAATTGGTTGCTTTGGGTTGAAGATACACAATTTTATACTGGTCCTTACTTACATTCGCTTCCTTGTTATGTTTGCAAAAAGGATAAATGCTATGCATGGGTAGCTTTGCATTGTGCAGATTGTAATCAGGTTTATTGGTATTCACAGAAGTCATTGGGATATTTATGGTGTACATCTTGTTTTGGAAAGTGGATTCGAAATCATATCTGGGTTAGAGCTCTTGAACAAAGTACTGGCCTGCCAGGACGGACAGGATTACAGCTCTTTGAGAGTGCAGAACAAGTGGTTATAGCATATCTTAGGTGGAAGTTACAGGAAAACCTTAGAATATTTGAAATTACTAAAGCCTCACGCATCATAGCAGCTCGCTGCAAAGCTGATTTGCCTTCAAACTTACCTCGTGCTATACTTGTGAGCAAGGATGCTGATTTAGAATTAGATCAGTATATTCAAGAATTGACTCAGCCTTACAATAGACAATCTAGCAAACCAGGGAAAAGACAGTGAAGAAAGAAAAAACAACGTAAGCAGAAGGAAGAAAAGGAGAAGCAAAGTAAGCAGAAAGAAAAATGAGGTTTGTTTTTGTAATACTGCTCAATGCTGTAGCAAGTGAAGCAGTAGGAGTAACACACTTTAGTCAACCAAGAGAAAATTTATGGGTAACGCTTGCTAATCAAACTAACCAATCATCACTTTGTCTTAGCCTTGGAGGAGTCACTAACCCATTTCGAACATGCCTGGTGGGACTTCCGGTGTGGTCTCCCGGAGAATTTTGCAGTTTGATAAACAATCAAACCTTATGTATGTCTAACATGTCAAACCTCACATTGCCGGTGCAACAAGGGTATACTGCAGGTCAGAGTGATGGCTATCGTCAATGCTTACTAATCCAATCACTTAACACCTCTTTGCACTCTCCTCCTGAGGAATTGGATCTTTTTGGAAGTACAAATGCCAGCATATCTAACACTACAGCTGGTGGATGGTTTAGCTTCAAACTTTTGGGTGCTCAGAATTTAAACCAACCTAAAGAAACATGGGCCACCCTAGATTCATCCCTGAATGTGAGTGAATTCTCTCCACAGCATTACAGTCAATGTAACGGCACAAATATCACAGCACCAATGAAGTTACCCACAGGAATATTTTTGATTTGTGGAGACAGGGCATGGAATGGTATACCAGCTAAACCACAGGGTGGATCCTGTTTTTTGGGAAAATTGTCACTGTTTCATCCTAATGTGTCCTTGCTAATGCAGCTGAGTCAAAATTCAAACAGGAGAAAACGTAGCATACATGACTTAGACTGCAGCAAGATAGGAGATCCACGATTTTGGGGCACATTCAAACAGGTGGTGGTTTCAACTATCTTGCCAGGAGGATCTGCCAATAAAGCCATGAATTTAGCAAAACAATTAGGATGCTGGGCAAGGGATGAGCTGAACAAGACATCACAAATTCTAGACATGTTAACTGCAGATGTGCAAAGTGTTAACCATGCTGTTTTGCAAAATAGAGCTGCTGTAGATTTTTTGCTCTTAGCACAAGGACATGGATGTGAAGAGTTCGAGGGAATGTGTTGCATGAATCTGTCTGATCATTCAGTGTCCATTCACACTAAGATAAAAGAATTACAACAGGGACTTCACAAACTTAAGGAAGAAGACGGTTTAGGAATTGACGAATGGCTTAAAGGCCTGGGACTCGGACCGTGGCTGAGGAACCTTGTGATCTATGCTATAGGACTGCTGGGTGTAATTTTACTGTTTTTGCTTATTTTGCCTTGTATCTTTAACTGTATCCAAAACATGGTCAGCCGTACAATAGCAAAAACATGGCAAACTAATCTCCTTGCACAAGAAGAAAACGGGGGAAATGTGGAGAGCATTATTAATAATTGGTTAGCTGAGAAAGGCCACACTGATATAATGCCACTGGTTAAACTGAAGGAGAAAAGTCAGCAGTCAGCAAGCTGAAAGGAAAAGTCAGCAGTGACCTTGCTGCAACATGAGGATAGGGAGTTGAGATTAGTCCTGAATACATCCTAAGAATATGTAGGAAGTATCAAAAGTAGAACCATAGGAATGTAGAAGTAGGCGTAGGTGCTGATATGTAAGCTGACCAATCCTGAGCTCAACTTTTGCAATATGTATGAAGCTCATTATTAACTGTATTTAACCCGCCGTACTGATCAATAAAATCGAGCCTGTGATGATCAAACTGATGTCCTGGTTCCCTTCCTTCGACAGGACAGGAAGGGGCAGGAGCACAAGCACTGTAACATGACACATAAGGCACCTGCAAGCTGCTGGGGAAGCCTCAAGTCTGCTCAGTGAGCCACGTGTGCCCTCAGCATTGGGACAGCCACCTTTCCCTCAGTGAGCCTCACATCCCAGGGTCAGCAAATCAAGAGGCACCAGGCATGCTGTAGGTGACTCAGAGCGGGTGCAGTGGGCCATGGTGGCCAGGGGCCAGAAGCAGGCAGAAAGCCACCGGGGCTTGGAAAAGCTCCGCTCTGCTTACAGCGTGGGCTGAGAGCTGGGAGAGCTCCGTTTCCCCCTTGAGATGTTGGAGACGGGGCCTTTCACCCTCCTGATAGGGCTGCCCCTGGCTGCAGGCAGCCAGAGGAGTATGACGACACAAGGCCGAGAGCAGCAAAGCAAAGAGCCAGCCGTGCACAGCACAGGGAGGTGGCCCAGTGCAAAGCCAGCGTGGCACCCTGAAGGTGCCCGCTGCACTCTCATGTGTCCCTGCCTTGGGAAGGACAGGAATGCCCGTGGTCCAAGAGGGCCTTTCTGTGGCCCCTGTGGGCTCAAAGCTGCTGCTCTTCTGGCTCAATGGGGCCTAAAGCCACAGAGCTCGGCCTCCCCCACAGCAACAGGAACAAGACTTGGATATCAGGCAGTGGAGCTCAATGCCTAAGGCTGAGGGGCACGGGGCCTCCAGTCTGGAGCCCAGGGAGGGCACATGCCCAGCCCCACAACAGCTGGCCTCACAGCCCTGAAAGGCCAGGACCAGGGTTCCACGCCTGATCCCAGGGGCTCCCTCCAACCGGCCACAAACCTGGAAGCGCCAGAGCAGCCGGCTGTCAGGATCGAGGCGGCTGCCAGGGGAGGGGCTGCTTATGGCCTCTGCCAGCCAATTGCTCAGGGCTTAGCAGCGCCTCAGCCCCTCAGGGTCTCCCCCAGCCTGGCCAAGCTTGCCGGCAGCAGCGCCGCTGCCCCACAGCAGCTCCAGAGGAGCCCCATCCAGAGGCACCTGGGAGCCCTCAGCAAGGCAGCCAGCAGCGCATGGGCAGGAGGACACGGATGGCCCTTCCTCCCCGGCACAGGGCTTGTGGCCATTGCCAGGCACCGCTCTGGCAGGGATCCCCGCAGCTCCGGCCCCTGCCCAGCCACTCTGTCGGCAGCACAAAGGCTTCAGCAGAACCACCAAAGGCCAAGGGGCTTCTGGCCATTTTCCCTGCGACACTGCACGCCCGGACAGCTGGCTGAGCACAAGCACCTATTTCCCCCTCTCCCCTTATGCCCTACAGACCCTGTGCAGGAAAAGAAAGATCCTGGCACTCTGTGTATTGGAAGATATTCTATTCTATTCTACGATATTCTATACTCAACAAAAACCGAAAATACAAACAGAAAAATCTTGAAGAAGAAACAGAAAATCCCTGCTGGCTTAAATGGCCCCAGCAGACAGAGTCTTTCAGATCATCTCTCTGCGGAGCTCCAGCAGAAAAGCACGGCAGTGCTGCACAGACGAGGCCGTTTCCTCCATGCACTGCGGAATTGATCTCGCAGCTTACGCCATGGGGAGTAGGGAGCTCTCTGTAGGGCCCGGAGAACTAAAGAAAATTCAACTGCAGCATCTCTGATTGCAGGACTGCTGTCACATGCCATTTCTTCAAGGGCTGCAAGAGAGCGGAAAAGAGGCAAGGTCAGATCCCGCATGTGCAGGGAGCCGAGGAGAGCCCCTGCCGGCACTATCCCGGCCGGCTCTTGCCATGGCCCGCAGGGAGAAGGGAGCAAGGGGATCAGCCCGAAGGTGCTGGCCACGAATGCCACACGTAGCCCTGAAATCTCTGTGTGCTCTGTCCACGGGAGCAGAGCCCTCCGCAGCCGGGGCAGGGCTTGCAGCTGCCCCCTCCAGCCCCCGCGGTCAGCCGGCTGCCCTCACACACTCACCAGTGCAGATCAGCTGCAGCTCTTGCTGCTGCCCCCTCAGGTGCCGCCCGGCCATGCCTGTGAACACAGAGCCTGTCACGGCCCCAGCGGCACAGCTCCCTGCCGGCGGCGCTGCCGGCGCTGTGGCCACACGGGCTGCTGGCCCGGCAGGGCTCAGCCCGGGCCCTTGCCGCACGCTGCCGCCCCAGGGCACGGCTGCCAGAGGGCGGCAGCAGCAATGCCCAGGCCAGGCAGGGCTCCACGGCGCCGGGCCCGGCTGGCGCTGCCGGGGGCAGCAGGCGGGGCCGGGGCCGAGCTGCGGCGGGCCGGGAAGGGAGCCCGGCACGGGACTCACCCATGAACCCGACGGCCGCCTCTCGCAGGGACTCCTGTGGACTCTGCAGGTAGCGCAGGGCCTGGCGCAGCTGCTCGGCCGCTCGCCTCCTGTCCTCTGCCAGCTGCAGAGAGCAGCAGGAGGGAAGGGTTGGCGCGGGCTCAGCCCCTGGGCGGGGCGCTGTCTGCGCCCAGCGCCGGCCTCCCCTGCCCGCACAGCCCTGAGGCGTGGCCAGCAGCCGCTGGCCAAGGGCTCCCGAGGGCAGGGGGCAGAGGGCCGGCTGCTGCCCGGGGAGCCGCAGTGCCGCCCCGCAGCCCCGCCGGGCCCGGACTCCCAGGGCACCCGACTCAGGCCTGCGGGAGCCTGGAGAAGAGCCCGCGCGACCTCTGGGTGCAGCAGCGGGCACAGCTGCCCGTCCCCCACGCTGAGCACCGCCCTCAGCGTCCTTCGCCATGCTGAGGCTGGGGCTTCTCGGCTGCTCTTACCAGGCACTCGCCAAAGCTCTGATCCACGTGTAGCATTTGTTCAATATCCCTCCTCTTCAGGAATCTGGCTGAGGAATGCAGCGTTTCCCGGGAGGCCTGGAGAGCAACAGAGAGGCACAGATGGCCCCACAGTCCAGGGCACAGGACCATCCCAGTAGCACAGGCTGGAGGAGGCTGCAGCCTGCAAGGTGCCAGGGCAGGAGGCAGCCCAAGCCCCTGCCAGGGGGACAGCAGCTGGCCACAAGTGCTCACCTCAGCAACAATCTGATTCTCATCATGGCAGTGGAAGTAGAGAGGGAGCAGGCTCTGCCGCACGTGGGACTTGAGGGCCTTTCTTCCCTCTTCTGTTAATAAGTCCAGCATCTCTTGAAAGACAGCCATGGAGCTCAACTGCACCTGGATATCATCCTGGATGAAAGGAAAGGGCAAAAGACCTGAGCATCAGCTGCTTCAGGCCCTCCAGGGCACAGGCGTGCATCTGCACAGGGCACCAAGTGTCCGGGCAGCAGCCAGTGGCCGTGGCTGTGGGCACAGGGCCTTACGCTGTCAAAGAGTGGCAGGAGCGCCTCAGCCAGCTGCAGGGCAATGGGGGTGGCTATTGGGGCACCATTATCCAGGAGCAAATATCTCAGGAGAAGAATGCTCATCCTGATCATGTCGCTGTCATTTTCCTCCAGGAGCTCCACAAGACTTTCAGTCAGGCTCTGCATTTTTTCGCCCTGTGTGGAACACCACTTTGTGAAAGGCCGCCCTGCTGCCACAGGGCCCAGAGGCCAAAGGCCTGTCCCGAAGCTCTGGGGCAGCTGGAGCGGGAGGCAGGAGAGCTGGGAGCAGCTGCCCTAGTGGCCGAAGCCCATGCAATGCCACGCGACAGTGTTGCCCAGCCCCACGCTGCCTGCACGGCTTCAGCCACTGTCCCTTCTCACCATCAAGGGATTCTTGCCCAGCACTACGAGGCCTCGGAGTGCCAAGTAACGCCTAGCCATGTGCTCGCTCTGCAGGTTCTGTGCCAGGATTTCCAGAACGCTGTCACTGCATTCCCTCAAGTCCAGGCACTCGAGGACCTGAAAGGCACAGGGCAGTGACAGGGGAGCCGGCCGGCAGGAGCCCGGAGCTGCACAGGGCCGGGCCCAGGCAGCAGCACAGGGCACGGGCACTGTCCTGGCAGCTGTGGCTGCGAGAGGCCAGAGGGCTGGGAGGCGGCTCAGCCGGGCAGCGCTGGCCTTGAGGCTCACCTCCACAAGGAATGCCAGGGCAGGGAAATCCCAGTATGGCATCTCTTTGCCGAGCAGGGCGAGCAGGTAGAATGCAATCGCAGAACAAAAGTGGATGGCTAAGCGGCGAATTTCTCTGAAGAGGGGAAAAAGGAAACAAGACCCCGAGCCAGTGAGGCAAACCTCTCCCAGGCATGACTCATCCAGTTCTCATCTTTCCCCAGCACCCTTCCAGCAAGGGGACGTGGGCCATTTGGCAGTTGGTTGCTCATGGGCACCGTCCTCTGCCAGCCTTTTCCAGTCTGCTTGGCCGTTCCTTTAGTGACAAGGCCCTCTGGCCCATGGCCACCACGGACACTTTGTGAGGCACCTGGGCACAGAGCAGCAATGTCAGAGGCAGTGGGGAGAAGGGGGTCTCACCTGGCAAGCAGAGCCACGGCAAAGTGGTGAGTGTCAAGAGAGAGCAGCGTGTCCCAGGCACACCTGCGCTCCATTGCCACCACCACATCCTCGCAGCGGAGAAGGCAGAGCAGGGACTTGAGGGTGCGCACTGCAAACCTGTGTGCAGAGCAAAGCCCAGGTCACAGCGGCAGCACTGGCTCCTTGGCAGGCCACGTGGCAGGGACAGGAGGAGTGGCATGGGGCACCTGTTGGGGCTGGTGGCAAGGCCGTGCTCTTCCTGGCATCCCTTCCAGAAGGTGTCCACCGCCTCTGGCATATCCAGAGTGCTGAAGAACACTTGGAATAGCAGATGCACAAATAGGCGGGGGAAATACACCTTCAAGATCCGTGGGAGACAGGGCACCTGGAGGATCTTCCACATCACCACAGTTGCCTGCAAAGGACAAAGCCCCCCGAGACAGCGCTCAGTGCCGAGGTGTGCGTGTGGCTGGGCCCAAGCGTGGCAGGGAGAGGCCAGGAGAGACCTTGGCAGGGGGAGCACGGGGCCTGGTGGGCCTGAAGCTGCCCCTGGGCCAGGTTTCAGGCCAGTGCCTGAGGCAGGGAGA
Source organism: Melospiza georgiana (assembly GCF_028018845.1). Lineage (NCBI taxonomy): Eukaryota > Metazoa > Chordata > Aves > Passeriformes > Passerellidae > Melospiza > Melospiza georgiana. Next base: position 20,026,796 of record NC_080441.1, on the reverse strand, counting down.
TGCAGTGAGGGAAGGAGGATGGAGAGCTGCTGGAGAGGCAGCCTTGAGGCCTGCAAAGGCCAGTTGCAGGAACTCACAGCCAGGGCAAAGACACCCATTTCGTCCCCATCGGAGGTGCAGGCGCTGTACTCTGGCCAGCTCCCCAGCACATCCAGGAGGATCAGCTGCGCCAGCTCCACAGTCCTGGCTGAGCCCATGATGGTCTTCCACATGGCCATGGGCAGCTCTGCGGGGTTAGAGCTGTGTCTCAGGGGGGGTCTCAGACACAGCAGCGGGGGCAGCTGACCTGGCTGCCATTTCTGCCTGTGCCCACTGCCCCCCTGGCAGCAGCAGCCAGACAGCCCAGCCCTGTGGGGACAGAGCCCTGAGAGGCGGCAAGGGAGCATGGCAGCTGGCTGAGGGGCTGACATGGCAGGGCTGGGAAAGGGAGCAGCCAGAGGGCTCTGGAATTCTCTGTTGCTCAGACACCTGGGGCAGGCCGTACAGGGTGATGGGCTGGGGAGGCCTGAGCCCTGTGGGCAGGTGGGCCCCATACCTGTCACAGGATGGGGCCACACGCAGGAGCGTGATGACTGCATCATTTGGCTGTGCTTTGGTGAGATCCAGCAGGGTCTTGTCCAGCCTGTGCTCAGCAGAATCATTGGCCATGAGCCACTGGTGGATGTAGCTCACCATGGCAGGCACCTGGAGAAGGCACGGGGAGACTTGGAAAGCTGCCAGAGGGAGCAATGTTCCCAGCTTCCCCAGAGGAGTGCTTCCCTTCCCTTCCCAGCCCACTGCCATGTGGCCTGAAAGGCTCACAGCAAGCAGCATGCATGGCTGGGGAGGCCAAGCAATTGCTGGGAGGATCAAAGCCTGGCCACAGGCTGCTTACTTGCTTTGGAGTGTAAAAATCTTCCTCGACAAGCATAGACAGCAGGGCAGCACTGGTCTTGCTTAGGAAGATGGGCGAGTATGGTCTGAGGCCTACGCCCGTGGTGATGGTCTCTTCCTCCTCTTTAACTCTCTTGAGGAAGTTGCAAACGAACTGTAGGAGAAGGGCAAGAAGCCGGGGATGTTGCATGGAGCGCTGCACACACGGTGCTGGGCTGAGCAGGGACAGCAGGCCCAGCCCAGGTGGGGGTGGCTGCAGGTACCTGCGCTGTTCTGCGGAAGCGGCCACGGCTGGACTCCTGCTCTTGGGTGCGCTCCAGGGCTGCATCTGGCAAAGAGCGAGCGCAGCCAGAGCTGAGGGGCTGCGGGAGAGGCCGGAGAACGCGGGCCAGCCCTGCGCTCCCCAGGCAGGGAGAGCCCCGGGATGCCCCAGGGGATGGAGCACGGCCACTGCGGGGTGTCTGCCCGGCCCCTCTTCTGTCCTGTCCATAGGCATGTCCCCAGGGGATAGCATGGCACAGCACAGCATGGCATGGTGTGGGGCCAAGCTGGCAGCAGGCACCAGTCCTGTGGCCCAGCTCCGCCACTCACCCTCCTGCGGTGGCTGGAAGGGCACCACCTCTTCAGTCTGCTGTGCCGGGGCAGCTCCAGGGCCTTCTTCCTCCTCCTCGACCCAGGCCAGCTCGGGCACTCTCGGGGGTCTCTGCTCCATGTCTCTGACTGGATTGGTGGCTATTTGCAGGAGAGATGCCCTGCAAAAGCTCCAAGTCACCAAGTCGTGCAATGGTGCCTGGAAGGCACCTTCAAGTAAGAAGCCTCAGGAAGGCTACAGGACAGCAAGTCCTGCACTCGGTCTCAAGGGCTCCTGCCACAAAGACAGGAGACTCCTGCCAAGGACTTGTGGTCTGGCCTCAAGGGCACTTGCAGAAGAGAAGCCTCAGGGAGACCACGGGTCAGCAAGGCCTTGTGGTCTGGCCTCGAGCTCAGCTGCAGACACAAGGCTTCAGAAAAGCTCCAGGTGGGACGCGAACGAGCGCGCTGTGCGGGAGCTCCTCACGGCACCGCTCTGTCCCGTCCTGTCGCGTCGCGTGCTCTGAGCACTGTGGCGTGCTCTTGTCAGCGCCAGCTCCTATGTCACCAGGTGTCACAGAGGGCCCTTGGACACCCGGTTCCATGTCACAATGACTGTGCGGCGCCGTGTCACCAAGGGCCCTTGCACACACTGCCGCCTGCCTTGGCGCCAGCCCCAGCCCACCCAAAGTGGCCCAGGTTGGAAGGAATGGCTGGCCCCAGGAGTCTAAGGCAGGCCGACAGGATCTTTAGGAAGGGCTCAGAGCATCAGCGAACGATGCCCTGCTCTGTGGGCTCAGGGCAGCAGAAGGAGCCCCCAGGGCTGCCGTCGCAGCCGTTCTGGGAAGGGCACGGGGCCTTGCAGGGAAGCTGGCACGGCCTCCTCGGGACACGTCCCGGCTGGTGGCCGTCCTAAACCCGCCGGTGTGACACGCACAAGGAACGTGTGGGCCCGGGCACCATCGCTGCTCTCAGGCCTGGGGCCCGGGGAGCGCTGACATCAGCGGGTGTGGCAGAGTCCCTGGCCAAGCAGACCTGCCACTCCCCGAGCCCTGGCAGCGCTGGTGCCTGTCTCCTGCCCCAGAGACCTGTGCCCCTGAGGGGCTTCTGTGCCAGAAGGAGCCAAAGCCCACGTGCATGGGGGGCTGTGCTCCTACCTGCAGGGGCTGATGGCAGGAGCACCTGGAGCAACTGCTGGCACACTTGGTCTCTGTCAGATGATGTTGCTCCATCCTGAAATGAATTTTTCTCATGGAAGGCATTGGCAGTAGCACCAGAGCACCATCCATTGCTGAGTTTCCCAGGACAATTAGATTGCAAAGTTAACACTCTGAAATTTCCTTGTGCTTTTCTCACTCTCTTTCCCACATTCTGGAGAAAACCAGAATCTGCCTAGTCTCTGCTATTCTCAGCTTCCGTTGCTGCATGTCTTGCTCTGGCAGCTCACGTCCCAGCCAAACTGTGTCCTTGCTGAGCACAGCATTGAGCGGCCACAAAGTGGGAAATTCCCCAGTGAACATCAAGGCAGACACGTGGAAGTGCAGAGGATAAGGATAACTCTGGGAGGAGAAGCTCTTCTGTGTCTCTGATGATGGTGCCCACACCCTGTAGCAGCAGCCAAGAGACGCGCTGAAAGCCGACGGGCGCAGTTTTGGGCAGCACAGTATCAAAAGTTATGAAACCATTAGCCAGAATGCAAAAGAAGACTGCAAGGATGGAGTGTGGCCTGGAGGGGAAGCCCTAGATGCAGCTGAGGCCACTTTGTTCAGCCTGGAGGAGAGTAAAGGGCGTCGTTGTGGTCTTCAACATCCTCCTGAGGGGAATCAGAGGGGCTGCTGCAGCTCTCGTCACTGTTGGGACCAGTGACAGGACTGGGGGAAAGGGCAGGGAGCTGGGACGGGGCAGGTTTCGTTTCCATATCAGGAAAAGGTTTTTCACCCAGAGCGCGGTCAGGCACTGGGACGGGTTCCCCATGGACGCAGCCCAGCGGAGCCCGGGCTGGCTCTTGGGAAAACTGCGGCGCTGCGCCGGGAGTGGGGAATGGCCAAGGCGTGGGTTCTGCCCACGGCTAACCCTGGTGAGCCACTGCTCAGTGGTTCAGGATCTACTCACTGCAGGACGGAGCAGGCCAAAGAGAAGGAGGAGGCTCCTCTATTGTTAGGTTCCAAAGGCAAAGGTTTATCCCAAGGGATGGATTCAGCCTGAAAGAGTCGCCAGCACTTCTGTGCAGGGGATTTTATCGGGGTACATACAACTCAGGGGGTGGATACAAACGACTGAGCAATAAGGAATCTGCAGGGGAGGAGCGAGGGCATTCCATCAGTTGCTGGGGACTAATTAGGACAGATGAGAGGAGAGGGTAGGTCACATGGGCCAGTGGGGCTTCCAGCAATAGGGGAATTCCAAAGGGGTGGTGCAGTCAGGGGTTGGTGCAAGGCAAAAGTGACAGGGAAGGTTCAGGAATAAAGAGCTGGATTATCTTGAGAGGCAGGGAAGGAGCTGGAACAAAGGGAAATGGCATGAGGGACAGCTTTGAGGGAAGGCAAAACCTACGGGTAAACCAACTTGGGGAAAACACGGGGTACATGAAAACAAACCATTCTACGATAACTGATAAATAAACACAAACCGGAACACCCCAGGGAAATGGGCACAGCACCAAGCCCGTCTGAGTTTGAGAAGTGATCGAAGAACATTGAGCAGTCACCCAAGCTTTTAGACACTACATCAAAAGTCAAGGGTTTTGACCTCTAGGTTTACATGAGTATATACTCCTGAGTAGGACTTTAGGCAGTGTTTTCAGAAACTCGTTGTATGTCCGATCGTACCCCAATTCCTTGTAGATTGTGTGGAACGGGGAATCCTTTTGTTTTCACTGCTTGTTAGGACTATAAAAAAGAATATTGGTGCTGGGTGACTCAGAGACAGCCCGTGCATCTTAAGTGTAGTATACAGGGGATAAAGAGAAGGAAACGAGATGTACTAATACATCCTGCTAAGACTGGAAATTTAGACAGCATGAAGAATGAATAACACAAGAAGTAATGATGGTATTAAAAAGAGTCCACTAGAATGTAATTTAGCAGATGAGAAAGCTTTGGGAGGAATCCCAGAGGGTAATTTTTCGTGTAAGGTCACCTGACGAAATACTCTTACCCAATGGTAGGCTGAGTATCAATTAGAAAGTGGTGAAATGTGACGCCCTAATGGAACGGTATGATCCATTGTTACAGTTGATGTTATTTTTAAGACAAGAAGAAAAATGAGATCCGGTGATATATATGCAGACATGGCTTTTACCCTGAAGAATAAATCTGAGTGCCACAAAAAATTGTGGCTTTGATTTGGCCCCACAGGACTTTTAGTCCTAACTTTGGAAAGAGATAAGAGGCAGAAAAGAAAGAGATGTCATTCAGCATTCAGCATAGGGCAGAGATGTTTGAACATGGCTGAAATGCCCCAGGAAGATTGTGTTCTAGGTGTCCAAGATTTACAGCCGAGTTAGCCCAGGCCAGCTCGGGTACACTCCCCTTCAGGCAACCACTCTGCCCCCTGAATGAAAGCCAAATGGCAGTGAGGATGAGGGGACGATTTCAGAGAGCCCCAGTGACAAGCAACACACGGAATAAAACCAAGAAAGCTTTGCCTTTAGCCACCCCCTTAAGGCAAGACTTGAGTCCCCCAGGAGAAGCCATGTGGGTGAACATCTGCTTTTCTACTAGTGCCCTGAACAGTTGGTGGGAAAACGTTAAAATGGATAGAGAAAACCCTAGCAAAGTAGCAAAAAGATTGGAGTTCGTAGTCACGAGTCAAGAGCCAGGCTGAGGTGATCCTGATTTCATGTTGACAGAGCTAACCAAAGCAGCAAAAGAGTTGGCGATCAAGGCAGCCAGAGCACGTGTGCAGGGACAAATTGCTAGTGGAGCCTTACAAGGCACAGTAGACAAGCTGTGTCCTATCGTAAGCCCTTTGTGGGACGCGAACGATGCCGGCTGCTGTGCAATGTTCACCAGATACCAGGAATGACCGAGACTGGCAGTTCTTACCCTAGCAGGTTACCGGTTAAAATATAGGTAAAGAATAATAAAGAAGTTGAATTTTTAACTAAATGTGGAGACACATTTTCACGCGTGAATCAAGCACTGATACCCAAAAGTGAAAACTGTCTGCCAGCAATAGGAGCCAGAAAAGGCATTCTTCCTGCAACCACTTCAATGTAAAATCAAGAAGAAAATGGGAATACATCAGTTTCTTTATTTACCAAACTCACTCAAATCTGTCCTAGGCATGGATTTGCTTGAAAATTTAGAAGCAAGAGTTCCGTTTAGAGAAAGAAAACTAACATGGAAGGTACCTGAAGACAAATGAGCAGTTTTAGCAGTAGGACTGACAATTGACACAAGACCAACAAACAAGAAGAACTATTTAGAGCAAGTATTGAATCAGGTATACCCCAGAGTATGGGATACTGATAGCCCAGGAGAATCAAAACGAGCAGACCCTGTGAAAATTGAGCTACACACAAGAGTTGAGCCAGTAGTCAGAAAGCAATACCCTTGAAGATTAGAAGCTAGGAAAGAAATAGAACCAACAATCAATAAATTCCTGACATCAGGATTATTAAAGGAATAAAAGTCAAAATTGAATACTGCAAGATTAGCAATAAAGAAACCTAATGGCACTTAGAGACTAGTGCCAGATTTCCAGGCAATTAATGGTTTATACCTTACTAGCTTACTAGCTAAGCTTGGAGATGATTTTATTTGGTGCGGGGAAGGTCCATGGGCAGGTGCTGTGGAGAGCCGTTCCCTCTTGGTCTGAGAGACCAGCTCCCCCAGCCCACCTTGCTCCCAGGCCCGGAGGGTGTAACGTGCGCTCGACCGGCAGCCGAAGGAGGGCTCTTGACACCGTGTCTGATGCAACAGGGTTTACTGAAGGTAGGTCAGAGGGTGCAGGTTGGGTGAGGGTGAGAAGAGGGACAGGAAGAGGCAGGAGCACAAGCACTGTAACATGACACATAAGGCACCTGCAAGCTGCTGGGGAAGCCTCAAGTCTGCTCAGTGAGCCACGTGTGCCCTCAGCATTGGGACAGCCACCTTTCCCTCAGTGAGCCTCACATCCCAGGGTCAGCAAATCAAGAGGCACCAGGCATGCTGTAGGTGACTCAGAGCGGGTGCAGTGAGTCATGGTGGCCAGGGGCCAGAAGCAGGCAGAAAGCCACCGGGGCTTAGGAGCCCCTGGGGTGGCAGTGAGCAAAATCGGGCTCTGCTCACTGCTGCTGGCATTTTCTATTGACCCATCTCCAAGGACTTCTGTTGTGCTCTGTGTTCCTAAGGGTTTCCCCCCTTGGTTTTTTTTGGTGGTCTCCTGCACCTTTTTTTCTCCAAATTTTCCTACCCTGGCAGCAGCAGGTCTTGTCCAGAACTGGCTCTAAAATATCAGCAAAGTAGCTAGGAACAACAATGGGTGGAATCCTGCGGCTCAGGAGTTCGTATGCCAGAGCCCTGCCTGTGCCTGTGCCTTATGTCAGGACCTCCTTCTCTGTGCAAAAACTAGGGATTAGTGGAGTTTTTTTGCCACAGAGCTCCTGAGAGGCAAATGTTGTGCTAGGTTTCTCAGGAGTATATCCGTTAAGTTCATGGCTGGCAAACAGAAAGTAAGGCCAGGGTAGCAGAGCAGCTGGGAGCTGGTCACTCCCTGCAAAGGGCTGGTGTATGATGTGAGAACACCACGTTCCAGGAGGGGCGAGCAGGGTAAATGTGCTCAAGGTGCTGCCAATGAGGTTTGGGTCACTTAGAGAGTAGTCAGGAGCGGTGAGCACCGGAAGATCCAGCTGCAGTCCCCATCCATGTCCCTTTCAGTGCTGGCTTTAGTGTGTCTGCAGCCTGGATCCAGAGCGCCCTGGGGGGCTCCTGAGGCTGCCTTTGCACTCAGGGTGAGGATGCCCAGGAGCCCCTGAGGCCGCAGTGGGCACCAGGGCTGGGGCTTGTGGCCTGGCAGGTATGGCTCTGGGGGCTGTGACATGCCAGGGCATGGGTCACTGTCACTGCCCTCCACAGCCCTGGCTAGCTCTGTGATGCTCCAGGGACAATGGCAAGAGTGGGGAACTGGCTAGGTTAGGGTTTTGCCTGAGCCAGAACCTCTAGGCCAAATGCCCAGCAGTAGAGACCCCTGGAGGGCCGAGTGAAGGAAGCAGAGAAGGCTCTTCTGTGGTGTAAAGTGCAGCAAATTCATCAGGAGAGGTGGGGCAAAGGTTCACAGGTGAGAATGCCCAATGGGAACAGATGTTGAAAGAACCCCCAGCACTCCTCTGCATGGGTTTTTAAAATCTTTCAAAACACGGGGTGGACACCATATAGTAACCAATAAGCGACTCTTGGGGTCGGTTTTGAGGGCTACAACAAATCAGAACAAGGGGAAGAGAGAGCTTTGGGATAGGGATTGGATCTTAGGGTGAGGGACAGGGAACTTTCTGGAACAAAGGGTAGGGTTTGGGCTGATGGATGGGGCAAAGGGGCCGGGTTGTCTTGACAGACAGGGAAAATCTGGTGAGGTGGGAGGGGACTCCTTGAGGGACGCTTGGGTAGGAGGGCACAACATAGGGGAGAAGCTAACTGTAGTAACTCGGGGAACACTTGAACATACCACTGTATAACAGAACATTTGACTCAATAAGCTAACGAACTGCAACACAGAAATTCAGGCTTTCAGCAGCTGAGAGGTGGCAGTGTTAGAACCCGCAGCAGCTGGTGAAAGCCATCTCTGTCCTTCAGGTTCTTGCTGTGTGCGAAGGTGCTGCGAGTTGTGGTGGCTGCACTCCCCCTTTGCTGGGAGGATGATCTGTACCAGGGGAGAGCAGAAAGCTGCCATGGTGAGCAGAACATGCTCAGAGCATTACAGTTCAGAGAATGGCACTGCCATTTCCCACTGAAGGGAAAAAAGCTTGAAAGCATAGAATTCTGTGCAGAACCATTGCACAGATTTTCTCTTCTAGAACATGCCCATTTTTGTCTACTGTAGATGAATACTCTGGGCTTTATAGAATACATGGGGTTTTTTCCTTAAGGTTTTTGGGAGAACTCTCAAGTTAATTTCTGTTTGTATTTTACATCCAGATTTACATGCATACAGGTTTTATTTAATTATTATTTTTCTTTAGTAAATACTAAGGGAAAAAATACCTAAGCATTTTTTAATCCTTTGGGATGTTGTGATTAATATTCTAGGAAAGAAAACCTTGTTGAACAAGTGTGAAAACACAGAGAGAGGGAAAATAGCATAGACATCTTTTAGAACAGGGCATGTAATAAGGACTGCAGAACTGAGTAATTCCTCCAAGGGCAGAATTAGCAAGATATACCACCAAGAGTAACTGCCAAGATACTTCCTTAAATCAAGGGAAATGTGACCTGCAGCCATACGAAGCACAGCCAAAGCAAATGAAAACCTTTGGAAAAGAGGGAATTTTGCCAGTGACATCAGTCTGTCTGGATAACTGAGGGATGCCCATCAATATTGCACTACATTCCTCAATATTTGCAATGTCTTTTCTCCCAATTTCTGTGAAATTAATAAGCTGCAGTTGTTTACCATTAACTTAAGCTCTTAGGGGAATTACCAAGCACCATGTATGTTTTTCTGTAGCTGAGCAGGACTTGAGTTTCCCAAATCTTCTACAAAGCAGAAGGGAATCACACAGTTACTTGTGCTAATGTTAATGAAGGGTTTCATGAAAGCAGGTGAATGAGAGCATTGCATTGTAAAACTTCCACATGCAAGAAAACAGGAGTCCACTTAGAATAAAACATACAAGGCTAGCATAACATCAGAACAGGATAAAATGAAATTGCTAGACAGGAACTGATGCATCAGAAATTAGATGTGTCATTTCTGATACATCTGCATGCATTTGCAAGCTAAAACAGAAAAGGAAGGGCAGAGATTATAAGGAACGAAGATTTTAAAATTGCGCTGTGCAGAAGAGACACACGAACCACCAATGTGAACACAGCTGGGAGATTCAGCTTGGAGATGGATTAGAGTGGAATCCATTCACTGAGGGTTTCTGGTGGACATGAGTGCAAAGACTGAGGAAAAAAGGAAAAAAGTTTAATTTCTGAAAGCTATTTAGATTCCTGGAAGCATTGTCTAGAGATCTAAAAATCTAAAGCCTCAGAGAATCTGAACCTAAAACATCCCCAAATGGATTGATAAGGTATGATGTGCACATCTCTGCTGCTTTCAGAGTCAATGAAATTGACAATGAGTGTCTGGAAATTAGGAATGCCCACCCAGATTTTATCTCCATTACTTTCAGAACACCTTAATAAGGCACTTCCAGAGCTGAACACTGACATTCTCACCCTGCTCTATTTACTTTACATTTGAATACAGGCTGGTAGAAGGAGAAATTGGTCTGTAATTTCTCCCCAAATGACCTGTTGCACTTTCAGGTTAGGGGTAGATGTAGATTCAGCTAATCACTCTCTCTGTCCATGAATATTCCACTAGTGAACTGACATAAAGAACATCCTTGTTCTCTTTTGTACCTTCCTAAATGGTGCCCAATGAACAGAACACTTGCATAAATCTCACAGAAAATCACCAAAATTGCTGAAATTGACACTGAATTCCATGATAAAAGCTTCTGAGGAAAGGCTTGACAGAATCACTGAAGAAACTGAATCTTGGAAGAGAAACACATTTCAGCACAGATCAAGGGGAAAGAAAAAGAAATGCTGTAAAAATTCCAAGTGGAAGGTAAGGAGAAACACAGGAAGCACAGAAAGAACAAGGCCCTGTCAGATGACCTGTGCAAGGTAACTTTGTGCCCCAGCACTGTTAGAGGACATTCCCTGTCATTGGTGCAAGCAGCTGGAGACATAAATGCTGATTGATTTGGGGGCCACAGTCTTGGTAAGTGCAGAGGTGGTTCAATAACGTGACATGAGGGAGTTCCCTCAGAGCAACTGGGATGCCAGAAAGAAGTGAACAGCTCCCCACAGCCTGGCCCGCTCGGCTGCTTTTCCTTCTGACCCTCCTGGGGAGGCTCTGACATTTCCTCTGCCCTGATGGAAGTGCAGCTGCTGCCAAGGGAAACGTCCCCACACTCACTCAGTGTTCCCTGTGCTTGCCAGATGTCCCATCTGCTGTCGCTGTCCAGGAGAGCTGCTCTGCTCAGGAGGAGGAGCCAAGGGAGAGCCTGGGAACAACGGCGGCTGCAATCCCTCCTAATCTAGCGCTGTTTATGGATGTGTAGCTGGATTTGGATAGGTACAAGTATAGGGATATTTACATACACTGACTGATATTTGTATAGGGATATTATGTGTGTATATTGTTATATTGATGCGTGTATATTCATCTGTTTACACAGTTGTACAGCTCTGTAGCTGTGCATTTCTATTGCTGGAGTTGTATGGATTTTTTTATTGGTCCATTGATATTTGTGTATTTATAGACAGGTTTGTTATATTTGTATTATATTGTCATGTTATATGTCATGAAATATGTAATGCATGTTTACATCTCTATATTGTTATGCCCATATATGTATTTACTTCTATTTATTATGTATGGAGTTGTATAGTTCTAAAATTCTATTTATTTAGTTCTGGATCTGAGATTCTTTAGAGAGGGATATTGATGTTTCTGTATTTGTATATGGGCTGTACAGTTGTAGTAATATGTAATAAATTTGATTGTTAAACTTCAATTCAGTAACTTCAACATTTGTGTACAGTGAGTTGTTGCAGACGGTTGCAATAAAGTAATTTTTTTTCACTCAAGTTGATATCTGTATATATTTACATAGTACAATTCTCAGAATAAATTAGATTTTATTCATAAATTGATATTTCTGTGTTTCCATATTGGTAGCTAGCACAGATGTTGTAATTTAAAATAAATTTCATTTTTAAACATAAGTTAATGTTTGTGTATTTGTACATTAGTAGTGCGGGTGTAACAATCTGCAATAAATGCAATGTTTCAACTGAAGTAAGTGTAGATTTGTGCTACCCGAAGCCATGGGCAGATGTAAATGCTGGAGGATTTTGGCCGTGCCAATCTCCGGCCATGCCCGGCACATGCCCCACCTGCACTCAGGCTGGGCAGGGGAAGGGCAGATTTGGGCTGGCAGCAGAGCCCCACGTTGGCTCAGAACTCGCTGCAGAGGCTGCTGAGAAAACTCCGGGGCTCCATGGGCACAGAATCCAAGCAGGAGCCACCCGGGGAGGACAAATCCCTCATCCCACGGGCAGCTCTTTAGGAAAGGGCTCCAAGTGTCCCCCTGAAGCTCATCCCAGAGAGCAGAAGCCAGCAGGGATCCTGAGCCAGCTCTGCTGCCTTTGGCAGCACTTTGGCAAATGAGCTGCAGCAAGGGGGAGGCAGCAGCGACTGTGACTGCTGCAGGCTGGGGATGAAGGGAGGGCCATGGACACAAGTGCTGAGATGCCCCAAAATCCAGAGGGAGGCTGGAGAGCTGGGAATCAACTTGGCATTTCAGTGCCAAGCTCTCACAGGCACTGAAATGATGGAATCCCTTTGTGTGAAGTGACCTGGAAGAACTGACAGGGAGTTGCTGCTAGGATCAGCAGTAGCAGAAAGCAAAAATGTACAAACACTAGGAGATCATCTAATATCCCCCACAAGCAAAGGCTTCAAAAATGATCTCATATATTTAGAATAGAATAGAATAGAATAGAATAGAATAGAATAGAATAGAATAGAATAGAAAAGAAATCAAAATATATAATATATAATATGCATGAAATTTAATGTACATGTATTTTTGGACAAATTTATTTTTTGATATATATTTTCATTTAAGATATATATTTGAAATAGTCTTTCAGCTTGGGAGAGTGAAGATTTACAACAGTGCAAAACCATCTGCCCACAGAGCAGTCAGCCCCCGGGTGTGTGCATGCACACCCACCCACTGTGCCTGCTCTTCTCAGCATCTCGGGGCTGCTGTTTGCACACAATTGGGATGAATTTAACTCGACAGAGCCACGAGTGGGATGTCCAGCTTGTCATGAACACTCATGTAGCAACGAACAACACAGAGCTCTCAAATCACATTATCACAGGTCATTTCATTCCTGCTGGGCACTGCGGAACTCTTAAAAGACACAGAAAAGGGGTGGAAAACATTGGCATCATGCTACTGCTGGTGTCCTCCTGGAGAAAAATCTCTTGGGTTTCTTCAGGTGGTAGCTTTCCAAAAACTAGGAAAACTGCTGAGCACTGGTAGCCCAATTGTGAATGGTTTTCTTGACTTGGCAAAGCTGGGGTGTTAACAATGGACTCCATCCTTGGTCCAAATCACCTGCCCTCACCTGCAGACAAAAGCACCACCACCACCAGCAGCAGCTACATCAGTCAGTTTTCTCAGAAAGCTGTGTTAAATTTGGGAGAGGAAAGGAAAACACATCAGACACTGTGGATTAATGACAAGACTCTGAGGAGCAGTTCCAAAGCAAAGGGCAGCAGCTTCTCTCTGGGCCACTCCTTGTGCTCCAAGGCAGCCAGGCTGCCCTGGCTGCCCAGGGCCCTGCGCCCCGCGGGCTCTGCAGAGCTGCACAGCGGGGAGGCAGCTTCGGGCACCTCAGCCCCTGGGCAGGAGGGGCTGCTTGCTCTGCAGGGCTGCCTGGGGGCAAAAGCAGGGTGCTGGCCTTGTGCTCTTGGCCCCAGCCTGGCCTTGCAGGGCTAATCCTGTTCCCTGTCTCAAATGTGCTAAGGACAGACTTGTTTGTTTCCAGCTCTGCACAGGTGTGATTTGCACCACAAAATACTGAAGGGCTAAGGCCTGAACAACAGACCTTGACTGAAGCCTCAACAACAGGACCTGAGCCAAAGCTGCCCTCTAGATGACCTTCCCAACCCAATCTTCTATGTACCTGCTCCTTAACCAAGTGTTACTATCAAAAGGATTGTTGCATCCATTCACTGGTGAAACACATCTTCACCTTTCTGCATGAGGAAAATGGACAAGGCCACACCTGGCCTTGGTTCCTCCTTGAGCCCTGGGCAGGCTCAGGGAGAAAACCAAGAGGAGAATGACACCAGCTGTGCCCCAGCAGAAGCTCTGGCACATTGCTCGTCCAGCACTGTCAGAGCCGGGCTACTCTCACAGCGCACTCGGGAGCCTCGTGGCCGCCAAAGGTGGAGGCACTGCAGGATTTCCCGGTTCCCGGCCGTGGCTCTGCAGGGCTGGGCTGGGACAGCTTCCCCCAGCTGATGTGCAGCTCTGCATGAAGGGGAAACCACTGGGGTACCTGCTGATGGATCTTCCTTAATCACCAGAGGCACCCTTTTGTAATAATGCTGAGGTGCATTGCTTAGCTTATCCTTTCCTGACTCTTTTTTGCACTTTTGCATTACAGTAAATTACACTGTTCCTTCAGCTGGTGTCGGTGTCTGCATCTCTGACCCTCTCCACCATCAAAACAAACACACAGCCAGTTTAGCATGAGATCTGCCTCTCTGCCAGCCCATCTCTTGGCAAACACCGCTGGTGGCCATCTCCACAAATGAAATTCCCACTTTGCAATTTCCTTTGCTGCAGGCAGGTGAGAAAAGGAGCCACTCCCAGCTCTGGACACCTCCAGAAACCAGCTGCTTTCAGCAGTCAATACCCCGAAATATCAACCTCCTTCCCTATCCTGCCACAGGGAGCTCCGACCAAGAGGCCTTTTGTCCGAGGATACCCACATAAGAGCTGGAGAAGGGAGCAGTTTGAAACACAGCTGCTTCAGAGTTTAAATCTGTCTTTATCAAATGAGCACACACCAACCTGTCCCAAAGGAAAAGGAGGCAGGAAAGAGAAGCTCCTCTCCCACATCAGCAAACTCTGTGCTTCCTTCTGTTCCAGCTGGAGAGTGGAGGCCATGGGCTGCCCCTCACTTTGGGAAGGCGCCCTGGGAATTGGCCTGATCTGGGAGGGGAGCAAAGGAATTCCCCAAAAAGTAGGAAAAGATTCTTTGGAAGCATTAGATTATGACAATATTTCTGGAGGAAAGCAAAAAAAAAAAAAAAAAAAAAAAAAAAAAAAAAAAAAAAAAAAAGGTAATTGCAGTAATTCAAGAAGTTCCCAGAATGAAATTTGTTCGCCAATGCACCAACCCCAAAGTCTCTGTGGTGTGTCAGGAAGATCAGGAATGTAGAGAGCATTTTGAGCAGACACTAGATAGAAGCAAGCTGCACAACCTTGCATACGTGCCTTAGAGCAGAAACATGCTGTCCTTGGGCAAATAATATAAAGAAGTTTGCCAAGACGTACCCCAGGAAAAGAGATGTGAAGCAAGATGTTCTAAGGATGTGAAGAGAAGATATGGGGCAGAATGTTCTGCTGACACTTTTGCCAATCTATGTACCTGAGCAAAGATATGTTAGCTCTTTGTCCTACACATAACACTTTGTAACCAGTTATATGTATTCACCCGGTGCTGAACCCTGCATTACCATATAAATGTACCCTGAGATTTGCGATGAACAAAGCACTGATCATTACCTCCATGAAGATTGATCTCTGCCTGCGGAGGGCTCCTTTCTCTATTACCCCTCTCCTTTTCCACGTCTCTCTCCCGTATACCTTATTTCTCTATCTGGCATCCATATACTTTCTTTCTTTACAGGAATGAACCTTCAAGACTTGGATAAACACCACTGGTGTCCGTCCCCCAGAGCATGAGCAGCTCCCCAGCAAGACTTCAAGACTAAGGGACAAAGCTTCCCCCCTCAGCTCTCCACAGCAGCTCTAGGGAGTCTCTCTCCATTGCAAGATCTCCTTTGTCAGTCTACAGTGACAAGAGTTGGCTGCAGGAGGCATTTGCATTGGAGCTGTCCCCAGATGGGAGGAAGAAAAAGAAGAGGTGATTCCTGAGGAAAGAAAAAGGCAACACCATTTGGGAAGACACCAGTGTGAGTTTGCTACAACTCTAAGCCAAAAATCCCATGAAGAAAGCAACATCCATCCATGGGGCAGCGCTTTGGCTTTGATATCAATGCTGACAAAATTGCTTCCCATTCCTGCTGCCGTAGCTCCAGTTCAGTAGAAATGTGCCACCTCTGCCAAAGACAGGCAGACATGGTGAGATAAAACCAGCTAGTCTGCTGAAAAGGAGTCCAAATGAATGTTTTCTAACTCCCCCTTTGCATCCTCTCTGCAGCCAAGACAGAGCAATGTCCTTCCTCTCTGTCCCCGATGGTGACCCAGGCATGGGATGCAGTGTGGGGACAGAGCCTGTCACTGCTCCCAGTGCCCTGCCCTGCCCTTCCCTGCCTGCCTTGCCCTTCCCTGTCCTGCGGGATCCTGCTGTGCTGTGCCAAGCCGAGCCGAGCCCGGCCAGCGGTCATGCATTTTGGGAATGACCCTCCCCTGTGCCGCACGTAATGAACATACCACCTTCTAACTTTGACTAGTTAGAGAGTCTTTGACCCTGATTTTCAGTTTTAACAATTCAGGGAGCTTTTGTTTTCCCTGACAGTACAGTTGCTGCCAAGGGAAACACACCCAAAGACCAAAAGTGACACAGCCTTCCCTTTGCTTCCCTTTTCCTTCCCTCACTGCTACACAGCGCTCTCATACCAGGACCTCAGTGCTGCCTCACCTGAGGATTTAGAGCTGCCTCCAGGCCCTTCCAGGCTAAGTGCAGGTGCTCGGGACTCTGAGGTTTCCTAGCTTCTTGGGAGAAGGTGTTTGCTTCATCTGGACTTCTTGGGGTTTCCTCGGAGGAGCCAGGCACAGGCAAATTTCATCTCCACTGTGAGCTCTTCATTCTGCTTGTTCCCATGAAGCTCAAATGCCAACCTGAGCTCATCATTCCTCTGGTTCCCGTAGACCATCACAGCCCTTCCATGGCCTCTCCAGAGAGGAGCAGCTGCACATCTTCAGAGCAGCAGTTGCCAGCCCGCATCCCATCAGGGAGGGAAAGAGTTTCTACCCTTGCTTTCCAAGCAGGTTCTGGTTAATGATCTTCAAAATGTTTTCCTGCAGTGCTGTATCATGGGTAGATCTCAAGTGAGAATCAGGTAGAAAGGGTCAAGTCACCTAGGAAGGGGGACCTTGAAAACAGAAAGATTCTCTGCCTGATTTTCGTGTCCTTACTGCAGATTTGGAGGGTGTTCTGGGCATTTTGCAGACAGCCTCTCTGTAGGGGTACAAGGGCAAGGTGGAAGATATTGCCTAACAAGTGGTCAGTGTTAGGTGCACTCTCCTCTTTCTTTGAATGAAGCCAAACTAGGACTCTGATAGGATATTGCAGATGTTTAAGACTGTCTGCCCTGCAGATCAAGCCGTGCCATTTGACGCTGGCAGGGGCTATGTAGAAATCACGAGCGGGCCGGGGCTGCTGAGGAACGCGCCTCGAGCTGTTTGTTTTCCAGCATCAGTCTCATTACGTGGTTATGACAATGGGAAGATGCCAGCAGCTCACATCCCAGGCAGCAGACAAAGAACTTAATGTTAAAACTTACTTTATAGGTTTCTTGACCAATCACACAAAGCAAAAGCATATTGACAGTAGTTCTATCCAATCACTATAAGCACAGGTACCTTTGGTTAAAACAGTGCTTGTTTATTTCGAATACAATACCTACTTGTAAGCCTTAAAACACAACGCACTGAGCTCCATTATTAAGCTTCAACCTTCCCAATATCTTGCTAGATAAACTTTTCTGTAGCTTGGAGGTTTATTCTAGACCAGCGTTAATACACAGACCATTGTTCTATTTGTCCTTGCTTTTCTGCAGTTTAAATAATTTTTCTGCTGACCTATCTCACGGCTGCTGCTTGGCTCTAATCACAGTTCTGCTGTATCTGAGACCTGCCTTTTGCAGCTTTCCCAAAACTCTCTAATTTTGTGGATTCCCTCAGAGGACTCAGTGTCAGAGCCTCTGGAGAAGCGTGGAGGGCAGGGCTCAGGCAGGCTGTGCCAGTGCAGGATTTGAACTCAAGGCACCAGGAAGCACCAAGGCTGCAGACAGGAACTCAACCCTTCTCATCTCCCTCCCTGCCAGAGGCAGGCTCAGAGCAGCCATCTCACCCCTCTCTAAACCAGTGGGGGCTCTGTCCTTACCAGGCTCCTCGGGCTCCTGGGGATTGTTCCCACAGCTCTCGGTGCCAGGCAAAGCTCCCTGTGCTGCAGCTCTGTCCACAGGCTCCCCTCCTGAGGACTCAGGGGCAACATTAATATTCCCCTTGAAAGAGAAACAGAAAGGAAGAAACCCTTCTCACCACTTAGACAAACCTGGTCCAACAACTCCATGGCTCACACACTTAATCCCTTGTTCCTAACAAGAACTCTGGGCCCCAAAGCCCTTCAACAGTCAGAAAAAATTGACTTCTCAAACACAGTCCAAAAGCTGTCAAAGCTGACAGTGACAGTGTCGCACATGGGGGTGACACTGAACACATGGAATGGCTGCTAAGGAAATCAATTGCTGCTCTGTTCTCTAAGGTTGCATGTCTGACAGCACTTACATCAGTCCTCATGTCACTAATTCCAATGGAAGTAGCACTGTCCTCTTTCTTCAGCCAACACCCCAATCGGTTTAATGGTTTCAATGCCTCACCCAAGGCAAGTTGATGTAGAAATAAATTCAATGTACCTCATTTTGCAGGGCCCTAGGGTCTGAAATTGCTATTACAGTTTTCTTTATAATGATGGGCATATCTTTTTTCTCTGTGTTTTCTCTTGATGGCTTTTTTAACGATAGGTGCTATCACAGTGAGTTGTCTGATGCTACATGGGCCACCTTTAATTTTTGAGGGAATGTCCTGCCAGGCTCTATCTCCACAAATGAGCCAATATTCTGTTGCTAATTGATGTGGGGACTCATCTAGGTCATCTACTCGTCAGCAGTTTCACCCTTAGGGGGCACTGGGGTAGTACAATTGCACCACAAACTGGAGTATCTGTCCTCAGGATGATGGGGAGTAACATTCAACTGTGGATCTCCCTGGTACTGAAACTCAGCACAAAATTCCATCACCAATGAACCAAGAATTCCAATTCTTGAGGTTCAGAAGGTGCTTTAAGAAGATCAGGGGCCCAGTGATGTCAGCTGGTTATGGGATTGGTCTCGTTGGCAGCCTCACACCAATATTTGTCACGATTGGGTATTGGCTGGCACAGGCACACTGACCAGACGGGTTGCAAATGATTTGTCTGGGCAGAAATGGGTCAAACACATGGTGTCTGAGCCTGCTGACTTGGCTAAAGCAAGGCAAACATTCATTTTTGGTTGATCTACAGGCATGTATGCATGCAAAAGCAAGCAAGCAAAACCAACAAGTGCCAGTATATCATTTGATCAAGCTCCATGTTCCTGTTCAGCTGTTTTTTGGCAAAAACAGCTTCCCCATCTATTTCAGTTCTCAAGCAAAACGTTTAGCACTTGTTCAGGGACTGGCCAACTATAGGGCACTAAACTGTCCCTCTAACCTTCAATTTTTACAAATTTGGATATCTTAGAATTCTTTGGAACACAATGGACACCACGCTTTTGCTGAAAGAGCTCTATGATACAAATCATTTTCCCAGTCCAAAAATCAACATCAAACTCCAGAATTGTAGCTTTCACAGGTTGAACGGGGAACGTCTGGCATGCACCGTAGCTTCTCCGTGCGGCTCACGTCTGCGTGCTCATTTCCCTGCTGGTGGAATTGTCGGTGTGCTCTTGTGTATGAGACGGTTTCACATCCTTCACCAGGACCCACTTAGGTCCGGCACCTGTGCAAATACAAGCATACCCTTTGCCCCAAGTGATTAGTGAAAATGGTCCTTCAGCTTGTCCTAACTCAAGGTTTCTGATCAAAACTGAAGGATTTTCTTTCAATTTTTCTTGTGTGCTCTTTGAAAAGTGCCTAAAAATTGGAGGATTAGTTCCTGCAAATGAGCTTTTAAAAACATAAAGACATATAAAGCTTTGCTCAACCTCATCTGGGGTGTTGCTTGGGCCACTCCCCGTTTTCTTGTTGTAGAATGGTTTTAGAGTGTGGTGCGTCCTTTCAACAATTGCCTGACCTGTGTAGGAATAGGGAATTCCAAAAGTGCGGCGAACACCCCAGTCCATCAAAAATGTGGCCAATTTTTGAGCTGTGTATATGGGACCATTCGTCAGTTTTCATCTCGTGGGGGATCAGTTTGGCGAGCTCTGGGCCCAGTGACACTGAAAAGGACAAAAGCAAAAGACGAGAGGCGCTCTCTCTTCCCAGGACCAAAGTCCCACAGCTTTAATGGAGAACAGCTCCAGGAGAGAAAAGGAGTGTCCAGGAAAGGAAAGAGGATGTCCAGGGGAGGCAAGAGAGTGTCCTCCTCGTGGCAGGAGACTGTAAATCCTCGGAGAGGGGGGCAGTAGAAAGGAACTGCCATAGTTCAGCATAATAAATCACCACACTGCAGTTTTCTGCATAAATTGCTGCACTTGTTGAAAACAAAATCCTGACATCTCCCCAAACACAACCGTGCAGTCCCAAATGACCACAGTGTGGGAGAAAAACCACTCAACCCCCCTGTATACCCAAGCACCAGGTGTCACAGGGAGTACCAATCCCTGCAACTAGGAAGTCCACACACACAGGCTCACCGGGAAGGGAATATCTCTTTATGAGGGGACAGAGAGCTCACTCTTCTCAACACAACACACACCATACACCACATCGGCATCCACCCACATCATCTTCCTCAAACATTCACACACTGAAAATACAACCACAATTACAACACACAGGAAAAACAGCAGCAATAAAACAGGATTTGCTCAATTCACCCCCAGAATTCCTAGCAGGTCCTTATTGACACAGCAAATCCCTTCTGCCATCAGCCAGACCCAAGCCCAAACTGCACAGGCGTACGTTGTGCACAGGACATCTCTGTGTGACTTGTGAACAGCCCTTCCCCTGCATACGCCTTACGGGTCACTTTATACAGAGTTAAACGTTCCTTTCTCCACAGTGCCAGCAGTCTTGTCTGTCCCCCACGAGGAGCAGCCGAGAGCGGAGGTGCCTCCAGGAAAGGAATGTCCTGGCAGCGCCCAGAGACGTCCAGAGCCCGGATGTTCTTGCTGGAGCAGGGAAGCGTTCCTGCCGCGGTCAGCAAATGAGGTGTGGAATAGAACTCCCCACAGTTAAAGGTAGGAGGTGGTGTGTTTATTACAGCCAGGCACAGGAGGAGTTGTCTCCTAAAGACATGTGTGAAGAATCACTGCCACTCTACTTATCTAAAAAAGTCTTACATATTGATATAATTCCCAAAATGACTATTACATATTCATTAGGTAACCCAAAAACCCCCTTTGTATTAAAATGTGTTATAATTGAATCCAAAGTTCCTTTACATTTGTGGATTCTTTCACATCACATGGGTTGGTGGGTTTTAGAGTGGGGAATGGTCTCCTTCTGATGAAGGCCAAGACGTCTTCCTCAATTTGACCTCTTTCCTTATGATCTGTTGGCAGGCTTTCACACCCCTTGGCTATAGTTGTAGTTTCGGGGCCCAGGTGCAGGCTACGGTCCTCTTCTTTGTCACAAAGAAATCCGCATCCCATCCCGCTTCTTTAAACATAGTAAAGACAGGCAAGTGATATATTACCCTAGCCTTAACTACCTTATCTGATAAAAATTAATTATCCCTTATTATTTCTACTCTTCTTGCTATACTCTTTCCCCCTAACTAAATCTTGCTAAAATTTTAACTCTTCCAGTTCTTTTAAATCCTGGATTCATGGCCTCATCTCACACACCAGCCATGGGTGAGCCGATGCTGTAACTGGGAAATTCCACTCCTGAGCAGGAGATCCCAGGCCTGGTTCTGAGCTGGAAGGGTGAGAAGGATGAGATGCACGTGGTTTTGCTCCAGGGGATGTCCTGAAAGTGCACTGCCCACCTGCCCCTGCTGCCGAGCACCACGCTCCACCTCCTTCTCCTGCTCAGCAGATTTTTAGGAATCCTGGGCTTGGTATGTATTATTTGCTACTGCAACAAATAGAATGAATTTGCTTTGCAAGCCCAGTTTTGTCCTGGCTTATTTTCTGCATGGGTCTCCTCCTGAACCTGGGGCAATGACCAGTAGGGACCTACAGGACACTCCTGTTCTCTTGTCAGTAACTTCGGAGAAGTGATTTAAGTATCAAGAAGTCAATCAGTATCAATCAGTAAATCAAATCATTTGGGGGAATATTGAGCCTGTGAGTTTCAGCAAAGTATTGAATATGTCTTAGATCCATGGATACAAACTAGTAAGTGAGATTGCTGGGTGTGCACGTGTTAGGGAAGTGATTCCCCACACACCCAGTGCTGAGATCAAGGATTGCCTCTCTTCTAACCCTGAGCTGGCAGCAGGAATTGGGCCCTGCTTGGTAACGTTCATTTTGAAGACTTCTGTTGAGCAGGTAAGAATGGTGAAAATGTAATCTTTTCCAGCTGTTTTCCTTTGGTTTACCAGTTTGAGGGTTAAAATTGTGTGCTGCAGGTGTGCTGGGTGTGTGCAGAGCAGTGCAGCCCCAGAAACCCCTTGGCTTGCGCACAGGTTGTCATGCCTTGTTGCCAGGTGTGCCCAGCTGTGGCAGGAGAAGGAGCCCGCAGCGCAGTGGGCACCGTGCCCTGCCCAGCCGGGGCTCTCTGGCACAGAGCAGCAGCAGCGCCAGCACCGTTCAACCCGCTCCTGCCTTGGCTTCCCCTGGCACACAGAAGCCTCTGGAAATCAGCACCGCCAGTGGCGTTCCCAGCTGGGAGCAGCTGCTGCCAGTTCGACTGCTGCCAAAGGGGAAGAGAGGCAGAGATGTACACGCACCGGAGCCCTGGGCATGTCCAATAAAGGTGCAAATATGTGGGGAGATTTGTTAGGAAACATTTCAGCTGTGATGCCAACAGTGGCTTCTCTCCTGGTTCTGTGTGTTCTGGACAAGTAATGCAGTGGTTGGGTCTGACAATTAAGAAGCAGATGTTATGTGGATGTTCAAATGAGTAGTGATTATCCTCCCATATCCTCCCATAGTCCTCTTTCCCGTCCCCCTTGTAACAGCCTGGGTAGTCAGGGCATTTGGGGAGGGCTGGCTTGTGACCAGCAGGCAGGGTGTAACAACACCTGACCTCCAGTCGGGGTGCAGGAAAGTAATCTCCACCAATGGGCAGCAGAGAAAGAGTTGACTGGCAAAACTTTTGGAGGGGCTGAGGGTATAAAAGGCAGAGCATCCTTTTTGCAGATGAGCACGTGGCTGCTAATCACAGAGACTCCCAATGATGCGACTTTTCCTTATTCAGTCCTTTGTTAAGGTTTACTAAACCTTTAAAATTTTAAAAGTGAGAGTCATTTCTCACACGCGCAAAGCTGTGTGTGGGATCTCAGCACCTCAGGATGGAGGTGCAGAGTGGCCGAGACCACCCTTGTGGGGCTCGGGAGTCCTGGAATGTTGCCAGAAGTGTCTGGTGGCTGGACTTTGATCCTACACAGGAGACGACACCTGTATGAGGACTGGGAGGATTTCACTGGGTGAATGGTGAAGGGATAAGTTAATTAGAATGTAAAACACAGGGTTTAGGATTTCTGTACAGGGGGGTCTAAAGAAGTAAGATGGAGGAATTGGGGCGTGTCCTGTTCTTCTTCTTCTTCTTGGCCTCCTTCTTCTGTGGTGATGGTGGCACTTTGGGATTGGTTATTACTAGAAGTGCACCGGTTAATAAGGGTAAAAGGTATTGGGGAAAAATGATAAATATTGTACACGTAACTTCGGGTATAAAGATAAGTGACCGCCCCGGGGGCTTGCAGTGTGCTCATGGCTGGCTTTCTGTGCAGACCTCTGTTGGGCTGGAAGAAAATCTTTTAGATAAACAATTAATAAACACCGAGACCAAGAAAAGATCAGAAGTCTCTTCTCGTCCTTTGAAGCGCCGGGCTGTCCAAGGCCACCCTGGGCCTTTCCAGGCCACCTAAACAGCCGAGAAACCGACAAGTGGCGTTTGCTGCGTGGGCTACTCCCCACCAACCCTTTCGGGGGGGGATTAGCCCTGAAGAGCTGAAGAGCTGAAGAGCCAAGAGGGCAGCTCCAATCTAGGGCGAGTTCCCAGGGGAGCACTGATAGCTCCTGAGAAGAGAAGCCTGAAGAAAAAAGAAAAAAAAGAACGGCCAGAAGAGTCTGCAAATAACAGCAGTCACTGAGAATTACATCTCTCAGCTTCTGCCGAAGACAGTTCGTAGCAGAGCAGCCCGGATCAGAACCGGAAGGCGCCTCTGGATCCTTCTCCTGTGACCTTCTGGACAGAGACCGGGAGCCTTCGGACAGCTCTGACGACAGATTCGGTGAGAAGGTCAAAAAATAAGAACATGGGGGGCACACTCTCCCAGGAACAACGGGAAATTTTGTCCGCCTTACAAGGCGTGGCTCAAGCATACACAGAAGGGATCCCAAAGAAAGAATTAAAACAGTTATTGTTGTGGGCAAGTCTTAACTACCCACTTGCCGAAACACGCCTGCTATTCGAAGTGGGGTTTTGGCAGGAAATCAATAGGCACTTATATTTCTTAGCGACACACAAAGACGAGACAGTGTTAAAGCTGCTCTCGCCGGCAAGATTGATGCTGCAAGGCATTTCAGCACAGTCGAAAAGACTGGAAAAGCAACGAAAAGTTGCGTCACCCTCAGAAGGAGTAGGGGAGCAAAGCTCCGGGAAAAAATTAGCTCTGGCCCCAAGAAGCCAGGGGGAAAGGGCTCTCGAGAAAAGAGAGCAGGAAATAATATTAAAGCCCCCGGTCCCAAAACCCAGAAACCCCAGGAAGCTCCTAAAGCGTCCTGAAAGTCCGGAGAGTACAGGGGAGTCAGGATCGGAAGGGGGGGTGCAGGAGGGAGAGAAGGGATCCGGGGGGGCGCTTTCTCGTGGCGTGGCAGCGGCGGAGCAGGCGGGGAGCGCGGGTGAAGAGATAATGGGAAACACGAGTTCCGGTGCGGCTTTTGTCAGCGCAGAACCGGGAGTGGCGGCCGCCCCGGTCGGCAGAATAGCAGAGACGCGCGCGGTGGGCAAAACTCGCAAGAACCGGGGCGGGAGTCACAAACCAGCGCGGAGGTGGTAAACACGGGCGGCAAAATGGGGGAAATTGCCCAGCCCCAAAGGGCCACCGTAGTGAGACGCGGGAGGCGCGCTGTTGTGACGTCAGACCCGGTGCGGAGGTCGGCTCGTATCGTGGAACGCGCTCGGGTGCCGGCGGGGGGCGCGCTGCACACACCGGTGGGAGGAGTGGACACAGCGTCAGAGGAGGAGGAGACAGAGTCAGGGACAGACTGAGGGGAGGAGACTTCGGAGGTGGAACAAGAGGGAGAGAGTGACGTCAGCTCGGGAGAGACAGGGAGCGGCTCGGAGAGCATGCATGCGCGGAGAGTAGAGCGTGGGCGGGGGCAGGCCCGATCCCCTGTGACATCGCGGGCAGTCGAGCTTATTCCATCATCTGAGCTGGGAAGGCCGGTGACAGCGCCACCTAGTGGCAGGAGGACAGAAGTGCACGACATGCCGGACCGGTTCGGCGGAGCCACAGCGCCATCTCGTGGCGAGACTGCAACAATGCAGCAATTTTTTCCAACATTATATAAAAAGAAAAGCACTTTAAAGAAAACAATATTAACACAACAAAGGGATTATCCATCGACTTCGGGATTTCATGAAGATGATGAAAGCTCAGATGAAGAACAACTACAAGGAGAAAATGTCATAAGGATCACAGCATCGGAAGGTGTTCCGACATGGATGCTGTCAGCAGCAGAAGCAGCAAAAAGCTTCCTGCATTCAGTTGATGCAGCGAAAAAGAAATACCAACAGGATCCTCGAGTTTCCTTTTCGGATTTAGGAGCAAGGCCGAAAACCTCAAGGCGAGGAATGAGGCACCATGAATCACCAATGACATCCACAACACCATTATTCATGCAAATCCCAATGGAACCTCAAGAAGAGGAATTTCAAGAGCCAGTAAAGACGATGGATTGGAAGCGAATTAGAAAAGCATTAGCAAAGGAAAAGCATTTATTTCCAGGATCAGGAGATCTGACAATGCCAGTGACATATGATGCCCAGGGGCAGAACCCAAGGTGGGAAAGGATGGGTCATGAAATACTCAAAGACTTGGGGAAGGCGGCTCAAACTTTTGGGCTGAATTCACAATACTTCAAACAGCTATTAAGAGGGACATTCACTACATATGACCTCACACCATATGACATTCGAAGTATTGTGGCAATGATTATTACTGACACGCAAAGTCTTGTCTGGGAATAAAGGTGGAGAAAATATCTTGCTGAATTGCGGAACAGATATCAAGGTGGGCCAAACGCGAACCTCACAGAAGGGCAGTTAGCAGGAGATCCTCCAGATGACAACCCAGGGGAACAAGCAGCGCGGCTTCCACGAAGAGTGTTAAGCGACATCAAGGAAGCAGCGCAAAGGGCAATCATGCAAATCACACCAACAGGAGCTCCAGAAGTCCCGTTCTCTTGCATCCGGCAAGGTCCCACAGAGCCATTCATGTCGTTCATCGATCGACTCACGCAAGCCGTGGATCGACAGGTGATGATAGAAGAAGCGAAGAGGCCTCTCTTGGAGAGCTTAGCTTTCGGCAATGCCAACCCGGATTGTCAACGGGTGATTAGCACCATGCCAGGACAGCCATCCTTGGCAGAGATGGTGGAGGCATGCAGCAAGGTGGGGACACCTCAGCATGTCGCATCGATCGTGAAGAGTGAATTAAGAGAGGAATGGGAAGAACAGTTAAAGGGACATTCAGAAAGGCAAACAGAGAACAAGACACTGGAAAAGATGCTCGAAAAAATACTGCAACAGCAGGACGAGAACATCAACAAAGTTCTTGCGACGATGCAGAAAAAGAACAACCCCCCAAGAGGACAGTGCTACAAATGTGGGGAGTTCGGCCACATGAAAAGGAATTGTCCACGGACACATACGCCAGCGCCAGCACAGAAGGCGGAAAGGCCAGTTTGTGGGCGGTGCGGAAGAGGAAGACACTCAGAGAAAGAATGTTATTCCCAGACAGACGTGGACGGAAGCCCACTACCGCATCCGGGAAACGGAAAGCACAGCGCGCCCGTAAGCCAGCGCGCTCAGACACAAGTACTGGCAGTGTCACAAGAGCAGACAGGGCAATCGTCAGCGAGCGACATGCAGATGCCCTCAGCAAAACCCTCTCTCGGTTCCATAGTGACACAGACCTCCTCCCACCAGGGGCACAGTGTGCATTGGCAGCTTCAAGACTAGTATGCTTCTTAGATGAAAGTCATGCGGAGATACCAACGGGTATCCGCGGGGACTCATATAAGAAGCAAGATTTCTTGATAGTTGGACAAGATAAGTGCAGTATTCTTGGACTCGTTGTTTATCCAACAGTTGTCTCAGCGGACAAAAATACAGAATTAACAGTTTTGGCAAGAGCGCTTCGTCCACCATTGACTGTACCGGAAAATACTGTGGTTGCGAGAGCTTTCGCATTGCCGCCACACGCAGTTGGAGAGGTCATGTCAATCTTCGACGAAGAAGGTTTCCCTATGAAAGAACATGTTGAAGTACATACAACATGGGTGAAGCACATAGGTCGAGACCGACCCACGCTCACATTCCAATTGACATGTGGGGACAGGACAATAGCGATCAGAGGTATGCTCGACACAGGGGCGGATGTAACGGTAATATCGTACATCTTTTGGCCACGCGGTTGGAGCTTGGTCGCGCCAATGGGTTCTCTCTCAGGCATAGGGGGAGCATCTCTGTGTCTGCAAAGTGAGAATTCTGTCATTGTCACGGGACCAGGAGACAAGACGGCGATCATTCGTCCTTTTGTCGTCCAAAAGCCGATCACGGTCTGGGGTCGGGACCTTTTGGCACAATGGGGCACGAAGATCAAAGTGGATTTTTAATAGGGGTCACTGCAGCACTCGCCACACTGAAGCTGACATGGAAAACAGATGATCCAGTTTGGGTGGATAAGTGGCCCCTTGAGCGGAGAAAATTGAGTGCTTTGAAAGACCTGGTCCAAGAACAATTGCAGAAGGGACACATCAAGCCAACAGACAGCCCTTGGAACTCTCCAGTGTTTGTCATCAAGAAAAAACTATCGGGCAAATGGAGATTGTTACACGATCTCAGGAAGATCAACGAAGTCATAGAAGACATGGGACCACTTCAGTTGGGACTTCCATCTGTCTCAATGATTCCCAGAGATTGGCAGCTTGTGGTCATTGACCTCAAGGATTGTTTTTTCAGTATTCCACTCCATCCAGATGATGCTCCGAGATTTGCCTTTTCAGTTCCAAGTATCAACAGGGAAACGCCTCTGCAGCGGTACCATTGGGTCGTTCTTCCACAAGGACTGAAAAATTCTCTGACGATCTGTCAATGGTACGTGGCACGAGCTTTGGCACCAGCGCGGAAGAAATTTCCGACAGTGAAAATCATTCATTACATGGATAATTTGCTCATTGCAGCATCAACACGACAGGAGCTGCAAGAAGCTCGTGACTGTGTGATTGCAGAGGTGCAAAAGGCAGGTCTGGAAATCAGCAGTTCGAAGATTCAAGAGGTTGCACCTTGGAAGTATCTAGGGTGGAAAATTTCAGAAAGAACAATAAAACCTCAAAAAATGGAGATCAGCACCAAGGTCAGCAATTTGCATGATCTGCAACAGCTTTTAGGAGAAATCAACTGGATGAGGCCAGTTTTGGGAATCACGAACAGTGACATCCCAGTGTTGCTCGATCTTTTGAGAGGAGACACAGACATTTGGTCTCCCAGGACGCTCACGCCAGAAGCGAAAAAGGAGTTGGAGAAAGTGGCAGACGCGATACAGAAAAGGCAGGCACATCGATTTGTTCCAACGTTGCCTTTTCAGTTGGCAGTGCTGGGGAAGAAAACACAGTTCCATGGTTTGATCTTCCAATGGGACGAATCGCAAAAGGATTCTTTGATAATCATAGAGTGGATTTTCCTACCACACAGGCCCACAAAAACAATTCTCACAGATTTAGAGATGGCAGCACAAATCATCATAAAGGCGAGAACAAGGTTGCTGACAATGGCAGGAAGAGAATTCTCAGTCATCAGATTACCTCTGAAGCGAGACTATTTCGATTGGGCAATGCAACAATCGAAAGACCTGTTAATCGCGTTGTTGGCGTTCCCAGAAACTTGCACAGTCCACTTTCCGCGACACAGAATACTGCAATCGCAAATATGCTATAGAGCAAAACCAAGAATAAGCGAAGAACCTTTGGACGGGATCACAGTGTTCACGGATGGCTCAGGGAAGACACACAAGTCAGTGATCACGTGGAGAGACTCAACGACAGGGGATTGGGAATCTGACGTAAGGATGGTTCAGGGCTCTCCACAAATTGTGGAGTTGGCAGCCGTTGTCCGAGCATTTCAGTTGTTCGAACAACCTCTCAATCTGGTGACAGACACCGCCTATGTTGCGGGTGTGGTCAAAAATTGGAAGGTTCGCTCTTGAAAGAAGTCAGTAATGACGTTTTATACTCATATCTGACAAGCTTGAAAATACTGCTAGAGAGCAGGGAAAGAAAGTATTTTATCACACACATTAGAGCGCACACAACACTTCCGGGATTTTTAGCGGAAGGGAATGCTCGGGCGGACAGGTTGACGATGCCCATTTCGCAAACACTGCCGGACATTTTTGAGCAGGCAAGATTAAGTCATGCGTTCTTTTATCAGAATGCGCAAAGGCTAATGGAGACCTTTCGTCTCACAAAGAGTCAGGCAAGGGAAATCATTAGTGCTTGTCCAGACTGTCAGCTTGTGCAGCCACCTTCTTCTACCAGAGCCATCAATCCGCGGGGGCTGCAAAGTCTTCAGTTGTGGCAAGCTGATGTCACGAAATATCCATCTTTTGGGAGGCTCAAAAATGTTCATGTTTTTTTAGATACATTCTCAGGGGCAGTCTTTGCTTCAGCACATGCAGGGGAAACAGCAGACCATGCTTGCCGACATTTTCTGCAAGCATTCGCAGCGTTAGGTGTGCCTCAGGAGATAAAAACAGATAATGGACCAACGTATACAGGCAGGGTGCTTGACAGATTCTTGAAAAGATGGGGTGTCAGACATACGTTTGGTATTCCACATTCACCCACAGGTCAGGCGATCATTGAAAGAACACATCACACCCTGAAATCCCTTCTGGACAGACAAAGAAGGGGTGAGCCAGAGGCAACACCTCACATGAAATTAAATAAGGCACTGTATGTGTTGAATTTCCTAAATAGCTCATCCTGAGAACCTAATCCACCAATCGTGAGACATTGAGACATTTTTTAAACAGCACACAGGCAAAGCTAAGGGAAAATCCTTTAGTTTTGATCAGAAACCCAGAGACAGGACAAATAGAAGGTCCTTTCAAGCTAATCACTTGGGGCAAGGGTTTCGCTTGTATCTCCAAAGATCGAGGTCTGAAGTGGGTGTCGGCGCGGCACGTGAAGCCATTCCGAACGCGAGAACACGAGAACGCTGATCCAAGAAACAAAGAGACGAGTACTCAGATGGAAGTCGAGACTCAGACTGCACAGAACGATTCAGAAGAAAAATAAAAAGAGGCTAAAGACTTTGGGGGAATTTTCTCTAGGGTCTTGAATGAAAAACAAAACAATGATTCCACACAGAAGCGGAGTCGTGGGTTTCATGATGCTTATGTGCATCATTCTTTCATTCATTGCAGTAAGCAATGGGAGTAATTTACCTATTACTCAACCAAGGCAAAATGTATGGGAGACTTTAGCTCAGGCAGCAAATTTAGATAGTATTTGCCTGACACATTCGAGGCCAGGAAAACCATTTTCAGCATGCATGGTTGGATTGCCAGTGGACGAATGGCCAGTTCCAGGGCATTCCGCAGTTAACATTTCGCAGGTCGTTAAAGATCCTGTGAAAGAGTGGTGTGCTTGGACACATCTACTTCCCGTGGCTTTACAGAACCTCAGGAATTGGAGATTTTTGGGTCCATGACAATGGAACTCTGCATGCAGTTTGAGGCTCCGAATGTCACAAAGGCGAAAACTATCGATTTGACTCCCATTCATGAATTCTATAAGAATGCATCAGCATGGTGTAAATATACAGAAAAAACTACCAAAGGATCGGTCCAAGTCCCAGTGCAATTGCCACGGGGTTTGTTCTTAATTTGCGGGGACAGAATTTGGCACGGCATTCCTGCTAATGCCATGGGAGGTCCATGCAGCATTGGGGAAATTTCAATGCTATCGCCTGATTTGAACATGTTAAGGGAGAGAAAACGCAGAGAAAAAAGATCAATAGAACAATATGCGGCAGATTGCAATGATAAAATATATTCTTGGGACAAGAAAGCGAGTATTGCTACAGCAATCTTCTCACCTCAAACGGCATCAGGGGTAGCCTTGACTCAAGTCGACCGCATGGGTTGTTGGTTGAGCAAACATGCATGGTCTGTGTCTGTCGCATTGGATGACATGTTAAAAGACATCAGTGGTATAATGCAGGCGACTCTTCAAAACAGAGCGGCGATCGATTATCTATTGCTCGCTCAGGGACATGGGTGTGAAGAGTTTGAAGGGATGTGCTGCATGAATCTCTCAGATCATTCAAGGTCAATTCATGAAAGTATCAAAAACATAAAGGACAGCATAAATAAGCACGGCGAGATCACAGGATCATGGATCGATCAGCTGGTAGACTTCTTTGACATCTCTCCCATTTGGAGAGGAATTTTAAGGGTAGGATTCTATGTTTTAATAGTTCTCCTAGTCCTCATACTTGTCGTCCCATGCATATTTGCATGTTTAAAACACGCTATGAATCGGATAGCAAAAGAGGTCTTTCTGGTGCAAACAGAAGGGGGAGATGTGGGATCTCAGCACCTCA
This sequence comes from Melospiza georgiana, assembly GCF_028018845.1. Taxonomy (NCBI): domain Eukaryota; kingdom Metazoa; phylum Chordata; class Aves; order Passeriformes; family Passerellidae; genus Melospiza; species Melospiza georgiana. Next base: position 19,995,448 of record NC_080441.1, on the reverse strand, counting down.
GGATGGAGGTGCAGAGTGGCCGAGACCACCCTTGGGGGGCTCGGGAGTCCTGGAATGCTGCCAGAAGTGTCTGGTGGCTGGACTTTGATCCTACACAGGAGACGACACCTGTATGAGGACTGGGAGGATTTCACTGGGTGAATGGTGAAGGGATAAGTTAATTAGAGTGTAAAACACAGGGTTTAGGATTTCTGTACAGGGGGGTCTAAAGAAGTAAGATGGAGGAATTGGGGCGTGTCCTGTTCTTCTTCTTCTTCTTGGCCTCCTTCTTCTGTGGTGATGGTGGCACTTTGGGATTGGTTATTACTAGAAGTGCACCGGTTAATAAGGGTAAAAGGTATTGGAGAAAAATGATAAATATTGTACACGTAACTTCGGGTATAAAGATAAGTGACCGCCCCGGGGGCTTGCAGTGTGCTCATGGCTGGCTTTCTGTGCAGACCTCTGTTGGGCTGGAAGAAAATCTTTTAGATAAACAATTAATAAACACCGAGACCGAGAAAAGATCAGAAGTCTCTTCTCGTCCTTTGAAGCGCCGGGCTGTCCAAGGCCACCCTGGGCCTTTCCAGGCCACCTAAACAGCCGAGAAACCAACAGCTGTGGGCCATTTTCTTGGTCTGGTTTCCTTTGCTTGTGTCCCATCTGAGTGCTCAGTTGGGGTACAGGCTGTAGGTGCTTGGGGCACTCCTGGAGTTCCTCTTGGATCCCCTGAACAACAGGGTTTGGCCCATGAGGGGAATTTTTGGTGCTTTGTGACAGATGAGAATTTCCCAGGCTCTTTTGTGTTTTCTGTAGGGAAGGTTGGTTATTGCTTTGCATAAAGACCAACACAGAGCTGTCCCTTTGTGATGTCAGGGCATGGTTGCCACGTCGTCATAGTGGCATCAGAAGGTTGCCTTGGTGCACGGAAGGCCTGAGTGTCAGAGCAGCCCTAGGCCTTTCTCAGATCAGGAGAGCCTTCCTGGTCAAAGCATCTGTCAGTAGGCAGCTGCCCACTGACACGAGGCTTGTTTGTTTAGCGTTTAGAAAAATTGCAGAAATGCCAATAGTTAACCATCTGGCCACTGCAGCTTTTGCTGCATATGGCATTACTTATTCCATTTATTATTTCACGAATTTTGCACGTAAGTAGAGGCTTCCCTTCTGCTTAGGTTAGGGTGTATCCTAACCTGGCTTTTGTATGTCTTCCTGCTCTTTCTTGGGGGCTGAGTTTCTGATTTTGAAACAGAAAGAGCATTAGGATGCCTCTGCTTTGGTAAAGCTCCTGTCAAGAGGTTCAGCTAAAAAGGGGGTGTCTGTAGCCACAGGGGCAGCATTTGCAGGGGAACCTGCAGGGCTTCCGTTCCCTGCACGGGAGAGTCTGTGGCAGCAGAGTCTGTCATTTCCTCAGGTTGCTGGGAGAAGCAAGACACCTTTGAAAATGTAGACTGGCAGACCTTCTTTAAGGCTTTCCAAAAACTCTGCAGTTGTTCCCAGAATTCAGAGAAAGCTTCTTTCTTTTTAAATTTTCTCATTAAAGGATTTGACTAACTTGACCTTTTACTAAATGCTAAAATAGTTGTTCCCTTTGAAAGGAAGGGCTGCTGTGCTTTTCCACAATAGAACGGCGCCACCTCTGGGGGATTTTGGGGAAGCTTTTCTGGGCAACGGTTTCCTGCAAGTTAATCAGAATTAGTGCATGACACTGAGTGAAAAAAAAAAGAGTACCTGAAGGAGAAGATTTCAGAAGCTGTCTTATGTGTTTGGTAGAACAGGAGCATTGAGTGTTAAAAAACACTTTGCATTTGCTTGATCATATTTGTATTCATTTCCTGGCTAAACTGGCTGCAGTGTAGGCACAACCAAGAATATTGTCCTGATCTCTTGCTGGCTGTGTGAATGAGATGTGTCTCCTGGAGGGATGTTGTGAAATGGGAAATCATCTCTGTTTGGGTTGACTTGTTCTGTGGGATTCAGCAGCCCAGGCAGTTTTCTGACAGCATCTGGTTCATTTTCCCTTCCCACTACAGGACACCTGAAGCGTGTATTCAGCAGCGCTGAAGATCCTGAGGTGAGTGAGAAAGGAACATTTTATGTTCCTGGTGTTTAAGACTTGTAGAGCAAGCTGAGAGCTTGGCCAGTAGCAGTAGACTGTAGAGGGCCAGCTAGGAAGGCCGCAAGAAAAACCATATTCATGCCTGTAACAAAAATAATAAAGGCAGAGATAGATATTTTTAAATTTGCTTCTCAGAGTTTGAAGAACTAAAAACCTAGTTTTGAAAAGAGAACGATGCTTGCAGACAGCAGATAGGGAAAATTTAATTAAGAGCAATTTCCTGTACAGTTGAATTAGATCATTTTAATTTAAAGAGAGGGACTTAGAATCCTATTCCTATCAAACTTGATGATATCTACTTGGAACATGAGGTGGTAGAACAGGAAGGCCATCTTGCAATGGTGCGTGCTGTATCTGAAGTGCAATGGGCACCTTTGTGGCTGGGGAGCTGCGTGGGCCCAAAGGACGCAGGGCTGGCGGCCGTGAGCAGCTGAAGAGGAGGCAGCGAGGGGCCAGGGGGCCCAGAAGGCCAAGGGCACGGTGGCTGTGCCAGCAGCAGTGGGGCAGCAGGAGCAGGGCAGGGAGCGTGGCCCTGTGCTGGGCAGCGCTGCGGCCACAGCTGGAGTGCTGTGTGCAGCTGTGGGCCCTGGGAAGCAGAAAGTCATGGAGGGGCTGCAGCGTGGGCACAGAGGGACAGGGGAGCTGGGCAAGGGGTGCAGCACAAGGCCAGGGAGGAGGTGCTGAGGGAGCTTTAGCCTGGACAATGGGGGCTCATGAGGGACCTTCAGGCAGACTGCCATTGATCCCTGCCTTGGATCCATAGAGCCAATGCTCAGCGCGAGGGCCGTGTCCCTGCCAAACATCCCTTCACTGCATCCAAGTGCTTTAGACACTGGTGTGGGTAACACTTCCATATTTTGTTGATTTGTTTGTTTGCTAGAAGGAGAAGCCTTGTGCAATTTCTCCTTCTCCAGGGAGCAAGGGAGCTTTGTTCTCAGTCTTTCCTACCCTTTTACAGCACTGGCAGAAATTCTGCTAGAATTTTAGTTTTCAAGGGGGCAGTTCTGGACAATGCAGTATTTTTGCACAAGAACACATCGTTTGGGGCAGGGATGTTGGTGCAGAACGAGCTGTTCTGGTGCCAGACCAGCCAGTAGGGCTTGCCCATCCTTTTCAAGTTAACGGCTCCCGTGTCTTTTGGCTGCCCAGGGAATCAGTGTGTGTTGTGTTTGGGAACTGAGTAGGAAATCAATGCCCTTGCATTCCAGCTGGTGCTCAGAGATTAGAGGAGCTGGGAGGAGCTGGGCTGCACTTCTGATTCCAGCCACTTCAGCACCATCAGTGTGGGCGAGTCCAAGCGAAGAACTTGCCCGAGCACAGATGCACAAAGAGAGCCGTTCCCAGTGCAGTGCTCTGGGTCTGATTGCATTCCATAAGGACCGACATGCTCCAGATTCCCCAAGAGTGTGGGTTACTGAAGCAACAGGAGAGCAAGTTCAGGATGGCTGCTGGTTGGGGCACTGCTGCCGAGTGCTGATGTGTGTAGCGACAGAAAGGACAGGATTGATTCAGGGTGACCCCCACGTGGCAAAAAATGTGCTTTCACTCTATGATTCAGAAGTTTAAACAAATGCTTTATTAAGCTATGTTATATTACACTAGTACTATATTAAAACTATACTAAAGAGATATTATACTAAAAACATATGAAAGAAAAACTCGTGACTGTCTCCACACAGCCTTTTAGCTAATTATCTAATCAGTCTAAACAACTATCTCTAAAATCCAATTAACAAATCACTTTCAGTAAAATCACTATAACACATTCTTCAAGTACTAAAAAACAAGAACAGCAAGTAGAGATAATAATTGTTTTCTCTCCTTCTATGAGTTTCTCACTACCTTCCCTTAAAAAAAACCTAGGAGAGAGAATTATATCTCTCTCCATTCAAAGAATGTAAATACTACAGCACAGTAAAGAGAGATGATAAAAGTGAGATCTGTGTATCTATCCATTTTAATCTTCCTGGCTCTGCTCCAAAGCAGTGGAAGATGGAAAGCTCACCTAAATGCATCCCTTCAGGAGAGAATTAGAGACAAGTTCCATTGACTGATCCTGAGCAGGCAGAGATGTTTCCCCCTCCAGAGATGGTTGTTTTTTCCCCTCATGTTTTCCTACTCCAGCCTTTTCTGACCTGAAGCCTTCATTTGTCCTTTAAATTTTTGCATGTCTTAAGGGAATGGAACTATCCCATGCTGTAGCTGGGGTCTGGTGACTCTGGTCATACATGCCATGCCATACATGACACATGGTTTCCTTCACTGGCATCCCCAGGGCTGTGTAAGTGCATTCCTTAATGGGGCCTTATGAGAAACTCTGTTACTGCTGGTCAGAATTCTCTGTTGACAAAAGAGGGAGAAGAAACACCTTGGTCCTCCTCCATATACTGAGGTGGCCATAGAGGTTCTCTGACTTCCATCAGAGATCTTTGCATGCATCCTTATCTCCTGAATGACCCGGTTTTCTAACAAGAGTGTGGATGTCAGGAAGGAGGAAAGCTGGTGCAGGCCTGAAGAGAAGGTGAACTCCAGAAGTGTCTCTCACAGGGAGTGAGCTCACCCAGGAAGCCCCTGCAGAGCCAGGATGGAGCTGTGGGACAGGGCGGGGAGTCAGTCACTACTGAAAGACAAACAGGACACGGCGGAAGCAGAGGGAGGCCCTCACCAGACCCTTGAGAAATGCCACCCCTTCCCTGTCAGCTGCCTGAGAGGCTGCTGGAGCTTCAGTCCCAGATGGCCCCTGATTGTAGGGCCAGGGTCACTTTGGAATCTGTGCCTCCCCTCGGGCAGAGAACGACCCAGGAGAGCAGCAGCACAGTGCTTTGGGAACGTGTGAGCCCAGCAGCCTGTGAGTCTTGGCCCACAAAGGGCGTATGGGAAGTTGAAACCCATCTTCTCTTGCTTTCTGTGCAGGTGCTTCTAGAGAAAGAGCAGGAGCACACTGCCTCATCTGAGCTGCCATGCCAGACTCAGGGAGAGCTGTTCCCAGCCCGAGAGCAGGAAGAGCAGCTCAGGCAGCAGGTGGAAGAGCCACAGGAGAATGGCCAGGTAAGCCTGACTGGCCAGGGCACAGAGGGAAGGGCAGGGAGAGGGGCATAAACCAGAGCTCTTGGGACTGAGGAGGCCAGGAGTCCCACAGGCAATGGAAGCACAGAGCCTTGCAATCTGCGGAGATCAGCCCTGGGACAGGAGGTTTGCAATGGAGGCAGATGTGGGGAGGGAAGCAGAAAGAAGGGGCTGAATAAATGTGATTTTGAGGCTGCAAGAGGAAAAAAGCTGAGCCTGATGGCAGCTCTCAGTCCCTTGCCCTGCTTTTGTGTGTACAGAACATCAAGGCAGAGCCACAAGCAGAGCTGCCCGAAGCTCAGAGTGACATCATGGCAGTGAAGAGAAAGAACAAGGAAGACATGGGAAGAATTCAAGAGGAGAATCTCCATCAGCAGAGGGGCGATCATCAAAACCAGGTGAATGAAAGAGTGGCAGCCACTCCACTCATGAAATGTCCTCTCTTTTGTTTATTAGAGAACATGAAGGAACAGCTGGATGCAGAGCTTCAGACAGCTCACAGTATGATCAAGGCAAGGCATAAGCAGCTGGAGGAAGAAATGAAAATCATCAGAGAGAAACTTAATCGCTTCCGTCAGTCTCTGCAAAACCAAGAGAGTGAAAGAGGGATGCAGCCACTGCAGTCACCAATCTGGTGGTTTCTGCCCTTCTTGCCTTTCCAGTGCAGAGCAGCAGGGAGTGGGGCCATGCCTCTGAGTGCCATGCTGCTGTAGTGTGTGTATCACAGTCACGCTGAAGGACATTTCCCGGTGTGCTGAATCTCAACGTCTGCCCTGGACAGTGAAACTTGTCCTTTGGCCTTTTGGCCAGCAGTCATCCAAATTGATTCCTGCTGGCCTGTTCCTGCTCTCCTTTTTTCTTGAGGTGTTTTTACAGTGGAACTTGGTGACCCAGATGGAGGATTGAAACAAGCTGTTGTATCCCCTGTCAATCTGTTCTTTGCCTTTCCTCACAGTCGATGACTCCTGGCTGACAGGGACAAGCTGTAGTGTCTGACTGCTTTGTTCTGTTTGACTTGAGGTGCAAGTGTTGACATCTCACCGGGCAGCCTGCGAAGACTTGCAGGGAATGTGTGGCAATGAAGAATCCCAAGTTAGGAGTGAGGCACAGGAACAGTGCCCACCAGAAATGCTCCAGGTCCAGCACATCATGGGCTCTGAACCTGCTGCTGCAGCAGCATCACCTCGAGGAAGCCCTTCTGTGAAACCTGGGAACTCAGGCTCGGGCACATCCCGGGAACAGGAGATTGAGGAGGAGTACCTGGAGCTGCTGGGTACGTCTGGGGTGTTTCTTATCTGAGGGACAGTGTTTTGTGTGCAGGTGTCAGCAGAGCTGTACCAAATGCTCCTCCTGAGCTCGGTGTCACAGGGCCATTTAGGACTCCCCAGAGGCAGTGCTGTGCTCCGAGGCAGCGAGAGAGCTCTGGGTGTTCCTGCTGCCTCTGAGGGCACCTGGCACTGGCTTGGGTTTGCCTGAGCTTCCCTCTCTGCTAAAGGCTGAAGCAGGGATTGTTCTTGGATCAGCAGAAGGCTGTGACCTAGCAAATGATCTAGGCAAGTCCTGTGTGCTAGTGGCCAAACTGAACAGAATTTTTAACTTCCTAAATTCTCCTTAGACTCCTGACTTGCAACCAGTCATCACAGCAAAAAAACTTCACAGAAATGGACTGACTTTGGAGTTTTGTCTTTTGGGTTGGGGATTTTTTTTTTGTGGGGGGTGGGGTGGGATTGCTTTTCTGTTGTTCATTTTTGGTGGGGGTTTTTTGTTGTGTTTTTCTCCATCCTGAAGGAGCCCTTCTACCCCACGTTTTACTGATGTCATTTTTATGACTGTTACTGTTACCACTACTACATCTGCAGTTTATTTTCATGAGAATGCTATATTTTTGTCAATAAGAGAATGCTATCTTTTTGTCAATAAGAACTACTTTGAAAGAACATCAGGTTACAGGACAAATAGAGAGCACAAGGTATTTTCCATGTGCCGCCAAAGGAAAAACAGAGACTTTGATAACAAATTTTATTTAATCTTCTAGTTTTATGCTTATCAAGATGTGTCTAGGAGACACATCCAAGTGGCGTGATCAGATAAAACTGTACTGCAGGCATTTCTCAGGAGAGAGCCTCCAGCCCAGCCATGGTATATCCCTCAGATCCATGGCACTTTTCCATACCTGATTCCCACTCTTTCCCATGACTGTTAGAATCCTACCCATTGGCCCAGGCCCTGCTCAGATCAGTCTCTAGGAAAACACATCAAGCCCTTTGTGATTCTGCAGCACAACCCAATGAATCTGCTTCTTGCCCGTAACAGCTGCCAGTGCTGTGCTCTCAGATAAGAGACCTGGTGGGGCTGAGACCAGAGCCCAGTGGATTCTGTGTCTGCCATCACCTGTTGGGACAAAAAGGGCACTGATCTGTGCCTCGGATCTCAAAGCCCATCCTGTTGTGTCCTGAATGGGGGCAACAGCTTGTCTGGGGCTCAGGCTCACTCTGGCTTCTTCCCATCAGTGCCTGTCAGTGCTCATGCTGGGGCTTTGCCAGCCTTGTTGTGGTTGCTGCCCTGTCCCTGAGGGCTGGAGGGACTGCAGAGGCTGGAGCCTTCCTTAGCTGGGAGAGGGGCATCTTTGAGCTCAGCCTGCTCACAAACAGGTCAGGGTCCTGATGCTGAAAGCCCCGTCAGGATCGGTTACAGCTGGAGCTGCTCTGGTTTACAAATGGGAAGGCATTCCTTTGGCAAACTGCTGAAAGGTGGGGAAGATGTCCTCCTCTCCTGGGATTGTATGTCCGTGTGCTTTGTTTCCTGTCAAGAGAACTCTTCAAAAGACTGTACAAATCAGTCTCTGTGCTGGCCACCTGTGCTGCAGGGCTGTCTGCCTGGTTGTGGTTGTTGTTACTCAGCCGACCACAAAGGGCTCAGAGCTCCAGGCGCTGGGGCTGCCTTTTGTATCTCCTGGAAGCTGGGATCTCTGCTTTAAAGTCAGCATCTTGCATTTTGTTTCCCTCAGGGAGAACGGTGAACACCACTGAAAATCCCCTGATGAAATACACGCATCTGAATTATATTGGCAGCGGGTGAGTCCAACAGCAGTTACTCCTGCACAACCGTGGGCCAGGTGTTTTTGGGGTGGAATGTCTATCCAGCGTGAAGTCAGGACAGCTGCAAAGATGATCACACACTGGGGATGGGTCGTCCCATCTCTCAATGCCGCTCAGAATTTGTGAGTGGACTCAGAAGGCATTGTCAGAGATGCCTTGCTACCGAGGTCTTGCCTGCATCAAGGAACAGGGCCTGGAAGGTCTCCTTGTCTCTCAAGTGTGGGACAGCTCTGTGTTAATTTCTTTAGCATTTTTTGTGTGTCTCAAAATCGTACTGGCACACTAATGAAAAGAGAAGAAACTTGTTTGCCTGAAAGAGCAACCTATGCCCTATCAAAGCTGTGAGATAACAGTTCCCAGGAACAATTCTTTCCCCTGGTTTGAAGAGGGAAACACTCTGTGGTCAGGATAGGAACCACACTGTTTAGACAGTGAAACCCAAGAGGAAAGACTAAACTCCCTTTAGAAATTGGACCCCAGTGCTTCAGGAACAGGCCCAGTGCCCATGCACTTGAGAGGAAAATGCATCATCTCCCTTCTGGCAGAGCCCGCCTGCATCCTGCAGGTTTTGACACTTCCAGCAGAGATCTCCTGTGTGGACTGGCTTTCACTGCAAGATCTAAACAGCTTCTCCTTTCTCTGCTTCTATTTTTTTTCTAGGACTTTTGGAGATGTTTACAGAGCACTCGACAGTGCCACAGGAGGAGAGGTAAATGTCAACAGCCCCTGCAGGCTCTGCTGCACTCGAGGGCTTTCCCCTCTGGTGTGAGCTGTGGCTGGAGCTTTGGGCAGAGCTGTGCTGAAAAGGCACAAGAAGCACAGACTGGTGCCAGCCCACACAACACATTTGGGACTTTGTCCTCCTCAGCTGCCGGAAGGAAGGCACGGAGGGCAGCGGTTCCTTTCAGAGAAGGACGCGCTCACTCGCTCTCCATTGCTAAAACAAAGGTGGTGCCTGCGAGCACCTCACTGCTCTTTGGGGCTACAGCTTCAGAGTCCTGAATTCTCATTTCTGGCTGCCAGCAAATCCATCTGAAAGTTACTGGTAGTTCCTTAGCCACCTGCAGGGCTGCACTTGGGAACTGCACGTAGGGAGAGATCTGCAAGGCGTCCCTGAAAGCCCTAAGCCCTGCCCATATCACAAGATGTATCCACAGAGTATTAAGGCATGGATTCCTTCTTCTGAGTCCCAAACAAAGCGGCAGAGAGTGCGGTCAGAGGTTTGTGGGTGATAACTGAGACACCGTTGTTACCAAGTGGTCAAGGCAAAATGTCAGTGGCCCCACGTGTCCTATAACTGGCTCCCAAGGGAGCAGAGAAATGGGCTGTTGGAATGTCAGTTCCTGATTACTGCAGTGCCTAATCACAAGGCAGTTTGGCACGGCTCAGCTGTGTCATTGCAAAACCACTCGCTCCACATGCCTTGTGGTCTCGTGCCACCAACCCCTCAAGTTACTGATTTTCAATGTCATTTTAGGTGGCAATAAAAAAAATAAATCTTCAAGGAGTGAGGAGGAAGGAGCTAACCTTTAATGAAATAATGATTATGAAGACGTATAGGAGTCCCAATATTGTGAATTATTTAGACAGGTGAGAGGTCATGGTCTTATCCCATGGAGGTGTGTTTACATAAAGCAAACATGAGAGGTTAAAAACCCACTTTGGTCAGCGGCAGCAAGTAAAGCTGGTAATTTTTATTTATTCATATTTCTCTACTCATCTCCAATGGATGAGAAGAGAGTGCATCTTGTCTGCATGAGTCTTCCCTGGCACACCTAGTTTGATAATTACTCCAAAATTATTCAAAACCTGGATCAGCTGTATCTTCCTAACTCAATAGCCTCAAGGTTCACTGCCTCCACATTTATTTGGGATTGATTTTTTAAAGTTTCTTAAGTGCAGATGAACCATCCTAAAGTGGATTTCCCTTGGATTGTTGCCTCTCTTTGCCATTGCTATGCATGCCAGGAAGACTAGGTGCTTATTTCCAGAAACACCATGCCTGGCATGTTTTATGTCTGGGCTGTTTCTAAACTGCACTTTTCATTTGCTGCCCATCTAAGACATCTCCTTTTTCACAGATGTGTCTTTCTCTATGAGACTGCACAGATTGCAAATAATGCACAGCCAAGAGGGAATGTCTATTCCTTTGATTCTGTCCTTGTCACAAAGGCATCTGGAAATAAGAAACCTGGAAGCAAAAAATCAACGCATGTTCATCTCTACCCCCTTGTTTCCTTCTTTCAGCTACCTTCTGGGCGAGGAACTCTTGCTGGTTATAGAGTACATGGATGGAGGTGTCCTGAGCAACATCGTCAGCCAGACCTGCCTGTCTGAAGATGAGATGGCAGCCATCAGTCGGGAGGTCAGCAATCCCATCTGTGTTTCCAAGGGCTTGGGCAGGATTGTCTGGGAAAGAGGGGCTCAGAACAGGAGAGGTTTCCTGTGCCGAGCTTTGTTTCTGTGTTGCTGGTATGCTATGGGCAAGTAAAAGCATCTCAAGGGAAAGGCCTGCCAGTGCCCCTGCACTCCCTGTACTCAGTGCCAGTACTCTTATCTCCTGCTGTTGTATTCTCGCTCTGTCTCTTGTATTTGTAGTTGCTGTTCTCCACCTTGCCTCTCTAAATGTTTGCCTGGAGTCTGTCTTCACTGCATTCCTTGCCTGTAAAAGCAAAGGTGCTGGTGGCGGGATTTGAAACAAAGAGCAAAGAAAGAAGAGAGAGACTCGTTTCTCTCAGTGCTCAGCTAAAAAGGATAGGAGTGCAGCCAGAATGCTCTTTGCTTCTGAGCACATGCGCTGCAGCAGGAGTCATCCTGGCTGGTTGGCAGGGGACAGCCTACAACAGCAGGTGCTGTTGCTCTTTCAAAAGCTGACGTGCCTTTCCTCAGAAAGGTCCTGCTCTGCAAGTGTTGGAGCAGCAAGCTCTTCCTCTCAGTGGCCATGACTGTTCTGCCATTACTCCCCATTCCCCTGGAGAGGGAATCTTTTAGATTCTTTGTTTCCTTTCTTGTGTGATGAAATCACACCACTCATTTTTGCCCTTCTGTTTCTGTTTTCTCGCTCAGTGCCTGCAAGGACTGGATTTTCTTCATGCAAACGATGTGATCCATCGAGACGTGAAGAGTGACAACATCCTTCTCAGAACGGACGGTTCTGTCAAACTGGGTCAGTATATTCTTGGTCAGGTGCAGCGTTCCAGGGATGTGGGTGTGGGGCTGCTTGGCGTGACTGCCAGCTCCCCAAAAATGGTGCTGGTGGCAGTGCAGGGACCCCTGCTGCAAGCTGAGGGCACAGTTGCAACGTGCACAGAGGTAGAAGGAGCCACAAGCAGTCAAGAGTGGCCTTGCTCTGTATGGGTCCCTTCCAGAGGGAGGGAGTTACAAGTCTAAAGTTTCCAAAGAACAAAAGCCACTGCTAGAGGCAGTGTAAAACATGGGGGGATTTTTAAAGTCGCCAATGCCAGGAGATTCAACAGAGCAATTTCAAACTTCTACTGGGGAATTCTTTTGTTTGCTTTCCTAATTGCACAGAATTCAGATAAAACCAGTATTTTGTTTTCTCCTCAGCTGATTTTGGCCTCGCTACTCAGCTCACCCCTGAGCAGAGCAGACGGTGCTCGGTAACCGGGACTCCTTGGTGGATGGCGCCTGAAGTGGTGACAGGTCAACCATATGGCCCCAAAGTGGACATATGGTCTTTTGGAATTGTGGGAATTGAAATGATAGAACAAGAACCTCCTTACTTGGGCGAAAGTTCTGGCACGGTAAGGAGCAAATACTCACTGATCCCACTGTCTTTCTCACCTGTCCCATGTCCTGTGTGCCACTGGACAAAATTCCATTGCCATCTGCTGGAACTACTTCCACCAAGGTCCCCTCCTACAAATGTCCCTGCAACACATCAGCATCTGCTGTACTTTTGCTTGCATCAGTGGGGGAACTCAAGCCTTACCACATGCAAACAAACTCCAAACAAACTCCATTTTCACTCAACGCTTTCCTTTGGGTTAGTGGTTCCAGTTCTTTTGTCTGTGTAGATGGCCTTAATAACAGGGGAAAAGCATCTTAAAAGTGTTGTTATCTTTCCAGAAATGAAGGAAGGAAACCCAAACCCAACAAAGTTTCTAAAACCGTGGTCTTTAGAGAGGAACCTAACCTTGTGTGCAGTTTCTTCTCACTGGAAAACATGGGCATGAGGGTGTAATGCACAGAGTCTCTTCTGCTTCTTGTGCAGTGCTGCTGAAACACTCAGTGACCGTGTTTCTCTCCTAGCCCAAGCAACATTCTGCACGCCACCAAGCCAGAGCCTGGTGATGTGGAGAGCCTGCCAAAACCTCCTGTTTGTTTCCTGGCACTTTCTGGCATGGGCCTACCATTAATGCATTGACTTGAGCAGCCAAATGACTAGAGGGTGTCCGTAGGGATGGAACCTCTCCTTCTTCTGACCTAGACAATTTTTCTTTGGCTGCAAAAATGGGAAGCTGAAATTTTCAGACTGCTGAGAGACAGAGCTGCAAGTGGCTCCTGTGTGCCCAAGCAGGCATTTTCATCCCAATACATTTGTGCAGGCATCTTAATGTGTCTGTGTTGAAGAGGAGATTGTAAATGTTTGTTTCCCTACCTGGGTATTAACTGATGGATTTCCTTTCTTTTCTTCCAATTCCCATTGTTTTCAAGAACAGCACAAAAAGCTTGATGAGTTTTGTTCTAGGGCACGTGCACTTAAAGGACCAACAAGCACTGCAGAGATGCCTTTCATGTACTAACTCTTGAAATTAGTTAGTATAGCAAAGTCCCTCTTCCAAAACCCATCTCAAGCTGGCATGAATCCTCAGAGAAGCAAATGTCCTTTTGCTGATGTAGTTCCCACTAACTAGGTCAGGCAATGAAATCAGCTGCCAAGGCAAGATCTGCAGGATGGTGGAAAAGCTGTGGCTGCATCGGGGTTTGGGTTTTTGGTTGGTAAAGGAAAGTCATCTCTGGGTCTGTGCCAGGGCAGAAACTGCCACTGAAGAACAGAGGTTAAACAAAGGGATCTGGGAGAGCCTTAGAGATGTGAAAGCAGGAGGTGGAGCCTGGTGTCTCCTTTCTCTCCAGGCTACATACCTGATAGCCACAGTAGGGACTCCACAGCTGCGGCAGCCCAAGCTCCTCTCGGCTTTGCTGCGTGACTTCCTGAGCTGCTGCCTGCAGACAGACGAGGAGCAGCGTTGGTCTGCCAAGGAGCTCCTGCAGGTAAAATGTGAAGGGGCTGCAGGTGAAACAGGCTCTGAGGGATGGGCTCCTCCTCCACTCAAGCCCAAGGCAGCAGATGAGCCCCCTTCCTCCTCACCTCCACTCTTGCTGCTCTTCAAATGAAAATGGTGAGGAATCCTAGGCTGGGCTGGGCTGGCAGGGCCCTGTAAATGTCCTCTGGTGCAAGTGTCCTGCAATGAGCAGGGACATCTTTAAAGAGATCAGGTTGCTCAGAGCCCTTTGCCACCGGAGCCGGAATGGTTGCAGGGATGGGGCACCTACAAGCTCTTGGGGCAAGCTGTGCCAGTGTGGCACCATGCTCTGAGTACACAAGTTCTTCCTTAGACCTACTCTGATTAGATGCCCTTAGTGTTTAAAAATATTTGTCCATATCCTATTGTAACTGGCCCTGTTAAAAAAGATGTGCCGCACTTTCTTCAAAGCCACTGTGAAGTCTTGGAAAGTGGCAATAAAGTCTCCCTGGGGCCTGTCCTTCACAAAACTGAATAACTCCAGCTCCCTCTGCATTTCCTGTGAGGAGAGGTGCTCTGTCCTCTGAGTGTTTCTGTTGCCCTCTTTTGTGATTTTGTGGAGTGTTCAGCTTTATCTAATGGCAAAAGAATTGAAGTAGAGCAATGCAGGGTACAGAGACATGAAATGGTGGTGGAGGAACCCAAGGAAGCCAGTCCCAGCCTAGGGGTCAGAGATTTGGCTGTGGGCAGGAGGGGCTGTGGGGGGCTCACTGTGAGCCTTTGAGGGGCCCTGGTTGGTGCCCCCCAGCCCACCCTCAGAGGTTTCTGCCATGCAAACAGGGACAACTGGGAGGGACTTGTCCCAGCCCCATCTGCTGCCTGGCATGCTCAAGCAGACGGGAACTGTGCCAGTGTTACTGGCAGGTTGTGTGGCAGAGAGGGAACTGCAGGGCCCAGTGCCACTGGGCTGGCCCTGCTGGGAAGGAAGGTGCCATCCAGCACACGAGGGGCAGGGCATGGAAAGGCAGACACTGCTTTCTGTCCCTGTGGGAATCAGCACAGTGCCTGTCTTTCAGAGGCAGGGACGTATGTGAGTCATTGGAGTTTCCTGAAAGGAAGAAAACCCCGGGACAGAAAGCACCATTTCTAGAGCACTGGCAGGGCAAAAATCCCAGCATGATGAAGACACCACAATAAACAGATGAGTGGGATTCTGGGCCAGGTTTGCCTGTGATGGCAAGGTCTTGCACATTGGGGATGACTGGGGAGCAGATGGTCCCATTGCTCCTCTTTCTGGGTCTTTCCAGGAACTTGATGTATCCTGATTGAGTCCCTGAAGCAATGAGCTTGGAAAGTAATGGTTCACTGTTCTTTGGTTTTTTTTGTTTTTTTTTTTTCCGGTGGACAGCATCCATTTGTAACTTCAGCCAAGCCACCATTCATCCTGGCACAAGTCATCAACTCAGTGAAGAAGACGAATAACCCTAAACTCTAAACCTAAAAGCTAACCCTAACCTTAAATGCTAACCCAAACCCTAACCCTATCCCTATCTCTATCCCTTACCCTTTCCCTTACCCTTTCCCTAACCCCAACCCTAAGCCTAAGCCAAAGCCTAAGCCTAAGCCTAAGCCTAAACCTAAGCCTAAGCCTAAGCCTAAGCCTAAGCCTAAACCTAAGCCTAAGCCTAAGCCTAAGCCTAAGCCTAAACCTAACCCTAACCCTAGGAGACGAGAACATAGCAATCATGTCAAGATGTTATCTCTGTTACCAATTTAGAGTAGGATTGTAGAGTAGGGTTGCTTAAGAGATTTGTAGCATAGAATTATAGATTAGAGTTGTAATTAATAAAGTTTCTGAAACATCAACTCACTTGGAAGATCCTCCTCCTTCTGACCCCTTCAGAAAATTCAACATTTTTTTCTGAATTACCAATTGTTTTTTATTGGCACTAAGTCACACATATGGCTTTTTTTGTATGGTTTCATAAGTGAGGAGGGCTCTTCTTCATTCATCCTCTCCAGACCGCACTGCCTTTGGAATATGACCCACTGGCTGGTTTTGGCGCAGCTGTGGTATTCTAGTTGAGGCAGAAAGGGCAATGGCATTTGAAGGCAAAACCAAAGGAAGAATGAGGCAGCCCAAACACCCTGTGCCGATGCAGGCCTTCAGCTGTGACTGGAGAGCAATGGGGTTCCTGTCACTTGGATTTGTATCCCTAAATGCAATAATCTCTTTGGCTGGAGGAGAGCCTTGCTCAAGTGAGAAAGCAGAAAGATCAGAGAGGGTGCTCGGGAAGGTCTCCTGTGGCGCAGAGCTGTCAGCGCCTGTGAGGTGAGAGCGGGCCCGGCCTTGCCCGGGCTGGAGCCCCAGCAGAGCCCCAGCAGGGGCCGGAGCAGCCTGAGCCCCGGCAGAGGCAGGCTGGAAGGAGGCCCTTGGAGCTGCAAGAGGCAGCAGCCGGGCCCTGGGTGCCTCTTGCTGGGAGCGGGCGAATCCTCCGCTCTCAGAGCCCAGGTGGCAGCTGGCTGCTGCCGAGGGGAAGCGCAGCCGTGCTGGGCACAGCCCGGCCTGGAGGCCATGGCCGTCTGGAGTGTGCCCAGGAGCAGAGAAAGGCCAAGGGCAGCTGCGGGCCGCTGGGCTGCCTGAGGATTCCTCCTCTTCTGCCGGCTGCCCTGCAACTCCTGGCAAAGGCCAGCAGTGTGTGCAGCACTCTGGGCACCGGGGCAGGGAGCCGGGCTGCTCGGCAGGCTGGAGCACAGGGCAGCTCCTTCAGGCCCGGCACTTGTGCCAGGGAAGCGAGGCCAGCGTGAGGCACGGACAGCTTGGCAGGGCCCATCTGCAGGAGCCAGCGCCTCACGCAGTTCTGGGAGGAAGCGCCTGCAACCCTGCAGTTCTGCACTGAGCCAGAGCAAAGGTGTGAGATGCAGAGTGTCTGGCAGAAATATTCAGGCCCAGCAGGCCAGCCTGCTTTGTGCTCTGTGGCGCACAGCAAGCGCTGTGCAATGCAGCTCTGAGCTGCTGGGGGAGAGGCAGTCGGGGATGTGCCTGAGGTGAGTCAAGGGCTTAGCTGAAAATGTAATGAGGAAAATTGAAAAGTGCAGATGGGTCGAGGGCCCAGCTGGGAATAGAATTGGGATAGTAAAAGATTGCATATTTTAGTTAAGATTTTAAAATGAGGTAAGAAGCTAAGTTAGTAATACAGGTAGCAGAAATCATGTGCCTTAGTTAAAGAGTACCAAATATATTAGGAACATAAAGCTAGGAGTGACAGGGATAGAGGAAGCAATTGTGAAGAAGCTGAGACCATAGAAAGACCTTGCCTTAAGAATAATTGAACAGTTAGGAGAGGCTTGGACCATGAGCAGCAGGTCAAAAGGTCTTGCCAACTGGCCATGGGAGGAGAGTTCACCATGAGGAAGACTGCTTTCTTCCTCCCATACAACCACTCCCTCATTTCAAAATCCCACCAATCCAGTTAAGGGAATACAATTGCGCAGCTGTAATAGATATTCAGCTGATAAAAATGCGAAGCAGGCAGGTAATAATTATGTATTATGGGTCCTTAGAAACCTAATGTAAATCCTTTTCTGTAGAAATAGAGAGCAGGAGTCTGCAACTCCTTGCACGTGTCTTTGGAAACTAGTTCACATGTGACCACGGCTGCAATAAATACCCTTCTTTTCTACTATCATTAGTTGAAGAGTCATCTGTCCGGGCTTCAAGGGTTATGCTGGAGTAGTGAACTGATTAGGATGGGAGCAGAAGAGTTTCAGCAGGCAATTTTTGGAAGAGATGGAAGGCTCTTGTGACTGAAGGGAAAGCCATTTGGAATGGAGAAATGATCCCAAAGTCCATCCAATTGTATCTTTGTGTCTGAATTGAAATCAGAATGATTATAGATAGCTTCATGCAATTTGTCTACAAATTTATCAAAGTCTTCATTCTTTCTTTGACAAATCTGTGTAAAAGACATAGTGTGTATCTTATCTGGAAGTGCAAGAAATGCATTACATGCTAGTTGTTGGCTCATCTGTAAGACTTGCTCAATGCTCCTAGCCTGGGCAGTGGCAGTAGCCCAGGGCCCTTTGTCAAGTAACTGTTGTGCTGTTAAACCATACAGAGGATCACCCTGCACTCTAGCTCTTGCAGCTTCTTGAGCACACTTTTCCTCCCAGCTTTTATGAAACATCACTTGCTGATAGGGTGGCATTCTAAGTCTTATTAGGGTATGCACATCAGCTGGAATTATTGCGTTAGATGGAAAAATATACTGCAGAAGTGACTGTGCAAGTTGGCATTTTCAACCAAATTTTGAAAATGCAGCTCTCATCTTTTCTAAAATCTTCCAATCGAAAGGTTCTCAAACTCTACTTGCAGCATTAGTTACTACAAGAAAAGCTTCTACATCATTGGAGAGAAAAGTCCCTTCTACAACATCTTCTGCAATAACTTTTTTCTACTTTTGTTTCTCTTTGGTGGAGATAAAGCTTGGCCTGCAATTCCTCAGAAAGGATTAGGAGGACCATGCTAGTTTGGGAAATTGACACTGTTTGCCCCTAGTATCCAAGAGATGCTTGACATCAGGCACAAATTCCAACGTCCAAAATGTAGTGAGCATCTATTAGGCTCGGACTGCAAGGATAATGTAGAATTGTGGAATTGGCCTTCGGTTATCCTGGCATCACTTTTTACACCAGGATTAGCTTCATCACAGGCCCTGACATCATTCAAACGATTGGCTTGTTGGACAGGAAAACAAATTAACATTACATCTGCAATCCGGAATGAGCTTTCCACTGATGTAGGTAGCATACACCACGCTGTGTTACAGGATAGGACTGCTATAAATTTTTTGTTGCTAGCACAAGGAGATGAGCGTGAAGATTTTGAAGGGATGTGTTGCATGAATCTCTCTGACCACTCTGGATCTATTGACAAGAAATTGTCATTGCTTAAGGAGAATATGAAAAAGCTCACAGTGGTTGAGAATTCTTTTGATGAGTGGCTAAAATCCTGGGGAATAACAGGCTGGCTCAAGGATTTAGTACCCTTTGGCATGATGATACTTTGTCTTCTTTTTTCAATTCTGCTTGTAGTGCCTTGCTGTGCAGAAAATATTGAGTGTGCTTTTAAATCAGTCTGGCTTGTGCAAAAACAAAACCGGGGAACTGTTGAGAGTTTTTTGCAGATTGAGGAGTTCTTGCTAGACAAGGGCCATATTCAGCCGATGCACAATCCAACCTGCTTGTACTAATGGACAATGGACACATTCACAAACAATGGATAATGGACATATTCAGAAATGGGGTTGGTATATCCTTGAGAAAAACACAAGAAGAGTCATCAGGACTCAGCAAGTTTAACAGCAAGCTTGGGAAAGAAGGAAAACATTGAACCATGAGTGGGCCAGAAGACGACAGCAAGACGCGTGAAAAATTAGGTGATCCAATCAGCATTCTCTTTTAGATGCGTAAACAACTAGGATTAACCAATCATGTATTAGCTAGAGACACGTGGACAGTAGAGATTTATTATAAATATAGTCTTTTTAGGGATAATAAATTTGGCTTCACTGGATCATATTGGTTGTGGTGTGATATCCCTGAACCTCCGCACCCCGCACAAGGGCAGCTAGGGAGGCCCAGCCTGGGCAGCAGCAGAAAGGAATTTCCCCGGCAGGGCAGGGCTGTGGTGCAGCACGTCCCCAGCAGGAGCCTGGAGCAGCCCAAGGCTCTGTGTGGGCAGGCAGGGGCAGGCAGGAGGCAGAGCTGTCAGCAAAGGAAGGGCCCAGCCAGGTGGGGCAGCCGGGGGATGCCGACAGCCTGCAGGGACAGAGGCGCAGGGCAGGGACACCGTGGGACAGCCTGGGCTGCACAGGGCACAGGGATGGGCAGCAGCTGCGAGACAGCCCTGCCAGAGCCAACATGGGCAGCACTTCGGCCATGGCTGCTGGGCCTGGGCCTGAGGCCACGATGGGACAAGTGACCCTTGCAGGCCTGGGGCCTCATTGCCTCCTTGTCCCTGTGCAGCAGCCTGGCAGGGGCCGCCCCATGCTCGTGTCCCTGGCATTGCACATGCCCACATGCCAGTGCCCATCCCGGGAAGAGCAAGGAGGGCGGGACAGGATCTGCCTGGCCAGGGGCTGGGGCTCAGGCCTTGGCCCTTTGAATTCCTGAAACACATCCAGGTGTGCTCAGCACAGAGATATCTTTGCCTTGCTTGTCCCCAGCTGTCATCACTGCCTCCAGTGTTCTGCTCTCCCTGGAACCCGGGGACACTTTCTCAGTCCTGTCCCTCACAGGGATCTATTTAAAGTACAAGAAACTTCAGTGTTTCAATCTCACTTTGAGCTCTTGAGAAGTTCTTTTAGCCCACTCTGAGGGACTGGGTCTGATGCAAAGAGCACCAAAGCCCCAGAGGGTCATTAAGTCCCTGTGCTGTGTCTGTGCTGCTGAGCTGGGCCGGGCTCCTGGCCCAGAGGCAGCTCCTGGCAAGGGCAGCGCTGCAGAGAGACAGCTCTGGCCAGGAGCAGCTCCTGAGCACAGCCCAGCAGGGCTGGCACGCTGCCAGGGCCCCTCAGGGACACCAGCAGGGCACAGACAGAGCTCACAGGGGCTCAGCACTGGCAGGGGCTGTGGCATGTCCCCGAGGGGGCTGTGTCACAGCAGCCCCTCTGGGGCTGTGTCACAGAGGCACAGAGCAGCTGGGATGTCAGCAAGGGGCTGTGTGACTGCACAGAGTGGGCTGTGTGATAACACTGAGGGGGGAGTGACATCACAGAGCCAGCTGTGACATCCTAGAAGGTGGTTCTTTGACATCACATTGTGGGTTGTGACATAGAGTATGATATCATAGGGCAGCGTTGTGATGCCACAAAGAAGGCTGTGACATCACAGACAAGGCTGTGACATCACAGGGAAACTGTGACATCACAAATCTGCTCTGTGACATCACATATCAGCTGAATGGCATCATATGGAATCTGTGTGACATAACAGAGTGGTTGTGTGACATCATAGGAGGCTGTGTGTCATCACTGATAGCCTGTGACATCACAGGGGCTGTGTGACCTCACAAGGATGCTGTGTGGCATCACAGGGGCAGTATGACATCACAGGGGCAGTGTGACATCTCAGGGGCTGTGTGGCATCTCAGGAGCTGTGTGACATCACAGGGGCTGTGTGAGGGCACTGGGGAGGTCACTCTGCCCCGGCCCCCCTCACAGTTCCCCCCAGAGCAGTCCAACCCTGCTCGTGCACAGCGGGGTCCCCTGTCCCCCTGGGTCCCCCTGCCCCCGGCCCCGCAGCCTCCCCCAGAGGATGTTCCACGAGATCGACCCCAGAGCCTGACACGGGGACGGGGGGACAGGGCCCTGGGGGTGGCACAGGGGGACAGGGACCCCCCGGCAGGGCCCCCGTGTCCCCCAGGGCCAGAGCCTGGGCCAGGGCTCCTTCACCCTGTTACAAACGAGGCCTTGAGAGCACTGAAAAACCCCTGGCAAGGGAGCAGCCAAAACCAGATTTAATATTAAGGGACAGAAGCACAAAGTTCCTTGGCAAAAGTCACTCTGTTCCTGACTGGGCACTTCAGGCACACCAAGGAAACAAAGCAACAACAAAACCAAACAGAATCCAGGCAATAAAACCAGAAGTGAACCATGAACTCTCCGTGTGTGTGTGCGTGCATGTGTGTGTGACTAAAGGACAGTGTGGGCAAGGATAAAAGGAATGCAGCCAAAAAGCTAAGCCGAGCTCAAACTTAACAGACCTTGATTGATACCTTAGACTTCAGCATTTAGCAAAAGAACAGCACTTGACAGTATTTAACCTTACTTATAACCTAGGACTTAATGATTTCACAGTGGAATAACTCTTAACAATATTCAACTTATAACTTATACTAAACTTCATTACTTACTAAAAGAACAACCCTTAGGAGCATTTAACACAGTTTAGAGCTTGTGACTCACCCTTCCTTGCAGGCCTGACTGACTCAGCTATCCAAGGCACTCAAGCCCCTCAGAGTGCAGCATTTCTGCCACATTTCCTCAGCATAGGCACTCCTGTGTGCACACAGACACAAAGAGTCAGTGCAAGGCACCTGTAAGAAATTCCCCTGAGGGCAGGAAATGCTCACTGTGGATCCTTTGGCATCTCCCCAGCGGGTGAAGGGTTGAGCCTGGAGGAGTGGGGGGATCGGCCCAGGCTCCATCGTTGTTCAGGATCCCCGAGTGCAGCAAACGGGAGAGTTCCCGGCTGGGAGAGGCCCCACTCAGAGGGAGTGGCTGGCCCAGGAGAGCTCCAAGGGCTCCTTTTGGAGCGCTGTTTGCAGGGCCCCAAGAGAGGGGCTTCAGTCCCAGCAATGGTTCATCCTGGCCGCACTTGGCATCAGCAGCTTTCTTTGGCAGAGTGAGAACAGGGATGTTGTGCCACTCAGGGAACACAAACAGCTCCCAGGGCTGCTCCTACAGGAACCAGGAGCTGGTTGGGCAGCAGCAGTTCCTGGAGCAGACAGTGTTTGTGATGAGCTGCAGAGGAGCTGAGCCCAGGGGCTGTTGGCCAAGGCTAAGGCCCAGGGAGCATTTCTCAGCTGGCAGGGGGGCCTGAGAAGGGGAGGGGGGAATGTAGCAGCACAGGGCCCATGGAACCAAGGGACCATTGTGACACTGTGGGGCCCTGTGAGACCAAGGGACCATTGTGACACTGTGGGGCCCTGTGAGACCAAGGGACCATTGTGACACTGCGGGGCCCTGTGAGACCAAGGGACCACTGTGACACTGTGGGGCCCTGTGAGACCAAGGGACCACTGTGACACTGCGGGGCCCTGTGAGACCAAGGGACCATTGTGACACTGTGGGGCTCTGTGAGACCAAGGGACCACTGTGACACTGCGGGGCCCTGTGAGACCAAGGGACCACTGTGACACTGTGGGGCCCTGTGAGACCAAGGGACCACTGTGACACTGTGGGGCCTCATGGAATCCTGGAGAGCACTGTGACATTGCTGCGCCTCATGGAACCAGGGGAACTGTACTGATGCTGTGTGACTCCATGGAATGTAGGGGTCCTTGTGACACTGAGAGGCCCCATCAAACCAAGGGGCCCTTGTGACATTGCTGGGCCTCATGGAACCCTGGAGACCATTATGGCACTTGGGGGTGTCATGGAACCAAAGGGCCATTGTGACACTGTGAGATTCCATGGAACCAAAGGTCCAGTGTGCCATTGCAAGGCCTCATGGATCCATGGAAAGACCATTAACTCACTTCACAGCCTCATGGAACCAGGCAGCCATTGTGACACTGAGGGGACTCATGGAATCATGGAGACCATTGTGACACTGTGGGGCCTTGTGAGACCCAGGGACCATTGTGACACTGTGGGGCACCATGGAACCAAGAGGCCTTTGTGACACTGCAGGGCTGCATGGAACTAAGGGGCCTTTGTGACATTGCGAGGCCTTCTGTCCGCAGTGGTCCATTGTGACACTAAGAAACCAAGCAGGACCATTGTGACATGGCAGGGCTGCATGGAACCAAAGCTCCAGGGTGACACAGAGTGGCCTCCTGTCATCAATGGTCCATTGTGACACTGTGGAGCCAAAGGAGACCATTGTGACACCACAAACCCCCATGGTCCAAAGGTCCATTGTGACAGTGCAGGCCTCACTGAACAGAGGAGTGACATGACATTGTGGGGCCTGTGGAACCACAGAGACGATTGTGACACTGCAAGGCCCCATGGAATCCTTGGGACCATTGAGACACTGCGGGACCTTCAGGAACCTGGGGGCCATTGTGACACTGTGGGACCCCATGGAACCAAGACACCCTTGTGACACGTCAGGGCCCCACAAAACCAAGGGAAGACAGAACAGGTCTGGCTGATTTGGCCTCCCTTGGGCCACCTGACTGGTCCAGCTGACCTTGGCATGTTGAGGGTCTCTTCTCATCTGCTGCTGAAACACCGGGGCTCTGTGCTTTCCTTCCTATGGGAAAGAACTGTCCTTCTCCTCCAGGCGCCCATGGCCAGAACTGGGATTTCACCTCCAAATTTCCTTATATCCAGGGATTGTTCCCACAGCAATATTGCCAGGACAAATCTGTCTGGCAGTGGTTTCACAAGGGTCACCTCTCACCTGTCCCCAAAACCCTGGGGAAGGCTCTGTGCTTTCCTTCCTGTGGAAAGGAACTGTCCTTCTCAGCCAGGAGCCCATGGCCAAATTTGGGTTCCATCTCCAACACTGCCTATTGTGACAAACTGGAGGAGATTGTTGGCTTGAATCATTTCATGTGTGGGGAGGAAGGGGCAGGTCCAGCCTTGCCATGCCCTGGAACCCCAGCCCTGCCCTGCCCTGCAACCCCAATCCCCCCCAGAGCCTCTATCCCAGCCCAGCAGTGTCTGCCAGTGCCTGGCACAGCACAGGCAATGCTCCACAGCCACCTCTGGAGCCCCCAGCCCAGCTCCTGAAGGACCAAATGACCCCAAGGCCCACCTGGGGGCAGGGCCCAGGAAGACCAAGGGGTATTTAAGGCTAACCACAAGGCAAGCACATATTTTGACCCTACCTCCTCTTGGAATTTCCATCTGAACAACACTGGAATCTGGGCGTGGGTGCTTCTCTATATCTTATTTTTCTTTCTCTCTTTCTGTGTCTACTTCTATTTCTTTCCCCTTGCAAATTTTGATTAACTTAAAATTGAAAAGGCTTGGGTTCCTGAAGTTGAATGGGCCAAGTTAATGCTTTGAGAAGTGTTTGTTGATTGACTGTCATATTAAATCTTTTGCCAAAGTTTCACTGATTTTCTAAATTTCTCAGTAAAGGCTGTTTGGTTGTTTTGAGCTCCTGAGAATGTCTTGTTGGTATTTCTGCAGTACATCCAACTCAGAGGACACAACAGGTAATAAAACCTGTGCTCCTTTCCAGGCAGACATCAGTTGTTCCTATGTTCTGTTCATCCAGGCAGTTCTACTTGTAGGGCCGATGTGCCCTGAGGTGCCAAGCTAAGATTGGCCCCTTGCAAGCTGATGAGTCGGCTGGAATTCCATCCTGTCCCATCCCTCAGCATCCCTGCATTTCCCACCTGTAGCCCTGGTCTCCAGCACAGCCATGGAGGCTCTTTGGGCTCTGGACTGTTCCTGCAGCCCCCAAGGACAGCTGAGCTCTGCCTTTGGCACAGTCAGGCCTGGCCAGCGCAGGCCATGCTCAGCAATTGCTTCTGTGTGCCTGGCCTTGCTGTCAGCCCTGGTAGCGGCTGTATGGCCCCTTTGTGGCCCTGTGCTGGCCCAGCCATGGTGGCCCAGCCCCTGTGCAGGCCCAGCCCAGGCCAGGAGCATTGCGGCTGGGAATGGCCCCCGTGCCGTGGTGCCCACAGCAGCCTTGGGGCTCTGTGCCCCATGGCCTCCCTGCTGGGCAGCCTCTGCCAGCTCCTGCAGAGCCCGTGGCACCTGTGGGGCTGCACAGACCGCCCTGCCCCGGGCTCTGCCGGCCCCTGGGCCAGCAGAGAGGCAGCCAGGGCTGGCCATGGCCAGGAACAGGCCCTGAGCCCCGCAGGAGGATGGAGCTGGGCCACAGCCAAACTCAGCCCAGGCCAAAGCTGGGCTCATCAGCCAGGGCTGCCAAGGGCTGGGCACAGAGGCTGGGGCTGACAAATGTCCTGGGCCCCCTCCCTGCTCTGTCCATGCCACCAAGGGCACAGAGCAGCCTCCTCTCTGGGCCACTTGCCTGTTTGCAATGCCTTGCACAGGCGCTGGCCCTGCCCCACAAGGCCTGGCCTGAGTCCTGCCCCTGCACGCTCAGCCAGGCTGAGATGGACACTGATGGTTTGTGGGCCAGGCTCTCTGAGCCCAGCCCAGCTCCCTGCAAGCTCTGCCAGCTGCCCTGAGCTCTGGGCAGCACCAAGGGCCTCTCCCCAGCCCAGCCCAGCCCAGCCGGCTCTGGCCCCACAGCTCTGCTCAGGCCAGGCTGCTCTGGGCACTGCCCCACGGCCTCAGCCCCTGGCAAGGGCACAGCAGCAGCTGCAGCTGCCACAGGACTCAGCCCCAGCCATGGGGGAAGGTGCTTGGCCAAGGCCAAAGGAGGCTCCCTGGCTGCCCTGCTCCCCTTGGGTTGAGGTGCTGAGAGCTCTGCAGCCCCTGCTGCCATCCCATCTGCCCAGGGCAGCACAAGAGCTCCGGCCTTGGGGCCCTCATGCTCCAGGCCCAGGGCCCATGCCAAAGCTGGGGCAGCCACAAAGCTGTGCCCATTTCTGTTCATTGCTGCTCTGATGAGGATGGATCCTCAGCCACTTGGAGGTTGCTGATGAATTTAATTACTCCAGTGGCCTCTTCTTTCTTGAGCTCTTAAGTTCAGGAATTCAGTGAGAAAAGCACATAAATATTTGTTCAAAACACCTGAACATGAAAAGTCCCTAGGAATAATTTGTTTTCAATTCTCTTATGGTTAATTATGCACATTCCAGAAGTATATTGAAAGTCAATATATGGTATTGAAAACAAGACGGAAAAAATTGTTTTGTCCTGTTTTCTTTTCCTGTTTAGAGATAGATTTTCAGCAATGCGCAATTGATTTTGAGCCCCTGCACCTTCTAATGCAATTTGAACATATATGAAAATCAAGACCCTTCATGCCTGACAATCAATTAGACCTTATCCCCACTCCCTCCCCACCATTTCTCTCATCAGACCCCTGGCACTCCTATGGATCAGGAATGGTGTGGCCAGCAGGAGCAGGGCAGTGATTCTTCCCCTGTGCTCAGCACTGCTTGGGCAGCACCTTGAGTGCTGTTTGCAGTTCTGGGCCCCCAGTTTAGGAAGGACATTGAGGGGCTGGAGTGTGTCAAGAGAAGGGCAACAAGGCTGGTGAGGGGTCTGCAACACAAGTCCTGTGAGGAGTGGCTGAGGGAGCTCAGGTTGTTTATCCTGGAGAAGAGGAGGCTCAGGAGACACAAGGTGGTATCAGGGCACAGATTGGACTTGATGATCTCCAAGGTCTTTTAAGACCTTGTTGATTCTGCGATTCTCTGAAACCACCCTTGGAGCAGTTGCAGGAGGAGCCCTGGGCCTCCTCTTCAGGAGCTCCAGCAGCCCAGGTCCCTCAGCTTCTCCTGCCAGCCCCAAAGCCCATCCTGTCAGTCCTGCAGAGCCTCTGCAGCTCCTCCTCGTTGCCCAGAACAGGGAGCCCCAGAGCCAGACACAGCAGCCCAGATGTGCCCCCCTGGCCTGGGGTGCCTCTGGCAAGGGAGCAGCACCAGGCACTGCAGGAGCCTGCAGACAATTCCTGCAGCATTTGTAGGATGATCCTGCTGCCCAAGGGACGTTCCCATGGGGCCAAGTCAGGAACTGCAATGGGGAGTGGGGCCAGAGGGGAAAGGGCAAACAGGGATGGGCTGTTTGCAGGGGAGGGAACAGGGGTGGGCAAGAGGAAGAAATCTGGATCAGGAAAAAAGTACGAAAGCACAGTTGAAGGAAAGGAAATGCTTGGGGCAGTCTGGGGTGGCTGCCAGACAGCCCTGGCTCTGAGCAACAGCATCTGCAGTGGGACAGAAAACTCCCAGCTGATGGGAGCAAACTTTCTGGCTGACTGCAGAGGCCAAGAGAAACCTGAGTGGTTTCCCTGGTGTCCCCCAGACCTTGCTGGCCCCAGGGGCTGATGGCATTTGTGCTCCCTCAGGTTCATGTCCCCACACCAACAGCATGGGGGTGCTCCCCCTGCTCTGTGCAATGCAAACAGGGGCTGCTGAGCCAGTGCTGCCGTGTCTGTGCCTGCAAGGATGGGGCACCTGTGTGAGCTGGGGAGAGGCCAGGGCTGCAGAGAGGGGATGTTGTTGGCAGCTCCATGAGGACGCTCTGGGACGCTGCCCTGGGCTGTGCAGCGCACTGGGGATGGATCAGCCCCTGCTCTGCTGCTCCTTTCCGTCTGCCCCAGGGCCCTTGCAGAGCCCCAGCCATGCTGTTTGCCCCCAGCCTGCCCACGGCCAGCCTGGGGCTGCTCACAGGGCTCTTTCTGTGCTGAGCATTGGCCTGGGTGTGTTCTTGAGAGAGCCTGGGCAAGGAGCCTGGAGCCCCCAGGCCCTGGGCTGAGGCATCAGCGCTGCCCCAGCAGTGCCCATGGCCTGTCCCTGCTGCAGCCCCGGCACTGCCACCCCCAGCGCTGCGCCCGGCCCCGAGAGCACTCAGGCCCTGCAGCAACACCAGGGCCACCAGGGCAGTGGGGCAGGGCCACGGCAGCAGCACTGGCAACACCAAGTGCTGCTGCTACTGGGCACAGCTGCTGTGCCAGCACCGATCTGCCCCCAGCTCTGCACACAGACATTGCTGCTGCAGTTCCAGAGAAGGAAAAAAAGGGGATCTCCCTTGAAAACTGCTGGGAGATACTTTAGTTCATTTGAAGCCACCGAGAGTGCAGCACCTCATTTACACAGTCTATGACTACAGCAAAGGTGGAAAGAAACAAATATAGAAATGGCACAAACAATGGCATTTATTTCTGGACAATCTTAAAAAAACTAAAACAAAAGAAAAAGACAACACATAAAGCACCAAACCTAACTACTATCAAAGACAACTTGAATTGCAAGCATATTGCAGAACATGACCAGCAGTTTAGGGTTTCTTAAACCATCCAGTCATCAGTGTCCACACTGCAGCCTTGACCTCCTGGTTCCTCAGGCTGTAGATGAGGGGGTTAAGGGCTGGAGGCACCACCGAGTACAGAACTGACAGGGCAAGATCCAGGGAGGGAGAGGAGATGGAGGGCGGCTTCAAGTCGGCAAATGTGCCTGTACTGAAAAACAGGGAGACCACAGACAGGTGAGGGAGGCAGGTAGAAAAGGCTTTGTGCCGTCCTTGCTCAGAGGGGATGCTCAGCACAGCTCTGAAGATCTGAACATAGGAGAAAACCATGAACACAAAACAACACAATGATAAACTGGCAGTAACCACAATGAGCCAAATTTTCCTGAGGTAAGACTTGGAGCAGGAGAGCTTGAGGATGTGGGGCATTTCACAGAAGAACTGGCCCAGGGCATTGCCATGGCACAGGGGCAGGGAAAATGTATTGGCTGTGTGCAGCAGAGCACTGAGAAAGGCACTGGCCCAGGCAGCTGCTGCCATGTGGGCACAAGCTCTGCTGCCCAGGAGGGTCCCGTAGCGGTCGTAGCACATGACGGTCAGGAGGGAAACCTCTGCTGAAAAGAAAAAGACAAACAGAAACACCTGAGCAGCACATCCTGACTAGGAGATGTCCCTGGTGTCCCAGAGGGAATTGTGCATGGCTTTGGGGACAGTGGTGCAGATGGAGCCCAGGTCGCTGAGGGCCAGGCTGAGCAGGAAGAAG
The DNA here is from genome assembly GCF_028018845.1 of Melospiza georgiana. NCBI lineage: Eukaryota > Metazoa > Chordata > Aves > Passeriformes > Passerellidae > Melospiza > Melospiza georgiana. Next base: position 19,966,649 of record NC_080441.1, on the reverse strand, counting down.
AACATGGGCGTGTGCAGGTGGTGGCCGCAGGCTACGGCGCTGATGATGAGGCCGTTGCCCAGGAGGGCAGCCAGGGAGATGCCCAGCAAGAGGCAGAAGTGCAGGAACTGCAGCTGCCGCGTGTCTGCCAATGCCAGCAGGAGGAAGTGGCTGATGGAGCTGCTGTTGGACATTTGCTGTCTCCAGACATTGGAACCTTTTGAAGAAGGAATTAGAGTGGTAATTGAGGGGAGATTTCTCACAGAAAATCAAAGTTGTTTCTCATAGACCCTTTCCTGCCACTTGACACCTCCCCCTGTCCATGTCTAGGAGACATTCCTTCACCTTTGTTGCTGGAGCCCCGATTGCTGCTGGCCAATATTGTGTGAGGAGCTGGACCTTGACCTGCAGGACACCTGGGAATCAGCCCTGACTCCCAGTCAGTGCAGGAGAACAGTGAGGGCAGAGGCCAGTCCTAGTGTTAGGACTTGGATAAAGAATATTCTCCTGTGGCAGAGGAGCTGCCTGGGTGATGGGACGGGGAATGCAAGAGGCAGAAGGCGAGATTCTGCAGCACTGTGGAAGAACAGAGTCCAGAGAGGCAGGAGGATTGTCTGAGGCTTAGTGCAGAATGAGGGGAGCTGCTCTGTCCCTCTCTCCTGTTCCAGCTGCCCTGGACTTGCACCTTTCTGAGATCCACTCCTCTGTTACCCTGGACAGCCAGGAGATACAGCTGAGAGCAGAGGGATCCCTGGCACACAAAGTGGCTCCTGCCTTCCCAGAGTCAGGAGAGTGGGCTCATTGCCAGCCTCCCAGGCTGCCCTGCCCAGAGCTCCCTGGGCACAGGGAGCTGGGACACCCCATTGCTGTGCTCAGCCTGCACAGGAGGAGCCCAAGGGCTGGACCTGGACCTGCAGCTGGAACTGCCATTGCAGAGAGCCCCTCAGCAATGCCAGCAGCACCCCGGCAAGGCAAGGAGAGAGAGAGAGCCAGGCCTGAGGAAAAGCCGTTCCCTGGCCAGCCACAAAAACCAACAGCGCTGAGTGGAAGGGAAAGTTCTGGGTTTGTGTTGTTTGTTCTGTTCTGGTTTATAAATTTCTTAGTAAAGAGCTGATATTCTTTTTCCTACACTTTTGCCTGGAAGCCACATAATTTTCCAAATTTAAAAATGTAAGGGATGGGTCTTCTTTCCATTCCAGGAATGTTCTTACTTTCCTTGGCTGACATTTCTAATTTAAATGTCAATTAAAGAGTTGCCAACTTCTGGGTTCCAGAGTTGATGGGACAGAGACCTCAAGAGGAGACAGGGTCAAGGACTTGGCCATCTCATGCTCTTCCTTTTAAGCCAGTTGGGACACTAAGGGCCCTCTCCTCCTCAGACGGCACTTCTGCTCATGTGGTCGCACAGGAGCTGGCTTTGGTAGAATGTCACACTGTCCCCAGTGTGCCATGGCTGACAGACTGATGGACAGATGGGGCCCTGTCTCTCACCACAAGCAAGGCCTGACCCACCCCTGCCACACACAGGTGTTCCAAAATATCTCCAGACATCAAACATTTCCTGTCTCTGACACCCCACCCTGTGCCATGCCCTAATCCCGACTGCCTTGGTAAAGAGCGACGCTCTGGAACCCTCACAGGGCCTTTGTGAGATCATCTTGGGTATAGGGCAGAGGAGGGGTTTGGAACAGGGGACAAGAGAGTCCAGAGCCACCTGAAGGCCGCTGTGGCCATGAGAGCAGTGAAAGTCCAGGGCTCTGCCAGGTTCCTCTGGTGGAGGAAACATGCTGGGGACAGCGTTTGGGGTTTATTCCTTTTGTGGCTTTCCCTGGAAATTGTTCCTTTTTTGACCATTTGGACTCTGAACCTTGTTCCTGTTTCTGTTGGTTTTATTCTCTCTCATTGCTGTTTCAGGAAATTGTTCTTCTCTCAGCCCTTTGGGATCCTTGTGCCCCCATGGGGATGGAGAGGGGCAGTTTTTAGTGGCAGCACACACACGAGTGGGTGCCGATGGGTGGGCACCCCCAGTACCCCCCAGTTCCCCCCAGTGTCACAGCACATTCTCATAGATGTCACCGAGTTCCTGCAGTTGCCCCTGGGGTCCCCGCAGCTCCGCGTAGGTCACCTGGGGATCCTGAAGGGTGGTGGCACGGGGGGACACTGCGAGACACACGGGCTGGGGTTCTGGGTGGGGTAAAACTCATGGGTAACGTGTCCCCCTGCGTGTGTCCTCCCCGTACTCACCCCCTGCCCTCTTGGTGGACAATGTTGGGTTCCCAGGGGAATGGGGGTGCCAGGGATAGGCAGTGGCTGGGTGGGAACAGGGGTCAAAGCTCCTTCCTGGAGTGCCTCAGATTTTGGGGTGACCCAAGGCCCAGCACAGCCCCCACCCTGGGGCACCCCAGGGCTGTCCTGAGAGTTTCTGTTTCCCTGCTCCACACATCCCTGGGTCAGGTCCCCCCATTTGGCCTTCCATCCCAGGCAACACCTGATGCCAAATTGCTTGAGACAAACTTATACATCTATAGAATAAAAGCAAAAGCATTATTTTCCCAAGAAAGAACAAACTCATCAAAAATCAATCTGACAAGGTATATAATGGTCTGGTTTATAGAACCCATTGCTTTTCCAACAAATCCCTCACAATAAAAACACAAACAAATCACAATGAAATGAGAAGTTTTGGTTCTCTTGCTGCATCCCACAGCAGCTTTATCTCCCTGAGTGTCCAACAGCTCCATGGGATTATTCCCTGCCTGCTGGGCAGCAACCCAGCCCATAAGGAAACCTTTTCTTGACCCATATTTAGGAACTCTCCCTGTGTTTCTCATTTCTACCCTGAAACCTGATTGACTTCCCATTGAAGAAGGGGAGAAGCTCTGTCTATCCTTGGGACAGTGCACAGGAATCTGTGGAAATGCCTGTGTGTGCCTCAGGGTCTGATTCCCTGGTAAATCCACTCCAGCCTGCCCTGAATTCCCCTGCATGGACACTCCCTGCTCCTGCTGTGACACCCCTGTTCCCCAGGGCCTCGTGTGCCACCCCTGCTCAATATTTTCACACTTTCCCCTCTCTTCTGGTGTACACATCCAGAACACACACATTCTTTCCATGAGGTTCCAAAGGGCTGCAGGTTTTGTTCAAGAAGGAGGGTCCAGGTCAGGTTGTTGAGCAGATTGTGTTGTCCTTGCAGTAGTTTTGTGGTTTTTCTCAGTCCCTTGGGCAAAGGGACAAAGTGATCAATTGTTGCATTTCTGGACTGGTTCCCTCTCAGCTGCCCCTGCAGGGGGAGTTTCCAGCCAGCCCTGCTCTGAAAACCATCAAAGGCCCTCTCAGAGCCACTGCTTGGCCTATCTTTGGGTCTTGTGCTTCTTGCAGGGCTGAGGAAACCACAGGCAGGCCTTTTTCCACCCACAGAATTCTCACCTCTGCAGCAGCTCTAAAAGTGCCAGAATAAAAGCCAAGGGGGCAGGGAAGACCCTCAGGTGCTGGCTGTCACCTAGCGCTGGCCAGAGCAGGGCGGGGCAATGGCCATCCCTGTGCAGTGGGACTGGGCCATGGCTGGGCCCCACCCTTGCATTGACAGGGGTCCCCAGGATGTGCCACCCCTGGGACAGGCACCCGGCCAGGAACGTGCAGGGACATTTCTGGAACTGCCACCCTCTGGGACAGGACCCCCCATGCCAGGATACGTCACCCCCTGGGACAGGATTCTCTCAGGACAGGATCCCCCTTGATGTGTCCCCCAGGACAGAACCCCGCCCCTTTCCCATCTGAAACTGAGCACAAATGGCCTCTTCCTTCTTGTCTAGGAAAAAGAAAGTGAAATTGTTGAGGGGACACAGCCCAACACCCCCATCCCCCACAGCCTGCCCACCCTTTCCTGCGTCCCCCACTCCCCATCTTCCCTCTCTCCGGGGTGCCCCCAACCTGTTCTTTGCTCAGGTGTTTCCCAGGATTGCTGCGTCAGGAACTGGGGATGGGGGTACATTGCACAAAAGTGAGGAAAATAGGGAAATAAGAGAAATAAAGAGAGGAAAAAGTCAAGGGCGGGGGTGGGCACAGAGGCACAGCAACCCAGGACCCCCATGTGATACCTCCCCAGGAAATGAGCACCCCAGGGAGGCAGCGCTGGGCCCTGGGTCACCCCGATTTCTGAAGCACCCTGGGAAGGAGCTGTGACCCCTGTGCCCACCCAGCCACTGCGCATCCCGGGCACCCCCATTCCCCTGGGAACCCAACCATGGGACCCCCATTGCCTTGGTCTCTCCTCCCTGGGGACTTCTATCCCAGAACTGCCATTGCCCAGCACCACCATTGCCTTGAGCCCATCCCATGGGCTGCTTCTTCCCCCAGAACCCCTATTCCTAAGGGTCCCATTTTTCCCCCTGCACCCCCAACTCCGGCACCCACATGCCACGACACCAAATCCCTGGGGACCCTGTTTCCACAGCACTTCCATCCCTGAATCCCCCTAGGCATGGAGACCCCAATTCCCCTGGACACCCACCCTTGGTTCCCCACATCCCCTGAGCCCCCCACTCCTGGCAACACCATCGCCAACCATGTCCCCAGACTATCCCAGAATGTCCCTGGCCTGTGCCCAGCTTGTGGCCACCCTGCCCCCACCAAGGGCCACCTACACGTGGGGACGGACGTGACCTCGCTTCCTTCCCCTTCATCCAAGAGTCACCAGCCAGGGGAGCGGTGGCCACAGCAATGAGTGACAGCAAGTGCACATGGCTGGGGACACCGGGATGGCTGGGAAGGTGGCGCTGCTCCTGTGGGGTGAGTCCCCTGGGCACGGGCCTGACACCCCGGGCATGGGGAGAGGACAGGGCACAGGGGAGCTGTGGGGTCCCCTGAGGTCCCCAGGGTCAGCAGGGCATTGAGCCCAGTGTGACCAGAGTCCTGGGGTGGCTTTTGGGGACAGGAACAGGGCTCAGGAATAGGGGAACTGGGATGTGGGGACAGGGGATAGAGATGTTGGGACAAGGATGTTGAAGAAGGAACCTTGGGGCTGGGGCAGCTGTGGGGACAGGGACACAGTGATGCAGGGACAGGGACAAGAGGACAAGCACCATGCTGATGGGCCATGGGGACAGGTGCAAATGGAATGGGACCATGGGTGCAGGGCCATGGGGATGTGGCTGTGGGGCTGCTGATGTTGACCAGTGTCAGCACAGGGTCCCCATTCCTGAGCATGGGTTGGCCACTGTGTCCCTGCCCTTGAGACATCTGTGCCACACCAATGCCCCCATGGAGACCTTTTGGGGACAGCCCCAACACCCCATATTCCCTGTGCTGCTGTCCCTGCAGTGCCATCCCCCATCCAGCCCTGTCCCTTCTCCCTTTCAGCCCAGACCCTCGGCCTCGCTGGTGAGTCCTCAGGGGATGCCATGACCTGACCCTGCTGTCCTCAGCCCTGCACTGGCCCTGGTAGTCTGGTGTCCCCTGTCACCCACAGGTGCCCAGACCACCCAGCTCGTTGTGGAGTCCCCATGGAGGCCAGCAGTGCTGTAGGACAGGGTGACACTGACCTGCCAGGGCTCGGGGACTGCCAGTGCTACCACCTGGTACAAGGACAGGGAGCGCTGGGTGCAGGACGGACAGGAAAACATCACTGTCACCAAGAAAGACACCTACCGGTGTGTCAGACCTGGCAGCAGGCGCAGTTTCCCCCTGAGAATCTCAAATGATGAGAGATGTTTAGGTGTCCCCAGCCTGGGACCCACGAGATCCCTGAGGGCCCCTGGTGGTCTTTGCTCCATAGGTCACCTCCTGTGTTACCAGAGCTTGTCCCCTGCTCTGGGACATCCCAGAGCATCCCAGAGAGAGAGGATCCTGTTGATGGAATTGATGACCTCTGGTGTATTGGAAAAAAAGGCTCCCAATATTACCAGTTAGATTGTGCCTGGGCCAGTCTGACCCTCGCTGCTGGGCCAAAGGCAGCAACTGCGGTGTATCACCCCAGAGATACCTTGGCTTGCTGGAGATTGCAGCTGGGCACTGAACAAGTCCAGGCTTGTTAGGAACCCCGTTTACCTCAGGAGGAATGGCTTCAGGCGATGGTGAAGAGAAAAAGGAGAGGATTCTGCTGGAGGGTTTAATGTCCAGAGGTTTATTCCATGGTTACAGAGGTCTGAACGTGAGCAACTGCTCCAACAGAACTTCGGCCGCATGGTCTCATTCATCTTTTAAGCTCAGGGACAGGGGGAGGGGAGGTACAGGTGAGCCACCAACCAGGTGAGAGGGGCAGGGTCTCAGGGGAAGATGACACCCAGAAAGGCCAATGACCTCTGGGCATAGGGGCATCCTTTGAACTTGACCAACCACACGACGCCTTGCTGGAATGTTAAGCCTGATGGACAGGACTCACTCAGCATGGGGGCAAGGGGGAAGGGAGAGACGTATAGGCACACCTGGGAAAGTGACCTGGAAGGCCAAAATGGGACATTACAGCACACCACAACACTGGTGCACTGAGTGCGACCCAGTGGGGGTCCTGATTTCACCAGGACCCTCCAGATCCCTGTCATGTGATGTGATGAATCCTCTCTGTCTCCGAGACTTGCTGGTACTGCAGGCACTGGGGCAGGCGCTACTGGAGGGGGACACAGTGACACTGTGCTGCCAGGGCTGGTGGAACAACACGGTCACCTCGGTGTCCTTCTACCAAAAGGAGACAGATCTGGAGGTGTTCTCCAATAGCACCGAGCTGTCCCTGTCCCCTCTGCAGCTGAACCACAGTGGCCACTACAGCTGCAAAGGCCAGGTGGAATACTGGGTGTGGAAGGAGTCTGCGCTGGTGACACTGACAGTGCATGGTGAGCATCCCAGAGCTGCCACCCTGACACCTCCAGCCCCTTCCAGGGAACTTGGGGTCACAAATCTCCCTCCCCTCTCCTTCCCTGAGCTCTTCATGGTGCAAGTGCTGGAAGGTCCCCGTGATCTCACCGTAGGTTCCCCCCTCACTCTCAGCTGCCTCAGCACCCCCGGGCCCCTGAAACCCTGAGCCCCCCTCCTGCACGTGTTCTACCAGGACGGGCAAGTGGTGGGGGGCCTGCAGAGGTCTTCACCCGCTGTGGGGGTCTCCCACTCGGGGAATTACAGCTGCCAGGTGCTCTCCAAGGGGAGGCCATGTGGAAGAGCAGTGCCCGGCTCTGCGTCACGGTGCGCAATGAGTGCTAGGATGGGTACAGGGAGCCCCAAGAGACCCCTTGGGTCTCCTGCCTGGGCACCTCCATGGCCCCCGGACACCTTGCTTGTGTCCCCCCACATCTGCCCTGTGTCCTCTCACCCCTCCATGGTGTGACCTCATCCCCGACATCCCCCATCACACCCATCCGCCCCTGTCCGTACCCACCCACACCGGCTGCCAGCCCCTCCCTGTGCCCTCAGCCCTGTCTGTGTCCCCACAGTGCCCGTGGCCAATGCCACCATCATCCCCAGTCCCCTGTCACACCAGGTGCGTGCAGGTGACCCCATGACCCTGCGCTGCTAGGTGCAGGTGGGTTCAGCCCCTGTCACCTTCACCTGGCTTCACAATGGGCAGGAGGTTGCCTGGGGTCCCCTCCTGGAGCTCAGAGCCACCAATGTGGGACATCTGGAGCTCAGAGCCATCAATGTGGGCCACCTACCAGTAAGTGGCCACCAACCAGATGGGACAGGACGGCACCGTGTGTTCTGGGCACTCAGCCCTGAGCTGGCACTGACAGTGAAAACATGGGGACACAGGGACACAGGTGGTGACACACAGGGCCACTAGGGAGTGCAGGACCCCTGGAATGATGGGTGACACCCTGACACCGTGTCCCCCTCTGTTTCTTGCAGTGGCTGCAGGGGTCGGTTGGGCCCTTTTGTTCCTGCACCTGCTTGTGGGTGTCATTGTGACCTGGCATCAGTGGCACCATATGGGTGGATGACAATGGGGAGACAGGGGTCCCAGGGAGCTGTAGAGGTCCCCAGAGTTGGGGAGCAATTAGACAGCACCCACAGCCCCAGAATTGTGACCTTGTCTGGGGGTCCTTTAGGGTTTGGGGAGGTGCTGGAGGGTCCTGCAGGGATGTTGGGGTTCCCTTGGGGGTGTTTGGGTGTCTCTGTCTCTGCCAGGCTTTGGGTTCTTGAGGCTGAGTTGGTCGGGGGCACTGGGGATGTTCATGAATTCTGGGGGACCTCAGGGATGCTTGGGGGTCCTGTGGGAAATTGAGGGCCCCTTGGCTGTTCAGGATTCCTGAGAGGGGTCATAGCCCTCGGATCCCACAGTCACCCCTCCCCTCTTTCCTCTGCAACTGCAAGAAAGCAGCAGGAAAGGTGAGTGGGGGCTCAAACCACACTCTCTCCTTTTACCCCGACCACCACGACCTCCCATTTCTTCCCCCACATCCCCTTTGCTCCTTCAGGGTCCCCCCGGATCCCCCGGCCCCCCCAGAGGAGGGGGAGGTGCTGTACACCCACGCCATGGTCACCAAGAGGGCAGGGGGTGAGTGCGGTGGGGACACACACAGAGGGACACCTCACCCACGAGTGTCACCCCATCCAGATCCCACAGCCCATGTGTCTCGCAGCGTCCCCCCGTGCCACCACACTCCAGGATCCCCAGGTGACCTACGCGGAGCTGCGGGGACCCCAGGGGCGACCACGGGAACCCTGTGACATCTACGGGAATGTGCTGTGACACTGGGGGGCACTGGGGGTGCCCACCCATCGGCACCCACTCTTGTGTGTGCTGCCACTAAAAAATTGCTCCTCAACCTCCTTGTGAAGGGAGAAAGATCCCAAAGGACTGAGAGAAGAACAATTTCCTGAAACAGCAACAAGAGAGAATGAAACCACCAGCAACAGCAACACGTTTCAGAGTCCAAAGAGTCACAAAAAGAACAATTTCCTAGGAGAGACCCCAACAAGTAACAAACCCTGAACACTCCTCCCAGCATGTTTCCCACCCCAGAGTAACCTGGCATGGCCTTGGATCTTCCTCGCTCTGATGGCAAAAGCGGCCTTCAGAAGGCTCGGGATTCTCTTCTCCCCTCCTCTTCTCCCCTCCCAAACCCCTCGTCTCCCGTGATCATCCCACAACGATGCCACGAAGGCCCTGTGAGGGTTCTGGAGCCTGCCCCTTTGCCAGAGCAGTTGGGATCAGACCATGGCACATGGTGGGGTGTCAGAGACAGGAAAAGTGTGATGTCTGGAGACATTTTGGAACACCTGTGTGTGGCAGGGGTGGGTCAGGCCTTGCTTTTGGTGAGACAGGGCCCCGTCTGTCCATCAGTCTGTCAGCCAGCCATGGAACACTGGGGACAGTGTGACACTCTGCCAAAGCCAGCTCCTGAGTGGTCGAGGGACCAGAAGTGCCATCTGGGGAGAGGGCCCTTGGTGGCCCAACTGGCTTAAAGGGCAGAGCATGAGGTGGCCAAGTCCCTGATCCTGTCTTCCCTTTAGGTGTCTGTCCCATCCACACTGCAGCTCAGGAGCTGAAATCTCGTTTATGAGCAATATGTGCCAAGAAAGTGGGAATGTTCCTGGAATAGAATGAAGACCCATGTCAAAAATGTTTTCTAATTTCAAAAATGGTGGGGCTTCCAGGCCAAAGTGTAGGAAAAGGAATAACAGGTCTTTACTGGGAAATTTATAAACCAGAACAGAACAAACAACAGAAACCCAGAACTTTCCCTCCCGCTCAGCACAGTTGGTTTTTGTGGCAGTTCTAACTGCGGCCAGCAGGGGGCGCTGCAGAGAGCACTCCCGGCCAGCAGGGGGCGCCCTGGTCCAGCTCCATCCCCTCAGGGGCCATGGCGGCCTCGGACGGGAGGGAGGAGGGGAAATCGCTCCTTTTGCAAACTCACGGGCACCAATCGCTCCCGGCACCACCACCGGCAGCGGGCAGAAGCCACCAAGGCAGCAGGTTGGATCCCAGTGCCCACTGGCAGCGTAGCAGTGTCCCAGGGCCAGGCACACGCCCTGTGCAACACCTGCAACTGCTCTCCCTGATCCTGAATGGAAGGAAGGCAGCACCTGACCCCAGGCAGGTCTTGAGTCCACAGCAGCCCCTCTAGTGGCTTTACACCGCAATTCCTGCAAACCCTCAGCCTTTCACTCCGTTTTCTTCCTTCAGCCCTGGCACAGCCACTCTGGAAATGTTGAATTGCCCTGGCATGTTGAGGAAAGCTGGTACTCGGTGCTGACTCTGCCAGGGCTCCTCAGGGGGCTCCAGAGCACGTTTGGAGTTCCTGCTCTTCTTGGGCCACTGCTGGTCCCTACACAGAAGCCACAGGGGGAGGAGGAGAAGGAGAGCAGAGCCGCAGCTCTGAGGGCTCTACAGCTGCAGCTGGAGCACAGGGACAGCCCAGGCTGGAAGCAGTGCCTTGGGAGGGCAAAATGGGGCAAAATTGGAGCTGATTGGGCCAATGCCCCAGTTCTGCTCTGGGTGCTGCAGACCGTTAAGGAGGCATTGTAATTAGGGCCGGGGTTCCTAAATTTCAGCCATGGTCCTAAAGCATCCCGGTGCACAAACATCCAGTGCCTCTACTGGCGATTTTGGGCTACACAAGGCAGCACTGGACACAATTTGGGGGTCCGATGCTGCCAGCTCTGCCCACAAGGAGCTTTTTTGGCTGTCTGTGTTATGTTTGCCCAATATTCCCATCATAAAAAAAACCCAAACAATATTTGAGATAGCAGCAATTTTATTTGAATAGTTGAGAAAATATATAAATAAGGGATAATTTGGTTCAAATAATAGCGCATAAGCAAAAAAAAATGTGGGGTACAGAGTGAAGGGCTCTTGGACCCGTGCTACCTCACATATGAGCTTGCCAAGTGAAAATTACCCCCTTACATGCCATGTGTTAATATCATCTCCTCCCATTTTCAGTTTGTCATATTTCTATCTCCACCCTCATTACCACCTTTACCGCCACTCAGTTTGGTGGTCGCACAAGTCTTTTGGAGGTCGTCTGATGAAGATTTCGTAGTCTTCCTGTGTGTCTTTTAATTCACCTTTGGGTTACACATGCGCCACCAAGCCAGTACAATGTAAGCCAAGACTAACATATCACTACATCTACATATCAAGGCAATAAATCCCTTATAATTAACATTTTTCTGGGACCCAACCAGAGTGTCCCTTCTGTGTTAATTTTTAGCAACTGTTATCTCTTGCTTTCCTCCTGTTCCTGAACATCTGCAGGGAGGGGGGTGGAGCCCCTCTTCTCCCTTTCTTCTTTGGCATTACAATTTTTAACTGTTTTATTATCCACAAATATTAATTATTGTATTAATATTGATTCCTGTTTCAATTTTTATCAGCATGAATCATACCTATTTACCACAAATCCCCCATTTCTCTTCTTGATCATTATGTTCCGTGCTTTATTAAAAATCTATGCCCTGATATCCTTTATATTTCTCAGAATTTTGATTTTCTTGTTGTCTCTTCAGCTTCAAATTTCTCCAGCATTTCTGTTGCTGCCTCTAATTTTCCAGACTTTTTTCAAATTTGGTTAGCATTTCCTGGGCTATTTCAATCTGTTTAGGTCCTTATTATTTAACACGGGTTGATTCAGCTGTTAGTACCATCACAGATTTTGGTTTTCCTCTTTCTACTGATTCTGAATCTAGAGATATTATTGTAATCTGCATCTCCTGAATCACTGAGCAAATTAGCCTAATAAAACATGGAATCATACAAGGCAGAAACAAAGGTCTCAAAATTGAACAAAACAACATGAACTCTAACTTTTTCTACCAAACACCTCCAAAGAGGTTATCTCACCAATCTGCTTTCTAGATTGAATTCCACTTTTGTACTGGCTCATGAGCCACCCTTTTAATTTCCTCCACAGGTTCGGTGATAGCTTCTCCATAATCTTCAATTTCTATACAGCAGTAAAATCTGTTATATCTCCCACAAACTCTTCCTTCTTCTGCTAACAGATTGTCTAGGGCAATCCTGTTTTGGTACACAAATGCCCTCATTTGTGTGTATTGCCTGGCCAACATTTTTAAGGCACCGGTGGTGTGATTTGACACCACTTCCACTACTACTTGGGGCCCTATCACTCGATTCAACAGGCAAATTAGGGTCCTATATCCCCATGACCAATCCTGAGCCATTGATAGATTGGTAGGGGTTAGCTCCAGGACTTCTGTACCAGCATAAATCAATCTGTTCATCCCATTCACAGTTTATTTTTTATTGGTCTCTAATATCCAACAGGGGTTTCAGGTCACCAAACTTTTGAACGATTATCCATATTGACCACTAATGTGGATTTACAAGGAGTATGCCCCACTACTTTATTAAATTTTCTTCCTTCTTGAGTTATACAAATGATTTCAATTACTTGATAGCTTAGAATCTATCTTTCAAGTCTCTTCAATGTTCTAGAAATTTGGGTATGGTTCCATTTTAAAAATTGTTCTGGAGCTAAGCTCTCACTTTTTCACGGCCATCTTTTCAGCTATTTTTAGACCTCCACAAATCCAACATTTGGATAATCCCAATTCTGTAGCAATATCTTGCATCAACCTCACAAACAGATTCTTATTCGATTGGCAGGTTCCAATCTTTGTAGTGCTGTTTAAGTTATTTATACAATTCAGCCAATTCTTTTGACTCTTTTCTCTTGTTCTTTCCTCTATTCTCCTTTGTTTCTTTCTCTTCTTTTATTTTCTCTTTCAATTTTTCTCTTAGTGCCTGGTTTCCCATGCTTATACTTGGATCATTTCAATTATCATCTCTTTCAAAACAAAAGAACTTTTCATACTGGGGGCAAATCTGATTACCATGGGGATGAGGAGCTCGTCCATTATAGTTCAAATTTTTCCCTACCCAATGCATCTTTCTTTCTTTAACACAAACATCTATAAAGTGGTTGCGATTGTAGCAAGCAGAACTAACATATGGGTGTGTCACAAACACAGATCCCATCTTGTCCTTAATCTTCATAGGGTGATTGCAATAGTCACAAATATTGAAATTGCTGGGACTTGGTTTTTGCCCTGTTTGCTTTTTTATTGATGAAACTCTGTCCAGTGTGGCTCTCTGGCTTTGGCCAACCATCCAGGGTACCAGAATGATCACAGTGAAAATAATATAATAGATTTCTTTAGGAAATCTACCTTTCTACCTTTCTCAAGGCCTCTTGGGTTGCAACCAAGGGCCGAGATGCTAGTCTTCTCAGTAGCAAAGGTAATATCTAGGGATCTAGTCACTGGTGTTTTTAGTTTCTTTGGTACCCATAGCCCCACAGAGTTTGCTTGTCCCCTCTTAAATACCATTTCTCAGTTCTGGCTGGTTAAGAAGAAATAATTAAAACGACAAGAACAGGGGAAAGGTTAGGCTGGACTACCATAAATCTGTATTTTCCAAAATTTCATGGATGTGTCAACCACAATAAGATTTCACTAAATATTTTCTACTTCAAGTGCAAGAAGTGCATTAAATCGCAGCCTCCAATAGGCACACTCGCCAGGCCAATATGCCCCTGGAATGCCATTATGATGTGATATATAGACTTCTTCTCCACAACAACTATTGATTATGAGACACTGGTCTATAATATTATAAATTCCTCGTTCTCTTATTTGTGCTATAGCCAATATGGCAAGAACCAATTGATCTAAGTTCTCTATTAATCCAATTGCTCCTGGAAGGGTCCCGTCTCCCAGTCTCATTGGTATCTAAAAAAAATCACTAGCAATGCGTTCTATAGTTAGCTGTCTAAATACATAACTATAGCAAAGCAAGCAAATCAATTGTTTCTCCTTCTCTTCCCTCTTAGTTACTCTCCACCATGAGTTAAAGCAAAGTGTGCAAACAATACATATCCAGGGATGACACCCTAAACCATGTTTACTGCACTCCCAATGTTTTAGTTGTCTCTGGACTCTTTCAACAACAGGTGCTATCAATCTCAGTTTCTGGAATTGCAGTTTTGTAATAAATTCTAATAATGTTGCTGGTGGGTAATTTTGGAGGAGATCTTTGATCCTTTTAGGCTGTTCCCACTGATTCAGAAAGTCTTTTATTCTTTTCCACCAGCGTTCTTCTGCCTCTGAGCTCAAGGGAATTGTGTTCGGCAGCCACTCCAGGATGCTTAGTTCATTCTTACTAAATCAGGGTTAATATAAATCCACTTAAATCCCACCATATTATCACATTCTTGGAATTACATATTCCAACAATATTTTAGCCTCCGTTTGAACTGTAGCCCGAGCTGCTGGAAATGCTTCAACTCACTGAGTTAATTGATCTATTATAACTAACAAATATTTCCACCGACTCACTTTAGGCAATTCTGTAAAATCAACCTGGATCGTTTCAAATAGCCTGTAGGCTGTTTTGCATCCTCCAGAGGGAGGGCTTCTTAATGCCTTCTTAGTTACTTTTTGACAGGTGAGACACCCCTGGGTGATTTGCTTTCCAATTTCAAATATCCTTATACACCCATAAAATTTTAAAAAGTGATCACAAAGGGCTCTTATTCCCCAGTGTGTCCATCTATGCAAGTTATCTAAGACCTAATGTGCCACTGGTTTTGACATCATAATCTTGCTATAAAGAAAAACCCACTTTCCCTCCTTAAATGTTTTTCCTAATTTCCTTATAGCTGCCAGTTCTGCTAGCGAAAGTGTCCCCTGCTGAATTCTGTTTCTTGTAAGGTCATGATTTCAGTATTTTTGCTTTGGGTTTTTTTTTCCTTAAGGTCGCTCTTTTTGCTTCTTCGTCGGCCAAATTATTCTCTCTGACTCTAATATCCCTCTCTCTCTGGTGTCCCTTTGCATGAACTACTGCTATTTTCTTTGAGCTTTTTAAAGCTTCAAGTATCTGAATTATCAATTCCCCGTGTACTAACCCTTTCTCTTGAGTGTTTGTAAGTCCCCTTTCCTTCCAAATTTTTCTAAAAGTATGTACTACACTAAAAGCATATTTGGAGTCTTTATAAATAGTCCCTTCTTGCTCTTTTAGTATGAATAATGCACGGAGTAATGCATAAAGTTCACAGGCTTGTGCTGACCAGGAGGGACTAAGGGGACCAGATTCCTTTACCCAAAGCTCTTCCCCACTTCACTCAAATGCCAACCCATATCATTAATTTCCAGATTATCTTCTTCAGTTAAAGAATAATTTTTTAGTTTTCCTTCCCAGGGTTTTATCTGTAAATTTAAGGCTAATATTAGATCTCTGCTTAATAAATTATTCTCCGCTTCTGGTATCAACAATAAATCATTTACTCCAAATTTGTCACCTGTTTAAATTTGCACCCCTTTAATTACAGGAACTGGAAAAGCCTCTCTTGTAATTCTAACTACTGGAACTCGCTCACGACTTATCTCACATCCCTGGGGTAATTTTGTCATTGTCAACTGAGAAACTCCTGTATTGACTAAGAATATAACTTATCAACACACTTCTGGTGGTGTTTTTCAGTCCTCTTCATTAAACAGAGCCCCTGACCTCCATTAAAAGTTTCCTCATCTTGCTCTTTCTTCCTGCAACTTTTTTTGTCTGTGCCCCTTTTTATGATAGTAAAAACAGGTAGGACCTGCACCCTTTAAGGTAGGGCAAGAATTTTTTTAGGTGCTCTTTCTTGTGGTCGGAAAAACACACAGGTCTTGTGTTCCTAAAGATAGATCTTGACATCTGCTCTTTGTTTTTCTCTGTGGATTTTTCTGTATTCAAAGCTGCCTGCATTTCTTTAACTGCTGCTACCAAAATTCTGGCATCTGCTTTCTGCTTTTTCTTATCTCTGTTCACATACACCCTTTGTGCTCCTCTCAGTAACTCCTGAAGTGCCCTGTCCTGCCTCTGAACAACAGACCTACTTCTCCCCTCAGGACTCCAAAAGGCAGCATTTTCACTCTCCTCCTGATTAACAGGGTCTTTTGAATTCACATATATATTTAGAGCCTGGCAAATATAATCCTCAAATGATCCGAACTTGGACCAATAAAAATTATCTTTCCGGATCATTTCCTTTTTCCATTTAAACATGTAATACTTAATTATTTTCGTTTACTTTTTCTCCTTTGGGATTCCCATTCATCCCCAAACTGTATTATCATCCCCAGTGGGCTGTCCTGAGGAATGCTCTCCCCCTGAGAACCCGCCTCACAGTTCCTAGATACCTCAAACTGCTGTGAATTATTCACACAATCCGAGCCCCTGGGTCAAGGAACTTACTTTTTCCCTGACCCATTTCTGGTGACAACGAACTAAGAAATCCCTGGTGTCACAGACATCTTTTGTGAAAAATCCTTTCTTTAGGATTTTTTCCCTTTCTGAGAAGCTGTGGCCTCAGTAACAAAATGTAAACAATGGTTATCTGCTGCTGTGAAATGCAACAGGTGCACCTGTGATTGGCCCATGATGGATGTTTACAATTAATGGCCACTCAAGGACCGAGCTCGCTGTTGGGACCAGTGACAGGACTCGAGGAAAGGCCAGGGAGCTGGGATGGGGCAGGTTTAATTTCCGTATTAGGAAAACGCTTTTCACCCAGAGCAGGGTCAGCAACTGGGACCTGTTCCCCATGGATGCAGCCCAGCGGAGCATGGGATGGCTCTTGGGAAAACGTTAAAATGGATAGAGAAAACCCTAGCAAAGTAGCAAAGAGATTGTAGTTTGTAGTCACGAGTCAAGAGCCAGGCTGAGGTGATCCTGATTTCATGTTGACAGAGCTAACCAAAGCAGCAAAAGAGTTGGCGATCAAGGCAGCCAGAGCACGTGTGCAGGGACAAATTGCTAGCGGAGCCTTACAAGGCACAGTAGACAAGCTGTGTCCTATCGTAAGCCCTTTGTGGCACGCGAACGATGCCGGCTGCTGTGCAATGTTCACCAGATACCAGGAATGACCGAGACTGGCAGTTCTTGCCCTAGCAGGTTACCGGTTAAAATATGGGTAAAGAATAATAAAGAAGTTGAATTTTTAACTAAATGTGGAGACACATTTTCACGCGTGAATCAAGCACTGATACCCAAAAGTGAAAACTATCTGCCAGCAATAGGAGCCAGAAAAGGCATTCTTCCTGCAACCACTTCAATGTAAAATCAAGAAGAAAATGGGAATACATCAGTTTCTTTATTTACCAAACTCACTCAAATCTGTCCTAGGCATGGATTTGCTTGAAAATTTAGAAGCAAGAGTTCCGTTTAGAGAAAGAAAACTAACATGGAAGGTACCTGAAGACAAATGAGCAGTTTTAGCAGTAGGACTGACAATTGACACAAGACCAACAAACAGGAAGAACTATTTAGAGCAAGTATTGAATCAGGTATACCCCAGAGTATGGGATACTGATAGCCCAGGAAAATCAAAACGAGCAGACCCTGTGAAAACTGAGCTACACACAAGAGTTGAGCCAGTAGTCAGAAAGCAATACCCTTGAAGATTAGAAGCTAGGAAAGAAATAGAACCAACAATCAATAAATTCCTGACATCAGGATTATTAAAGGAATAAAAGTCAAAATTGAATACTGCAAGATTAGCAATAAAGAAACCTAATGGCACTTAGAGACTAGTGCCAGATTTCCAGGCAATTAATGGTTTATACCTTACTAGCTTACTAGCTAAGCTTGGAGATGATTCTATTTGGTGCGGGGAAGGTCCATGGGCAGGTGCTGTGGAGAGCCGTTCCCTCTTGGTCTGAGAGACCAGCTCCCCCAGCCCACCTTGCTCCCAGGCCCGGAGGGTGTAACGTGCGCTCGACCGGCAGCCAAAGGAGGGCTCTTGACACCGTGTCTGATGCAACAGGGTTTACTGAAGGTAGGTCAGAGGGTGCAGGTTGGGTGAGGGTGAGAAGAGGGACAGGAAGAGGCAGGAGCACAAGCACTGTAACATGACACATAAGGCACCTGCAAGCTGCTGGGGAAGCCTCAAGTCTGCTCAGTGAGCCACGTGTGCCCTCAGCATTGGGACAGCCACCTTTCCCTCAGTGAGCCTCACATCCCAGGGTCAGCAAATCAAGAGGCACCAGCCATGCTGTAGGTGACTCAGAGCGGGTGCAGTGGGCCATGGTGGCCAGGGGCCAGAAGCAGGCAGAAAGCCACTGGGGCTTGGAAAAGGCTCCGCTCTGCTTACACCGTGGGCTGAGAGCTGGGAGAGCTCCGTTTCCCCCTTGAGATGTTGGAGACGGGGCCTTTCACCCTCCTGATAGGGCTGCCCCTGGCTGCAGGCAGCCAGAGGAGTACGACGACACAAGGCCGAGAGCAGCAAAGCAAAGAGCCAGCCGTGCACAGCACAGGGAGGTGGCCCAGTGCAAAGCCAGCGTGGCACCCTGAAGGTGCCCGCTGCACTCTCATGTGTCCCTGCCTTGGGAAGGACAGGAATGCCCGTGGTCCAAGAGGGCCTTTCTGTGGCCCCTGTGGGCTCAAAGCTGCTGCTCTTCTGGCTCAATGGGGGCTAAAGCCACAGAGCTCGGCCTCCCCCACAGCAACAGGAACAAGACTTGGATATCAGGCAGTGGAGCTCAATGCCTAAGGCTGAGGGGCACGGGGCCTCCAGTCTGGAGCCCAGGGAGGGCACATGCCCAGCCCCACAACAGCTGGCCTCACAGCCCTGAAAGGCCAGGACCAGGGTTCCACGCCTGATCCCAGGGGGTCCCTCCAACCGGCCACAAACCTGGAAGCGCCAGAGCAGCCAGCTGTCAGGATCGAGGCGGCTGCCAGGGGGCTGCTTATGGCCTCTGCCAGACAATTGCTCAGGGCTTAGCAGCGCCTCAGCCCCTCAGGGTCTCCCCCAGCCTGGCCAAGCTTGCCGGCAGCAGCGCCGCTGCCCCACAGCAGCTCCAGAGGAGCCCCATCCAGAGGCACCTGGGAGCCCTCAGCAAGGCAGCCAGCAGCGCATGGGCAGGAGGACACGGATGGCCCTTCCTCCCCGGCACAGGGCTTGTGGCCATTGCCAGGCACCGCTCTGGCAGGGATCCCCGCAGCTCCGGCCCCTGCCCAGCCGCTCTGTCGGCAGCACAAAGGCTTCAGCAGAACCACCAAAGGCCAAGGGGCTTCTGGCCATTTTCCCTGCAACACTGCACGCCCGGACAGCTGGCTGAGCACAAGCACCTATTTCCCCCTCTCCCCTTATGCCCTACAGACCCTGTGCAGGAAAAGAAAGATCCTGGCACTCTGTGTATTGGAAGATATTCTATTCTATTCTACGATATTCTATACTCAACAAAAACCGAAAATACAAACAGAAAAATCTTGAAGAAGAAACAGAAAATCCCTGCTGGCTTAAATGGCCCCAGCAGACAGAGTCTTTCAGATCATCTCTCTGCGGAGCTCCAGCAGAACAGCACGGCAGTGCTGCACAGACGAGGCCGTTTCCTCCATGCACTGCGGAATCGATCTCGCAGCTTACGCCATGGGGAGTAGGGAGCTCTCTGTAGGGCCCGGAGAACTAAAGAAAATTCAACTGCAGCATCTCTGATTGCAGGACTGCTGTCACATGCCATTTCTTCAAGGGCTGCAAGAGAGCAGAAAAGAGGCAAGGTCGGATCCCGCATGTGCAGGGAGCCGAGGAGAGCCCCTGCCGGCACTATCCCGGCCGGCTCTTGCCATGGCCCGCAGGGAGAAGGGAGCAAGGGGATCAGCCCGAAGGTGCTGGCCACGAATGCCACACGTAGCCCTGAAATCTCTGTGTGCTCTGTCCACGGGAGCAGAGCCCTCCGCAGCCGGGGCAGGGCTTGCAGCTGCCCCCTCCAGCCCCCGCGGTCAGCCGGCTGCCCTCACACACTCACCAGTGCAGATCAGCTGCAGCTCTTGCTGCTGCCCCCTCAGGTGCCGCCCGGCCATGCCTATGAACACAGAGCCTGTCACGGCCCCAGCGGCACAGCTCCCTGCCGGCGGCGCTGCCGGCGCTGTGGCCACACGGGCTGCTGGCCCGGCAGGGCTCAGCCCGGGCCCTTGCCGCACGCTGCCGCCCCAGGGCACGGCTGCCAGAGGGCGGCAGCAGCAATGCCCAGGCCAGGCAGGGCTCCACGGCGCCGGGCCCGGCTGGCGCTGCCGGGGGCAGCAGGCGGGGCCGGGGCCGAGCTGCGGCGGGCCGGGGAGGGAGCCCGGCACGGGACTCACCCATGAACCTGACGGCCGCCTCTCGCAGGGACTCCTGTGGGCTCTGCAGGTAGCGCAGGGCCTGGCGCAGCTGCTCGGCCGCTCGCCTCCTGTCCTCTGCCAGCTGCAGAGAGCAGCAGGAGGGAAGGGTTGGCGCGGGCTCAGCCCCTGGGCGGGGCGCTGTCTGCGCCCAGCGCCGGCCTCCCCTGCCCGCACAGCCCTGAGGCGCGGCCAGCAGCCGCTGGCCAAGGGCTCCCGAGGGCAGGGGGCAGAGGGCCGGCTGCTGCCCGGGGAGCCGCAGTGCCGCCCCGCAGCCCCGCCGGGCCCGGACTCCCAGGGCACCCGACTCGGGCCTGCGGGAGCCTGGAGAAGAGCCCGCGCGACCTCTGGGTGCAGCAGCGGGCACAGCTGCCCGTCCCCCACGCTGAGCACCGCCCTCAGCGTCCTTCGCCATGCTGAGGCTGGGGCTTCTCGGCTGCTCTTACCAGGCACTCGCCAAAGCTCTGATCCACGTGTAGCATTTGTTCAATATCCCTCCTCTTCAGGAATCTGGCTGAGGAATGCAGCGTTTCCCGGGAGGCCTGGAGAGCAACAGAGAGGCACAGATGGCCCCACAGTCCAGGGCACAGGACCATCCCAGTAGCACAGGCTGGAGGAGGCTGCAGCCTGCAAGGTGCCAGGGCAGGAGGCAGCCCAAGCCCCTGCCAGGGGGACAGCAGCTGGCCACAAGTGCTCACCTCAGCAACAATCTGATTCTCATCATGGCAGTGGAAGTAGAGAGGGAGCAGGCTCTGCCGCACGTGGGACTTGAGGGCCTTTCTTCCCTCTTCTGTTAATAAGTCCAGCATCTCTTGAAAGACAGCCATGGAGCTCAACTGCACCTGGATATCATCCTGGATGAAAGGAAAGGGCAAAAGACCTGAGCATCAGCTGCTTCAGGCCCTCCAGGGCACAGGCGTGCATCTGCACAGGGCACCAAGTGTCCGGGCAGCAGCCAGTGGCCGTGGCTGTGGGCACAGGGCCTTACGCTGTCAAAGAGTGGCAGGAGCGCCTCAGCCAGCTGCAGGGTAATGGGGGTGGCTATTGGGGCACCATTATCCAGGAGCAAATATCTCAGGAGAAGAATGCTCATCCTGATCATGTCGCTGTCATTTTCCTCCAGGAGCTCCACAAGACTTTCAGTCAGGCTCTGCATTTTTTCGGCCTGTGTGGAACACCACTTTGTGAAAGGCCGCCCTGCTGCCGCAGGGCCCAGAGGCCAAAGGCCTGTCCCGAAGCTCTGGGGCAGCTGGAGCGGGAGGCAGGAGAGCTGGGAGCAGCTGCCCTAGTGGCCGAAGCCCATGCAATGCCACGCGACAGTGTTGCCCAGCCCCACGCTGCCTGCACGGCTTCAGCCACTGTCCCTTCTCACCATCAAGGGATTCTTGCCCAGCACTACGAGGCCTCGGAGTGCCAAGTAACGCCTAGCCATGTGCTCGCTCTGCAGGTTCTGTGCCAGGATCTCCAGAATGCTATCACTGCATTCCCTCAAGTCCAGGCACTCGAGGACCTGAAAGGCACAGGGCAGTGACAGGGGAGCCGGCCGGCAGGAGCCCGGAGCTGCACAGGGCCGGGCCCAGGCAGCAGCACAGGGCACGGGCACTGTCCTGGCAGCTGTGGCTGCGAGAGGCCAGAGGGCTGGGAGGTGGCTCAGCCGGGCAGCGCTGGCCTTGAGGCTCACCTCCACAAGGAATGCCAGGGCAGGGAAATCCCAGTATGGCATCTCTTTGCCGAGCAGGGCGAGCAGGTAGAATGCAATCGCAGAACAAAAGTGGATGGCTAAGCGGCGAATTTCTCTGAAGAGGGGAAAAAGGAAACAAGACCCCGAGCCAGTGAGGCAAACCTCTCCCAGGCATGACTCATCCAGTTCTCATCTTTCCCCAGCACCCTTCCAGCAAGGGGATGTGGGCCATTTGGCAGTTGGTTGCTCATGGGCACCGTCCTCTGCCAGCCTTTTCCAGTCTGCTTGGCCGTTCCTTTAGTGACAAGGCCCTCTGGCCCATGGCCACCACGGACACTTTGTGAGGCACCTGGGCACAGAGCAGCAATGTCAGAGGCAGTGGGGAGAAGGGGGTCTCACCTGGCAAGCAGAGCCACGGCAAAGTGGTGAGTGTCAAGAGAGAGCAGCGTGTCCCAGGCACACCTGCGCTCCATTGCCACCACCACATCCTCGCAGCGGAGAAGGCAGAGCAGGGACTTGAGGGTGCGCACTGCAAACCTGTGTGCAGAGCAAAGCCCAGGTCACAGCGGCAGCACTGGCTCCTTGGCAGGCCACGTGGCAGGGACAGGAGGAGTGGCATGGGGCACCTGTTGGGGCTGGTGGCAAGGCCGTGCTCTTCCTGGCATCCCTTCCAGAAGGTGTCCACCGCCTCTGGCATATCCAGAGTGCTGAAGAACACTTGGAATAGCAGATGCACAAATAGGCGGGGGAAATACACCTTCAAGATCCGTGGGAGACAGGGCACCTGGAGGATCTTCCACATCACCACAGTTGCCTGCAAAGGACAAAGCCCCCCGAGACAGCGCTCAGTGCCGAGGTGTGCGTGTGGCTGGGCCCGAGCGTGGCAGGGAGAGGCCAGGAGAGACCTTGGCAGGGGGAGCACGGGGCCTGGTGGGCCTGAAGCTGCCCCTGGGCCAGGTTTCAGGCCAGTGCCTGAGGCAGGGAGATGCAGTGAGGGAAGGAGGATGGAGAGCTGCTGGAGAGGCAGCCTTGGGGCCTGCAAAGGCCAGTTGCAGGAACTCACAGCCAGGGCAAAGACACCCGTTTCGTCCCCATCGGAGGTGCAGGCGCTGTACTCTGGCCAGCTCCCCAGCACATCCAGGAGGATCAGCTGCGCCAGCTCCACAGTCCTGGCTGAGCCCATGATGGTCTTCCACATGGCCATGGCAGCTCTGCGGGGTTAGAGCTGTGTCTCAGGGGGGGTCTCAGACACAGCAGCGGGGGCAGCTGACCTGGCTGCCATTTCTGCCTGTGCCCACTGCCCCCCTGGCAGCAGCAGCCAGACAGCCCAGCCCTGTGGGGACAGAGCCCTGAGAGGCGGCAAGGGAGCATGGCAGCTGGCTGAGGGGCTGACATGGCAGGGCTGGGAAAGGGAGCAGCCAGAGGGCTCTGGAATTCTCTGTTGCTCAGACACCTGGGGCAGGCCGTACAGGGTGATGGGCTGGGGAGGCCTGAGCCCTGTGGGCAGGTGGGCCCCATACCTGTCACAGGACGGGGCCACACGCAGGAGCGTGATGACTGCGTCATTTGGCTGTGCTTCGGTGAGATCCAGCAGGGTCTTGTCCAGCCTGTGCTCAGCAGAATCATTGGCCATGAGCCACTGGTGGATGTAGCTCACCATGGCAGGCACCTGGGGAAGGCACGGGGAGACTTGGAAAGCTGCCAGAGGGAGCAATGTTCCCAGCTTCCCCAGAGGAGTGCTTCCCTTCCCTTCCCAGCCCACTGCCATGTGGCCTGAAAGGCTCACAGCAAGCAGCATGCATGGCTGGGGAGGCCAAGCAATTGCTGAGAGGATCAAAGCCTGGCCACAGGCTGCTTACTTGCTTTGGAGTGTAAAAATCTTCCTCGACAAGCATAGACAGCAGGGCAGCACTGGTCTTGCTTAGGAAGATGGGCGAGTATGGTCTGAGGCCTACGCCCATGGCGATGGTCTCTTCCTCCTCTTTAACTCTCTTGAGGAAGTTGCAAACGAACTGTAGGAGAAGGGCAAGAAGCCGGGGATGTTGCATGGAGCGCTGCACACACGGTGCTGGGCTGAGCAGGGACAGCAGGCCCAGCCCAGGTGGGGGTGGCTGCAGGTACCTGCGCTGTTCTGCGGAAGCGGCCACGGCTGGACTCCTGCTCTTGTGTGCGCTCCAGGGCTGCATCTGGCAAAGAGCGAGCGCAGCCAGAGCTGAGGGGCTGCGGGAGAGGCCGGAGAACGCGGGCCAGCCCTGCGCTCCCCAGGCAGGGAGAGCCCCGGGATGCCCCAGGGGATGGAGCACGGCCACTGCGGGGTGTCTGCCCGGCCCCTCTTCCGTCCTGTCCATAGGCATGTCCCCAGGGGATAGCATGGCACAGCACAGCATGGCATGGTGTGGGGCCAAGCTGGCAGCAGGCACCAGTCCTGTGGCCCAGCTCCGCCACTCACCCTCCTGCGGTGGCTGGAAGGGCACCACCTCTTCAGTCTGCTGTGCCGGGGCAGCTCCAGGGCCTTCTTCCTCCTCCTCGACCCAGGCCAGCTCGGGCACTCTCGGGGGTCTCTGCTCCATGTCTCTGACTGGATTGGTGGCTATTTGCAGGAGAGATGCCCTGCAAAAGCTCCAAGTCACCAAGTTGTGCAATGGTGCCTGGAAGGCACCTTCAAGTAAGAAGCCTCAGGAAGGCTACAGGACAGCAAGTCCTGCACTCAGTCTCAAGGGCTCCTGCCACAAAGACAGGAGACTCCTGCCAAGGACTTGTGGTCTGGCCTCAAGGGCACTTGCAGAAGAGAAGCCTCAGGGAGACCACGGGTCAGCAAGGCCTTGTGGTCTGGCCTCGAGCTCAGCTGCAGACACAAGGCTTCAGAAAAGCTCCAGGTGGGACGCGAACGAGCGCGCTGTGCGGGGGCTCCTCACGGCACCGCTCTGTCCCGTCCTGTCCCGTCGCGTGCTCTGAGCACTGTGGCGTGCTCTTGTCAGCGCCAGCTCCTATGTCACCAGGTGTCACAGAGGGCCCTTGGACACCCGGTTCCATGTCACAATGACTGTGCGGCGCCGTGTCACCAAGGGCCCTTGCACACACTGCCGCCTGCCATGGGGCCAGGCCCAGCCCACCCAGAGTGGCCCAGGTTGGAAGGAATGGCTGGCCCCAGGAGTCTAAGGCAGGCCGACAGGATCTTTAGGAAGGGCTCAGAGCATCAGCGAACGATGCCCTGCTCTGTGGGCTCAGGGCAGCAGAAGGAGCCCCCAGGGCTGCCGTCGCAGCCGTTCTGGGAAGGGCACAGGGCCTTCCAGGGAAGCTGGCACGGCCTCCTCGGGACACGTCCCGGCTGGTGGCCATCCTAAACCCGCCGGTGTGACACGCACAAGGAACGTGTGGGCCCGGGCACCATCGCTGCTCTCAGGCCTGGGGCCCGGGGAGCGCTGACATCAGCGGGTGTGGCAGAGTCCCTGGCCAAGCAGACCTGCCACTCCCCGAGCCCTGGCAGCGCTGGTGCCTGTCTCCTGCCCCAGAGACCTGTGCCCCTGAGGGGCTTCTGTGCCAGAAGGAGCCAAAGCCCACGTGCATGGGGGGCTGTGCTCCTACCTGCAGGGGCTGATGGCAGGAGCACCTGGAGCAACTGCTGGCACACTTGGTCTCTGTCAGATGATGTTGCTCCATCCTGAAATGAATTTTTCTCATGGAAGGCATTGGCAGTAGCACCAGAGCACCATCCATTGCTGAGTTTCCCAGGACAATTAGATTGCAAAGTTAACACTCTGAAATTTCCTTGTGCTTTTCTCACTCTCTTTCCCACATTCTGGAAAAAACCAGAATCTGCCCAGTCTCTGCTATTCTCAGCTTCCGTTGCTGCATGTCTTGCTCTGGCAGCTCACGTCCCAGCCAAACTGTGTCCTTGCTGAGCACAGCATTGAGCGGCCACAAAGTGGGAAATTCCCCAGTGAACATCAAGGCAGACACGTGGAAGTGCAGAGGATAAGGATAACTCTGGGAGGAGAAGCTCTTCTGTGTCTCTGATGATGGTGCCCACACCCTGTAGCAGCAGCCAAGAGACGCGCTGAAAGCCGACGGGCGCAGTTTTGGGCAGCACAGTATCAAAAGTTATGAAACCATTAGCCAGAATGCAAAAGAAGACTGCAAGGATGGAGTGTGGCCTGGAGGGGAAGCCCTAGATGCAGCTGAGGCCACTTTGTTCAGCCTGGAGGAGAGTAAAGGGCGTCGTTGTGGTCTTCAACATCCTCCTGAGGGGAATCAGAGGGGCTGCTGCAGCTCTCGTCACTGTTGGGACCAGTGACAGGACTGGAGAAAAGGGCAGGGAGCTGGGACGGGGCAAGTTTCATTTCCGTATCAGGAAAAGGTTTTTCACCCAGAGCGCGGTCAGGCACTGGGACGGGTTCCCCATGGACGCAGCCCAGCGGAGCCCGGGCTGGCTCTTGGGAAAACTGCGGCGCTGCGCCGGGAGTGGGGAATGGCCAAGGCGTGGGTTCTGCCCACGGCTAACCCTGGTGAGCCACTGCTCAGTGGTTCAGGATCTACTCACTGCAGGATGGAGCAGGCCAAAGAGAAGGAGGAGGCTCCTCTATTGTTAGGTTCCAAAGGCAAAGGTTTATCCCAAGGGATGGATTCAGCCTGAAAGAGTCGCCAGCACTTCTGTGCAGGGGATTTTATCGGGGTACATACAACTCAGGGGGTGGATACAAACGACTGAGCAATAAGGAATCTGCAGGGGAGGAGCGAGGGCATTCCATCAGTTGCTGGGGACTAATTAGGACAGATGAGAGGAGAGGGTAGGTCACATGGGCCAGTGGGGCTTCCAGCAATAGGGGAATTCCAAAGGGGTGGTGCAGTCAGGGGTTGGTGCAAGGCAAAAGTGACAGGGAAGGTTCAGGAATAAAGAGCTGGATTATCTTGAGAGGCAGGGAAGGAGCTGGAACAAAGGGAAATGGCATGAGGGACAGCTTTGAGGGAAGGCAAAACCTACGGGTAAACCAACTTGGGGAAAACACGGGGTACATGAAAACAAACCATTCTACGATAACTGATAAATAAACACAAACCGGAACACCCCAGGGAAATGGGCACAGCACCAAGCCCGTCTGAGTTTGAGAAGTGATCGAAGAACATTGAGCAGTCACCCAAGCTTTTAGACACTACATCAAAAGTCAAGGGTTTTGACCTCTAGGTTTACATGAGTATATACTCCTGAGTAGGACTTTAGGCAGTGTTTTCAGAAACTCGTTGTATGTCCGATCGTACCCCAATTCCTTGTAGATTGTGTGGAACGGGGAATCCTTTTGTTTTCACTGCTTGTTAGGACTATAAAAAAGAATATTGGTGCTGGGTGACTCAGAGACAGCCCGTGCATGTTAAGTGTAGTATGCAGGGGATAAAGAGAAGGAAACGAGATGTACTAATACATCCTGCTAAGACTGGAAATTTAGATAGCATGAAGAATGAATAACACAAGAAGTAATGATGGTATTAAAAAGAGTCCACTAGAATGTAATTTAGCAGATGAGAAAGCTTTGGGAGGAATCCCAGAGGGTAATTTTTCATGTAAGGTCACCTGATGAAATACTCTTACCCAATGGTAGGCTGAGTATCAATTAGAAAGTGGTGAAATATGACGCCCTAATGGAACGGTATGATCCATTGTTACAGTTGATGTTATTTTTAAGACAAGAAGAAAAATGAGATCCGGTGATATATATGCAGACATGGCTTTTACCCTGAAGAATAAATCTGAGTGCCACAAAAAATTGTGGCTTTGATTTGGCCCCACAGGACTTTTAGTCCTAACTTTGGAAAGAGATAAGAGGCAGAAAAGAAAGAGATGTCATTCAGCATTCAGCATAGGGCAGAGATGTTTGAACATGGCTGAAATGCCCCAGGAAGATTGTGTTCTAGGTGTCCAAGATTTACAGCCGAGTTAGCCCAGGCCAGCTCGGGTACACTCCCCTTCAGGCAACCACTCTGCCCCCTGAATGAAAGCCAAATGGCAGTGAGGATGAGATGAATAATCCAGGTGAGGGGACGATTTCAGAGAGCCCCAGTGACAAGCAACACACGGAATAAAACCAAGAAAGCTTTGCCTTTAGCCACCCCCTTAAGGCAAGACTTGAGTCCCCCAGGAGAAGCCATGTGGGTGAACATCTGCTTTTCTACTAGTGCCCTGAACAGTTGGTGGGAAAACGTTAAAATGGATAGAGAAAACCCTAGCAAAGTAGCAAAGAGATTGGAGTTCGTAGTCAAGAGTCAAGAGCCAGGCTGAGGTGATCCTGATTTCATGTTGACAGAGCTAACCAAAGCAGCAAAAGAGTTGGCGATCAAGGCAGCCAGAGCACGTGTGCAGGGACAAATTGCTAGCGGAGCCTTACAAGGCACAGTAGACAAGCTGTGTCCTATCGTAAGCCCTTTGTGGCACGCGAACGATGCCGGCTGCTGTGCAATGTTCACCAGATACCAGGAATGACCGAGACTGGCAGTTCTTGCCCTAGCAGGTTACCGGTTAAAATATGGGTAAAGAATAATAAAGAAGTTGAATTTTTAACTAAATGTGGAGACACATTTTCACGCGTGAATCAAGCACTGATACCCAAAAGTGAAAACTATCTGCCAGCAATAGGAGCCAGAAAAGGCATTCTTCCTGCAACCACTTCAATGTAAAATCAAGAAGAAAATGGGAATACATCAGTTTCTTTATTTACCAAACTCACTCAAATCTGTCCTAGGCATGGATTTGCTTGAAAATTTAGAAGCAAGAGTTCCGTTTAGAGAAAGAAAACTAACATGGAAGGTACCTGAAGACAAATGAGCAGTTTTAGCAGTAGGACTGACAATTGACACAAGACCAACAAACAGGAAGAACTATTTAGAGCAAGTATTGAATCAGGTATACCCCAGAGTATGGGATACTGATAGCCCAGGAAAATCAAAACGAGCAGACCCTGTGAAAACTGAGCTACACACAAGAGTTGAGCCAGTAGTCAGAAAGCAATACCCTTGAAGATTAGAAGCTAGGAAAGAAATAGAACCAACAATCAATAAATTCCTGACATCAGGATTATTAAAGGAATAAAAGTCAAAATTGAATACTGCAAGATTAGCAATAAAGAAACCTAATGGCACTTAGAGACTAGTGCCAGATTTCCAGGCAATTAATGGTTTATACCTTACTAGCTTACTAGCTAAGCTTGGAGATGATTCTATTTGGTGCGGGGAAGGTCCATGGGCAGGTGCTGTGGAGAGCCGTTCCCTCTTGGTCTGAGAGACCAGCTCTCCCAGCCCACCTTGCTCCCAGGCCCGGAGGGTGTAACGTGCGCTCGACCGGCAGCCGAAGGAGGGCTCTTGACACCGTGTCTGATGCAACAGGGTTTACTGAAGGTAGGTCAGAGGGTGCAGGTTGGGTGAGGGTGAGAAGAGGGACAGGAAGAGGCAGGAGCACAAGCACTGTAACATGACACATAAGGCACCTGCAAGCTGCTGGGGAAGCCTCAAGTCTGCTCAGTGAGCCACGTGTGCCCTCAGCATTGGGACAGCCACCTTTCCCTCAGTGAGCCTCACATCCCAGGGTCAGCAAATCAAGAGGCACCAGCCATGCTGTAGGTGACTCAGAGCGGGTGCAGTGGGCCATGGTGGCCAGGGGCCAGAAGCAGGCAGAAAGCCACCGGGGCTTGGAAAAGGCTCCGCTCTGCTTACAGCGTGGGCTGAGAGCTGGGAGAGCTCCGTTTCCCCCTTGAGATGTTGGAGACGGGGCCTTTCACCCTCCTGATAGGGCTGCCCCTGGCTGCAGGCAGCCAGAGGAGTACGACGACACAAGGCCGAGAGCAGCAAAGCAAAGAGCCAGCCGTGCACAGCACAGGGAGGTGGCCCAGTGCAAAGCCAGCGTGGCACCCTGAAGGTGCCCGCTGCACTCTCATGTGTCCCTGCCTTGGGAAGGACAGGAATGCCCGTGGTCCAAGAGGGCCTTTCTGTGGCCCCTGTGGGCTCAAAGCTGCTGCTCTTCTGGCTCAATGGGGCCTAAAGCCACAGAGCTCGGCCTCCCCCACAGCAACAGGAACAAGACTTGGATATCAGACAGTGGAGCTCAATGCCTAAGGCTGAGGGGCACGGGGCCTCCAGTCTGGAGCCCAGGGAGGGCACATGCCCAGCCCCACAACAGCTGGCCTCACAGCCCTGAAAGGCCAGGACCAGGGTTCCACGCCTGATCCCAGGGGGTCCCTCCAACCGGCCACAAACCTGGAAGCGCCAGAGCAGCCAGCTGTCAGGATCGAGGCGGCTGCCAGGGGAGGGGCTGCTTATGGCCTCTGCCAGCCAATTGCTCAGGGCTTAGCAGCGCCTCAGCCCCTCAGGGTCTCCCCCAGCCTGGCCAAGCTTGCCGGCAGCAGCGCCGCTGCCCCACAGCAGCTCCAGAGGAGCCCCATCCAGAGGCACCTGGGAGCCCTCAGCAAGGCAGCCAGCAGCGCATGGGCAGGAGGACACGGATGGCCCTTCCTCCCCGGCACAGGGCTTGTGGCCATTGCCAGGCACCGCTCTGGCAGGGATCCCCGCAGCTCCGGCCCCTGCCCAGCCGCTCTGTCGGCAGCACAAAGGCTTCAGCAGAACCACCAAAGGCCAAGGGGCTTCTGGCCATTTTCCCTGCGACACTGCACGCCCGGACAGCTGGCTGAGCACAAGCACCTATTTCCCCCTCTCCCCTTATGCCCTACAGACCCTGTGCAGGAAAAGAAAGATCCTGGCACTCTGTGTATTGGAAGATATTCTATTCTATTCTACGATATTCTATACTCAACAAAAACCGAAAATACAAACAGAAAAATCTTGAAGAAGAAACAGAAAATCCCTGCTGGCTTAAATGGCCCCAGCAGACAGAGTCTTTTAGATCATCTCTCTGCGGAGCTCCAGCAGAACAGCACGGCAGTGCTGCACAGACGAGGCCGTTTCCTCCATGCACTGCGGAATCGATCTCGCAGCTTACGCCATGGGGAGTAGGGAGCTCTCTGTAGGGCCCGGAGAACTAAAGAAAATTCAACTGCAGCATCTCTGATTGCAGGACTGCTGTCACATGCCATTTCTTCAAGGGCTGCAAGAGAGCGGAAAAGAGGCAAGGTCGGATCCCGCATGTGCAGGGAGCCGAGGAGAGGCCCTGCCGGCACTATCCCGGCCGGCTCTTGCCATGGCCCGCAGGGAGAAGGGAGCAAGGGGATCAGCCCGAAGGTGCTGGCCACGAATGCCACACGTAGCCCTGAAATCTCTGTGTGCTCTGTCCACGGGAGCAGAGCCCTCCGCAGCCGGGGCAGGGCTTGCAGCTGCCCCCTCCAGCCCCCGCGGTCAGCCGGCTGCCCTCACACACTCACCAGTGCAGATCAGCTGCAGCTCTTGCTGCTGCCCCCTCAGGTGCCGCCCGGCCATGCCTGTGAACACAGAGCCTGTCACGGCCCCAGCGGCACAGCTCCCTGCCTGCGGCGCTGCCGGCGCTGTGGCCACACGGGCTGCTGGCCGGGCAGGGCTCAGCCCGGGCCCTTGCCGCACGCTGCCGCCCCAGGGCACGGCTGCCAGAGGGCGGCAGCAGCAATGCCCAGGCCAGGCAGGGCTCCTAGGCGCCGGGCCCGGCTGGCGCTGCCGGGGGCAGCAGGCGGGGCCGGGGCCGAGCTGCGGCGGGCCGGGAAGGGAGCCCGGCACGGGACTCACCCATGAACCTGACGGCCGCCTCTCGCAGGGACTCCTGTGGGCTCTGCAGGTAGCGCAGGGCCTGGCGCAGCTGCTCGGCCGCTCGCCTCCTGTCCTCTGCCAGCTGCAGAGAGCAGCAGGAGGGAAGGGTTGGCGCGGGCTCAGCCCCTGGGCGGGGCGCTGTCTGCGCCCAGCGCCGGCCTCCCCTGCCCGCACAGCCCTGAGGCGCGGCCAGCAGCCGCTGGCCAAGGGCTCCCGAGGGCAGGGGGCAGAGGGCCGGCTGCTGCCCGGGGAGCCGCAGTGCCGCCCCGCAGCCCCGCCGGGCCCGGACTCCCAGGGCACCCGACTCGGGCCTGCGGGAGCCTGGAGAAGAGCCCGCGCGACCTCTGGGTGCAGCAGCGGGCACAGCTGCCCGTCCCCCACGCTGAGCACCGCCCTCAGCGTCCTTCGCCATGCTGAGGCTGGGGCTTCTCGGCTGCTCTTACCAGGCACTCGCCAAAGCTCTGATCCACGTGTAGCATTTGTTCAATATCCCTCCTCTTCAGGAATCTGGCTGAGGAATGCAGCGTTTCCCGGGAGGCCTGGAGAGCAACAGAGAGGCACAGATGGCCCCACAGTCCAGGGCACAGGACCATCCCAGTAGCACAGGCTGGAGGAGGCTGCAGCCTGCAAGGTGCCAGGGCAGGAGGCAGCCCAAGCCCCTGCCAGGGGGACAGCAGCTGGCCACAAGTGCTCACCTCAGCAACAATCTGATTCTCATCATGGCAGTGGAAGTAGAGAGGGAGCAGGCTCTGCCGCACGTGGGACTTGAGGGCCTTTCTTCCCTCTTCTGTTAATAAGTCCAGCATCTCTTGAAAGACAGCCATGGAGCTCAACTGCACCTGGATATCATCCTGGATGAAAGGAAAGGGCAAAAGACCTGAGCATCAGCTGCTTCAGGCCCTCCAGGGCACAGGCGTGCATCTGCACAGGGCACCAAGTGTCCGGGCAGCAGCCAGTGGCCGTGGCTGTGGGCACAGGGCCTTACGCTGTCAAAGAGTGGCAGGAGCGCCTCAGCCAGCTGCAGGGCAATGGGGGTGGCTATTGGGGCACCATTATCCAGGAGCAAATATCTCAGGAGAAGAATGCTCATCCTGATCATGTCGCTGTCATTTTCCTCCAGGAGCTCCACAAGACTTTCAGTCAGGCTCTGCATTTTTTTGGCCTGTGTGGAACACCACTTTGTGAAAGGCCGCCCTGCTGCCGCAGGGCCCAGAGGCCAAAGGCCTGTCCCGAAGCTCTGGGGCAGCTGGAGCGGGAGGCAGGAGAGCTGGGAGCAGCTGCCCTAGTGGCCGAAGCCCATGCAATGCCACGCGACAGTGTTGCCCAGCCCCACGCTGCCTGCACGGCTTCAGCCACTGTCCCTTCTCACCATCAAGGGATTCTTGCCCAGCACTACGAGGCCTCGGAGTGCCAAGTAACGCCTAGCCATGTGCTCGCTCTGCAGGTTCTGTGCCAGGATCTCCAGAATGCTGTCACTGCATTCCCTCAAGTCCAGGCACTCGAGGACCTGAAAGGCACAGGGCAGTGACAGGGGAGCCGGCCGGCAGGAGCCCGGAGCTGCACAGGGCCGGGCCCAGGCAGCAGCACAGGGCACGGGCACTGTCCTGGCAGCTGTGGCTGCGAGAGGCCAGAGGGCTGGGAGGCGGCTCAGCCGGGCAGCGCTGGCCTTGAGGCTCACCTCCACAAGGAATGCCAGGGCAGGGAAATCCCAGTATGGCATCTCTTTGCCGAGCAGGGCGAGCAGGTAGAATGCAATCGCAGAACAAAAGTGGATGGCTAAGCGGCGAATTTCTCTGAAGAGGGGAAAAAGGAAACAAGACCCTGAGCCAGTGAGGCAAACCTCTCCCAGGCATGACTCATCCAGTTCTCATCTTTCCCCAGCACCCTTCCAGCAAGGGGACGTGGGCCATTTGGCAGTTGGTTGCTCATGGGCACCGTCCTCTGCCAGCCTTTTCCAGTCTGCTTGGCCGTTCCTTTAGTGACAAGGCCCTCTGGCCCATGGCCACCACAGACACTTTGTGAGGCACCTGGGCACAGAGCAGCAATGTCAGAGGCAGTGGGGAGAAGGGGGTCTCACCTGGCAAGCAGAGCCACGGCAAAGTGGTGAGTGTCAAGAGAGAGCAGCGTGTCCCAGGCACACCTGCGCTCCATTGCCACCACCACATCCTCGCAGCGGAGAAGGCAGAGCAGGGACTTGAGGGTGCGCACTGCAAACCTGTGTGCAGAGCAAAGCCCAGGTCACAGCGGCAGCACTGGCTCCTTGGCAGGCCACGTGGCAGGGACAGGAGGAGTGGCATGGGGCACCTGTTGGGGCTGGTGGCAAGGCCGTGCTCTTCCTGGCATCCCTTCCAGAAGGTGTCCACCGCCTCTGGCATATCCAGAGTGCTGAAGAACACTTGGAATAGCAGATGCACAAATAGGCGGGGGAAATACACCTTCAAGATCCGTGGGAGACAGGGCACCTGGAGGATCTTCCACATCACCACAGTTGCCTGCAAAGGACAAAGCCCCCCGAGACAGCGCTCAGTGCCGAGGTGTGCGTGTGGCTGGGCCCGAGCGTGGCAGGGAGAGGCCAGGAGAGACCTTGGCAGGGGGAGCACGGGGCCTGGTGGGCCTGAAGCTGCCCCTGGGCCAGGTTTCAGGCCAGTGCCTGAGGCAGGGAGATGCAGTGAGGGAAGGAGGATGGAGAGCTGCTGGAGAGGCAGCCTTGGGGCCTGCAAAGGCCAGTTGCAGGAACTCACAGCCAGGGCAAAGACACCCGTTTCGTCCCCATCGGAGGTGCAGGCGCTGTACTCTGGCCAGCTCCCCAGCACATCCAGGAGGATCAGCTGCGCCAGCTCCACAGTCCTGGCTGAGCCCATGATGGTCTTCCACATGGCCATGGCAGCTCTGCGGGGTTAGAGCTGTGTCTCAGGGGGGGTCTCAGACACAGCAGCGGGGGCAGCTGACCTGGCTGCCATTTCTGCCTGTGCCCACTGCCCCCCTGGCAGCAGCAGCCAGACAGCCCAGCCCTGTGGGGACAGAGCCCTGAGAGGCGGCAAGGGAGCATGGCAGCTGGCTGAGGGGCTGACATGGCAGGGCTGGGAAAGGGAGCAGCCAGAGGGCTCTGGAATTCTCTGTTGCTCAGACACCTGGGGCAGGCCGTACAGGGTGATGGGCTGGGGAGGCCTGAGCCCTGTGGGCAGGTGGGCCCCATACCTGTCACAGGACGGGGCCACACGCAGGAGCGTGATGACTGCGTCATTTGGCTGTGCTTCGGTGAGATCCAGCAGGGTCTTGTCCAGCCTGTGCTCAGCAGAATCATTGGCCATGAGCCACTGGTGGATGTAGCTCACCATGGCAGGCACCTGGGGAAGGCACGGGGAGACTTGGAAAGCTGCCAGAGGGAGCAATGTTCCCAGCTTCCCCAGAGGAGTGCTTCCCTTCCCTTCCCAGCCCACTGCCATGTGGCCTGAAAGGCTCACAGCAAGCAGCATGCATGGCTGGGGAGGCCAAGCAATTGCTGAGAGGATCAAAGCCTGGCCACGGGCTGCTTACTTGCTTTGGAGTGTAAAAATCTTCCTCGACAAGCATAGACAGCAGGGCAGCACTGGTCTTGCTTAGGAAGATGGGCGAGTATGGTCTGAGGCCTACGCCCGTGGCGATGGTCTCTTCCTCCTCTTTAACTCTCTTGAGGAAGTTGCAAACGAACTGTAGGAGAAGGGCAAGAAGCCGGGGATGTTGCATGGAGCGCTGCACACACGGTGCTGGGCTGAGCAGGGACAGCAGGCCCAGCCCAGGTGGGGGTGGCTGCAGGTACCTGCGCTGTTCTGCGGAAGCGGCCACGGCTGGACTCCTGCTCTTGGGTGCGCTCCAGGGCTGCATCTGGCAAAGAGCGAGCGCAGCCAGAGCTGAGGGGCTGCGGGAGAGGCCGGAGAACGCGGGCCAGCCCTGCGCTCCCCAGGCAGGGAGAGCCCCGGGATGCCCCAGGGGATGGAGCACGGCCACTGCGGGGTGTCTGCCCGGCCCCTCTTCCGTCCTGTCCATAGGCATGTCCCCAGGGGATAGCATGGCACAGCACAGCATGGCATGGTGTGGGGCCAAGCTGGCAGCAGGCACCAGTCCTGTGGCCCAGCTCCGCCACTCACCCTCCTGCGGTGGCTGGAAGGGCACCACCTCTTCAGTCTGCTGTGCCGGGGCAGCTCCAGGGCCTTCTTCCTCCTCCTCGACCCAGGCCAGCTCGGGCACTCTCGGGGGTCTCTGCTCCATGTCTCTGACTGGATTGGTGGCTATTTGCAGGAGAGATGCCCTGCAAAAGCTCCAAGTCACCAAGTCGTGCAATGGTGCCTGGAAGGCACCTTCAAGTAAGAAGCCTCAGGAAGGCTACAGGACAGCAAGTCCTGCACTCGGTCTCAAGGGCTCCTG
Organism: Melospiza georgiana; assembly: GCF_028018845.1. Classification (NCBI taxonomy): domain Eukaryota; kingdom Metazoa; phylum Chordata; class Aves; order Passeriformes; family Passerellidae; genus Melospiza; species Melospiza georgiana. The sequence continues at coordinate 19,930,785 of NC_080441.1, read as the reverse complement.
CCACAAAGACAGGAGACTCCTGCCAAGGACTTGTGGTCTGGCCTCAAGGGCACTTGCAGAAGAGAAGCCTCAGGGAGACCACGGGTCAGCAAGGCCTTGTGGTCTGGCCTCGAGCTCAGCTGCAGACACAAGGCTTCAGAAAAGCTCCAGGTGGGACGCGAACGAGCGCGCTGTGCGGGGGCTCCTCACGGCACCGCTCTGTCCCGTCCTGTCCCGTCGCGTGCTCTGAGCACTGTGGCGTGCTCTTGTCAGCGCCAGCTCCTATGTCACCAGGTGTCACAGAGGTCCCTTGGACACCCGGTTCCATGTCACAATGACTGTGTGGCACCGTGGCACCAAGGGCCCTTGCACACACTGCCGCCTGCCTTGGCGCCAGCCCCAGCCCACCCAAAGTGGTCCAGGTTGGAAGGAATGCCTGGCACCAGGAGCCTAAGCCCGGCCGACAGGATCTTTAAGAAGGGCTCAGAGCACCAGCGAACGCTGCCCTGCTCTGTGGGCTCAGGGCAGCAGAAGGAGCCCCCAGGGCTGCCGTCGCAGCCGTTCTGGGAAGGGCACAGGGCCTTCCAGGGAAGCTGGCACGGCCTCCTTGGGACACGTCCCGGCTGGTGGCCGTCCTGGTGTGACACCGCACAAGGAACGTGTGGGCCCGAGCATGAATGCTGCTCTGAGGCCTGGGGCCCGGGGAGCGCTGACATCAGCGGGTGTGGCAGAGTCCCTGGCCAAGCAGACCTGCCACTCCCCGAGCCCTGGCAGCGCTGGTGCCTGACTCCTGGCCCAGAGACCTGCGCCCCCAGGGAGCTTCTGTGCCAGAAGGAGCCAAAGCCCACGTGCATGGGGGGCTGTGCTCCTACCTGCAGGGGCTGATGGCAGGAGCACCTGGAGCAACTGCTGGCACACTTGGTCTCTGTCCGATGATGTTGCTCCTTCCTGAAAAGAATTTTTCTCATGGAAGGCATTGGCAGTAGCACCAGAGCACCATCCATTGCTGAGTTTCGCAGGGCAATTAGAATGCAAAGTTAACAGTCTGAAATTTCCTTGTGCTTTTCTCACTCTCTTTCCCACATTCTGGAAAAAACAGAATCTGCCCAGCCTCTGCTATTCTCAGCTTCAGTTGCTGCATGTCTTGCTCTGGCAGCTCATGTCCAAACAAAACTGTGTCCCTGCTGAGCACAGCAAGAAGCGGCCACAAAGTGGCAAGTTCCCCAGTGAACATCAAGGCAGATACGTGGAAGTGCAGAGGATAAGGATAACTCTGGGAGGAGAAGCTCTTCTGTGTCTCTGATGATGGTGCCCACACCCAGAAGCAGCAGCCAAGAGAAGCGCTGGAAGCAGACGGGCGCAGTTTTGGGCAGCACAATATCAAAAGTTATGAAACCATTAGTCAGAATGCAAAGGAGGACTGCAAGGATGGAGTGTGGCCTGGAGGGGAAGCCCTGGATGCAGCTGAGGCCACTTTGTTCAGCCTGGAGGAGAGTAAAGGGCGTCATTGTGGTCTTCAACCTCCTCCTGAGGGGAATCAGAGGGGCTGCTGCAGCTCTCGTCACTGTTGGGACCAGTGACAGGACTGGAGAAAAGGGCAGGGAGCTGGGACGGGGCAAGTTTCATTTCCGTATCAGGAAAAGGTTTTTCACCCAGAGCGCGGTCAGGCACTGGGACGGGTTCCCCATGGACGCAGCCCAGCGGAGCCCGGGCTGGCTCTTGGGAAAACTGCGGCGCTGCGCCAGGAGTGGGGAACGGCCAAGGCGTGGATTCTGCCTGCGGCTGAACCTGCTGAGCCACTGCTCAGTGGTTCAGGATCTACTCACTGCAGCACGGAGCAGCCAAAGAGAAGGAGGAGGCTCCTCGATTGTGAGGTTCCACCGGCAAAGGTTTATCCCAAGGGAAGGATTCAGCAGCATAGAGCCACCAGCACTTCTGTGCATGAGATTTTATCAGGGTACAGCTCAGGGCGGTGGATGCAAAGGATTGAGCAAGAAGGAATGTGCAGGGGAGGAGCGAGGGGATTCCATCAGTTGCTTGGGACTAATTAGGACAGATGAGAGGAGAGGGTAGGTCACATGGGCCAGAGGGACTTCCAGCAATAGGGGAATTCCAAAGGGGTGGTGCAGTCAGGGATTGATCCAAGGCAAAAGTGACAGGGAAGGTTCAGGAATAAAGAGCTGTATTATCTTGGGAGGCAGGGAAGGAGCTGGAACAAGGAGCGGGGAATGGCATGAGGGACAGCTTTGAGGGAGGGAAAAACCTAGGGGTAAACCAACTTGGGGAAAATACGGGGTTCATGAAAACAAACCATTCTACGATAACTGATAAATAAACACGAACCGGAACACCCCAGGGAAATGGGCACAGCATCAATCCCGTCTGAGTTTGAGAAGTGTTTGAACAACTTGGAGCAGTCACCCAAGCTTTTAGACACTACATCCAAAGTCAAGGGTTGTGACCTCTAGGTTTACATGAGTATATACTCCTGAGTATGACTTTAGGCAGTGTTTTAAGAAACTCGTTGTATGTCCGATCATACCCCAATTCCTTGTAGATTGTGTGGAATGTGGAATCCTTTTGTTTTCACTGCTTGTTAGGACTATAAAAAAGAATATTCGTGCTGGGTGACTCAGAGACAGCCTGTGGATGTTAAGTGTAGTCTACAGGGGATAAAGAGAAGGAAACAAGAAGTACTAATACATCCGGCTAAGTTTGGAAATTTAGATAGCATGAAGAATGAATAACACAAGAAGTAAAGATGGTATTAAAAAGAGTCCACTAGAATGTAATTTAGCAGATGAGAAAGATTTGGGAGGAGTCCCAGAGGGTAATTTTTCATGTAAGGTAATCTGATGAAATACTCTTACCCAATGGTAGGCTTAGTATCAATTAGAAAGTGGTGAAAAGTGACCCCCTAATGGAACGTTATGATCCATTGTTACAGTTGATGTTATTTTTAAGACAAGAAGAAAAATGAGATCCGGTGATATATATGCAGACATGGTGTTTACCCTGAAGAATAAACCCAAGTGTCAGAAAGAATGTGGCTTTGATTTGGCCCCATGGGACCTTTAGTCCTAACTTTGGAAAGAGATAAGAGGCAGAAAAGAAAGAGATGTCATTCAGCATTCAGCATAGGGCAGAGATGTTTGAAATTGGCTCAAATTCACCAGGAAGATTGTGTTCTAGGTGTCCAAGACTTAGAGCTGAGTTAGCCCAGGCCAGCACGGGTACACTCCACCTCAGGCAACCACTCCGGCCCCTGAATGAAAGCCAAATGGCCGTGAGGATGAGATGAATAATCCAGGTGAGGGGACGATGTCAGGGACCCGCAGTGACAACCAACCCAAGGAATAAAACCAAGAAAGCTTGGCCTTTAGTCACCCCCTTAAGACAAGTCTTGAGTCCCCCAGGAGAAGCCATGTGGGTGAACATCTGCTTTTCTACTTGTGACCTCAAGAGTTGGTGGCAAAAAGTTAAAATGGATAGAGAAAACGCTAGCAAAGCAGCAAAAAGATTGGAGTTCATAGTCAAGAGACAAGAGCCAGACTGAGGTGATAGTGATTTCATATTGACTGAGCTAACCAAACCAGCAGAAGAGTTGGTGATCAAGGTGGCCAGAGCACGTGTGCAGGGACAAATTGCTAGTGGAGCCTTGCAAGGTACAATGGACCAGCTGTGTCGTATTGCAAGCCCTTTGTGGGACGCGAACAATGCAGGCAGCTGTGCAATGTTAACCAGATACCAGGACATAGTCACATTGGAATTAAAAAATGCCATTCCAAAAGCAATAACTTGGTCAGTAATAGATAACGTTACACAGGGACAGCACAAGTCACCCACTGACTTTGTGGACAGGCTGTGAGCAGCTGCATGTAAATGCGCAGCCCTGCATCCCTGGTCGGATATGGGAAAGCAGCAGTGGGTTTCCCTGATGTCAGGGCAATCTAGCCCAGATGTCAGGCAGAAATTTCAGAAGCTGAAAGAGCCTGTCAAGAGAGACTTAAAGGCATGAATGAGAAAAGCATAGAAAGTGTATGATAATCAAGAGAGAGAAAATATAGAAGAGCTCCCTGCAGCCATGGTGGCAGCTCTGGATCGGCACCAGGGAGAGGCCGGACGTGGGCTTGGATGAAGCAGAGGCAGGGACAAAAAGAGCAGAGGCAGAGGAGGTTCAAAGCAGCCACAGACCAAGCTGGGGCCAAATCAATGTGCATCTTGTAAGAAATCAGGACACTGGAAATAAGGCCAGTGCCCAGAGTTAGCAGACAAAGTACACAAAACTCTGGCAGCCACTCTAGATGATAAGAAATGACCGAGACTGGCAATTCTTACCCTAGCAGGTTACCGGTTAAAATACAGCTAAAGAATAATAAAGAAGTTGAATTTTTAACTAATTGTGGAGACACATTTTCACTCTTGAATCAAGCACTGATACCCAAAAGTGAAAACTATCTTTAAGCACTAGGAGCCACTGGCCAGCATGAAAATGCATTCTTCCTGAAACCACTTCAATGTAAAATCAAGAAGAAAATGGGAATACATCAGTTTCTTTATTTACCAAACTCACCCAAATCTGTCCTATGCAGGGATTTGCTTGAAAATTTGGAAGCAACAGTTCCGTTTAGAAAAAGAAAACTTCAATGGAAGGTACCTGAAGACAAATGAGTGGTTTCAGCAGTAGGACTGACAACTGACACCAGACCAACAAACAAGAAGAACTAGTTAGAGGAAGTATTGAATCAGGTATACCCAAGAGTATGGGATACGGATAGCCCAGGAAAATCAAAACAAGCAGACCCTAAGAAAATTGAGCTACAGACAAGAGTTGAGCCAGTAGTCAGAAAGCAATACCCTTGAAGATTAGAAGCTAGGAAAGGAATACAGCCAACAATCAATTAAATCCCTGACATCAGGACTATTGGAAGAATGGCAGCCAAAATTTAATACTGCTACATCAGCAATAAAGAAACCTAATGGAACTTAGAGACTAGTGCCAGATTTCCAGGCAATTAATGGTTTATACCTTACTAGCTTACTAGCTAAGCTTGGAGATGATTTTATTTGGTGCGGGGAAGGTCCATGGGCAGGTGCTGTCGAGAGCCGTTCCCTCATGGTCTGAGAGACCAGCTCCCCCAGCCCACCCTGCTCTCAAGCCCGGAGGTTGTAATGTGCGCTCAACCGGCAGCCAAAGGAGGGCTCTTGACACCGTGTCTGATGCAACAGGGTTTTTTGAAGGTAGGTCAGAGGGTGCAGGTTGGGTGAGGGTGAGAAGAGGGACAGGAAGAGGCAGGAGCACAAGCACTGTAACATGACACGTAAGGCACATGCAAGCTGCTGGGGAAGCCTCAAGTCTGCTCAGTGAGCCACGTGTGCCCTCAGCATTGGGAGATCCACCTTTCCCTCCATGAGCCTCACATCCCAGGGTCAGCAAATCAAGAGGCACCAGCCATGCTGTAGGTGACTCAGAGCAAGTGCAGAGGGTCATGGTGGCCAGGGGCCAGAAGAAGGCAGAAAGCCACCGGGGCTGGGGAAAAGGCTCTGCTCTGCTTACAGCGTGGGCCGAGGGCTGGGAGAGCTCCATTTCCCCCTTGAGATGTTGGAGATGGGGCCTTTCACCCTCCTGATAGGGCTGCAGGCAGCCAAAGGAGTACGACAACACAAGGCCGAGAGCGGCAAAGCAAAGAGCCAGCCGTGTGCAGCACGGGAGGTGGCCCAGTGCAAAGCCAGCGTGGCACCCTGAAGGTGCCCGCTGCACTCTCATGTGTGCCTGGCCTGGGCAGGACAGGAATGTCCGTGGTCCAAGAGGGCCTTTCTGTGGCCCCTGTGGGCTCAAAGCTGCTGCTCTTCGGGCTCCATGGGGCCTAAAGCCACAGAGCTCGGCCTCCCCCACAGCAACAGAACAAGACTTGGATATCAGGCAGTGGAGCTCAATGCCTAAGGCTCAGGGGCAGAGGCCTGCAGTCTGGAGCACAGGGAGGGCACACGCCCAGCCCCACAACTGCTGGCCTCACAGCCCTGAAAGGCCAGGACCAGGGTTCCACGCCTGATTCCAGGGCGTCCCTCCCACTAGCCACTGACCTAGAAGCACCAGAGCAGCCGACTGTCAGGATCAAGGCGGCTGCCAGGCTGCTGCTTATGGCCTCTGACAGCCAATTGCTCAGGGCTTAGCAGCGCCTCAGCCCCTCAGGGTCTACCCCAGCCTCGCCAAGCTTCCCGGCAGCAGCCCCGCAGTCCCTCAGCAGCTCCAGAGCAGCCCCATCCAGAGGCACCTGGGAGCCCTCAGCAATGCAGCCAGCAGCACGCGGCCAGGAGGACACGGATGGCGCTTCCTGCCTGGCACAGGGCTTGAGGCCATCTCCAGGCACCGCTCTGGCAGGGATCCCCGAACACTCCCAGGACTCCAACATGATCCCCCACGTCTCTGTACAGCCCTCTGGAAGCTCTCCAAACCCTCCAGGACATCCCAGTGCCATCCCTATTTTCCTCAAAGCCCACTCTGGATGACCCTGGAGCAGAACCAAGACCCTCTGTATTTATCTAGAACGCCTAGCCAAGGTCACTGTGGGCTCAGTTTCCCTGAACTCAGGAGACCTGGGTGCTGCCAGGTCTCTTTCCCCACTCTGAGGGCTTTTCCTCACTCCAGGACGCCCATCCCCTCCATTGTCACTCACTTCGTGGTGCCACCAGTGACAGCCCGTGCTGACAGCCACGAGCAGGAGCAGGAACAGGGGGGTCCTGCCAATATTCACAGCCACTGCTGGGGACAGAGGGGACACACCCTGGACCCTGGGAGTCCTGAACATCCCGGCGACCTTGCGTGACTCCACCTGTGACCCAGGGTGAGCCAGGTGTCACCTCCAGGACCACCTAAGGTGTGAGTGCCTTGAACGCGTAGTGCCCGTCCTGTCCCAGCAGGTTGGTGGCCGTGCACTGGTAGGTGCCTGAATGTCTCACATCGATGTCCCCAAGCTCCAGGAGGGGACCCCGAGCCACCTCGTGCCCCTTTTGCAGCCAGGTGACAAGTGCTGAGCCCACCTGCACTGAGCAGCGCAGGGTCACGGCATCACCTGCATGCACGCGGTGTGCCAGGGGACCAGGGGCGATGGTGGCATTTGCCATGGGCACTGCGGGGACAGAGACAGGGCTGTGGGCACTGGGCAAGGTGGAATAGGGGTGCTGTGGGTGGAGTCACCCCCAGCCCGAGGGTCCTGCTCACCCAGGACGGTGACATTCAGGAGGACACTCAGCCACACTGTCCTGGCATTGGTACTGGCAACTGTCATTGTCCCCAATATGGCGCAGCTCCAGGTGGGGGCCGGTGCCTAGCAGGGCCTCTGAGCCCTCCCGGTGCCAGGAGGACAGAGGACCTGTCCCAGCAGCCACCGCACAGCTCAGAACCAGGCGGTCCCTGAGTGCCACCTGTGCCCTGGGGGACTGCGCCCACTGGGGAACCCCTGAGTGTGGGACCTCTGCAGGAGGGGGGGACAGCAGGGGACAGTGAGGGACCTGGGGGGTGTCAGGGAGGGGGAGGGGAACCCCAGTGAGGGCGAGGGGGCGCAGAGATGAGGGGTATGGAAAGGAACCCTGAGGAAGGATGGGGGATTCAGGGAGAGGACACTTGGAGAAGAAGAGGGGGGACCTCAGGAAGGGGTTGGTTTGGGGCACTGTGTGGGTGTCGCTATAGAGCGCGACAGAGCAGAAAACACCACAACTCCATCAGAAGGCTGTAAAAGAGAGATTTATTATAGTTTTTTTTTTAAGTTTTTCAAGATATTTACATTTACTTAAAAGACACATTCAGTGCCCATTGGTTGTAAGAGAGAAACAAAGTTCTCAGTAGATGTACAAGGAGCCACATCATTCTGTGAGCCAGCTAGAGTCCGTATCTTTTAACTTTCTCTCCTTCATCATGTCTCTGTGGTGACAGCCTCGGTGTCTTCCTTGGGAGAGATACGGGGCTTTCCTTATCTTTAGGAAGCCTTTACTGACGCACAAGAACAGCACAAAATGCCTTTCCTACAATTCCCCCTTTTTGTATTTGACCCAGAAACACAACTGCTAAGGACTTTTGCAGGGTCCTTGCAATAATCCAAGCAGACAGAGGATCCATTCTTCATTCACTTACAGATTCACTTACAGATAACCAGCTTCTTCCAACTCCACAACACACACCCTCACAATCGTAACATTCATATACAAACAAGGTCCATAAAAACAGATCTTCAAATACCGTTACAGACCTCACAATTTTCAGATGACACATTTGTAGCAGAATGACACCTTCACCTCTAATCAAATAACTTTCTCCCACAGAGAATCAGAGACCAAGTCATCTGCCTAGTCACCACTTAGAACCAAGTAGCATCCACTTAACTTTACAATTGGTTGCTGCTCTCATAACCAACCTAGTTGCTCAAAGTCTGGACTTCAGCTACTAATTCAACCCTTATGCAAAGGCAACATTTCTCCCTGAGGTACATCAAATTCCCCTATTTTTGGAACTGTGTGTGCCCTGCAAAAGGAAATGGTACAAGACACACTTCTCATTACTACCAACCTCTCTATAAGAGAATTCAAAGAAAAGAAGCAAAAGTAACATCCATTACCTTAAATTTTTGATTTTCAGCGTAAGCCTGTAACTCCCTTTACTCTGTTTTGAATTACCATCTTTACCATGCATTCCTTGAGGGTCCATGCTTCCATCCACCTAATAATCAACGCAATTACCTACTCATTTTGCTTCTGCTGTAGAACTACCCATCCTGTCCTTTTCTTTGTGTTCCAAATAAGGTTTAACAAAATGGACAGAGACACAACGAGGTCCATTTTCTGTTAAAATGCATGCATATCCTGTTCCCTGTGGGATCTCAGCACCTCAGGACTGAGATGCAGAGTGACCGAGAGCACCCTTGGGGGGCTCGGGAGTCCTGGAATGTTGCCAGAAGTGTCTGGTGGCTGGACTTTGATCCTACACAGGAGACAACACCTGTATGAGGATAGGAGGATTTCACTGGGTGAATGGTGAAGGGATAAGTTAATTAGAGTGTAAGACACAGGGTTTAGGATTTCTGTAGATGAAAGTCATGCGGAGATACCAACGGGTATCCATGGGGACTCATACAAGAAACAAGATTTCTTGATAGTTGGACAAGATTAGTGCAGTATTCTTGGACTCGTTGTTTATCCAACAGTTGTCTCAGCGGACAAAAATACAGAATTAACAGTTTTGGCAAGAGCGCTTCGTCCACCATTGACTGTACCGGAAAATACTGTGGTTGCGAGAGCTTTCGCATTGCCGCCACACGCAGTTGGAGAGGTCATGTCAATATTCGATGAAGAAGGTTTCCCTATGAAGGAACATGTCGAAGTACATACAACATGGGTGAAGCACATAGGTCGAGACCGACCCACGCTCACATGCCAATTGACATGTGGGGACAGGACAATAGTGATCAGAGGTATGCTCGACACAGGGGCGGATGTAACAGTAATATCGTATATCTTTTGGCCAGGCAGTTGGAGCTTGGTCGCGCCATTGGGTTCTCTCTCAGGCATAGGGGGAGCATCTCTGTGTCTGCAAAGTGAAAATTCTGTCATTGTCACAGGACCGGGAGACAAGACGGCGATCATTCGTCCTTTTGTCGTCCAAAAGCCGATCACACTCTGGGGTCGGGACCTTTTGGCACAATGGGGCACGAAGATCAAAGTGGATTTTTAATAGGGGTCACTGCGGCACTTGCCACATTGAAGCTGACATGGAAAACAGATAATCTAGTTTGGGTGGATCAGTGGCCCCTTGAGCGGAAAAAATTGAGTGCTTTGAAAGAACTGGTTGCAGAACAGGGACACATCAAGCCAACCGACAGCCCTTGGAATTCTCCAGTGTTTGTCATCAAGAAAAAACTATCAGGCAAATGGAGGTTATTACACGATCTCAGGAAGATCAACGAAGTCATAGAAGACATGGGACCGCTTCAGTTGAGACTTCCATCTGTCTCAATGATTCCCAAAGATTGGCAGCTTGTAGTCATTGACCTCAAGGATTGTTTTTTCAGTATTCCACTCCATCCAGATGATGCTCCTAGACTTGCCTTTTCAGTTCCGAGTATCAACAAGGAAACGCCTCTGCAGCGGTACCATTGGGTCGTTCTTCCACAAGGCCTCAAAAATTCTCCGACGATCTGTCAATGGTACGTGGCACAAGCTTTGGCACCAGCGCGGAAGAAATTTCCGAAGGTGAAGATCATTCATTACATGGATGATTTGCTCATTGCAGCATCAACACGACAGGAGCTGCAAGAAGCTCGTGACTGTGTGATTGCAGAGGTGCAAAAGGCAGGTCTGGAAATCAGCATTTCGAAGATTCAAGAGGTTGCACCTTGGAAATATCTAGGGTGGAAAATTTCAGAGAGAACAATAAAACCTCAAAAAATGGAGATCAGCACCAAGATCAGCAATTTGCATGATTTACAACAGCTTTTGGGAGAAATCAACTGGATGAGGCCAGTTTTGGGAATCACAAACAGCGACATCCCAGCATTGCTCGATCTTTTGAGAGGAGACACAGACATTCGGTCTCCCAGGACGCTCACGCCAGAAGCGAAAAAAGGAGTTGGAGAAAGTCACGGACGCAATACAGAAAAGGCAGGCACATTGATTTGTTCCAACGTTGCCTTTTCAGTTGGCAGTGCTGGGGAAGAAAACACAGTTCCATGGCTTGATCTTCCAATGGGACGAATCACAAAAGGACTCTTTGATAATCATAGAGTGGATTTTCCTACCACACAGGCCCGCAAAAACAATTCTCACAGATTTGGAGATGGCAGCACAAATCATCATAAAGGCGAAAACAAGGTTGCTGATAATGGCAGGAAGAGAATTCTCAGTCATCAGATTACCTCTGAAGCGAGACTATTTCGATTGGGCAATGCAACAATCGAAAGACCTGTTAATCACGTTGTTAGCATTCCCAGGAACTTGCACAGTCCACTTTCCACAGCATAAAATACTGCAATCGCAAATATGCTACAGAGCAAAACCAAGAATAAGTGAAGAACCTTTGGACGGGATCACAGTGTTCACGGATGGCTCAGGGAAGACACACAAGTCAGTGATCACGTGGAGAGACTCAACGACAGGGGATTGGGAATCAGACGTGAGGATGGTTCAGGGCTCTCCACAAATTGTGGAGTTGGCAGCCGTTGTCCGAGCATTTCAGTTGTTCGAACAACCTCTCAATCTGGTGACAGATTCCGCATATGTTGCGGGTGTGGTCAAGAGATCGGAGGGTTCGCTCTTGAAAGAAGTCAGTAATGAGGTTTTATACTCATATCTGACAAGCTTGAAAATACTGCTAGAGAGCAGGGAAAGAGAGTATTTTATCGCACACATTAGAGCGCACACAACACTTCCGGGGTTTTTAGCAGAAGGGAATGCTCGGGCGGACAGGTTGACAATGCCCATTTCGCAAACACTGCCGGACATTTTTGAGCAGGCAAGATTAAGTCATGCGTTCTTTCAGCAGAATGCGCAAGCGCTGATGGAGTCCTTTCGTCTCACAAAGAGTCAGGCGAGGGAGATCATTAGTGCTTGTCCAGACTGTCAGCTTGTGCAGCCACCTTCTTCTACCGGAGCCATCAATCCGCGGGGGCTGCAAAGTCTTCAGTTGTGGCAGGCTGATGTCACGAAATATCCATTCTTTGGGAGGCTCAAAAATGTTCATGTTTCTGTAGATACATTCTCAGGTGCAGTCTTTGCTTCAGCACATGCAGGGGAAACAGCAGACCATGCTTGCCGATATTTTCTGCAGGCATATGCAGCATTAGGTGTGCCTCAGGAGATAAAAACAGATAATGGTCCAACGTATACAGGCAGGGTGCTTGACAGATTCCTGAAAAGATGGGGTGTCAGACATACGTTTGGTATTCCACATTCGCCCACAGGTCAGGTGATCATTGAAAGAACACATCACACCCTGAAATCCCTTCTGGACAGACAGAGAAGGGGTCAGTCAGAGGCAACACCTCACATGAAATTAAATAAGGGACTGTATGTGTTGAATTTTCTAAATAGCTCGTCCTCGGAACCTAATCCACCAATCCTGAGACATTTTCTAAACAGCACACAGGCAAAGCTAAGGGAAAATCCTTTAGTTTTGATCAGAAACCCAGAGACAGGACAAATAGAGGGTCCTTTCAAACTAATCACTTGGGGCAAGGGTTTCGCTTGTATCTCCACAGATCGAGGTCTGAAGTGGGTGTCGGTGCGGCACGTGAAGCCATTCCGAACGCGAGAACACAAGAATGCTGATCCGAGAAACAAAGAGACGAGTACTCAGACAGGAGTTGAGACTCAGACTGGAAAGAGCGATTCAGAAGAGAAATAAAAAGAAACTAAGGACTTTGGGGATTTTCACATAAAAGTGAAGTAATGAGTTTCATGATGCTTATGTGCATCATTCTTTCATACATTGCAGTAAGCAATGGAGGAAATTTACCTGTTAGTCAACCAAGGCAAAATGTATGGGAGAGTTTAGCTCAGGCAGCGAATTTAGATAGTATTTGCCTGACACATTCGAGGCCAGGGAAACCATTTTCAGCATGCATGGTTGGATTGCCAGTGGACGAATGGCCAGTTCCAGGGCACTCCGCAGTTAACATTTCGCAGGTCGTTAAAGATCCTGTGAAAGAGTGGTGTGCTTGGACACATCTACTTCCCGTGGCTTCTACAGAACCTCAGGAATTGGAGATTTTTGGGTCCATGACAATGGAACTCTGCACGCAGTTTGAAGCTCCGAAGGTCACAAAGGCAAAAACTATCGATTTGACTCCCATTCATGAATTCTATAAGAATGCATCAGCATGGTGTAAATATACAGAGAAAACTGCCAAAGGATCGGTCCAAGTCCCAGTGCAATTGCCACGGGGTTTGTTCTTAATTTGCAGGGACAGAATTTGGCACGGCATTCCTGCTAATGCCACGGGAGGTCCATGCAGCATTGGGGAAATTTCAATGCTATCGCCTGATTTGAACATGTTAAGGGAGAGAAAACGCAAAGAAAAAAGATCAATAGAACATTATGCGACAGATTGCAATGACGAAATATTTTCTTGGGACAAGACAGCGAGAATTGCTACAGCAATCTTCTCACCTCAAACAGCATCAGGGGTAGCCTTGACTCAAGTCGACCGCATGGGTTGTTGGTTGAGCAAACATGCACGGTCTGTGTCTGTCGCATTGGATGACATGTTAAAAGACATCAGTGGTGCAAGACAGGCGACTCTTCAAAACAGAGCGGCGATCGATTATCTATTGCTCGCTCATGGACATGGGTGTGAAGAGTTTGAAGGGATGTGCTGCATGAATCTCTCAGATCATTCAAGGTCAATTCATGAAAGTATTAAAAATATAAAGGACAGCATAAATAAGCTTGGCGAGATCACAGGATCATGGATTGATCAGCTGGTAGAATTCTTTGACATCTCTCCCATTTGGAGGGGAATTTTAAGGGTAGGGTTCTATGTTTTAATAGTTCTCCTAGTCCTCATACTTGTCGTCCCATGCATATTTGCATGTTTAAAACGTGCCATGAATCAGATAGCAAAAGAGGTCTTCTTGGTGCAAATAGAAGGGGGAGATGTGGGATCTCAGCACCTCAGGACTGAGATGCAGAGTGGCCGAGAGCACCCTTGGGGGGCTCGGGAGTCCTGGAATGTTGCCAGAAGTGTCTGGTGGCTGGACTTTGATCCTACACAGGAGACGACACCTGTATGAGGATAGGAGGATTTCACTGGGTGAATGGTGAAGGGATAAGTTAATTAGAGTGTAAGACACAGGGTTTAGGATTTCTGTACAGGGGGGGTCTAAAGAAGTAAGATGGAGGAATTGGGGTGTGTCCTGTTCTTCTTCTTCTTCTTCTTGGCCTCCATCTTCTGTGGTGATGGTGGCACTTTGGGATTGGTTATTACTAAAAGTGCACTGGTTAATAAGGGTAAAAGGTATTGGGGAAAAATGATAAATATTGTATACGTAATTTCGAGTATAAAGATAGGTGACCGCCCCGGGGGCTCTCAGTGTGCTCATGGCTGGCTGCTGTGCAGACCTCTGTTGGGCCGAGAGAAAATCTTTTAGATAAACAATTAATAAACACCGAGACCGAGAAAAGATCAGAAGTCTCTTCTCGTCCTTTGAATCGCGGGCTGTCCAAGGCCACCCTGGGCCTTTCCAGGTCACCTAAACAGCCGAGAAACCCACACTTCCCTATGTTACTAATTCCACTGGGCCAGTCCACCTTTCTGTGATTAAGTCTTTTACCCATACCTTAATACCTTTCTTAAAGCTTGGCTGTTTTGTATTCAAAGACAGAAAATGATAGAATATAGGAGACACATGTAAGTCAGGTAAAGGACGCAAAAAGTTTAAGACATAAATGGCTTTGTCTAATCTCATTTGAGGCGATTCCCTTTGCATTCCCCATTTTTGTTTCTGTACCTAGCACTTCAACACACCATGATCACGTCCAATAATTGCTTGGCCTGTTGAGGCATAAGGAATACCAGTGGAATGATCAACACCCCAGGCACAAAAAACCACCTGGAATTTCTTTGAAACATATGCCGGGCCATTATCCATCTTTACATGTGATGGAACAACTTAAGATGGAAAAGGTGTGGCAAAAATGATAAATAACATCCCGAGATGTTTCACCTGCCAACTCTGAGGCAACCATGGCATGAGAAAAGGTGTCAATTGTAACATGAACATACTTTGACAGCCAAATTCAGGCATTTTTGTAACATCTGTTTGCCATTCTTGCAAAGGGAGTAAGCCTCTAGGATTAGTACCGCAATATTGTGAAACATGAGATGTATGACGATGAGGGCAAGAAGAAATAATTGACTTTGCTTCACTATGTGATAATTTAAATTGCTGCTGTAGTGTCTGAGCACCGTGATGAAAATTTGGTGAGATAGAACAGCTTGCTATAACACATTAGGCACCATTTTTACTGCTGAGGCAGCCACAAGAGAATCCACATAGGCGTTACCTTCAACAAAGAATCCAGGTAGCGATGTATGGCTACAAATATGCATAATGAAATAAGAATGCTTTTAATTATGAATAACAGTCCCCAATTTCAACAACATAACAAATAATGGTTTCTCCTTTACATTATACAACACAGCTTGATCCAACTGTATTACTAAATTAGCATCATGAACAGAATCAGTAACTATATTTACGGAACTAGGAAATAAGGTAAAGGCTAAGAGTATGGCACAAAGTTCAATTAATTGAGAAGACTCTTGTTGAATCATTACTTCATATTCCTAGTGGTCATCTTTCTTCCAGGCTACAGCAGCTTTTCCAGTTCTTCCCGATCCATCTGTAAAAACTGTCACAGCTAAAAACTGTCACAGCTTCCCCTGGCACAGAAGAGCAAAGTTGTTTCCCCTGAAAAGGAATCCTCTTAGTGAAATTCAAAATAGGATGAGAAGGTGTCCTGGTTTGACGGGGAAATGGGAATTCTGGGATGCTGTAGTCAAACCAATGGGTGCTCAGATTTTAATATTGGCACCTGATGTAGCCAGTGAGGTTTGGACACACCTCTGAGAACACACAGGAGTTAAAAACCAGAGCTGCGGCCCTGGGAAACTCTCTTGAGACTTCGAGGGAAAGAAGTCAGATCTCCCTCCACCGTCCAGCTGCTGCTTCTGGGCAGGGGAGAGGCAGCCATGTAGTAGGCCTGGGCCTGGACAGAGATGGGGGGATGAGGAGGCCCTTGAAGATAGAAGCGTGAAGGAGCACCAAGAGACATCGGGCAGCCCCCCCCTCACCCCTTCCCCAGGACAGAGAGAGGGAGAGTCGGCATCTGAATTTGATAGCGGCCGGCCCAGAACGAGAAGAGGGGGGAGCGTGGGGAGAAGGTGCCCGGCCAGAGCAGCATGGGAGTTCCGGAGCTCTAAGACAAGCAGAGACTGAAATTTTTAACCCTTTTCTTGCATGATTGAGACCTTGCAAATGCTGATCCTCCTGAAGACCCTTGAAGCAGACCCTTCAACTCTGCTTCACCAGGATCATGAAGGGATGAACTGGGGTCTTGTGAAATTGAGAGGCAAAATAATGGAAATGGAAATAAAGAGGGGAAAAAGCCCTTGGGGGCTGGGGGAAGACAGACCCAGACCCTGTCAGAGTCTCCCTGCCATGACCCTCCCAAACCACAAGCACCCTGAGGGGACTTTGCTGAGCCCTGGGTCACCCCAAAATCTGATCCAGCCAGGGAAGGAGCTTTGACCCATGGGCTCACCAAGCCACTGCCCATTCCTGGCACCCTCATTCCCCAGGGATCCCAATCATGGGACCCCGATTCCTTCCATCCGCCCTCCCCTCGGCCTCCCATCCTTGTACTCCCATTCCCCAGGACCTCCATGTCCCAGCACCCGATTCTCAAGGAACCCTCTCCTGTTCATTCCAAATCCTGAAAGGCCCCTTTCCCCAGGACCTTGATTCTCTAAGGAACCCCTATTCCCACGGGATCCCTCATTTCCCCAGCATCCCCATCTCATGACCCCAAATCCCTGGAGCCCACGTTCCCCTGGCACTCCCATCCCTGAGTCCCCCCAGCCCAGATGACCCCCATTCCCATGGGCCCCCCATGCCCAGTGAATCCCCAGTGATTCCCCCTCATCAGCACCCCCATTCCCAGGGACCCCCCATTACCCTGGACAGTCATGTCCATGTCCCCCAAAGGCCCTGAGCCCCCCAGTCCTGGGAACCCCATGTCCCATCTTGTCCCACCCAGGCTTGTCCCCATCCTGTCCCCGCCCTGCTCACAGCCTGTGCCCAGCTTGTGGCCATCCTGCCCCCACCAAGGGCCACCTACGCATGGGGATGAGACCTGACCTCGCTTATTTCCCCTTTGGCTGAAGAGCCACCACCCAGGGGACAGCCACCCCCTGCAGCGAGTGACAGCCAGTGCACATGGCTGGGGACACCGGGATGGCCGGGAAGGTGGCGCTGCTTCTGTGGGGTGAGTGCCCTGGGCACGGGCCTGACACCCCGGGGATGGGGAGGGGGCACAGGGGGGCTGTGGGGTCCCCTGATGTCCTCAATGCCAGCAGAGCCAAAGCATGGGGTCTGCTGGGGTCGTGGAGTGGTCATGGGGACAGGAGAAGGGGGACTGGAACATGGGGACAAAAAAGGCGGGACAAGGGTTTGGGGAGGCATCATGGGGCTTGTCGCAGACATTTTTTCACAGAAATTCTTTCTTTCAGATTTCTGCGTCTTCTGGAAGGCAGAGGCCTCAGAAGAGAATGTAAACAATTGTTATCAGCTGCTGTGGATGCAACAGGGGCCTCTGTGATTGGTCTCATGTGCTTGTTTATAATTAAGGGCCAATCACAAGGAACAAGCTGGGGACCTAGTCCCTGGACACAACTTTGATATAGATTCTTTTTTTCTTTCTATTCTTAGCTGGAGCAGCCTCTGCAATTTCTCTCTTTATTCTTTTTAGTATAGTCATAATGTATTATATATCATATATCAATAAATCCAGCCTTCTGATCAAGAAACAAGATTCCCGTCTTCCTCTCACCAGCAGCGACCCCATGCAGGGCGCTGTAATATCTGGTAACCCCTCGTGTCAGAGCAAAGATTAATTTGATAAGACCAGAGGAGCAAAATTGCTGCACTGGGTAAAAGTCCTGTATGTGTAGCATTTGATGGTTGCTTTGAAGTGACCACAGAAGTGGATTCAAGCCAGGAGCTGAAGAACTGAAGATCCTGATTTGGACAGAGTTCACAGCCGAGGTTGACCACAAAGAGAACCTTCTTCTGGAAAACCTTCAGGAAACATGGTAGACAAGAGCAGCATAACTGCAGAGCTGGCCAGAGCAAGCTGGACTTTTGAAAAAGGTACTGTTCATTTTTCTATCCCTGAGGGTTCAGCCGTGAGAAAATTATGGCTGTTTATATGGCGGAGATACCTCTTGAAGTACGTGGTTCGTTTTACTCCTTCCGAGGATAAACTTCATGCCCTCTGGCAACACTGGTGTAGAGAAGACGGTTTGTTTTTGGAAAAAACAGATCTCTATGAGTTCTTTCGATGGGCAAAGCTTTTTGGGTTCTTTACTGATGTCCTGTATGCTTTGGATGTTTTTGTCTGGGAAGGCCTGGACTCTATTCTCCAGTTCGTCTACAGTCAGGGAGGTCTTTTGCCTTCTATCTACCCAGCATTTATAAAGCTCTTCCCAGTTTTGAAACGCAGAGCAGCCGCTTTTCAATGGATTTCTAACTGCTATGGGCAGGCTCCGTTTCCACCGTCCCCGGTGGGGGATGAGTTGGGGCTTCCCGGCCCCCCCGGCTTTGCGGCAGAGGGGGCTGAAACTTCGCCGCGCAAAGGAGTTTTTTTACTCTGTCTCAGGAGCCTGTGCAGATGAACTGTTCTCCTCCCCCCCCTTCTCTCTCTCTGGGGGGATGGGAGGAGGCGGTGCTGCCACAGCCGGCCTCTCAGACTCCGCCTTCAGACATGGGGGCGGCACCGGTCTCTGAGGTTTCTCCGCCTCTGCCAGCTCCGTCACTCGAGGCGATCCCGTCTCCGTCTCTCCAGGCGGTCCCGCCCACGGCTTCACCGGCCTCCCCGCCCCTGCCAGCGCCTGCATCTGACACTGCAGAAGAGACAGCACTTCCAGTCCCTGCTGAGTTGCTAGGCAACAACAACGACGTGTCTCCAGCTTCCGGCTCAGCGGAGGAGGAGACTCCTTCGGCCCCTCTGCCGCTTCCATCGGCCTCCTCACCACCTCAAGCCGAGACAGTCCCTGTTCAGGATGGTGTGGAAGACGGTCCCGAACCCGCGGGAACCTCGGGGCAGCCCACGGCTGATCTTACACTTAGCATGATTCCCTCCCCGGTTCCGGCCCCCCCCCGCTCCTTCCGTCGGCCCCCCTGCCGCTCGGACCAGCCATCCCAGTGGCTCTGCCATTGTCGGAGGCTCTGCCCTCTGTGTCGGCATCAGAGACTGCCCTGGAACCGGCGGCTTGTTCGAACTCGGACCATCCCGGACTGTCTGCTGTAGCAGCCACCCCGGTGGGGGGTCTCTCCTTCCTTGGAGTGGGGGCTGCCCGCCAGCTGACTGTTGCGGCAGTCCAGCTGCCTGTTTTTAATATCAGCATTCTCGGCGGTTTGGGGGTGGTTTTTCGGGGATGGTCCCATGGAGGCCGCTGCCTCTCCTGCGTCCTAGTGGCATGGGGGGGCAGGCGCATCCTGAGAGCTCTGCCTCTGGTCCCCAGCCCGGAGGGGGTGGGGGTGATGTCATGGGGCGGATGGAAGATACACCTGCTGTGTTTGCAGTGCAGAGGGAGAGGGCACAGCTGGAGGAGACCATAGGTGGTTTGCTGTGGGAAACAAACATCTACAGACCCCAGGTGGGATTGCTGGGGAAGGCTTCTATTTCCTCATTGCTGGCATGCCTCAGTGGTTTTGGGGAAAGGAAGCATCTCACTACCCGTGCTGCCATTGTGCTGGCAGCAGGGTGCAGGCCTGTGGGAATGCAGAGCCTGCCTCATGGGTTTGGCCTGGGCCGTTGGGCTCAGGAAGTTCCTGGGCCGGGCCCACTGCGTGGCCTCCTGATGTTTCTGGGAATTGTGGTTTGTCCTATCGGTCCTGGTCCCCCTTTGTGGGCCAGTTTTGGGGTTCCTGGTCCATCATGGGCGAGGGTCCCCAGGGCCTTTCCTTCTTTGGCACTGCTCTGCTCGGCTGCTGCTCTTTTGCTTTTCGATTAAAAAAAAAAAAAAAATAAAATTAAATAAAAAAGATTGAAAATAGCGGGCAGCAGCTCTGAAGCAGTGAAGCATTGAAGGGCCAGAAAAGGACATTCCAAAATTGTTCAAATTGTTTGAAATTGTTTAAAATTGTGTTATGCTGTTTTCAGGACCAAAAAGGACTCTCAGATGTCCAAAAGAAACAACTTCAGCTGATGGACTGTTCCTGAAACTCAGCTGCATGGACTAGAATTCTCTTTGCATGGTTTTTTGCATTTTCTTAGATTGTAGGATTGTTTTAGTGATTTGTTAGTATTGTATATTTTACAGGTGAAGAAACTTCCTGTTCATTTCACATCAGCATTTTTTCTTTTAATTTATACAATTTAGAAAGGTGAGATGTCGCAGACATTTTTCACAGAAATCCTTTCTTTCAGATTTCTGCGTCTTCTGGAAGGCAGAGGCCTCAGAAGAGAATGTAAACAATTGTTATCAGCTGCTGTGGATGCAACAGGGGCCTCTGTGATTGGTCTCATGTGCTTGTTTATAATTAAGGGCCAATCACAAGGAACAAGCTAGGGACCTAGTCCCTGGACACAACTTTGATATAGATTCTTTTTTTCTTTCTATTCTTAGCTGGAGCAGCCTCTGCAATTTCTCTCTTTATTCTTTTTAGTATAGTCATAATGTATTATATATCATATATCAATAAATCCAGCCTTCTGATCAAGAAACAAGATTCCCGTCTTCCTCTCACCAGCAGCGACCCCATGCAGGGCGCTGTAATAGGGGCTGGTGGGGGTGACCTGTGCCAGCACAGGGTGGCTGTGGCATCCTCAGTTCAGAGGTGTCCACCGTGTCCCTATGTCCTGCCTGAGCAAGGGGTGGCTGCAGTGTCCCTGTCCACAAGGAGTCCATGTCATACAAGGACAGGTGGGGACAGCCCCCCACCCCCCCTACCCCTGTGCCTATGTCCCCATGGTGCCACCCCCACTGAGCCGTGTCCCTTCTGCCTTCCAGCCCAGACCCTTGGCCTCACTGGTGAGTCCTTGGGGATGCCATGTCCCCACCCTGCTGTCCCCAGTCCCACACTGGGCCTGGCAGGCTGGTGTCTCTTGTCACCCACAGGTGCCCAGACCACCCAGCTCCTCGTGGAGCCCCCCTGGAGGCTGGCGATGCTGTGGGACCGGGTGACACTTACCTGCCAGGGCTCAGGGACTGCTGGTGCCACCACCCGGTACAAGGACGGGAAGCACTGGGGGCAGGTGGAATGCGACCACCTCAATGTCACCAAGAGTGGCACCTACACATGCGACAGGCCTGGCAGTGGGCGCAGCCCCCCCGTGAGAGTCGTAGATGGTAAGGGGGAATCTTAAATCATCACGGTGGCCCTCGATAGGTCTGGGTGGGCTCCATTTCATACGTGGCCTCACACCCCCCGCATGGCGAGAGCCTGTGCCCTGCATACAGGGAAATCCCATTGCCACCCAGTGCACCTCAGTGCACCCAAATGTCCTGGGTGCCGTGGGGACCCACCTAGGACCTCTCTCAAGCCCCTCAGTGAGATGGTAGTCTCCTGTCCTACAGACGAGCTGGTGCTGCAGATGCCAGCATGGGCACTGCTGGAGGGGGACATGGTGACACTGCGCTGCTGGGGCCAGTGGAACAGCCCAGTACCCAGGATGCGATTTTACCAGGACGAGAAGGACCTGACAGAGTCCCTCAGAGGGACCGAGCTGTACCTGTAACCCCTGCAGCGGCACCACAGCGGCCACTACCTCTGCGAGGGCTTTCTGAGGTCCTGGCCATCATGGTCAGCACCAGTGACAGTGACAGTGCATGGTGAGCACCCCTATGGCTGGAACTCCAATCTCCTCACACCCCCAAAAATACCTCCCAG
The DNA here is from genome assembly GCF_028018845.1 of Melospiza georgiana. Taxonomy (NCBI): domain Eukaryota; kingdom Metazoa; phylum Chordata; class Aves; order Passeriformes; family Passerellidae; genus Melospiza; species Melospiza georgiana. The sequence goes on along the minus strand of NC_080441.1, from coordinate 19,909,143 downwards.
CAGACTCAGAATGACAGTCCTCACCTCCCCTCTCCTTCCCTGAGCTCTTCTCGGTGCCGGTCCTGGAGGGTTCCCCTCGAGCTCACCATGGGGGCCCCCCTGACTCTCAGCTGCCTCAGCACCCCCAGCCACCTGTGGCCCCGAGCCCCCCTCCTGCACATGTTCTATTGGGACGGGCAGGTGATGGGGGGCCCACAGGGGTCCCCACATCTGCTGGTGCCCGCCGTGGGGGTCTCCCACTTGTGGAATTACAGCTGCCAGGTGCGCTCTGGGGGAGGGGTCGTGCAGAAGAGCAGCGCCTGGCTCCACATCACAGTGTGCAGTGAAAGCAGGGATGGGCACGGGGAGCCCCCACAGCCTCCTTGAGTGCCTTGGTTGGGCACCTCCATGTCCCCCAGACACATTGTTGGGTCCCCCTGCCTCTGCCCCGTGTCCCCTCACACCTCTGTGGTGTGACTCCATTCCTGACATCCCCCACCACACCCATCCCCCTCCCCCATCCCCTCACACCGGCTGCCAGCCCCTCCGTGTGGCCTCAGCCCTGTCTGTGTCCCCGCAGTGCCTGTGGACAATGCCACCATCACACCCGGTGTCCTGGAGCTGACACCACGGGACACAGGGACACACAGGGACACAGGTGGGGTCACACAGCGTCACCAGGGAGTGCAGGACCCCTGGGGTGATGGGTGACCCTGATGTGTCTCCCTCCGTTACTTGCAGTGGCCGCAGGGGTGAGTGGGGCCTTTTTGTTCCTGCTCCTGCTTATGGGTGTCATTGTGGCTTGGTACCACTCGCACTGCCTGGGTAGGTGACAATAGGGGCACAGGGGTCCTGGAGATCAATGGGAAGGCCCCCAGAGAAGGGGGCCATAGGGCTGCACACACAGCCCCTGACTTGGGAGGAGCTGAGCCCCCAGTGACCATGGCTCAGAGCCCTGGGAGCTGTTGGAGGGTCCTGCAGGGATGTTGGGGGTTCTATCAGGGGTCCCCCTCCCTGCCAGGCGCGGGGTTCTGGGAGCTCAGGGTGTTGGTGCAAGTGGGGTGGGTCAGGGTTACTGGGGGTGCATCAGGGATACTGGGGGGCCCTGGGAGGAATTGTGTGTCTGGTGGTGGTTCAGCATTCCCAAGGGTGGATGGGAGCCCCTGGGTCTCCAAACTCACCCCTCCAGTTTTCCTTTGCAGATGCTAGGAAGCACCAGGAAAGGTGAGTGCAGCCTCCAGCCATGATACACCTTTTACCCAAACCCCCAGCACCTCCCATCCCCTCCCACACACCCCCTTATTCCCACAGGCCCCCCCTAGACCCCCTGGCACTCCCAGTGGAGGATCCTCACATGACGTACATGGAGCTGCACAGGCAACCGTGGGAACCCAGTGACATCTATGAAAATCTACGCCAAAAGTTGTGATGCTCTGGGAAGCGGGAGGAACTGTGTGACACTGGGGGTGCTCCCTCCATGGCTCCTGTGGTTGCTCATCCTTCCAAGGGAGGTGGTCATGAGTCAGGGGGAGGCTACACAGGGCACCCTGTGCTCCCCATTTCCTCTCCCAGTACACCCAAGGGCTCCCCCATCCCTTTGCTGCTACCTGCAGGGGCTCCCCAGCCCCATCCAAGTGCCCAAGTACCCTCAGAGACTGCCCCATTCTCTTCTCACAGTGCTTGCAGTGCACCCAGGGCTTCCCCATTCCCCCTCCCACTACCCCTGTCCCATCCCGCTGTAAAAGGGGGAGTCGGGGAAGATTTTGCTGAAAGGTTTCTCAGATGAAAAGGAAGCACAAAAGTGGCAATATTATATCTGAGAACAGTTTCTTGATAAAGGAGGATAAGCGTTTGTACCGAAGGGGGAGAGAAGGGAGTAGAACGGGAAAAGGATAGAGACAGAAACAGAAGACAGGGACAGCGTTACCGAAGAAGCCCGGGTGCTCTGTGGGCACCAATTCGGCAGATGGAGTGTGTGTGCTGCAAGCCAGAGTGAGCCCACATGGCTTTTGTGAGTGGCTGGGCGTGATTTCCAAGCGACAGCACCTGCGTGTCTCTGGCATGGGCGAGCGATGGCTGCAGGCTGGCTGCTGCAGGCTGGCTGCGGGCTGGTGCTGCGGCACTGGTGGCTCTGGGCTGGCTGCCACGGGCTGGGGCTGCGGTGGGCAGGTGCAGCAGGCTTGGTGCTGTGGGCACCATGGGAAATGCGGCAGAGGCCGCAGGTGGGTGCAGGCAGCATCTGCTCCATCCGGGAAAGCAATGAAGGAACGTCCAGGACGAACAGGAATGAGCTGCCTCGGGGAAGCAGCAAAGCAGGGAAGAATGGATGCAGGCAGGGAAGAAGGACCACCAGGAGGAAAAGTTGAGGTGGGGGGAGTACCAGTGATATTTTTGCCTGACGACCAGGAGGAATGATGCATCTGACTCCATCTTATCAGAAGGCTAATAATTAGTATACTAAATTATTCTATATGATATTACATTACATCTAAACAGAATCTGCCAAGCACTCAACTGCACTCCACTGCACACAATCTCATGACTTTCAGCTGACAGTCCCCACACACACACACCTGGATTCAACTGGTCAGTGAATCAAAACACTCACACCAGAATCCAATTATTAATTCCCTTCAGGTAAACAATCTTCCACAATTCATTCTACTTGTGAAGAACACAGGAGCAGTAAATGAGATAAGAATTGTTTGGGTCATTCTTTGCTTCTCTCAATACTTCTCCCAGGTTCAGAGAATGTGAATCACACAGGGAAGGAGGGCGAAGCTGACCCTCTGAGAGAGCCCCTGATCCCTCCAAGAAACCTAAAGCAAAACACTCCTGTTGTGTCACAGTCTGCTGCTTTTATTTGCAAGGGGTCCTTCCAGAGCCCGATTTTCCCAGGCATTTTTACCCACACATTTTTCCTGGCCATCTGTCCCACCAGCCAGTGGGGATCACTCACAGCCCAATCACTGAAGCTTTCTCTCCCCTGATTCTCTGTTATGTGAAGCCTAGACAGGGACAGGGTTCCCAGCACATGTACAATCCCCAGAGTCATTTTCCATCTCATGTGTAGCATATGTTGAGACGTAAATCAAAACCAGATTTGTTCCTCTTAACCCCCATGTGCTTAGTGGCTCAGCAATCTGTCTCCCAGTGCTCCCACTAAGGTGGCTTACTGGTGCCCATCCCAGTTCCAAGGGGGCACAGGACGTGGTTCTTTGCTCCTGGGACAAAAATGCAGCTCTTTGGTTAACCTGGCAGAAATGGTGTTTCTTTGTTCAGCTCTGTCAAGGAAGCTGAACAAGGCGGGAACCTCCCTCGGAATGGAAAATACAACCCCTTTCTCTCTGAACTACTGTAACTTTGAAATTATGGGGCTTTTAGGCAAAGATGTGGGAACAGGAATAACAGTTCTTCACTGGTATGTATTGTGAGAAATAAGTTAATGGAAGTTGACTTTCGCTGGATATTTTACAATTTGATATAACATTATTGATTATATTGTTGATTAAATACTGTGATGTTGTTGGGACAGTGATGTGTATTGCGGAGTGGCTGATGTTGTTGGGGTGGCCATCCATGTGTGGGGCCCAGCCATGGCCCAGCCCCACTGCACAGGGATGGCCACTGCCTGACCCTGCTCTGCCCAGCCCCAGGTGGCAGCCAGCACCTGAGGGTCCCCCCTGTCCCCTTGCCTTTGATTCTGGCAGCTTTAGAGATGGATGGGAAATTGAGGAGAGCCATTCCCAGCAGCATTCCAAGAGCAACTTCCTCTGATAAATCCCTTTTCTTGGGAATGTGGAAGGGGCTCTACCCAGAGCAGGAGGTTCTGGCATTTCCCAATACAGGATGGAATAGCCTCTTTTTCCTTCATTCCATGGGAAATTACCATGTGAAAAGCTTTGGATTCAGTGGGTGGAAGCTGGAGGTTGGATTTCTCATGGAATTCCTCTCCCACCCCTTCTCCAGGGAGCTGGGAAGAAGCTCCTCAGCCCAGTGCAATATTCCCTGGATATAATGGAGGCAGTGTGGAAAACATCTCATCCACCAGCTGGGCCGGGATCTGGAATTCTTCTATTGGGAAAAACGGAGCTGCTGGCAAAGGCTGGGAGATCCTGGAATCTGGGAATCTTAGATTGGGAAGAGCAGAGCTGTTGGCAAAGCGTGAGAATGAAGCAGAATTCCTATCAGGCCAACACGGATGAGCAAGGGCCCCATGACACGGAAAAATTTCTGGGGTTCCTGTTCTGACAGGGATTGAGTCATTTTCCACCAGGATTTGGGAAAATTCCCTGACTTGGGGTCTGTAAGGGGAATTCACTGTGAGGAGCTGGGCAAGGAGCATCCTGGAGATGGAGACCCCTGGGAATGGATAGGGTGCATGAAGGATCTGAGGAATTCCAGAGGGAAGGGAAGGAGAGGGGAGGGAAAAGGTGGGGGAAAGGGGAAAAGCGGAAAGAAAAGAATGGGATGAGGAATCAGCTGTGGATCAAAGGGATTTTAGCTTCCAATCCATTTCTTAAATTTTCTAAGGTTAAAGACCCCTCAGAGCTTCTGGACAAGGAAATTCCCACTGCCTGTTCCTGGGGTGAATTCCCAGCAGCGCCTTTGGTGAGCAGAACACTGGGAATGCACCGAGCCAGCAGCTCCCACTGCAGTGTAGACACCATTCCAGACCTTTCCAAGGTAGAGCCAGCTTCTCCCATCCCACAAAATGGAAATTGAGTCCACAGAGAGAGGGACAGTCCAACCTCCTGAGGGAAAAGCCTTTGGCCTCACCCATGAATGCTGGGAAGACACCAATTCCGGAGGTTATTCCATCAAAACTTGACACCTTCCCAGTGCTGCACCTGTTCCAGAGGTTTCCTTGCAGCAGGAATGAGTCTGGTGGGATCCGGGATGCCCCAGCCCGGCCCACCCCACCTAAATCCGGCCATTTTCCCACTCAGCGTTAGGGATAAATCCCTTTTTCCTCCATTCTGTCCTTCCTCAAACAGCTCCAGAGCTTCTCTTCCTGGTGGATTGGTGATGATCGACATTCCGGGTGTTACTCAAGAGCTCAATTAGCTCCCATTGTCTGTCCCTGCAGATTCCAGAGTATTCCAGAGCCTGGAATGGCACAGGGAGGAGCCGGATGCTGGATCTGGGAGGGAAGGATGGAAAAAGGACCTGGAGCATTTGTTGGTGTTGGATAAGGATGGGGAAGAGTGGGCTTTTCATGAAAAACACACGTGGATGGGTGATCTCCAGGGTTTTACAGGATAGGGATGAGCTATGGAGTGCCAGAGCCACAGGTGAGTGTCCACATCCCAAATATCCCCCATAAATCCCAGCAGGAATCCCTCAGGAGCAGAACAACCTCCTCGCTCAGGCTCTTCCTCCCCAAAAATTCCCCTCCTTGGGGCCGGTCTGCTGGGAATTCCAGGAGGTGGGAAGGAAATCCTGCACGGAATCAACACCCTGAACATCCCAAATCCACCCAGGCAGCTCTTCCTGGAGCTTCAGGGCCTGGATTTTGGGGAGTTCCCTCTGGAGGAAGCGGGATGGCCGGGAAAGCAGATTTCCCGCCCCGATCCCACTCCTCCTGTAAAAGGAAGGGAAATCAGAGCTATTTTGGGACTCCTGGGTTATTGTTTCCTCCTCCAGGAATTCCAGGAGTTGGGATTTTCATAGAGCTGAGGACAATAACCAGCCTGCAGTGTCCGGCTGGTTTCTGAAAATCTATGATAGGCAGGATGGTTCCCAGACCCAAGGTGGCACCAGTGCCAAGTTGGGCTGGTTTGATAGTAGCAAGTGGCTCCTGCAATCTGCCATCCAGAAGCGGGGCAGGCGAGTTTAGTTTGCAAGGGAAAAGGGCCGTGGTTTGTGTCTGGGGGCCTGTGGCTGGGAGTGGCCGTCTGCCTCCTTAAAATCCATGATACGCAGGATGGTTCCCAGACCCAAGGTGGAATACTGCCAAGTCAGGCTGGTTTGACATTGCCAAGTGTCTCCTGCAATCTGAGAGCCAGAAGCGGGACAGGTGAGATTTCTTTGCCAGGGAAAAGGGCTGTGGTTGGTGTTGGGGCCCTGTGGCTGGGAGTGGCCAGCTGGCTCCTGAAAATCCACGGTACGCAGGATTGCTCCCAGACCCAAGGTGACACCAGTGCCAAGTCAGGCTGTTTGGATAGTACCATGTGGCTCCTGCAATCTGCCATCAAGAAGCGGGGCAGGTGCGTTTTGTTTGCCAGGGAAAAGGGCCGAGGTTTGTGTTCGGGGGCCTGTGGCCGAGAGTGGCCTGCTGGCTCCTGAAATCCGTGATACGCAGGATGGTTCCCAGACCCAAGGTGGCACGAGTGCCAAGTTAGACTGGTTTGATAGCACCAAGTGGCTCCTGCAATCTGCCATCATGAAGCGGGGGAGGTGAGTTTTGTTTGCCAGGGAAGAGGACCGAGGTCTGTGTTTGCGGGCCTGTGGCTGGGAGTGGCCGGCTGGACCCTGAAAATCCACAGTACGCAGGATGGTTGCCAGACGCAAGGTGGCACCAGTTCCAAGTAGGGCTGGTTTGACAGTACCAAGTGGCTCCTGCAATCTCCCATGATCACATGAAGAAATACTTTCTGGTTTCCGTACTGGGCCATATGCTCTTTCTTCTCTCCCTCAACTTCTCCATCACCTCTCATCTGTTTCACATGCGCTATCTTCAAGGTCCACAGGCTACTTTTCACAGAGTCTTCAGGCCTGATGCAGTAAGAATGATGAATAGAACAGAGCTGGGATCTATTTTCCAGTTTGGATAAAATGCATTCTGCACACAAATCCAAGGAGAAGGTTCTGCCCCGATGCCCAGAAAAACTTTCACTACTGCTAGTGTTCTACGTCAACCGCAACTTAGTCTGAAAGAAAAGCTTTTTCTCTGAGAGCATCTGAGAGGTTTGCATGAAGCACTGATATCTGACATATGCAATTTTGAATAGGAGAGGAAAAAGAAAATGGCAAGAAGTTTTTAATTTTAGTGGTTTCAATTTTAATTTCCGTGCACTTTTTCAAAACTTGTCAGCTCAAATGCCCATCAACATCTTTTAGTCATCTGTAAGTCAGTATTCATATAAAATGTGCTTCAAATCAAAAGAATTTCAAATTTGCACTCCAAGTTTCTGTGCCTAGATTTATGATTTCCTACACATATTAGATGAAAGGAAGGCCTTTTTTACTGTGGGAGTGCTGGAACACTGGAACAGGTTGCCCAGAGAAGTTGTGGGTGTCCCATCCCTGAAAGTATTCAAGGTCAGCTTGGACGGGGCTTGGAGCAGCAACAAAGGAGAAGCTTGATGGTAGAGAAACAAAGTTGGACTATAGAAGAAACTCGGATTGAAGTAGAGGAGCAAGTTTTCTCTCAGCTCTTGGGGTAAATTCAAAGTTGTACAAAATGACATTTATCTGTGATTTTCACTACTTTAACAGAAAGGTTCATGAAAACTGTACAGAAGATAGCAAATTTTAAAAGAGATAAGAATTACAGCATAAAATCCATGGGATGGGTTACAACATGAGACACTCTCTAAGAGAAAAATCTCTGTGTTTCAGCACTTCATCATGGTAAGATTTCATGAAGTGCCAAAGAAGGCGGCAAAATATCGTTCGGGACATTATTTCCTGGAATTCAGCCTGGCCGTTAGTAGGAACTGGGTTTGAACACATCATGTAGGTATACCACACACACTTTCCCTTCACTGAAAAATTACTGTTTACAACGAATAAGCAATTGACGATCAAAATTGATTGAAAGCATCTTAAACATGTCAAGTATTTCATTGTAGATGATCTGTGATCCAAATGCTTCTTCCACCTTAGAGAGGGACAGAACAATTCTTCCATATCATGATGGTTTAAAATTGTATCAACCAATGTTTACTGCTGAAAAGATATCATCTATTTTTTTCTATTTTTCGAAGAAAATATTCCTAGTTTATATACAACAGGTGAGAACTAAGTAATTTTAAAGAAACAAATGAAATTAAAATATTCTGTAAATAGAATGAAATGAAAAGCTGTGTTTTAAATAGGAGCTAAATATTAAACAGAATTTTTGTACCAGGCATTTGAATTACTGCACCAGCTCTTTTGCCCATCAAGAGAGGCATTTAGCATTTCAGTCTTTTCCAAAGTGTTAATGATCTGCTATGCTGATCTCTGTGTGTGCCTGGGTGTGTGTGGAAGGGGGGGCATGTGAAGGGGAGTGTGTATGTTTGCTTTACAATTGTTGTGGCAGAGTCATGCCTCAGCTCCACATTTTGTTTTAGAAAAGTCACACAGAGTGGATATGAAGTTTCCTATCAACAAGAGATCAATTCCCAAATCATCCATTTGACTCTACCTTATAAATCATGTGCTTTGTTGCATATTTTATCAAATATACTTTCAAGCCAGATGGAGGAAGGAGGATGTGGGAATCCCTCCACCATCTTGCAACTTTTATGCAAGTAGGTTTTCAAGAAAATCATCATTTCTCTTTTAAATATGTCTGGAACAGGCATGATGGTAGTGTCAACCTGTTGGAGTTTTTGTTGCTGGAAGAAGTTGTACAAAAGGATTGGTTTTTACATTGACCAGTTACTGAATCAAGCGCAGGAATACATTGGAAATTCAACTGGGGGTTCCTTTTCCCAGCAGACTACTTCCAGAATGAGCTTGTACACTGAAGCTGACTCTTTGGCTCTCTTTTTGTTTCTTTCCTATTTTCTTGGCTTCTTTGCCACTATCTAGACAATTTTGGAACTTTTTTCCCAACTAAAATGGTTTCAATAGTCTGATTGTGATCATACATTTTTACAAGGAATTTTTAAAATCTTTCCTTGAGTTAAGAAAGTCAAGGACTTAGGTCTTTTTCTTCCCTTATCGATATTGCAATGAAATTGATAAAGACCAACTCTTTATTTTTGTTTTTAACCCAAGTAGATAATTCCCATCCATTCATCCATTTTGTGGACCAATAGTTGCCATTCTGATGGAAGTTGTCACTTCTTAACAATAGGCATTCTGTGACTATGTTGACAGCACTTTGGGTGAAGATCCTAACTGGTCTTAGATACACATAGGGAGAAATTTGCTCAGCCAGTGTCAGTCTTAAGCATGCGTATCAGAAGATCTTTCTAGAGCTGGGAATTTTCCCATGAAAGGGATTCAGTTAGGGAAGAGACACTTGTCCCAGAGTTTTACATTCTTCTTGAACACTGCTTAAGGAACTTAGATGCCATGTCCATTTGGATCTCTGTCTGCACAGAACTTTGTCATGCCAGTGCTTGAAATGCATCTTGAAGAGAATTCACTAGCACAGAATGAATGAGAGTGGAAGGGGTTGGTGGGGCTAACCAGGCCCAACCCCCCTGCCTAAACCAGGATACCTAGAGCATCTTGCCCAGGATTCTATCTGGGTGTACTTTTAATGTCTTCAAAGATCCAGGCTCCACAATCTTTCTGGGCAGTCTGTGCCGTGGTTCAGTCACCCTCACAGTAAAGAATCATTTACTGATGTTCAAAGGCAATCTCCTGTATTTCAGTGTGTGCCCACTGCCTCTTGTCTTTTCACTCAGCATCACTGAAAAGACACTGGTTCCCTCCCCTTTGCACTATTGCTTCCGGTATGTATGTGTGCTGCCATGTAGAGATATGTCAAAAACCTCCCTGAAGCCCAGGCAGATAATATTCCCTTCATCTACCAGTCAAGTTGACTCATCAGAGGAGTTTAAAGTGATGTTCAGCATGAAATTCCCCTGAAAACTCAAGCTAACTACATTATTTTGTCGTCTTTCATGTGCCTGGCAAGGTTTTCCAGGAAGAGCTGCTTCATCAACTTCCTGGGGATAAAAAAGAGGCTGGCTGGTTTGTACTATTGCGAGTCCTCCTAATTGCCTTTTTTGAAGATGGGTGTCATTTGCTTCCATCCAGTCTTTAGCGTCTCTTGTCGTCTGCATCTTAGCAAAAAGCTTTTCCACTACATCTGGCAAGGAGAAACTGTGCCAGCACAGAAAACATCACCCATCGTGTTCTAGACGTTGCACAGAGGTGTGCCAAGTGTTTTGGAAGAAGGGAAAGAAAGTTGTCCAAAACAGCTTCTAATCGAATGTTCATGTGATTGGAAAAGTCAGGAGAGTGGTAAGGTACTGTTTTCTATCAGTTGGCAAGCTGCGCACACAATCCCAGTGTTGTACAGCTTCCTTCTTCACTTTTCCGAAGCTGCCGCTCTCTCCGGCTCCCGGAGGCGAAGAAGCGGCTTCTTCGCGCAAAGACGATTGTGCCGCTCACAGTGCTCTCCTTAGAGCGGCTTCTGAACAAAGACGCCTGGGAGCGGCGCTTAGCTCCGGAGAGCATCGTACTTTCGTCTTTAGCGTCTCTTCACGTCTACATCTTAGCAAAAAGCATTTCCACTATGACTGGCTAGGAAAAACTGCCAGCACAGAAAACATCACCCATCGTGTTCTAGATGTTGCACGGAGGTGTGCCAAGTGTTTTGGAAGAAGGGAAAGACAGTTGTCCAAAATAGCTTCCAATCGAATATTCATGTGATTGGAAAAGTCAGGAGAGTGCAAAGGTACTGTTTTCTATCAGTTGGCAAGCTGCGCACACAATCCCAGTGTTGTACAGCTTTCTTCTTCACCTTCCCGAAGCTGCCGCTCTGTCCGGCTCCCGGAGGCGAAGAAGCGGCTACTTCGCGCAAAGATGATTGTGCCGCTCACAGTGCTCTCCTTAGCACGGCTTCTGCCGAAAGACACCCGGGAGCGGCGCTTAGCTCCGGGGGGCTCCGTACCTTCCAATTCAATTTTTAGGCTCGACAAACCAAATGGTATACTTGCAGCAGTAGGGCGGGACATTGAACTGGACTTTCTCCTTTTAGAGAGAAGCTAATGAAAATGTTTCACCGGAATCAGAGCAGGCTGTAAAACAAGAAAAGTGTCATGAAAATAAGCCAGCCTTATCCTCTTAGTCTTGCTTATAGTGATTGGCCAAAAATGAAATGTGTCAACTCTGTGTTTCTGGGTATCACATCAGTAACAGGTACTTCAGCTGCTGTACTTCTCTCCTAAAGTTAAGAACAGAATCCAAGGAATTGTGATTCCATGGTCTCAATTCACCCTATGGTGCCGAAAAAGGAGTGGAAGGTGCACGGGTCAATTAACTTGAATGGCCTATGTAAATCAGCAGCCACTGATTTCCTGAAGGCTTCAACAGGTTAGTTGCCTATGTTTTTCTTGGAATTGTTTTAACCTTTGGTCATGTTTTTCTTGGGATTCTTTTACTCTTTCCCCATTAGTTCAGCCTTTGCTCTCAAGCCTTTGCTGACATTTCCAATATCTCGGTAGCCTGGAAAAGTGTTGTCTTGATTGATCACATCATGATTCCCTTCCAAGGGTTGTTTGCCTCAAGTCTCAGTTTGGCTGGTTTTCTGCTAGTTGATTGTCAGAGGGCAGCAGGTGTTTTGTAAGAGCAAGTACACAATCCCATAGCTTGATTTTCTTTTGATTTGGCCTGTCTAGAAAATGGAATGACTGAACATCTCTGAGAGGCTTTTCTCTCCCCATTAGGTTTCACTGGAAGGGCAGATGCAAATCGTCTACCTAAAGTCTTGGCACAGAAGAAAGTAGTGGTTTGCTGCTGCATATAGCTAGAAGCTTACAAAAGGAAGGCCTTGGGCTGAGGCCCATTACTTTGGCTAAGTAGAGAAGGACTGTGGGAAGGTGAGGCAGCTGAATTCGAGGTAGATCAACAAGTTCTAGAACCGTCGTGTGTTCACAGCGTGGTGCATGGTGGTTGGTTGAATTGTGTTTGTTATGGCTTAAAGCTATGGAACTGATAAAGGCCTGAGTGTTTCAAAAGCCTGGTTTTTGCAAGAAAGCAGCTCTCCTTTGCATCTGCCTGGGGACTCTGCATCACCACGGACCCTCACTGCCAGTTTGCCAAGGAGATGATCAGTAGGAATGTTGCAGAGCTGCTGTATGCATCTGAATGGAATGGCAGAGAGTGAAGCGCTGGACATTTCTGGCTTTAGTACAATGCTGCTGCATTGGTGCCAGTTGAGTTGGTTTTCCATCAGTGGCCTTTCTGTCTAGAAGTACACTGCCCAGAGTATTTGATGCCATTTCCTTCCTGTTGTTTTCATACCTTCCTTCAGTTGAAAGAACAATGCAACCTTTCCATTTTGAAGATCCCTGTTAGGAAACACTATGCCAGAGGAGTCATCGCTCCCTTTTCTTCTGCCTCCTTTGTCATTTTCAGAGACTCATTTCAAATTTCTGCTCATGTCAAGAAGAATACTGAGACTACTTAGCAGGGTTGACGCTCTCAGCTGCTTTCCTCTTTCATACTGCTTCATACTGGATGTGACGTCAAGGCCTCGTCTTGTCATCTGCATTTTGCCGCTATCCAAAGCTAAATATTCCAGGCCTGTGAACAAAAAAAGAACTCTTAGTCTTTTGCAAGAACTAGCCCTAGGAGGATTTGTGTTCAGTTTGATCTCTACAGTGTTTCAGAAAAAAGGAGATTGTACTCTCTTCTTGTGTACTCTCTTCTTGTGCTCTCATTTCCCTCTCTCTGCCTTGCATGCCCTAGTTAATCCGCCGGCGTGACTCGTTTGGCATCATCTCACGGTGCAAATTCTGCATAGTTTCATGTCCTTACAAATGCCAGTTGCCAAGCAGCCTATCTAACCATTCAAGGGGCAAAGAATTGTAGGGCTGGCAAGTTCAGGTGCTGAAACTGTAAGTCATGCCATATCAAAGTGACAGGGCTAATCAATTGATCTAGGACTTTCAGCTGGACACCTCTGAGAATAGCAGCTTGTCAGCAATGACACAGCCATCTTCCTAGCTGTATTCCAGAAAGAGGAAAGCGACACCTTCAACGGTTAATATGTTTGGCATGAGAAAACAGCAAGAAATGTACCACAAAATACTTGAGTCAGATCAAGTGTGTTTCTCTAGTGAGAATTTTACACTTGTTCTTTCTTGTCTGTGCCTTTACTTTTCACAGAAGACAGGGGAGCATTTAATTATTACTGTTCTTTTGTTTTCTTTTGTTGGCCTCCCTCTTTCCACCTGCAATTAACAAATTTGCCCTTCTTTACTGGCTTCTCTTTCTTTACTTCTACAAGTTGACATGAGGTCATCCAACCTTATCATCAATGTTCTCAGACAGTGGAGAGAAGTAGAAGGTACAGCTAAATGGATAAAACAAACCCACAAAAATAGACAGGTTTTTACAGTCTTCTGTGAGAACATTAGGACACAAGATGTCTTTGAACTGAGTAATGCTCTATTGATTTAACTTTTAGTCCACTCGTTACTATTATTACACGTGTTTGGCCTTTAGTACAGAGCCTTGGAACTAATCCAGGCCAATACTTTGGCTAATTTTATTTCTAGTGAGGACTTTGTTTCTTAAGGAATAGTCCAGAGAAAGAGCATCCACGGTACAGTTACGGGTCATAAATTCTGGTACAGTTTGTGCTGGTAATACGTCTAGGAAAGAAAGGTTTGACATCTTTTTTGACTTTCAAATGGAACCATGATTTGAAAAACCTAAGAGTTGCTGTTCCCCCTCACCCCACACCCCAAGTACTTCTCTTTGCAATATTACTCAGGGATTACACATAAAAGCCCACCCTGTAAAATACGTTGCAGATACTTTGCAATAAGTGCAGCTTAGCAGCTAGAGATGATAATGTGGGTTAAATAACATTCCATCTGCACTCATGGAAACTCTGTCTACGCAGACATACTCAACAAAGGTTACGATGGCTTAGCTCCTGTGCTCAAGTTAATGCGCATTTTAGAACTTCCCAAGAAGGTGAATTCAACCTCCTTCATTGCTCTCTGCTGGAGTCCCAAGAGAATTTCAGTCAGCTTTTTGTCATTTACAGCTGTCACTGCTTAGCTCTTGAACATGAGACTCCCTCATGACTGATGAAAGTTGTCTAGTTAAGAGTGGATCAAAGACATGGTCTTGCTCTAGAAGGAGGTGAGAAGGTTTCTGCAGTCTTTGTCATCTCTACTGCTTGTGATTTCTATACAAAACCAGTGGGAAGTTTTCTGAAGGCAGTCCAGAAGCTGGCAATATGGACAGCTTACAGCCGAACACTTGCTGCAGTGCAACCATGGGTCCACCAGAAAGGACTTCAAAAATTTAAAAGGGCAAACAAAGCAGTTGGAAGGAAAAGAACATGAACCATTATTCGTGCAGTTTCGCGGCTTGCGTTGGTATCCCTCCAAAGCAATCTGAGACAGAGTAAGCTTTTTATTGGAGTAGAAGTGAGAAACGCAGGCCAAGTTGCCTTTTTTGCCATCAAATACCAGTTATGCTTGAACTACCCTTTGCTTAAGGTGCTTAGCTTACACTAAGAATTGATTAGCACATTTTGATGTGAGCAAATTTTACTGTCACGATTGAGTAAATTTTGCTGTCACTCAGAATTTTACTGTCGTCTGAATAGCAATGTTTGTGTCAAAATAGTATTTTGTCTCCTGTATCTGAAGTAGGTAAGCCTTTTGCTGTCAGCAGTGTTGCTTAACCTTTGGTGTCATATCCCTCTTCATATACATCTTCTGCTTGAGGCTTAATAATCTACTTTAGAATTGGCACGTGGAATAAGACTACTTTTCCTTTTTGAAAGCTAATGTCATTTGACCTACTTAGAGCAAATAATTCATTAATCGCAAGTCCCCAGCTAGCATCTTTTTGGTATATTCTAACCTTCTAAAGAAGTAACAAAAGCACTCTCCAATACATTACTTCTTAAGCACACAAAATGCTTCCCTCCTTTGCAAGTTGGCATCTCTCAAATGAACCACATGTTTGCAGTATTTTAACATGCGCCATATTTAGCCAAGTCATTAATAACAAACAAAAAGCAGTCCCTTCAATTCAGAAAGAGTTTTCAATTGTTCTTGAATATACAAAACATACCCTTACCGTACGCATTGCATGCAGATTTAATGGTCGTGAAAGCAAACCCTATGTTTCTCTTGTGATAGAAGGGTTTTCCACAGTTTTCCACAATTGTTCTTGGCACAGTTTTCTACTGATGTGACTGTTAGGAAACTTGAAGGTACTTCTAAGGTACTGTAGTAAGCAGAAAAGGAGGAGAGGTTGTGCCTTATTTCTGGCTTTCTTTATGGTTTTCTTCCTCTTGCTCTTTTTCATGTCACCTTTCTAGATATTGTGATTTAGATTGGTAGTTTACTAAGCTGTGTTTTCTGTCGGGAATTCTTGTAAATTCCGAAAGGAACCCAACTGGTGAATAGGCATCTTGTTATGATTTGCTAGCTGCATAGAAAATCTTCCTGCTGCCCTAAAATGCTTTGATTTGATACGCATTTTTATCACCATTCAAATGAAAAGAGAATGGTTCCTCTAGCCACTGCATCGGTACTGGATTCAGTTCAATGTGCGCTAACGGTTCAAAAAAGTCCTGCTGGAAGAAAGGATCTGCATAGAAATTGACCAAGACACGTGCTACATGGGTCTTGGAAATGTCTGAAGTTTCTCTACCTTTCTGGCAGTCTGTCTTCACAGCAAAACTTGAGGAGGGCTTTTGCTAGCATTTCTTTGACAGAAAGCAAGAACAAAGCAAGCAAATTGGAACAGCAAAAGAAGATAGCAGCAAAAGGCACATTATCTCCTCTGTTACTTATCATTGTCGAAACAAATTTTTTCTCGCCATGTTAAATAAAATATATTAGTAAAGCTAAAGACTAGAAAAATGCAGCTCTGTTCTGGATTCATTAAAAGCAAAGCCATCTGTGGACAGAAGCACCTAGCGTGATGCTGGGAACTCCTAGCTGGTTTCACTAAGCTCTCTGGAGAACTGCATTTTCAGTGGGCTTTAGCTGCGTGTCTGTAAGGCAGGGAGTATGTGCTCCCTTGAGCCCTGAGAGTGCCATGGGCACAGAGACCCATCGTGCAGCTCTCTGAACAGCCGCAGCTCACTGAGGCATGATGGATTACTCCCAGAGTTCACGCGGTGGAAAGGTTTTCTGCCCCCGTGAAAGATGACACGTCCATTTTCTTGCATAGAGCCATTCTGTATGTTACAATGGTACCTTGAATTCATCAAGTGCTATTTACACAATGGCCAGTGAGCTTGGATTCTTAAGCTTCTCATGTTTGATCTGTTTCCCCTTTCAGTAAATAGCAAAACTTCCAAGGACTGCAACGACAAGATGAAGCTGCTACCGTATTTCAAATGTTTGCCTAATAAGACGGTGATTCTTGCACATACTGGCAATGGTAATTTCGGGTACTGAAACACCGGCTCTGCTCAGGGCAATTCTGAAATTGACTTAGGCTGTTTTCCATGTTTCTTAGCAGGTGAACTGAAACACTTCTAGCTTTCAAGGCAAGGCGTTTGACAGCAGCCTCAAAGAGGCTCAGGCTGTTGGATGAGAAGGTGAAAACACTGAGGTGAATGGGGGGAAATTTCACTTCTGGTACATGTCATAGATTCAGCCAGATGATCAACAATTATTAGTTTAATGAGGTACCAGCATAGTGTTTTACTCTCACAGATCTCCAAAAGCTTAAACCATCCAGCAGCTTCTTCCTTGCAACAAGTGCCAAAGCCAAAAGCCAGGCCTGGCCATCACCTTCTCCTTGCAGCCTACAAACTCTGCCAAATGTACCGGTGAGTCTCACTTTCCTTCTTAGCTACACAGACAAGCACATCCTGTCCATGTTGCTGAGTCCTTAGTGAAACCAAACAGTGGTTTACCTTCAAACAGCTCAGTGTGCCAGGACAGAAAGGCTTCACTGACCTGTCCCTTGCCTTTTCCTTGCAGCCTTTTATTTTCAGAGCATGCGCCAAGGCATTGCAATTTGCTTCTCAGCTGAGTGCATTGCCATATTGCTGGAGTCCCACATGTCCATCTCCTTCTCGCACAAACTGCTTCTGTTGAAACAGGCTCATGTGATGTGCTTTCCTGCTCAGCTATTCACACCTTCACATTCTATGTCCTGCTTGCAGTCTGAATCTAAATTGAGAAGTTTCTGGCTATGTCTCACACATGCAGATATGCCAGGATGAAAAGGTTGCTTGGACCTTGCCACTTATGTTCGAAAAAATCCATTCACTCCACAATCAAGAGACAGCTTTCTTTGCTTTGTATCCTGTAAACTTCACACTCACACACACACACACTAGAGCTATGCACTTACTTTCCTTCTTTCTTAGCTGCACTCACTCACCTATTTCCCACCTTGACCTCTCTACCACTTCTTTCTTGGCCTTGCTGTTGTTTTGTGGAGAAAAGAAGAAACCTCACAATTTTATAAAAGTTGTAAGGCCCGGTATGCCTTTATTACGACGCACGCCGGACGCAAGCCTCCCCAAAAGGCCTGCGTACCCCTGAAGACCTCAGGTCTCCTTTTATCCCCCTTCCAAATGCATATGCATACAGTTTCACAATAGGTTCATACATATTCAGTCTGCATGACATTTATCACCAGTTCTTTTTTATCAAAGGAATTCCTAGGTCGGGGGCAAATTGACCTTGTGGTCATTTCTGTATTTCTTTCTCTGTCGTCTTGCTGTCTCTGGCATCCGACTTTTCCTTCAGCTTTGGCCTCACAGACTTTTCACCTCTCCTAGACACTTCACCTAATTCACAATGGATCTCTACTCTGTCTCATTCCCCCCTTTCCTAGGAAATAAGTAAATTCTTTTACTTAATGAAAACCCTCACGACAATAAGTGTCTTTTAATGCTTCACCACGTACGTTTGACAAAGAGGTTAGTACAGCTATTCGTTGTAGCATTCTCCAGTCCCAAATTAACAATATAATAGATAATCCTAAGCTTATCCCAACTAATATTAGTAAAACTACAATGGGGTGGCACAACTTATTAAAGATTCCATTTGCAGTTGGTGACCACCCAAAGATCACATCCCATCAGTGATGATCCATATTTTGTTTTATTCTTTGTAGAACTCTGGTTATCTTCTTTGTATCACGTTGGACAGTAATTAAGGTTTTCTTTCCACCTTCTTGGATTTCCTTTAAGATCTCCAATAGGCCTTGGTGCTTAATTAATTGTTTTACTAATGTAGGGTTCATCCCAATAGGAGTAGGTGGTAGTCTGTGATACATCGTGTAGTTAGCTTTAATCAGCTGGTGGGGTGTCACTGGGGCCAAGGACGAAAAATCACACCCGATAATCTTAACAAAATTACAAATACAGAAATTAGAATGATTTCTACTAGACAGAATAACACCATTGCTATCAATTTTTTACAGCAGCACAGGCAGCTCTCAGACATATACACCCTTTTCCAGTATATACGAGCACAGTTTTCTGGTCAGTGACTGGATGAATTTCAAAGTGACAAATACTCTGTTCAGTGTCCAAAAACACATCCTGAGCATTAATAGTATTGCTTTCACAAATGAATCCCATCTGTTCTCTAGTAATGCAGGATTCTAAGTTTACTGTCTGCCACTTTTCATTCATCTTTCATGCCCACACTCTATGTTCTGAAGGATAGAGTATTTTTTTTTCATGGTTTAATCCTAGGGCAACGATGGGATGGATAACATAAACAGTGGCATTACGTACGGTAAGCACAAAGGCAGTTGCCACATTAGAAACAGGATCATAGGTGAAATTCACCACAGTCCACCAGGACTGAAACTTCCTTTCAAAATCAATTGCATTATCCCACACAATCTTCTGAATTTCAGCTGGAAAATTACCTTCACCCCCTTCCCGTATGATCATAACTGTGCTTGTATACAACTGAAAGCTAAAGACACATTATCTTGAACTGTACTAAGTGCTTCTACTATTAACTTGTGGTCTTGGTCCCCGGCCTTTTCATACTTCCTTACTTTGGCAGTACTTTGAAATCTGTGACTGGCTAGTTCCTAATGCCAATAGAGATTACTATAAAGGCTGCTTCAATTTTGTTAGGCTACCTGCTGCAGTGGCCAGTTTATTCATCAGTATTTCTGAATCAATTCCATTTAAAACTCCTAATCCTGTCCCTAATATGCCAGTTAGATGTTTGTAATGGGGAACAGGAACTGCTTTCTGTCCATGACCATCCCTCCCTGCCAGAGGGATGTGCTGGGCTCACACTGCAAATTCAGACACACTTCACAAGTGTATCTGACAGAGGTTTAGGTCATACATGAAGCAGATGTTTGCTCTGAAATGCAGAGACCTCAAGGAATCTAACCTTTCCTTCCTCCCCCAAATCACCCGATTTCCCAGATGTGTGGCAAACAGGAATGTCTCTCCTGGTCTACAAAACCTCACCCACATTGCCCCTAGCTAAGATCAAGCTGTGGACTGTGTTCAGGGTAGAAGATAACAGTATTTGTCAAACAGATAAGAATAAAACTGGCTGGAACAAATGGGATTTGGGTAGAAAGATTTCAGGTCCAAGCCTCAAGTAAATAATGAAGGGGAAATCTAAGAGAAGAGCCTAAATTCATTGCAGTGCCTCAGAAGAAACTGGGATCAGGTTTCTGCTACTTGTAACACAGCACAAAAGTGATGCTCAAAATCCTACAGCCTGCTGCTGAGCTCTGAGGGGGTCTCTCTACCTCTTTTAAGCAGAATCCAACTGCCTCAGACTGGGACAATCACTGATCCAAATTTCAGTAAGAAAGGGGATAGCTATAAATAAAGAAAATCACCTTCCTTGCTTGGGTTAATTCACCACCTGCAGTTCAGCACCCTTTACCAGCCATTGCCTGGGTGTTCAGCCAACCAGCTTAGAAAATGACTTAAGGAAACTGATTTCTTGGTGTTCCTGGTTTTAGGCACCAGGAGAGCTGGCTCATTCCTTTCTTGTTCTGCTCCTGAGATATGCCTGTTTTTGTAACCATGTTGTCCAGTCCTCAAAGGAAGTTTTAGGAAGGATGGGCAGGCTGGTTGGATTTTTGAGATGTTAATTTGCATTATCAACTCTACACGTTTGAGAGACCATTCTGGGTTGAATAATAGCTGTTGTTCACTCGCATTCTTTACTGCGTAGGGGCCTATTTCATACACTTTGGGTTCAAGTTTGGGTAGAGTCTGAATTAGTATGAGGTGTATAAGGCCCTGCTGTGGTAAAAGGTGCAGTGTCTGCTTTGAATTTAAATGAAAGTCTGATAGCAACTCGAGCTCAAAGGCAGGTCACTTCTACAGGCTGTATCAAGGTGAAATTACACCAACAGTCTGATTCACTTAGGTTGTCACAGACTTCCTGGTGTTCATATACACCAGGGGAGGTTCAGACACTAATTACATCTGGTCTCTCATAAGCCATCCTATTGATGACCCAGCACTTTACTTCGATTTCTTCTCCTCTGATTCCTTGAAGTGTCCACAGTTCCTGTTCCTGCTATTCTTGCTCTTCATATACCTGATTCTCATGGATTACTACAGTAGATACATTTAAATCTTTTATCTCAGAAAGTTTTCTCATGGATCTAGTATACTGATTAAACGCCTGGGACCAAGGCCATTCAGCATTGCTTTGGATAGAGGTACTCTCTAGTTCTAAAACTTCAGTTATAATTACATACAAAACAATTCTGTAAACTAAAGTATGAACTACTCCCGACCGCAATATACTCATTTTGCCCGAGTAAGTTTTAGTCTCAGTTCATTGTCTCCTGGTGTCACTCCTGAAGGGGCTTCTGGGCCTTCTTCACCCGAGAGCGATGGATCCAGGCATTCTGCTCCTTGATTTTGATTGCAGTGAAGGTGGTGAGAAGTACTTGCAGTGGTCTCTCCCACTGTGGTTCCGAAGTCTTCTCTGTAAGAGACTTAACATATACATCATCCCCAGGCTATCTAATTCCCTGCTCCGAGTTCCAGCCACATGTTTCTCAATTTCTCTGAGCTGTTTGCTTAAAGCCACAATGTAGGTGTACATTCTGGACATTCCCTTTGTATTCTATATGGTCTTTTATAAGGCATTCTAAAAGGATTCAGCATTCCTTTAGCTCAAGGTTTAGTTCGAATTTGCAATAGTGCTAGTGGAAGAGCTTGGGCTAGGGTAGATTAACTTCTTGCCTCAGTCTTACAATCTGCTGCTTGACCAAATTATTCATTTTCTCTGCCTGGCTATTTGATGAAGTGTGAAGTTCTTAATCTATGCCCAGGTGGCTACTAATCTGTTGCACTGCTTTGGAAATGAAATATGATTCTTTATCTGAGGACATCGTGGCTGGAACTCTAAAGCGTGGTATTATTTCTTGTAAAACTAATCTGGTCACCTCTTGAGCTCTGACAGTTCTGGTGGGGAATGTTTCTGGCCACCCTGAAAATGTATCTATTATTACCAGTAAATACTGATACCCCCCTTTCCTTGGGAGTTCTGAAAAGTTAATTTGCCACTGCTGTACAGGCCCATGGCCTCTCCCAGTCTGACCGAGTTTCGGCCAGGGGTATTTTGGGGTTAGTCTGGAGGCAAGGATCACATTGTCGGCTTACCTCAGTGATAGCGACATATAAATTCCTGACAACAATACAACGATTCTTTCAATCAGATGTGTGTTCTAGAAAGCCTGTGGAAATTACTACTTCAAAGTCAACACTTTATTTCAATGCACTCTGTATCACTGGCAGCCTTGGTTATTTTGAGAAAGGAGCCACACTCCATAGAAAGCTTTTAAGTAGTTAGGCCCTAGTGTGTTTTCTAGTGCTCTTCCTTCACTAGTAATCACAAAAATGGGGAGGGATTACTAGCTCTCTTTCAATGGTAGCCCACCCGTTGCAGTTGTATGTCTCTTTTGATTAGTATTATTGTATTATGGCTTACCTTCGAGGAAAATCTGTACCTCACCCTTTGCTGCTTTCTTTGCCTCTCCATCCGCCAGTTCATTCCTTTCCTCCAATTTTAAGCTCACTCTCTGGTGTGCCTTAATAGGCTTTTTCAGGTAGCTGAACTGCTTCCAACAGCTGGATTGTCTCTTCTTTCCCTGTGAGGTCAGCAGTCCCCTCTGCTTCCAGATGGTTCCATGTGCATGTATGACTCTAAATGCATACCTCGAGTCTGTGTAGATGGTTATTCTCCTCCCTTTTGCCCTTTCCAGGGCATGGGTCAGGGCAATTATCTCAGCCTTCAGTGCAGAGGTCCCTGTTGGTAAGGGTCCAGACTCGATTACCTCTCTGTAGGTGGTCACTGCATACCCAGCATGTCGCTTCCCATTGGCAACATAGCTGCCCCCGTCAGTGAACCAGGTCTCTGCATCGTCCAGAGGAGTGTCCTTTAAGTCTGGGCGGCTGGAGTAGGTAGCTTCAATGGTCTCTAGGCAGTCATGGTGTACTGCTTTTCCTTGATTTCCGCTGAGAAATGAGGCTGGGTTGACAATATTAGTCACCACTATCTCTACATCATCTTGCTCTACCATGATGGCCTGGTATTTCAGAAACCTCTGCGGTGAGAGCCAGTGGCCACCCTTTACTTCCAGTGCTGCGGACACTGTGTGGGACACTAGCACAGTCATTTTTTTGTCCCAGGGTAAACTTGCGTGCCTCTGGAATATTCAGCACGACTGCTGCTGCAGCTCTGAGGCAACCTGGCCAGCCCTTGGCTGTTGCATCTAGTTGCTTAGAGAAGTAATGCTCAGTATGGACCCAAGTCCTGAGCCAATATTCCCAGGGCAATTCCTTGCGTGGAAAAATAGAAAGAATGGTTTACTTACATCTGGAAGTTTCAGAGCTGGAGCCGACATGAGGGCACTCTCTAGCTGGCGAAAGGCCCGTGTGGTGTCTTTTGTCCACTGGAGATCTCTGTTTCCATTGGCAATAAGAGCATAGAGGGGTCTGGCGAACAGTCCATAATTATAAACTCACAGCTGGCACCACCCTGCCATGCCTAAGAAGGTTCAGAGTTCCTTCGTTGTCTGGGGTTTCAAGGTTTGGCATATGGCTTCCCTGCCTTAAAGTCTGCTGCTCAGCACTCACTTCTTACCCCAGGTAGATTACCTTCTGTTTCACTACCTGTGCCTTTTTCTTTGAGACTCTGCGTCCTTGGAGTCCTAGGAAATTCAAAAGGCTTACCATCCAGGCTTCTCTCGCTTCCCTTGTCCGAGTGGCTACTAGAAGATTGTCCATGTACTGCAACAGCCTCCTTTCCTCTTGTGGAGCTTCCCGGGACTCTGGGTCTTTGTAAGCTGTTCTCCAATCGGGGTGGGGAATTTTGAAGCCTTTAGGCACATGGACTATGTGAGCTGTGTTTGAATGCAAAAATTTTCTGGCTGGCTTCGTGGATAGGGAGGCAAAAGAAGGCATCTCTTAGGCCTAAAACAGTGAACCAGTTTAGCTCAGGTGCGAAACAAGTTAGTAAAGTATATGGATTTGCCACCACAGGGTATAAATTCTGTGTCATCTTATTAACAGCCCTTTGTGGGATCTCAACACCTCAGGACTGAGGTGCAGAGAGACCGAGACCACCCTTGGGGGGGCTCAGGAGTCCTGGAATGTTGCCAGAAGTGTCTGGTGGCTGGACTTTGATCCTACACAGGAGATGACACCTGTATGAGGACTGGGAGGATTTCACTGGGGTGAATGGTGAAGGGATAAGTTAATTAGAGTGTAAAACACAGGGTTTAGGATTTCTGTACAGGGGGGGTCTAAAGAAGTAAGATGGAGGAATTGGGGCGTGTCCTGTCCTTCTTCTTCTTCTTCTTGGCCTCCATCTTCTGTGGTGATGGTGGCACTTTGGGATTGGTCTTTACTAGAAGTGCACCGGTTAATAAGGGTAGAAGGTATTGGGGAATAATTATAAATATTGTATACGTAACTTCGGGTATAAAGATAAGTGACCGCCCCGGGGGCTGCGGAGTGTGCCCATGCCTGACTTGCTGTGCAGACCTCTGTCGGGCTGAAAGAAAATCTTTTAGATAAACAATTAATAAACACCAAGACGGAAACAAGATCAGAAGTCTCTCCTCGTCCTTTGAAGCGCCGGGCTGTCCAAGGCCACCCTGGGCCTTTCCAGGCCACCTAAACAGCCGAGAAACCGAGCAAGTGGCATCCCTGAGCTATCTCCGGTCATAAATCAGCCGGAGGGAGAGGAACAGAAATCGGCTAGTGGCGTTCGCTGCGTGGGCTACTCCCCACCAACCCTTTCGGGGGGGGATCAGCCCTGAAGAGCTGAAGTTCAAGAGCTGAAGAGCAAAGAGGGTAGCTCCAATCTAGGACGAGTTCCCAGGAGAGCACTGATAGCTCCTGAAGAGAGAAGCCTGAAGAAAAAAGAAAAAGAAGAAAAAAAAAACGGCCAGAAGAGTCTGCAAAAAACAGCAGTCACTGAGAATTACATCTCTCAGCTTCTACCGAAGACAGTTCGTAGCAGAGCAGCCCGGAAAGGAACCAGGAAAGGCGCCCCTGGATCCACCCCTCGTGACCCGCTGGACGGACACTGGGAGACTTCGGACAGCTCTGACGACAGATTCGGTGAGAAGGTCAAAATATAAGAATATAATTGCACACTCTCCCAAGAACAACGGGAAATTTTGTCCGCCTTACAAGGCGTGGCTCAAGCATATACAGAAGGGATCCCAAAGAAAGAATTAAAACAGCTATTGTTGTGGGCAAGGCTTAACTACCCATTTGCCGAAACATGCCTGCTATTCGAAGTGGGGTTTTGGCAGGAAATCAATAGGCACTTATATTTCTTAGCGACAAAAAAAGACGAGACAGCGTTAAAGCTGCTCTCGCCGGCAAGAGTAATGCCAGAAAGGCATTTCGGTACAGTCGAAAAGACTGGGAGAGCAACGAAAAGTTGCGGCACCCTCAGAAGGAGGGTGGGGAGCAAGGCTCCAGGAAAAAATTAGCTCTGGCCTCAAGAAGCCAGGGGGAAAGGGCTCTCGAGAAAAGAGAGCAGGAAATAATATTAAAGCCCCCGGTCCCAAAACCCAGAAACCCCAGAAAGCTCCTAAAGCGTCCTGAAACTCCGGAGAGCACAGGGGAGTCAGGATCGGAAGGGGGGGTGAAGGGGGGAGAGAAGGGATTGGGGGGAGCGCTTACTCGCGGGGGGCACACCGCGGCAGCGACGGAGCCGGCGGGGAGCGCGGGTGAAGAGATACCGGGAGACACATGTCCCGGTGCAGGTTTTGTCAGCGCGGCGCCGGGGGGTGGCGGCCGCCCTGGCCGGCAGAATAGCGGAGACGCGCGCGGCGCGCAAAACTCGCAAGAACCGGGGGGGGTGTCACATACCAGCGCGGGGGCGGTAAACACGGGTGGCGAAATGGGGGAAATTGCGCAGCCCCAAAGGGCCACCGTAGTGAGACGCGGGAGGCGCGCTGTTGCGACGTCAGACCCGGTGCGAAGGGCGACTCGGATCGCGGAACGGGCCCGGGTGCCGGCGGGGGGGCGGGCTGTACACACCGGCGGGAGGAGCCAGGGACACAGTGTCAGAGGGGGAAGAGACAGAGTCAGGGACAGACCGAGGGGAGGAAGCCTCGGAGGTGGAACAAGGGGGGGAGAGTGACGTCAGCTCGGGAGAGACAGGGAGCGGCTCGGAGAGCACGCATGCGCAGAGAGTAGCGCGCGGGCGGGGGCGGGCCCGATCCCCTGTGACGTCTCGGGCGAGGAGGGGCCGTGCTCGGGACTCTACGTCCCCCGGCACCACACCCTCTTCAGCCTTGGTACCTCTGGTTGTAACCCTCGGAGTCCCAGTCCCTTCCCTTCAAGGGAGACGTTCTGGTGTTCAAGCTCCATTTCCAGCTGAATTAAAAGCCAGACAGACACGGTCTCAAAACGAGATCACAAACACGGCAGTTGACAGGACGAGGGGCAGTCGAGCTCATGCTGTCATCCAAGCTGGGGAGGCCGGTGACAGCGCCACCTAGTGGGGGGCAAGGCTTTCGCTTGTATCTCCACAGATCGAGGTCTGACGTGGGTGTCGGCACGACACGTGAAACCATTTTGAGTGTGAGAACATGAAAACACGGATCCAAGAAACAAAGATCCAAGAAACAAAAGAGATGAGTACTCAGACAGGAGTCGAGACTCAGACTGCACAAGACGACTCGGAAGAGAAATAAAAAGAAACTAAGGACTTTGGGGAATTCTCTGTTAAGGTCCTGAATGAAAAACAGAACAATGATTTCATGTAGAAGCGAAGCCATGAGTTTCATGATGCTTATGTGCATCATTCTTTCACTCATTGCAGTAAGCAATGGGGGTAATTTACCTATTACTCAGCCAAGGCAAAATGTATGGGAGACTTTAGCTCAGGCAGCAAATTTAGATAGTATTTGCCTGACACATTCAAGGCCAGTTCCAGGGCACTCCACAGTTAACATTTCGCAGGTCATTAAAGATCCTGAAAAAGAGTGGTGTGCTTCGACACATCTACTTCCCGTGGCTTCTACAGAACCTCAGGAATTGGAGATTTTTGGGTCCATGACAATGGAACTCTGCATGCAGTTTGAGGCTCCGAATGTCACAAAGGCGAAAACTGTCGATTTGACTCCCATTCATGAATTCTATAAGAATGCGTCAGCATGGTGTAAATATACAGAAAAAACTACCAAAGGATCGGTCCAAGTCCCAGTGCAATTGCCACGGGGTTTGTTTTTAATTTGCGGGGACAGAATTTGGCACAGCATTCCTGCTAATGCCACGGGAGGTCCATGCAGCATTGGGGAAATTTCAATGCTATCGCCTGATTTGAACATGTTAAGGGAGAGAAAACGCAGAGAAAAAAGATCAATAGAACAATATGCGGCAGATTGCAATGATAAAATATTTTCTTGGGACAAGAAAGCGAGTATTGCTACAGCAATCTTCTCACCTCAAACAGCATCAGGGGTAGCCTTGACTCAAGTCGACCGCATGGGTTGTTGGTTGAGCAAACATGCACGGTCTGTGTCTGTCGCATTGGATGACATGTTAAAAGACATCAGTGGTGTAAGACAGGCGACTCTTCAAAACAGAGCGGCGATTGATTATCTATTGCTCGCTCATGGACATGGGTGTGAAGAGTTTGAAGGGATGTACTGCATGAATCTCTCAGATCATTCAAGGTCAATTCATGAAAGTATCAAAAATATAAAAGACAGCATAAATAAACTTGGCGAGATCACAGGATCATGGATCGATCAGCTGGTAGACTTCTTTGACATCTCTCCCATTTGGAGAGGAATTTTAAGGGTAGGATTCTATGTTTTAATAGTTCTCTTAGTCCTCATACTTGTCGTCCCATGCATATTTGCATGTTTAAAACACGCTATGAATCGGATAGCAAAAGAGGTCTTCCTGATGCAAACAGAAGGGGGAGATGTGGGATCTCAGCACTTCAGAACTGAGGTGCAGAGAGACCGAGACCACCCTTGGGGGGCTCGGGAGTCCTGGAATGTTGCCAGAAGTGTCTGGTGGCTGGACTTTGATCCTACACAGGAGATGACACCTGTATGAGGACTGGGAGGATTTCACTGGGGTGAATGGTGAAGGGATAAGTTAATTAGAGTGTAAAACACAGGGTTTAGGATTTCTGTACAGGGGGGTCTAAAGAAGTAAGATGGAGGAATTGGGGCGTGTCCTGTCCTTCTTCTTCTTCTTCTTGGCCTCCATCTTCTGTGGTGATGGTGGCACTTTGGGATTGGTCTTTACTAGAAGTGCACCGGTTAATAAGGGTAGAAGGTATTGGGGAATAATTATAAATATTGTATACGTAACTTCGGGTATAAAGATAAGTGACCGCCCCGGGGGCTGCGGAGTGTGCCCATGCCTGACTTGCTGTGCAGACCTCTGTCGGGCTGCAAGAAAATCTTTTAGATAAACAATTAATAAACACCAAGACGGAAACAAGATCAGAAGCCTCTCCTCGTCCTTTGAAGCGCCGGGCTGTCCAAGGCCACCCTGGGCCTTTCCAGGCCACCTAAACAGCCGAGAAACCAAGCAAGTGGCATCCCTGAGCTATCTCCGGACATAAATCAGCCAGCAGGAGAAACAGAAAACCAACAAAGAAACAGAACATGAAACCGACAGCCCTTAATCCAGTACTATCAGTTATTGGGCTGATTCCTTCCTTATCTTCCTTTTGAGGGTACTACTCAGTTCTCACTAGTTGTGTTCTTTCCTTAAGTTCGATTACCATGGGGGGGACATCTTTCACTCTCCCTGGTACAGCAGAGGCCCATACTCTTGAAAACACTTATTTACTTATTCTAATATCTCCTTACCAGTGTCTTTCTTAATTTCAGTGTCTGTTAATGTTAAGCCTAACATCTTCATATCATTTGCCTCCAGAGTAACCTTTCTCATTTGAGAATGCTTAGCCAATTGAGCTAATTGTAAGTATACATAGTACACATGTTACTTTAAAGGTTTGCAAAAGTATGCCTTCTCAGACTGGCCAGTTGTTCAGTTGTTCCCCACACTACAACATAAACATTCTCCACAGGTACTAAAGCTTTATTTAAAACTGAATATATGGCCCTTGTGTAGATTAAAATTCTTCCCTTTTGGGGAGGTCATCTTTATCCTCCCTCCCTTACCTTGGGACCTTAACAAATCATATGTACTCATTTTGTGAACTGTGATAGCTTTGCATTTCAGCATGATAATCTTTGTTTGACTTCATACATTGCTATCTTATGCTGTATGCTGAACAAAACGTTTGATTTGTTTCTCTTTGCCTTGTTTTCCTTTGAATTTCAAGGGCCAAGACCAGAGGGCGGTCTGATCTCACAGTCTCTTTGCCATTCTGGGTGATTTCTTAAAACAAAAGGACATTTCAGCATACAAAAACCCCATCCCATTTATCTTCCTATTTTAAAACAGTACTAACTGCAATGAAGTATTATAAATCTTTTTATTTTCTGAGCTGCTCTTACTGGCAGCCTTCTCCCAGTGAGCCCCTCCCAAAAGGGGCTAATTTAGGAACCTCTTTGCTCTGGTCAGTTCTCATTACCCCTTTCTCCTTGCCCTATCTCGCTTCCACTCAAACCTCTTTTCACAGACCTTCACAGTAGTTTCTCAGTTTTCCTCCTACACACACACAGCTCCAGGTGGCAGGTATCAGATGTGATTCCCACACACAAGCTCTAAGACCTTAGGTTCTGAATCCGCTTGATCAGAAACCTCTTATTGACACTCGGGGCATGTGCCCTGACGCTTATTAGAACTAGCGTTTCTCACAAACACCGCACTGCAATAATACCTGCACATCCAGCTTTTGCCCACAGGTCATTCCCGTGTTCCCTGGGGAGACAGGGCAGCCAGAGCTGTCCCTGTGCCCAGGGGACAGTCACTGTCACCTCATGCAGCGTGCCAGCCTCTTGATGCACCAAAGGCTCCCCGAAATCGCCCACAAAGGCAGGCTCTTCTGTTTGTTACAGAGAATTTTAAATCCCTACAGCAGACTATTCTCAGTCCAGACTTGCTATGGTACCAGCTGAAGTCTCATTAACTAATTCATCTCTTCTATCTAAACTCTGTTTTACAAAATTAAGCACTGTGTCTACTTACACTTGTTTTACTGCCTTGCAAAAAAGGCTGTACTTGTCACAGCTGAAACTCTGATATGCCCACAGACACAGACACACATGTGCACCCCCACCTTTTATCTCAAATTCACTAGAGTCAAGGCTTGAATTGCTGTGAGGGGGAGAATTCTCGGAATTCCTTTAATTCGCTTTATCGTAGTTAAGCATAAATCACCATACTATAGTTCTTCTGTGTAAAATGCTACTCTTCTTGCAAACAAAATCTTAAAATCTCCACAAACACCACTATACAATCTGAGAATCAAATTACCACAATGCAGTGGAAGAATATCACCACACAAATCACTGGGAAAGGGCATATCTCTCAAAATGCTCACTTTTCTCAACACAACACAGCACACCATAATTCAGCATTTACTCACATCAGTTTTTCTTGGACACAATCAAAATAACAGCACACAGTCTAGAGATCAAGTACAAACATCCAGGGCAAAGGAACTCTCTGAGCTCATACTCACGGTCAAAATGCACCAAATTTACACAAATCACTACATTTAAACACAATAAATACCATCACTGACGTTCCTCCACTCGCTTCTCCGCAGGGCACTTCTCTCCCTGCCCCCACAGCCTGCTGCAGCCGGTGCCTCAGGCCTTACTCGGCTGCTTCAAACACGGGCAGTACTCACCTCCCCACACTGTAGGGCACTGTAGATTTACTCTCTTTTATATACCATACACTTATACACTTGCACGATTAGAAACACAGTGCACTGACCACACAATGCATTAACCATACAGCAACACAGTGTCCGGACATCACACACACACACAAACAAAACACACACGGGCTCAGCAGTTCTGCTCTATCACAACAATGAACCCCCAATACACATATACATGGGTTCACCCGACCCACCACCAGGGTCACTAGCGGTTCCACTCTATCAGAACGATGAACCCCATCTCTAATACAGCTGCTCCATCAGCTGAACCCAGATGTCTCTGGGTGGTTTACTCCTTTGCTCTCCTTTCCCTCCCCCAGGGGGAAAGGAGATATCAGTACATATCGTATCTTCCTCCGCAGGCCAGCAGGTCGTTGTCTGTCTCCGCAGGTGGCAAGCGAGACAAGCGGAGCCCCACCAGGAAAAAAAATCCTAGGGCGCGCCTTGGAGGTCTGTCTATCCCCCCTGCCCCTGCGGGGACAGAGAACTCCTGGCTGGCTTGCCAAAATGTATTGCGGAGAAAAGAAGAAACCTCACAATTTTATAAAAGTTGTAAAGCCCGGTATGCCTTTATTACGACGCACGCCGGACGCAAGCCTCCCCAAAAGGCCTGCGTACCCCTGAAGACCTCAGGTCTCCTTTTATCCCCCTTCCAAATGCATATGCATACAGTTTCACAATAGGTTCATACATATTCAATCTGCATGACATTTATCACCAGTTCTTTTTTATCAAAGGAATTCCTAGGTCGGGGACAAATTGACTTTCTGGTCATTTCTGTATTTCTTTCTCTGTCGTCTTGCTGTCTCTGGCATCCGACTTTTCCTTCAGCTTTGGCCTCACAGACTTTTCACCTCTCCTAGACACTTCACCTAATTCGCAATGGATCTCTACTCTGTCTCACTGTGCATGGACATTTCCTGATAAGACACCCATTGTGTTGCCTATCCGCCCCCCCACATTGCCTTGCCTTTCCTACCCAATCTTGCGTTTCCTTGTCATTGCTGACCATTTCTTTCTTTGCCTTCCTGACCCATGCATGTCCTCCCCTGTTGCAGTAGGCCATTTGTCTCAGTGCAGGGAAGGCTCGAGACCCTCAATATGAGTGTTCAGCAAGCTCCGTTTATTGAAGAGAGCATCAGACACTTATACAGCAAGTAATAAGCTCATGAATATTCTGTAATTTACACCATCCATTGGCCACACCACAACATCAGCTCTTCCCCATTCCTTAGGGGTTACACCTCTCTTTTCTCATGTCTCTTTCACTATTTGTTATCATACTACAGGCCCAAGGACACGCTATCTTGCAGGTGCAGGACTTGGAATTAGCCTGAGTCCAGTACTTTTCCAGTCTCTAGTCAGCTAAAATGCCAACATTTCCACCGTTTTCTTTTGGAACAAGCAAGGTTCTATGGCTAGCTGCGTCACACTCTTTGCAATACAAAAATAGGCAATTCCAACAACTATTACATTACATATTACAAGCAGTATTCTCAACTAGCAAGGTTTCTCTCTTACAAGGGATCTAAGCCAGGGAGACAAACCGAAAAGGCTATCACTATTTATAGGATATGCCACACAACAGATACAAGAAGGATTCTCTACTGCTACAAGGCTCAAATAAAACTCAGCTGTGCTAATACAACCTACAAAAAAAAGCTAAAGGAGCAACATGTGCGCAGGTTTCATCTGTGTCTATTGTCTGTTAAGTTTGCTTTCCATTCTCAAACAGCAGATATACTTCAGACAGGAATGGCTCTACTCACAAATGCCTCTGTCTCTTCTAACTAGAGTTTCTCTGATGTTCACAACACCTTGCACACAAGTCATAAAATAAATGTCTAGCAGAAATCTAATATCACTTAAACTTAATAGCACTTAAACTAAAAACACTTGAACTTAAAATATTTAAACTTAACAGAACAGAACTTAACATCACTTAAACTTATCTTTACTTAAACTTAATAGAAATTAAACTCAACAGAACTTTAACTTAGCAGAATTTAAGTTTAACAGACCTTAACCTTAACAAAACTTAACCTTAACAGAACTTAAACTTAACAGATTTTCAAATCAACAGAACTTACATGTAAAATCACTTAAATTTAACAGAACTTAACCTTAACAGAACTCAACCAACTTTAATTTCTACATAACTTAAACCTAATATAATTTAAATGTTACAGAATCTAACTTCACTTAAACTTAATAACACTTAAACTTAACAGAAATTAAACTTAAAAACACTTAACTTTAACAGTATTTAACATTTAATGACACTTAATAAACAATTTAACTTTAACTACTTAGCAACGGATAGAACTTACTTTAGAAATATAATAGAATATAGAATTTACTATAACTTACTTACAGGCCTAACTCTAAAATACTAAGCTAAAACAACTTTCTTTGTGTGTTTGCTACAGCATTTTTACACTTGAATGCACCTAAACATAAGGAGGTTTGTTACTGGGCTTGCAAGGGTTGCAGAGTGAAGAGAGAGGTGAGAATCCCGACTCCATGTTCAGAAGGCTTGATTTATTATTTTATGATATATATTACATTATAACTATGCTAATAGGAATAGAGAGAAAAGTTCAGAAGCTTGCTAAGCTCACAATAGAATAGGAATGAATAAACAAAGGAGCTCTCTCTGATTCTGTCCCAGAGAGAGCTCGGCCTTTGATTGGCCCTTAATTGTAAACATCCAACATGGGCCAATCACAGGTGCACCTGTTGCATTCCACAGCAGCAGATAACCATTGTTTACATTCATTTTCTGGGGCCTCAGCTTCCCAGAAGGAAAAATCCCAAAGAAAGGACTTTTCACAAAAGATGTCTGTGACAGAGTTTGTTCAAGGTATACCTGTGGAAAAATTCTTTTGAATTCAGTGCTTGCTTTTTATATCTACCACATCCAAGCAAAGCCCAAAGAATATAAAAAGTACACTTATTACATCTTACTTATACAATGGTTTTAACACATCTTTAACATTTTTAAATTTTTCAAAATACAATATCAGAGATTGATCTTCCACTGACTGAGTTATCTGGGCTTCTGATGTTTAAAGTCTATGTTAATACAGGTGATTTTAAGGCAGCGTAATGGATGCTAAGCCAAATCAGCCGAAATTTGGCCCAACGCATTCACCACACTGATTTCTCTTTCACAGTCTCTGCCAGGAAGAACAAAAAGTCTTTTTAACTTAGGTGAGGAGCGTCTTGATAGTAATGCTCCTTGGTGTTGCTTATTTATCATCATTGGTCTCTTAACTGCTTCATGCGTCGGAAAAGCTGGGCTCACGCGGACTCTTGAGTTGTCTCTGCCACCGAGCGTCAGCTGGCAGCAGTGAGCCTTGCGCGCCGGAGACACTGTCCGTGGCGGCGCCGGCTGAGCCGCGCAGCAATGCTTGGAGTCTGTTAAGGTACAGTTTGTTTAGGTTGCCAAGTCGAAACTAAGGCCCCCCCTGGCCGCGGGGCGGAGAGAGAAGCGCTCGCGCTGGAAAAGCACTCTAGTCCTGCGCCGCTTGGGAACGGGCGAACCCCCCGCGCTGGGCTTCTTGTTTTGCGAGACGCGCTGTAGGTTGAATCACTGCGTGCACCGGACTCGCAGCACAGCATCCGTGGCGGCACTCAGCTCCCCCCGCCACTGCTGCCTCAGGCGAGCCGCCCGTGCCCCCCGCCGCTTGGGGCCGCCACTGTCCCCTCAGGCAAGCTGCCTGCCGTGGCTGCTCCCCTTGGCACAGCGCCCATGCCAAGTTCAGAGTGGCACAGCCCCGCAGGCGCCCCGAGCCGCGGCTGCTGCCGCCATCACAGCAGGGTCGCTGATTTATTGTGTATGTACTTGCAGCACCAGCACCACAACGCATGTTTTTGCACGTCTATATGCAGCAATCTCGGGAATTCTCTTCCCAAGTCGACAGTCTATAGTCCCTGCTTTTCCAAAAAGCATTTAAAAGGATTATATGCCGCTTGTCTCTGTATTACCTTTTAACCTGATATTCAGCGCGCTGCAGCCTTTCCAGGACGTCGGCGGCGTTCAGTCAGCTGGACTCTCCTATGAGGTCGCCAGGGCACCAAAGCCTGCCCTTTTGCCTTTCTCCAGGTCTCCTATATAGAGTCGCCTGAGGCAGGGCCCGCTTTTTGTGCCTCCTGGGCTGTGTCGGGACTGACACCAAAATACTGCACCGGACCGTGGCTCTCAAGTTCAAACTTCCTTTAGGTCCCTGTTCATGGCGCCATTTGTTGTAGTAGGCCATTTGTCTCAGTGCAGGGAAGGCTCAAGACCCTCAATATGAGTGTTCAGCAAGCTCCATTTATTGAAGAGAGCATCAGACACTTATACAGCAAGTAATAAGCTCATGAATATTCTGTAATTTACACCGTCCATTGGCCACACCACAACATCAGCTCTTCCCCATTCCTTAGGGGTTACACCTCTCTTTTCTCATGTCTCTTTCACTATTTGTTATCATACTACAGCTAGGCCCAAGGACACGCTATCTTGCAGGTGCAGGACTTGGAATTAGCCTGAGTCCAGTACTTTTCCAGTCTCTAGTCAGCTAAAATCTCAATCCTCCCCTTGCCCTTGATACCAACCCAGTGCCTTGCATTGACTTGCTCACCTATCCTTCTCTTCCTTCCCATTTGTCCAGCTCCAATCTTTCATTTACTTCTCCCTCTAGGAGTCTTATTGCCTTGCCTCCTTCTCTTTTGTGTTGCCTGGCAAAGCCACCACTTGTCGTTACAAGGAAGTATTGGCATGCCACAAGGTAACTGTAGTGAGCTGTGTTTCCTCCTCAACTTAACTGTGATATTCAAGTTTTAATTAGCAGTACCAAAACTTTGTCCTAGCATAGTCTGGTGACATATCTCAATAGAGAAGTGTTCTAGGGTGACTTTATGATGTTTGTATCCCCAGTTATCTGTTCTGTTAATGCTGTGTATTATATTGTCTGACTTCAATACTGCTTCTGAGAGCAAAGGTGGGAAGAAGAAGTAGTACAGAGTTTGTTATCAGAAGCTGTACTCACTCGAAAAGCAACACTGCTCCACATTCTACACTGCACTGTGTTGTCCAGGCACTGACAGAGCAGAACAGAGCACTCCTCTGCTTTTTTGTTGGTTTAGCTGGCTGAGGCAGAATTTTCCCTGGACTGTCTTTTTTCTTTCCCTTTTCTTGGATCTGTTCAAACCTGCTCCGGACTGGGACCTGGGGTGCACCGAGAGCTTGCACTTTATGGCCTATGGGGGCCTACTCTGGGCAGCAGCCTTTCCCAGTGCCGGAGGGATTGATAACAGAGCAAGCACCCACAGGTGCTTTCTGAATTAGTCATCTTTTCAGAGCGGAGAATGAGTTTTGTCACATGGTATTGTTCATTTTTTGTGCTGGGGAGTGCTTTGCCTGTTAAATAAACAGGTTTTTTTCCCACTTCTCTCTGAGGAAATTTTCCTGAACTGGTTGTGGGGAGGGGCCATGTGAGTTGGCTTTCTGGGGGGGCCCCCCATTTGGAGGTTTTCTCCCAAATTTGCCCTAAACCAGGACAAAATTTAGCACCCAACGTGTGGGGCTCGAGACAGATGGAAAAAACCCTGTTCTGAGTACATTTTGATTGCCATTACTCTGTGTTCGTATAAAGCAGTTAATAGCCATGCTTTTTGAATTCATAATGTCTCTTGGGGTGAAGGCTTGCATGCATTTCTGGTCCCTAGGTTTTTTTTGAGATCTTAATACCTCTATGGTCCCTAGGTTTATTTTCTTATCCAGAAATGGCTTTAGTATTGTCCCTAATTGGTAGTTTTTACAGCAGAGGGGCAGTGACCAGAATAGCTCTCCTGCTGTTCTTGGTGGTAGTGATTTGCAAAAAGTTTATAGTAGTAATGATTTGTGAGAAGTTTATAAACATGCTGGGGTCTGTTCCAGGTATGAATGATTTGTGGCTATGGTTATGCACCCAGTTTGTTAGAGGAGGAGCAGGGAATGAGGTTTTTCAGCCTTTGCTTTCCTTCTTCTCCTCTGAATCTCTTACATCACTATTGGAGAATGTTCAGTTTCCCCTGAATGTTAAAGAGACCATCTTTCTGGTATTCAATCTGGTAAGTTTCCTCTATACAGTCTGCAGCTTCTCTAGAATGAGGGCTGAGATTTCTAGACGGGCTGATGAGACCCCTGACCCAGGAGTTGACCCAGGTGTGGAAAATCCTGAGTGGTGTGGGAAATGGGAGGATATGGGCCAAATCCTGAAGGAATTCTCTGATCTTATAGTCTGGGACTTTCCCCATGAACAAATTCAGAACCCAGCTGAGGTGGGGAAATACCTGAAAGAGAAGTAGCAGGATGACCCTAAGGAGGAAAAGATCATTGCAGTGAGCTGGGCCCTGGCTTGTGCTTATCGCACACTGCTAGATACTGTTGGGCAGCAGACAGAGGCGGGGGGGCAGGGAGATAAATCAGCAGCTATCCCAGTCAGGCTACAGCCAACACCCCAGGCTTGAAGCCAGCAGCCAAACTAGATAGTGAGCCTAAGCCAGCAGCTAAACCAGACAATAAGCGTCAACCAATGGCTGTTGTTACCAGCACTAGAAGTGGAAAGTGTACGAACAAGACCGATCAACCAGTGGATGGTGATGATGATGATGCAGGAGAAGGACCCTGAACGCTTCCTGACATAAAATCAAGAGTCAAAGCAGCAGGCACAAGATCAGATGCAAATATTGAGTCCTTTTCGCTGAAGGACCTTTGTGGCCTACAGAAGGATTACACTCGACGACCTGATGAATCCATAATTAGTTGGTTAGTCCATCTCTAGGATGCTGCAGGTGAGGCTACAATTCTGGATGGCATTTAGGATCCTTGTCACAGGATCCTGTCATCAACCAAGGAATGATGGAGGGGGCTAACCCTCACAGCCTCTGGGCACGGGTCTTGGAAAATGTAGCACAAAGATACCTGTCTGCAGATGATCTCTATATGCAGCAAACCCAGTGGAAGACCATAGAACAAGGGATCCAACACCTGAGAGAAATGGCAGTGGCAGAGATTGTCTTCTCAGAAGACGTAACAACTAGGAATCCAGACTTGGTACCATGCACGTCTGTGATGTGGCAGAAACTTGTACGACTTGGGCCACATGAATGTGCTTCTGCTTTAGCCATAATGAAGAGGGATGAGAGGGATGAGACTGTGCTTGATATGGCAAAGAAGTTCCGAGCATATGCATATGCAGTACATGGCCCAACACATGCCAGAATTGCAGTGGTGGAAACACGTCTGTAGAAATTAGAGGACAAAGATAGAGGAGAATCATAAGAAGCTCAGAGAGGAGATTAAAGAAGGCCTTCTCCAATCTCAGCAGTGCAGATCAGAGGTTCTGGTACCCAACGCAGACGTTCCCCAGATGGCGAGAGAAGGTACACCCCACGAGCTGAGCTGTGGTTCTTCCTGCGTGATTGTGGAGAAAACATGAGGAGATGGGTTGGAAAACCTACTGTTGCTCTGGCACAACGGGTGCATGAATTGGAGGAAGATAGGGCTCAGAGAGGAAGTTCCACCAAAAGGAAAGCAGCTCCAGTTGCCCATAGCTGAACTGACAGGTGTGATGCTGATGATGACATGTCCAATCCCCTTGAAGGAACATCCAAGACATATGTCCTAGGGAAGAAGGATAACCAGGCTTAGAGGGGCCCTGCCTCTAGCCAGGTAGAGGCTAGGGAAAATCATGTTTTCTGGACTGTGTGGATTCATTGGCCTCGCACACCAGAACCACAAGAATATAAGGCTTTGGTCGATATGGTGTACAATGCACTTTAAACCCATTGAGACATGTGGGGACAGAGTCTGTTTCTATGGCTGGCATGACAGGGGGATCCCAGGATTTCACTTCGGTGGAAGCTGATGTGAGCCTGACTGGAAATGAGTGGAGGAAACATCCTATTGGAACTGGCCCAGAGGCTCCATGTATTTTGGGCATAGATTACCTCCAAAGTGGGTATTTCAAAGACCCAAAGGGACTCAAGTAGGAATTTGGGATGGCGCCCTCTGTAGTGACACCAACGAATAAGAAGGAGACACAAGCTTTCCGAGGTGCCATAGGCTTTTGGAGAATGCACAGTGAGTACAGTCAGATCGTGAGCCCTCTTTACCTGGTCACCCATGAGAAGAACAATGTCCACTGGGGCCCTGAGCAGCAACAAGCCTTTGCCCAGATCAAGCAGGAGATTGCTCAAGCAGTAGCCCTTGGCCCAGTCAGGATGGGACCAGAGGTGAAGAATGTGCTCCACTCTGCAGCTGGGAACCATGGCTTGTCCTGGAGCCTTTGGGAGAAGGTGCCTGGGGAGACTCGAGGTCGACCACTGGGATTTTGGAGTCAAAGTTACAGAGGCTCTGAATCCAACTACACTCCAACAGAGAAAGAAGGAGTGTATGAGCCTATGAAGGAGTCCAAGCCACCTCAGAGGTGATTGGTACACAAGTGCAACTCCTCCTGGCACCCTGACTACCAATGCTGGGGTGGATGTCCAAAGGCAAGGTTCCTTCCACTCACCATGCCACCAGTGCTACACGGAGCAAGTGGATTGCTCTTATCACTCAGCGTGCCCATATAGGTAAACTGAATCACCCTGGGATTTTGGAGATAATTAAAATTGGCCCAAAAGTGAAAATTTTGGTGTCACAGATGAAGAACAGGAACCAGTGACACAGGCTCAAGAGGCTCCTCCATATAACCAACTGCCACCAAAGGAAATGCGCTACACTCTTGTCACTGTCAGTTCCTGTTGCATCGTAGGGATGAACCAGAAGTGGAAAGCAGTTGTATGGAGCCCCACACAACAGGCTGCAGAGGCCTCTGAAGGAGAAGGTGGATCAAGCCAACTTGCTGAACTCAAAGCTGTTTAGCTGGCCCTGGACTTTGCAGAAAGAGAGAAGTGGCCAAAGCTCTACTTCTACACTGATTCATGGATGGTTGCCAATGCTCTGTGGGGATGGCTGGAGAGGTGGAAAGAGTCCAACTGGCAGTGTAGAGGAAAACCAATTTGGGCTGCTGATGAGTGGAAAGACATTGCTACCAGTGTACAGAGGCTACCTGTGAAGGTCCGCCATGTAGATGCCCATGTCCCCAAGAGTAGAGGTAATGAGGAACACCAAAACAATGAACACGTAGACTAGGCTGCACAGATAGGGGTGTCCAGGGTAGACCTAGATTGGGAACAGAAGCGAGAGATATCCCTATCTCAATGGGCCCATGATGCCTTTAGGCCATCAGGGCAGGGATGCCACCTATAAGTGGGCACGAGACCGAGAGGTGGATTTAACCACGGACAATATTTCACTGGTTATCCATGACTGTGAGATGTGTGCTGCCATCAAGCAGGCCAAGGGAGTGAAGCCCCTATGGTATGGTGGGCAGTGGTCCAAGTACGAGTATGGGGAGGCCTGATAGATTGACTAGATCACACTGCCCCAGACATGCCAAGGCAAGTGCTAGGTGCTCACAATGGTAGAAGCCACCACAGGATGGTTGGAAACCTACCCTGTGTCTCATGCTACTGCCCAGAACACCATCCTGGGCCTTGAAAAGCAAGGTCTGTGGAGACATGGCACCCCTGAGAGGATTGAGTCAGACAACGGGACTCATTTCAAGAACAGCCTTATCAACACCTGAGCTAGGGAACATGGCATTGAGTGGGTGTACTCTATTCCCTACCATGCACCAGCTGCAGGAAAAGTAGAGAGGTACAATGGACTACTAAAAAACCAGCTGAAAGCCTTGGGTGGGGATCTTTCAAAAATTGGGAGCAGCATTTAGCAAAGGCCACCTGGTTAGTTAACAGCCAAGGTTCCACCAACCAAGAAGGTCCTGCCCTGAGTCCCTGAATATAATAGATGGAGATAAAATCCCAGTGGTACATATCAGAGGTTTGTTAGGGAAGACCGTGTGGATCAAGTCTGCCTCGAGTACAGACAAACCCATTCATGGGGTTGTCTTTGCTCAGGGACCCGGCTGTACATGGTGGATAATGCAAAGAGATGGAACAACATGATGTGTACCTCAGGGAGATCTGATTGTGGGGTGAGAATGATATGCAAATATCACTGTTCGTTGGATGTTATTGCCATTGTCTGTACATTAAACCACACAGACATGAGATAGAAAGGAAATGTGTAAGCGTCAAAGGTCTGATGTATCCTCATGCATGTGTTCTGTTTATGCTGGATATCATGTTCTGTGCCTTCAAGATTGGCTCTGAAGAGCGAATGCTTTGTTTTGGTTTTGCTATCAGCCACTCTCCCATGGCTGGCAGGACACAGAGACAGGGCAGTACATGGTGCTGCTTTTGCTTTTTGCTTTGCTCTTGCTTCTGCTTTGCTCATGCTTTACTCTTGCTTTTTGCTTCTACTCATTAGTTAGTTTACCTAAGCAGTCCAAATTTTCCCTGGACTGTTTCTCCTTTCCCTTTTTTGGACCTACTTGAGCCTGCTCCAGACTGGGACCTGGGAAACGCTGAGAGTTTGCACCTTGTGCCCTGCAGCAGCTACCCCAGGACAGAATGGACTGATTACAGAGCAACCAGCCCCAAGAGAGACTTTCTGAAGTTGTCATCTTTTTCAGAGCGGTGAAAGAGTGGTGTCATCTGGTATTGTTCCTTTTGTGTGCTGGGGGGTGCTTTGCCTGTTAAATAAGCAGGTTCTTTCCACTTGTCTCCAAGGAATCCTTCCCGACCCGGCTGGGGGGGAGGTGCCGTGTGGGTTTGCTTTCTGGAGGGGCCCCTTTTTGGAGGTTTTCTCCCAAATTTGCCCTAAGCCAGGACATTTACTTACTCCCATTGGGATGAACATTACCTTGGTAAATCAATTGTTGCTTCATCAGGACTTCATCAGTTACCCTGGTAACTGTTCACCACAGTGTGAAAGAAATACACCGTGTTGTAGAGACAGTAAAAAAAGATGCTGAACACAGGTGATGGGATAATCTTTTTGGGTGGTCACCTACTGCCACAAGTGTCCTGAACAATATGTGTCGTTCCATCATTGTCCTTTTGAGTTGAGTTTTGATTAGGGTTTTTTAATCAGCAATCTTACTCATTACAAATTGGAGAATGATGAAACAGTTAACAAAACTGATGCCTGTAATTAATGCACACAACTTGGCTGATGTCCTTTTCACTGTGGACATCTCCAAGACTATTGACACAAGGCGATTATAAATAAGAGTATGTGTTTTGAAATAATCTTCAATTTTCTTTTATGATTATATGAAAATTACTTTTGACTTTTGGTGAATTGTTTTGAAAAAATTATTTTAAATAAACTGTTCTTGATTTGTTTATTGCTTTATTGCCTTTGATTATTTGCGATTCATTTTGAACAATTGAAAAAATTGTTTTAAAATAATATTGTTTAAATAAATATTAATTATATTAGTTTAATGTTTCCTTTCCCCTCCTTTTTTCTATCTTTTCTTTTCCTTCCCTTCTCTCTCTCTCTCTCTGACATACTGTCTCTGCTTTCTGGGATATGGAACCAATGTACAAGTCCTAAAGACTTCACACCGATACTATGGAACACTGCTGATGAAGACCCTTTGAAGAATGTAGTGAGTCACCAGGTGATGTGAAAGACAGTCTGAAGTTCCCTTCATTTGCCTCATGACCGTCCACAGGACAGACATCAGGACCCTGAGAACCCCGATAGGAATTCTGGCCTGCTGGTGGTGGATGAACACCAAAACTCCTGAGGCCCCTGAGCAGAATTCTGGCCTGCCAAGTGATTGCAGCTGTGTCTACAGTGACTGCTTCTAGCAGGGCCTGCCAAAGGGCGACGTGGCCTATATGCTTGCACCTGCTTCGCAACAATAGACCAGAAATTTTCCCACCTCTTGACCAGATTAACTTGCTGGGGCAACTTCGGTAGCCTCCCATGGAAAATTCTTCATCTGCTCCACTACCACCATGAGGGCCGAAGATTGAAACTCCTCTGCCGAGGACTGAGACTGGAACCTCCGTAATTCTGATTCAGGGGCGCTGGCCTGACTGAAGCAGGATGCCTGCTAAATGTTGCCTACAGATATGTTCACTGGACCTAGACTGGTTTCCCATAGAAAGCAGTCCTGAAACAATGGGTCCCACTCACTGCTGATACTGACTTATCCTGCGGAGAATATGGACTGTCTGTACTCATCTTCAATACCTTTTTTCCCCTCAGCAATTTGAGTAGACTTCTTGATTATATCTGTTCCGCCTCAGCCATTTCAAGATCTGTTTTCCCCCTCAGCCGTGGACTACAATAGAACCTTGAGTTAAGCAGGACTTTGAGATATTCCAGACACGACTAGGCAAACTCCATCGGCTGGACAACGAGGACTGCATCTCTCCACGTTTGGTAGCTATACTCCCTCTCTCTTTCTCCCCTTCTTTTCTATTCTTTTTCTCATCCTAGTTCCTTTCACGCATTTGCTGTGGTCATTCTATAAAGGTGCATATCCAACAGGGTGGTGCATTCTCCAAATTGGCAAACATTACTGGATTTCTACAAAAATAAGATGCCAGCAACTAGGACTCCATAAATGTATAGAGACCAAAAGTCAAAATTCTACTGATACCCAGACCTTGGGGAAATGACTTCTTTTTCCTGAGGAAAAATGCCTCCATTTGCGGCATCTCGCTCTGGCCGACAGGCAGGTGCCAAGCTCAATATGGGTAAACTTTGCTGGATTTCTCAAGAACTAAAGCTGCTAGCAGCTAGGACGGTGCAAGTCCTTAGAGCCCCGAAGGCCAACTTGCAGCTGATCCCCAGACCCTGGGGAAATTATTTCTTTTTCCAACGGAAAATCGCCCCGTTTTGCACCCACATGCCCATCGTGACAGGGCAGTGCCAAGCTACGAATGGGCAAACTTTGTTAGATTTGTCTAAAACAAAACCTGCCAGCAACTAGGACCCTGCAAGTCCAAACAGCTCAAAACATCACATTCCAAGTGATACTCAGATTCTGGAGAATTGACTTCTTTTTCCCATGGAAAATGGCCTCCGTTTGAGGCCACTCGCTATGGTTGAGACAGTGGTTCCAGTTTAGAAATTGGGAAACTTTGGTGTACTTCTCCAGAACTAAAGTTGCCAGCAACTAGGACCCTGCAAGGCTATCAACCCCAAAGGCCACCTTTCATCTGATCCCCAGACCCTGGAGAAATGTCTTCTTTTTCCCACAGAAAAATGCC
Source organism: Melospiza georgiana (assembly GCF_028018845.1). Taxonomy (NCBI): domain Eukaryota; kingdom Metazoa; phylum Chordata; class Aves; order Passeriformes; family Passerellidae; genus Melospiza; species Melospiza georgiana. Next base: position 19,865,803 of record NC_080441.1, on the reverse strand, counting down.
TCCGTTTTGCGGCCACTCACCCAGGCTGACAGAGAAGTGCCAAGCGAGAAACCGATAAAATTTAGTGGATTTCTCTATAATTAAAGCTGTCAGCAGCAAGGGCACAGCAAGTCCATACAGCCCCAAACACCACCTTTCATCTGATATGCACACTCTGAGGAAATGTCTTCTTTTTCCCTTGGAAAATGGCTTCCATTTGAGGCCTCTTGTCTTGGCTGACAGGGCGTCTCCTGGTTAGAACTTGGCCAACTTTTCTGGGTTTCTCAAAAACTAAAGCTACCAGCAACTAGGACCCTGCAAGGCTATACAGCCCCAAAAGTCTCCTTTCATCTGATCCCCAGACCCTGGGGAAATAACTGCTTTTTTCCCTGGAAAACGGCCTCTGTTTGTGGCCACTCACCCTGCCCAACAGGGCGAGGCCAAGCTAGAAATGGGAAACCTTGGTGAATTTCTCCAAAACTAAAGCTGCCAGCAACTGGGACTCTGCAAGGCTATAGAGCCCCAAAGCCCACCTTTCATCTGATACGCAGACTCTAGGGAAATGATATCTTTTCCACATAGAAAATGGCTTCCGTTTGCAGCATCTCGCCCTGACCAACAGGGAGGTGCCTGGGTAAAAATTGGGAAACTTTCCTGGGTTTCTTCAGAACTAAAGCTGCTAGCAACTAGGACCCTGCAAGGTTGTAGAGGCCTAAACGTCACATTTCAACTGATACCCAGACCCTGAGGAAAGGACTTCCCTTTCCCACGGAAAAATGCCTCTGTTTGGGCCACTAGCCCTGTCTGACAGGGTTTTGCCAAGCGCGAAATTGGAAAACCTTGATGGATTTCTCCAAAACTAAAGCTGCCAGCAACTAGGACTGTGAAAGACTTTAGAGCCTTAAAAGTCACCTTTCAACTGATCCCCAGACCCTGAGGAAAGGACTTCTTCTCCACATGGAAAATATCCTCCGTCTGAGGCCACTCGCTCCGGCCGACAGGGCAGCACCAGTTTAGAAATGGGCAAACATTGGTGTATTTCTCCAAAACTAAAGCTGCCAGCAACTAGGACCCTGCAAGTCCATAGAGCCCCAAATGTCACCTTTTAACTGATCCCCAGATCCTGGGGAAATGACTTCGTTTTCCCATGGGAAATTGCCACTGTTTGTTTGCCACTTGCCCTCTCCAACAGGGCAGTGCCAAGCTCGAAATTGGAAAACTTTCTTGGATTTATCCAAATCTAAAGCTGCTTGCAACTAGGACTCTGCAAGACTATAGAGCCCTAAAGGCCACCTTTCTATTGATACTCAGACTCTGGGGAAATGACATCTTTTCCCATGGAAAATGGCCTCTGTTTGCAGCATCTCACCCTGACCAACAGGGAAGTGCCTGGGTAAAAATTTGGAAAATTTGCTGGGTTTCTCCAAAACTGAAGTTGCCAGCAACAAGGACCTTGCACGTCCTTAGAGTCCCAGTTACAACATTCATCTGATACCAGAATCCTGGGGAGAGGCATCCTTTTTCCCATGGAAAATGGGCTTCATTTGCAGTCCCTCATCCTTGCCAATAGGGCGGTGCCAGTTTAGAAATGGGCAAAGTTTGCTGGATTTCTCCAAAACTAAAGCTGCCGGCAACTAGGACCTTGCAAGGCCGTAGAGCCCCAAATGACACCTTTCATCTGATCCCCAGATCCTGGGGAAATGACTCCTTTTTTCCCCACAGAAAATGTACACCGTTTGCAGCATCTCGTCCTGACCGACATGGTGGCTCTTGATTAGAAATTGGCAAACTTTGTTGGATTTCTCCAAAGCTAAAGCTGCCAGCAACTAGGACCCTGCAAATCCTTAGAGCCCCAAAAGTCACCTTTCAACTGATTCCCAGACCCTGGGGAAATGATTTTTTTTCCCACGGAAAAAATGCCTCCGTTTGCAGCCACTCCCCCTGGCAAAGAGGGCGGTGCCAGGTTAGTTATTGGCAAACCTTGCTGGATTTCTCCAAAACTAAAGCTGCCTGCAAGCAGGACCCTGCAAGTCCTTAGAACCCCAAAGGCCACCTTTCATCTGACCCCCAGACCCTGGTGAAATTACTTGTTTTTGCCATGGAAAATGGCTTTCTTTTGTGGCCATTTGCCCTGGGCGACAGGGATCCAAGTTAGAGATTGGCAATCTTTGCTGGATTTCTCCAAAAGTAAAGCTACCAGGAACTGGGACCTTGCAAGTCCTTAGAGCCCCAAACACCATGTTTAATCGGATCCCCAGACCCTGGTGAAATGACTTCTTTTTCCCAAGGAAAAAGACTCCGTTTCCAGACACTCGCCTAGGCCGACAGTGCGGTGCCAAGCAAGAGACTGGCAATCTTTGCTGGATTTCTCCAAAATGAAAGGTGGCAGCAACAAGGACCCTGCAACTCCTTAGAGCCCCAAGGGCCGTCTTTAATCAGATATCCAGACCCTGGGGTAATGACTTCTTTTTCCCATGGAAAATGGCCTCTGTTTGCGGCCACTCGATTTGGCCAACAGGCCAGTGCCAAGGTAGAGGTTGGCAAACTTTGCTTTCTCCAGAACTAAAGCTGCCAGCAAGTAGGACCCTGCAAGTCCTTAAAGCCCCAAAAGCCACCCCTGCTCTGATACACAAGCCCTGAGGAAAAGACTTTTTCTTCCCATGGAAAATGGCCTCTGTTTTTGGGCACTAACACTGGCCCTGGCCGACAGGGCAGTGCCAAACCAGAAGTTTACGAACTTTCCTGGATTTCTCCAACACTAAAGCTGCCAGCCACCAGGACCCTCCAAGTCCTTAGAGCCCCAAATGCCACCTTTCAACTGATCCCCAGACCCTGGGGAAATGACTGCTTTTTTCCATGGAAAATGGACTCTCTTTGTGGCCAGTCGCCATGACTGACAGGGAGGTGCCACGCTAGAAAGTGGCATACTTTGCTGTGTTAGAAAAGAAATGAAATTTAGCAAAATATTTAATTATAGTGAGTTGTGTGTGAACTGGTTTGTTAAAAAGTAGTTTTGTAGCCGTTGAAAGTGTGTTGAGTTTTGTGTGTAACTTAGCAGGTAGTCTTAGAAATTTAATAAATAATTAAACTAGTGCAGGAAAGTAAGAATGCTAACCTGTCTAGAAGCAGCATACAATGCTCTTAGAATAAGATAAGCAGAAGATTAATGATCTTGTTTGTGAACCAAAGAATGTATCACAAAGAGTCTGTGACCAGGCAAGGGGAACAGGGAACTGTTTCTTAGAGACTTTGTTGTAAATCCCATGTATAAGAGGGAAGCATCCATACGTGAATTTGGGGGCTCGGACTTTGAGACGTGAGTCCCCCAGTTCCCCGAGCCCTTAATAAAGCACCCACAAAACTTATCCGAGTTTTGTGTCATTTATCAATCGGGCAACAGTTTTCTGGCGACCGCGGCAGGACTCCAAAGGCTACTAGAGCGGTTCGCGTCCCGATCCACTCCAAGCCGGCACCGAGCACTTCTCGGAGAGACATCGGTCGTGCCCGACACCGCGCCTGTTAGACAACTGCCAAGGTAAGCCCGAAAGTGCTTTATATTAGAAAAAGGTGATAATTAGATTTAGATTTAGTAGTTGGTAAAAAAAGCCTAAACTCCGGCCATAAGATGTCTAAAGACGCAAGACCGGAACTCGCCTCCTGTTTATTTTAGAGAAAGACGACGAGAAGGTATATTAGTTTAAAGTATATTAGTTTATTGAGATTAAAAGTAGAATTAAATTAAAAGTAGAATTAAAGGTTGTAATATGATGTCTTTTAAAACTTTTAAAACCTTAGTGCAAGCCAATGGTAAAATACCTAGAAATACACCATTAAGTTGTATATTGAAACAGTGGAAAAGTGAAGGGTATTATCAAGAATTAGGTAAAAGTAAAATGATAGATTATTGTAATCATTGGTGGCCTGAATATGAGATGGGACAAGCGAGATGGCCGGTGAATAGTACACTAGAATTGGAGATAATAGAATCTTTGATGCAATTTTTAAGGAAAAATGAGAAATAGGATGAAATACCATATTTAGATGTGGGATCTCAGCACCTCAGAACTGAGGTGCAGAGTGGCCGAGACCACCCTTGGGGGGCTCGGGAGTCCTGGAATGTTGCCAGAAGTGTCTGGTGGCTGGACTTTGATCCTGCACGGGAGATGACACCTGTATGAGGACTGGGAGGATTTTACTGGGTGAATGGTGAAGGGATAAGTTAATTAGAGTATAAAACACAGGGTTTAGGATTTCTGTACAGGGGGATCTAGAGAAGTAAGATGGAGGAATTGGGGCGTGTCCTGTCCTTCTTCTTCTTCTTCTTCTTGGCCTCCATCTTCTGTGGTTATGGTGGCACTCTGGGATTGGTCTTTACTAGAAGTGCACCGGTTAATAAGAGTAGAAGGTATTGGGGAAAAATTATAAATACTGTACACGTAACTTCGGGTATAAAGATAAGTAACCGCCCCGGGGGCTGCGGAGTGTGCCCATGGCTGACTTGCTGTGCAGACCTCTGTTGGGCTGAAAGAAAATCTTTTAGATAAACAATTAATAAACACCGAGACCGAAACAAGATCAGAAGTCTCTCCGCGTCCTTTGAAGCGCCGGGCTGCCCAAGGCCACTCTGGGCCTTTCCAGGTCTTTGAAACAGCCGAGAAACCGAGCAAGTGGCATCCCTGAGCTATTTCCAGACATAAATCAGCATAAATCAGCCAGCAGGAGAAACAGAAAACCAACAAGCCTAAATCAGCGCCGGGAAGAGAAACACGGGTAATCTACAACTGGCGTTCCCTGCGTGGGCTACCCCCCACCAACCCTTTCGGGGGGGGGATCAGCCCTGAAGAGCTGAAGCTGAAAAGCTGAAGAGCAAAGAGGGCAGCTCCAATCTAGGACGAGTTCCCAGGAGAGCACTGATAGCTCCTGAAGAGAGAAGCCTGAAGAAAAAAGAAAAAGAAGAAGAAAAACAAAAACGGCCAGAAGAGTCTGCAAAAAACAGCAGTCACTGAGAATTACATCTCTCAGCTTCTGCCGAAGACAGTTCGTAGCAGAGCAGCCCGGATTGGAACCGGAAGGCGCCTCCGGATCCTCCTCCTGTGACCTGCTGGACAGAAACGGGAGCCTTCGGACAGCTCTGACGACAGATTCGGTGAGAAGGTCAAAAAATAAGAACATGGGGGGCACACTCTCCCAGGAACAACGGGAAATTTTGTCCGCCTTACAAGGCGTGGCTCAAACACACACAGAAGGGATCCCAAAGAAAGAATTAAAACAGCTATTGTTGTGGGCAAGGCTTAATTACCCACTTGCCGAAACATGCCTGCTATTCGAAGTGGGGTTTTGGCAGGAAATCAATAGGCACTTATATTTCTTAGCGACAAAAAAAAGACGAGACGGCGTTAAAGCTGCTCTCGCCAGCAAGAGTAATGTTAAAAGAGGCATATCGGTTCAGTCGAAAAGACTGGGAGAGCAACGAAAAGTTGCGGCACCCTCAGAAGGAGGGTGGGGAGCAAGGCTCCAGGAAAAAAAAAAAATTATCTCTGGCCTTAAGAAGCCAGGGGGAAAGGGCTCTCAAGAAAAGAGAGCAGGAAAAAATATTAAAGCCCCGGTCCCAAAACCCAGAAACCCCAGAAAGCTCCTAAAGCGTCCTGAAACTCCGGAGAGTACAGGGGAGTCAGGATCGGAAGGGGGGGTGCAGGGGGAAGAGAAGGGATCGGGGGGGACGCTTCCTTGCGGGGGCACGGCGCGCGGTAGCAGCGGAGCCGGTGGGGAGCGTGGGTGAAGAGATACCGGGAGACACATGTCCCAGTGCGGCTTTTGTCAGCACGGCGCCGGGGGGTGGCGGCCGCCCCGGAGACGCACGCGGCGGGCAGAACTCGCAAGAACCCGCGGACAAATTCGGCTCAAATTGCGGGGCGGGGCGGGCCCGGGTGCCGGCGAGGGGCGGGCCGTACACACCGGCGGGAGGAATGGACACAGAGTCAGGGGCAGACCGAGGGAGGAGACCTCGGAGGTGGAACAAGGTGGGGAGAGTGACGTCAGCCCGGGAGAGACGGGGGGCGGCTCGGAGAGCACCCATGCACAGGGAGTAGAGCGCGGGCGGGGGCGGGCCCGATTCCCTGTGACGTCTCGGGCGAGGAGGGGCCGTGCTCGGGATCCTATGTCCCAGCGGCTCCACACCCTCTTCAGCCTTGGTACCTCTGGTTATAACCCTCGGAGTCCCAGTCCCTTCCCTTCAAGGGAGACGTTCTGGTGTTCAAGCTCCATTTCCAGCTGAATTAAAAGCCAGGCAGACACGGTCTCAAACGAGATCACGAACACGGCAGTTGACAGGACGAGGGGCAGTCGAGCTCATGCTGTCATCCAAGCTGGGGAGGCCTGTGACAGCGCCACCTAGTGGGGGGCAAGGCTTTCGCTTGTGTTTCCACAGAGCGAGGTTTGACGTGGGTGTCGGCATGACACGTGAAACCATTTCGAGTGCGAGAACATGAAAACGCGGATCCGAGAAACAATGATCCAAGTAACAAAGAGACGAGTACTCAGACAGGAGTCGAGACTCAGACTGCACAAGACGACTCGGAAGAGAAATAAAAAGAAACTAAAGACTTTGGGGGGAATTTTCACTAGGGTCTTGAATGACAAGCAGAGCAATGATTCCACACAGAAGCAGAGTTGTGGTTTTCATGATGCTTATGTGCATCATTCTTTCATTCATTGCAGTAAGCAATGGGGGTAATATACCTATTACTCAGCCAAAGCAAAATGTGTGGTAGAATTCTTTGACATCTCTCCCATTTGGAGAGGAATTTTAAGGGTAGAGTTCTTTGACATCTCTCCCATTTGGAGAGGAATTTTAAGGGTAGGATTCTATGTTTTATTAGTTCTCCTAGTCCTCATACTTGTTATCCCATGCATATTTGCATGTTTAAAACAGGCTATGAATCGGATAGCAAAAGAGGTCTTCCTGGTGCAAACAGAAGGGGGAGATGTGGGATCTCAGCACCTCAGGACTGAGGTGCAGAGTGGCCGAGACCACCCTTGGGGGGCTCGGGAGTCCTGGAATGTTGCCAGAAGTGTCTGGTGGCTGGACTTTGATCCTGCACGGGAGATGACACCTGTATGAGGACTGGGAGGATTTTACTGGGTGAATGGTGAAGGGATAAGTTAATTAGAGTATAAAACACAGGGTTTAGGATTTCTGTACAGGGGGATCTAGAGAAGTAAGATGGAGGAATTGGGGCGTGTCCTGTCCTTCTTCTTCTTCTTCTTCTTGGCCTCCATCTTCTGTGGTTATGGTGGCACTCTGGGATTGGTCTTTACTAGAAGTGCACCGGTTAATAAGAGTAGAAGGTATTGGGGAAAAATTATAAATACTGTACACGTAACTTCGGGTATAAAGATAAGTAACCGCCCCGGGGGCTGCGGAGTGTGCCCATGGCTGACTTGCTGTGCAGACCTCTGTTGGGCTGAAAGAAAATCTTTTAGATAAACAATTAATAAACACCAAGACCGAAACAAGATCAGAAGTCTCTCCTCGTCCTTTGAAGCGCCGGGCTGCCCAAGGCCACTCTGGGCCTTTCCAGGCCACCTAAACAGCCGAGAAACCGACATTTAGATTTGTTTTTCATTCTATATCGGAAAGAAGAATAGCAAAAGGAATGTAGTATCTTAGTTTTAAAAGTGAATGATGAAAGAGAGTGTGTGAGATGTAAAGAAAGAAAGGAGCGTAATTTGTATCCTTCAGTCGAAGAAAATTTGTCTTATTGTATAGCACCTCCGAGGGTTCCAGTTGCTCCTAATGTGCCCCCTGCTCCCCCTGCAGATATAGCTATAAAAACGAGATCTAGTGAGAGTGATAGTAGTGATGGTGAAAAGAATGAGAGTGTTAAAAGAACTCCGTTAGCAAGGCAGACTCGCAAGGGAAGGAAGGGGCAGAAGGGGCCACAGTTAATTGCACCGTTAAGGGAAGCTGTGGGACCACAGGGAGAAAGGATACTTATAAAGGTGCCTTTCTCCCCCAGAGATTTAGTAACACAGAAGCAATCAGCAGAGAGTTATCGAGAAGATCCTGAAAGGGTAGCAAGGGTAGGTAAAATAGTAATAAAGACTCAGAATCCAGACTAGAATGATTTACAAGTATTATTAAATACTATAATAGATTCCACGGAAAAGGAAATAGTTATTAGAGCCACTAGAGCAAAAGCTCGTGAAGAAATTCAGTTGAGACAACTAAATGAGACAGTTGATGAATTGGTACCAAGTGAAGAACCTAAGTGAGACCCAAACTCTACGAGAAGAATAAGAGCGGTAAAACGATATCAAGAATTGTTAGTAGAAAGAATTAAGACAAGAATACCTAAGACTATGAACTGGTCTAAGTTGTATTCGATCAAGCAGGACAAGAATGAGTCTCCGTCTGCCTTTTTAGAACGATTAAAAGACATGGCTCAGAAGTTTACTAATTTAGATGTAAAAGATCAATCAAGAAGACTTCAATTAGCATTGTTGTTTATAGAGCAATCACAAGAAGATATTAAGAAAAAGTTACAAAAGCTAGAAAGAGAAGATACTAAGAGTTTAAATAAAATGCTGGAAGTAGCATAGAAAGTATACAACAACAGAGAAAAAGAAACTGCAAAAAGACAACAAGCTAGTATTCTAGCTGTAATGCAACAGACAGAGGCAAGAAGAAGACCCATTAAGAGTCGAAGTCAGAGAAGAGCTAATCGCAAACAGAGGAGGTTGGCAAGAAGTCGGAGAAGATTTGACTTTGCACCTAACATAGAGAAGTTAGATCCAAACCAGTGTGCGTTTTGCCGACAACTGAGACACTAGAAAAATGAATGCCCAGTTAAAAGAAGTATAGGCATAGAAAACATGAGATTAAAGACAAGTCCAATGGAGAATGCTCCTGTGAGAAAATTCACGGGAGGACCAGCAGAAGTCGCTTAAGCACTAGTTTTAAGAAACTATCAGAATCAAAGCTGACTAGAAAAAAATTTGAAGGTAGTTTTAGAAATAGATAGAAAGGATCAAGAATTTATAGTAGACACTAGAGCTACTTATTCTGTACTCAATAGATGATTAAGACCTTTGAGTGACACAACAGTACAAGTAGTGAGAGCAACAAGAAAGCTAGAAGAACAACCATTTTTACAACCTTTAAATCTTAAGTTGAAGAAGAAAGAATTAGATCACCAATTTTTGTATATGCCAAACTTCCCCACACCCCTTCTTGGCAGAGACCTGTTGTCCCGACTTAATGTGAAAATAATATTTGAAGGAAGAAAAGTGAAATTAGAAATACCTGAAGAACAAACAGCAAGCATTTTTGTGATCAAAGAAGTAGATGACTCTCCTATTCCAGAAGAAATTGAGCAGGCTGTAGTACCCTGAGTATGAGAGTCAGAAGTCCCCGGAAAATCTAAAGCTGCGCAGCCAGTAAAAGTAGAACTAAAAGAAGAGGCCCGACCAGTGAAGATAAAGCAATACCCCTTGAAGCTTGAGGCAAAGAAGGAAGTAGCCCCGTTAATTAAACAATTTTTAGTTCAAAGAATATTACAAGAATGTGAATCAGAGTATAATACTCCAATTTTTCCGGTAAAGAAACCTAATAGTAAGTACTGTTTAGTACAAGACTTAAGGGCTATTAATGAAATAGTGAAAGACATACATCCAGTTGTTGCTAATCCTTATACCTTGTTAACATCTGTATCAGAAGAGTTTAAATAGTTCTCAGTGATTGACCTTAAAAATGCCTTCTTCTGCATCCCACTAGCAGTAGAGAGTAAGAAATATTTTGCCTTTGAGTAAGAGAGTCCTGATTTTGAGAGAAAGAAGCAGCTTACGTAGACAAAACTCCCACAGAAATTTAAATGTTCCCCTACTATTTTTAGAAACCAACTGGCCAAGGAGCTAGAAGAATAGAAGATAACCCAGGTAACAATATCCCCATCCTTGCATATAGTCCTGCAGTACGTAGACGACATTTTTCTAGCTACTAAAAAAAGAAAAATGTGCATGAAATTAACAATTAAATTACTCAACATGCTTGGCCAAGCAGAGTATCGAGTTTCTAAAGAAAAAGCTCAATTAGTCAAAAATAGCGTTATTTACCTCAGTTGTGAGATCACACAAGGGCAGAAATGTTTGAGAGTAAACCGAATAGAGGCAATATGTGCTATTCCTTTGCCTCGTAATCATCAAGAATTGAGATCTTTTCTAAGAATAGTGAGATAGTGTCGACTGTAGATCGTGAATTTCAGTCTCCTAGCCAAGCCACTATATGAGGCCTTGAAGCAGCATCAGTTAGAGTAGACGACACAGCAAAAGAAGGCCTTCCAGAAATTGAAGCAAGCACTAAAAGAGGCCCCAGCCCTAAGACTCCCGACCTGACCAAAGAATTCCAGTTGTACGTGAATGAGAAGCAAAAACTAGCATTAGGGGTCCTCACCCAGAAAGTAAGATCCTAGAAGAGGCCAGTGAGATACTTCTCTAAACAACTAAATTGAGTAAGTTCCGAGTAGCCCTCATGTTTACGAGCCGTGGCGGCAACAATAATTCTTATTCAAGAGACCCAGAAATTAACTTTGAGAGCAAAAATGAAAGTGTTTGTTCCCCATATAGTCATAGCCGTTTTAGAGCAAAAGGGGGGTCACTGGCTATCATCCAGTCGAATGTTGCAATACCAGGCCATCCTTAGAGAACAAGATGATATTGAAATAAAGACTACTAATCATGTTAATCCAGCAGAGTTTTTACGCAGTGACCAAGAGGCTAAGAGACTAGTGCACGATTGCGTAGGAGTAATTGAACAAGTATATGCCAGCAGACCCGACCTAAAAGATGAACCATTAGAAGAACCTAAATGAGAACTATACACTGATAGATCCAGTTTTGTCGAGAATGAGATTCGCTATGCCAGGTATGCAGTAGTAACATTAGATCAAGTAATAGAAGCAAAGGCTTTGTTACTTAGAACTTCGGCCCAGAAAGCAGAAGTGATTAGACTCACCAGAGCCCTGTATTTGAGCAAGGACAAAAGAGTTAATATCTAGACAGATTCTAAATATGCCTTTAGTGTAGTTCATGTACATAGAGCGTTATAGAAAGAAAAGGAGCTTTTGAATTCACAGAGAACCAACATCAAGCACCGAGAAGAAGTGCTACAGCTACTAGATGCAGTACACAGTCCCAAAGCAGTTGCAGTAATGCATGTTAAAAGACATCAGACTGCAGAAAGAGACGTTTACAGAAGAAATCGATTTGCTGATGTTACAGCACGGCAAGTGGCACGAGAAGTATAGACTCAAATGGCATTAGTACCAGTAAGAACAAATCCGGCTACCCCATACCTGAATCAAGAGCCCAAATATTCAATAGAAGATAGAAAACTAATAAACTTGCTAGAGGCACAGAAGAATCAACTTAAGTAGTACGTTACACCAATGAGACAAATAGTAGTACCTACCCACATAATGAAATTTATTTTAGAATCAGAACATAATAAATGTCATTAAAGAGCAGAAGTATTAGTAAAATTTTTGAAGAATGAGATAATCTCTAATCAAATGTTAACAACGGCAAAAAGAGTTAATGCAATGTGCCCGGTATGTTTGAAAAATAATCCAGTAGTTAAGAGACAAATACAAATAAGAAAGTTGCAAGTCGAGCCACAACCAAGAGATTACTAGCAAGCTGATTTTTCCGAATTGCCTAAGGCACAAAGATACAGATACTTGTTAGTGTACGTATGTAACGTTCTCAAGGTGGCCGGAAGCTTTTCCATGTAGAACTAATCAAGCTAAAGAAGTAGTAAAAACCTTGTTAAAAGAAATAATACCAAGATTTAGAGTACCTTTAAGATTGTCATCAGATAGGGGTCCGCATTTTATAGCCGAAGTAGTGCAAGAATTAGCACGAATGTTAAATATAACCTAGAATTTGCATACCCCCTAGAGACCTCAGTCTAGTGAGCAAGTAAAAAAAATGAATCAAACCCTGAAAAGACAAATCAAAAAGATTTGCCAAGAAGCTAAACTGCACTAGCCTCAAGCTTTGCCTTTAGCCCTACTCAAGATTCGAATTAAACCAAGAGAAAAAGTAAGCGTAAGTCCATATGAAATATTATATGACAAACCATATCGTGCAACTATATTAAAAGAAGAAGTACATGTGAGTAGAGACCAGGCAATTGCAAAGTATGTTATGTCACTTAATAAGATCTTGAATTCTTTAAGAAATACGTTACAGTAGAATAGACCACTCACGCTAGAGAATTCCGTCCACGACATCCAGCCTGGAGACCAAGTGTACGTCAAAAAGTAGATCCGCTACGAGAATCATAGAGCAGACCCCACCAAGTGATGATGACGACCTACACAGCAGTGAAAGTCCAGGAGATAAATGCTTAAATCCATTACACCAGAGTAAAGAAGGCACCGTTCCAATGAGAAACCCAGATAGTGTCTCCAACCCGGACGATCTTCCGCGCAAAGCCGCCTTCTTAATTATATTACTGCTAGTGATCATGAGACTATTACCCGTTCAAGGGTCTACTCTAGTACAAGTTGAAGAAACAAAAGTTACAGTCATAAAAGAGATAGATGTTCAATTAACTTGTGTTATCTTTGACAGCCAGAAAGTTGAGGCCAGTGAAGTTATTGCAATATGGCAACAGAGCTGAAAGAAGCCGAAGCAAGATAAGAGTCAGTTGAGATCAACATAAACAACAAAGAAACACAGTACTGGATCTTACTAAAGTAACCACAAACAATACGAAAAAATATACGTTTGGTCAAAATACGAGATAGTTTTCATTACAAAAGAGTGAGTATGAGAGTTTTGCCATAGACAAGAGATCGTGCTGAAAACATAAAAGTTAATCCAGTATCAATAGCAGTAGACACATGAGATGAGCCACCTCTCAGAATAAATTGTTCCTTCCTAATAAGATCAAGATATCAAAAGAACCTTTAAGTCAAATAGTAAAAGCAAAATAAAGAACTGACCTGAAACAGAATAGAAGATGAGACCAGTTAGTGAGAGAAAGAAGGCAAAAGTTGTGAGTAGTCGAGTGTCACTAATCCTAGAATAGGAAATGCATAGTAGAAGCATGACAGAATGATGTTATCCTTACAGAGACACGGTAGAAGGAGTAGACGGGAGGTTAATGATAGAACAGAACGAAATACTGAGCAAGAAAACTTAGTAGTAAGATTAATCAGAGATTTTAAGATCATGCAGAACGTGACTAAAATAACAGCTTGCCTGCCATTACCACAAGCTGCAAGTGAACCAATTCCCTAGAGAATAATACCAGTAACCAAAATGCCTGAAACATTCAAGAATGTTTCATGGTCCTGCCAGTCAGTTCCCAAACCAGTAGATATATAGAGAGATTTGTGTATGACCATTTGGGCTATGACTAGAGAAGAATGTGAAAAGAAATCCAATCATTATGGTTAGATTCAAAATACCAGGAAGTGTTTAATTGCAACCCCAATAGATGAGCCATGCAATACAGTACGAATAAGAACGAAATCCCAACGAAATGAGATGAGTTGTCAGAATGTCACACAGAATTTTGACACCTAGAATAGTTAGAAGACATTATGGAGACCTAGTGTTTTGGAACACTATAATTACCTTGGAGAAGTACAAAGGTGCATTCCAATAGTCAAGAGTAAAGAATCAGTCACATTATAGAGCCCTTATCACATCTATATCTTCCCGAGAGTTCAGACCACAGAAAGAAGATTAGAATTGTACTGAAGTTTTTACATGTGATACACCAGAAGACCGAATTAGATTAGTACTAGTGAAAATGGCATTAAAGTAGTGATGCGAGTGTAAAGAGTATGATCACACAGTTAGCAGAGAGTCCATAGATAGACCTATAGATTGCAGATATACTACTGTGCACAGTCCTAAAAATCTAGTCTGAGTGTTGAGACACAGACAGTAGACCACACATTTACCTCTAAATAGATCAGTAACACAAATCACCCTAAGAGTTCCCACATTGTGTCCATACTAAAAACAGAATAAATTGATCAAAAAAAAAAAGACTCAGAAAGAGAGAAGAATCCCTAGAAGAGCAGTAGCATGAACCTGGCTCAGGAGTACAATTTAGATAGATATTAGAGTCATTATTCCCTCCAGTAGCAACATATCGAATCAGAGAAATACTCAACAATTTGTTAAGACAGACAGAAAAGTTAGCAGCAGCTACTAAGAAGAGATTTAAAGATCTAAATTTGCAATTACAAGCTACATCAAAAAAGACCCTACAAAATAAAATGGCATTAGATTTGCTACTGTTAAAAGAGCATAGAGTTTGTAGTTACCTGAGTAAGAAAATAGATCATTGCTGTGTACACATTCCAAATGTTACACTTGAAGTTGAGAAAGATATTTCTCAACTAGCAGAAGTAGAAACAAAAACCAAAAAAATTGAAAAAAAAGCACAGCATAATTAGATAAGAGCAGTATTTAATTCTTTAGAGCTTCACCTGTCTAGCTAGATTACGTCTGCTATACAATATGTACTAATGTTTTTAGTATTTCTAGTGACTATATAGATTATATATAGATGCCTCTTAAGTGTGATCGAAAAAGAAAAGAAGCGATCTCTCCAGTTGCTGAAGGCGATGACCCGCGGGCAACAAAATGAAGAACACTCCCTACCTCGTTATGAAGATGTTACTGTCAATACTGTTGATTGAGCATCCTTGCAGCAGGACTGAAAGATGCTCAAAAGAGAAGAAATGTTAGAAAAGAAATGAAATTTAGCAAAATATTTAATTATAGTGAGTTGTGTGTGAACTGGTTTGTTAAAAAGTAGTTTTGTAGCCGTTGAAAGTGTGTTGAGTTTTGTGTGTAACTTAGCAGGTAGTCTTAGAGATTTAATAAATAATTAAACTAGTGCAGGAAAGTAAGAATGCTAACCTGTCTAGAAGCAGCATACAATGCTCTTAGAATAAGATAAGCAGAAGATTAATGATCTTGTTTGTGAACCAAAGAATGTATCACAAAGAGTCTGTGACCAGGCAAAGAGAACAGAGAACTGTTTCTTAGAGACTTTGTTGTAAATCGCATGTATAAGAGGGAAGCACCCATACGTGAATTCGAAGAGCTCAGACTTTGAGACGTGAGTCCCCCAGTTCCCTGAGCCCTTAATAAAGCACCCACAAAACTTATCCGAGTTTTGTGTCATTTATCAATCGGGCAACAGCTGGATTTCTCCAAAAGTAAAGCTGCCACAACTAGGACCCTGCAAGTCCTTGGAGCCCCAAACCCCACCTTTAATCTGATACCCAGACCCTGGGGAAAGGACTTCTTTTTTCAATGGAAAATGGGCTCCCTTTGTGGCCTCTTGCACTGGCAATAATAGGTTGCCATCCTAAATTTTGCACATTTTTTGGATTTCCCCAAATCCGAGGTTGACAGAAACTAGGATCATGCATGCCCTAAGCACACCAAATGCCACCTCTGAGCTTATACCCAGACCCTGGGGAAAAGAATTCTCTTTTTTCCTATGGAAAATGGTCTCCTCTGGCGGCCTCTCACACTGGCCAGTAATCAGGTTCCAACCTAAAAATTATGAAACTTCACTGGATTTCTCCAAAACTAAAGTTTCCAGCAACTAGGACCCTGCAAGTCCTTAGAGCCCCAAAGGTCACCTCTGATCTGATACCAAAACTCTACGGCAGTGGCAGCACCTGCAAAGAAACAAAGCAAAAATGCACTCCTGGATTCTGTGAAAATACAACCTCCTTGATGCGAGTGAATTATGCTACAAGTACACCTTAACCTTGCAGCCACCAGGTCTCCAGCATCCTAGGCGAAGACATTTTGCAAGTTGACTCCCTAAAATAAATAAACCAACAGTATGCTTAGAGTTTAACCAGAAATTGAGACCTGAGCAAGAACAACTGCTTGCTGCCACCAGCTGCTGCTCACCTCACTTCGTTGACCTTTACTACACATATCCAGCTTTCCTTCCTAATAATAAAGACAAAGAACAGTGCTGTACCGTAGTCACCATTTAAACTTCCCCTGCAAAGACAAATGATGACCAACCTTCTCGTGGGAACCCCTTCACCCAGGATGGGGTGCTCTGCCACAGATTTCGTCTGTCTGCATCTGAAAGAATGTTAGGACAAAAGTCAGAGCACTGCAGGATAACTTAACAGCTCCAGACATCTTGTGTCAATCTACAAATCTCAGCTAGAATCCAACTACACCCTACATTACAAATTTCCAGGCCCTGGGACTTGTCCTATTATACCTACACCAGGCTATGCAGCAGGGCAGAGCACCTCTGGGCCAAATACACAGACACCACCCGTGACACAGCACAAGACAAGTGGGGGGACACAACTGGGAGAGAAAGCTCTCAGTGAGAAGAATGCCAGCAAGGATAGAGAGAACGCGGAACGACATGACTGAGGTGACACCGATAGCAAGATGATGAGACTCAGAGAACCCTGGAGGAACAAGATGCTAACTGAATGACCTATTCCAAGCACCGCAAAGATGGGCACCTCGGAATCCTACAGTCAGAATGCTCTGCCTGTCTTCACATTTGTACAAGTCCTAATTGGCTAAAATTGCGATGCACAGCTGTCAAGAACAGCTCAGAACAAGGCCTTAAAAGACATCTGACTAGATGCTTCTAAAGACAGATTCTACACTGATGCCTGTCCAGACTCCCGAGTCAAGGGTTCAAAGGAATCAGCACCGCGCCAAGGAGCACAGAGATTCAAGATGCAAAGATAGACATCTGGGTTTCTGATAAGCCCCTCAGAGGACTAAGACAAAAGAAACCAGATGCCAAAAAGACACAGAAGGCATGATAAACAACAAGTGACACAACACGCACCGGCACTGCTCTGCCCTGAGCACCTCAGCACTCTGAGACTTTTCCTTTATGTGGCCTAAGGGTCCACCTCTTGCACATCCCCACCTCCAAAGCTGACTCAAAAATCCCTCCCAGCACCTCACTTTCATCTCCTCTGGGGGGTCATAGCCCTCCACTTATCTCTCAGACATCCGGGGATGAGGATTCATATCAGGTACCAAGGAAGGCTGCCTCGCCCACTGGGAATTTCCCACAGTCACCGGGCTGTGGTCCCTTGGTAAGCTAGAATCAGGAATACCAAACATCACTGCATGAGCTTAGCTGCACAGCAGACAAAACCCAACAATTCTGCTACTCACCATTCTCCTAAGAATGCCCGGCTCCTCACGCCACATGCTTCGGCTGTGCTCGGGGGCCGACGCCATCATCACAGGGACTGCCTGGGTTAAGAAGAGACAAGGTGATTTGGCATTGCTGAAACTTGAGTGGACCCTGACTCCCCCTCATTACTTCCCTAACTTACAGCAACTCCTTGGCCCTTCCTGAAGGCTCCCTGGGGGACACCTTCAAATGGAAAAGGTCAAGGCTTCAGCACAGAGTCCTGTGCTACTTCCCGAGCTCCCATGAGAGCGAGGAACCGGATCTGTTGCCCCGTTTCTGAGGGGATCTCAGTGTAATACAGTGGGCCACCTGAAGCACACAAACAAGATTGGATACTTAGAGGTGCAGCAGAAAAACCATTACCCTAATGCAGTGTGAGCTCATTTCCTGTTTTAGACTTCCCAGTCCCTTCCCAGGTGTGGCAATACCTCTCCCTTCCCCCTCCCCCTCGCCCCCTTGCTGGGTTGTCAGTCAATTTTAACATTCCAGCAAGGCCATCGTGTGGTTGGTCAAGTTTGAAAGATGCCCCTCAGGCCTGGGGTCATTCGCGTAGCCAAGTGTCATTTATCCCGAGACCCTCCTCCTCCCACCTGGTTGGTGCTCACCTGTCCCTTCCCCTCCCCCTGTCCCTGGGCTTAAAGTGAGCCAGGACCATGCGGTCAGTATTCTGTTGGAGCTGTTACCAAGATTCAGATGTCTGTGACCATGGAATAAAACTCTGGATATACCCTTCCATCAGAATCCGCTCCTTTTTGCCTTCACCTTCGCCTGAAGCCTTTCCACCAGAGGTAAACTGAGTTTCTAACCTTGCCTGGACTTGTTCCAGTGCCTAGCTGCAACACCCAGCCAGCCAAAGGTGTCTCTGAGGTGAAACACCACAGCTGCTGCCTTTGGCCCAGCAAGTGTCAGACGAGCCCAGGCATGTTCCACCGGGTAATATTGGGATCATATTCTAATACCCTAACCACAGAAATACAGAAATTTAAAGAGAAAACAAAACCCAAAAACTTTACCAAAACTAGTCAATTCAATAACAAAGAGCCCACGTTCAATCTCTTTAATGAAACCTCTAAAATTATGCAAAAAAAAACCCGCTAAAACTAAAAAAGCCCTGCCTCTAACCAAATAAAACAGAAAAAACATGTCTTGTAAACTATATGAAGTCATTAACCTAACACGTCAGAACCACAAAAATATAAAACCTTAGTGAACACCAGTATGCAATACACACTACCCTCATCACAACATATAAAACAAAACCTATTTCTATTACTTACCTATCACAAATATCACAAAATTGAACTGTAATAAAACCTAAAAAACCTAATTAAAAATAAAATTTAAAAATTCTGTTTTAACCCAAAAATTCATATATTCTAAACATGAACTTCCTCCAAAAGAAATACTTAAAACATCCCAAAAATTCAAACATTTAAAATAACTAATATAAAGCTAAAAAACATAAAACAATTAAACACCTGACCTCAACTATCTAGAACCATCTACAATAAAACTTCTTAAGGAAAACTCCAACAAATACCCATTACCACCTCAACAATACACCACCAGCAACACCAAACAACTCAAAATACTGCAACTCCCATCCAAAAAATACTCCACTAACTAAAACACCAAAAAATATTCAACAAAACCCACTCACCCTTCAACAACCCCATTTAACCTATACGCAAATCTGAAACAAATAAAAATTAACTATAAACTACCATACCTTAAATAAATCCACCATTAAATACTACTGTACCAAACTTATTAAAACTCCAGTACAAACTAAAATCCAAAACACCAAAATAACACACCACTATTAACATTACCAACACATTTTTCTCCATTCCTCTAACTAAACCTTGATTTACTTTCACTTGAAAACCATACAATACACCTAAAAACCAACCACTCCAAAAATAAAAACACAGTCCTACCATCTATCATAAATTCATCCAAATTACACTAAAAAAAAACTCCAAAACATCTACAATGAACCAAATTAGATAAAAAGCATAGCAAAAATATGTTTAAAAATCATCCAAATTCTCCTAAAAAACAATTTTACTATCAAAAAAAGCAAAATCAAAAAGCCTACTGAAAAGATCCAATTCCTAAAAATAAAATAACAAAAGACACAGCACAAAATTCCCACCAATATCATAAAAAAGTCAGAATACCTCCACCAGACAACAAAAAACCCCAACCTATAAGAAAACTCCAAACCACCTCAAAAACAAACACTAAAACACAACTACTCCTACCATCCCAACTACCATGATTAAAAAACATCTTCTATACAGAAATATCGCCGTCATCAATGCCACATAAAACAAATAAATTGTTCTCATCATACAGCACACCCATATCAAAAACGTAAATTGCCCTAAAACCTTGAAAGTAGTTACAAATTAACCCCAAAATAAAACCAGTAATCTCTAACTAACAAAAATCACCAATTAACTTACCTGACAGTGACTCAAACCCACCAAAATAAACACTACACCACAAACACACGCTAATAAAAGCCACCATGACACAATTTAAAAACTACTCTCTACTTCATGCTACGACCCAAAAAAACCATTGTAAACCCTAAAAAATAAGAATTTTAAAAACATAATACCCCACCAAAAAAAAAATCTAGCAACAAAATAAATTTTAAAAACCCGTTATCATAAACACGTGAACCAAGAACCATAACATTCAAGTAGACCATATCCTATATCATACACCAACTGCAAACAAAATAAAACAACACAATAAATTCCTAAAAACTACTTCAAAACCACTACATAAAAGAACTTTCAAAAATTAAAACCCACGCTGCCGGCCCCGGACGGAGCGCGGCTCCCGGCAGGAAAGCGGCTCCTGCGGCGGCCGCTCCGGCACGCGGGACCGGCGCCGTCCCGGGGAGCCCCGCCCGCTGTCCCTGCCCGGCGGGGCTGGCACCGGGCCCGGGGCTACCGGCGGCGCCCGAGCCCCGCGCCCGGAGCGGACGGAGCGGCCGGCACCGCCCGGGCCGGCGCAGCAGCGCCCGCGCCGCCTCTGCCGCCCTTGGCCGGCCCGGCCGCGCCGAATCCCCCGTGCGCCCCGGCAGCTGCCCGGGCCGTGCCAGCAGCGCTCCCAAGCGGGAACGTTCCGGGCCGGGCCGCGGGCACAAGAAGCGCCCTCCAATGCAGGGGCACAGCCCCATTGCAGCCCTGCAAACGCTGCCAGAGCTGCAGCTTCCCGCAACCGAACCCCGAAACTGACGCCACAGGCGGGGCTCACCTCATTTCAACCAACACAAGGGCAAATAAATGTGTTCTCCCCTTCAATTTCATCCCCTATAATAGCAGAAAAAAAGGGGTTTTCCTCAAATGAAATCCTTCAAATGATGGGGGAAAGGGGGATTTTTACTTCAATTCAAATCCTTTAAAAGGAGGGACAACAGGGCAGCCCTCTCATCCTTAGGATGATGAAAATCGGTGCACTACCCTCAAATCAAACCCATAATACGACAAGTATTTTTCCACTTCCCCTTAAAATAGAACACAGGGATTCCCTTTCACTCTTTTGATACCCCTAACACCCTGGAAAAGACAGGTTTTCATTAAATCATTACCCTTAAAACCACAAGTGAAGGTGGATCCCCCCAGTTCAGACATAGAGACATAGATAATAAGGGAAGAGAACTTGCTTTTGCTTCCCTCAATATTTTTTTTTCCCCCCGGGGCACCAGGGAGGGATCGGCAAGATGAAATTGAAAAGAGAAAGGAGAAAAGTCCCCGCTACAAATCCACATAGGCTCACCTGTTCGGCTGCTGCTTCCCGGCACAAAGCTTTGTCCCTCGGCACTTCCTTTAGCTATGCTTCATGTTTCCAAGTGTGCATCCAGGTGCCCCCCCCAGACCCAGTGAGAAGCTCTCACAGTCCTTCCATGAGACAGCCCCGGGAGCCCCTCATAAACCCCTCCACTCAGCAGCTCCATGCAAAAGAAAACTGAGGCAAACCCTTCCCCTAAAACAGCCTCCCCACGGCAGGACCTGTCCCCTCATCATCCTCACAGCTCACACCTGGGCTGCTCTGAGCCCCCATCATCCTCACACTCACACCTGGGGCTGCTTTGAGCCCCATCATCCTCACATTCACACCTGGGGCTGCTTTCAGCCCCCATCATCCTCACACTCACACCTGGGCTGCTCCGAGCCCCCATCATCCTCACACTCACACCTGGGACTGCTCCGAGCCCCCATCATCCTCACAGCTCACACCTGGGGCTGTTGCCACTCTCCAACAGCGCCTTTCCCTCTCCAGCACACAGCCCACTTCTCACAGACACAGGCTAAACAGAAATCTACTACGGGTGTTGGCTTTTCTTTGTCTGGTTACACGATTTAAACACATACATGCATTAATGGTCATTGAGGGAAAGCTTTCCAGTGGAGAAAGCAGTCATTTTGGTAGCACACTTTGATACACCTTCAGAAAAAGCAGAATCAGCGCCAACTCCTAAGACCCCTGCTGAGGAACCCAGCCCTCCTTGGGACACCCAATACAGCAGACCTTGAAAAAGGAGGGGGAAAGTTAAGCTTGGACTGGAAAAAGAATATATGTACACCAGCCTTTAAAAAAAGCCTTCACACAGCAATAGTTGGAACCAGTCACATTTCTTCTTTCCTTGCTTTCTGTGATGACATAAATATGAAGTAAAAAAAAAAACACATGAAACACAAGGCAGAGCCAGGATTTTACAGGTAGATTTTGGCAGTCTGGATGACAAGTGCTTCCGGCACTGCGACACGATTTGGGGACTGGCAGAGAACAGAGGCAAAAGGTGCCAGAGAGCCCTTTCTATTCCCTTCAGCCCCTGCAGCTGTTCTTATGTTTTCAGGCCACTTGCCTGGTTCATTCCTAGATAAAAACGTTATGGCATTATTTTCAAAACTACTACTCATCTCTAGACAGAGTTTCCTACATTGCTGTATACAAATGAGTGGATAGAGAGTGGGTTTCTTTCCAAATGAATTCAGAGACAAAATCCTATTCTTTACCAATACCTATAAAAACGAAAAACTTGACAGGTTTTAGTATTCTACATCTCCCTGTGAATTTTGTGTCAGCTTTGGGTTCCTCTGGGGGACGGCACATAGCATGACCCCCTTCCTCGTCCGCCACCCACCTGCTCCTGCACCGCAGTGGGTCTCCCTCTCCTAGGGACCTTGGGGTGCCCCCAATGGCATCAGAGCCCCGAGTCTTCACCCCCTTTTTCTGACCCCCAAAGAAGGCCCAGAACGAGTCAAACTGCCCTGGACAGTGCAGCACTTCCTTCAAGCCTTTTCTACCTTTCCACATGTACATGCCCCCAGAAAGGGACTCTGTTGTAACAAGAAAGGGGGGACAGCCCCAGAAGGGTTGAGGTTCCTCCCCAGCCTCACTGTCACGGGCCAGGGGCAGCGAGAGGGAGCGGCACAGACGGCGGGGACAGCACGGCGCAGAGCGGGGGCCACTCTCAGCGCGATGCCGAGAAAGCCGCAGCTCCGGCGCGGTCGGGCGGGGCGTTTGACTGGCACGGGGGGATCCGCCGAGAGCCTCTGGCCCCGTGCGGGGACTCCTGCAAGGGCCGAGGGGCGCCGGGCTTCGGCCCTCGGGGCTTTATTCTCCGGCACCCCGAGCCCCGCGGCTGTGGGGCAAAGAAGGGAGAAAGAAGGGAGGACGGGAAGAGAGGAGCAATAGCAGGGGATGAGAAAGGGCAGGGAGGGAGGTTGGGCTGTGATGGAAAGCGGGACGGGAAGGGAAAGCCCGGGAAGGGGGTAGAGGGAGGGTGGACAGAGGAGGGAGAGAGGTGGAATAGAACAGAGTAGCGGGGTAGGGACAGGACAGAAAGGAGCTGGGTTTGGCAGGGGGAGGGAGAGGCAAATGGGGGAAAGAGAGGTAACTAAGGGGACTACAGGGACGAGGAAGGACGGGTAGAGAGAGGGACAGGCGGGGAAGCCTCACTGAGCCCCAGCTGCACCCCAAGCCCACCCCGGCTCCCCGCCCTGTCCGGGATGCTGCGCTCGGCGGAGCTCGGCTCGCTTCGGAGACACTTGGCTAGAGTCGGCTCTTCAGCTAAATTCAGCTATTGCCAGCTAAACTCGGCTATTACCGGCTGCATTCAGTGGATTCGCCTCTTCGGCACAGCTCGGCTTGGCTGAACTCGGAGCCGCTCTTTGCGTTCGGCGCAGCTCGGTTCGGCTCGGCTCCCTGAGGGCGGCGCGGGCGGGGGCGAGGCTCTGCACGGGAAAGCGGCGCCCTCTCACGTTGAACTCGCCCAGCTCGGGGCTCTCCTGCTGCCGTGTCCCGCGGGCGGCCCAGCCATCGCATGGGCACTGACGGGAGCAGGGGGTTGGGCAGAAGCTCATTAGGGAGTGACTGCACTTGCGCTAATTAATGGTCATTGAAATAAACAGGGCAGGAGACTTCTTCTCCTTTTAATGCCTTTATTAGAAGTGATCAGCTCAAGATTGGGCAGCTCGACGGGTCTGCAGTCTCCGTTGTCTCCCAGGCTGACGAGGAGTAGGAGGATATGCGCAGCTTTGTCCACTAGCGGCAAAGCTGGGGGTCCATTCCTGGTGAGAGCCTTTTTGGGCGTGACCCGTGGTTTTCAACTCCGCAGTCTCGCCCCCCTTCAGCTCCCGGCTTCGGGACAACTCCCACTGTCAGGGTGAGAGGCCACAAAGGTCTCCAGCATCTCCGCAGGCTCAGCACTCCATTCCTCACGTTTAGACATCACTCCAATTTCTCAACTCTATACTGGCTCGTTGTTTCGGGGGTCTTTTCAGTGTGTTTGGAATAGCAGCTTCTCATGGCATGCTGATCCCGAAGTTATTTTGCATGTCCCCCTGTTACCCTGTTTTTTTAAGATTTTCTAAGCCTTCTGATGTTGACATTCTTGTAGTGAACTTTCTCACACACTTTCTGTAAATAACTCATTGTTTTGCATTCCTTTATGGCAGAGGAAAGAGTTGATGGACTGTTGGTTTGACCAGTGTCACTGCAGAGGTGCCACTGTCACCTTCCAATCCACTGTCCCTTTTGTAAAACTATAAATATTGGAGTCAGAGAATAAAACTTCCCTTTTTTCCTTCACCTTTAGAGCGGTGGTGTGCTTGTGTTCTCTCGCATCCTTCAGCGACATCCCCCCCTACGTCTCTTCTCACTGTCTGGGGAGGTCCCCGCCCTTCACTGTCCGAGAGAAGAGCCATTAACTCAGCCCCAGCCAGGGCTTTTACTGATACAAAAACAACTATTCACGACAATGACCTGTAATTATCATAACAAACAAGTAATACATTTAGCAGCACAGCAACAGTGGTCTGACTAGCTTTTGTAATCTTTTTCTTCACAAAAAATATTGGCAGATTCTTTGTTTATAACAGTCATGAGAGCAGGAGGCTGGGTTCCGCGGAGCTCGGTTCGGTTTGGACGGGCTCATAAAATTCGGTGGTTAGCTTTGGTTCGGCCGAGCTCGTAAAGTTCGGCTGATCTCCGACTGGTGCAGCTGACCTCGGCTCTGTTCGGCTGAACGCGACTACATTCAGTTCTGTTCAGTTAAATTCAGCTAGTTCATGTTATAGGTTAGTTGCGGTGGGGAATGAATCACCAACTAATAAGTCCAAATAACATGAAATTTATTAATTGATAGAGCAAGCGATAATAGGCAAAGTCAGCGCCCCGGGCGTGCTGGGCGACAGGAAAGTCTCCGCTCTAACACTGTCACACTCTTCTGATTTTCCGTGGAGTTCTTATACAGTACTTCTTCCGGGCTGATGTGTAGTACTCTGCATATTCTTCTTTTGTGTTTAGGTGGTCATAGTCCACCTCCCGGGGTATGAAGATGAAGGTTGGTAATTTTCCTTTGTCTGATTCCTGGAATTCTTAGGCTCAATCTGCTGAGTTCCTGGAATCCTAGGTTTACTGAGTGGATAAACCGATACTGTGTTATCAATCATAGCAAACCCCCCACCCATATTAACAGTTTACTAAACAGATAAACAAATGTTTGTGAAACCTACTGTCTTTTGGTTTCATCTTCCTTATCCTTTAAAGTCTGGAAATTTACTTAAACAAACTAGAGGTGTTGCAACAGTCTTACTGGAATTACTTTGTCAGCTCTGATGAACAAACTTAAAGTTTTAACCCATTACAGTTCAGCTTTTTGTCTGAACTCACCTCGGTTCAGAAATTTCGGCCAGATTGGGCTCTTCAACTACACTCAGCTCATTTAGGCTACACTCATCTAGATTCGGCCATTTGGCCGAGCTCAGCTACATTCGGCTCGCAGATTCCCTAATGGCAGCTCCTAAGGAATTCTTCGTAACACAAATAACAGACTCTAAAAGGCTTGCGGGTTTTTGAAGAAATATTACCGCGCCTGAGTGGGTCGCAGCTGGTGAGAGAGAGACGGTGAATCTTTTTTCTTGAATCAGAAGGCTGAATTTATTAATATAAGATATAATACATTATAGTTATACTAAAAAGAATAAGGAGAGAGGTTTGCAGAGCAGCTAGGCTAGGCTAAGAATAGATAGAAAAGAATCTATAACAAAGTTGTGTTCAAGGACTCAGTCCCCTAGCTTGCACTGGTGATTGGCCCTTAATTATAAACATAGAACATTAACCAATCACCAATCAAAATAGGTGCTCCTGTTGCATTCCCCAGCAGCTGATAATAATTGTTTACCTTGTCTTTGGAGGCCTCTGGCCTCCCGAAGACACAGAAATCTGAAAGAAAGGATTTCTGTGGAGAAATGTCTGCGACAAAGAAATATAATTTTAACTCAACTCTCAGGACAGAGCTGGTGGCTCCTTTAGGACAAGAATATTTACATGTAGAAGCAATGCCCTCATTTGCATCTTGTTTTTATTTAACCCCCCCAAAATTCCATATCACAAGCAATGCGCAGTTCTGGTTTTTCCCCCCGTACACTATTTGTGCAAAGGACCTCGGGAACAGCACACAGTCGTGATTCAATTGAAGAAATCCTGTTTTGCATTTCAAAGGTTCTGCTTCCGGCACTGCGTGTTTGCAGACCTGGACTGCCATGCTCAACTACCCTCATGGCAACATTCAAGAACAAAGTATCCCAATAAAACTCACCTATAATCACTGAGCAGAAAATACTTTGGGGTTTAGTTCCATCTCTCAGATGTTCCTAGTGGAGGTAAGATGGGGTTTTGTTGCACACTGCAGCAAAAGCAGTGATGGATCAGGGCTTCTTTTATTTTTTCTTTTCTTAATTAAAAAAAAAGGGTGATAAAAATAAGCCAGGTCTGGTATAAGTGTCTTGAAGTGCCGTTAAAGCCTTTTTAACCCAAGAAGACCATCCTGATTCCCAAGCCCAGTCTTCTATTCATACTGGTTTTGGTATCATTAAATCAACCAG
This sequence comes from Melospiza georgiana, assembly GCF_028018845.1. Classification (NCBI taxonomy): domain Eukaryota; kingdom Metazoa; phylum Chordata; class Aves; order Passeriformes; family Passerellidae; genus Melospiza; species Melospiza georgiana. Next base: position 19,839,169 of record NC_080441.1, on the reverse strand, counting down.
ATTCTCCAAGAAATCATCATGACTAAACCTCTGTCTCCTCATTCTTTGCACTTATACCCCATTGCATGAAGCTCTGCAACCATTTTTTCCCATCCTGTATTAGAGAGAGGATGAATATTAAGGGCACACACAGACACAAACAGTCTTTCTGGTTTTCAAAAAGATAAAAATGCGTGTAATAAAAATTACTTAAGTAATATTGTCTCTCAAACTGTTCAAGAAAAGGGAAATTGGAGCTTTAATGTCCCACTGAGAGATGTTGAATAAAATCTTCCCCCTGAGTTTGCACACAGGAATAAAATACTGATTTTTATGACTGTAATATTGTCTCTCAAACTGTTCAAGAAAAGGGAAATTGGAGCTTTAATGTCCCACTGAGAGATGTTGAATAAAATCTTCCCCCTGAGTTTGCACACAGGAATAAAATACTGATTTTTATGACCAGACAAGGTAGGTCTGTATGAGAGCAGCTCAGGAGGCTTTCACAGCTCACGGTGATGAGGGCAGAGCACAGAAGAACATTAAAGATGAATGTTAGTCCCCTGAATTAATGCCCTGATGTAGACAAATTTTTTTGCTAAGAGACATAACAGTTTCTTTCCTTTGTTTCTGAGTCTCCAAGTCACTCTGTAATTTGCAACCTCCACCAATCTGACACAGGTAAGTGACATATCCGGGTCCTGTGCTCCAAGCCACATGTCCCCGATGTGAAGGGAAGTCAGGAATACAGAAGCAGCTGTGGAAGAAAGATAAGGAAAAAATCAGAACATATATTCTTCTATTTCCCCACAGTATTACCAAGTCAAGCTGCTTGGTCCCTCCAGGATTATGTTTTAAAAGAGTTCTCTAACTCTATTCCTAACTGAAAAATCTGGAGTGGCTTTGCCCATGCAAAGCCAATGATCCTACTCACAAGAAGAAACAAACCAGTTTCCTGTTAAATAAAGCAGTTTGAAATCTGACCTGTCAGATGCTCTCACTGACCAGCAATAGGGATCAGCATCCAGGCCCATGTGGACTTGGTTTTTTTGCTGACTATTTTCCCTCTTGGAATTATTTTTCTTTTGTACCTTTTGTTCCATTTTAGTCCCTGAAAGGGAAGTTTCTTAGAGGGTGTGGGAGTGTTGTAGTATCAGAAAACCTCCCAGTGTGACCACGCTCTTTGCTGCCCACCCTTGCCCTCATCCCACCAAAGACAGCTTCTGTTTAGGGCAGCCATGAGCCTGGGTGGATATGGGAGAACTGATTTAATGGATTAAAAAAGCCATGGAATCTCCTAATTTCTCCCACCACTGCCTCATAACATGAGTGATAAGAACAAGACAAGTCACCTGTCTTGTGCACATCCTCTTCCACCATTGCTGATAGGCACAGAGATTTCACAAGCTTGTGGAAGGTGCTGGACAGGACCTGCTCCTCCATGAGCTGGAGCTTGATGGAACTGAGCCCACCAAGCTGCCTGGAGAGCCCGGATGAGGTGCTGCTGGCCTGGCAGAGCCGGGTGTAAAGCTTGAAAAGGTCGTTCCTCAGTCTCATCCCTGAGCATCTTCCGCACAGCTGTTGGGTGTGGTAGGACGCGGTTCCGCAGCCACCTCAGCACTGGTGACATGTCCTGCTCCCCGAGGGGGCTCTGCTCAGCCAGGGACCTCACCAGCTACTCAGTGAAGGCATGAGTGGATGCACAGGTGATAGCCACTGCCTCACCCCCACCTTCACTGGCTCTGAGGGTCTCCCCTCTCTGTGTGGAGGGTGGTGCTGGGAAAAGAGGGTCCCAATGGGCAAGTATGGAATTCAGATGGTCTCTGCTTTCTCCAGCTCAGACCCTTCCATGTCTGCAGCAGTGTCATCTTCTCCCACCTTGTTCCATTTCCAAGTGTGACCATACACAGGAGATGAGGCTTGAGGTTTGTTCTTGCCCTTAATATTTTCTGTAAGAAGATAACCACCACCAAATCAAACATCAGATACTCCAAAGGATTTTCCTGGTACAAAACTGCGCAAATAAGGTGCTTTCCTGTGTTGATTCAGTTGTTACAATGGCAAGTACCAGCCTCGTTAAGCAGCCTCATGGAGCCTGGTGTTTCAAAGGGGCTCCAGGAGCTCCCAGGGACTCCAGGCTGGAACCCTGCTCCAAACTGGATGGCTCAGCCTGGAGATGAGAGAAGCTCCTGAAGCCTGGAGCAACACAACCCACACATGCAGTAAGTTACAGGCATCACTCCAAAAAGTCTCTTTAGGTCTTTCTGAGGAGTTCTGAAGGGTGAAAAAACTGTAAAGGGTGAAAAAACTGTAGAAAAGCTAAAGCTTTTACAGAATCCCTTAAATATATGATACTTTCTTAACGATACAGAACATTTAAACAAACATTTAAACAAAAGCTTTAATGTGCACCAAAAGCAGCTGCTGCAAAAAAAAAAAAAAAAAAACAGCGTTGTTTTAGGACCTCCCACTCCCAAGTTCCTTATACTTTTATACTTTTTGTTCACAGAGAGAACAAGAGAAGTCACACAAGTCCTGGCTTTTTTTCCTTTCTTCAAAACTGGTGACAACAACAGACGTCAACTATTAACTTCTGCTTGCTTTATGTATTTATTGTTTTTACTTACACATTGCTTTCAGATTCCCAGCCAGAATGATTCACAGAATGACTCACACCTTTGAGCGCAAAGCCTCCAGGCACTGCTTTTTCTCTTAAGATTTCATTTAAAAAACTCTTTTTCAAACCCTGACTCGAGATTTGCCACTAAGTTTCATTTTAAAACTCTTTCCCTTCATAAATTGTGTTTCTCCAAAGCTTCCAAATTGTTTCAAGGTTTGAAATAACCACAAGGAAGATCTGAAAAATGCCTTTCCATTTCCTTTCTTCCTCCCTCAAGGAACATCAGTCTGACAGAAGGCATTAGGACTACTTCCAGAGAAGTTTGCCTCACTTGAACTGCTGGTCTTTAACAGCTACAACAAAATACGTCTTCCTTGAAGTATTTCAGCACTTACTGAGCAATTCTTTGTTTTGGTACTTCTGAGCCAGGGCCTGCAGGTTGTTCTGCAGCTGCAGGTCTTTGCTGACAAGACTCCACTTGTGCAGCAGCAGCAGCTCCCTGCTGGAGAGGACACTGTCATTTACCGTGAAACACCTCATCTCACTAAAAGCCTCCACAACAACAGCACAGTATTCCAGCACAGAGATGAGGGTGCCAAACAACTCAGTCAGCTTGGCCAGATCTACGTTAGTCCTGTCAAAACACAAGTGCCATGCATGCTAATTCATCAGTACTGCTCTTAATCCCTACTGTCAGAATGGCCAGGAATTAAGGACGAAGGACTTGACAACAACTGTGCATCACATTTTACTTTATTCCCCATGTATTCAAACACATAAATCCTCCTGTCAAAGAAATCTCATCCAAATTCACTACTCAACACACAAACTGAAGGTGAAAAGAGCCATCCATCTATCAGAGATAAATCTTAATAAAGATTTCTTTTTTCTTAATAAAGAAAACTTAATAAAGTTCAAACTGGGCAGAGGATGAAATGCAAACTGACTAAAACAAAAAAAAAAAGAAAATAAAGGACTTACCAAATATGTTTGATTAACGTGACCAAAACACATAGAAATTCATTTACAAGCTTATTAAGAAGAAGTTTGCTGTTCTTCTGGGATTGATTCTTGTTTTCTCTTGTCTCTTAAATTTATTACCCATAGAGTATGGAGTAAGGAAATAATTTTATTTATCACCTTGTTCTCCAGAAACCTGAAAAACAAAACAAAACAAAAAAGAAAAAAGAAAACCACATTTGAAAGGCAGATCCTCACCAGCAGCTGGTCCATCACCTACAGGGGACCGTACTCTAGTGCACTTTTGGTGCACTTGCCTGAACCTGTCAGGGCACTCTATGAATGCAGAAGAGATGTTTTTGTGAGGGAGAGGCAAGGCAAGGAGGAATGTTCTAGACAGTTCAAATCCATTACTGTGCTGCTTCCTGTGCAACAGGTCCTGTGACAGGATGTGAACAGAGAGTGCTTGAAATTTAAAAGGTAAAAACACCAGCACAAGGTGCCATTTTGCTTTTTCAATTTTTCAAGGAAGTGATTTCCAAATCGCAAAGCCCCCCCACCATCCTCCCTCCTACCACAACCTGAGAGCATCTTGCTTCTGTTTTCAAAACCACAAGGAACACCTCAGAGTTCAGCAAGTTCTGCCAGTACAGCCCTTGGTGCCCCTATTTCCATGTCTGTCACCTTTGCTTTTATCCTCAGCCACATAATTCTTCTACTGTGGACAGGAAAACTGTTCCCATTTCTCCTGTACTTCTCTGGTTACCTTTTCTCTAAGCTGTTCATGACCCATGTGAGGAGGCTGTGATCCTCTATCAGCTCATAGGCAGCTCGGGCGACACAGGCAGCACTTTGCAGTATCTCCAGAATACGACACTGAAACAGAAAATGTAACTTGTTCTTTTATAGTCAGGATCTAATTATCTAACTTAAAATTAGCAAATTGGCTGCTATCTGATCAACTTCAAAGTAAAATAAACACCACCTCTTCTCAGCAGCTCCAGGGAAGGAAAAATATTTTCCCTTCAAAGCTTCATACCACAGGTGCTGCTCTTACAAGAAGTATTCAGGTAGCAAGACAATTTTATCTTTTTGTCCAAGGTTTTGATACCTGAAATACTCAGGGTGGATGCTCCCAAACCTGAGAGCTCTTGGCATGTGAGTTTTCCTCCTGCTGAAGCACTGTTCAGGTAACAAATGCACTGGCTGGGGAATAGAGACCCCAAAAAAAGAAAAAGGACTGTAGCAGCAAAACCATGGCACCCACATGAGGCTCCATGATGGCAGGAACCTGTTCCAGTTTCAGGGGATAAGGATGGGACTGGTTTAGACACAAGCAATTATTTCCCCCTCCACACATACACAAAACCAACAAGGAACAGATTTTCAACAGGGCCAAGGCAGAGTCGGCTGTTCCTTTCTGTTTTGTACTTGAGATCTCGAAGCCATGCAAACCTTTGTAGTTTGGAGTTTTTTGGAACTTTCTTTTTAAATTCTTACCTGGGAGCCCTTGTCACACAAAGGAGTGTTGAGAAAGGATAGAATGACCCAGAAAACCCTCTGGTAGTCATAAAGCTCATAGCAATATTTGTCACGCAGCCCTTCTCCAAGAAATCTGAGAATCCACTCGTGCTCTGTTTTGTACGGGAAGCCACAAAGAAAAATACCACCATCAGACATTTCCAAAGAATACCTGCTCCTAAGAGCACAAAACCCTGGTTCCTTCTGAGTGCCAGCTCAGGGCTTACCACAGCTTGTTCTGGACTGCTCGTTTTCCATTCCTATCAAATTCCTATCAAATCACTAACATCCATCAGGAACAGTCAGTCTGAAGCCCAAACATGCAGTGGAAATAGAATTTTAGAAGTTGCTGTTTCTAAAATACTTCAGTTGAACTCAAAGTTGTGGGATTCACATTCTCTGAACCCGAGAGAAGCAGTGAGAGAAGCAGAGAAAAGAATGATCAAAACAATTCTTATCTCATTTGCTGCTGCTGTGTTGTGCTAAAGTAGAATGCAATATGGAGATTGTTTACCCAAAGTGATGGTGCTTTGTTTCCTTGGCCTATCAGGTCCAAGCATACGTCCAAACTATCGGTCAGCAGACAGTCACAAGATTTTGTTGAGTGCTTGTGCAGTTTCAGTTTAGATGTAGTGTAATATAGTATAAAAAACATGGTACTTTTTTCCTCATGGTAATATAGTATAAAAAACATGGTAGTTTTTCCTCAGGTCCAAATACTGTCGTGACAGAAGGAATCTGTTTACCTTTATGTACATGTGCTCATGTGCCCCTCTGTAAAAAGAAAAAGTTGGCACCATGGGGGACAATGCTCCCAACCCACAACCATGCGCGACAATCCGTGGAAGCTGTAGCGAGCGTGCAGTGTTTCAAGATAGGAGAACAGTCCAGCAACTGCAGAAGGCCTTTGCTCTGAGACTCACTCAATTGCTGCACAGCTTCCCCTTCTCTTCCCCAGAACGAAAAGCTCAATCAAGAGTGCACGAGCACAAAGCAGGTGAGGAGATCAACACTCCCCAAGGCTCTGTTTTTCACCCCAGAAGTGACACATGCAGCAAGTTCCAGTACCTGGCTTCAGGATCTGCTGTGCCACACGATCAATGTAGAGGGTCAGGGAGAAGGTGGACCTGAGGTTTGGCTGCCTGATTCTGTCCTGCACAGCATCCAAGAAATGCAGCAACTGTAAGAGACCAGGGAGAGAAGCTTGAAGCACAGCCCAAATGAACACAACAGGAGCACCAAGACATCAATCAGCTTCCAGGATATTTCATGCGCCATACAGGTAGGAGCCCTAATTCAGCAAACCTGAGGGTTTGGCGCTGTCAGGATCAAAACACCCAGAAACCTGTGTAAAAGAACCCGAACCAAAGCTGGCTAAAAGCAGCCCCTGGCGATGACTCCTTAAACAACTTGTTCATGAGGAGGCAGGGAGTGATCCAATACTCACCAGCCCATCCGGCCAAGGTCAGAGCTCTCTGCCCGCTGAAGATACAGCAAGCAGCAGGGACCTTTCTCCCACTCTCCAGCACAGACCTGTGAAGCCAGAGAGAAGTTTATAGAGTAGAAATAACCAGAATACGCTCTCTGCTTCCATACACTCTCTGATCGATATTCCAAAGGAAAGCCCCTATGGATCAGAAGCAATCACCTCTCATTTTTCCTCTAGAATCATCACTGCTTTGCCTTTCTGTGCAAGTGTTTCTTTCCATGTCCATCCATCCCCAGAGCACATTTAATCCATCTTTTCTTCCTAGGTGCAGCTCTCCAGCACAAATGCCACTTCTCACAGACACAAAGCAAACAGTCATCTGTGACAGGTTTTGGCTTGGAAAGTAAAAACCTTAGTGCAACTGGCTACATTATTAAAACGCATGGGTGGTCATAGATGGAAAGCTTTTCAGGAGAGAAAAGAGCTGTTTCAATAGCACACTTCTATACACCTTCAGAAAAATCAGAATTAATAGCAACTCCTAAGACCCCTGACGAGGAATCCAGCCCTCCCGGGGACACCCAATGCAGCAGACATGGGAAAACGACGGACAAAGTCAAGCTTGGAGTGAAAAAAAGAGAACATAAATACAGTAGCCTGTAAAAAGCCTTCACACAGCAATAGTGGGGACCAGTCTCATCTACTCCATCCTTGCTTTTTGTGATGACATGAATATGAAATAAAAACACATGAAACACAAGGAAGACCTAGGATGTACCAGGTGTTCATTTTGGCAGCGTGAATGACAAATGTCTGTCCATGCACTACCAGCCAGCCCCGTTTCAACCCATCCTTAGCCCAAGCCTTCCTCGCCTCCCGTTTCCCAGCGCTCTGCTCAGGGCTTTGGAGCTCACGCTCTCTCCTCCCGCAGCAGCATGGCACCATTTACAGACCCCGCCCCGCGCCCTTCCCTCGCTCGGCAGCCACGTCCTTCCCCCGCCCCCCGGCACCCAGCGGCGAGGGGCAGGGCGCTGGCTCGAGGGCTGCAGTACTGCTCTCTGTCCAAAAGGCGGCAGCACTGTCGCCGGCCACAGCAGGAGGCTGCCGCCTCGCCTTGAGGGAGGGGAGGCAAAAAAGAACAGGGGATCGCCTTCGAAAAATCCTCAAAAATAAATGCCCCAAAAAAACCCGCACAAAAACTAAAACCTCATTAAACTAATGATTGTTGATCATCTGGCTGAATCTATGACATGTACCAGAAGTGAAATTTCCCCCCATTCACCTCAGTTTTTTCACCTTCTCATCCAACAGCCTGAGCCTCTTTGAGGCTGCTGTCAAACGCCTTGCCTTGAAAGCTAGAAGTGTTTCAGTTCACTGCTAAGAAACATGGAAAACAGCTCAAGTCAATTTCAGAATTGCCCTGAGCAGAGCCGGTGTTTCAGTACCCGAAATTACCATTGCCAATATGCGCAAGAATCACCATCTTATTAGGCAAACATTTGAAATACGGTAGCAGCTTCATCTTCTTGTCATTGCAGTCCTTGGAAGTTTTGCTATTTACTGAAACGGGAAACAGATCAAACATGAGAAGCTTAAGAATCCAAGCTCACTGGCCATTGTGTAAATAGCACTTGATGAATTCAAGGTACCATTGTAACATACAGAATGGCTCTATGCAAGAAAATGGACGTGTCGTCTTTCACGGGGGCAGAAAACCTTTCTACCGCGTGAACTCTGGGAGTAATCCATCATGCCTCAGTGAGCTGCGGCTGTTCAGAGAGCTGCACGATGGGTCTCTGTGCCCATGGCACTCTCAGGGCTCAAGGGAGCACATACTCCCTGCCTTACAGACACGCAGCTAAAGCCCACCAAAAACGCAGTTCTCCAGACAGCTTAGTGAAACCAGCTAGGAGTTCCCAGCATCACGCTGGGCACTTCTGTCCACAGATGGCTTTGCTTTTAATGAATCCAGAACAGAGCTGCATTTTTCTAGTCTTTAGCTCTACTAAGATATTTTATTTAACATGGCGAGAAAAAATTTGTTTCGACAATGATAAGTAACAGAGGAGATAATGTGCCTTTTGCTGCTATCTTCTTTTGCTGCTCCAATTTGCTTGCTTTGCTATCACTTTCTGTCAAAGAAACGCTAGCAAAATACCTCCTCAAGTCTTGCTGTGAAGACAGACAGGTAGAGAAACTTTGAACCTTTACAAGACCCTTGTAGCACATGTCTTGGTGAATTTCTATGCAGATCCTTTCTTCCAGCAGGACTTTTTTGCACTATTAATGCACATAGAACTTGTTATAAATTATCAAATCACCAGCCAAATTTATCAAAAATTTAACAATAATTTATTGGTCGATTACCAAAAAAAAAAATAGAATTTCGTGCAACCTCCACAATCAAGACAGCATCAGCCCGGCATCAGACGCTGGGTGAGACCAAAGAGTCAACCAACAAAGTGGCAGTGTCTCCTCAGAGGTCCACACCAAAGCCTTCCACGGTACAGCTTGTATACAGTTTATTCTGCCTGAGGCATGGATGACCACACCTTTCTATTCATTTCTTCGAATGCAAATCCATTTCTTTAGACAGACCCGGGTTTGCAGACATGAAGTCTGGAAGCAGGCAGAGCTGGTTTTCATATGTAATATCTTGATATCGGTTCCTGTAAGCCCATCATGGTATGTCCATGTCTTGTGAAACTCCTGGAGTTATGAGCCAGGAAGGCCTCCATGTTTATCTCCCAGGTGCAGAGTCTAAGGAAATCACCGATAATGGGCCAAGGCAGTCCTATTCAGACGTAAAGCCAGCTTGATACAATCTTGGTGTTGCCCAGAAATAGTTATAATTTGAATAGGACACTGCTTCTTGGCTGGGGAGGTTAGTTTGTCTGTTTCATTTAAAATGTCTATTCTATTACATTTACCACATTCTATAACTACATACATTTCCTTATACAGCATGAATTAACTCTCATATTTCACAAACTGAATCCAGTACAAAAGCAGTGACTAGAGGAACCGTTCTCTTTTCATTTGAATGGTGATAAAAATGCATATCAAATAAAAGCATTTTAGAACAGCAGGAAAATTTTCTATGTAGCTATCAAATCATAAAAAGATGTATATTTACATTTTGGGTTCTTTTCGGCATTTACAAGAATTCCAGACAAAAACACAGCTTAGTAAACCGCAAATCTAAATTACAGTATCTTGAACAGTAACATGAGGATGGCAAGAGGAAGAAAACCAAACAGGAAACCAAAGGAAGCCAGAAATAAGGCACAACCTCTCCTCCTTTTCTGCTTACTACAGTACCTTAGAAGTACCTTCAAGTGTTGTTACAGACACATAAGTAGAAAACTGTGCCAAGAACAATTGTGGAAAACTGTGGAAAGTCGTGCTATCCCCACAGAAACATAGGGTTTGCTTTCACGACGATTAAATCTGCATGCAATGCGTACAGTAAGGGTATGTTTTGTATATTCAAAAACAATTTAAAACTATTTCCAAATTGAAGGGACTGCTTTTTAGTTGTTTTGAATTACTTGGCTAAATATGGTGCATGTTAAAATACTGCAGACATGTGGTTCATTTTAGAGTTGCCAACTGCGACAGTTCTAGAAGTTGCTGATCTACCTCGAATTCAGCTGCCTCACCTTCCCACAGTCCTTCTCTACTTAGCCAAAGTAATGGGCCTCAGCCCAAGGCCTTCCTTTTGTAAGCTTCTAGCTATATGCAGCAGCAAACCACTACTTTCTTCTGTGCCAAGACTTTAGGTAGATGATTTGCATCTGCCCTTCCAGTGAAACCTAATGGGGAGAGAAAAGCCTCTCAGAGATGTTCAGTCATTCCATTTTCTAGACAGGCCAAATCCAAAGAAAAGCAAGCTATGGGATTGTGTACTTGCTCTTACAAAACACCTGCTGCCCTCTGACAATCAACTAGCAGAAAACCAGCAAAATGAGACTTGAGGCAAACAACCCTTTGAAGTGAATAATGGCATGATAAATAAAGACAACACTTTCCACGCTTGGAAATGTCAGCAAAGGCTGAACTAATGGGGAAAGGGTAAAAGAATCCCAAGAAAAACATGACCAAAGATTAAAACAATTCCAAGAAAAACATAGGCAACTAACCTGTTGAAGCCTTCAGGAAATCAGTGGCCGCTGATTTACATAGGCCATTCAAGTTAATTGACCCGTGCACCTTCCACTCCTTTTTCACCTGTCAACCTGTCAGCATCACAGGGTGAAGTGTGACCATGGAATCACAATTCCTTGGATTCTGTTCTTAGCTTTAGGAGAGAAGTAGAGCAGCTGAAGTACCTGTTACTGATGTGATACCCAGGAACACAGAGTTGACACATTTCATTCAAGTCCAATCACAAATAGTAACCCTAAGAGGATAGGATTGGCCTCTTTTCATGACGTTTTTCTTGTTTTACAGCCTGCTCTGATTCTGGTGAAACTTTTTCATTAGCTTCTCTCTAAAAAGGAGAAAGTCCAATTAAATTTCCCTCCCTACTGGTGCAGGTTTACCATTCAGTTTTTCGAGCCTAAAAATGGAATTGGAACTAGCATGAATTACTGTGTTTTAAGTGTCTGGTCTGTTCAGACAATCTCAGGTTGATAAAAGCCTAAATGCTACTGGCTAAAGAATACTCTGTTTCCCCCCAGGACTGCATGCATGCGATTTAATCTAACTTTTTGTAACCATCTCCAGTAATACAAAATCCAGTCATACAAAAAAGGCACAGATAGGAGGAAGAATTATTGGACCATTTAGGGAAGCAACCTTCTCACCTTCTTTTGGAGTGAGCATAATCTGCTAGCTGAAGTAACAAACTTGAGGACAGAAATCTCCCTACTACTGAGAAGTTGCTGACAAGGGAACCACCTAAACTCTGTGACTTTCCCCTTTCCATTCATTGGTCAAGCCTAGCAGCCTAAAATTTATGGGGTCAAAGACAAATGCTAATCTAGTCAGAAGTCTATGAAAGGTCCAAAAAGAATTGGAGTTCTTCTTAGACAATGGAAATGGAGCCAGAGCTACCAATCTGCTTACTTGCAACATATCCCTAAAAGTCATTCCCTTCTATTCATAACTAATGTATAGCCACCAGTACAATCAAGAAAAGATGAAACTTTCCCCCTTCTTCTTCTTGAACCAGCCAGACCCTTTCCATCATATTTTCTACCAAGCAGCTCACCAATTTCATGTTGCATGGAATAACACAAAGCAATATAATAATGACTACTACTAATAACAAAGCTCCCTTTATGGTATCTTTCAACCATCCAGTTCTTCTCCATCCCTCAAACCATTCATCCAAACCCTAGTCATTCCCAGTCAATTTCTTCATGTTATTTTGTCGTTGTTTGAGTTTCCTGTGAATGGCTGCAGAATGGTCAGAGAGGTTCATACAACACATTCCTTCAAATTCCTCATACTTGTGCCCATGCGCCAACAACAACAAATCTATAGCAGCTCTATTTTGCAGTGTGCCATGTCTAATGCTATCTACACCAGTGAACGTCTGATTTAAAATAGTGAAGTTACCTTTAGTTGTTGGACTGTCCAGCATTCCAACTTATTTAAGCGTAGCCAAAGCTTGAGCAGCAGCAACACCTGTAGTAAGGGATGATTTATGCTGGAGCGCCTCAAAACTCTACACAATTGTCACAATCAGGTCTTAAGCTTGTGATTGCTCTTTCAGTTATCTTGCTATGTCCTGCCCTCCAAGTAGTCTGATTCAGCATTTCATGCATGCTAGCAGAAAACATGTTTAGTCTTCCTAAGTAACAAGGACCATCAAACAAATCACTTGGAATTGTGGGTCATGCCCTATCCTCACACATTAAAAAGACACCTGGTGGAAGCTTTCTTACAGTCACATTTGCACCAGCACTTCCAGGATAAGTCCAATTGTGGCAATATTTGGTCACTTTCTGATACCATGGAGAATTGGGATTGAGGATGACAGTATTATTTTTGGGTCATGGGACTAGGACATTGCTCATATAAGTTGATTGTGGGTTTAAAAAGTGGTTGAAAAACAGGCAATAATTTTCAGGTACTCGTCCTAACAAATCTAATTATTGGAGCTATAGTCCGCTTTCATTCTGTGATTGTGTTATAATACTGGCTTGGATGCCCTCGCCGTTTGCCTTAATCCCTAATCTTTAGCATATGTCCAATTTTGTAACACCACTGGCTATGTTACACCAGTGATCCTTCACGTTTGGTTTATTTGCTTCCAACTCCTACCCATTTTGCAAACCCAATAAGGTTACTTATTGGGATGCCAATTAAACATGTGTGGAAACATCTCCTGGCATGGTTAAGGATAAACAAAAGAAATCCACCCCAGTAGCATTGGCCCAAGTAAGACACATATTCTGTCAATGCTATCTGGACTACAGATGTTGCCACATATCACAAGGAACAGAGAGAAACCTCCAAAAACCCACATAACTAATTTAAGGCTATTCTTCATCCTTAACATCAGCAAAGAACCCTTCCCCTATGAGATTAGGGAAAAAATCCAAGCTGATTGTGCCTCTTGCTCTTTGTTCTCTTCTCCTATTCTGTCTCCTTTTGTTCTTCTCCTCCCACTTTCGGTTTGTTTGTTCCCACTGCTCAGGTCTAACTCCCCATATCCCAGGAATAAGTACTCCTTTTCTGCATTCAATGGCCTTGATCTTATTCTCTCTCTCCTTTTTCTTGAGCTCCAAAGCCCGTTATGACGAGAATTCATTATGTCCTTTTATTTCCCACTTATGGCTAGTGAAGTAATAGGAGAAATTCTTAGTTATAGAAACTGTTACTAATCAACACAGACTGTTGCTCAGCCAAAGCTATGTTAAATTCCTGAAGCCAGAGCAAGAGAACAGAGACTTCATAGAATTAGGAAGAGTTTCTATTTCTTTCTTTTGTATAGCAAAAGGGAGAGTGCATATTAGAGTGGGGCATAGAGTAGGTGATTCGGGAAGTCTGTACTGTCTGTTTACCTCAGCCAATGGGGCAAAGAAGAACGCGATGCAGTGGGAAACTTAGGATAAAAAGGGGGCTGCATCCCTCAACCACTTGAAAGACCCCATGGGAAATCGCCCATGGCCTCTGCACTTATTCCAATAAAGTTATGGGACTCCTCTGTCTCTTTTTGGGATAAAAACTTCTGCCATCAGGGATTAATTTTCCTAAGAAAATGAGCACTCATCTGGGATCCTCATCTCACGGCAGTGAGTGGGAGCCCAAGGCACCCCTCAGCCAGCTTTGGTGATCAGTTCCCTTTGGTGCCAGCCAGTACTGGGCAATTGGCTGAGTACCCAACAGTGTCCACTCGAGACAGGCAAATAGTGGACTAGAAGGTCCATAAAGAGTCTACAGGGAAGGACCACTGAAAATGTCACCAATCAGTAGGATTTTTGGAGAGCAGCCCTGAGAGGGCACCCATAGAGGGTTGCATAGGTAAAGCCAGCAACGGGTCCTGGCAAAAGGGATGATGATCCAGAAAGATCTCTGAAGAATACCTTGAAAGAATGTTGAGATAGTTTGCACCTTCTCCCTTTAATTACCTTCAGGTAATTAAAGATAATCCATGCCCAAGGAGCAATAAGGGGAGTTGAGAAGGGGTCTTCGCAACAGGGGACAGACGGTGCTGGTATGTTGGGAAACAATTGGTTGAAGTGGAATGCAGAGGAATATGGTTAAGGCAAGTAGTAGCAGAAGGCATTTATCATCAAAATTTGCCAGCTGATTCAGCTGCAGGTTCTTTGTATCCCCAGCTTCCAGGGAAAACAAGGAAGTCAGGATGAAGTGGTGTTTATGGTGGGAAGCGGCAGGACCAGGAATGGAAGTGTGGGACTGTGAGCATGAGCTTGGGGCTCGCAGGGAGGTGCAGGCCAGGGCTGGGGTTGTGGGGCAGCCAGGGCTCAGCTCCAGGCAATACCTGGACAATAAATAAATAGACACTTTAATCTTGACATCTTAATCTTAATATTGTCCAGTACCTGGACAATAAATAAAAAGACACCTTAATCTTGATACTAAAATCCTCTTATAACAACTATAAAAAAACCTCTTATTCCCTATAACACATAAAAACCATTTTAAAAAGAAATCAATTTAATATCAAACAAAAACCTCCATATAAAAATAAACAAATATTAAAATAACTATAATCCTATAAGAAATTAAACAAACAAAAAGTCCTATACACTGAAGAAAAGAAAAACTTTATTCCCAAAAATGAAATTAATTTTTAAAATAAATAATATAAACTTTTACTTTTAAATGACTCATCTTTAAAACAATAAGTTAACATAATCCATAAACTTGTTATATGCAGTAGAGATAATTCATGCTATAGAAATAGATATATGTATGTATAAAATATTAGTAAAGTCTAAACCCATGTTTGTGAAACCACCCTGTCCAGGAACAGAGTCCTATTCACATTATAACTGATTCCTGGACAGAGTTGAGATAAAATCAAACCCTGTTATGGTATAAACAGAGTAGCCCTGAGCCACGATGTCTGCAATCCTCCTGGTTGGGACTAGATATATTCATATGGTAACCAGTTCCCAGACAAGCTCTGGGACTATGCCAGACCCATTAACAGATGTAGGAGACAGGCTGGAGCCATCAGAGGGGATTTCCTCTGCACCTGGAAGATATCATCTGGAATTTCCTGGGTGATGATCAATGGGACATCTCAGGAAGCCCATGAGATCATGCACCTGGATTTGATGGAATCTCTGCTACTCAAGAGATGGCATCATCTACTACATGTGAATAGCTCTTCCTCTTGGGCACTCAGACATTCATCTCGGCTTTGGACACTTTCTTTGTCTGTTTCTACACATGTATGGATCCAACTTTACATGCAAAGAGAGACAAAGAATTATGTGGTCATCTCTGCCTCAGGCAGAATAAACTGCATATAAGCAGGCTGCTTGAAGCACTCGGTGTGTACCTTCCAGAGAAGGCTGTCTCTCAGTCAGCAGGATCCCAAGGGCACCCAGCAGCTGCACCCGGGGCTGTCTTGGCTGTGGTGGGTGTTATGAACAAAAACTCGGTTAATATTTTTTTATGAGAAAAAGTTTCAAAAAGGCAGCCAGACCACTGGCCCTGCCCAAGTTCTGTGTGTTTTGTTATTGTAATCACGGGTCGTTGTCGTTAATGGTTGTTTTTGTATTAGTAAAAGCCCTGGTTGGGGCGAGGTAATGGCCCTTCTCCTGGGTGGGGACCTTGCCCGAAGCTAAGTTTTACCTTTCTCAGAATAGGGAAGACACCTGAGAAGGTGGGGGGGGTTATGCAAAGTGACTCGCAAGACCAGAATGCTTTGTGGGACCCCCATCTCCAAACTCATGGAGAAACCCCAAAAACAACGAGCCACCTAAGAGTTGAGAGACTGGAGTGATGTCTGGACGTGAGGAACCGAGTGCTGAGCCTGCAGAGACGCGGAACACCTTCGGACCCTCTCGCCCTGACCATGAGAGACGACCCCGGCGGTGAGACCAGGCCGACTGAGTGGGAGGGGCACCATCTGACGGGGACATCACGCCGTAAAGGCTCCCACGAGGACTGGATTTCCCCCAGCTCTGCCCCTAGTGGACAGAGCTGCGCATATCCTCCTCCTCTGAGTCGCCTTGGGAGAGACGACGGACGCTGCAGACCCGTCGAGCCGCCCAATCCCGAGCTGATCACTTTTTAATAAAGGCATTGCGCAGGAGAAGAAGTCTCCTGGCCCTGTTTATTTCAGCTGGGGACTCGTCCGGGATAGCCACACCGCAAGAGGACTCAGGACTGGCCATCTTGGATCTTCAGAGGACAGCTGGCTACCAGGACCAGAGGGACCGGCTCAGGACAGCAACGCAGAGGAGCACCGGAGCACCGGACTGGTGAGAAACTCGGTGGCGGGAGCGGGAGACGTGCGCATGTGTGTGTGAGTGAGACGAGGGCCGGCAGCCGGACCTTCGAAGCGAGAGTGGACCCCTCAGTACTGCGGTTCCGTCTTTTCGCGAGAAAAGCGGCCAGGAACAGGGGGAAGCACGTGGAATTAGTGTGAGTGAGTCGTCTCCCAAGGGGGAATAAAGGGCCCCCCCACTCCGGGCGTGCGGAGTGAATTACTGTGTATGAGTGGCACGCACCCCAAAGTCCTGACAAAGGGAGGTCAGGCACTTTTGTAAGTCTCGAGAAGGATTCGAGTAAGATTTGTCAGTCCCGAGAAGGATTCGGGTGGTTCACAAGCCCTGCAGGCAAAGTAAGTCCTGACAAAGGAGTCAGGCACAAACCCCAGCAAAGGAGGCTGCGGTTTGCTTTTAAGTCCTGATACGGTGAAGCCTAAAAATTGGCAGGTTAGGCAAACTAAAAATCAGGCAGTTGTTTCTCCTGACTGAGGGTGTCAGGCACGACCCGGATTCTTGGCCGTGGCTTCGTGTGTTTAAGTCCCGATAGATGTAAGACCTGACGCTGGGAAGTTGGGCAATCAAGAGATTGGGCAGTTGTTTCAGTATAAAGTCCTGAGCATCAGGCAGTAAATTTGAAGTTCAGTGGAGGAGGCTGGAGCTCCTCAAGGAAGGTTTTTTTTGAAATTCCTGGTCAGTAGAGGCACCTTCGGGATTTTTTTTATTGAGACTTGAAAAATGGGATGTTGTAGTAGTAAAAAGACTGGCAAGAGACTGAGGGATATACCTCCTAGTAGTCCCTTAGGAGAACTGTTAGTAAAATGGGATTCTATAGAGGCCACGGAGGGATTAGATAAAGTGAAAATGATCCATTATTGTATGGAAGCGTGGCCAGAATTAGAGTTGCAAGGAGGATGGCCTTGGTGTGGGACAAAGGATAAGTGGATGTGCCAACAATTAAATAATTATCTGACAGCTCGAGGGGATACTGATCCTGAGCAATTATTGTATGTGGCTTGCTGGTTAAAGAGTGCTGTTGGGGATGAAGGGGTGCGAATTTGTAAGGTACAGAGGAAGAAAGAGGGGAATGAAGGAGGGGATGATAGAACTAGTAAAAGATGGGACTCCCTGGATTATTTGCCTCCTTCTGCCCCTCCACTTTATAATCCTCTTCTTCAAGCACCTCAAATGGCAGGTCCGGTTCCTCCCCCGGCTGCCATCTCATTACCACCTGCTCAAACTCCTCCTTCTACCTCTTCAGCTTCTGCTATGATGAACCCAGTATCTCCTCCAGTTCCTTCTGCACCACCACAAGTGCCTACTCCACCTGCTGCATTCTCCACCCCTTCTCCAGCTCCGATTAATATCTACTCAGGTCCCTCTCCCCCTCCTATTGCTGTCCCTTTACCTCTTTCTACCTGGGACACAAATGCCTCCTCGCCCAGTAGACAGCTATCAGCAAATACACCTGCTGATGGGCAGGAAGTTCAGGGTAACCCAGAGAACCCTCAAAGTAGTTTGGCATCTGAAGATGGGCCATAATGTAGCACCAGATCCAAGACCTCCAAGGCAGAGAGACTCTTTCCCCTCAGAGAGGTTCCTATGGGAGGAATAGCGGGAGGTGTTGGCTTTGTGAATGCTCCCCTAACTGCTTCTGAGGTGAGAGGATTCAAGAAAGAGTTGGGGCATTTAGTTGAGGACCCAGTGGGCATAGCCAACCAAGTGGATCAATTTCTAGGTCCAAATATCTACACTTGGGGGGAGATGAATTCCATCCTGAGTATATTATTTTCCCCAGAAGAGGTCCAGATGATAAGGGCGGCTGGCATAAAAATTTGGGAGAAAGATAACAGTCCAGGACCCCAGGTGCCAACAGGTGAACAGAAATTGCCACTAACGGAGCCCAACTGGAACCCTAATCAGGAGGAGGGGAGGAAGGCCATGAGGGAATATAGGTCTTTGATAATACGGGGGATCAAAGAGTCAGTTCCCAAAGGAACTAATACCCAATTGGCATATGAGGGTACACAGGAGAAGGATGAAGCTCCTGCTGCCTGGCTTAATCGCCTAAGGCGGAACTTTCAGTTGTACTCTAGAATAGACCCAGACACCCTGGAAGGTCAAATGCTACTAAAAGTCCAATTTGTTACCAAATCTTGGCCTGATATACGGAGAAAACTGGAAAAGATGGAAGATTGGCAGGAGAAGGACATTAATGAGTTATTAAAGGAGGCATTGAAGGTGTATTTAAGGAGGGAGGAAGAAAAAGTAAAGGCCAAGGCTAAGATCATGGTTGCAGTAGCTAGAGAAAGTGCAGGGTGGGCGGGTCCACCACCAGGAGGAGGCAGAGGTAGGCCAGTACTGACCGGTGCACGAAGGGTTGAGAGACCTCAAGAAGTCCCTTTGAGAGGACGACAGTGTTATTACTGTGGGGAGGCAGGACACATCAGGAGGTTTTGTAAAAAGCTCAGTCTCGATGAGGCAATAGCCAAGGAACAAGACAATTTAGGAAGGATTCTTAAGGGGGAGGACTAGGGGTGTCAAGGGCTTTTTACTATAGGGGACCCGATGAAACATCTAGAAGGGCCCTTGGTAAATTTTGAAGTGGGACCCCTAAATGAGGAATTTAAATTTTTGGTTGATACAGGGGCAGATAAGTCCTGTCTCAACAAAATACCACAAGGTATGGAAATTGGGAGACAATTTTGTGAAATATATGCCCTGAAAAGGGGACTGGACTAACTGGAGGGGGACCGGGGAACCATTTATACGGACTCCCAATATGCATATGGGACAGTTCATACATTTGGGAAAATATGGGAGGAACGTGGGTATTTAAGTTCAAAGGGAAAGAGCTTAGCCCATGAGAACCTAGTCCGATCAGTACTAGAGGCCCTACAAAAACCTATAGAAATAGCAGTGGTCCATATGAAGGGGCACCAAAGAGGAGACAGTTTAGAAGTTAAAGGAAACCGACTGGCTGATCAGATAGCCAAAGAAGCAGCTCTAGAACCAGGGGACCCAGTAAAAATTTTGAAGACAAAAACGACACCTGAAAAAGGGGAGGAACCTATATTTAGTGAAGAAGAATTAGAAGCAATAAAAGATTTAAAGTTATATCAAGGACAACAGGGAGAGTGGTTAACCTCAGATGGACGGGTGTTTTTGAATAAAGCACTGGCTCGGACAGTGCTAACAGAACTACATAAATAACTCACTGGGGAGTCCAAGGACTATGTGATCATTTCCTAAGAAATAACCTATGCATCGGGGTATATAGCCTGGCTAAAGCTGTTACCAGAGGGTGTATCATTTGTCAAAAAGTGAACCAGAAAGTTATGAGAAAAGTAGCACCTGGAGGAAGGGAATTAGCCTTGAGACCCTTCCAAAGCATACAGATAGATTTCACTGAAATGCCCCCAGTGCAAGGATACAGATATTTACTGGTTATAGTTGATCATCTCACACACTGGGTAGAAGCCTTCCCGACCAGGAGGGAAACAGCTCAAGTCGTGGCAAAAGCAATCCTCGAGAATATTATCCCCAGATATGGTATTGTGAACACCATAGACTCAGACCGAGGTCCACATTTTGTGTCCCAAACATTACAAAATATAATTGAGGCGTTAGGAATGAAATGGAGGTTGCATACTCCGTGGCACCCCCAGAGTTCTGGGAGGGTGGAGCGAATGAACAAAACTCTCAAAAATGTATTAACTAAATTGATTGAGGAAACAAAGATGAATTGGCTGAAGTGTTTGCCCCTAGCGCTATTGCGCATCAGAACAAGACCTCGGGCTGACATAAGAATTTCACCTTATGAAATGATGTTTGGGCTGCCATTCTTGTTAACACCTTATAGCACAGGAGACTATCTGGAAGGGGAAGAAGCTACCAGAAAGTATTTAGAAATAATTGGAAGAATTCTGGAGGGACTTAGAAAGAAAGGATACCTTCCTCAAACTTCCCCTCTCGACACAAAAGTTCACAACATTAGTCCAGGAGATTGGGTTTTGATAAAATCATGGACTACGGGAACATTAATGCCTAAATTTGAAGGCCCCTTCCAGGTGCTCCTGATCACAAATTCAGCTGTGCAGACCAAAGAAAAAGGTTGGACTCATATCACAAGAATAAAAGGGCCAGTCTCACCCCCAGGTACGGGACTGGATCCAACATCAGCTTCCCCCTCTGGCATTGGACCAGAGTCTACATCACTCTCACCCCCCGGCGCTGGACAAGATTCATCTGCTTCACAAGTTAATTCACCTGAGTATACTGTGATTTAAAGATGACTCTCAGAAGGAAGAGTCAAAAAGACTGAACTGTGTGGAAAAAAAAAAAATTGGTATCAGAGTTCTAATATTGCTTAAAATGTTTTAAGACTGTTCTGTGTAAACTATGTTGGTAAAAAGTTTAAGACTGTAAATAAGTAATTCTAGTTAAGTTCCCCAATTTATTTCTAAAGACTCCAGGTTAATCCTCTACAGAACACTCCCCTGGGAGGGGAAACCAAAATTGGCAGGGAACAGACCAAGAGAGGTTTAACCAGAGAAGCGGGTAGAAGGGACTCTGAAGAGCTTGGAAGCTTTTCCTCAGTAAAATTCCCCAAGAGGCAAGGCCGGGTGGGCAGGCTGTGTGAGATGACCCATACCGAACTCTTGGGAAGGGTAGTGCTGATGGCTCTGATTGCTGGTGGTGCTCAGGGGAGCCCAGCTGAGCCGTGCAATGAATGCTACCAACCCCTCTGTGAGGAGGAAGTGAGCTCCTTGTCGAGAGTCCACATCAGTTCTAACCCTGATTGTGTTAACCTCTCCCAATTGGTCTTTTATCAAAAAAATAAGAGAGTGAATTGGATAGTATACAATACTGCCACTTTTAGGCAGCCACTCCTAGGAGAGTGCCCTATAGGGGAAGCCTGGTTGTGCTTTGAATGGGATGCTGCTGAAACAAGCTCAGCAGATCTAGTAAAGGGCAAAGAAATGGTGAAGATGGTAAGAAAAATTGTTTGTTACAAGTATTTATATGAGTGTACTGGAAAAGAGATAAACCCCTTTAGGAACACATTTCAGGGGAGCCTTAAACCCCTAGATTTGATCTTGTCTGGCAGCTGCACGGCTGGAGTGATAAAACCAATTTTCTTGTTGCCCAAAGAAACTGGATCAAGTTTGGGAGTTCCTATATATAATTTGGGAGAAATTAAACAGAACAGGCACAGTGAAATAGAAATTGAGAAAATCCAAAATTGTAAAAGCCAAATTCGGATCCCAATATCTATGTTAAACAAAGTTATTCGGCTCCAGGCAGTATTAAAAATAAAGAATTCAATTATTAGGAACATTTCAAACGAAATAAAAAGGTTAGCATGTGTAAATAATGAAGATCAAACTCCTACACTTGATCCCAGTGGGTGGGAGAACCTGGAGATTTTCAAAAAGGATGTGTGGGAAAAGGTAGTTTTTCTCGCTGTGTGTGTACTTGGAGGATTGCTATTTTTACTATGCTTATTTATCTGTTTCAGTAAAATAGTGTTTGCCGTGAAGAAACCAAGGAAAGTAACAAGGTTAAGTAACCGTAATTACCAAAGTGCACAAGAGATTTATAGTAGATTCAAAACAAAAATCGGGAGTTGATGCGAGCTTAGAGTTTAAGCTCGATCAAAGAAAAAGAGGGGGGACTGTTATGAACAAAAACTCGGTTAATATTTTTTTATGAGAAAAAGTTTCAAAAAGGCAGCCAGACCACTGGCCCTGCCCAAGTTCTGTGTGTTTTGTTATTGTAATCACGGGTCGTTGTCGTTAATGGTTGTTTTTGTATTAGTAAAAGCCCTGGTTGGGGCGAGGTAATGGCCCTTCTCCTGGGTGGGGACCTTGCCCGAAGCTAAGTTTTACCTTTCTCAGAATAGGGAAGACACCTGAGAAGGTGGGGGGGGTTATGCAAAGTGACTCGCAAGACCAGAATGCTTTGTGGGACCCCCATCTCCAAACTCATGGAGAAACCCCAAAAACAACGAGCCACCTAAGAGTTGAGAGACTGGAGTGATGTCTGGACGTGAGGAACCGAGTGCTGAGCCTGCAGAGACGCGGAACACCTTCGGACCCTCTCGCCCTGACCATGAGAGACGACCCCGGCGGTGAGACCAGGCCGACTGAGTGGGAGGGGCACCATCTGACGGGGACATCACGCCGTAAAGGCTCCCACGAGGACTGGATTTCCCCCAGCTCTGCCCCTAGTGGACAGAGCTGCGCATATCCTCCTCCTCTGAGTCGCCTTGGGAGAGACGACGGACGCTGCAGACCCGTCGAGCCGCCCAATCCCGAGCTGATCACTTTTTAATAAAGGCATTGCGCAGGAGAAGAAGTCTCCTGGCCCTGTTTATTTCAGTGGGATTTCAAATTTTCTATTTTTGTTAATTGACTGAATAAATTCTTGTTGAATTTTTCTATAAATTTGGCTACCGATTTGATCGTTTATAACAAACTCAACTATTAAAAAAACTTATTAAAAAACTTCACAATTACAGATTTCCTCAGGTGGGTACTATTCATAAAAAACCCACAAAACCCCTATTTTTTCTTATCGAGGTCTCCATAATATTAACAAAAGAGTCTTCTCTCACTAAGTAAACTAAAAAAAAAAAAATATTCTATAACAAAGAAAGTTACAAAAATAAGAAAAGTATTCTAAAAATTTCAGTGTAAATCTTATTACTCTTTCTTTAAATTACTATTAATAAATTTTTCTTTATACCCTTTTAAAATTTTAAACCTACTTTACCTTTCTCCTAATCCGATTTCACAACAAAAAACGAATATATTAGTTGAAATAAACACGGGCAGGAGACCTTTGTCCTTTTCAATCCCCTATTAGAAGCAATTAGCTCGGGTGGGGAGAACCAATGGGTCTGCGCTCACACCGCCGCTGCTCCCAGGAGTGACTCCGAGAAGGAAAAGTGCAGCTTTGTCCACTGATCTGTGGGCAGAGCTGGAGGCTCTGTCCTCAGGAGAGCATCGGGAAATTCCTTTGCTTTTCAGTCCAACATTAGAGGTCCTCTGTCTAGCCGACGTCTTTTTAGGTTAGGGTGAGGGGTAAAAAGGGTCTTGGTGGCCACTAGATTCTGTTCCTCACACCTAGACATTGCTTTGATTCATCAATTTTGTGTTGGCTCGTTGTTTTAGGGGTTTTTGGCTAGGTTTTGTGAGGGGTCCCTCCCGTTGCATACTGGATCCCATGTCATGTCGACTCGATGTCCCTTCACTGTCTGGGTGTCATCCTCCAGGAAGCAGCAGGGTGTCACTCAACAAAAGGGGGAATTCTTATCCATCAACGACACTTAACGAAAACGACAGGTGATTACAGTAACAAACAATTAGAACTCCACTCTGGCAGCAACTGGCCCAAACTGTTAACTCTGCAACCTTTTTTAAAAAATGGGCGGCTTTATCTACCCATAACATTAGTAATTAACCAACTACAAACCCACCACACTCTTTAATACATGCAAAAAACGCCACTCACGTTTGTTAAAATTTTAGAAGTTTAATTGTTATGAACAAAAACTCGGTTAATATTTTTTTTTTATGAGAAAAAGTTTCAAAAAGGCAGCCAGACCACTGGCCCTGCCCAAGTTCTGTGTGTTTTGTTATTGTAATCACGGGTCGTTGTCGTTAATGGTTGTTTTTGTATTAGTAAAAGCCCTGGTTGGGGCGAGGTAATGGCCCTTCTCCTGGGTGGGGACCTTGCGTGAAGCTAAGTTTTACCTTTCTCAGAATAGGGAAGACACCTGAGAAGGTGGGGGGGGTTATGCAAAGTGACTCGCAAGACCAGAATGCTTTGTGGGACCCCCATCTCCAAACTCATGGAGAAACCCCAAAAACAACAAGCCACCTAAGAGTTGAGAGACTGGAGTGATGTCTGGACGTGAGGAACCAAGTGCTGGGCCTGCAGAGATGCGGGAAACCTTCATCGTTCCTCACCCTGTCCTCGAGATCCCCCGGGCCAGGACTGGGGGGTCTGGAGACCCGGACCGAGGCACCATCTGACGGGGACATCACGCCATAAAGGCTCCCACGAGGACTGGATCTCCCCCAGCCCTGCCCCTGGTGGACAGAGCTGCGCATATCCTCCTCCTCTGAGTCGCCTTGGGAGAGACGACGGACGCTGCAGACCCGTCGAGCCGCCCAATCCTGAGCTGATCACTTTTTAATAAAGGCATTACACAGGAGAAGAAGTCTCCTGGCCATGTTTATTTCATTAATAGTAATGAAAATAGTAATAAAAATTAGGAGAATAAGAAACAATCAAAAGCAAAGAATTACGGACGTCCGGGCGCCTGGCACTCTGCCACAAAGCACACCTTGCTAACAATATATTACCCGTTAAAGCAATAGCCTATTGCATATTCATGTATCTCACACATGAGTCAAGCATTCCTTTCACACTAGGGTATTTCTGCTTAATTTTAGCTTCCTCCCCCCATCTTGTAAACCAGTCTTCTTGGTTCCTCAAAGTCTGAGCTTTCCCGATAAGGAAGCAATAACTGTTCTCTTGGAATTTTGGTCTGTTTGCTGTTATCTCTATCCAGATAGGATAATGCGAAGGATTTCTTGATTATCTTTTTCATTCTTTCAGCTAGTTACAAAAAATATCTTACATAGTTTCTATTTTAATATTATGCTATAGTCTAAGAACTTTTCACACTATTTAAAAGAGATTAATAGAGCACTACTTAAAGGAGATTAATACAGCATAACTTTCCAACATAACACATATTCATTTTAATATTTGCAAAGAGCCAATATTATAATATGTATCTATAACAATATATTACCTAAAAAATCTCAAAATTAGCAAAATCTCAAATTAGCAAACCAAAACCACGACACAAAATTAATATTTCTACCCAATTTCAAATTAAACCACCACATAGCCCTGCACGCTAAAGAACTTCTAATATGTGTACTTGGAACAGAATTGTTCTTCTATAACAGCATAAATGAAAACTCATTATATACATGAAAATTTGAGAGAGTGAGACCAGCTTACCACATATAAGACACATACTGCATAATTACAAATCAAAAGCCAATCTGGGATTTTGACAGACAGCATTTAACTACATACAACTATATCAAAACAAGACCAATTACAAAATAACCAGGTTGTCCTTAAAGAGTTAAGAATCTTACTACTGCCAACAGGCTCTGAAGTTATTTTCCATTAAAATCCTTAGTTGCAGACTTAGATCAGATCTTTCCCCTGCTGTGGGAGGCAAAATATTTGCAGATAACCAAGATGGCCAAAATCCATACGTGAAGTATAAAGAATAGATTTATTCCATCACCACGCTGGCAAAACTTTAGGCATAGACACTACTAACCTTGTTCTATCTTAGCAAGGGCAAAAACTGCATGCAACAGGCCTGTGCCCTGCTTTAATGCAACATTAGGCCTGGCACAGGCACACCGCTTCACAGGGCTGTGATTTTACAATCTCTAAGCTTCATTATCCCTCTCTCCCCACCTCCCACCCAACACAAGTAGGCTTAAGCATATGGGGGAAATGCACTTAAGTCTTTAACATCCTGTTATTTCTTTGAGTGAATTCCATTTCTCTTAGCTGAGAGAAAACAACCTAAAGCAAACACAAATACCTAAAATTTCCACACTGAATAATTTTAGGATCTCTCAGGGACAAGGTTGGTCTTTGAGGGAAAACAATTGCAGAAACAACTTTGTCGTCAGCAATCCATTTTTAACCTTGTCCTCCCAACACTTGCCCCATAGTGAAACACTTTTAATGTTGAATAGCAAATTAATAGCAATACCAAACCCAGCATACCCTGTACAGGTGTATCTGATTGTAATCTTAGAAAGCTTTTTCTAATATTTTTATAGAATTAGCCTTCCTTTCATTAACATCACGAAAATTACTTTCAAAGGAATCACTTACTGCTTTTCTGGACTGCTATTTTGTAAACAAGCCCAGCAGAGGTACAACAGCCATAAAGAGCAACATCCAAGAAAATGTTTGCATACTGCACATCTGAAGCAGTACCTTCAGTTCTCGCCGCAGCTCCCCTCCTCTGCTCCCCATGCACTGCGCGGGCAGAGGCCGAGAGCGTGTCGCGACAGTGTCCCGAGCGCGGAGCGGCGGCACTCGGCCTCGCCCCGAACTCCAACTCCCAGTAGGCAGCGGGGCGCGCGCCCCCGGAAACGGACGGAGCCGTTTGTCCCTAGGCAGTTCCGGCGGTGGGCCGGGGGTCGTGCCGGGCCGGCGGGACGGTGAGTGCGAGCGGCTGCTCTTCCTCCGGGCGCAGCGCGGGGAGCGCGGCGCGGCCGCAGCTGCAGCTGCAGCTGCTCGGGGGGATGTGGCACCGCTCCCTGCAGTGGGCTGTCCCCAGCCGGGGAGCCAGCCTGCGGCGGAGCTCGTGAAGCGATAATGTCAGGCCCGTGAGGCCACTCGCGCGCACCTCGATGCCCGTGGGAAAGGCAGTGCCTCACCGCTTTATTTAGAACAGCCCGAGAGGCCTTTTCGGTTGCAGTGTCTATTTTGTACGTAAAAAGCGGGAGTTGGCCACTGCGTTCAAGCGGGAGGTGTGTTACCCTGCCCGAGTATGGAAAAATAGCAAGAAAAGCATCATTTTGGCCATGTACAAGACTCATGAAATTCTCTATCCACATTGAAACAATTAGATGTCGTAATTTTTAAGATTTCCCTAAAACCTCCTTCCCTAGAAGTGCTTTCTACTCCACTGGCTGAGTACTTTTTAAAATTTAGGTAATCCATCTTTAGTTTTGCTACTTTGGAACGATGCTGGTGCAACAGATTGCTTCTGTGATTACATAAAAATTTGGACCCTAAAGCATGAGGTTTGATTCTCTAGTTTTAAGCATTCATCTCGTTACAGGCTGGTCTTGCATAACTCAGCAAAGTCGTGTACAGTGTTTTGTAATTTGTCAGATGGTGATAGAAACATTAAGTACTGCAGTATATAAGAAAGTTTTAGTTTCTTGAACTCCAGTAACAATAAAATTCTTCTTTATATCGAACTGGAAGTTCTTATAGGCTAATTCTAGAGATATGGAAAATTTTCCTCTCCTTGTATGTGAAGTTCTTTTCACTTATTTTTGATTAACAAAAGTGCTGAAGTGACTGTATGGTTACTTTTCTTAGAAATAAAATCTGATTAAAATTTTTAAGGTTCAGCATAGCATCTGGATCTGTCCAGGTATTGTTAATTTAGTCTAAATTTTAGTGATGAAAAATATTGAAAGCAAGACTGACTTGTTGGAAACGGAACTTCCATTAATCCTTTTTGTTCTTTTAGGACAAAGCTATATGGAGACTAGTTTATAATAGATGGATTTGCTGGTAGAAGAAAGGCATCACATAGGCAATAGTTTTGATGAAAAAATTAAGAGATATTTCGTGGAATGTCTGTGGATTGTACTATGTCACTTCTGTCTTCTGTTGCAAGTCTTTTTAACATTGCTGTTAATATGCCAATAGATTCATAGATATTTTTGGATTCGCTAAGGATTTATATCATCTGAAGGGTGTGACAGTGTGGGGGGGAAAGGCCATCCTAAGAACTTCATGTGCCTCCTTTTCATGTTGTTTCAGCATTCCTTAATTCTCTGGCCAACATTTAATTTTCTGCACTGGAAGACAAGAAAAAAACAGCAGTATCTTCATGTATTACTGTGATTAATACTCTAATTAATACTTTCCTAATCTCACTTTGTCATGTAGCTGATCTTTCTGGTGTCTTAAAAAAGAAATGTGTTTGGATTTATGAATATCATTCATAGGGATGTCTCTGTTTTAAAAAGTAATTTCTCTTAGGACAATGATTGAAAGAAGACTAAGAGATTGGCAGGTAATACTGAAATGGCTTCATAACCCCCAGCACCTCATTTTAGAGTCCCATACAGAATTTGAAGGATGTCATTCACCTATCAGTTGATGCCTTAAGCTTCGACATGACTTAAAATGAACAATCAATTTTAAAAACCAAAAACTCACAAAACAAAAACAAAACAAAAACACCCCCCAAAAAAACCAACTGAATAAAACACCCCAAAAACAAAGACACAGAAGAAACCCCATCAGATCCTCCGACATCCACTTGGAAATATGTTCTTAGCCCAAAGATTGCTGAAAACGGTCTAGAACTTTAAAAGCTCATGCATTATGCATGCATTAAATACGATTGGAGCTAGCTACTGCATAACCAAATAAGCCATATTTTGTGCATGGATTAAAAATGGCATAATGTTAAACTTGACGGTTTTTATTGTCCTCTGAGGAATTCAGTTGAGATAGGAACATTTACAGTAATACATGACTCAGTCATTCCAGTGAATCTGTCATTACTTTAGCCATCATTTTATATGATGTTTTGTCGTTCATTCTAGTCTCACAGTTTAAATTGTAGATGGAGAAGCATTTGAATTTTGTCTTCCTAGTTAAGCCATGCCTGTTTCAGCTGATGAAACTGCGGGGAACCTGGCTGTGAGAGATACAGTCCTTACTCCAGCTGGAATTGAAGGATTACAAGGTTTGTACCAGATGCTATTTATTGAAATTGCAGACTTTGCTCATGGCTTCCTTAACTTCTTTCTAAAAATGTTTCACAAAATGAAGATCAAAATCTGGGTTAAATTTTGAAAGGTACGGTGACTCATTCTGTGTTCAAGTAGGTCGTTGTAAAGAGAAGTTTCTGTGAGATGCTAAAAACTGGAAAACTCATCAAACTATAATGTTCCTCCTTCCAGAAGGAATGAGAATGCTTTTTTGCAGAACTGAGGACAAGGTCAGATCCATTTAAGAAAATGGGAGCCAAAAGTACTGTGCAATTCTTATATATTACTCAGCTGCTATTAGAATGAGACTGCTGGGCTTAGTCTTGTATTTGAGTTCGTTTTCACAACTGTGAGTTAATTCTTTCAAGCTTCAAGAGAGTATGTTCACTTTGAAACATTAGAAAACATCTCAATGGTAATGTTGATCCTATCTTTTAACTATGTTTGACCATTCCTAGTTGCTTGCTAAATTGTTATATTTGCATTGCCTGGTATGTAATCAGTTTGCTGCATCATTTGAACTATGGTTTTTTTTAGTCTCTTAGAGAAAGGAAAAAGGAAGTGGTTAACCTGCCCATAAGTCTGAGGAAATTATTCAGTAGACTGAAACAAGTGTAAAATACATTTTACTTGAAAATTTTTGTTAATTTTTTTTCAGAATTTCAAAGTGATTTAGACTTTGAGTTATGTTGTTATTGAATGTATTGAAGGTAATTTAAAATTGCCTTGGTTTGGGTAGAGTCATCATCTACACAGAATGTAAAAGCTCGACAAGTCATATCAAGAATCAGTCGAGAGGAACTGGAAGACAGATTTCTTCGTCTACGTGATGACCATATCCTACTCAAACAGTATGCCAATAAGCAAGAGGAGAAAATTAAAAGGTATGGGGTTTAATATTTTTATTTTAACTCACAGTACCTTTTTGTCTCTTTAAAGCATCATCAACAAATTTAAAATCATGCTGATTTCTCTCAGAGCACTTTTTAATACAGTACCAAAAATCACCCACTGGACATGATTTTTGTATTGATTTCTACAATCTGTTGTCTCTGAGTATGTGAGATGTTTTTTTTCTATGCCTGTTAGATCTCCCTGTACAGAGGTACACTGCTGTTTACTACATCAGAGATGATACCTTGGATTCCCAGCTGTGCTGGTGGAGTGTTCTGGGAATTGGAGAGCAGGCTGTAGAAGCCTAATGGTTCTTCAGGCTTTTCATTCTAGAATCAGAATGGTCTATCCAGAGAGATTCTGCCCCTTTTTTGTCCCAGTCTGTCGTGGCTTTCCCCTCCCCCAGCCCAGCCAGCAACTGGGCCAGGGGAGGGCGACCCAACTCCTTCACACCGGAAATCCCAAGAGGGCTCTGAAGGACAAGAGCCCTGCTTTTAACTCCTTGGGTTTGTGGTCTCAAGAGGCGGATACAATACCCCACTGGTCAAACCAGGTGCTCATCTTAAAATCCGACCACCCATTGGTGACTACAGCAAAAACAACATATCCCAGATGTCCCATTTCCGGTCAAACCACGACAAGCTGTCACACTATGTCACAGTACAAGCTGGCTTGTACTGGGCAGTTAATTTGGCTATAGATAAGAAGCCCTGCCGGCTCCATAAACCTGGCCCCTGGGTTGACTGACAGGAACCTCAGCCAATACATTCCATCCTAAGCTGCAGATGTCTCGCTGGTCCAGGAGCTTGGGTGGTGTCAAAGATCAGACCAATGAGCTCTCCAGACTGGGTTTTTCAAACCCCTTTATAAAGAGGGGCTTGAGGAATAAACACACTCTTTTGCTACATGGACGTCAGGATGTGTGTTGTCCCTGTCTCCAGCCACTGACACCATGAAACATGTGCATATTAAACGTAATAGATAACTTCAGGGAAGAAGTCCCAAATAGCATGGGGAGCACAGTACCCAGTTTACCCACGAATATACAAGAACTTTAGGCTGATTATTAAACTCAGTATGCTAGGATTTGTGTGCTAATCTTTGCCAGGACTTAGTGCGGTGGCAAACTGATCTGGACTGTGGAGAGCTGTTTGTAGCATTACGATATTGCAGAAAGGCTGAATGCTGTGACTCTGTGTTGGCATTGTGCTAATTGTTAACAAAGTCTTTGTGCATCTAAGCCAGTTTCTGGTGAGGAGCTATCACCAGCCAGGGGCTATGTACAAATCACGGACAGGACGGGACTGCTAGGAACGTGTCTTGAGCTGTTTTATTTTCCAGTATCAGTCTCATTACATGGTTATGACAATACAATGGGAAGATGCCATCAGCTCACATCCCAGGCAGCAGACCAAGAACTTAGTGTTACAACATACTTTAAAACTTTTTTGACCAATGACACTAAGCAAAAGCATATTGACAGTAGTTCCATCCAACCACTATAAGCACATGTAGCTTTGGTTAAAACAATGCTTGCTTATTTCAAATCCAATACCTGCTTGTAAGCCTTAAAGCACAATGCACAGACCATCATTATTAAGCTTAGAACTTCCAAATATCTTGCTAGATACACTTTTCTGCAACTTAGGGAGTTATTCTAGACAAGCGTTAATACACAGACCATTGTTCTATTCGTCCTTTTCTACTTCTTACGTAATTTTTCTGTTGACCAAACTTATGGCGACTGCTTAGCTCTAATCATAGTTCCGCTGTCTCTGATGCCTGCTTTTTGCAGCTTTCCCAAAACCCTCTGATTTTATGGATTCCCACAAGGAGCTAATGAATTCATCAAAGGGTAGTTGAAAATAGTGCCTATTTCATACTTTAAAATACAAAACATTCTTTTATTTTGACTCAGTATTCAGTGAACCACTGTCCAGTTGACCAGCATTACATAATTTCCATCTTTTCTGACAGGTTGTTGTCAAATACAAGATTGTAGATGAAATTAATTGTTTCATTATTTCAAATGGCAGTTCCTATGTTTCTGTGCACAGGAAATACCACTCATGATCCACTTACACCAGGTGGGTGTACTTAGTCCACTTAGGTAAAAATACAATGTAAAGGTGTCCTTCCTTCACTAACCTTAAATGAAACTTATTCGTCAGTGCTATAATGCAGGTTGCTGCTCACTGGTATCAGTTATCTTCAAGGAGTTTGTCCCAGGCAACAATAGTTATATCAAAACTTGAAATTTATTATCAAGGTTCTATGCTGACATCTCCACAGTGGTTATGTTCCTTTCAACGGAATAGTTTTTATGCTAACTTTTCACATTATTTTTCTTTTTTGTGAATTGTTTTCCCCAGAATGACCACCAAGTTAATACGGCTCGTTAATGATAAAAGAAAATGTGACCAGGCTGGCTCTGGACCCAAGCGGCTGGGTCAGGCTCTGGAGCTGGAAGAAATGATTGAGCATTTGCGAGAAAAAGTCTGTGAGCTTGAGAAACAAAATGAGAGCCTCCGCAACAAACTCATTTCAACTAAACAGCAGCTCCAGATTCAAGGCCATAGGCCTTGTCCGTACAGCTCCGTTCAATCTCGTGTGAACACTGGTCTCAAAAAAGAGAGTGAGACTGCTGGCATGCCAGAGCACACCAAGAAGGGTATAATTTATTAAAACAGCTGGCTCTTTCATTGCACTTGAAACCATGATTCTGAATTTCAAAACATTTTTAGTGCAGATCAGAAAATATGCAGAGCAATTATTGAAAAATAAAATGCCTGGAAAAAATGAGGATAGTTTAGCTGTCTCTAAGGTGTTAAGAGACAAGAAAACTCTACAAATAATAATTAGAGCTTCCTGTATCTGCTTTTTGTTTGGCTGATTTAAAAATACCATGGAAAGCTAATCAGGTATGGATGTTCTGGAGGTACTTGCTTTCTTTGAGTGCAGTCATGTAAGAAGTACCTTGAGTTGAACAAAAGTAAACAAAAAAAAAACTTCTAAGCGTATACACACACATGCGCATCTATATCTGTATATCTATATCTATATCGCAATTACCAGTACCTTAAAATAACACGTAAAGATCAAAATTCTAAATAGGTCAAGTTAATGCAGCACAGTAGGTAAGTTTTTCAGGCATTTTGGGAAACTGCTGGCATCATTGTACCTTAAACCTAAGTTATGCAGTTCTGAGGACTGAGGAATGGCTGCCTTAATGCTGTCTTTGAAATGAAATGTATTTGGTCCCACCACAAAACTTGGATAATTTCTTCTTGTTAAGAGTAGGAGGAAAATGTGGAGAAACCATTGCATTTGCTCCTAAAGTAATAACTCTTCCTTAATTAATTTCTCACTTCTTTTCTTCACCATGGGCTTAGGATGCTTCTAAACAACACAATGAAATTATCTGCACTGCTACTAAAATACAGTCCTAACAATTGCATGTCTGGGTGAATGTCTCTTGGGATTTTGCAGAGAAAATGAGAAAAAGTGATTACAAGTTCATGTTCCTGTCTAATAATACTGATATTTATTTTCTTTGAAGACACGATCTCTGTTCTCTTTGAAAGTAAAATCTTCTCAAAATCTTTCAGGACATGTTTTTAACAGTTTGCTTTAACACTGTTTGGCATCGCTCATCCTTCAGATTTTACAGCAGCTTATGTTGTGCATATTATGATTATTTCTATGTGATTTTGTTGTAAAAATACTTCTTTTGACATCTATATAGAAGTTGCAATTATTTGTGCTGTATTAAGATAGCAAAACAGCTCTTGTTAAGAGCTTTCTCATTCAACAAGTAAAAAATTGTTATCTTTGCTTTTGTATTCAGGAAT
This sequence comes from Melospiza georgiana, assembly GCF_028018845.1. Lineage (NCBI taxonomy): Eukaryota > Metazoa > Chordata > Aves > Passeriformes > Passerellidae > Melospiza > Melospiza georgiana. The sequence goes on along the minus strand of NC_080441.1, from coordinate 19,805,408 downwards.
GAGATTTCAAGGTTTAGAAGTGAGATCATCTGACCTTGTGCTTCCTAAATATGGACAGAGTCTGCTCGAGGATTCAAGAGCTGAAATCAGAAATTTGTATGATTTTCATATTACTTCTTTTTTTGTCATTATAGCTCTTAGAACTTAAGGTTTTCTTGAAGAAAAAAAGTATATATTCTAGGAAGTTTTCAGTTCAGAAAATAAAACAGATGGTTCTGACAATAATAACACTGGTAACAATGCAGAATGTTAAGGAAAACAGGAAATGAAGTATTTAGAATGCAAAATGTAGGTACATAAGAATTTGGCTACAAGTTAAAACTGGTCTCCAGTGGTAAGGCTTTGTTTACTAGGATGCAATGCCTGCCTTGTTTGTTATGGGTCAAAGCTGACAAAAGAAGAAAGAACCCTAGCTGCAAAATCTTTACCGACATAAGTCCTAAAATGTGCACCACCATGCAAGTGGTAACTATGTGAATGTGTTTCACTGATGCATTTAAGTTTCATTCCTAGAGGCAGACAGATTTTATGGATAAGCACAAAAAGCACAGTATTGGGATAGTTATGTAAAATTATTCTGATTCATTTTTGCATTTTGAAGTGTGGTTTGTAATTCATCTACACGTTTCAATTGAAATTGAAGTTTAGGAAACCCTTGCAGCATCCTTGATGTAGAGATAGCATGAGAAATAGAGAGGTGTTATATAGGAAAGGTAGTTAGCATTTAATTTAAAGATATTGAGGTCTGATTACAATATTTTTCTTCTCTGAATTATGTTTAGAACCTGGGTTTTCTAAAAGCTGTTCGTTTATTTTCACAGTGATTTACTTTAATCAGATTATCGATTACCTTCTCTGGCAATGCTAAATTTACAATTAATGGGCAAGCTAAGTTTAGAAATACATGGATTAATGTGCAAACATTTATTTTGTGCTTGAAATTTTATAAATGCAGTGATTAACTGGAATAATAAGAAACAATTGTATGGAAATATTCCTATAAATTACTTTTTCATGCATTCATTGGATAAATTCCACTGTTCAAAACCCATATTTTGATTTTGTTTTCTTTTTTGCTTTTTTTGGGGTTAGATTTTTCCATTTCAGAATAAAAGCTTAAAAATTACTTTCAGTGCTCCATCCATTGAAGATCTAATTTTTTGATAGCTAGTAATGGTGTTTTGCTTTTGAGAAACCATTGGTGCTAATGTATGAGAAGGAGGATACTTCTAATACAGAGTATAAGAACCCGTGAACAGCGTCTTAGGGAGGTTCTGCTAAGCATTATTCAGTCCACAGAAATATTTATTTTGATAGTTTGTGTTGCACTTTAATAGAAATTTAAACTCATTAGCCTCTCTTGTAATGTATGTTAATAAGAAATACAGATTTTGCTGAACACTTAAAAGTTTGGCTTACTTGAGTACTCTTTTTTTTTTTCCTTGAAAAAATATATAACTGGTTTTAGAATGTAGGATGCTTGTACTTGCAGGGAGACTGTCATTGAGTCCCAAAAGAACCAAATTGAGGAACTATACCGTGCCAGAGAGATTCTTGGGAATCAACTAAGAAGGAAAGAAAAGGAAATTGAAGAATCCACCCTACGGCTGAAAGAGCAGGGTACAGCAAGCCAAAGGTGTTGTGAAAAATTAAAAGAGTTATATCTTAGTGTTTGTAGGTAGCTGTGGAAGTTACTTCTTACTAATTTTTGTCCGATTGGTAAAACCAAGCCATAAAATGTTTTGCCAAATAGCATGGATAATTCTAAGCAAGGAAATAGTTACAATGATAAGTTATGATATTCTTTCATAAATAAACAAAAAAGTTCATAATTACCATTTTGGAGAATTCTTTTCCAGCTGATACAGGTTCAGTTGAAGTTCAAGTCATAAAATCTTAATCACCTATTCTTCCTTCACTTTAATTCTTATCAAATTTTAGGTGTAGGTTCATAGTGGACAGTTTAATGTTCACTAGTACTCAGTAATTTGGAGTCTACAAATAGTAGAAAAATTCTGCTCTGCTGTTGCAGAAAATGTTGAGATAAATGAAAGTCTCTAACACTGTTTTAGTATTAGAGAGCAACATTACTTTATTCACATACTCAAGTGTTTTCCAGATGTCGAAGCTTTGTACCCCCCCTCACTCGCTCCAGCATGGCATTGTGACAAGTTGTCCTGTGTGTCTAAAATAAACAAATATTGGAAGAGAAATTGCCTTTTCAGATATTGAAAATCTATTCTGATTTTATCATAATTTATATTAATAAAAATCCCTGGTTTCTCCTCTCATATTTGCAGAAATAATGGGGTTTAGTTGCACCGTTTGAAGTAAGGAAAAACACTTAAGTAAATATTTTTTAAATTTTTGAATGATTTTGAACATCCTTTCTAATAAACAGTACAGGCTCAAATTAATCTTAGAATTGTAAGAATATCTGCATAGATATTAAATTATTTTCATGTAATTAAGACACACTGGCAGCTTGTTTGAATACCAGACTTAAGATGTTATAGTCTAAATTGCTAGTTCTCATTTTCTTTGCAGCGTTTGATAGGTGGAAACTTCACAAAATGGTGTTCTACTGGCACCAAATATTTTGGATGGCGGGAGAGAGGGAAAACAATCTCTTTAGGCATAGGATTGTTTTCTTTTTCTGTCATATACAGTTTTATACAATAAACAAAGATGTATATGTATTGATTGAAGTTGCTGTGTCATCAAACAGTAAAATGTGTATTTACCTAAACTCTCTAGTGTGAATTATAGAAGAACAAATTAATTTGGCTATTATGCACTACATCTTCTTCGAAGTATGTGTTTATGATGCATTTGTTTTTAATTTTGAAGGCTAAACATTCAGGACAATGTGGAAATGATCAAGGTCCGTAAACAGCTGGCTGAGAAAAGCAATGCTCTTTCAGCAATGGAAGGAAAGTTTCTCCAGCTTGAAGAGGTAATTGCAATGTGATCAGTAACATTTCTATGCTCTTATCACATAAGCATGCTAAACAGAAGACAAATTATACACAGTTCTTGATTCTAAGTCAATACAATTCCTGTTTTAAACTTCCCAGTCCCTTCCCAGGTGTGGCAATACCTCTCTTCCCCTTCCCCCTTGCCCCCTGCTGGGTTGTCAATCAGTCTTAAACATTCCAGCAAGGCATTCAGTGTGGTTGGTCAAGTTCAAAGGATGCAATTCAGGCCTGGGGGTCATTGGCCTGTCTATGTGTCCCTCGTCCCCTGAGACCCTCCTCCTCCCACGTGGTTGGTGCTCACCTGTCCCTTCCCCTCCCCCTGTCCCTAGGCTTAAATTGAGCCTCGACCATGTGCTCGGGATTCTGTTGGAGCTTTTACCTAAGATTCAGATGTCTATGACCATGGAATAAAACTCTGGATATAAACCCTCCGGCAGAATCCGTCTCCTTTTCCTCTTTAACTTAGCCTGAAGCCCTTCCACCTGGGCTACAAGCCTAGGTTTGTTTCAGTGCCCGGCTGCAACACCCAGCCAACCAAAGTGTCTCTGAGGTGAAACACCACAGTTGCCACCTTTAGCCCAGCAGCAGGGGTCAGACGAGCCCAGGCACAATCTACTTGATAATATTGGGATCATAATCCAATAAACCACATCCTAGATTTGTCTCAAATTATTCCAGATGGAGTAGGGATTTTTGGTCTTAATCTTTTTTTCAGCAAGGTCCAGCAGGTCTTAGTGATTTCATCTGCAAAGTCATACCAAGCCGATTATGAAGAATGAATTGAGTTGTCTGGCTGTGGAAAGAGATCCATGATCATTTAAAGAGAGGACTTTGACTTAGATGTACTGATTTATCAAAAAAGACTACCAAGCACCCTCCACTTTATTACTCTTTGCTGAAGTTTGGGCAGTTTGGCTCTTCTGTTAGGATTTAACCTCTGCTCATATGTTCTTGGAAATTATTTTAGAGGGCCACTTTAAGTAATAATTTTCCTTATAAAAAGAGCATTTTTATGAAAATATCTCTGTAAGTTTTAATTATACCACTTTTTTCTGCTTTTTTCCTGTATGTATATGGAAAACTTATTATGATAATAATAAGTTTTATGATTATACCTTGGAATTATGGTATTATGATAATACCTTGGAAATGGGAGACTTCCTGTAAGGAGGAATCCTACCTGCAATAGAGCTTTATTATGTATCCAGCCTTAAGAAGTGGAAGCACTGAGTATCCTTAAAAACACCTGTGTGCTTATTGTTAGCATGCTAAATAACACTTGTGCCATTAGATTTTTCTTTGATTCCTTTTTTTGGCCATGTTTTCCTGTTTCTGCATTTTATTTTGCTGTGCCTCCTTCCCCTCTTCAGTGTAACTCCTGTATCTTCTCTGCCAAACTGAGAAAAGGTTTAACATGGCATTTTGTCTTCTTTCTCTTTAAGAAAGCTAAAATAGAGAGAGTTTACTCTAGAATTTAAATTCTCTCTGTTTATAACTATAAATAACTACTTATAAAAATAGCTATAAAAATAACTATATTTCTTTTTGTTAGACTGACTGCTAATATTGTGTATTCTTTGTGATTTTTGTCTTCCTGGAAATGAATACAAAAAGCTGAAGATCAAGTTGGTGACTGATTTTTCATAGGTTTTTTGTTAATTTCCAGTCTGTTCAGATCGCATGTGAATGTAAACGATTTTTACAGGATTAACATTTAGCTTCTCCATTTAACTACTTTGTAGGAATGCTGTATGGAAAAATATGAAGCTAACTTCTTTCTGTCTAAAAGCATTAAACATTAACTATATTCACATATGCATTTGGCATAAATTACCATCCAGTTATTTTATGAAACAGGAAATTGGGTTTTCAACTATTTTGTCTCAAATCGTAATTTGAATGTGATTTACATGTGAATTTTTAATGAATGAGGCCTAATTACAGGATTGTAGGCAGTATAATATTAACTAATATTCTGGAATAGAGGCTCTATTGGCATCCTCCATTTAATTTTAAAATTGGTTAAATGTGCCATCAAAGTAAATGAAAATATGATATAAATCAGAAGTCCCTTATTAAAGTTCTTCTAGCTGGGAAATAGAGCAGAATGCATGAGGGTTGCAAAAGAATCATATATCTACAATTGTGTGTATATGTGTATCTACAAGTATAAAGATTTGTATGTGTGTGTGTGTATATATGTATATGTAAATATAAGGGTTAAGAGAGCTGTGGCAAGCTCTGTGATTAACATATATGTGGATGACATTGATTTCTGCTTGCTGCGGCAGTGGTTTTTGGTTAGCATGTACAACCACTGTAAGCTCTGCAAAATCTTTTAATTGCTCTACAGATTTATTTCTTTGTCATTTTCATCATGAGGAAACTGAGGGTTTGATAATTCATGAGGGCAACCAGGTCACCTTCTGTGGGCCGTGGGAAGTGAAAGTTACTTTTAGTTACTTAGTTCAAGAACGTGTCTTGCTGATCACATTGAGAACATCTACTCAATAGCGCCTTGAGAGCCCCGTGTTGAAATACACTGTGTGGGAACATTCTACAAGGTCTGATTTTGATATTCCTTCCTTCCTTTTCACAGAACCTAAAGAACTTGAAGACCAACCATGATGCTTTATTAGCAAAAGGTGATGAACTGAATGTTCAGCTTAAAGAGGAGCGGTTAAAGTGCTTTCATCTTCAAAAAGAATTGCAGACAGTAACTATTTCAAACAGAAGGACAGAAGAGGTGAGATTGTGTTCAGGAGATCTTGAATCTACTTGAAGTACATACAGATAAGGGGAGAGTTAATGATGAGATACCTTTTAATTGTGAAAATGTGAATAGATGTTTCAAACACATTTAGAAGACTGACATGGTGATATATATATATATATATACTACTGATATATATACTTTTATCCCATTAAAGAGAAAAAGACAGTGGCTGCTGCTGCTTTGCATTTGGTAGAATATCAACCACACTTGATCCCTGTGCCGCATAGTCACTGCACCAGTGTTTGGACAATATTTGAGGTTAAGGTATAGGATTCCATGTCAATTCTGATAGAGAACAAGTGGTGTGTTAACTGAAAGAAAATGATACTTAATTTATTGGTAATATTTTTTAGTATTCTTTCAACCTGATTAGTATTCTTTCAACTGATTTGAACTGCTAAATCAGATATAACACTATAGTGTACTGATTTAATTCCAGTACACTATAGTGTTATATCTGATTTAGCAGTTCAAATCAGTTACTTCTGTTTCTTTGTCTAGAGGCTCTCTATGGATGTCATCCACACTTAGGGCTAAAAATCAAGTGGTTTATTTCTCATTCTCTTCAATGCATGAGGAGTAAGAGTCTGCAGTCTTACTTGTTTTTCTGTTACATTTTGTACTAAATTTAGTTTCACCACCTGGTTTACCTATTTTAAATGTATTTGCATGAACCAGGTTTACCAAGAAGTAACTCACAGATACTTCCTCCAAACCTTTAAAGTGTTGTAATGCATGAAGGTATCTTCTTGCTATCTCATAGCTTTCAAGTTATGTCTTGCTTTAGTGAATGTTTTGAAAGCAAGAATGTGTTGTTTAACATGTCAGTAATACACTTAGACGTTTAGATTTTTATATTATTTTGCGTGTATACCCTGAGATTGGCTCTTTTGATTAGAGCAGGATGCTAATACTGCCAAGGTTGTGGTTTTCATCCCCAAATGGGCAATTCATTTTAATTGGACTTGATGATCCTTGTATCCCTTCCAACGCAGAATATTCTGTGATGCTGATTTTGTATAAAAAGAACAAATAATAGCTTGACAATGCCTACAAATAATTAACTATCTGTCTTCACACATTCATTGTAATTTGCTTTTGTGCTGTACATCAAATAAAACTTCCTTCTTCATTTTAGTTACAGGAAAGAATAAATGATCTAGAAAATGAGAACAAACTGTTGAAGGAAAACTATGATAAGCTGCATAACAGGTAAGTTATGGATTCTGTATATAAAAAATTAGGTTCCTGTCCTGTTGAGTAGGACTTCATACACTAAGTGCTGGACTATGGCTATTGAGTGTTTGTGCACACATGTAAATATGTTTGTGCTCCAGTTTATCATATCAGTAAGTGTATATGGAAACATTCATGGTACTCCGCCTGTATTTCATCTGCCCTGTTTAAATGGACCAACTTGTTCTAATACTCTTGAAACAATAGGACACTACTTTTAAAAACGAAATTAAAAATAAGTAGGAGTTACTTTATTTTGAACATAAATGAAAGAATTTTTAGTTGAATTTCTCATTATTTTCTTTAAAGTTATTGTTGAAAGAAGGATACTTCTAGGTAGAGATATTAATTTGGATTTATTTTGGGTTTTGGGATTGTTTCTTGGGGTTTTTTTTAACAAAGAGGTGTTTGAATTTTTGTCAGTGGGATAAAAGTTCTTCCAGCACTTCACAGTGAACCTGTATAAAGTCTGATATTTAGCTTTTCCACTAATTACTTTTGAGGCGTGGTTTGTTTCTTTTTTAATATCTATCATTTCACATCTACTGATACAGAAGTAAGTAATTCTGGCCAATTGCCACAAGCATATGAAAGAAAAAAATGACCTTCAAATGAGCTTTTCCTTTATTATGAAACTGTGATTTTACTGCACTAAAGAGGGTTACATAATAAGAGAGGTGTCTTAGAGTTAACGACTGCCTCAGAAAGTATGTAAAATGCTTAACATATTTTCTTATATTGAAATTATTTCTCCTGTTAAAGTGTTTGGCTTGTCAGTGTGATGTCTGTCAAAAAAATACCAATGACTAAATACAATGTGAGTGATACCAATTTTTGTTTCTGGAATTCTTACAATATTTCTTATACTTCCTGTACAGTTTATGGTAAAATTAAAAATTATAGAAGTGAAAAATGGTGAGTACAAATAATTTAAAATAGTTTTTTACTTATGAGATGTAACAGTTGTATTATCACAATACTCAGAGATTTGTATAGGGGCAGTTGATCAGTTTTCTGTCACTTAAGTTCATTGTTGTAGATTTCTCCAAAATTTGATTGAAGAAACTGATTAGGATTTCTTTCTCTCTTTTATCATTATGCAGAAAAGTAACACTTACTGAGAAATCAACTTATGATATTCCTGTTCTACTTAGGTCATAGAGAATTTAAGATGTTTAAATAAATTTAAATATGCTTCTGTTACTATGTAGTAACCTACAATATGGCTGTTCTTTTATCTAAAATGATCTGTCTTTTCATATAGTCCCATTTAAACGTTGATTAATGTTTCATCATTCCATATTGTGGTTTTACTCCAGCCAGCCATCAAGCCCCTCACAGCCCTTGCTCACTTCCCCACCAGTGGACTGGTGAGAGAATTTAAAGAGTAAAAGCTAGAAAAACTGTGCAGTGAGATAAAGACAGTTTAATAGGGAAAGCAAAACAAGGAATTAATTCCTGGCTTCCCAGGGGCAGGCAGTTGTTCCACACCTTCAGGGCCCCATTACACCTTACAGTTACTTGAGAGGGCAAACACCATCACACCAAATGTCCTCCCTTTCTCCTCCTTCTTCTCACTTTATCTACTAGAAAATATTCCTTTGATCTGTTATCCCAGCTGTGTCGCCTCCCAGTTTCCCAGACTCCCCCAGCCCTTTCCCCAGGACAGCAGTTTGAACACCAGAAAAGGCCTTGGTTATCTCCAAGCCCAGCTCAGCAGTAACAAAAGCATCTCTGTGTTATCATCACTATGTTCAGCACAAATCCAAAACACAGCCCCATACCAACCACTAGGAACAAAAAGTACCTGTGCCTCAGCCAAAACCAGCACATTGATTAACAAGAAATTAGAGAAATGGATAATTTCATTATAACCACTGTTTAATGGCTAGCTTTTCCAGTTTCTTATTTTCACAATGGAACTCTACTGCAGCTTACTTTTTGCTAGTGGTGGGTAGGAAGTGCCCACAGGTGCTAGATCATTAATAAATCTTTTTAATAGACGAAAAGACGCACAAATCCATCCTTTGCTGATGTTAATTTTGGGAAGTTGATAGCAATTTTGCCAAAGACAAGACTGCAGAACTGCACCTGTAAAGTTTGCAAAGAACAAGTATGAATTTGTCAGTTGACTCTTATTGCTTGCTCTTTGTACAAGAAAACAATACATTTTGATAAAGGGTTTGGAAGATGGTTTTCATATGACCTTGTAAGGCCAACCTGAAAATGCCTAAATTTTTTCAAAAGAAACAGTGCCCAATGTGGTTGACCATTATAGTTTATTCACATGGCTTTTACTCTGATGAAATACCGTAGATGTGACAGATTTTCCATGTGAATCTTAAATTCAAATGAAAAAACAACACAAGTGGACTCAATTCAAACTAAAACATTACATTAAGCATAATCATTAAACATCAGACTTTAAATGTAATCATTAGCATTACATATGCTTGGAGGAAACCTGTCTTCTGAAATCTTCTTCATTTAAATACTGAGATCTTGAACTGCCATCATAGTAACTCTTTATGGTTTCTCTGACAGTATAGTCTTCCAAAAAACTGGATTAGATGTAGCTACATCTTTATGTGAAATTATTGTACCCAAAGCTAGCAAATGCACATACAGTTGTCATTGAAATGTGAAAACACTTTCAGAAGTGTGAAAACTAAGGGTATCTGATACCTTTTTTGATATGCTTTGTTCTTTCCTTATGGGACCAATGAGACTTTAAGCAGTTAGAGAACACACTGTATCTTTTCTATACCTAGACAGTATTATGGAATGATAGTGGGTGCAGTGCATTATATTCCCTGCATATTATCTTCAAAATTATAGGAGAGTAAAATATTATTATTATTTTACTGCAGGACTTAGAAGTATTCCATATGTTCATGCATGCTGTAAAAGATAATCTGTCAAAGTGTAAGACGTTCTGTGCCTGGAGAAATGTATTAAAGAGTTTAGGTATACTATGAAGAAATGACAAAATACTGGGAAATAAAACAGTTTTTAAGAAGACCCTTCCATATAATTCAGAGTCTACAATTCATGCTGTAATAGTTTTTTTTTCCTTTAAGGTCATTCTTGAGATATTTTTGATGTAACTGCACTTACAAGTACTCAGAATCACTGCATGTAGTCACCCATCAGAGCAGGCATTCTCTTTGAGTCTACAGGTACAGTCTACAGGGCTCTGTGGGCTGTCCCTTCTGCAACAATTCTTTCTTTTTTTTTTTTTTTTTTTTTTGAGGCTTGTTGCATAGATGTCTGGGAGAGATGGGCTGCAAAATAGATTCCAGAAGATTTTTTAATACATTTATGTATATAAAATACAATATTTGTTAACTGGTGAGCTTCTTCAAAGGAAAGAGTTGAGGAACTGATACCTTTGTTTAAAGAAAACCTCATAGTTTATGATTTTTCACAGAATGTGTAAATGAATAAAACTGGTCTATGATTTGTTAAGGTGGACATTTTTCCAGTCAATAAGAATGCAAGAGTTGAGCAACAGTAATATGAAGAGCATAGTACTCAGTGGCTAAGAAAGCACATTACATTGCTTTTTCTTTTTACCTGCAAGGAATTATACTGTAAATTACATAATATAATTACTTTTATTTCAGTCTGAGTTACACATTTTGCTATGGTTTCAGCAGTTCTGATTCTGTACCCCCGCAGTCCTTGCAAGTAGATTGGCAGTTTACAAGCAAATAATGTTAAAGGCAAAATAGTTTTTCTAATTTCTTCTCCCACTTTTTTTTTTTATTTCTTCAAGTAGGAGAAAGATTACTTTATATGCACTTCTTAAGCAGTAGCAGAATTGTTTTAGAGTATGAGAAAACTGTTGTCACTTTGTGGTCAACATTTCTTTGACCAGGCAACTGACTTGAGGTTCTGCATGTCTCACAAATTTAAAAGAAATCAGGTGGATGATTCCAGTTCTCTACATTAAGAGGGTTTGTACACAAAAAACCCCTAGTTTTGTAGTTGTCACTTGCTGAATTTTGCTGTTGTGGATTATTCTGAGATATGCATCTCAGTTGTTTTCCTAGTCCCACGAATGTTGCATGCTACCAACTTTTTTTAACTTTGGAGCTGTAAATTAAGGTCAGTTCCTTTGCTCATCCCACAAATCTTTTATGGTTTTTAATTCCATCCTGAGAGAGCCACCTGGGTTTCAAGAGCAGCCGACCAACATGTTTACATGATTCCTCAGCCACAGTGGTCTGTGTGGTGCTAAAAGGTTTTCTCCTTGATTATTTTCTGCTGAAGCTGATTTCTAAAAGTTTTTCATATAACATATGTTTTATTGCAGTGTCTTCAGTCTGCCCCATGAACAGCAATGGAAATCAAAGGAACAGCAACTGAAACTGCAAATTGCTAAACTAGAGGCAGCTATCAAAAATGATCTAGCAGACAAAAATGAAATCCTTGACAAGATCAAAGTAGAAAGAGGTATATTTCTGAGAAAACTCGTATTTTCTCAAAATGTGAGAGCATACCCATGTTGGAGTTGAGATGTACTGCCCAGAAAAGTGGAATCTCTGTTGCTGGTGTTTTTAAAGCTGCATTTTAAGTATACATTTGCTAAATATACCTAAGTTATGACTATTTATTAAGTGCAAAATATGACCCAATACAGAATATGAGCTGAATGAGGCTCATATAATTTCAGCTGCATTTATTCTTCATCTGTTGGGTTTTCGTATTTACTCTTTATTCAGTATTTCTTTTCTTCTCTACACTGAAAGTTCTTGTGGAAAAGAGACCCTTCTGACAGTCTCTCTCAAATTATAAACCACTATTCTGTTCACTGTACAAAGCTATGTAAAGCCCATATAGGCCCTTGGCAATGTTTGTCCTTCATTAATTCAGATTTGTTTTTATTTTCAGTATATACTAATTTTTATTTACAGCATTGTACATTTAAAATAACAGTTGTCTTTTAATCTAATGAACAGATTATTTCATATGTGTTTTCTTCATGCTGTAAGACAACTTCTTAGTGAATACTGACCTTGCAATCTTTATTTTAATCTCAGCACTGGTTACTGTAGCAATATGAAGTTTACAAAAGACAAGCACAGACAGAAAGTGAAGATAGTTAGTTTAGAGTTGATTCTTCAAATGTGTATTTTTAAGAGGTGTATTTCTGTGAACAATTCATGGAATGAAGTGGGCCAACTTGTTGTGAATAATTCTTATGATAATGGGTTGAGTTCGGCACATGCGTACCATTAGGATTCTCAGTAGCTCTGCTGACTTCACATACCAGATTGAATATTTAAATATTTTATTTGATCGCAGTAAGCATTTGCAAAATTAGCCTTAATTGATACTAAAATAAAGATGCCTTAAGCTACGTTATTATGAAGTTATGACATACTAACAGTTGTTACTTGTAGCATGATTATGAAAAACCTGGCATTCCATCTTCTCTCCTTCCTGTGGCCATCATGTTCAACTGTCAGGTGTTTACCATCTCTTCCCCAGGTAGCTTGTTGTACTCCTAAACTGAAACACCGGAGTACTACACTTCTGATTTCTATTGAATTGACTTGCTGCAGCTGAAGTAGATGTTCTAATATCCTTCTAGGCCTCTGTATATAGGATTTGATTACAGCTCCGTCTTTAACAAAACATAGGCAGTATAACTTTCTTCAGTCACATATTTCAGAGTATCTGACTTTGCTACTCATTCCTCTTTGAAGTTCAATACAAGAATTGAAATTAATGCTTGTATTAAAGTACTGCTTAGAACTAGTCTAGAAATAATGTCTTGTCTAGCCTTTGTTGTTTGGCATATGAGTCTTTTTTCTAAGCTTTTCCATGTCTAAGAAAGATGGTAAAATAAGTGAAGCCTTGAAAATTCTTAATGTTACAGGAGACCAACATCATCTTGACATTTTCTATGTCCTCCTTCTGTATTTCCCTTTTACAATAATCCTGTAATTTGATCTGATTGTTTTAGTAGTATTTTTCTGGCCATAACATCATAATGTGCTTTGTAATACTTGAAAGAAATGTATTTAGATAGAAAATAGAGTAAGACTCTAACTATGTTTTCTGGTATTTTTTTAATATAGTACTTAAAGAAGCTAGATCACCCTTCCACCAGCCTCATTTCCCTTAGACATTGTGTTTCTTGTCTTACCAGTATTTCCCAGATTCTCAGCCATAAATTACAATAGCTGTTTGGTTCATCTTCATTGAAGCTTACTAACAGTAGTGTTTCATTCAGGTTTTAAAAGACTGAGATAGGCTAATACAAAATCTAAGTTGAAACAATTCCTATAGCAAGGATTGTTGTCACTCATAAATTCATACAGTGTATATATTTACTTAGTTATGTCTAAGTACTTTTTATTTTACATTAATAAAATCTCATTAATTGCTGCATTTGTTGTTCTTATTTATAGTACTGTTCTACAGAGTATACTATTTAATAAGTACAATTTTTTTTATTGTCTTAATAGAAAAGTATTGATTGTATTAGTAAAAGTTGACGTCTTGGAAAGATTAACCCTATCGTAACCAGAACAAGGAAACAAATATTTCCCCATACAAAATACATTCGTTTCTGCATTTTGCAATGAAATTTTCATGCATATATGAATATGAAAAAATCAAGTTTGTAATTTTTTTAACTATGTTGAATTAAGTGTAATATTTTGTTCTTCTATATCAAGACCAAAAGGAAAAGCTGATGCAAGACAACAAAGACCTGCAGTTGCGCTACCTGGAACAAAAACAGCAACTAGATGATCTGAAAAATCAAGTGAAGTGTTTAACGAAGGTAAACTGTATTTTTGTTTCAAATATGAGGGAAAAAAAACCCTCTATGTTTTATGCATAGTGCAGATACTTCTTGATACTTTCTTCTAGTCAAATATAGAAAAGTAAGTGTTTATTTATTCATGCTATCAAACAAAATATCATGTCTAGTGAGAATGTATCTTGTTATTCTGAATGTATTTCTTCAATTCACATCTGGTAACACCTTTCTATTAAAGTTCAGGAAAGTGGTGTTGGTGTGGCAGAATTCAGTTAAACCCTATTACTTATAAAGGTATCTTGCAAAGAATGTGGGGTTGGAACTAGATAATATTTAGGATCCCTTTCAACCCAAACCATTCTAGTATTCCATATTTTGCATTCTCCTATTTTCTCATTTGTGCAAGGTGTGTTTGTTGGTTTTGTTGGGTTTTTTTTTTTCTTTTGTTAAACCCTTGGCTGACCATTGTATGCTTTCTACACACCTGGAATTTTCAAGGGCTGAATTATTTGAGCATCTTTCAGTAGTTAATACCTCAAGCTCAAATGAGGCATTAACTACTCGTCTTGTCATTTTTTAGTTACAGTTAATCAGAAAGGAAGATGAAAAGATTGCCAGAATTAAATCTTAATTTATGTAAATAGTTCATTATAACAACAAAGGAGAATTAAATCAGATTCACAGCCATTTAAAAAAAACTTAGGTTCTCTCTTCTCTCACTTAAATGACTTATCACAGCATCTTGTGATCCCTATAATGTTTACTAAAACTGATTTTGTTTATGAATTCTGTAATTGATGCAAGTATACCATAAGCATGGAAATTCCAGTATGCAGTATAGCAGTACCAGAGGAACTTATCTTAGGAACTTATCTTTGATTATTAAACAGAAAAACAAAAATACTCAGAAAATACTCTATTCTTTTTTCTTTTGCATAAATTAAAAATGGAGTGAGAGGAAGAAATCAGTGAACAAATAATTTTGCAATGTTTCCACTGTTTGGGTAATTTATGTTTCATTTTCTTGAAGAAGTGTTTACTGTAATGATGATTATATAATGATAATTTAAAAAAAAAAAACAAAAATACAGAAAACCTCAATGAAAACTAACTCCCCAGTATTAATAACAGAAGGAATGTAGACTTGAGAATAATAATTCAGGGTTTGTATATTTATGGAGGCAGGATTATTAATTATGAGAAATGCAAATATATCTGTTTGTATTTTCATTGGATTGACAGGAGTGATTGCTTCTGAATATCTGATACATTTTAATTGGTTCCTGATAATTGTGAAATTACATTGCTGAAAACAATCCTGACACACTCTAGTCTACCTCATTCCTATTTTTGTGTTACTATGTGCTTAAAGTTTATAAAGTTCTGCTTACTGCCTTACTATTGTACCAAGAGTACATGCCAGTGTTACATTAAGCCATGCACAAATGCATGCAAATCTTTTGCAAAATTATTTTCTTGTGATTTTTCTAATGTACTCCAGGATAGAAAGCAACAAAAGAATGTGGACCTTCTGTTCTTGGAAAAAGTGGAAGATGATATCCATAAAGATGTAGAATACTCCATGCAGGAGCTGCAGTTAACACATGTGGAAACTGTGCAAGAACTTGAAAAGACAAGGAATTTGTTACTTGTGCAGCATAAAATTAGCAAAAATTACCAGGTACTAAATCTACTCACAGTGGGAAATAACCTGATAATAACATTTTAACCTTTGTAGCTCTAACACTTGTAATAATTAAAACTTGCAAATTCAGCAACAAAGCCAGTCTGTGCATGGGGAACCAAACATAAAATCTGTTGTTGCTTAAGATATTGTTTAAAAAATGTGAGATCCAAGTGACTAAATTGTAGTCTTTTAGCTTATTCTGCCCTTAACCCTCAGACTGTTCCTTCTCTCTGAGCATTATCTCTGAGCTTCTACCAGGTCTTCACAAGAATATGTGCTTATCAAATAAGCTTCCTTTTCCATACCTCCACTCTGCTTTCACTGTCTTCTTTCTACTTCCACTGTTGGAGTAGTGCAGATCATATTTTGACTTTTCATTTAATTAATTAGCATTTAAAATAACAAAATCATTAAAGAAACTGTTAGGTATATTGTCCTAAATAAAAGCTACTCTGTTTTTCCTGTTGATGTTTTTAGATTTTGCTGACCTTAGAACTGATTTGTTGTATTGATAAGTAAAAAACTGCTATTTTTGCATACTCTAAATGTTCTTTCCTCAAATCTAATTGTATTTTAACTTGTACCCAAAAGCATTTACAACATCAGTACAGACAATTCTAAGAAGTTCTTTTTACATGCAATTGTTTTTCAGACTGAAGTAGAAACAATGACAAGAAAGATGGAAAGTCTGCAGAAAGATTATGAGTTAAAATTGGAACAGTATACCCATCTTCTCGATATTAGAGCTGCACGTATCAGAAAACTAGAAGGTATCTTTAAATTATATTCTTCACTAATTTTTTTTATATTTTATCTCTTCCAAATTACTGTTTTAAATTTATTCTCCAGGTGAAGCACTTTTCCATTCCTAAAACTACTAGAAAGGTCAGTTCTTTCATGGAAAGATTCCTATTCCAGTTAATTTTCATTGACTTAAATGACAGTTATTAATTAAACCAAATCCAACAAACTGTTTTTTATATTGCAGCTATTGCTGAATAAGAATAAAATTACCAAACTTGGTTTTTTTTAATAAATCATACTTTTATGGTCAACCTTTTACTTTACAGTACTATCATTGCAGAATCACTTTGCGTTACTAAAATCCCCCAAGCCTTGGTATAATATACTGACATAGTATTTAAACAGGATGAATTTCAAGGGGTTTTTTTAGTGGCTTCACTGTGTAAAAGATGCATAGGAAGCTTCAAATAGGATATTTTACAAACTCTGATGTTGAAACAATTTTCACATTTTGTCTCCAAGTTGCATCTATTGCATCATGGTTTATGTCCTAATTCTGTAAGCATGTATTTTGATTTCTTAGAATCATACAATTCCAGAATGGCTTGGGTTGGAATCCATCTTATTCCAAACCCATTCCAGGGCCAGGACACCTTCCACTAGAAGACGCCTCAGAGCCCCATCCAACCTGTGTTAATCACTTTTTAACCACTTATCACCTGAAGCTGGGAAACATGTGATGGTCTTTCCTGATAGTTCTATCCACTCAAGATGTAACATATGTTAAAAGTCAGATGTATTATTTCTTTCTCTGGCAAATTTAGATCAACCCTACTAAAATGTGCATCTTAAATCTCTGCTACATTTGTATAGTGATACTTACTTTGAATATTGCATAAGACTTCTGAATTTTACCTTTTTCACTCCCTTATAACCTGATAATAACTGTTAGAGGCCTGTGTCTATGCATACTGAGGCAGATCCATTGAGGAAGTATTCTTGATTGTTGCCAGTGTGCTCAGTGGGCATTCAGTGTATGAATTATTTTTGATAATGCCTTTATGAAAGATACATTGTTAATATAATTGAATTATACTTTCATCCTTTCTTCTCAGTCATTAATTGTATTTGAGTTTTTAAAAAGACAATTGTATTATAACTCTATTTTATCTGTTGCAGCCCAACTAGGAGACATTGTGTATGATACAAAACCACTTAAGTCCAGACAAGAAGTATTGGTGAATGATCCAGTGGGTGGATTTGTTGAAACTGTTCATTTAGAAAGAGGAGAGAACCTTTTTGAAATTCATATCAGCAAAGTGATCTTCTCTTCTGAAGCTATGCACACTTTTGGTGACTGGGAACCTGCAACCTTTTGTACTTACGCATTCTATGACTTTGAACTTCAGATAACCCCAGTAGTTCATGGGAAGACCCCATCATATGACTTCACTTCTCAGTTTCTTGTGCAGTCTGATGATAGCTTCTTTCACTATATACAGGAAAACAGCATCACACTGGAGGTTCATCGTGCGTATGGCATAGATTATGAAACAATTGCTTCTTGTCAGCTTAAGTTCCAGGAAATCTTGGAAAAGGAAGGCAAGATCTACAACACAGCAAATTTAGTTGGTATTTAAGATCTCACAAAGTATTCTGTTTGATTATGTGTCACTATATTCCAAGTGATAAATAATGCATATTTGACCAAAAATGAATTTGTGCATTACTATTTCAAAAGAAAAAAAATGTGTTTACAAGAATGCTATTTTCTGTTGGATGTGCAGCATGTTTTTGTGGTTCTGCCAACATTTGTGGAAAGCCAGAATGGGTACAATTTTGCCCATAATGGCATATAGCCCCAGGGCAAGAGGGAAAAAACCCAAAAAAGGAGGCACCCCACTTTGCCCATCAATGCTTTGTATCTGGGCTAAATGTCATAAGTATATCCTCTCTTTCCTTATCATAAACAAAGGAAGAAATGGTTAAATCTAAACTGGTAAGACAAAGTTTGCCATATAATAGTGAAAAAGGTACAAATTATGGTGATTATGATTAATAATATATATAGTAGCATAATCTAGGAGGGTGTTTATTTACATTTTGTGGATTGTTTTAGGCAAATTCATATTCATTATATTAAAATAATATTAAGGTATCCTGGACAAGACACTTGTAAGATGTCTTGAATGTTCTTTGCAGCTTACTTTTTCTTCTAGAAACATTTTGTCAGATCAGCATATTCAGTGACCTCTTAACTGCCTACTGTTGTAGAGAATCTGGTTTAATAAGACATTGTACAGTGGTACCTTTGCCAGTAATTTGAATTGCATACCAAATATATAAGTAGGGGAAAATGGCTATGTTTTGATTTTGGATCATACAGTGGGAGCCTGAGGAATTGTTTCTGTTTCTAAGATGAACTACAGATGTCACACCACAAGCACTGGTGTAATGCATAGGCACAATCTTTAATTTGTGGCTGTTCTATAAATCTTGCATTTCTGGTTTTTCCTAGCTTTTAAGTAACATACCTCAATGTTGAAAAGAAAATTAATGCAATCCTCTATTCCTTAGGAAAAGCAGGACACATTCAAAATTATGGTACTGTAGAATACTGGATCAGGTTGCAAGTTCCTATGGACCAAGCTATTCTTCCCTACAAACAGAGGTCAAAGGATCTGGGATATGGGATAATGCCCAGTTTTAGGAAGCATGAACAACCATCCAAGGTATGTTTGGGACTGTACTTGATAGAGAGAATTACTTCATGGAGAAGAGAAGCTTCAGGGTGACCTAATTGCAGCCCTCCAGTATCTAAGGAAGCCTACAAGAAGGCTGGAGAGAGGCTTTTTACAAGAGCACAGGACAAGGGGGAATGACTTCAAATTCAAGGGAAGTTGATTTAGGTTAGAAGGCAGAAATTCTTCATAGAATCATAGAATAGGCTGAATTAGAAGGCACACATCAGAATGAATGAGTTGACCTCCTGGCCCTGCACAGACAACTCAACAATCCCAAATGCTCCAAATGCAAATTGGGACAATCCTAATTGTCCAAATGCTCCCAGAGCTCTGGCAGCCTTGGGACCATAACCGTTCCCTGGGGAGCTTGTTCAGTGCCCAACCACCCTCTGTGCAGAGAACCTGTTCTTGATGTCCAGCCTGTCCCTCTCCTGACACTACTCCAGCCGTTCCTTCAAGTGGGACAGGTTGCCCAGAGAAGCTGGGGCTTCCCCATCCCTGGAAGTGTCCGAGGCCAGGTTGGATGGGGCTTGGAGCACCTGGTATAGTGGAAGGTGTCCTTGCCTATGGCAGGGAGTTGGTGACTGAATTTTAAGTTCCTTTCAAATCCAAGCCATTCTCTTGATTCTGCAATAGTTTTGATAAAATAAACTGTTCCATTCTTTCTTTTTAAGTTCAAATAGCTTAGGTCTAGGGTTGATATGTTCAGAGTGTAATAAAGTTAAAGATTCTTGAACTGGAAAACACGTTAGCAGTTTTTGATATAAAGAGATCAAGAACTAGTTGAATTATCCCTTTTCTGAAGAGGCAAAGTCTTAAACTTACTTATTTTTACTGAAATTGTCACTATAACATTTGACATTTTATTTCATTTTCTTGAGCTGTAAGTGGCAGATCATACTCATAGTATCATAGTCATGAATTTTAAACCAACTAGATGTTGGATACATAGAGTGGGTGAAGCAGTTGTTCAACAAGATTTTGAAGTCCTTAACATTGGAGTATTATGAGATTGAAATTCCTTCACAATGGGTTTTTTACTGAGTTTTTTAGCTGGATATTGAAGAGCGTTTTGAAAATAAAATTCACTTTACAATCACATTTAAATTGGGGCCACAGGAAAAAAGGGACTTTCAAACATCTTTAACACTCATTTAAGAAATAAAAGCAAACAGATTGAAATGCAAAAATTAAAATACTAGAGTTTTTAGTGGGCTTTTTTTAACCTAAGCTCTTTAGAATATTCTATGTCTGGAGTAACTCTAATGTTTTATATTATACCATGATGTGAATTTATATTATATATAAAATCTCCATGGGTTCCATGATGTAATCTGAGAAGTATGTTGTGTATGAATTATGTTAAATTGTATCTGATTAGAATTAAATTTTGTGCCATTAGATTTGGCTTTGAAAAAAATTAAGAGTTCCTCATAATTTGCTATGAAATAAGATGGTAATAAATGTTCTTCAATATATTTGTTTATTACAGACTCCAACACTCAAAATGAAGCATCGTACAGCTCAAGCACACAAGAGAGTCTCTTTTCTGGATCTTAGTGCAGTACAGATGGCAGTAAGTTCTAAGTATTTCTGTCATGCACAATGAAGCATGAAAGGCTACTTGTAGCTCCATATGGGCAATTTGTAGAACTAATAATTAAGAATGCTGGATTATTTTAGCAGCACAATACTACACTGTCCCAGGCAATGAATGATAGCATAGTACTGCATAGAGGTGGAGAACGCAATGCAGTGATATTTGTGTGACTCCCTCAGAACTGCTTGATATCCACAGTTTACAAGTTTCAATTTCCACTGGCTTAGGGCAGATTCTAACAGGACCAATCAGCTCGCTCTACACTGTGTTTCTCAACTGTCTGCATTATTCAAGTGTCTTTCTGCTGTGTACCACTTGCACTGCATATAAGTGCCTCTATAGAAACCGGCTTAATCCAAACAGATCCTGTCTGTTGTGCTAATGGGATACACAATTTGACACAGTTCAGAGTCACCTCTAAAATTAGGTTTATCAGCTGAGATTGCACACATTCTGAAAATTATGATACTTCTTAACTTGGCATAAACTGTCATTTGTTCATCCTTCCAGAGTCTACATGGAACTAACTCAGATGTATTTGCTGCATTTTGTAAATTTTCTTCTGAAATAATTTGCATTGGAAGTACTAAAAATAGGTTGTGTTTAGTCTTTTAAGTAAATCCAGTAAGTAAAGATATGTTCTTCAACAGGCAATTATAAAAGGTTTTATTTATCTATTACATATAATTATAATATTAATAATATTGCATTAATTAAAAACTAGTTGTGGGGTTTTTTCCTTTCATAAATTACTTAATTGGATTTATTCTTTGAAATGTTAATATCAATTTTTGATTAACAGATTCTGTTACTGTTTGGTTTACTATGACTAGAACTTCGTTGAGAGCTATAGAGTATAGACTGAAAATAAGAATAATAAATCGATCAGTTGTATTTATCAACTTTAAAAAACAAAAAGTCAAATGTTGGTGAATATAATCTTTTGAGAGCTTAGATATGAAAAACTGAAATGTTAGCCGGATAGTTGCACACACAAAAATATCTTCAGCTGTCCAAACAATAGCTTCTCAAAGTTTGACAATTTTTCATGAACTAGGATTTTCTAAGTGAGACAGCTACTTGGTCTCCATCAGAAATCTTTGTTCTTGGGTGGCAGCTCCTCTAGCCGTTTTAAAGATCTAAACCTCATTCTCTGGTTAAGGACAAAAGTACTATTAGGCCTAAATAATGAAACAGCTGGACCTTCTCTGATGTCTGAGTCTTGTGATGAAATGGCAAGAAAGTGTCCATGTAGAAAAACAGAAGTTCGACGGATTAAAATGGGAAGTCTGTTTCATTTTCCAGTTCATTTTCTCAATAGCAGAGAATCTAGTTCTTAATAAAATTTCTTGTCAATGTGATACATGCCAAAGCAAATAAAAAAGGAGACTCACTAAAAGGTGGAATGAATGGCTTGTCTCACCCAAACTGCTTGTGAGAATTGTCCAGCCTCATACGTAAAAGTTCTACCAGAGGATAAGAACCAGTGATGCTAATGCAGGGAGGTAAAGGAGGCATTTTCTGTCCAAATGCTTTTCCACCAGTAGATCTATACCTACTTTTGTATAATAATTATCTACTGCATATTAAAGGCTTCCCCTTGTTTTATTCCTAACTTAGGGATCTGTATTTGAAAATAATGCGGAAGTACTTTGACATTTAAAATGCAGTTCCATAGGGTTCACTACGTTTATAGTAATGGCCTAACTACAGATTTGAGATAGTAACATTCATACCAAAATCAATTCACATGCACACAGGTAAAATTATGTGCAGGCCTATGTGTGTAAATTTAGCTATCAAAAGTTCTTCTTGGGTACATTGTGTGTTTTGGGGTTTTTTGACTGAGTCTTGTAGAACTTGTAGAAAAATATTAAATACAAATGAAACTGGAAATCAAACAGGCTGTATATATGTTGATAGGTACAAATCATTATAATAGTTATGTTTTCACAAATGCAGTTAGATAAATGTCCTTCTGCTGTATATTAATTATATGTTACAGCAGTTGACACCTTCTCATTGTTTCCTGTACTGCATAAGCAATACAGTTGCTAAAAGGCTCTGGATAATGAATGTGGGCTGTAACTCTTCAAGTTTTGAACTTCAGTAACTTCTGCTTTTCAAGGAGTTTTTTAAAGACTATAAGTTTATCTTTTTCTGTAGCATGTGGTACAGGATGCTAAACAGCTGTTGGGTGACAAAGTGAAGGACATGGGTGAAGAAATTCAGCAGGAAAAAGAAGAGCTTTCTCATCTGTCAGAAGAGCAATTGGCTGACCTAACATTGATTACTTCTAGAGATGAGACAGAAATAATTGAAGAATTGGAACCAGAAGGTAGAATTCATGGTTATTAATAAGTAGCTTTATTTTCTGAAAAAACCTTTCTCTTTCCATTTTCATAAGCATTTCTTACTAGTAGTGGAAGCTGCCTCATTATGAGAAACTTAATGACATAAATTATATTCTGGCGTAAGCTACAGGTGAAGCTGGGTGGGGGTGGTAGATAAGATGTGTTTTCTCCCCAAATGGAAACCATATTGTAATTGATTGCAAAATCTGATATATGACTTAGATTCGTAAAATTATTAAAGGAAACCTGGCTTCTATTTTAAATGTCTTCATATTGTCCCTTGGATCTATGCTGTTCCAAGGACTCTTTTAATGAATATGCTTTTTTTGTCTACATATAACAGCCAACGCTGATACTGGAATCCTTTCAGAGAGTGAGAGGGCTAGGATACTATATCACATGTGTGACACAAAGTTATTAGATTTATTTAAAGATTATAAAAGCCAGATCAACCTGTTCCAGCTCCAAGTTTAAACTGTTTATTATAGCAATAACCAAGTCCATGATACCAAGTTTAAAATAAAAGCAGAATGATAACATTTTATGTTTAGTTGTTGGCAGCTTTTGCATAAGAAATCATTAAAAAGATTGGAAAAACTTGTTGAATGTTGATTTTGAATACCAGTTGTCCTTATAATTTGCTTCATGGAAAAAAAATGTTCTGCAGTGTTCTAAAAAGTAATGCACCTGCATACAGAACTACTCTTTTACTAAAGAAAAAAGGTGCATTCTTCTTTTACATATGCATGGTGGTACAGGAAGTCAGAGGAAATTCAGACCATATTCTTAAATAAAGCTAACAGTTGTGCATACTTAGTTCGTTTCAGGACTTACTCTATTAACCAGTTTGCATCTGGAAAACGTTATTATTCTTTTAACAATCCAGAAAAAAATACATATTACATGACTCTAAATGTCATCAGTTCAAAGTGTTAGTCTTCTTCAAGGAAGAGAAGATTTACCTGGCACTTACTCTTTTTATATTAGAAAAGGAAATTTATTGCTATCAGATTTCTTATTAAGTCTTAGGTGGTCTAAAATATAGCGAGTGTTACCTGCATTGATTTTTTGTTTTTTAAGGTCAAGAAGATCATCAAGAGGATGATGCTGTTGAATCAATAAAAACTGATAGTGATGACTGTATTATTTCAAGTCCAGTATCCACTAATATTAAACAGCTGAGTCACAGTATACATGGCAATTATTTGGTAAGACTAAGAAAAATATTTTAAGCCTAATATCCTCTAAGAGTAGCTTTGCTGTATCTAGCATGAGTTTTCAATGAACCTGTACATGTACAGTATCAAATCTCTTGACTTACTCTTAAAACCAGCAATTCAGGACTAGAAGTTGTATATGCAAAATAGCACAGCATGATATAAATTTGGAAAACTTATTTTGAACAGTATTTCAATAGGATAGTTCTCAAAAAAAAAATTTCACAGTTTTAGATCTGACATTGACTGAACCATCTTAGCCATAAAACTAGTACTTAAAATTAACAGGTTTAAATGTTCTGCAATGTGATGTCCTCGAGGTAGGGGTTTGTTTTTAAGTGCTCTTTTTAAGGCTCTGTAACTAGTAACGAGAAACATGTATAAGAAATACTGCTCCTTTTTTTAAGGTGTAGAAAGTACATCTTTAAGAAGTACATGTCTTCAGCTACAGTAGATTTGTAGAAATGCTGTCACTTATATGTTCTTCAGAAAAATACAGAAGGTACCTTTAAAGATTGCATTATTTATAAGTAAAATGTAAAAAAATTTCAGGTGTAATTTTGAGAACTAAAATGAATACTAGTCATCACTATTAAGTCAAACTATAATACAGTTGCTCTATACCTTTCTAGTCATCCTGTATTTTATTTTATCAAAATTATTTTAAAGCAATTCTGAGTGGATTTTGTATGTAGATATATTTCAGGTTGATAAATTTCTGCATTCCTCCATTGATCTGTTTTTTGGTAACAATGTGCATGTTTGTGAACAGTAGATAAAACCAGTAAAAGCTGTACACTATTAAGGCAACGTGTGATAGAAGTTGGATTTTAAAAATACGTATTACTTTGCTTGAATTCTTGGGTTGATTATAGAATACACCATGTCAAAATGGCTGTTGAATTCTTTTTTGTTTGGTTAAGATCAGAAATCACTGCCTTTTATCTTTTGAGATAATTATCCTGCTGATACTCAAATACTGTAAATAGGTTTTGTGATTTTTGGAGATCATTGTGCTAATTATCCTATAAATATGAATTGTATGCCACACTATATAAGTAATCTAAGATTACACCAGGGTTATTTGTATGTTGCAAATTAGACAGTTCATAGTTATTTCTTAGACATATTGATCATAAGGCATATCTAACAGATTTTCCAGTATCAAACTATACCAGTTGCTTCTTTATTTTTTCTTCTTGTCTATGATGTATGATTGATTATAAAATGCTTCATTTTGTTTAATTTCATTTATAAATTGAATATGGAAAGCATATTCAAGTCAAAGATCATCACTTAAATGACATTCAGTAGCCATTTAACTTACTAGATTTTAGGGAAAAAATTTCTAAAGCCATGAAACTTTATTAGTAGAGACAGAATGGTGTGGATTTTTTTCTCTCATCCTGGTAGAATTTCCATGTACCTGCTGAATAGTGGAAGAACCTTATTGAAATATTGATCCAGTTTTGGACTTTCTGTTAAAGTGTCATAGGATACATAATGAAAAGTCTTTTCAAAGGAGGGGTAAAATTACATAATCAAATACTGAGAGGACTTGACAGCAATGGAAATTATTCTGTATGGTGGTTATTTTTACAATAAGATACATTGCTTTTCATTTTGATTAGTTTTATCATTTTCTCAGCAAAATGTAAGCTATCTCCATATTAAATAAGAACATTCATTTGGAATTCTGACTGAATATAGAAAGCTAGTACTTTGAATGTGATTTAGTACTTCAAGTGATTTTAGTTTAGAAATTAAAATTGTCGAAATTTATCCCTAATAAATAAATATTTTAATTAAGTTATGAAAAGAAAGTAATATATTGAAAAGAAATAAGTTTTAAAAAATATTCAACGTTTCTGTATCCAGTGTGTTCTCTTTGCTCTTTGAAGAATATCATCATTGAATGCTCACCTACATATTCCAATTTTGAAACCATTGTGGCTTTTCTTTCTTCCCAGAGTAACTTCAGGAAATCTTTGTGACTCTTTCTCTTGAGTCTGACATGCCCACCTAAATCAAACTTACTAAAATTTATCTGTACATAAATATTCCAGACTTTGCAGAACAGTGTGAAACCATTTCATATAAGGAATAGAAGAATGTAATTTCAGTTAAAGATAATAAGAAAAGGCTACAGTGAAGAACAACTGGGATATTATTTTTATTATCACATGTTAAAATTAACTTTGTAAGGTGTGTTTGACTTAACTAGGAAGGTTCACTATATGAAGTTGAATTCTTTGCAAATACATTATTACATTACATACCTAACAATTTTGTGATTTGATGGATTTTAATTGAACTGTTTGTAGTATAGTCTGCAGTAGGTATTAACAATTCTCTTTTATTCGGAAAACTTCAGTACCTTGTATTACTGACAGTATTTTAAGCAGTTACAGGATCACTTTGCTGTGTAGGTAAAAATGATGACAGCTGGAATTTGTGATTCAGATAGCATTTTTACCTAAAGATAACCAGCAGACTATGACTACTACAAAAACGTTTTAATCATTAAATGGAAATCAGTATCTCTTGCAATAACAGTCTTAGCTACAAACCCTGGAGCTTTAGATTCTCATTTTTTATATGTCCGTCAATCAGTATTAATCATATAAAAAGCTGATGATTTACATACACACATATATATATGTGTGTTTGTTTTGTGTTAACACTTAAAGAAACAAAAAATCATTTGTATTATGTTTATATTTTGTTTTTAAATAGGAAGTTGAAAAAATCCAGATTAAAATTACATCACTTGGTCTTACTGAGTCACGAATAACAGAAGATGAAACAATACAGCAGCTGTTTGTAGAATGCAGATTAAACAATTTCCTTGCAGAGGAGACCCCACTGTCACTTCCAAAACCACCTAGTGGTCAGAGGATTCACTATAACTATAGCACTGGTAAGTCTGATGTATTTCTGAGCAGGCTTGGTTCTTCTCTTAAAATCTGTATTATGAAAATAACTGCAATAAAGCCTACTTTCTATATATTATAGTTGCATTTCTTTATGTGCCAACTCTATTTGCCGATTTTCCAGATATTTTGGGAAATACTAGAAGTGATTTTTAAGAAATGAGGTAAGTATGCAATTATCTAGTATACAATGAAATGCTGAAGGCGGCTGGTATATAAAATGGTAACACCACAACATATTTAAATATGCTGGTAGTGCATAAATTTCATAATTAGACTATACATAACTAAAATCTATATATTCTTTTCAGAAGAGCATGATGATCTAATTTTTCTATCAGTACATGATGATACATCTTAGCAAAAGAAAAACATTCTAACCTGTACATCTAAAACTTAGTTGAAAAGAGAGAATATGTAATTGGACTTCATCACTACTTGCAAATACTCAGTGTTCTTTTAATGACAACTTTTTAACAGGGGAACTAATTAATCCTTGTTTCATACTAACACATAACCAATTAATACTTTATATTTACACTACTGGCATACATAGAACTATTGTAATAATTTAAAATTCTCTTGTTAATTATTTCCTCAGCTATGTCATCATATTTCAATTAACTTCTTCTTTCTGGTAGAATTTTCTTTCATTTAAGATTCCAAGTGCCTGAGTGCTTCAGTCTTGGACTTTTAGCTGAGATTATTCTGTAGTGGGTGAATCAGGGTTAGGGTTATTGCTATTTGTGACAAACCCTTAGTACGGACATTTAAATTAAGCATTCTTTTTAAAATAATTACATAAAAGTGGCTTTGCAGAAAGGTGCAAAGTGTGTCTTAGTGTGTGCAGGTGTCTTAGTCAGATCTTTAAAATTGCTGCCATCTACAAACCTGATTTTAGAATGCAACTTCCCAAATAATTCACTCATTTAGATCTTCCTCTTACTCGTAGACTATTGGATTGTTCCATGTGTAGCTGAAGACTGAAATTAATCAGAAATGTCACATCAACGACTGCTATGTTGGCATTGACCACTTGAGAGGGAATATAGATGACAGATTTTCTCCAGTCCATTGGTCTGAAGATTTCTTCTATTGAAATACTGCGGCAGGAAAGGAGGATTGAATTACTGAGGCTGTCAAAAAGGACAAGCACTTTGCCATACATTATCTCTAGCTTCCTTAGTGGAAGAAAATACAGTAAATCACTTCAAATACAAAGCAGTAGAGACCCTTTTAAAATCATGGCTTTTAAAATCATGGCTGCTATTGCCGTTAATAGAAAGTGGCAGCTCTGTGACATGCTTAGATGCTGCTTTTGTATCTTTTTTGACAGTGTTCATGTAAACCTGCCCGTGACACACCAGTAGATCATGATTCTAACATTTGATTCTAACGTTGTTTTTCCTTAGAAAAGAAAATGAAATAAATGTTTATTTTATTTTGTTCTTTTCTTCTAATAGGTGAAAAAATGTTTTTTTCTTCTATTAGGTGAAAAACAATTGATAACCAGTTATATTATTTGCTTTGCAGCGATAAATGTAGATAAGGAAGATAATCATGCAGAAAGAGAGTATCTCAAGTCAATTCTTCTAAAGCCAGATCTACCTGCTGACAGGTACAGATTAATACTAAAAACATCTATTATAGGTCTTTGTAAAAAATGCTCATGGTTTGTCTTTTTATTTGTCTTTATTGACAAGGTAACCCTAAGTAGTTAATGCATAACTAACAAGAAAAAAATAATTGTTTCAGCTAGGAATGATGCCTGCATTGTGATCTGGCTGCTGCTGGTCTTATTTCTTCTCCGAGTAGGTGCATATGGAATGGAATATTACAAACTTATCTAATGTTTGTTTAGTGCTGTGGTTTAATTCTGGGGGGAGGTTGTTTCTTTTGTTGGTGTTTTTTTTTTTAAACAACTTTGTTTTACAAAACAGAGTTTCTGGAGTCTATCATCGGTAGTCTGTCAGTAATGAATTTGAAAAGCACGTATCTGTGCGATGGTACAGTAGTACATTTGTTGCTTTTTGAATTCAGAATACTAAAAGAAGTCTTAAGAACTGCAGGAAGTGTTCCTTGGCCCCAGAATTTAAAGTAAAAAAAGTATATGTGTGTATATATGGATGTAGCAGACATCCATTATATGAATACATATGAGAAAGACTAGAAATTAGACTTGTTCAATTTTATAGTAATGAATTTATTCTTATTCATTTTTTTTCATTGAGATAGCCATGTGTATTACTTGGAGAGAAGGAATGACATACTTTGATTCTGTCTCTTCTTGAATATCAATATTCATTAAAATGGAACCACTATTAATTTAAAGATCCATTCCATTTACAGAAGACTAGGATACCTGCTGATTGCATTTGAAGCATCAGAGTCATTTGTAAATCTTACTCACTGATTCACTCTAAGAAAGAGAGAGTGATCTTTCTTCATTCTATATTTTTTATTTGGCATCTCTCTCAGGAACATTGCTAAACATATTCTACTAAAGCATGTTTTACTAAGATTTAATAATAATGAGGATAAAATACTCCTTTTTATTTCCCTGACAGATAATTTAGTTGCTAAATAAATTTCCCTGTCCAACCATCCAGGACCACTGTGGCAGTTTCACTTCACCACCTGATCTGGGAGTGAGGTCCCTTGGCAGCTACACCCCCCACAACTGTCCCAGTCAGACCAGTTGCCTTCACCAACTCCAGCACAGGTGTCCAGTCACTTAGAGGTCCCAATCCTTAAAATAAGGTTTTGGTGCAGTAATTAAATAAGACAATAACAGTTCAAGTTGGAGCCTCAGTGTAAGGACCCTGAACAAAGGAACCTCTCGGCTTTCACACCCTCACAGGACAGTCTGTGGCTCCTGCCACATTGTGAAGTGTCCCTCACCTGGCTGTACCCAAAGTCTGGGAGTTACTGGCTCCAGCCTGTATCTCTGAGTGGCCTTCCCCTGGCTGGGCCGTGGGTCCCTGGGCCTTTGTTGTGCTAAGGGATAGTAGCTTCATAGCCTCTTACCTTGGGCTGGGCTCCTCCAGCGCTCAACCTGCAGCTTCTCCTGAGCCACCTGCACTGGATTGATTCCTCAACACAGTGAAACAATAGCTGGTCTGTGTGCTGCAATTTCCCCTATAAATACTTAGATAACTATACTAAATATTTTACAAACCTGAGGTACAAATAAGGTAAAATAACAGCAGTGAGCTTTTTCTCAGAACAGAAGCATTCATCTCTTACATGTGCCATCATGTCACTACTGTCCCCTGTGTTACAAGTAGGTTGTTTCCTGCAGTTATCAGAATGTCTGGTTTGGCTTGTGCTGAAATTTCAGTTCTGTATTGAATAAATAGGAAGGCAGAAGTTCACCAGTAGTCCAGTTTCCCATTTTTTTTGTATCAAGAGACCACCAAGAAACAAAATTTATGGAAATATTCTGCCCTTAACACCAAGGATGTTTCTCTATTTTAAACTTGTAAAATTGTGGTTTTTCTCTTTTCATTTTTTGTAATTTGATTTTTGACCCTTTATGGAAGCAAAATACCTTTTTTTGTGTGTGTTTAGCCTAAAATTTACAGTGGTCAGTGATCCTCCAGAAGATGAGCAGGATCTTGAATGTGAGGACATTGGATTTGCTTATGTCAGTTTAAAAGAGATATTCCAGAAGCAAAGAGATATCATTGAGCAAGATATTGATGGTAAGTTTTAAAGATCACTTTCTTGTAAACTTCTGTAGCCTAAAATTCATTGAATTTCTACTTTGCTTTGCAGGCATTACTGTGCAAATAATTGTTTCAATAAGAAATTATTTAATACTAACTAATAACTTCTACATTTGTTTGCAGAAGTCTGCAAAAACTATCTATTAGTATTATTCCCTTAAGTTAAAAAAAAAAAACCCAAACCAAATAGCATTCTCACCTCATAGAAATTAGTTTATGAAACCCAAGAACTTTCAAGCTATGTCCACTGCTATAATTCTGCCTTTTCTACAACATACTTCATTGTGGTGTGACAATAAATATGTATTTTGTATAAAAATTTGTTTTGTATTAAAATTTTCATCAGCAATTTGGTATTACTAATGTCTGTATTTTATTTGAAATTACGTTATGGCCCCAAGTACCTCAAGTTTGTTTCCTCCATATGAAATATGTATGATACAATGTGAAATACTGTTGGTTTTAATTAGGAATCAGTTTTAGTGAGCACCCTTCTGTAACAGACTGACCAAAGTCATTGTGACTCCATTAGAGCAAGGTGATGTGATTAAGAAGTGTGGAATCTTCCTTTTCCTAAGGTCATAGGATGTGTTTTTATAACATTGATAAGAAGACTCAAGAAGGCCTTTTGGTCCTTTTGTAAACTGTGAGGATAATGTTCTCCTTGCTCATTTCCTGTTCCCCATGGCAGCAGAGACACGATTACCAACGGTGCACTTTTCTCTTTACTTTTTCCTCTCAATCCTCTTTCACCCCTTGGGGTGAAGCTCAGTGAAGAAGCTGAAAGCACCTCTCTTATAAAAGAGTAACTCTCCCAGTAAGTGAACTAGTTCAGTGATTGGATGCAGAGCACTCATGTTCACAAAGTTCCTTTTGCAATAGCAAGAGTTCGAGTGAGCCCCAGCAGAATGCCAGGGAAATGTAACTTTACTACTTCTACTGTTGTGTCTAATTCCTGTACTTGAGCAATAGGGAGCTGAGTAATGAGGGAAAAAAATACGCTTTCTTATCCATTTCCATTATCATGCATGATTTGCATCCACACTATTGCTAAAATACTTAAATTTACAGGAACGCGATAAGGAAAATTCTAAGAATCATCAGATTTCCATACTCAGGAAGAATAATATGCAGATATGATGCATTTCCTGCTCTGGCTGAGGAACTTAAGCTTTTCTCCACCAATCATTTTTCTCCAAGTACAAAAGCTCCTCCAAAAATCTATTTTGCACTCTCTCACTGGAAGACTGATTTTTTTCCTGGAATTTATGACCATACCTCCCACTGTCATAATTCCCATTTGATAAGATTGATTAGTTAGGTAAACATAATTCTTAAAAGTCACTTTTCACAAAACTCTTAAAATTCCTAATCATCATCTGAGAGAGTTATTAGGACCAGAAGGACCGAGTTTTATTACTAGTTACTATAAGCTAATCATTACCATGTAATGACAACTACTGAAATATTGTGAGGAGCATTTCTTCCCCTAACTGTCAGACTAATTTAAACCAATTTTTACTTTATGTTAATTATATATATGAAAATGATAATAATAGCTAGAAATACTTTTATTCTTTTTCCCTTCTGCATTTCTCCCCTTTCCTGCATATGCTGTACAGTTTTTTTTTGATTTTCATTGCATCCATAACATATAAACTTCTATATTTTCTGAAAATTAAGATGTTTCAGAGGATTTAAATTAATTTTATGTTAAAATATGTCAGATCGTGGCAAAATAATGTATCTGCATATTTTCTTAGATGAAGTAATTGTAAAAGGATTAATTCTTCAGATCTGAACAAAGATGTCGATTAAAGGGCACAATAAACAGAATTGCTAAGTAGTGTTGTACACGTTCTCTGAGTTGGATATTGGTTTAAGGAAAAATAATAAACCTAGACACAGGGAAATTCATAGGACACTACTGCATAAATATAAAGTCATTCTTAAGTTAGATACCAAACTTCCTTTATTCTTTTTGAGGATTGCAACCATATATCTTCCTCATATTTTGTTCTTTTCATTGCTGATTGTGTCAAAGCGGTTTATGTGAAATTTGAAGCAAGTAAATGAATGGCTAAGCAAGAAGATGGATGGAAAATATTGTAGTAAAAACATCTAACATTATGTCTCAGAGATAATAGGACAATATAAAAAGGGAGAAAATAGAATTAGTGTTATCTTCTGATATAATTAACTATAATTATCCTGCTCTTCTTTTAAGTAAAAAGGATACTGTCCCCTGAAGTCTGCTCTTGAAGTTGTCAGTTCACTGAGTGATTTGTCGAGGCTGATTTGGACCCGTCCATCATACACAGTGTAGAAAAAGCATTAATTGCTGTATTTTTACTTAAAACTATTCCTTTGTATGTAGATATAAGTTTAATAGAATTTGGAAAATCTTTATTTACATATTGTGAAAAATAATTATTTTATATAAACAATTATTATATTGATATTTCCTTTCTAAATTAATTTTAACACAAATGCATTTACTGATGTATATTCTACTTCTAGGAGTGGTTAATTTCCAGTAGTCTGAGGGTGTGAACTGCAAGATTATTTATTTATCTCTCCCTTATTTTTTTTAGCATATGCTAGTTGCTCTTTAATCTGTCCAAACACTAAAGAAAACTACCAAAACAAAAGTGAAGTCTTAAGTTGAATAGCTAATGCTGTTTTCTGATGTTTCCTTTCTAGTTTTTGATTCACAAGATGCCAGTGCAGTAATTGGAAAGCTCACAGTGACAGTGGAAGCCCTCAATGCACTGTGTTCAGTCCATGAGGAATGCAAAAATGATTAGGAGGCAGGAAAGGGACATTTGCCTATGGACGTTCTTGCTCCCAGTGTAAAGATACACTTGATGGTTCATCAAAAATTAGATCTTTATCATTCTCACAGTATACTTAATGTAAAATGTATATTAAAAAGATGTTTGATGTCCAGAAATAAGGTTTTGTACACTTTTTAGTCTGTTTTCTTTTTTTTAAGGTCCTTGCTGAATTATACTCAGGCTCTCGACACTTGATAGTGTAAGAATCTAACTTAGTTCCAACGAAGTTTGGTTTCTAATGCAAGCTTGCTTGTAAATTATCAGATACCATTTGGGGGTATTTTGTCTAAGGAAATAAGTGATGGTGAACCTTCAAACAGAAATGCTTGTAGATTGTTACTAGGATTAGTTCTGCCACAATACTATGTCAGAATACAATAATTCCTGTTAGAAGTGACCTCAGGTAGTTTTTAGTCCAGTCACTGCAGGATTAGGTATTATGTTAGGCCATGTTGCTCAGGGCTGTATCCAGCCTGGTCTGAAAACTTCCAAGGACAGGCAATGCTTTACTGCTCTCTGCACAACCTGTTCCAATGCCTGACTGTTCTCACAGGAAAAAAAGGAGACACATTTCTACACATTCCTTCAATCCAAATTGAAGCCAAAGCTAGATCTAAGCACATGGAGCAGCTTTTGCACTTAATGCACTGTCTAATAATTTAATTTGTTGTTGTTTTTTTTTTTTAATTCTAGGGTTGGCATGTTTATAATTTGTTTCAGCCATTTACATTTTGCACAGAAATAAAAATAACAAAGCATTTTAGCGTTGATTTTCATGCTTTGCAATATACCATCACATTTTTATCTAATTCTGTAAAGCAATTGACAAAAAATACCTGTTATTGTTATCAAAGTGGTTTGCTCAGGTAATGTTTTTGTAGATTTCAGTGGTTAACAATTTGTTATGGTTTATTCCTGGGTTCAGAGTTTTTTATATTAGGCTTAGATTATTTTAAGAGTAAGGACAGCTGCAACAGTGCAAGACAGGTCTTCCACACAATTAGCAATTATTTGTATAACATTTTTATGGAACTGTCATTCTTGTTAAATGCAGAATTATTTCCGTATGTATTAAAGTCACAAGAGCTGAACTATTCTTGAAAAAATGTTGCAAAAATGTGGTCCTTCTACTGCTACAAAAAAATCAATAAAGTAAACTCTGTTTTGCTTGTTATAGACCAGTGGTTATTCTGATTACCTACTTATAAGTATAAATAGCTACACAAGCTGGCAGCCTTTGACTTCAGTGGTAATGAACAACCAAACTTCACCATAACATGAGGAAGAACTTCTTTACATTGAGGGTGGCAGAGTGCTGGGACATCTTCCCAGAGAGGATGTGGAATCTCCTTCTCCAGAGACATTCAAGACAAAAACCTAGCTGGACACTTCCTGCGTCACCTCCAGGTGACCCTACATTGGTGGCGTGATTGGACTAGATGATCTCCAAAGCTCCTTTCCAACCACCAACTAACTATTCTGTGAATTTATTTCAAATCAATGCTTTTTATTGAGGATAAGTAAAGGTTAGAGGTTGATGTAGCTGGGCCCGTGAAATTTGCATCTACTTAAAGGGCTGTTGCAAGTACAGCGGAGCCAGCCAGACTCCTTTCAGTTGTGGCAGATGGTATAGAAGGGGCACAAAAGCCAGACGTTGTGGTTTCAGTGGGCTCTGGTATGGTTTTGGGGAGAGAACTTGTTCCCCGGGGGCTGGTGTGCTGGGAGGGGGTGCGAAGGGGGACTGCAGGGAGGGTGTGGGTCCGTTTGGACTCCATGACCCTTCCGACTCAGGATATTCTAAGTTTGTATGCATAATGCATTTCAAAAATACTATGGATCTTGAACATTCCTTCTTTAATAAAGTTCAAAGATGAAAGCAAATATAATAATAAAAAATATACAGTATTTATATGTCTTTTTCTTGGGTTTGTTGGTTTTTTTTTTTCCCCCAGTTTTGGCCACACTGTCTTTGTCTCCTTTTATTCTCCTCAGTACTAGTCATTGTCACGACTTTGCCATTTTCTCTTTCTTTCATCCGGCTTGGTGCACTTCACAGTCACTTAAATGTGGCAAATTCAGGATAACTCCGCGCAGTCTTGAATTGTGCAGTTTGATTCTGATAGGGAGAAAAGGATAAGTATGAAGGTACTGCTAATAAAGAAATTGTTAACCCATTGGACTCTGTACTGTATACTGCTATGCCAGAACATGGTACATTTAGAGAAATAGAAACTTCAGTTGTTTTATTGTTAAGAGGAAATTTTAAAGAACTTAATTTTGCATGCATCATGACCTAATCAATTAAAATACCAGCAAACTATAAAATAACACAGAATGCTTGAGAGTAAAGCTATTTTATGACAACAACTAGTATAGTTCAGAAAAGTAGACAAATTTCTCATGGCACGGTTAGAACAGAGACAACCTGATATAACGCTAAATTATACTACTACACCAGGTACTCCTCACATAGGGTAAAGAAAGATGGTATTCCTTTCATTTCTTCATCTCTATTTGATAAATATTTGTAATTGCAGTGCCTGTTGGAACTGTAAAGGCATGCACATCTGCAAGTTCTTCAAACCTGGTTAAAGGAGTTTTAAAGTTGATGTGGAACAAAGCATTCCAACAAGGACATTGAAAGATTCCCAAGTGAGCAACCCGCCTGGCAGCCTGCCAACATAAGGTGAGGTAGATTTGTCATGGCATACTAGTGATGAGAGACTTCTGCTGAAGCTTCAGCAAACTATCATGTGAAACACACTTCACTACCATCCTCTCTGGCAAGCAGAAGATGGGATGAAGTTGGTTGTGTGTGCTGGTCTACTGCCTTGTTACTGACGAGTAGGTTCATCAGCAAGCACAGAGGGTAAGATGGTGCACTTGAGCCTTCAAAAGGGAGTAGGAGATGGGCAAGTTCATACAAGGACCAGCCCTTCTCAGGGCACAGTGTGGGAAGATGGAAGGGCAGGCCCCCACCCCACAGATGGAGAATAGATGCTCTCCATTTTTGTGCTCAGATTGCAGCCAACAAGGGTAACTGATCCAGACTTCTCCCCTTCTCTAGTTCCAAGGGCTGGCCAGTCCTCAGTTAGACTCGGTGAGCAGG
This sequence comes from Melospiza georgiana, assembly GCF_028018845.1. NCBI lineage: Eukaryota > Metazoa > Chordata > Aves > Passeriformes > Passerellidae > Melospiza > Melospiza georgiana. The sequence continues at coordinate 19,768,687 of NC_080441.1, read as the reverse complement.
ACTGTCCACAGTTGGTACCTCATTTTAAAGTTGGTACCTCACATTAAAGGCTAAGTTTCTTAAATCCTATCAGTCCACAGACTCAGCAGATTCAGAAGCTTCACGATGTGTTTGGGGAGTAGGTTTGATGAACAGATTTCCACCTGAAGAGACCAGTTTCCTTGCTTTGTGGAATATCGCAGACAAGACATTTAGGGTAATGATGGTCTGATGCACCAGTCTTGTATAGGGGAAGTGAAGTGTGGGTTCTTGTCATCTACTGCTGTGAAAGTAAATCATGAAGGAGAGACGTACACAGGCATGTGAAGGTTTAGGCCAGAAAACCTCCAACTGTTGTTTCCCAAACTTGGTGATTCACTGAGTTTTAGATTAGGTTTTAATACATTTTAAACTCCTGGTGGGCCTTTCTGAATTAAGAAGAGGAACTAAGACGTAGCTATATGTGGAGACGCTGTTGCTTGCACGGTTGTAGTCCAATGAGGTCAACTTGTCCCCCCATTTGGAACACAGTGCAGGAGAAAGTTTCGTAGACTTCACTTTTTAGCTTTCTTAACCTATATATCTTTAAGCTATTCTTGCAGGAAGAAAATTGTTTGGTTTGGTAGATTCCTGTTTTTAGAGGATCCTGAAGTGTCCTAATATTGTGCTTATAGCACATTTTGAGTCCTAAAGCAAGCATTGGTTTTTGCAGAAATGCAAAATGCATTCAGCTTCATAAAAACTCCCAAATTTTTTAATTTCTAACACTAACTCACCACCTCTTGAAAGCCAGGGTGATCATGAAGTAAGCTATTGTTCACTGGCAAAGGAGTAAGAGGAAATGGATGATTTCCAGAAAGCTCTTCATGCCTAAAGAAAAAACAAGCCAATGTACAAAGGTTGAATGTCCACCACATACTGCTGATCAGAGTACTGAGGCTTAACTCTTGGGCTGTAATGGTAATAACCAAGAGGACAATTGATGTAATGATAATGGTAATAATGGTAATATCCAACAGGACTTACATGAAAAATAAAGATAAAACAAATGAAATATACCCAAATGTTTAACTAATGAGCAATCCTCTTATGTGCATGCACAAAAGGGTACTAGATTTCACCATGGGAGTTCAGCTTAAATACTGAATCTGGAGTGTTCAGACTTCCATTATAACAGGTTTATAACTGCATTCATATGTATATGACAGCTGCTTGTGCATATACACATAAAAATGCAGGTGTAAACTTGGTGGGGTTAAAAAAAGACTTGTCAGATTTTGTTCCCCAATGACTGAAAACATTGTCAGTACAAACCCCAGGGTTCAGTATGTTCTCATGGTCCTGAATATTGCAGAAACAAATAAAGTATGGAAAATTGAATCTAACTAATCATCTGGTAAGCTTAACAACCAAACATTATAATTAACTGCAGCCTGTCACAACCCCTCAGAAAGGATGCAATAGCAAGATGCTATTTTGATGAAAAACCTTGAAATTGCTCTACCACATCAACTCACTTTCTTTATACAATTTTTTTTTTTAATTATGATCATAAGGTTCATTCACAGGTCATGTTTGTTACCTGTCTGCAGGAGACTCTAAGTCAATATGGTGTTCAAAACCGTCTGTGCAACTGTCTAGTTGTGGTGAGGGAGAATTCCCTGGAAATAAGACAAGAGCATAATGACTATTCAGTTATGACAATTCAATTAACCAGTTAAAAACCACAGAAAGTGTTTTGTGTCATCTGTAGTCTCCTAGTAGATCTAAGGTAGTATGCAAAGGTATGCTGCCATTTTACGGCAGATAATCAATAGCATCATTTTACAGCTTGAAAATGTTCATTTCTCATTTATTCACTTAGAGAAGCACAAATCAGGGTTGTTGAAGTAATCAAGAACAATATCGTCACCCAGTTACAGACACAAGAGATGCTTCTGATATTAAGAACAACAGACATTTGCTTAAACCCAGTAACTGCTCAGTAGAGCCTTGAAGGAAGCTGTAGCACTGAAGGAATGTGAGTCCTTAATGTCTGGGCTGCAAACGATACCTGATTAAGAATATAATATGAACTACAACCTCTTACCTTTAAAACAAAAGCACTGATAACTCTGTGGCTTTAGTCTAAAAATTATCCAAGAGTTCAATAGTGTCTGGCCATACTGAATCAATTTTTTCTGTCAGGCTGCAAGGTAAAGTTACGCCCCAATTCCTAAATGTAATCTGGCATGAAAACCTGGATTGCTGTTTTCCATACAGCAGTGTCTGACACAGCTTGCAAGCTATGATGTTCTGACCCAATCTATTGTATTCTCTTAGCAAATAAAAAAATACAAAGACCGAATCCTTCCCTATGTAAAAGCCACAGGAAGTCTTTGTTTCTTAACAAAAAAATTAATTTTCCAACTACAAATTCTTATCTTTGTAAAAGGCTTTAGGATTCAAAACTGTTCTTTAAAAAGTATAAACATTTACACTTAAACTTTACCATTGGGACTACAAAACATACCCCTCCAATACCGCACGGTAATTGGTCTTCCATACAAACAGATTCCATCCAGCAGAGCTTTTGCATAAGGCACTGATACTTTGTGTTTAAAGCAGACATATCCAAAAGACTGAGGTTTTCCTTCTTTGTCCTCACAAATCATCACTTTGGTTAATGGTCCAGCCTGAAAGAAATTTCTGTTATTTAGGAGAAACTGACACTTCATTATGTTTTGAATATTTAATAATTTTTCTTCAGCCATAGTCAGAAACCAGTAAGTTTCTTACTTTGAAAATGTGTCTCCACATTCCCAAAGCTCAAATTTTGAGTCTTCTACAAACAAAAATCAACTCCAGAAATTAAAACGGAACCAAGTTAAAAGGGAACCAAGCATCAATTCATGTTTAATCATTCATAACCATAATTTTTATTATTTTTAGAATACCATACCATAATAATTAGTTTCCCAAAGGGGAAGAATAATTTGCTGACTCCATAGCAAAAGTTACCTTCCAGTTCATAAATAAAAATATTAATAGTTTAGAAGTAGCAGTAGATACATGGTCATCATTTGATGGAGGGGAAGAGCTAGAGGTCAGGGATCTATGTTCAGGACTATGCCATAGCAGGAATATTGAACTGGATATTTTCAATGACAGGGCAAAACTAAAATGAGAAGCATAGGCTGTTGCAGCAAAAGGGAATGAAGGCAAGATGAAACAAGGGAAAGACAAGTTACTGGGATGACCTAACGACCCAGATAAAAGCTGGCAGTTGGATGGCTGTTGCAGATTATGCAGAAGAATAATGCAAAACTGTGTTCTAAAACCATCTTTATCACTTTTACATTTTGTCTTCTATTACTTACGTCCCCTAAGAAGATAAACTTCTTAAGATCACATTTACAGTTTACAGTTATACAGCAGACTACTGTTTAATCTTGAAAACAGGCAGGAATCTTCAAACAGGTCCAACTACTTTGTGCTTCTACACTGTCACTGAAAGGTCAGGGTTTGAAGGGATCTTTGGAGAGCATGTCCAGCTTTCCTAACTGAACATCCCGTTGGTCGAATTTTTCTTCTCGAGCATTAGAACAGCATTTCGATATATAAGGGTACCTGTCTGCTACCTGCAGGAAGAGCTCATAGAGGATCTCCTCCCTGACCCGACTCTCCAAGTTCCCCACGAGCAGAGTCTGCTCCGCCGCCTCGGCCCCCACCAGGGATGACATAGAGCCTGCGGGAATGCGAGAAGAGCGTCCCAGCTGCGGGGAAGCTGCACTCGGTGTGAGGGGCCGGGCCGGCTCCTGGCAACACTGGAACGAGGGAGGGCGGCTGTCGCCTTGTTTGTGACACCATCCCCAACGTCTGTGGCACCGTACTTAATCGTTCAGTGTGTAGTAATGATGGTAAGCACAAGCATGAAGGTTTTCTCTTGTATTTTTGCCACTGAATCTTAAGTTCTAGCAGGGCTGACTGGTGCAAAACAAACTGAAAAACAATCCACCTTCTCAGACTAGTATTCACAAGTGTGTCCACACCACCCACTCCTGCTATTAGCATTGCAATGAGCCCTTACTGTAGAAGAGGCTGCAAACAGAGCAAGCGCTCAGCTCAGGAGCAAAGAGAGAGGGTTTTATCAGATACAAATCCATGCTAGTCTTACAGAAACCTATTTCTGCACTGTGTTACAATGTTGGCTGATAGAAACAGGTGAAATGAGGGCAAGCTCTTTTAAAAGGCTTGGGCCTGTTTATTAAAAATCAAGACCACAGAAGATGAGACCTCAGGGTAAGCCAGGGGCCTACGTGACAAGTCAGAGATACAAACTAACAGACTGATACAAACTAACAAACTGCAATACAGGGTGCTTCCTCGGACGCGAGTTTCACGTTTCACAGAAAGACGCCAGGCGCTGCGCTTTCAATCCACTTGTTGATGGGTCCTTTTCCTGGTTGCTGGTTGGTCCATAAGATAGCGCATTCCTGGCCAGTTATTCTAGAATTCTGAGGCTTCGTTGGCTGGCTAGTCTTCCAAACATAGTTCATATTAATGTCATCATCTCATGAGGTAGCTTTCTAGAAAACTCGCCCACTCATTCCACCACCTCCCCTCTAGTGGGCACACACTGATACCACAGTACATTTAACTCTAAGTTATTACTTCATAACTTACTACATAAATTACGTATCACAATCTATTACATTAATTAACAATTCAGAATAAAATTACATCGTTAATAATTCATAACCCTGCCTACAAAAGTCCACTTTATTTATAACATTGGCTTGAACAGCAGAGTGATTTTAAACCATGGAGAAACAACAGACTGACCTAATCTCTGGAATAAATTGCTAGAGTTGACCAGTCACAGCTGGGCAAATGAACAGAAACTTTTGCCCCTGATGAGCTTCCAAAGGCAGCTGGTCACAGGCAGAAAGCTGGGGAAAAGAGTGTACCCAAAGCCGCAGGGGCAGCCCCTGGGCAGGGAAGCAGAGCTCACGGCACACTGAGAATTCTGGATCCAAACTTTTGTTATAAATATATAATATGTTGTTGGCTTTTCGCAAATACTAGGATGAATGTTATATGCATAATGTTAAAATAACTTTGCTTTCATTTCTGCTATTAACAAAAACGTAGACATAGTAGTAGTGGTAGCTGATAGCTATGGGTGAACTCTGTTTGGTCGAGATAACATCCAGTGAATATGTAAGGAGGACCCTGCTATTGATATGCCAACTATCAGCGTCTGCCATCTGAAGAAAGTATGGACAAAGGCCCAAACTGGAAGTGACAACGAGGAGCCAAAACCACAACCAAGAAACACCCATATGCTAAAAAGGCAGACCCGAGGAGGGAGGGACCATGTTAAATGGTTCCTGGAAAATGTAAACTAGTTTATGGATATGCATGAGGGTCTATGAATATGCAACAGGTTCTGAAAACTGTATATTTTATGATTGGCTTTTTGCAAATATTAAAGTAAATGTTATATGTGTTACGTTCAAAAGTTATGCTGTATTAATTTTCTTAAGTAGTGTGTTAAATATAGTTTGAGGTTATAATATAATGTTAAAATGGAAGCTATGCTACATAAGATACTTTTTAACTAGCTCAAAAAAGAGATGAGATAATCAAGAATTTCTTCGCACAGAGATAACAGCAACAAGACACTAAAATCCAAAAGAGACAGAATTATCCTCCTTATCATGAAAAACTAGTCTCCTTGCAGACTTCATGGAGTCTGACATGATTTACAAGATGAAGGGGGGGAAGTTGAATTATAACCAGAAAACACCCTTTGTTTGAAAAGAGTTTTTGAATCATGTATGAGATGTATGAATAGGCAACAGGCTATTGCTTTTAAGAGTTAATTCTTTGTTAGCAAGACATGCTTTTTTAGGAAAGCATCTGAATGTTCGTATTCTCTGTTTTTATTGTCCTTTATTGTCCTAACTCTGATTGTCCAAATTCTTATTGCTCCAATTTGCATTACTGTTTTTATGACCATTTTATTACTGTTAAACTTTTAAAATTTCAAAACAAATGATTGGCATGTTTCACAAGATTGATCTAATAGAAAAGGTATTGAAGGGGTATCCCCGAAGGTGACGGTGTGCTCTTGGCTGAGTGCTAAGATGCATCCAGTCGTAATCTTTGCTTTACTGTCTTTGTTTCCCATTGTCTTTTATTAAACTCTTTAAATTTCCACAGGAGAGTGAATGTGTTTTTCACACTTTCTTTCACACTTCTTGTAGAAACACCAGATCAATCACTAACACTACCAGTCGTATGCTGTTGTGAACATCAGCCTGAGCATCTTTGGTCTCTGTAGTGATGGCACACTGAGCTCCTCCCAGACAATTGGGCATGAAGCAGTAGGTGTCTCCCAGCTCCTGTTAACCTGCAAACACTGTTAAAGGGCATCAGCTGAGACAACAGGAGGTCCATCTGCACCTCTGCATCTCCCTGCCTGACAGGCCCGGGCTGGGCTGAGAACTGCGTTGACCACAGAGCCAGCAGGAAGACTCAGGCACAAAGGGACACAGGAAGCAGAATAGCAACCTCTGCAGGAGCTGATTCTTGCAGCCTGGGCTTGAGTTGTGCCAGAGTGAAAAATTAGAGCAATGATTTGTGTAACGAGCTGCATTGCCAAGTGCTACCTGAGCCCAAGTGCTTGTCAGACAGAATATATCACCTCTGTGGATCAAGGTAAAAAAGCCTTGACTCATCAGTAGCCTCAGGGAACAAATGTGAATTGAGCACCTGAAATGCACAGCATCAACTCAATACCTGGGTGCGAAAAATGTGTATTTTATGACTGTCTTCTCCCAAATATTAAAATGAATATTATATGTGTTGTGTTAGAAAGTAATGCTGTATTAATTCTCTTAGGTAGTCTGTTCAATATAGTTTTAGGTTATAAAAAATGTTAAAATAGAAACTATGCTATGTAGGATACTTTTTTTAGAGAAAGGACTCGCAGCAAGATAGCAGCTGCAGGACATCTAAATCTTTCAGACAAAAAGAATTTATTGCCTTCTTATCAGAAAAAATTGACTTCTTCCTGCCTGGCTAAGGATTGAAGGCGCCTTAGGTTTAGGAGGAAGAAGTTGATGATGAACAGACAGAATCCTTTGTTTGAATGGAATTTGTGCATCATGTATGAAATGTATGAACATACAACAGGCTGTGGTTTTTAAGGGTTAATCCTCTGTTAACGTGTTTTGCAGGCTTGTGCTGCCCAGAAAACAGTACCTGGACATCTGTAACTCTTTGTTTCTATTGTCTCATATTGTCCTAATTCAAATTGTCCACATTATTATTACTCTAATTGTATTACTATTTTTACAACCATTTTATTACCATTAAACTTTTAAAATTAAAAAAAAAAAGTATTGGCATTTTTCACACTGGGTATGTGTGTTGGAGATCAATGCAATTATTGATACTCAAAATAAGTAATAACCAAAACAACCAAAATAACCAAAACATTAACCTGACAGAGAAGTGAGGCTGTTCATTTCTATGAGCTTGCACCAGAGAGAAGAGTTCAAACCTTGTAACTTTAGCAGCATTCCCAAAGTCATGAACTTTGCATGGAATCAGTTCCACTGCTACTGAAGTATAAGTTTATTCTCCTTCAGAAAACAAGGAGAGGAAGGCAGTACAAGGCACTTCACAATACTGTGATTATTTTCACACACACCACTGTTACTGCAATAGCATGAGACGCAACTGCTCACTTTCAAAATTTAAAAAGGCTTATTAAACTTCAAAAAAAAATCAACAAAAGGACTAAATAAGGAAAAATTGCAGTGCTGGGAACTGCCCTTGTGGCTGCCTACCATGTGGGCAGCTCATCTTGAAGATGAACACTCAGCCTTTAATACTCCTGGGGGTTGCATCAGCCAACCCTGGCCCCTCCCAAAGTCTGTCTGTCAGCTCTTTTTTACCATTTATTGGTGGACACTGCTTTCTTGTAACTTGATTGGAGGTCAGATGTTGCCATGCCTCACCCCCTAAGCACCAAGCTTTTCCATTCCCAACTGACATTCAATGGACATGTGTACGCCTTCTTTTTACCTGTTCTAGGCAGCCCATGCTGCCTGGTGGGAACAATACAGAGGAGGGAAAAAGGGAACTGTAATATACGTTGGGAAATAATTCATGCTATAAAAGAATGTATTTTATAAAGATTGTGAAATCCAAACGAGTCTCTGACCACAAGCAGCCTGAGAGGCAGACATCTATTCAAACTTTGAAATTCCTGAAGAAGGCAGGATAACAGTCGGCATTTAGCTTATGAATAGACACACCCAGTCATCGGAAGATACCTAAGAGCGATCATTGCCCTGTTGATAACATCGATCAAGATAGCTGAAGTCCTCAGAAAGATACGTGTGAATACGCAACTTCCCGGGATTCGATCAACGCAGGCTATCAACCAGGAAACGACGATTGTCCAGCTCTGCACAGTGAAAGAACCAACTATGAATATGCAGAGTTACAAAAGAAACTTGGACTCCTTTGCCTCAGACATAATAAACTGTATAAAACATCCGCGCTTAGAAGTGGCTCTTGTGAACAGGGAAGGGTCCGATGTGTAAGAGGTTGGATCTGGGATCACCCCGTGCTGAACCTGGCTCGACGCTTTCTCTTTGGCTCTGGTGGTTTTGAGGACCATATTTTGGTGGCGGAAAAAGATAAATAAATATTTTCTAATTTTTGATAATTTGGCTTTTGATTGATCATTTATAACAATTCTGGTGACCCTGACGTGATTTGAATTTGCGGTTTGGGGACCTCTCTCCAGTCAGGAGGTGCCCCACTGATTTCAGTAGTGTGATGGGATTGGGAGTTCGTAAAACCAATCAAACACCGAACCAAAGCCAGAACCACAGCCAAAGAGGGATAAAATGGGCCCAGAGCTTTCAGAAACTCAAAACACTATGAAGAGGGATTTCCAAGACTGCGTTCCTTTTTTTCACTTGGAAAATTGACGTGCACAAAGAATCCACACAGGAAAAGGAACCGTGAGTACCGTGTGGTTGAGTGGGATGTGATCGAGCATGTGTGTGAGACGTGATTCTATCACAAAGCGAGTGTGGGCCCCAAGATTGCAGTTCCACTCTCCCGCAAGGGAAGTGGTTGATCAAGGGGGAAGCGAGTGCTTTTTCTTGTTACATGTGGGAGCTGGGACTCGTAGAGAGTTCAGGGGGTTGATCACAGTTGGGGTCAGGAGGGGAAAGAATGTTCCCGAAAGATTTCGGTAGCCAGTCCACCTTCTGATCTGGAGAAGCAGGTAAGAGAGCTCGATACTAGTTGAAAGACCCATGGAGCAGTTCTCTGTGCAGCTGAGTAGACTTGTGGTGTTTCACAGACTTAGGAAATCGATACCGGACCAGACTTGGGACTCGCGTCGAGAATCTCATCCGAAGGACTCAAGGTGAGAAAAATAGCAAGTGGGGTTTTTGGGAAAATGGGACTGAAAAAGAGTAAGTGCCAGAAAAAGCCCCTGGAAAAACTTCCCCAAGATCCCGAGAAGGTTTTGCCTGAAATCCCGAGGGGAAGCCCATTGGGATGGATGTTGGAACATTGGGACGAAGCCCCAGGAGGGTGGGGAAATCCAAGGAAAAGATGATACATTTTTGTATGGAAAAGTGGGGGGTGGGGGCGGGGAAAAGGAGATAGTAAAATACATGGTTTGGCCAGTGTTTGGCACTTTCAAGATAAGTACGTGCGAATCCCTGTACAACCACGTAGTCGATCACCGCCTGCAGGATTTTGAGTAAATTGAGTACGCTAAGATGTGGAAATACACTTGTTCAGGATTGTACCCTATCAGAACTCTCAGATGCTCAGCAAACCTGGGCAAGGAGTGGGAACCACTGGAAAATCTTCCATCTCCGTACCTTGTCCCTCCGCCCCAGCTCCTGCCAGTCCAGGTACCTCATGCGCCCACGTTGCCTCCCGAGGCATCGATCCCACAGGGAGAGGCTTCGGTGCCACTGCTCCCACCGGAGCTGGCCGCAGTGCCTTCCCTCCCACGTGAGCAGGCATCGGTGCCTCCACTTCCATGATAGCAGCCCCAGCCACCGACCCTTCCCAAGACTGAGGAGAAACAGATATTTTCCTCAAAGAAAGCAGGCTCTCCTCCCGCCCATCGAACAAGGCGAAGGACAAGAAGGGCAACCAATGGAGGTAGTGATAACGAGGAAGAAAAGACCAGGAGGTACCAACGGCTCTGGGAGTTATCAGCTTTGTACACGCGCTGATCAACACTGGGGACATAAAGGCTTTCAAGAAAGAGATGAAGAAGTTGATGGACGACCCTTTGGGGATGGCAGAAAGACAAGATGAATTCCTAGGAATCAGCATCTACACGTACGAGGATCTCAATGCGATCCTGAGGTTGCTGTTCAACAACGAGGACAGAGAAATTTTCAGACAAGCTGGGATCAAGGACTGGGAGCAGAGAAATCCCCAGGGGGGAGAGAGGAGATCAGAGGTGGCTGGACCAGAAGCCATTTGGAACACCCAGACAGAGGAAGTGAGACAGAAAATTATAAACTTGAGAAATATGTTAATACAACATATCTGGGAGCCGGTGCTGAAGGAACAGAACATGAGCAAAGTACTCAGGGAATGTCAGGGAAAAGACAAGACCCCACGAAATGGCTGGAAAGGCTCTGAAAGAGTCTAAGAATGTATTCTGGGACAGACCCTGAATCCCTGACTGGGGTGGTCTTGTTGAAGACCCAATTTGTGACAAAATCATGGGAAGACATAAAGAAGAAATTGGAAAAGATAGATGAATGGCAGGACAGAGAACTGCAGGAATTGCTCTGAGAAGCCCAGAAGATCTACAAGAGAAGAGATGAAGAAAAGCAAAAGATTCAGGTGAAAGTGCTAGTGGCTGCAGTGAGGGAGGCACAGAAACAGGAACAGGTCAGAGACTCGGCAAAAACAGCACTAGCGAAGAAACAAAATCCTTCCCAAGGGAAGGGCTCAAACAACCAGAAGAAGGACTTTGAGTGCTACTACTGCAAGCAAAAAGTGTACATTCGGAGTAATGTCCCAACAAGGTCAAAGATGAAACTATGTTTCAGGAAGATTAGGTGTGTCAGGGGCTTTCCAGTTTGGGGTCTGGAATACCAAGGAAGCCCTTGATAAAATTGAGAGTGGGACCCCACAGGCAGGAGATTTGGTTTTAGTAGATTCTGGAGCTGAGCAGACCATGGTGCAGCAGTTACCATGAGGGTGCTTTCTGAGCGATGACGCAATGATGGTAATTGGAGCAAAGGGGGAGCCTTTTAAGGTTCCAATCATAAAGAATGTCGAAATAGGGATGGAAACTAAAAAGTGTATAGCAAGTATGTTATTGATAAAAGATGCAGACTTCAATTTCCTGGGAAGGGATTTGATAGTGGCATTGGAAATTGGTTTAGCAGTGCAAGATTCCCAGCTCAAGGTGAGATTGTATCAACTCACCACTCAGGATGAGGAGAAAATTAATCCGAAGGTTTGGTATGTCCAAGGGGAGGCCGGGAGACTGGACATAGAGCTCCAAAGGAACGTTGAAGCTGTGCATGTCCTGGCACAACATCCCGATTTTGGCAGTGCAAAAGATGGATGGTAGCTACAGGCTAGTGCAGGATTTAAGGACTGTGAGTCAAAGGACTAAGACACTGTTCCCCACGGTCTCGAATCCTTACATCCTGCTGAACAACATCTCTCCTGAGGACATGTGGTACAGTGTGATTGATTTGAAAGATGCTTTCTGGACCTGACCTTTAGCAAAGCACAGCAGAGATTACTTTGCATTTCAGTGGGAAGACCCAGAAATGAACAGAAAGCAACAACTCAGATGGACATCGTTGCCTCAGGGCTTCATTGATTCTCCAAACCTTTTCAGGCAAGCACTCGAACAAGTGCTGAGTCACTTTGTACCAACAGAGGGAACAAAATTGCTACATTATGTAGATGATTTGTTGATTGCAGGTCCAAGGGAAGAGGATATGAGGATGAGCACCAAGTTTAAAAGCTCATTAAACATTTTAGGGGAAAAAGGACTAAAGGTGTCTAAGTCAAAGTTGCAGTTCACAGAGCCCGAGGTCAGATATTTGGGACATTGGTTAACCAAAGGGAAAAGAAGTTGGATCCTGAAAGGGTGGTGGGGATTATTGCCCTACCACCCCCACAGACAAAAAGAGAAGTAAGGCAGTTGCTGGGGTTGTTGGGATATTGCCGGCAATGGATTGAAGGATACAGTGAGAAGGTGAAGTTTTTGTATGAAAAACTCACCACAGACAGAATCAAATGGACAGAAAAGGATGAGGAGGAATTTAGGGGTGTCAAGGACGCACTCACAGCACCACCAGTGCTGAGCCTCCCTGATATGAGACGGCCATTCCAGCTGTTTGTGGACGTGAGCAATCACACAGCCCATGGTGTGCCGACATAGGACTGGGCTGGGGTCAGGAAACCGGTGGGTTACTTGTCAAGGCTTTTGGACCCTGTAAGCAGGGGCTGGACCACCTGCTTGCAAGCGATCATAGCTGTAGCATTGTTGGTGGAGGAAGCCAAGAAAATAAGTTTTGGAGCACCTTTGGTAGTATTCACGCTGCATAATGTGCGGGGTATACTACAACAGAAAGCAGATAAATGGCTCACAGATGCTAGGTTGTTGAAATATGAAGCCATTTTGATTCATTCATCGGATTTGGAATTGCAGACAACAACCATGCAAAATCCAGCTCAGTTCTTGTTTGGGGAAGCCTCAGAAAAGCTAGTCCATGACTGTGTGGAAGCAGTCGAATTGCAGATAGAAATAAGACTAGATTTGGAGGAAGAAGAATTGGACAAAGGGGAAAAATGGTTTGTAGATGGCTCAAGCAGGGTGATTGAAGGGAATAGGAAATCAGGATATGCAGTTGTGGATGGGAGAACAGGAAAAGCGATAGAGGCAGGCCTTTTGAACACAGGTTAGTCGGCACAGGCTTGCAAATTATACACAGATCTGCGAGCCTTGAAAGGACTGAAGGGAAAAAAGGGAACGATTTTTGCAGACTCTAGGTATGCCTTTGGGGTGGTTCAAACCTTTGGGAAAATTTGGGAGGAAAGGGGGTTGATCAACACACGAGGATGGGGACTGATGCACGGGGAATTGATGCAGCAGATTCTGGAAGTGATAAGGGAGCCACAAGAAATTTCAGTTGTCCATGTGAAGGGACATCAGGCAGGGATGCAGTTTCGGACCCGGGGAAACAATTTGGCAAACCAGGAGGCCAAAAGCCTGGCATTGGTGACGGTAAGGTCCCCAGAGATTGAAGAGATTGAGGTCCCAGACAAGCCTCTTCAACCCTCCCAAAAGGAGATTGAAAGTTATGAGAAAATAGGGGGAAAATTGGAGGAAGATAAGTGGAAATTACCAGATGGGAGAGAACTAGTCTCTAAAGGTTTTACCAGGAGAATTTTAAGGAGACTGCACCAGCGAACACATTGGGGGGCTCAGGCTCTAGGTGAACAATTTTTGAAGTTCTTCGGGTGCAGAGGAATTTATGAATTGGCCAAACAAGAGGTATAGGGATACCTGATCTGCCAGAAAATTAACAAGACTAAGGCAAGACAGGCAATCCTGGGGAGTTGCCCCATTGCATACCGAAATTTTGAGAGAATCCAAGTTGATTTTACTGAGTTGCCCAAGGTGGGAAAGTTCAAATTTCTGCTTGAAATAGTGGACAAATTAACCCACTGGGTGGAAGCTTTCCTCAGTCCAAGGGCAACAGATCAGACAGTGTCCAGAAAATTGCTGGAAGAAATTGTGCCCTTATATGGGGTAGTGAATTACATTGACTCAGATCAAGGGACTCATTTTACTTCAAAGATTATTAAGCAGATGGCAGAGGCACTAGGCATTCGATGGGAATATCACACCCCGTGGCACCCCCAGAGCTCGGGACAAGTTGAAAGGATGAATCAGACCTTGAAAATGCAGTTATCTAAATTAATATTAGAAACTCAGATGTCCTGGCTGAAATGCCTCCCTCTTGCCTTGCTTAATATCAGGACTATGCCTCACCCAGAAACTGAGCTCTCACCATTCGAATTGCTATATGGAATGCCATATAAGCACGGGATGCCGCTGGTACACCCCAGGTTGGAGGACAGCCAGATTCAACTGTATTTACTAGTGATAAATAAAAACCTACAGGAATTGAGAAAACAGAGGATAGTATCTCAGAGCACCCCTCTGGGATTTGCTGTCCACAAAATTCAACCAGGTGACAGGGTGCTTGGAAAAGTATGAAAAGATGTACCCCTCTCCCCTCACTGGGAAGGCCCCTTTCTTGTCCTTCTGACAACGGACACGGCCATACGGATAGCGGAAAAAGGTTGGACACATGCGTCCAGAGTGAAAAATGTCGAGCATCAGGAGGAGGCTCCCAAGTGGAGGATCACCTCTTCTCCAGGCGACCTAAAGATCAAGCTTCATCGTCCACATAAATGACCGAAGGGGACCGGATAGGTTGTATACTGTCAGACTGTGTGTGCTATCCGTTTGAACACTTCAAGTGTGAATATTGTCAAGGGGTTTTTGTTGTGCATTGTAGAAGGGGGCAGAGACCAAACGAATTGTGCACCTATTACAACGACCTGAGGAGGTCGCTGGGGTGAGAGAGAAGGACGAGAATCTTATTTCTTGATCAGAAGGCTGGATTTATTGATATATGATATATAATACATTATAACTATACTAAATAGAATAAAGAGAGAAGTTGCAGAGCTGCTAAGCTAAGCATAGAATAGAAAGAATGAATAACAAAGTTCTGTATCCAGGGGATCTGTCCCCGAGCTTGCTTCTGTGATTGGCCCTTAATGGTACACATGGAAACATGAACCAATCACAGGTGCATCCTATTGCATTTCACAGCAGCTGATAATCATTGTTTACATTCTTCTTCTGGGGCCTTTGCTTCCCAGAAGATGAACAAATCTGAAAGAAAGGATTTCTGTGAAAAAATGTCTGCGACATGCACCCAGTGTTTGGAGGAGGAGCTTGAGCTGACTGACCACAATCTAACCCTAGTCACAACTTTAGGTATTATCGAATTAGACTCACAAGAGTGGTTCCACATTTTTCAGAATGGTGTGTGTGGAAAGCTCAAATCTAAGGCAGAGATATTGGATGTGGAGTGCCAAAAGTCAGTCAAGGTACCGTGCAGCTCACATGCTGTCAAGATACTGAGGTGGAGCGCCTATAAGAGGAGGTATGCGGCAACGTCCAAGAATGTATTCCCTGAAGAATACTCCTGCTGCCACGAAGATGGTCTACCTCGCTGCTGGTGGCACGCCAGGTGGCGGAGGCAAAGGCAGAGAAGTGCGCCTAGTGGGAATCCTGATTGGCCTGAGCCTAGCCATGTGCGGGACACAGAGTCTGCACATTGAGGCCCTGATCCATGATGGAAATCAGAGCTTTGTGGATGAGTGCAGTGAGTGTATTCAGATGGTCCCGACTGAGCCAAGGGACAAGGGGATCTCAGCATACCAAGCCCCAAAGGAAAGCATCAGGTAGTCTGGCAAGTACTGTTTGACAAACAGCACTCGGGTAAAATTGTGTAGAATGGGCAAAAAGATCCTGTGTTTAGATCTGAAGGCTGTGACACAGAACAGACAGCCAGACAAGCACAAACACGGAATAATGAAAAGAAATGTGGAGCCAATGTCGATCCCCATTTGCAGTCAATGTAATCGGACAATGTGGGTCAGGGGAAAGACGGAATCGATTTTTGTCGCATATCATCCAGTGAATCCATTGTGTTGCGACAATTCAAAGTTGGGAACATGGGTGATGAACAGGAAAATGTACTGGGTGGGAAGAAATACAAAGTCTGATAGCAAATTCACCCTGAATAGAGAGCTGACCATATTGGATTTAGCACAGGCAAACAACGATAGAGTTTGCAATATGATAGAGCTGTCTGTTTTGCGAGGAACAAAGATGGAATAGATCCTGAGGGAAAAATGAAAGAAATTACCCAGGAACTGAAAATAAGGGAGTCCGAATTAAGAAAGAAAAGGGTGGAGCAAGAGAGGATTAAGACTCTGATTGAACAGTACAAGCAGCTTGAGAAACAATACGCTGATGGGGGATTACCTTCCCCAGATCAAAACTTATTCATTGATTTGGTTCAAGAGATTGCCACCAAATTGGGACTGTCAAACTGCTGGATTTGTGGAGAGCTGAAATCAGCAGAGAAGTGGCCCTGGAAGGGTGAGAGTTTAGCTCTGGAAGAGCTTTTGAAATGGGACAATCCAAGGGTCTCAAAATTGACACAGAGACCTGAGGGATGTGTGTTGGACCAGTGAGTGATGGGAACAATCTGCATCAGTCAAGAAGGGAAGGAATATACTGAAAGGGTGGGATATACTCTGTGTATAACCATTTTGTCGGTAAATTCAAATAGTAGGAGCAAAGTCTGGCAACCAGAACCTCCTACAGGATGCTGGAGTCAGAAAAACGAGAGAAATTGTGATTGGAATGGTCAGATGGGACTTTACTGGGTCAAGAGTCCCAGAGCTAATCTGTATCAATCCTTGGGAGGGCTGAAAGAGTATTGGGGCAACCCAGGGAAAATTAATATCAGGTGGAAAGACCCAGATGGAATTGATTGGATTTGTGGAAAGAAAGCGTACAGTGAATTACCTCCCAGGGGGAAGGGATCATGCACTTTGGGCATGATCCGGCCAGTTTTCTTCACTCTTCCTCGAACAAAAAGCAACCTGCTAGGGGCCCCACTATAAGAGACCTTGAACAGGGAGAGAAGAAGCTTGAAGAAAATGATAGCTGTCATAAGTAGCAGGCAAACTTGGGGGGAGGAAGAATAGACAGCAGCAAGGCTAATTGATGATTACGGGCCAGCCACATGGGCTCAGGACGGAAGCTATGGATATAGGACTCCAATCAATCTGCTGAACTGATTGATCAGGCTGCAGGCAGTGGTGGAAATTGTGTCAAATCACACCTCAGAGTTCCTGGACTCATTAAGTCGGCAGCACACTCAGGTACGGGCTTTTCTGTACCAAAATTGAATAGCTTTAGACTATTTGCTGGCCGGGGAAGGGGGAGTGTGTGGAAAATTCAATGAATCAGAGTGTTGCATTGAAATTTATGATTATGGAGAGACCATAAGAGGTTTGGCAGCCAAAATAAGAAAGTGGCCCATGTCCCAGTTCAGAAATGGAATTCAATGTTACAGTCATCTTGGTGGGACAGATTATTTGACGGGGCCTGGTGAAACAAAATAATGGTTTTTGTGTTCTGTTCAGTAGCAGGAGTCATATTCCTTCCATGTCTAACACCTTGTTTTATTAGACTGATACATTCCATGGTACAGGGTATGCAGATAGCAGTAGTACCTGTGGACCTGGAGCTGGCTTCCAGAAACAGCGTGTCCAAAATCATGAGCCTGGGAGAAGGAAAGTGTGCAAGCAGTGCTGCCAAAGTACTGGCAAAATTTGAGAAACAGGTCACACGCAACGAGAACAAATATAATGGTTATCAAGGGATCCCGCAAGGATAACAGGGCGTGATGAGAATTTAATAAAGCCTTCTCCTTGTAGGAGACCCGTAGAGGTGGAGGGTAGATGTAGAAATTAAATAGATAATAGTAATTTGGGTTGTAGAGGGAGCATGAATTAATGTGTTGATGTAAAAGGGGAGGGATTGTAATATACGTTGGGAAATAATTCATGCTATAAAAGAATGTATTTTATAAAGATTGTGAAATCCAAACGAGTCTCTGACCACAAGCAGCCTGAGAGGCAGACGTCTGTGTCTATTCGAATTCCAAAATTCCTGAAGGCAGCAGGAGAGCAATCAGCACTTAGCTTATGAATAGATGCACCCAGCGTGATGATCACCACCATCTTCAGCCATCGGAAGATACCTAAGAGCGATCATTGCCCTGTTGATAACATCGATCAAGACAGCCTTAGTGGTCAGAAAGATACATGTGAATATGCAACTTCCCGGGATTCGATCAACGCCAGCTATCAACCAGGAAACAGCCTTTGTCCAGCTCTGCACAGTGAAAGAACCAACTATGAATATGGAGAGTTACAAAAGAAACTTGGACTCCTTTGCCTCAGGCATAATAAACTGTATAAAACATCCCCACTAAAAGTGGCCCTCTGAACAAGGGAGTGTCCGATGTGATAGAGGTCGGATCCAGATTCACCCAGCAACGAACCCAGGCTCAATGCTTTCTCTTTGGCTCTGGTGGTTTTGAGGACCATATTTTGGTGGCGGAAAAAGATAAATAAATCTTTTCTAATTTTTGATAATTAGGCTTTTGATTGATCATTTATAACAGAACTATGGGGAGAACAGAGGATATTTAAACTACAATAACATAACTATACATCAATAAAGCTTCTCTTAATATTCACACAATATTCATCCCTTAATTGCAAGAGCCAATCATCTCATTATCCATTGATAATATTGTTGTAGTGTGTTGTGTTATGTTAGTTTGCCCAGTTGCTCTCCCATTTTGTATAATGGTTCTGTCCTCAACTGTTTTCCTGCCACTGTATTGTCACTGTTGCTATGGTTTCTCCTGCCCTATGCCCTGTCAATCCCATTGTTATATAAGTTCTTCTCCCCCTGTTCCCTTATATGGGAGCATACTCCTCCCTCCCTGGGCCCTGCCAGTCACTCCCTACTCCACCTATTTTCCAGAATGTTCCTTACTTCGGGAGCTATGATTGGCTGTGGGACCGGGGCCCCTCCTTTGTTATGTATCGATTGGTTCCCTTTTACTGTCTATTACCCTAAGTTCACTCCCTCTACGCCCTGGATTGGTTCTGGTTGAACCCCACCCCTGGATTCCTCCCCCCTTTATAAGTCTGTTGCACTCGTTGTTTGTGGTCACTCCCTGTTGGACTTGTGTTGGGTGCAAGCCAGATTGTCATTCCCTGGCTGGCCTCCATCTAGGCAATAAACCTGACCGTCCCCAGAGAGTGTCCGTCTCTCGTCTCGTCATTCCTTGCAGCTTGGTATTGGACTCACAGCGACCATCTCGTCCCCACAGATGCAGCCCAAAAGCCACTGCCACCGAGGGGCGTCCGTAGGAGCGATCCTGGGGCCCTGTCACCGGGATTGACTCCCCACTGCTGCAGTGGGCTGTTGGCCGCCCTTGCTAGCCGGACGGACACTATTCAAGGGCTGCTGACTGCTGCATAATATCTGTAAACAAGTATCACATTTCCCTCAAAAGAAAACAAAATGCCAGTAAAACTTTTATGCAACAGTCTTCATTATCTTTAGATGGCTTTGGAAGGGTAATAGTTCTGTATTGTGCATCTCAAGGCACAAGAGACATTTTCAAACACCGGTGCAGACCGACAAATCCTAATCTCTGCCAGCAGACAAGTTCTTTAGAGCATTCCCTCATCAGAGAATACAGACAGTGAGCATATTTCAACTCATGGCTCAGGTCTATTCCTTACCAGTCACTAGGGAAATAAACTTCAAAATACTCTGCAACCGTTGTAAAATCACTTCTGCTGCCATCCTGGACTTGGGACCCTGACAGTCTGGGAGCCCCCCCAGCAGTTCTGCCCCGGAGCCAGCCCGTTCCTGGCCGGCAAACCTGTGTCCTCTGCTGCCAGCCCCGCCACAGGTCACCTCCATGGATCGGTCCCTGCCGCAGCCACTGAGACCCCGCCGCTCGTAGGGAGCGCTCAGACACCTCCCAACCTTGACAACCCCAAACCTGGCGTGCCCAGGTGCTCCTGACATTCTTTCTCTTTCTCTCATCAACTTATCCTCTTTCCTCTTCAAGGAGGGCCCGTTCTGCCAAGGCTTTTCTGGTCCCCAGTGTGGCATTGAATAACCTCTTAACAACCATGTGTTAAGATACTTCCCTGCCTTTCATGCAAAAAACCTTCATTCACACTTCTGGTCTCTTCTAGCACCAAGATGTCATCACTTCACATTCTAACATCTCAGAGTTTCCTAACTACCTCTCTACTTCAACTCCTCTCTTTCTTCTCTCTCAATTGTAACCCTTATGGGATCGATATTTAATCCTCCCCTATTTCCTTCTCCAGTCCTAACTTCTTTGTTGATTTTTTTTTCTCCATCCTCTTGGCTTAATTTCAAAACTCTAGCTCTCATTTTTCTATTTTCTGATATAACTCTTATTCTTAATTGCACTTGTAAGACTCTTCCCAATAAATTGCTACCTTCCCCTGGGACCAATAACACATCTCCCATCTAAATTTTAGTTTCTTCCCTCAATTACCGCATCTTTAATGACCAGAAATGTAAAACTTTCTCTTCTTGCCCCTGTTACTTTCACTATATGTTTGCTCACACTATAACCTTTTGGAACGTTTAACAGGCAGGTTCTCTCTCTCCCTGTGTCTATTACAAATTCTAATTCTTCTTCTCAGGGACTGACTTTTAAAGTTATCACCGGCTCCAGATGGTATTTGTCCCCCCCCCCAAAAAATTAGAGCCTATGACTTTTTTATTTTTTTATGGGCCCATTTCTTTAAAGATTTTCAGATCTGCTTACTTAGGACCATTTTCCTTTTTCTCTCAAGTTTGTTTATCGATTTATTTGGAATTTCTTCTTTCCCCTCTAAAAGCTGTCCCTCAAAAACCTTTTGTTTTCATATTTCACCTTTGATATGCTGTCTCATTTATTCTCTTGGTTATGTAATTACGATAACTATTAATGGGTTTACTCCCCTCCTCATTATTTTAACCCCACTCAGGAGGTACAGTTGGCATTTTGTCTTCTCTGGGGGTCCCCACAGATTATCTTTTTCTTAAGCTTTTATTTCAGTTGCTCTCATTAATTGCTTTTCTTCCTGAGAAAAACATTATTTTCATTACCAACCGCATCTCTTCTCAAGTATAAATGTTTGGACCTAAAAGTTGGTCTAATTGTTCAGCTATGCCTATGGGATCCTCCAAATATCCCTTTTAATTATTTCTTAAAATTTCAGACCTCAGACAAAGTCAAAGGAGCATTTACAAACTCTGATCTGTCCCCTCTTATGAGAACCTCTCTTAATGGAAATAGACCAATCTCTTTATCCCATTCTTTTTGGATTTTTATCTTCTATAGCCTTTCTCCCGTATTTTTAGGAAGAATCAGGAGAGGGCTTTTTTCTAACTGAACTTTTAGTGTTGGGATAAGGTGATTCCTTTAGAGAGTTCCCCTGAGCAGCCGGAGCTGTGGTTACCAAGGGAATGGAGCTCAGAGCAGGACGGGGAGGCTCGGCACAGCTCAGGGTCTGGGGGCTCCAGAGGCGGGGTCTGTGGTTGGGATGGCCCGAGGGGATCGGCACAGCTCAGGGTCTGGGGGCTCCAAAGGCGGGGTCTGTGGTTGGGATGGCCCGAGGGGATCGGCACAGCTCAGGGTCTGGGGGCTCCAAAGGCGGGGTCTGTGGTTGGGATGGCCCGAGGGGATCGGCACAGCTCAGGGTCTGGGGGCTCCAAAGGCGGGGTCTGTGGCTGGGATGGCCCGAGGGGATCGGCACAGCT
This sequence comes from Melospiza georgiana, assembly GCF_028018845.1. Taxonomy (NCBI): domain Eukaryota; kingdom Metazoa; phylum Chordata; class Aves; order Passeriformes; family Passerellidae; genus Melospiza; species Melospiza georgiana. The sequence goes on along the minus strand of NC_080441.1, from coordinate 19,747,149 downwards.
CAGGGTCTGGGGGCTCCAGAGGCGGGGTCTGCAGCCGGGATGGCCCGAGGGGATCGGCACAGCTCAGGGTCTGGGGGCTCCAGAGGCGGGGTCTGCAGCCGGGATGGCCCGAGGGGATCGGCACAGCTCAGGGTCTGGGTGCTCCAGAGGCGGGGTCTGCAGCCGGGATGGCCCGAGGGGCTGTTCCTGTGCAGACCGAGCTGGAGCGGGGATCGCCCCCTCACGGCTCACGGTGGCTGATCCGGCACAGACAAAGCCGGGACTGACCCCGGCTGCGGGAGCCGACACAGCCAGGGATGGGACAGACGGGACAGATGGGACTCTCTTTCGGTGCGGCCAGCGCGGTGACCACGGTGCACAGGGCAGGACAGACCCGCACCCCCGGCACGAACTGCGGAGCGGCCGCGGGCCAGGCGGCCGGACTGGGACAGACGGACTGGGACAGACGGACTGTGCCGGAGCCGGCACAGGGGCTGGGGGGGTGCAGCTGCGAACGAGTGGGGGAACGAACGGGAATGGATGAGGTAATTTTGTTCTCAGCTTTATACTTTCCCCGTTTTTCTTTTACTGCCTTTCAAAAATGTTATTTTCTTACAGTCTCCCCCCTCCCCAGCATGTGGTATACTCTTTTTCTTCTGGATTAAACGGTTTTTACAAATAAATCCAGAGTTTAACTTAACTTAAATCTAAACTTCTGCTTGGATACTTTGAAATGGTCGACGAGCCTTCTCATACTGTTTTTCTCATCACCCTTTTATTTATCTTTTGGCAAATTATACATGTTTCAGGTACTTGCTTTTCTACTCTAAAAGTCTTAGTGCACCTATAGTTGTTTTAAAAAAATGATCACACAAAGCCCGAGTATCCCACCGGGCTTTTTGATACATGTCCTCTGCTATTCCCTAGTAAGAGTTTTATTATCTAATTGTCTTCCATCAAGACGTTTCTTTTTCCCCGATTTATATTGTTCGCCACCTATCTTGTTTTAATTCCCTTTTTTTTTGCTTCTCTAAACTTTGGAATTTCCAATTTTTTTTCATTTTGAGTTAATATTAACTCTTTCAGCTCTATTTTCTGCTGCATCTTTAGCTTCTTGATCTGCCAATTATTTCTTCTTATTTCTTATTTTACCTTTTGGTGTCCTTTAATATGTATTATTGCTATCTCTCTTAGGTAATTTTAATGCCTCTAAAACCTCGAAAGTAAGTTTCTCATGTACTAATCTTTTTCTTCTTTAATTAAGTAATCTCCCTTTCTAAATTTTTCTTTAGGTATGTGCTACTCTAAAGGCATACCTTGAATCAATATATAACTCCTTTCTTTTGTGTTAATTTTTCTAATGCTCTTTTAAAGTATATAATTCACAAGTTTGCATGTTTTTTCTCATCAACTTCTGCATATCCTGTATTTTGCAAGGAGTTGTATTTCTGTTTGTTAACATAACTCCCAAAGTGCTATCTTGGGGTATTTCTGGTGGTAATTTTTTTGCTTTTCTTTTCCTGTATCCACCTTACTGGATTTCTGTCTCATTTTTCAATTTTCTATCTATTCATCCCCTGCTTCCATTTTTCACTTTTTACTAACAACTTAAATACCACTTTTCTTTCAACTACTTACACCCAAAAAAAACCCTTTTTCTCACACTGCTTTTCAATACAATCCACCTCCCTCCAAGAGATATGGTGAGGCTTAAAGTGCACAATCTACATTACCTACACTTTCATTCGTCTACATTCACTCACTTTTATTTCTTATTCACTTTCACACATTCCTTCACACTCTCAAGACACAAAGTGGATCCTTATTGCTAGAAAATCACAGGTCCTTGTGGCCCCCTCTTTCGCTTTGGGGTTTACCTCCAGGTCTCAGTGTCACCAGGCCCCCTAGAAGGGCCCTGACTCTGGCTGCCTCTGGTGCCCGTTCACCTGTGAGGCTGTCTGTGTGTCTTTCACACTCTTCAGCTACGGCCCCTCAAACGCCCAGGGAACGCTAGCTTGGTTCGCAGGTCACTCGCTCCTCTTGGGCCCAGAAGCTGCCACCTACTCGGGAGCTACAGCCTGGTGTGCAGGTCACTCACTCTTTCCACACCTCCCCCTTCCCACCTGCCCGGGAAGTTGAGGCTGACTGTGTGTGTGTCACTCTCACACACCACAAAACAACAGTAAGGTACCTTTTACTTTCACATCACCTATTACAAGTTCAGGTGTTAGTGGCCAGTCCCGGTGCTATTGGATATCCCTCAACCCAGCTGTGTTATCCAACCCCAAATGCTCTTGGGCAATTTTCCCCTCAATCCTGCCATGTTATCCAATCCCAGATGCTCTCGGGTAATTTTCCTTCAATCCAGCTGTGTTGTTCAACCTCAGATGCTCTTGGGCATTTTCTGTCCCTCAACCCAGCGGTGTGGTACAACTACAGATGCTCTTGGGCATTTAATTTGTTTTGCTGTGTTGTCCAACCCTGGATGTTCTTGGGCATTTTTTTATCCCTCAATCTGGCTGTGTTGTTCAACCCTGGATCTTGTTGGGCAAAAATTTTTCCCTCAATCTAGCTGTGTTGTCCAACCCCGGCTGCTGTTAGGCAAAATTTTCATCCCTCAATCTAGCGGTGTTGTCCAACCCTGGATGTGGTTGGGCAAAATTTTCATCCCCCAATCTAGCTGTGTTGTCCCACCCTGAGTGCTTTTGGGCATATCCTCACTCCGACAGAATTCTGCTCAACCCTGCTCTTGGATGCTCTTGGAATATAAATCCCTCAACCCAGCAGGTTTTAGGAGCCCCTCCTGTCCTGTTTCCTAGTGGATTGGCTAGGAAACCTTGCTCCCCACCTCCGAGGGGTCCAACCCCTCCCTGAGACCCAGTCCCAGTCACCCCCGGGGATTCTTTCACTCTCTTATGAGTCGCTTTGTCTCTTTACTGGCCGCTTTTCTCGCGAAAAGTCGGAAACGCAGCGTGGGAGACTCCGCACTCACTTGGCAGGCCTGGGACAACCAGCCCGCCTCTCATTCACACACATTCATCCCCCCGTTCCTGCCCCCCGAGAAATACTTACCAATCCTTTTTCCTTCCCGGATTATTCGTGCGCACTACTAGTCCTAGGGGGCCAATTACCGCGGTTGTAGGGAGCCTTTAGCCCTTCTCTTTGTTTTATTGCCTCCTTTTGTCCACAGATCGTAACCTGCGTCTGTCCATCACTTCAGGGGAAGCAGAGCGAGGCTGCCAAAGAGGGCAGGGCGCGCCTTCCCCACTCGGACTCTCCTAAAGCACCGGCAGCGAGGTGTTAGCAACCATCCTCTGCTACCAAATTGTGAAAAACGCCAATCACTTGCTTTTAAAATTTTAAAAGTTCAATCGTAATAAAATGGTTAAAAGGAATAGTAACACAATTAGAGTAATAACAATTTGGACAAATTGAATTAAGACAATATGAGACAATAAAAAACAAAGAGTTATGGACGTCCGGGTACCTTTTTCTGGGCATCACAAGCCCGAAAAAGGACACCTGTTAACAAAGGATTAACCCTTAAGAACAATAGCCCGTTGCATATTCATACACTTTATACATTATGCATAAATTCCATTCAAACACAGGATTCTGTCTGGGCAGTGTCAACTTCTTCCTTCCAGTCCTAACAGCGCCTCCAAGGCGGGAAGAAGTTCGTTTCTTCTGATAAGAAGGCAATAAATTCCCTTTCTCTCATAGATTTAGGTGTCCTGTGGCTGCTATCTCGCTGCAAGCCCTTTCTGTTAAACAAAGCATCTTACATAGCATAGTTTCTATTTTAACAATTTTTATAACCTAAAACTATATTTAACACAGTACTTAAGAAAATTAATACAACATTATTTTCTAACACAACACATATAATATTCATTTAAATATTTGCGAAAAGCCAATCATAAAATACATGCATTTTTCACACTCTGTGTTTATAAATTGAGACAGAGCAGAAGAATGACAGGACTAAGGCAGAGCAATGGGGGGGAAAAAACAATAAAAAGACAGAAGACAGCAACAGGCAGCAGGCCAGATTAACAAGAAAAACCAGGAAGAGCAGACCAATATAGAAACCAAGGAGTGAGAAAGTGGGATACTGTGAAAGGGAGAAGGATGCTGGGATAGAGACAATGAGAGCAACAGAGAATAACAGAGATATGAAGAACAAGAAAAAACAGGGCCAGCTGGGTGGAGTAATAAATATCAGGGTTGGGGAAACAGCAAAAGGATCACACTAATAAATGAATGGCAAATTGGAAAGGGAAAGTGTGAGAAATCAGTGGTCACTTTTAAAATTTCAAAGGTTCATTAAACCTTAACAAAAATAAAACAAAGGACTGAATAAGAAAAAATTACAATGCTGGAAGTCTCTGTGACCAGCAGCCACGTGTTTGTCTAGAAAACGGATGGTCTGCTTTTTATACTCTTGGCCCGTCCCAAAGTCTTTTCAGTCAATTCCTTCTCTGCCATCCATTGATGGAGATCCCTTTCTTACAACTTGATTAGCGGTCAGGTGTTGCCGTGCCACACCTCCTAGTAACAAGCCTGCCCCCCCAAATGCCCCGACCAGTGACTACAGTACAAGGGGGAAGGGAAAGAGGACTATGGGGAGAACATATAACGTAACTGTACATCTATAAAACTTCTCTTTACTTACACATAATATTCATCTCTTAATTGTGAAAGCTAACCATCGTATTGCTTATTTATAACACAAGTGAGATCCAGAACTGAAACAAACAGCAACAGTTAGCAAAACAAAAGGATAGAGAGAAATAAAGGAAGGAGGAAAGAGATAGGAATGCAGGAACACACTGCAGTAGACAGAGGTACAGAGAGGAAAAAAATGCCAAAGAACAGGCCAGATAAATTGTGAAGAGAAAAGAGGCATATTCACCTCAGAACAAATCAATGGAGAAGTAAAAAACAGCTGTAAGCTGCAGAAGAGAGACAGAGGATAAAAAAAGGAGACAGAACTGGTGAGGGACAGAAGCACAGAGAGAAAAAGGAAAGGGGGTGTGGTAGCATGATAGATGAGTAATGCAATGATTGACTCTCACAATTAATAGACAAATATCATGTATATAGGTTAACAAAAGTTTTATTGATTTTTTTTTTGTATTTTTGATAAGGTTTAATAAACCTTCCTAAACTATGAAAAGTGAGTAGCTGTTTCTCACAGGTAGGAAGAGGAAGCAAGACAAATAAGAGACAAAAGGAGAGGTATAGGGAAGCAAAATAAAATAGTCACAGCAGCATGTGAAAAAAAGCGGGTCAGGAGAGAAGCAAAGAGGCCTTGAGACACACAAGACGGAAGACAGGGCCCAAGGGACCTTAGACTTACCTCAGCTGTGATTCTTGGATGATTCTTGGCACTGCCGGGAAAATTTACCAGTTTGGATGCATCTTTCCCCTTCTCACCCAGTGAGGCAGGCTTTCACTTGTCTGCAGAGACCTGCCGGATGGGCCTCCAATTTTTATTTGTCTTTTTTATGGCCTCTCCAGTCTCTGCCACAGCAGCTCCTCTCTGAGCCAGTAAGTGCTCATCCTGTCCCTCTTCAACCTACGGCCTGGAGGGAGTAAGGCTGGTACTAAGGTTGGAAATTATATACAGTTTCAGTTTTTCATGTAAAATTTTTAAATTCTAATGTAACTTTAGTCAGTTTAGCTCGCAGTTGCCCAGGGAGAAGAGAATTGAAGTTTCTTTTCAGGGGACTGGTTCACCAGGTGAGGTCTGATGAGCTTAAACTCAAGGGACTGGAAGTAGCTCAGAAGATACACAAAAGGAAATAACCATTAACAACCATCAACATCAGACAACACTCCTGGTGTGATCAGAGACACCTGCTCTGAGAAAACAGAGATAAGAATGAAAACCTAATTAGCATTGAAGGTGAAGAAATCCGTATCCAACAGGAAACCAAATATTAAGAACTGTGCAACTTGGAAATAATTGAGATTGAACCAACTAATTTCTATGGGTTTTGACTGTATAAAATACGTGAAAAATCGAGTAAAGAGTTGAGTCATTGAATTATTTTCTCTGCACAATCTGGGCAATGTGTGGATGAAATTATTTCTGTTGCACATCCTGGCCAGAACAACATCCTGGCCAGAATAAAGTAATGCCTTGATTCTCTAACACTAAAAACTTTGAAGAGCTGTTTTTGTTTTTCCTGCAGTTTCAGTGACACTAATGTGAAAAGTCTGTTCACTCTCCTGTGAAAATTTAAAAAGTTTAATAAAGGACCAAAGGAGACAAGGACTGCAGAGCAAAGGTTATTATGGCCGGGTGCATCTTGGCACTCAGCCAAGACCATGCCTGCTAGTTTGGAAACACCCTTTATACACTATTCTACTACATCAGCCTGTTACATATTCATAGGCCCTTATGCATAGTAAACATTTTCCCCAAACTAGTTTACATGTTCCAAGAACTGTTCAGCATGGTTCCTCCTCAGTTCCACCTTTTTAGAGCATGTGTATTCCTTGGTTGGGGTTTTAATCCATTCTTATCATCTCCTGGTTTTGGGCCTTGATCCACACTGCCTTCAGACGGCGAGTGCTGATAGTTGGCAAATCTGTAGCAGGTGTCCTCATCCTGTGTTCACTGGATGTTATTTCATCCAAGCAGGCATTTTAACGCAAGCATACTTATATCAGCTATTTCACTAAGCTTAATTAACAACAGAAATAAAAACAGCATCTTTGTTAGAAAGTTACTTTAACATCCCACATATAAATCCATTTTAATATTTGTGAAAAGCCACTATTATAATATGTATCTATAACACTAACGACCCAAACAAGCCCCAGGCGGGTGCAGTCACTGGCATCATTGCCTGGGGATGCTTCGGGGAAGAATGGACATGCAGACGCTCAGCTGCGGCCTCTCGCAGAGGGAAAGAAGCAGCAGCGACTGTTATTACCGTAGATGCCTTGCACGAATCCCTCATTCTGCAGGGGCTTCTGGGGGACACCTCGACGTCCAACCTGCCGCGTGGGGTGGCTAGTGGACACAGGGCAGGTTTCAGGGGCGATGCTGGAGCAGAGGCAAGGGCGCAAGGCGAACAGGGGCGGTCGAGAGGCTCAGGAGAGCTCTGGCCACATGGAGAGACACCCAGCTCTGGCCTCGAGATGTGGCCGCCCCCGCCCGGGCCGGCAGCCGCGGCGGTGGGCTGTAGCTTCTTCCCTGCCATCCGCGGCGACCCCGAGGCGGCTCTTCCTCACTCGCTGAGGCTTTCTGTCATCTCACCGCTGCCGCGACCTCATCCCTCTTCTGCCGCTGCCACCGCCCGGCCCCACGCCCAGTGCTCTGCCACGCCGCTCCCAAATATCCGCGCGGGCACCAGGCCCGGCGGCCGCGAGGGGCACTCAAACGTTGGGCGGCAGCAGCGCTCCGACAGTACCGGCGCCGCAGTTCCGCGCTTTGCACTCCTAGCGGCGCCGACATGGTGCCCGTGGGACGGCAGCGGAGCGTGCTTACCGAGAGGCGGCTCCCAGCCCGGTCCCGCACACGCGGGTTTCGCTGGGCACTTGCAGTGCGGCAGTTTGGCCAGGGGGCGGCAGCAGGGAGAAACCCCCTTTGGCGGTGAACGCGCATTCGCGGCTTTCTTGCAGGAGCAGCTACTGACCGCACGGTGGCGCCTCAGCGGGGCCGCCTTGGGGGCCCTGAGAGCGGGAGGACACAGCCGAGGAGCGGGGAAAGGACACGGAGGGAGGCGGGGAGATGCACGAGAAACACGCAGAGATGACATACACCAGATCCACCCGCGATGATGCTCAGCAGACAGTTCATTTGGGATAACCCACACGAAGCAACCTCATGCGGCCAACTGACCCGCAGTGGATAATCCATTGCAATACCCACCCCCAAACTGCACACACTTCACCTCGAATTTTCCCACCTGTCGTTTTCATTGCCATTTTGGAATTTTTTGCTAGTATAACAACTGGGTTTTTCTTTCCCAAATATTCAATTTGCCTATTTTCTAAAGCTTTTTCACAACATAAAAACCAAGTGACATTTGCTTTTGGCTCTGTGCATGAAAATGTGGGGATTTTCCCCACATTTCTAGCTGCTCACATCTGTGCATCACAGGACAGCCCAAGCACCAAGCCCACTGCCAGCACCATGAAAGACCCTGGAGATGCTGCTGCTCTGAGCCTGTGCAGCATCCAGAGGGAGCAGCACAGCAACACTCGAGGGAACATGGGCAGTGCCACAAGCATTCAGCTTTCCCGAGAGCGTAACATCAGAATACAGCTGGCTGCAGACACTTCATGAGGCTCAATTACATTTCACCATGGACACCTGATGAAGCTGATAGAAGATGCCAATTTTGCAATCGTGCGCATCTGTGCCCCATCCATCTTGGAAGACAGGTGCTCACAAGGCTGACGCAAGCAGGCACAGTGGGAGAGGCCCCAGGACTCCTCTTCCCCAGGCTGAGCAGAGCAGAGGTTGTGCCCTCAGCCTCTTCTATGCCTCCATCACTCCAGCTTTTCCACTGGCATTGCTCCAGTGCCCATACTTGCCTGGACCTGGTGGTACACCATGCACAGCATGCCCAGGCACAGACTCCCCTTTCCTACAATGCCTCTTTCACCCTTCCTGGCACAGCCCAGTTGTGCAGCTGCCCTTCCTGACTGGACGCACTGCCCACACCAGCCCACCTTGTCCTCCAGGGCCATTCCCAATGTCACAACCAGTCCCCAGCTCCTTGGCTCCTGAAGGCCAGGCTGATGCTCAAGTGTCCCCAGCAGCCCATTCCCCTCCGGCTTAGGTCAGGCTGTCAGTGTGATCACTTGCACCCTCCACCTCCACAGAAAAGACATGGAGGAGCAGTCCCACTTGGACACTTAGTGCCAACACCCTTGAAGCCAACAAAGCTGGGGTAGCCCCTCAAACTGATCTGGCACTACACTACAGGAGAGCCCAGCTAGCTCTCCCCATGTCCTTGCTCCTCCTGCACATCCAGAAGCGTTCGTGCAAACACCTTTGCAGGGACAGACAGAGCAGTCTGAAGGCTCTCCCACCCTTCCTCCTTGCCCTTCTGGAATAAGGCTGTGGTACTTGCTCAGACAGGAGAAGCAGGACCTTGTGGGGAGCAGGGCCTGGCACTGGCAGCATGGCTCCCCACCCTAGCCCCAGAACACTCCCCAGCAGTCAGAGCCATGTAGTAAACAGTTTAATTAACACACTGACAGCACCAGAGCCAGCCTGAGCTGGACTTTATCCGCTGCTCTGCTTGGCCGCCAGTCTCTTGTCTCTCTCTTCAGCAATGGTCAGGCGGATGCCCTTTCCACGGGGCAAGGAGATCCATGGCTTGTTGCCCTGCAGCAAGGGAGAAGAAACCACTTCACATCAGGAAATCCAGACAGCAACACAGCTCTCTCTCTCTAAGGGGGAAAGCAGCACAAGCCCACCCCTGCTCATGCTGGGTCAGGTGTACATGGTGATGGCACTGGTGCAGCAGAGGCCCCTAAGGAAGGTGCCAAGGATGCACAGGTCTACAGCTGCCTTTCAGTCACATCCATGAAGAATGCGCTTCAGCCAAAACCAAAACACTGTCCCTCCATAACCTCAACAAAGAGTCTTCAGGGATGGCAAAACAGCAGAGGTTTTCTGGGGGGCACTCGGAGTCACAGCAGCTGCTCAGATCACACCAAGTCTGAGCACTGGTCAGCCCCCAGCTCTACGGTTTCAGGGCTGCTTCTTGAAAACACAGTCATTGCTAAAGTTGCAAATGCTTCTTCCCCTTCCCAGAGCAGGAAAAATACAGGGAGCCGAGTCAGAACTGAGGCCAGCACTGAAGCTCCACTGTGTGGGAAGACAGCTGCCCAAGGAAACAGCAAGGCTCTTTCAGCCAGCAGCTCCTCACAAGAGAGAGCCCCTCTCAAGAGAACCCCCCCACTTGGCACCTCCACAGCCTTACTTTGCCAATAACGAAGATGTTGGACAGCCGGGTGGCAAAGCTGTTGCCGTTGGCATCCTTCACATGAACCACATCAAATGACCCAGGGTGCCTCTCCCGGTTGGTGATCACCCCAATACGGCCCAAGTTTGCACCGCCGGTCACCATGCACAGGTTACCTGAGTAAGGGAATACAGGTGTGATAAGAGCTGGCACCACGTGCTGTGAAGTCCTTCCACTTGGGCTCTCTGCCCATTACCAAACATTCCCATCCCACCCGTGCTAGCACTGCTCACAGCTCTGTGACTGAAACTGTCTCTCATCACCAAAAGACAAGCTGAAGCACCTCTCCACCAGCTCGCTGCTTCTACCTGGCGCCTCAGAACTGCCAAGTCCCTGTGAAATGTTTCCCACTGCAGGAAGAATCCCCTGCTCCACCTCCAGGTGGACATGCTCCTGGGAAACAAACCCCTTCTCAAGGTTGACACCGCTGCCTCTCTACTTCAGTACAAATATGCCTAGCATTTAACTTTGACTGCTCTCCGCGGCGGGGAAGGGTACAGGGCTTTAATGTGATGCAAGACCTACCTGTGTCAAACTTAATGAAGTCTGTGATCTTGCCTGTCTCCAAGTCAATCTGGACCGTATCATTCACCTTGATGAGGGGGTCTGGATAGCGGATAGTGCGGGCATCATGAGTGACCAAGTGAGGGATTCCTTTGGTGCCCACAAAGATCTTCCTCACCTTGCACAGCTTGTACTGCAAACAAAACCCAACATCTCTCAGCTGAGGCAGCGAGCAGTACCTTGGACTAGGGAACTCTTGTACTCCAAAGAGCCACCAGCCAGCAGAACACCCAGACACTCAGGGCTTACACATGAGCCCACGGAGTGACCTGCCTCAGTAACTACTTTTGAACAGCTGCCAAGCAGCTCTGCTACAGCCCCACACCAAAACATCTTTGCTGTTGGCAGTAGCAGCCCACCTTGAGCTTCAGCCTCCCCACAAACACTGGCTGCACTTTCACAGCCAAATCTTTACCAGGACAGTTCCCTTATTTTTCCCCAAAGCCTATGGAACACAACAGAGACAGAGGCTGCATTTCTCCAGGACCGAACAGAGATCTGTCCCCTCAAGGGCACTGATTTCTCTCCTGCCTATCACCCTAACTCCCTCAGGCCTCTCTGGACCTCACAGATCAACACAGAGTAGTCATCAGAGAAGAACATCACAAGGAGAACTACACCATAGTTGGCTCCAGCACAGCCAGCTCTGCCATCCACACAGCTGCGTGCCTGCACAGCCTGCCTTAAAGAAGGAGATGCAAACCAGAGAGCGGCACTGCAGCTGAGGAACACCATGCCTGAGTTAAGGAATGCATGAGGAAGTTGCTCCCCAGCATCTGGGGGGAGTACGCAGTTTTGTTGCTCTGGGAAGAAGTTCAAGGCTTTTTTGCCACAGACAGTTCCATGTTTCTAGTCACTGTTAGCTGGCAAAGCCAAGACTCCCCTCCACCCCAAAATTCTCTGATGCCAACAGCATCATCTCCGGCACCAGACAATGACCCTACAGCCATCTGTGAACTACTTCAATGTAACAAGGAGATCTCCCCCCCCACACACAGGCTTCACCACAACTCTGAGTGCCCCAATCCCAAGTGCAACATGGCCTCAACTGTCAGAGAAGAGAGAGATCAGCTCTCATTCAGGAGATACCAAAGAGGAAGGACTGCCCCAACCAAACCCAAGTGGGCCCACCCTTACACCACCATCAAAGCTCCTCACCTTGGCCTCCTCAGGTGTGATGCGGTGAACAGCAAACCGGCCCTTGGTATCATACACCAGGCGGAAATGCTCACCTGTCTTCTCAATGCTGATGACATCTGATTGCAGACAGGGAAATATAACAGCAGCTGTTATCAGCTCACTACCCAAGACCCTAACTTAGGATGAAGTTCACGCTTAAAAAGAAACAGAAACTGCTGAACAACACTTAGGATGTGACTGATGAGGCTGGGATTTACCCTTGAGGAAACACTCACAATCTTTTGCAGGCAACAGACTGCAAATTAGCAAAAACTGCTGAAGGCTGGAATCTGAACAGCAAGGTACTCAGGTCAAGCAGGCACTTACACGCTACAAGTATATGAGTATGGTACTCACTGGAGTGCACAATTCCAAACTAAGCAACCACTGCTTATATTTTCTTTAACTCCAGCCGGGAAACCTTACCCCTCAAATAATGCCAGCCCTACAAAACACTCTCCTTCCAGTGTAGAAGAGTTGCCTAAGGAATTGCCCCAACCCTACTCACCCATGAAGCCTGCAGGGTAGGTGATGTCGGTGCGGACTTTGCCATCTATTTTGATGAACCTCTGCATGCAGATCTTCTTGACCTCATCTCCCGTCAGAGCATACTTCAGCCGGTTGCGAAGGAAGATGATAAGGGGAAGGCACTCCCTCAGTTTGTGTGGGCCTGTTGATGGGCGGGGAGCCTGCCGACAGAAAGTTTCTGCTGGAGGCTCAAGCAGCATCAACCACCCCACAGAAGGAAACCATAGCGCCAAGAGCTCCCGCAAGACCACGGAAGGGCAGCGGCACAAAGCGCAGCTGCCACGCAGGCAGCGACCCAGCGACCGGCTCAAGCTCTCTGTTCTTGGTATTCACAGTAGTCTCCTTAAGTCCTGCCAGCCTCACAGAGCACAGTCCCCAACAGAGCACAACCATCCATCTCAACTCGGAGGTGGAAAAGCACAATAGACAGATTAAAAGAGTACATCCAACGACCCTATCACATCCTCCGCAAACGGGGGAACACGAACGCTATCCACAAAGACCCTACCTCCTGCCGCTTCCAACTGCCCTTGTTCACGGCCGGCCCCACGCAGCACCCGAACACTTCTCCTGATGTGACTGCGGCTGCCATGACCCCAGGCCCCACCTCCGACCCCAGACTGAACCCCAAACCCACGCCCGACCCCAGCTTTAACCCAAACCAGGCCCGCACTCACGAAGACGCCCGTCAGCTTGTCCAACATCCAGTGCTTAGGTGCAGCCACGCGCTTCAGATGCTTCTTGGGGCCGCGGGCCTACAGGACGGGACGTGTTAAGCGGTGTGTTACGGGCCGCCGCCAGGCCCTGCCCCCCCCAGCCATCCCTCCCCGGCTCCCTCCAACTCCCGTCCCCCAGACCCAAGCGCCGAGCTCCCTCCCGCGCTTGTCGCGCAGGGAGGGTGGCCACAGCCCGCGGTGAGCGGCGGATGGCGGCGGATGGCGGCGGGGAGCCGCACCACCGCGCTCTCACCATGGCTGCGCTCTGCCGAGAAAGGGCGGGTGCTTCCGGCCCGCCGCGGAAGTACAAAGCATGGCGGCAGTGACATGCGTCTCCCCCTGGAGGCTCGGAGGTCCCGAGCCGCTCGCGAGGCGACAGATCGGGACAGCTCGTCCCTTCCCGGCGACCCCGACGGGGACACCCCGCTCCGGGACACGGCTCTCCGGGACTCCCTGCTCCTAGCCGGATGCTGTGGTCATCCCGGTTATAGCTGATGGCATGGGACAGCCCGCTACGTTCTGGCCCTGCGGTTTCGGAGAGCCCAGCCAGGGATAACACACCTGTGTCCGGACCTCTCCCTGCCCACACCTGCCCTCCCACACCTGTGTCTCCCCCCTGCCGCGGCCCCTCCCCGGGTAGAGCTGGGACCCCACGCAGCCCCAAACCTGATGCCCGGCCTTAGCGCCCACTACTGAAGGCGGCTCGGGGGTCAAGCGGTCCCAGCTGCCCACCCCAGGGCGGCAGACGTGTCCCCACGATGCTCCGGAGTCCCCGGGACAGTCCCAGGCTCCCGCATCCTGCCAGGCAGCCCGGTAAGCGCAACAGCCCCACACCTAGCACGTCTCCGCAGCATCGCTCCCGTAGCAGGGTGTGGCTGGGACAGAGGTCCCATCCCCCAGGGTGACTCTGTCACCGAAAACGTCGGGATAAATGAAACTCTACATTTAGATTAGAAAGCAGCATTACTTTATTCAGAGTGCTGGGTGAATAGAGGGAGCTCCACCTATCACACACACTTGCAACTTACACACTTTGCACACTTCCAAAACTTTTCATTACTTATGCACTTTAGCAAAGCAATTAATGTTCATTTGCTATAAAATACATAGTTCTCTTCATTAATTAGTATTTTATCTTCTACTGGTTACAGATTTCTTACTTCTCATGCTCATGAGCCTACATTTTCAGTCGTTATGATCTGTGAAAAATCTGTTCACTCTCCTGTGAAAATTTAAAAAGTTTAATAAAGGGCACTAAGAGACAAGGACCACAGGGCAAAGGTTATTTCAGCTGGCTGCATCTTGGCACTCAGCCAAGACCACACAGTTATCTTTGGGGATACCACTTAAATACCTTTCTGTTACATCAGCCTGTTATATATTCATAGGCCCTTATGCATAGTAAACATTTTCCCCAAACTAGTTTACATGTTCCAAGAACTGTTCAGCAGGGCTCCTCCTTGCGTCTGCCTTTTTAGAGCATGCAGATTCCTTGGTTGTGGTTTTAATCCATTCTTATCATCTCCTGGTTTTGGGCCTTGATCCACACTGCCTTCAGATGGTGAGTGCTGATCGTTGGCATATCTGTAGCAGGTGTCCTCATCCTGTGTTCACTGGATGTTATTTCATCCAAGCAGGCATTTTAACACAAGCATAGCTCTTTCACTACTATGTCTAAGTTTAATTAACAACAGAAATAAAAACAATCTTTGTTAGAAAGTTACTTTAACATCCCACATATAAATCCATTTTAATATTAGTGAAAAGCCGCTGTTATAATATGTATCTATAACATTATCTTACTATCTTTTTCCCAGATAAGACAATTGCTGAATTGTCTTTGTTAGTTTCTTTATTTCTGGGTCATGCAAAATGTTCTTGCAGACTATAAATTTTGCATTCCATGAGTCCAGTTTCAGCACTATGTCTCTCCCATGCTTAGTCCAATTAAGTGTATCAAAGTTGGCTTAGCAAAACTTAAAAGTTTTAGTAATTTTCCTGACCTGCATTCCTACAATAGCAGTTTATGAAAAACCTTGCTAAGTGCTTGGCTACGGTGGAAAATTACACTGTTCATGATTGATTAAAACAATTCATTAAAAATTTTAACTAGAAAAGTTACTAGGAAAGTTGTATAATTTTCAACAACAACAAGGATGGGAATATCATAAGCCGAGAAGACACACTGGAGCTTTGGGGGGCCCACTCTCCTTCCATCAAGGGCTGCTTCACACAATGTCCTTCGCCGAAATGGACAAAGGGCACAGCCGTGGGAACAACGATCCTTCCGGATTTCATTACACGGCGGCTGGAGACGCCTCGCCCGTCGGGCCCACAGCGACGCCGGCGCGTTTTAGGACGGGCAGCGCGGCCGCAGCTCCTCCTCCAGCCCCGTCCCACACTCGGCCGGGTGTCGAGCGTTCCCCGCTGCCGCTGCGCTGGTGCCCGGGGCGCCGGGACGCTGCTCACTGGTGAGGTGAGGTAGGAGGCCCCCGCCCCAGCCGCGCTCCGACCGGCAGGTCCGACCGGGAGTCGAGCTCGTGGTGACCAAGCCAGAGCTCCGGCAGCTCGTCCGCCCTGCTGAGGCCAAGCTCCACCACCAGCGACCTGAGCACCTTGTCGGCCGGGTCCGAGTCGATGAGGCCGGGGCCAGCAGCCTGGAGGGGGCGGCTCCCCGCGGCTGCGTCCCCAAGCCCTAGGCGAGCGGCGAGCCGGGCTCCGGGGGGCTCCAGAGTCTCCCTGGGGCGCGGGTCTGGACGTGGAACTTCTGCAGGCACAAGATGGCCCACAAGGAGGTTCGGACCCGCCTTGGGGGACCACAGGGGCGGGGAGCAGGCGCAGTCCCTACCGCCGGCATCTCTTCGGCCCCGAAAGGGTAGCAGCGCAGGATCGCCACCACGAGAGGTCCTTCGTGCCCCGGGGAGGGGACTGTCAACAGCTCATCTCCGGCGTCCACGAGGACACTGCAGCGCCCAGAGGAACGCGGGCTGCCCCAGGCGGGTCTGGTACAGCGACGTGCCCGACAGGGAGGGACTGGAACGGCGCTCCGGCTTGGCTCCCTTGCGTGGGCGGCAAGACGGCCATCCCACTCTGGATAGGGAATGTGAGGATTTCAACCCAAGAGGCATCTCACCTAAAAGCCACAACCCTTGACACTTGTGGGGTTTCGTATTGTTTATTTTCCCAACTGTGTTCCTGAAACAGCTCCCACAGCTCTCACAAGGGCAGTCTACCTGCTGTGGGGACAGAGCACATGGGGCCCCGAGGTGGGTCAGAGGCAGCAGTTGGCCAGCTTCTCTACTCCCTCATTCCTCGCATTTTTCCCTGGATGGGCAGTCCCAAATCCTGACATCTCCCCAGGGCACTGGGATCCTTTGCTAGAGCAATGGCAGCAGCAGCTTTCTGCCAGTGGTCACCACACAAGACTGGTCTCACCACAGCACACGACACCAGGTGCCAGGGGTACATGGAAGCAGGCAAGAGGTCAGGAGTCATGGGAGCCACATCCTGCTGACCTGTCTCCATACCAGATTTCCCGTTCTTTCAATCAGCAGTGAAAAACAACAGAGCAAAAAACAAAGCCAAGGCCAGGCTGGGAACCCCTTTGTCTTGCTGTTTCTTCCAGCATAATCTAATTAAAGCCACAGGAAATATGCTTTCCTCCAGTGACTAGGCATCTTTATAAAAAAACAGCACAATAAAAAGTCCATGGGCTAGGAGAATGAGGTGACAAGGGCGACAGAGGCCAGGTTTCATGGCTCCTGGCACTGGGAGAGTTCTGCTCCAGATACCTGTATACCTGTTGCCTTGCTGAGACACCTCGTGGCAGCTCTCATGGGGCACCAGAGCATCTGGAAGTTCATCCAAGATCTCCCAGAAGAGGAGCTGCCACAACGCCCTGCATCGCCCTTGACATTCTTGAGAGGCTCTCCAGGCTCTGGTCCCTCTGTGCAGGATTTCAGGAGCTCACAAATGGCTTTGCAGTAGGTGGGAAGGGGGAGGGGGGGTGTGCTGTGGAAAAGAGCACTGGCAAGACAGGATGGGTGGAAGAAGAAAGGAAAGAGCTGGAGGAGTATTTCAAGTATTTTATTTTTTAAAAATTCCCAGTTAAAACCACAATGGCTATGCCTTTCTGTGGGTAAGAAACACAACCAGGGTAGCTCTCAGGCTCTACTTCCCAAGTGGGCAGCTCTGAGGCTGTGGCCCTGCCAAGTAGGTAACACAGCACTGGGCTCCAGCTGGGGAGGGCTCACAGCTCTGAGCAGCTCCTCTCTTAAAATACATTTAAAAGCAGTTGTGAGAACAAACTGTGGTGTTAAAAAAGGAAGGGGAAAGGAGCAAGGGAGGCTCTCCCAGCACTGGACGGCTGTGGCTGGAGGGCCCACACTCCTGCCTGGGAAGAGCCACAGAGCTTGTGGCATGCGGCAGCTTTTCTTCTTTAAAGAGAAAAAAAAGTTAACCAACCAACAGTACTTTCTTTGAAAGATTCCCTGCAGCCACAAATTTCATCAGTTGTTCACATAAATATGCTGTCTTCCCCACAGGAAATGCTCTTGCCTGAGCCTTCCTTTTCTGCTAAACAACGTGCTTCAGATTCCCTGCAAACAAAAGGAAGCAAAAAAAGGGTATTTCCACTGATATTTTAGCCTGATGGAGTGACCTGGCAAGGGGTGCCACTCCCATGCCTGATGGACTAGACCATGATATGGGAATTCCAGCCTCAGCACAGATCTCAATTCCTGCTGACCCCTCACTCCCTCTGCAGAGGCTGCTGCCCTCATTTGAGCCAAGCTTTGGAAATTACCACAAGGGGACCTTGCCAATGCTTTCACTATGCTGAATGCTGCTTCGGGATTTATGGACCAGCATCCGAGATGGGCATGCTCACTCCCTGCTGCCTTGTCCTTCTTTCAGGCTGGATTCACAGACAGGAGTGCACAGCCCTCCCCCACCCCTTCCAGCTCTGGAGTGATGCTGTTCCTCCTGCCCTCTTGGACATTTTCCCAGGGAAGGGATGCCCTCTCCCTAGGATTGGCCTGTGCTTGGTAATGGACACCTGAAGGCATCCACAGCCACTGGACTTCCTATCCTACTTCTAACACCAGCACACTGCAGAAAAGGGGTGCCAAGCCCCATCATGCTGCTCTGAGCCCCTCTTGCAGAGAGAGACAAGACAGATGGGTAAGGGCATTGAATGAGTTTCAGTGCTGGAGCTGGCAGAGCTCACCGAGCTGCCTGTCCTGGACTTGAAGAGCTTCAAGTCCTGCCTGCTGGAGACCTGTTCCAATTCCAGAAAGCTATTTCCCACAGCCTCCTCCTGGACCAGCTGGAAAGACACAGACTGGATGGGTCGTCTGCAAAGGGGATAGGGAGGGAGCTAGCAATGGGTGGTGATCAAGGGACTTTACATTGTCTTGCAGCCTGTCATAAGTGGGGTCCCCCAGGGACCGATACTGATACATATTGCTCAACATTGTAAATTACCTGGGTTGAAAACAACCACAGCACCCAACTGGGTGCTGCGGTGAACAGGTCAGAAGGAAGAGGTATCTTAAGAGAGTAGGACAGGCTGGAAGACTGGGCTACAAATAACAGTTTTAAGTTTAACAAAGGCAAAACCAAGGTCCTGCTCTTGAGATAGAAGGTGGCCAGTTCAGGCTGGGATTTGTGTGACTGGGAAGCAGCTTTGTGGAAATGGATGTGGGGATCCTGATAGGCAGCAAGCTGAATGGGATCCAGTAGTGTGCTGCTGCAGGAGTGAAGCAAACTATATCCTGTGCAGCCTGTGTAGGAGCATTACTAAGAAAAACTGGATTATCTCATTCCAGGTCCATCAGACAAATGATGAGTACTGTGTCCAGTTATGATCCCCACAAATCACGAAAGACATGGACAGAGCAGAGAGGGTCCAAAGGAGGACCAAAAAGGTGATCAGATGCTGGAGAACCTGCCCAATGAGGAGAGACTCTGCCTGTGGAAGAGAAGGCTTAGGAGGGACTTCATCACAGTAATCTAGTACTTGAAGCCTGCTCTGTAGGCTTCAGAGGACAGAAGCTCTCTCTTCACAAGGAGGCACATGGAGAGGACAAGGGACAACAGGTGTGAGTTGCACCAGGAGAAGTTTCACCTTATTTTAAGTGCTTTTTTTTTACAGCGAGAACAATCAATCACTGGCGGAAACTCCCCAGGGATGAGGTAGCGGCCTCACTGTCAGAAGTTTTCAGGACATGACTTGCTAGGTAATCTTGTCTATGATCCCTTTCCCACTAAAAGTTTGGACTAGGTGATCTTTGAAGTCCCTTAGAACCTGGGCTGTTCTATGATTCCAAAAAGGACAAGGCCCCATGCTCCCCTACCCAGCCAGAGCAAAGGCAATGGCAACTTTTGCTACAGGAACCCATTACTCTGTACCACCAACCCTGAAAATCCCAAGGGATGTGGGAGGCCAGTGACACTGCACTAATGAGCAGCCACGTGAATGTGGTTCATCTTTCCAGTCAGTGAGAAAGGCTCCAAGAAGCTTTTCTGAAGCCCTCTCTAAAAAAACCTGTAAGCCTGAAGCAAACACACCTTTGATAGAGTTCAGAATTTCTTGAATTCTCTGTGGCTCATTGCGGTCTGGTCTGCAGCTTGGTGTGATCTCCAGCACATAATCAGGACCATACTCTGTGAAGAACTGCAGGGAGGAGGAGAGGAAAATCAACAGAGAGGTCTCTGAAGGCTGAGGCTAGACAGAGGGCTCCCCATGGGTTCCTGTTTGTAAAAAGGCAAAAAAACATTTCTCTACCTAAGGGCCACATGTAACTTCACTACATCAAGGTGGTACTTCAGCAGTGTCTGTGTCCACCTGGAGTTTTCAACCGCTTCCCAGTTCAAGGGATGGGAAGCAGAGCCAGTGAAGCAACCAAAAAGCAGTCAAATGTCTATCCCAATGCTTTATTTGGGAAAGCTGTTGACACTCATTTTACACACAGATACCTGCAAATGGGATTTTTTTACTATTAAATTTCAAGTGCTGTAATCACATATCCTACTTGTCACTTCCCATCCTGCTGAACACTGCACTGACATGACTGTGAAACACCTGGGAAAGGAAAAATCAGTGTGCTGGAAGGATACTGTGTCTCTCCTGGCTGAGTGCTCAGACAGCATGCAGGAAATCTGCAGCACATGGGGTCGATGTGCTAACGCAGAATCACAGGTTACTGTGAGCCACTGTGTCTGGCCAAGACAGGGTCAGTTTTCAGAGTAGCTGGGAGGAGGCATGGCCAGGACACGGAGGTTATTCTACACCATCTCTCATCATTGCTGAGGGCAGGGGAAAGGGACTCTTCCAGACAGAAGGGATTCCTTCCAGCTTAAATAATGTGGCAGAGGAAGCCATGCGGTTTTGTCTGTTGTCAGGGGGCAGGGGTGTTTCTATGTGAATTGTTTTTTGTTTTCTTGTTCCCTCTGTCATTAGTATTGTCACTGTTATTATTTAGTAAATTGTTCATGCTCTTAGCAGGAGCACTAAATTGGAAAGTACCATTCCTAAGACAACTTTAATTGCTGCCCAGTATGGAAACAAATTTGATTCTAAGCATTTGTTCATATTAGGTAGAGAACCACTGGTCACAATGCTGCTTGGTCTGTTCATGTGGGTGTGGTATGTATGTGTGAGCATATATGTGTTCCTTGTGATGATATTTTTCAGAGCAGGAGAGGGATCAGGACTGTTTTGTTGCTGTACTCTGTGATACCAGTTTATGAAATTATAACAATGGCAAGGAGGGTCATTTGGGATGTGTATTCAGTGTTCCTCTCCTACCCTTACCTTAGGCACTACCTTTGTTAGTCCATTAATAATAGTACTCGGCCTGAGGGAGAAACAGGAGAGGATGATTTTTCCCAACTTGTCACTCCCTCTTCCTCCTTCAGGCCTGTTACAACAGCTTTTCAAGAATTTTGAATTCTCTTTGGATGTTACAGAAAGTATGTTCTTGTTGCTATGGTTGCTATGTCTCTTATGTGTCTCCTCAGTACAGCTGATAACATGTTTAGAGTCAGTGGAGTTCAAACCATGTTGAGAGTCAGGACAGAGATTTCTAGGAAGGTCATTCAGAGATCTGCCCCAAGGGTGGACAGTCATGAGAAGCATAGAAAATGGGAGGAAACGGGCCAGCTTCTGGGGAATTCTCTGCTCCAGTGGTTTGGAAGTTCATCCCTGTACAACTACAGGACCCTAATATAGTGACAGAATATTTGCAAGGTGCATTCTGTGTCAACTCCAGAGAGAAGCAACTTATTGGAATGTGCTGGGCCCTGGCTACTCTTTACCAGACACTGCTGGTCACGAGACAGAACCCTCAGGGGGAGGACGAGGAAAGCAGAGCAACAGGCACTGTGGTCACTCAAACTTCAGCTGAAAAAAAAAATTAAAGCCTTGAGAAGGCAAAAGGCACATCCTAAAGAGCTCTTTGAGGAAACCACGTAATCCTTTTGCCCATCCTCTCTGTTACTATCTGAGACTGGAGTTTACGGGCACATTAAACCCCTCACAGAAAGCTGCAGACAGCCTCTGGTTTTGGGCACGAGCACCAACCATACTGCTACATAAGTGTCTTCACAAAACAGGACTGTGTGGCAAGGATGCTGTGTGGATTAGGCAGAACAACTGGCTCTTCTGCAAGGAGACGGGTTTTTCAAAGCATTACCTCATGATCAGGGATCTCAGAGGACAGTGTTCTCCCAAGGATGACCCCAGTCAAGTATGTCCAGCAGCGAGCGGTGTTGGCAAGGTTGTAACCTCCTGTTTCCAGCAAGAATTGGGATTTGAGGAGGAAGAGTGAGGAACGGGAAAAGAAAAAAAGAGATTTAGGTGGAAGGAACAAATCATGAAACCACTGTGTGCAGGTTACATGAGTTCAGCTATTTCCTCCACTCAAGCCATGCCCAAAACCTGCCTTCTGCACCTGCTGGCTACACAAGGCCAAGTCTGAATGACAGTGTATGCAAGAGCAGACCACTCAAACTGAACCCCAGTTACAACCAGCGTGGCAGAGGCCAGTCCTCCAGCCACCATCTCAGAGTCAGGATGAGCTCACAACCCCATGTGCTCAACTCTCTCCTGGCAACAAGAAGAGCCATTCTCAAGTAGCAGGCTGCAGCAGAAATGGGGGCTTCCTCCTTTTTAATACCAGCCTTTGACCTATGAAGCAAAATACACATGCCCAGCCATACCCTGGTGAGCTCTTCAGCACCGTCATGTTTGAAAGGACAAATGTGAAACTCATCACTATAACTTGCAACTGTTTTACACTGAAATGAGATTTCACAGTGAGCAAGAAATGGTTACCTACATGGTAAAGGAACATGAGCCCACAAGGAGAAACCTTAGCTGAAAGCAATCCTGCAAGAGACTCAGGTATGTTTTTTTCCAGAACAGACGACTAGAAGAGTAAAGGGAGAAAAGCACTTTGACAAGACAGACCATATTATTCTGATATTCCCTTCTGTCTGCAGTGGGTTTTTTTCCCTGCTTTTTTTTTTTTACTCCTCCCCCAATTTCCACTTCAAATGCTTCCACATGCTCCAGTGGTGGACACTCCTTTGCTGTTTTCACAAGTGACACATAGTTGATCCTCATTTTTTAACAGAAGTTTTGTGTTTTGTTTGACAGGTGACATCTCCAGCACACTCACAGACAAGGCACAGCAGGACTGAACACTGATAACCTTTCCAAAACAAAGGACATCAGGCACATTAAATATTAGCCTTAATATGCTATACATGATTTCCCCATCTAAAAAAGGACAACACCTAGACTGCTCCGGCTCCAGTCATGGAGCTCAGGGGCTTTCCCTGGCACACAGGGGCTTTTGTGGTTCTGAAATGCTCTGTTAACATAACACCTGTCCTGTGCTCTCCCCACTGAACAAGCAGCTGATTAGGCAACACAACAAAGTCCAGCTTAGCTTTCACTGGGTATCAGAGCCCTGCTGTATCTTGCAGGCCTTGTCCCAAGCCCCTGCTTGAATCTTAATGAAACCATTCATCACCAGGTGCCCAAGGTAGGTTTGGGAACACAGTGTTCACTTTTAAAGTGAAGCGCCAAAGGGCTGATCAGTAGAGATGGGAATCAGAGATGTCACTGAGAAGTCAGGGTCAGTTTGTTGGCCTCTCCTCTTCTCCAGAGGAGCCATGCAGCTTTTAACTCAAGATCTGAGTCAGTACTGAGACTTGCACCTGTCAGTATAAATGATTTCAGGTGTGAGAAAAGAGTATTATGCCTCAGTGCATCCTCCTGACACTGCCCAGCAGTCACCCTGCTAAACCCTTGCCAGTCCTGAGCCCAAGGGCGGGCAGGCACTCAAGGCAGGGTCACAGGAGGACAAACACATTTCTCTGAGAACAGCAGGATGCACTCACCTCCTCCCAGGACAAGAGTTGCTAGCTGCCACTGCAGGACATACTTAAGGCACTTCCCCACTCCCTCAGGTGTCATGTTGAAAGAGCACATGGGGTCTCCAGCAATGGTGTCCGCCCCCAGCTGCAGCACAACTGCATCAGGGTTGAAGGCAGCATACACCTCCTTCAGCACTCTAGAGAGAAGAGAAGCAGTCCAGTTACTGCCAGCACAGCCCAGAGGAATGCTGGTAGCATGGCCCTGGTCACTCAGATAAACCAATGCCTCTCAGGGTTTCTGCATTCTCTGCTTCCACCCAACTCACACCAGTTACAATACCTCTACTCCCAGCCTCTGCTCTGAGCCTTCTACCTCCACAGCAATTTTAGCTCTCAGAGCACTTATCAAAAGGCTGATGAATGCAAAAGCACCACTGATAACATGGCAGAGGGGGATCTAGTCCTCACCAGTTTAGTGGTAGCATCAAACTCCACATTTACAGTCGGCCTTTTGGCTGCACGATGGTCCAGGGGCTTTTCTGCCCTGTGAAAGTTATAGTGGAGGTCAGGGTCTGGCAAAACAACCACCCTGAACTCTCAGACACCTCTCACCAGGACAGGCCAGGAGAGGACAGGAGAAACAGAGGAAGACTGGCTAGGGTCTTACTCTCCTCTCTCCTGTATGGCTCTTGAGGCAAAACTATGAGGAGAAGCTCTGTGCTGGATGTAGTCAGCCTGCAAAAACCAGCATTGGACAGAGCTTCATGCTTCAAGCCCATTGTGGTTTTGGGAAATACGGGCAATTACCCTCAAACAACAGCTGGATGAGACATCCATGGTCATGTCCATGGACTGCCTCCCAGCCAGGATAGATCTCAGAGATCTCTAAGTCTCTTTGCAGAAGCTTCAGCTCTACACAGCTTGAAATCTATTGTAAGTTATGATGTCCTTCAGCTGTGAATGCACGCAGCAGGCTCCTCCTGAATGGGTTCCTGACCCCAGAGCTGCCTTTTGAAAGCATGTCCTCCAGCACAAAGAGGGCTGCTCTGCCCCAGCAATGGCAAGCACCAATAAGCCAACAGGAGGCATGGCCCCCTGCATGACTGCCCTACTGGCCTACAAGTTTAGAGAGGTTTCCGCCCTCAAGTGTTAGAGGTGGACATGCTACCACATCCTGCAGCCCTGCACTGAGACTCCTCTCCCCTGGAAAAGAACAAGACCTGCAGCCCAGTTTTGACATGGGCAACAGCTTGTGAGGTCCACCATCATCTGAAGGACACAGGGGACTGCCAGGAGGCAGCTCTGTCACTGTCAGATATTCAGCCTTCAGCCTTTTATTTTTCCAGCACAGACAGAAGGTGCTAGGAAAATGCTTTTAGCTAAGCCCCAAGCATATGTTCCACAGTCAGAATTCAGAGCACTTACTTGAAGAAAAAACATCTAGCCCTAAGTCCACAGCTAAAAAATACTTGTCACTTCTCAGTCTCTTCTTAGATAGACACCTGTGGAGGTGTATCTAAGGAGACAGGCTAACCCACGGCAGAGACCCCTCCAGCCACCCACAATGTCTCTGTATATTCAGTTTGTCTAAGGATTCATACAAGACCTCTGACAACTTAAGAGTCCATGTTCATTGTAATCAAAGGCTGCAACAGGGGAAGGGACAAGGCTTAAGAAAGGACTGTAATTAAAAACACTAAGCTGTGTAGTATCTTATTCTCTCTCTAAAATCCCATCCAAGCCAGCTGTATAAGAGCAAGAGGGCTTACGATTCACAGATCTGGTAATATTTTTCATCCTGGATGCCATCTTGAATGGGCACATTCACGCTGTAGTAGCGACCTTTTCCCAGGCCAACATCTGTCACATCACCAGTGCCTGCACAAGAGAAACACCCCAATTAGAAGGGAAAGTAAAGCAGCAGCAAGAGACGCGTGGGGTGTCTCAAAGGCACAATGAGAGCCAGGACATTCAGCATGTGTATGAAGAAGTCCACTTGCCACCACCAAGAAAGGTGGGGTGGAGTGACCCAGTTCTATCCTTCACCCAATTCTGCCATGCAGCATCAAAG
The DNA here is from genome assembly GCF_028018845.1 of Melospiza georgiana. Taxonomy (NCBI): domain Eukaryota; kingdom Metazoa; phylum Chordata; class Aves; order Passeriformes; family Passerellidae; genus Melospiza; species Melospiza georgiana. Next base: position 19,721,728 of record NC_080441.1, on the reverse strand, counting down.
GAACTCTGCCTAGAGCTCAGCTACAACCAGAAAGGGGGAAATGCAAAAATGTAGCTCCCCCTCTTTCCTTTTCCTGGGTCGTGAGAAGAGACAGCAAGACATGCTTTTACATCTTGTCTTTATGGAGGCCTCACCAGTGACGTGTGAACCAAATGAGCACAAACCTCACAAGTTCAACTTGCCTGGGAAAAATCCTGGTGAAAATTTGTGCAGAGAAACAGTCATGACCTTCGAGGTGAAACTAAAGGCATCCTCAACTCCTATTAGGAAATTGAAAAAAAAAAAAACGTTCACGCATCATTTATATAAATGACAGTCTGAACACACTGAGTTGCTTGATACACACAGGCAGCAAGCAGAGAAGGAGCACCATAAGCAAAGTAGAAATGCAGATCTGGCTCAATACGTCTTCAGTCCACAGAGACTGGAGTTCAACTGCAGCAAAGATCACAACTGCTACGAATCTGGCAGGTCTCGTGCTAATCAGTACTGAATGGATCTGAATATCTCACGTCACTACCCATGGTTGCAGCACTTGCCTGTGCTGCTAGGCCTGTGAAGCTGGGAGAGGGATCCAAGCAGGGCTCACTTGGCCAGAGCCTGGCTCTGATCAGAACCAGTGCTACTGGGCTCTCTTGCTTTTTCTCAATGCTGCTGTGGTTCAACGTGCATTTTCCTTAAAGACACTATTAAGACAGCGGGCATGGAGAGGGAAAAAATAAATAATAGGAAACTTAACAGAAACCAAATACAGGGAGAAAATGGAACAAAATTAAACACGTCATAAAATTTAGGAGAGCAGGAAATGTTAAATGGGGTAGAAACAATGTCCCTGAAGGAGGGAGCAGTTTCGGCAAGGCCAGCTTTGCCTCTAGATTTATAGTATCAAGCCTTCTTTTAAAAGCAGCACTTACTACTGGCTACTTCCCTCTTGCTATGGACACTTTAACAATTAAACCCTGACACCAACTGCTCTGCCAGGATGGGAGACTGGGACACATTATCTGTTGCTTTAGGTACAAGACTTCTGCCCAGACCCACAAGAGAAGTCTGAGGAGCAGCATTGGGCAAGTCTGTAAAGCAGGACAAGGCATAAATAGATTGGGGGAACTCCACTGCACCGAAAGGAGCCGAAGCCATGGCTGTTGCAGCAAGTAAACCCCTGCTGTGCAGATAGGCCTTGCCTTCTCCCATTCCCTCCTGAGTCTGTGCAGCTGTGCTGTTTGCAGCCTTTGCTGGGCCTTACCATCCCCATGATGCAAATCCAAATCAATATAAAGGATGCGGTCAAATTTCTGGCGCAGTCGCAGGATCCCCAAGACAGCGTCATTCAGGTAACAGAAACCAGAAGCTTCATCCCTGTGAAAACAATGTCTGTGACATTGAATATTGCCAATGCAATCACCACTGATTTCAGCATTCTCACTTTAGCTTTGCAAGTGTCCACCTCACAGGGGCACAGAGGAGTACAAAAACTCAGCCCAGCAGTGACCAAGAGACGGGTCAGGAACAGTTCAAAGCATGGCTGGGAAGCACAGAGAACAGGAATGCTTGCCAACTGCTTCTCAACTCTGGGCTTTCTGGCAGCTGGGTAAGCATCAGTCAGCTCTGCAGAAAGACACTGGTTTGAGGAGGGTACCTCTGACCACTGCGCTGTTGAACAAATAAAATGTTAGCTTTCTGCACCTGAGACATTTTAAAGAAGTTCAGAGCCACCTGACTCAAACCCACTCTCTCTGAGGCAAGAGGACATCCCCTTGGCAATTTTCCTGTGAGTTCTGGACTGGCATAGATAGGCAGCCACTCCATCCCTGCTGTCTGGGTCACAAGTCCTGGGATGGTCCTGGCAGTGAAAGGCAGGCCTAAGCCAGTCACAGGATTCTCCTGCTGTTTTAAAGTCTCAGGCTATGAAGGTTAAGCCTCTTGCCAAAGTAACTCCCTCCTTTCTCTTCCCAGGAAAATGCAAATGGCATGTCCCACATGCAGTCCTCAAGATACAGCTCCTGGGCTCAGCCAGAGAGTCCCAGCAGCTAAACAGAGGACAGGTGTACCATGTAAAGATATATCACTGACATTAATCAGGGACAGCTTAATTGCTGGCATCAAAGGAACAAGAAAGTTTCTTGACCGCTACTCCAGCCTCACTCCAAAGTGAAGTCTCCCTCACCACTTAGCACCAGTCCACATGCTAAGTTAAATCTGCTCTGGATAGCTATTTTAAAGCGAAGCTTTATACTTGGCAACAGGAGTACCCAAATTCCTTTTCCACAAATTATATCAGGATACAAAATGCACCTCTGGGAAATTCCTCTTGACTTCCAGTCACAGCACTCAGCTCATTCTCTCTGATATTTCCTGCTCAGCAACAGCTGGGAACAGTGAGGAGCAAGCCAGGAGTGGCACAACCACACTCGCTTTCACTCTCTGCAAGTGCCATGGAGCACATGTGTTTTCCAGTGACTCTCTTCATTTATGGTAATGCTGAAAATGGAGGTGTTAACAGGTATCCTGAAAATCTGACTCAACTGTGATTATGTACTTCTCCCCTCCCTCACAGCCCACAAGGAAGCTTGTCTTGAGCCCTCTCTCCATGCAGTAATACACATCTCTGAAACTCAAAGCAGAGCAGGACACCACTTCAGTCAAAAGCAGAGCAGTGTCGGAGCTGCAGTTCAGGACCAGCATTTGGGATTCCCCTCTGCTGCCCTAAATCCACCCAGCAAAGTTCTGAGTATCACTGCCAGAACGGAGGGTGAGGCTGCCTTGAGAAAAGGCACTTACTCAGCATCTTACTCTCAACCCCAAAGGCATCCTCTGAACCAAGAGCTTCCAAAGCTCCAGGTCATTCCTACCTTTAGGACCCTGGAAAGAAACTAAACCACCAGACAGCAGGTGTTTTTGACAAAAGGAATGTATTTTGGTTTTTGACAAAAGGAATGTATTTTGCTAGGACACAGGTCCTAGAATCAAGCACCTGCAGTTTGGAGTCAGTCTGACTGGACTTTCACATTGGACTGGCATCTACCCTGAACCATCACACGCCAAATTACTGGGGTGACTGGGAAGACTCCTTTGGGATTGGTGAGTATTAAATGCCTATTTTTAAACAGACTCTTTGCTTCCCAGAACAGTGCTAATAGCTCAGCAGCAGCAACACTGCTAAGACTTTTTCCATTGCAGGCATTTTTTAAGCCATGCAATCCAGACAGAATATAACAGGAGATTTCCCAAAAGACATCAGTTCTGCATAGAGCGAGAGCTCAGCTCTGCTGAGTGCAAGTCTCCTTCCACAGCAAGCTGCAGCTGAAGCCATTTGCAGCCAAGTGCCCACCAGGAAATGGGCTGAGATGTTGTGTGAGTACACCTGCCCCAGACCTGCTCTGCAGCACATGACAGTGACAGCACCAGCTCTGGGCAGTGACCTGCCTCCTCTCAGGCCTCTGCCCTGCCCCCTGTTTCCTTCCTCTCTATCTCCTGCCTTCCCTCACACCTTGCTTTCTCTCCCAACTAGATCACTGTGCCCTGAGGGTTCTCAGGGAAGCTGGGAGCTGGGAAGCAGGGTTCAGACACCAGATGAGAAACCGCAACGGAAGAATTGCTTTCTTACTTCTTTGCATGATGCCACCCTCCAGGCCAGTTAATTGCTACTTTGCACTTGCCATCCAGCAGGCACTGGGCTGCAGTGATGGTGGCTCCTCCCACAGCCGCTGCATACTCAAAGATCCCTTCAGTGGCTGGACAGTCGTAACCTGCAGGTAAGAGTCCATGTAAGAGTTTGCACCTCAGACACAACAGGCCTTTTCCTCCAGGGGAAGCACATTCCTTTTGTTGGAGTCTTCAAGACAGATCCAGGCTGGAGCAGCCTGTTCCTGAAGAACTGACCCCATGGAGGACCCATACTGGAGAAGTTCTTGAAAAACTACTACCCATAGGAAAGACTAGCACTGGAAAAGTTCATGGAAGAGAGTGTCCTGCAGGAGGGACCCCACACACACATGGGGCAAGAGTGAAGAGGAAGGAGCAGCAGAGAGGTGTGAACTGACCACAACCCCCATTCCTTGTCCCTTTACACTGCTTGAGGGGGAAAGTAGAAGAGCAGTGAGTGAAGCTGAGTCTGGGAAGAAAGCTGGATGAGGGGGATGGTGATTTCAGTTTTATTTTGAATTCTCACTATTCTACTCCATTATTAATTGGCAATAAATTGAATTAATTTTTCCATGTAGAGTCGCTTTTGCTGGTGACAGTAACTGGAGACTCACCTCCCTGTTATTATCTCTACATGTTCTTTTCCACTGGATTTTCTTCCCTCCCCCCCCACTGAGGGGGAGAGAGACTGTATCTTGGTAAGCACCTAGCAAAAAAAACCCCAACCACACTACAAAAATCAACCCACTACAAAAAGCAACAATCCAAATGTTTTCTTGCACTCAGTTCGTTTAAAAATGTGTCCTGAATCAACTTTGAGTTGTGTGCCTGGGTTGCTGAACCTACTGGTTCCTCACACCAATCTCACAAAAAAAACTACTTTCAAGTCTCTGTCTACCTGACCAGACCCTGGCATGGTCACTGACATACCTCTTCCCTAAAAATGGACATCCACAAACTAGCCAAGCCTAGATAAACTGTAGGTCTATGTCTGTAATACGATCTCCACTTAGTCCTACAGCAGCCTCCGTGCAGCTGTTGCCCACAAAGCTTGATATCAGGGCTGCTTGTCTTCCTGTAGACAGAGCAGCTTCAGGAATGTAAAGTCTAAGGCACACTCATGAGAGCAGCAAAGAATCTGCAACTCTGCCTCAGTTCTGGGTCGCTCTTCCCATTCCTGATACCAAAACTGCCCATAGCCATCTCACCTGCTTTACCTGCTGCATTTCTCAAGCTGTCTTAGGTCCAGGAGGGCAAGAGCCCTCTGCTCCACACGGAAGTCACCAGATTGCTCTGCAGCTGCTCTGGTCACTACAGCTCCAGGCCACTGTTCACACATGCCCTCCCCACAGCAGGCTTGCAGCAGCCAGTCCCAGCTCCAGCCCGAGGGCAGCATCAGGGTCTTCCATCCCATTCCAGAGCCTCAGAGCAGCAGAGCAACCCAGTCAGCAAGAGACAGGCCAAGCTATACAGAGCAGCAAAGTGAGGCTAGCTCTACCCTCAGCTGGCACCAGGGAAAGTGCCAGCCTGTCAGATGACTGCTGGGGTTCAGCAACACCCCGTTAAAGAATGTTTCCTTTCAAAACTAAGTCCAGCATCCCCCTGAGCTCACCCCTCTAACTGCAGCTCCAGCAAAAAGCATCCTGGCCCTGGCACTCAATTAATCTCTTGCCTAAGATGTGCATCCTTACCCAGTCCATACTCCACAGACTCCGGGTGGTCATCATCCCCCTCCTCACTGACCTTCTGCAGGTGCTGCAGGTAAGCATCTGTGTGGAAACTCGCCATTTCCTCCATGGAGGCCACTTTTGGCTTGACTATCCTAAGCAGAGAGGAAGAAGGGATCACATCAAGGCAAGAGGATCCAGTGTTCAGCTGGAATATCCAGCTTTAGCCTTTACAATAAGAGCCTTCTTTTGGCTGTTACTGTTGTAAAAGCAAACAAAACTCCCTCTTCTTCTTGCACTGGGCTGTCACTCAAGTTAGAAAGCCACCCAGCTGAGCTGGAGCAGGCCATGCCCCTGGTTTGGGGCGCCCACCCCTGTGAAGAACACTGCAGGTGCTGCCTGTATTAACCTTCCCACTTTGCTTCAAGTTTTTTTTCCCTGTTCTGCATGTTCTCTCTGTTTGTGCATTCCCCAGCATATCCAACATTCAGTTAACACAGAGGAACTAATGGAGGGAAATGCCCAGGCCCAGCAGAGCCCTGTGGCAGGACCTCAGCCTAGATCAGGAGCTGTGCAATGCCTCTCACATGCTGTAACCTGCACCAAAGCAGAGACTGTCACTGTTCCAAGCAACTTGCACAGCACCTTCCTGGGTCTGGGTGCTTTGCAGTATGCCTAAACAAATCCTGCAACACACTGAACCCTCCCCAAAACTTGGACAGTGGTAGCACGCACAGGCAGTGCAGCACAGCTCCGTTGCTACAGGAAGAACATAGGAAGCTCCCAGCTCCAGGCTGGCCCTGATGCTTCCGATCCCATGCAAGGGCAAACAGTCCTTCAGGTCTGCTCTATAATGATGCCTGCAGTCATTTCCCAAGCACACTCTACCAGAAAAAAAAATTCTTTTAAAAAAGAAGTCTCAAAAAAACCTTCTGGTTGTGCTGAACTGGAGTACATTTTTTCTAATATTTTAGGAGAAGCTTCACAAGAGGGACTGAGCTCTGCCTTTCTTATTTTTCCCTTCACCTTGACGCCCCAGCGTCAAGAGCTGAATGAGGCAGCAGGTACCTCACTTCTCTGCCCCAGATCTCATCCGGTCTTCTCTCCTGAATAGCACGTAGACCTCACAAAAAGTCTCTCAGATATATTACAATGCACCTAAACAATATGGTCCCTCTCTGCATCAGCACTGACTGATCAGTGGATCTGGAGCAGCACCAAGACTGTCACCCTACTCAGGAGTCTCAAGCATGGGGGTGATACACACTCTGTAGAGAAAGCACAAGGCTATAAGTGCTCCACCAAACCAGGAGGTAACCATAAATTACACCTGCCACAATTACTGTAATCGTGTCCATGTAGCAAAACAAACATTTTCCTTTAATCCTGCAAATACACACAGTGAGGGCTCCTATAATCACACCACCAGCAGGGACAGTGTGAAACTTGAAGTTACTCAGCACCTTCCAAACCTTAGTGGAGACTAAAACATTCCTTCACAGAAACGGGAGCACTTACTTCATTTGGTCAAGCAAGCAATATGCTTCAATCAGTGAATGCACCATGCTGGCCTAAAGAAAAGAATAAGACTGTGAGAGCAGGAAACATAAAGCCAGCAACCAGGGGCCCAAGGACTCGCAGACGAGGTGTGGCTCAGACTCCTCCCAGCAGCGACTTTCCCTGCCCGGGTCCCTTCTCCGGCCTGTGCCCATACCGTGTGAAAGGGCCTTCCGGTGTCCCGGGCAGAAGCACAGCCGCGCACGGCCTCCCGGGAAAGGGAATTGTCGCTTCAGTGTCCAAGCCCGCGGTGCCAGGGGCGATGTCAACGCACAGACGAGCCATCCCCGCTCTAACCCCACACTCCTCTCGCCGGGAGTTTCCCCCGCTTCCTCCTTTCCTACCGCCGTGCCGGGCGCCGGCTGCCCGCGCCCGGGCCTCACCGCTGTGCTCCCCGCGCCCCCTCGCCCCCGCCGCGGCGCTGACCCGCTTGGGCACTTTGCAGAGGGAGTCGCAGAGGGTCACGTACTCCGGGCTGTATACGTAGACCGGCGGCGGCACCGCCGCCATGGGAGCCGGCACAGCCGGGACCAGCGCCCGCAACGCCGCTAGTCAGGGCACGCCACGACCGGCAGTTCCGGCCCCGCGGCGTGCCGGGAGCTGTAGGCCCGCCCCGCCATTATCCTTCCTCCTGCCGCGTAAGAACAGGCAGCCTACGCGTGTTAGAGGCATTTTTATTGGGGTCTCCACGCAGCTCGGGTGGTGTTTATTCTCTAAGAATGTAATTTTAAAAAGCCCGTGGCCTGCACGCAGCCCCCCACGTGGCGCCAGCCCTGCTCAAGGAGCCGCAGCTCAGGAGATGCCCGGGCCCCCCGACCCCAGGCAGCTCCCACCGGGTCCCTCGGGTCAGAGGGAGGCGCCGGGCAGGGGCTCGGGCCCTTTAAGGCTCCCCTGACGGGAGCAGGGATCACCAAGGGAGGGATTAGCCATGATAAGAAAGATGTGTGCTAATGTCTTTACAAACAATTCCAAGGGTGAGGGTACGGGTGTTAACGTCTTAGAAATGGGTCTTAATGTTTCTACCCACTTCAAGCCACAGGTTTGTTACAAAACGCAGACAGTTTGATTCCTGAAACAGACAAATGGGTCCACACGAGCCTGAGTTTCTGAACTTTGGGGGAAAAAGACAGGCTCGAGGGGAGAATATGTGGTAGACCGTTTGGGAAGGCTGTACCTTCCCAGTATCTCAGCAGATGGGCTAAGAAGGAGGGCAACAAGCACCTGGGAGTTTAAGATAACAGGAAGCTGCACTTTCTGAAACCTAGAGAGAGCATATCCCACAGGCTGATGTCCCAGTGGACTCTCTCCCTTTATTTGAATAAAGTTGCAGGACTCCTCTGTCTCCTTTATGGACATTGGCTTTTCATAGCATGATCTTCCCTACAACCACATGTACAGAAGAGCTTCTGCCCCAAGAGACCACCTGGCTTTGAGGCCAAACCAACCTGGACATCAAAAAACACAGGCAGGCACAGAGGAAAACATCTGGCTTCGGAGCCAGCCATATCCACAGTGGAGTGGCCGACTTTTGCCTGGCAGCCACTCCTGCACTCACAGCCAGCCCAGGGTGCACCACAGGCTACATGGGCTGAGAGTGGCGCATGACACGGGCACTGTCACCCTGCCAGCTCGAGAGAAAAGTACAGCTGCTGTCCATCACCCTCTCAGAAGGAGCTCAGGCTGTGACATCTACCTGGCAGAATCCACATCTTCTGTGCTTCCTAGAGTGGATGTGGCTCCTCAGACAGAGCTCCCATGAAACCACACAGCCATCCAAGCCTCTGGGTGCAGGGACTGCCAGAGCCTTTCACTGGGAAGCAAGGCAGTGGTGAGAACAACTGTGTTCAGTGTGGCCAAGATCTGCCCACCCTCGGGGCTCAGCTATGAGAGGATGTAGAAAGATTAAGGGGCATAAGGGAGTCTGAGAAAGACTCGTAGAACCAGGCTCTGCCCTGCCTGACAGGGGAACAGCCACCCCAGAATACACAGGTTCAAGGGGATCCTGTATGCTCCCTTGCCAGGTGAAAGCAGTAACTTAAAAGGAGTGGGTGGAGGCAAACCCCCTTCTTGCCCACCTTGCTTCCCCACATGCCTCTGTACAGCAGGTATGAATCTCTCCTGTGGAAGGCCAGGCAATGGATGATCGGATGTTAGTCCATCTACACCAGAGGTGTTGCCATGGCTGTGATACCCCCAGACCATGTCCACCTCTACAAGAAAGATGGGTTACAGTTGTAGGTGACTCCTTTCTGAGGGTCCAATGTGCCACACAGACAGTCCTCTTAGGGAAGTCTGCTGCCTTCCTGGGGCCCAGGTTAAGCACAGCACTAGGACACTTCCCAGCCAGGTTCAGCTTCAGACTGTTATCCACTGCTGCTCTTCCATGTGGGTGGCAATGAAACTGCAACACACAGTCCAAGGGCAATCAAAGGAGACTTCAGGGCCTGGGGATGGTTTCTGGAACAGAGTTTCTTTCCTCTGTCCTTCCAGTTGTGATCAGTGACATTGAAAGAGATGGACTCAGTCTGCTGAATATATGGCTTGGTGGCCGATGTCACTGCCACAATTTCAGGTTTTTTAATGCTTTTTCTAACAAAGCATGCTGCGGTTAGATGGGATCAACCTTTCCCAAAGGGAAAGAGGATCTTTGCTCAGAGCTTTGCTCACAGACAGCTGTAAACCAGTCTTGGAGGAGGACATAGATGATATCAGGCTGGCCTGTGACAAGCCGTGGGACATTGCAAGGTCAGGGGGTGCAAGTGAGAGTTCTTGGCCTGTTGCTCAACATGCTGAGTGTACTGGAGCACACCTGAAGTCTTAGGGAGGTGAACTAGGGAGCCAAAAGGAAACCCCACTTCCTAAAACCACTTTCTGGCATGTATGCCTGATCCTCATTAGTCCAACTGCACCATCCTGAGTGGGGGCTGACCTGCATGGTAGATTAGAGCAGGGATCTGCTATGTCCCCATCCTTCTCTGTGCCAGGCTGTGGGAGATGGAGCGGAAGCCAGAGATGAGCATTAAAAGCATGGTTTTGATTGCAGAGCTAACACTGAGTAGCCAGCTCAGAGCTGCTACACAGGGCATGAGAACTCAGGAATCTGTCACTTGGCCACTAGAACCACTGCCAGGGATAGAGTAGATGGCACATAAGGGCTGTCACTGGCATGTCCCAGCTAGCCAGAAGCCCTGTACTAGCAGCTTGGAGGTAAAAGGGATCCTGGCTACCATAACCTCCCCAGCTCTGCACACAGGACACCCAGCAGGGGATGATGGGCTGCCTGCTACCAAGCAGCACAGCTGTGGCTGGGCTGGACCATATTGATTTTGGATGTGCTGGGAGAAAGGCTCAGGCACCATCCCCTATTCCTCTAGCAAAACTTTTCCATCGGCAGCAGGAAGAGCAAGAGCCTCAGCCTGCACTAGCATAAATCCTGCAGATTTGGAATAATAAGCAGCACAGAAGAGGTTAAAAACTGCAAACCTGTTAGAGACAGGGAGAGTTTGAGCTGGTCAGAGAGCATTGTAATGCCGAGCACAAGAGTCTGGTCAGGGGAACCCTTTCCAACTCCCTCAAACAGAGGTCTTTCCAGGGATGATGAATCAGGAGGAGTCATGCAGACAGAACCTTCTAACACAAGCACGCTTCAAAGCTCAGCCTTTCCTTTGCTCTGCAGGCCACACAGGCACAGGTCAGCTTAGGACACATGCCTCCTGTGGAGTTCCTCAGAGGGCTGCTCACCCACCAAGAGGCCAGGGCTAGGAGGAGAGATGCAGACTGCCTTGCAAACTAACCTAGTGTTCATCTTTACAAGCTGTATGAAACAACCATCCCAGAGCACCCGCAACCCAGTGAGGAGCTGCAAGAGCTACTGCATGGAGCAGCCATCTGTGGGCAGAAAGTCGTACACATACAAGGCCACCGACTTGGACAGGTAGGTCATGGTGCCAAACCGGCCGCTTGGTGCACTGTCATACAGCAGGCTGCAGATGCCTGTCGAAGGATCCCTCTCCAGCATGTGCTCATCAGCACCCAGGGCTTTCTGGATTTTGGACAGAGAAGCAGAGAGACATCATTAGGAAAAAGGGCAATCCCATTATCAGCTTCCATCCCAAGTATTTTCTGTTGCACTCAGTGTGACACAATGATGATGAGGAGTGGGAGGAAGACACTATTGCTTTGCTGTGCCCCATGAACACAACAGGGAAAACACGCAGGGCTCTCCAAGTGGGTGAGCCCTGCACAGGTATGGGGAATGTAGCCAGCAGCCCTGGGTGAGGCCTGGCCCCTACCTGCTCCTCATAGAAGAGGTCATTTGCTATGTGCAAGATCTTTTCCACAGCTATGATGCCACCAATGGTGTGCACCTCCATGTCCACCAGCATGGTGAGCACTAAGATAGCTTCCACCAGCAGCTGCCTGTACTCTGGCTGGGGCACACGGTTGAGGACAGATTCCACATGCACAGCAAACTTCATTTCCCCTGGGGTCATCTGTGAGGAGGTAGAAAGAAGTGTACCTAAAGCACTGTATCACCTGCTGAACTCCTGAGTTATGCTGGGCAATCACCCACGGTAACCAGCACACAGCAACCCATGTGCCCCATCCCCCATTCACATGAACCTCCTACCTCTCTGGTTGTTGAGGAGGGAAGAACAAAGCCCTCCACGGAGAGACCATGGCACTGCAGAACAAGAAGGAGAGATCATGGTTATGGCTTGGAGAAGCATCATGCTAAGATACATAGGTCCAGCCCACGAATTTGCTCCCACTTGAGCACTGGGGCATGCTGCCCATACACCTCAGCGCCGCCTCCTGACTCCATATAGCATCACTCCTTTGCCATCAGTTCAGCATCAGCCAGAGCCCCCTGCATGGGGCTCTGCTTCCTGGCTCACCATGCTGAGGATCAGCTGTGCCCAGATCACCTTCAGCTGTGGCTCCAGCCATGCATTTGTCTGCTTGATGCATGAAGCACCTGAGCAGTTGCCCTCTGCAAGGTACAGGCTGAGGCACGTCCTACAAGACTACAAGGCAAGTGCACGTCTTCTACAGCTTTCCAAGGTCAGCTGCAGGCCTTGTCCCTGAAGCATATATCTACACAACATCAGGGACCAGCCCCGAGTGCCTAAGTCCCCTTGGCAAGGCTGGTGCCTGCGACCAGAGGCTCACATGCATGGAGAGGCACCAGTCTAACTCACCTTCTGCAGGACCTTCCAGACCTTCTGGTAGAAGCCCACAGGGACACGGTTAAGGGCCCCATCCAGCCGGCGCCTCCGCTGCCACTGGCCCTGCCGGCTGTCCGTAGTGCCCTGGTCTTCTAGCACCCTTGAAAAGGAGTCCTTGCCCAGCAGCTCTGTGTGTCCAGCAGACTGGGCAGACAAAACAAGAACCACAGAGACTGCTGCAAAGTTAAATATCCCACAGGAATGCAGCCTGCTGCTGCTGCTCAAGAGTTTGTTGTTTGAAGTTCTCCAGCCTCATTCCCAAGACAGAGCTGCTACCCCCTGCCCCCAGCAAAGCCCACCTTACAGCCCCAGCTCCCTGTAGCATCCCCCAGAGCACAGCTCCTTCCTGCAACCACAAACAAGACAGACCCCATGTGTGCAGCCAACAAACATAAGTTACCAGAGAGGACCTGAGGGTGGTGTCTCCGGACTGCAAACTGAGGGGCTGAAGGAGAAAGGGAGAGACGGAAATGAGACCATGCCAGAGCAGGGCAGCAGTCACAGCAAACAGAGCAGCAGCAGCACAGATCACGGTCAGGGGCCAGGGCTGGCTGGAGACAGAGGGAGTTTTGAAAGGAAAGCTGCAGAGGGCTGCACATGCCAGAGCCACAGCAGCAGTGGGTTTGCACTGGCCTGCACACAGGAATAGGACTGCTACTGCTCTGCTGGCTTGCTCGTATGGGCAGGGATTTAGTCTTGAGCAGACAGAAGGACCAGTAGGAAGGTCACTGCCCACAGACAACCCTGTGTGATGTCAGGTTTCACACTGCAGCAAGTTGGCCCTAGCTGCTGGCATCAGCCTGGCCCCAGCAAGCTCTGTCCTCTGTCTCTTTGATGACAAGACATGTTCTAGAGCTCAGGACTCCTCCTGGACATAGGCACAAGAGGAGGTCATTGACATTTGTAGCTGACCACAGGCCTCCTTCCCCAGAGAAGAAATAGCTGGGGAAGCTGCAGGCAGGACCCAGTGAACTGTCCAGCAGAGTCACTACTGGTCATGGCACTGGCAGCATCAAGCCATCCTGCTCAGCAGATTTTGTGGGTATAATGGAATGTATTTGTAGCTGAGGGAACCTTATTGACTTGTGCATGCAGGGAAGCTGCCCTGGTGCATGGCATGAGGGGCAAAAGCTGAGGCTGCAGGACCAGGGAGGCTTCACCTTACTCCCAGGCAGAGATTGCCTACGTTTATCCAGTTGCTGCAAGAGAACAAAATGAAAGTTCTGCTGTTGGAAGATGCCCACCAAGATGCTGGCCACACCTGAGACACCACATGGTCCTCCTCACCCCTGCACCTTCTCAAGCACCCCTGTGCTCCCACTGAATTGCCAGAGCAACCCCTACCCACTACCAGATTCACCCCAACTTTCCCCTCAGGACAGAACTGCAGACAAAATTAGCTCCTGGAAGCATCTGTGTCTCCCACTCTTCCATCAGCTCTGTCTGGTTTGTAGCTGGTTTTCACCCACAAGACCTGTCGTGAGTGGCCTGCACCACCTGCCCTCACCTGTTTGATTTCACTTTTCAGCCTGACGAGGCCAGTGCGCTCAGGCCTGGTGGTCCCGACAGCTTCCATGTCACAGATGGAGACAGCAGTGGTGAGCGACGAGTCCACTGAACGCACTGGTGGGGAAGAGAGGTCTAGAGTGGGCAACATTGCTCAAGGCATGGCCATCCCTCGTCCCTCATTGCTGCCCGGGCACCGGGACCTCTGCATGACCTTGCCCTCAAACATGATAGCATCACAGATCCATGAGCACAGTACAGAACTGCTTCAATTTAGATCCAACCAGGTCAAGTGTCAAACTAAGCAAAACTCAAATAGCCACGAGATTCGGGACTGATCCCAGAAATCACTCAGCCTCATTCCTTATGAAAGGCAGAACTTCCTGCTGGACCCCTCCAGTACTGAAGCATCTGTGCTGAACATGGGGGAGAACAGGGACAGCGCTCAAAGGTAGGAACACGTAGATCTGGCCATGCTGTGCACTCAGCTTTGCCCTGAGATGCTCTCTGCTGCAACTCACCACTCCTTTCCACCCCAAACTCCTTGCCAGAAAGGATGTGGTAGAGGAGACTCTTCATGTCTGATGGGCTGAGATTCATCAGGTTCTCCGTGGCTTCTCCAGCTGGAAAGAAGAGAACTGTGATTTTGTAGCCTATCTCACAGTCCTCCTAGGACATTTCTACCCTGCATGCCATTCTGTGACCAGGGGGAGCACTGGTACAGGAGCTCATCTGGCAAGGACATACACTAGGCTCCTGATGTTGCCTATAAAATGGAATCTTCCCATGGCCAGCCCAACACATGCTGGGATGGAGACTGCAGTGCAATCACTTGTTTGTACTGCTCAAGAACATGTCCAGCTGCAGACACTGGCACTTCCATGCAGGGTCTTGTCTTAGCCTGAGCTGCCCACTTTTAACAGTACTACTTTCTGGCTGACAGAGCCCTAAGCATCACAGCACCTACCCCAGCAAGGGTGTTGTCTCTGCCACATGTACCTGAACAACACAGGGAGTGTGCCAGCTCTGTTGCCATCACCTGGATGATGAGCCCAATGCGGATGCGGAACATCTCAGCAAACAGTGCAGGCTGTGTGCGTATGTACATGGCTAAGTACACCATGATCTCCTAGAGGGACAAAGGCAGATCACCTCACTGCTGCTCACCAGGGCAGATAGCCAGCTTTAGGCTCCCCTGACACCCCAGCCCCTCACCTGGGTAAGGATAGACACACTGAGGTTCTTCTCACTGGCTTCATCAATAAGGTGAACAAGTTCCTCATAGGGGATCGGGCTGGGGTGTGGACAAACAGCAGAGCAGGTGAGAGGCAGCAGAGCAAACTTTGCATACCCCCAGTCTGTACAGCCCCAAGAGAAGAGATATAGGCTGGGGACAGCCGCCCAGGACCACTCCTGCCCATGGACCCCAGAGCAGCAGGCTCACATCCAGACCCAGCCCAGCATGCTTCGGGAGAGAGAGGTGCCACACTCACGTGGAGATTGTCTTCTCACGTGGCTCTGGGGGCAGCCCCACTGTCAAGTGTTTCTGGTGAGACAGGAGGTCAGTACAGGCCTGGGGACAGAAAGGCAGCTGCTGTCAACAGCTGAGGGTTTGGGGGTCAGCACAAGGCAGAGGGAGACAGAGCTGATGCAGCCATGGTTCTCCTGTTCACTCTGCTGCCTCCTCCCTGACAGACCTCAACCTGTTAGAGGCTGGCTGTACAGCTGTTACCTCATCCAGAGCTTCAACTTTCTTCTTGAGGATACCAGAGATGTAGCGAATCAGGGCCCACTGGCGTGTCTCCCCCACCCGCACATACAACTCAGTGAGGAGCTCCTTGATGGTGGGGCCAGGCTCACTATCAAGCCCTGTGTGCCACTCGGGTCCCCTGTGAAGATGAAGGAGGTGCTGCGTTATGTCCAGCAATTTGTCTGTCGCAGCTCCCTGGCAAGCCCCCTGGGTTGTGCCAAACTCCTCTATGCACAGTGAGCCCTCAGGACACAGAGATCATCCTACTTGAGGATGTGGAGCATGTAAAGGATGTCTGCTTGTTCCTGCAGTGTGGGGCAGATGCGCAGCTGGTCCACCAGTGCCTTGCAGTCCACATTTCCGTCCTCATCACGTGGCAAGTTCATCTCTGCATAGAGCGCGTGGCTCTGGAGGAAGGGAGACCTGTGCTGATGATTAGCATTACCAGCACCCTGCACCAAATGGACCCATGCATATTCTCCCTCATCAAACAACAGGACTTCCCCTTGCAATCCTGCAAGGACACTCTGGCTATAGCTGAAAGGATAGCTCAGTCTGGGAGAGACAGAACTCACCTTGCCATCCAAGTCATGCTGGTGGAGTGAACTCAGAAGCTTAACTGACTGCTGCGATGCCTGGAAGATCCTGCTGGGGACATACATCCCAACATCTAAAAAAAACCCCACAGGTTGGCAGAGACACATCTAGCCCCAGTCACCACTACGGTGCCTCAAACTACCTCAGACACTGACACTGCTCCCCACCCAGTCCTTGCAGAGAAGTTGGCTATGGGAGAAGGAGCCCCTGTCCACCCATTCAGAGGAACACCGCAGGGAGCTGCCATCCTTTATTGAGTTTTCATGGGGCTGCCCAGGCACCAACTCCAAGACAGTCCATGGCCAGGACTAACATGATCAACATAAAGCGCCTCTGCCCAGGTGAAGGCTTAGCTTCTCTGCAACCCACGGGAACCCTAGCATCATACAGCTGTGAGAGCTCCCAAAGCACTTCAACCTCACCCCTGGGCTCAAGGGAAGATGTGGAGGGTGTTGGAGTTACTCACTCTGGACATGCAGGTCCTTGGCCTTGGATGCCAGGGACATGAGGTCACGGGTGGTGTGGACAGCAGCCCTGAAGCGGCTCAGCCCTCCCCGCTGGGTGGTCGGAGGCAGGTTTGACTGCGGAGTCGTGCGCTGCAGCAGGTGATCCAGATACTGAGCAACCTCATCGTCGGTGTCCTCTGGAAGGGAAAGCAGCAGAGCAGGAGTTCAGCCACTTTGAGTCATAGCACCAAAGGCCCAGAGAGCTCCCACCTGTAAGAGAAAGCTTTGCTGGCTGCACAAAGTGACAATGTAGGGCCAGTGCTGGCAGCCAGGTAGACTAATGGACAGTGCCAGCAGCCAGACACACAAAGCACCCTTGTTCCTGCATGACTCCTGCCTAGGACACTGCCTGCCCTAAACTGGGGCTCTCTCCATGTCCCACGTTGACAAAGGAAGCAACAGCATGTTGCTGCAGCATGTCTCTGATCCAAGCCTGTGCAAGGACAGGAACGTCCCACTCAAACCCTGCAGGAAAACCCTCACACTCCTTCTCTCCAGGGAAGAAGTGGAGAGGTACAGCCAGAGGCAGCTTGTCCAAGCAGAGACCACTTACAAGCACCCAAGCACAGCAAGGGCATCTTCCAAGTAGGACTCCAGCAAGGGAGCAAGGCAAGGTGGGTTTGCAACAGTTATTTGTAAGTTGGAGTTACAGGAAGAGTTATGGTTCCTGCCTTGCTCTTTGCCCAGCTTCAAGCAGCTCCCAACACCACATCAGGATCACCAGAGGCACCATGCACTAACAGCAACATGGAAGATGGTGCTCAGAGGCCAGGTCTCTGCTCAGTCAGGAGATAAAAGTGAGGGGATGCCCCTGGGGGGGAACTGCCCCAGATAAAACACAGATGTCAATGCACTAACAGTGGGCCAGGGCAAAGTTATGCTGCTCTCCAACTGGCAAGCTCAGAGATGTGTTGGGCCCAGGAGACAAGCTGCTGACTGCACCTGAAGCAGCATGGCATCCCCTTTCCACCCCTCAACAGCATGGCTTGTGACAGTGCCTGAAGGCTAGGCTGGAAAAGTCCTCTAAGCACCACCCTTGAGAACATTAACCTGGCTGCAGCATCTGACCACAGGAAATCTAAAATTTAGCATCTTTGAGATGTTGTTGAAAGGCCAGGCAGATCCTCGCGCTGGAGCTGGGAGGCAAAGCAGACACCTTGGACAAACCCTGATGCAGCCTGTAAGGAGGCTGCGATGAAGTGAGAGAAGGGCAAGAAAAATGAGCATTCAGAGTCCCAGCAGTGCATTCACTGGCTGCAGGAGCTGCAGAGGTAAAACAGATAGTGGGAAGGCTGATGATGACCAGTGCTAGGTCACACAGGAGATGTCCGGAGGCCTGCTTGAAAGGGGAACAGCAAAACTTGCACCCTGCATGGTCCCAGCACAAGGTGGGGGTCCCTTATGCTGTGATGGGCCAAAGCATTCTCAGGTACTCTCTATACAGCAGTGAGGCTTCAATTTGGCACTCACGGGAGTAGCTCTGCCAAGGGGAGTGGCAAAGGCTTTGGGAAAAAACAGAGATTAATTAGGTGGCTCTTCCCCACCACCTTGGTCAATGTGCTATCACCTTCTGCACTGCCATTTATGCATCAAAGACCCTCAGACACATCTCCCAAGCTGAGGCAGGCTGCCAATCCTTTATCTCTTCTCCACACAGCAGCTTATGAAGGTCAGAGCTGCTCATTCCAGACAAGGTTGACAGAGAGCCAGATGGGAACATGGTGAAAACCCAAGCACATGAATAACACAGCGGTGTATGCTGGCAGGGAGGTTGGGTGTTATGGTTGTAAGGGTGAGTTAGGCATTTGCCACCCCACAGCAGTGACTGGCCTGTTTTCCCTTACCATCCTCTGCTATCTGCAAGCCATGCAGCCACTCCTAGGTGTCTAGCTTCTCAAAGCTGTCACTGCTGAGCCTGTAACTCATGGCAAAGACCTTACCCTCTGGCCCAGGGTCCATAAAGCTGAGGTGCGTTCGGCATGATGTTGTCAGGAACTCCGACAATTTACCAGTCTGAATTCTGGGCAAGAGACAGGAAGGTCACATGGAGAGGAAAGGGGAGGTGATACCCTTGGCTTTACCTCCTGGCTCCTGCCCTTTGATGGGGAGAGACATGTTCACCAGGAGCATTCACACACTGGTGTCTACTTTAGCTGCCTGCAACTCTTTCAGCTGTGGGTAGGCATGGAAGGGGTGCCCAAAAGCTATTAGAGAAATCCTGTAGCCATGGATTTGATGACATGAAGAGCCATGTCCTCTCTTTCATCTCCTCTGTTGGGACTGTAGCCCTAGGGAACGCTGATAGCCTAGCACACCCCAGTGTATCTTCCCCAGCTTGCTCCCCCACACCCTATGCTCTGCCCAGCAGGTATCCTCATAACCAGGCTCTTGGAGGCCATGAGCCCTCTCCCTACTGCACTGCAGGAAGCTGCACTCACCTTGCACCACCAAAATACCCATCCTGCAGCTTCTGAAGCATTGCCAGCACCGTGGGATGCACACTGCTGCTGGTTTCATCTGTGTGGAAGATGCACAGGCAGTCAGGCCCTCATGCTCAAACTCACCCCCAGAATGTAACCCAGGACTAGGTGAGCATTCAGACACCCAAGGCACCATGGCCAGACCCTTACTCTGGGGTATGTGGTCAGGCTGTGGTACCAAAAGCACCACCCAAAAAGGGAAATTCTGGACTGTCCAGGCTGGATTCAAGGAAAACCATGCCAGGATGCACTCCAGGCTCCACGGATTTCACCCTTGGCTGAAGCAGACAGTACCAGACAGCAGCCCCTAACAGCCCCCTGCTCTGTCTCTGCCTTTCACATAATGAAGCAGAGGAGTGGGCTGCTGTCGAGGTCAGGAGACACCACAGCAAAAGGCACAGAAATTAAGGGGATTTTAAACACACAAGGAGAGACAGAAAGGCCTTAGAGCAGAACAAAGTCACTTTCCTACACCGGGCTCATAGGGAACCTGTGAGCTGCTGCAGGCAAGCCAATTCTACTCTGTGCCTTTGCTCCTTCTGGTTTACTGTTTTCCCCTCTCTGTTGACTAGGAAAGCCTTTAGCAGGTGCTCAGTCTTAGGGAAGAGTCAAGACACAGAAAGAGCACCAAGAACACTTCTACAGAGAAATTGTGGTTTTGGTCTTGCTCCCAAAAGGCCTTTCCACAAGCCTATTTGCCTGGAGCCTGGATACGTCAATGCCAGCAAACAGCCCTTGAGCTGCAGGTACTAGTGCCTGACAGACAACCCTGTTAGCTGCCAGGCCAGCTGCCCACTCAACATGGCTCCTCTGAGCAGTAAGCTCTGCACAGGACACTACTGGCAGCTGCAGCCTCACCATGTCCCTGTTATTGAGATGGTCACATATTTGCCCACCCCCTTCCTCCTGCAGAGCCATTTCCCAGGGCTGCTCTAAGCAAATGCCTTGTCACGCTGGAGCATCTATACCGAGCATGGTGTGGGAGATGGGGAAGGTGATGGTTGGTCGCCCAGTCATCCTCCACCGGCTGCACAGGTAGGAGAGGTCTGTCCTCAGCATCTCCACAATCATCTTGTTGTCAAGAGCCAGGTAGAACTGCTGCTGGTCTATGAACTGTGAGGACAGCAAGAGACATGATCAGCCCTACATGTAGTCACTAGGTCCTTATGGTGCCACCTATATCTTCCCACAGGCACACAGTCAAGCCAGCCATGCTGTGCCCCCAGAGGGCACCTGCCTTTGCACTAACAGCTCATCCCTTACTTGTCATCAGCTAGTACAGCCCAGCAAGGGACCCTCAAACCCCAGGGCAGCTACTGGCCACTAACAACTAGGGGGACATAACTAACACCATAGCTCAGCAGCAGCAGCATCCAGCACCACACAGTGAGTCCATGTTGTGCCTGTTTCAAGTGAATATGCACTCCCCATAGTGCTAGGTTTGGATTACTGCTTGTTCCCTGGACACACGTCCCTGGCCTGCCAGCAGCATCTTCCTGGTGTTCTAGTCAGGGTGAGCAGGGATTTTCATCCAATACTGATCATTAAAAGGCTCAAGCTGTCCCAACATCCACACAGCCAGGACCACCAACTGTGCTGCCTCATGCTACAGAGTTGGACTACTCCACACTGCCAGGCTGTTTAGAGAGTGTATCTTAGAACGAGTACCCAGCCATTGAAGAAACTTTCTGCCCAGTTTCATATCACAGAATAGCTAGGAATGAGCCTCTGCAATGTCACTCACCTGTGGGGTAAAGGTAAAGATGCTCTTCCTGATTTTGTAGAGCTTGGAGGTCCCAAGGACACCCATATGCCGGTAGGGCCGTCCAGTAAGGCACATCTGCTTGTTGCGGCCTGGGAAGGCAGGGAGAGGAGTTTTTAGTACAAGCCTTCTCATGAAAGGGCTGCAGCAGCAAATAGTGCCAAGCATCTTGTTACCAGCCAGCAGGGAAATGCTGGTTTGAAGTTGGGATATCCCAGAACTGTGTGTCAAGCTGGTACAGTTCTAAGGGACAGTAATTCTGTCCCCAGACCTGCCCAGAGGAGTAGAGACATGGTGAAACAGCGACACACAGCCTGTCCTGACTTCTGCAGTGTCACAGCTTCTGGTCTTCGGGCACATCCGAAGCAGGAGCAGTGCTAGGGGTGCCCGTCTGCATAGGGCTGGGCCCCCTAAGCTGACAGCTCTATCAGCATTCCAATTGCTCCTGGATGACTCCCAAGGCCCAGGATGGTGCAGCAACAGCATTACCCCTTGCTTGTCAGCTCTGGCAGCTGCCAGGCTGCTCCCCCTGCCCATGTCACACTTGGCCTTTTGGTGGCCTAAATTAGCTGCCAAATAAAATCACAGCAGATCAGGTGTCTCCTTTGGCCCAGGCTAAATCTCTGGCTCCTGCAAAACAAACCCCATGCCCAAGGGTTTGCAGCATCAAGGAGCAAGCATGCAGAGGTGAGCACATCCTCCCTTCACACTCAGCCCTGCCCCCCCACCAACAACAGCCATACTGCCTGAGCTCTGGGCCCTCTTTGCCAGGGACAGCCAGAGGACGCTTCCCGGGGTCTGGCTAGCCTCCCCTGTCCAGATCTGAATACAGGAACAGAAGACAACTCCTGCCCACATAAGGTTCAACATCTACCAGTCTCTTGTCTCTTCCTGGGGTGACTGTGCAACTGCAAACCAAAGCTCTATTCCTGTCACTAAACAGCACTGTCTGCCGCTTTGTTCCCCTTTGGCATCAGCGGCGTTATCAGGCCTAGAAATGGGCAGCAGAATCCTCATCAGCCAAGCAGAGAGCAGGACATGACTGTCTATGAGCAGGAGTGCCAGGCGTGAGACAGAGCCTTCTGCACCCCATTTGCTGCAGGAGCAGGGAGCCCAGCTCACCCAGCCGGGCATAGATGTGGCTGAGGATGCGAGCAGGCTGCACTCTGATGGGGTAGACGTCGGCCACAGTCTCCACGTTAATGCCTTCCTTCTGCAGGATTGCCTTGATCTCCTCTGTTTCAGCCAGGATACACACTGTGGATGGAAGACAGTCTCAGTGCAACAGAGGCACAAAGGTGTGTGACAACAGTGCCCCATGCCTTTGGGGACACATACAAGGCACCATACCACAGAGAAGAAGCTGTCTGGGGTCCCTTGGGAACCAGTTCCCACTGAAGAAGTCTGCTTTGCTCCTCCTAACACTCTATACACACAAGTCTTCCTCACCAAGTGGCAGGAAGACAATTTTCAACCTCTCTGCAGAGGAGGCTGCAGCAGATGATAGTTTTATGGGTCAACACAGGATGAAACGGAAGGACTTGCACCCCATCTTCCACCTGCCTTGCAAGGGCTGAGACTGGGCTGTATTGGCAGCAACCCATCAAGCAGAGTCACCCCAGAGGCACCTCTGAATTCTGCCCAGCCAGAGTCCTCCCCACCTGCCAGACTCAGGGGTTTGGGACTGGCTCCTTTCCCTCACCTTGGACCACCACATCAGGTTTAGGGACAGTCGCGAAACGGCGGTTGAGGGGATCTATTTCACCAGGAGCTAGAAACCCCTGTGGGAAAAAAGGTATAAAGAGATTAACATTTTATGGGTAGGGTAGAATGGACGATGCCTATGGACAACTCACCTTTAAGAGGTCCTGGGGGGTGGAGGTGACAACTTCCCCATGGTGGGTGGCAGCATTTGCACCTTCCCAGCTCAGAGCCTGGTCCCACAGCCCTCGCCAGCACCCAGGGTGACCCTACCTCAGCCATCAGACAACCCAGGATGTAGAGGGACTGTCCCCACATGTGTGGCAGCTTGCCCATGGGTATCCTATCCACAGTGTGTGGATTCCTGTATTCTTCATCCACCTGGAAGACAAGTCAGGAGGTCAAGAAGGGATCTATAGACACAGGATGCTGAAGGAAGCATCCTCATTGCATCTTGAAGTCCAGCAGTTCAAGGCTTAAAACAAGGCCTGACAACAGCATTTGTCACAGAGCCAGGTTACATTCCTCGTCTCTTACTATGACTTCCCCGGGCATCTGTGTCAGACAACAGAGCAGCTGCTCAAGCCATGTTTGGTTTCTCAGCTCAGGCCATCCCACTAGAGCCGGCATGCCCCAGGAGCACCCAGAGATGCTTTCTGATACTGGTGAGGAGCAAATCTCTCCTGGATAACCTGAGCTTCAGGAGGCTACTGCTCTTAGCCCAGGCCCACACAAATTCCCTCACCACTGATCTGGAGCTCAGCACCACCTACTCAGCCCAGGTCTGCTTGTCCTGAGCTCTCAGAGCACTCAGTCTCTGAGCAAGCAGATTGTCAGCAAAGAACTCTTGTGTGTGGGAACAAGAAATGCTTTGGGAAAAAAACCCCAATTTTTATCACAGTTTCATAACAGCTCCAAGCCATCCTTTTTATACATGAGGTTTCCATGCACTACGTGTGCCCCTTCACTAACAATTTGGGTTAAAACTTAAAACTTAATTATCTGATAATAAGACCAGGAGTTTCAGCACTGGACTTTCATGATCCTTGTGGGTCCCTTCCAACTCAGAATATCCTGTGATTCTGTAAGACACTCCTGCTTTCCACCATAGCTCAGGTTCACTCACCTTATCTGGTGGGACACTGTAGAGCTCTGGCAGCAGGTGTACCCCATTCTTCCCCTTGATAAGAACCCCTTCAAGGGCTTCCCGGTACTCCTGCACCTGAGAAGAGAGGAGAGGAAATCTGCTGCCAGCTACCTGCTTCCTTCCTCCACACACTGCTCCTGCCAAGGAATTTTTTCCACTAGCCCAGCAGGTCTCACTTCTCTTACCTGCTCCATGTTTCCACTGAAAATCCCATCAATCATCAAGTATGCCCAGAAGAGAGGCCACTCACACTCAATGTTCTCAAACAGCTTCAGCTCAGCAGGTTCATAGTAGAGGCGTTTGGGGTCCTGTAAGTGACATCAAGGCAGGTGGTATGTGACAGGATCCCCTCAAACTGACAGGGCTTCTCCTCCCTGTGAGACCCTAGCCTCAAATGTCCTCCCAGCCCTTATTTGCAGATAGCCAAGGAAGAGCTGAAAAGCAATTTCACCTCCAGCCTCTGTTTTCTCCACTGGACTACCCCCTCCTGAGCCCCCTGCACTGATAATGGAGAGACTTACCCTTTCTGGGGTCTACATCCCCTGTGCCATGCTGGGTCCCCTCTGCCTTGCCTGCTCTGCCTGAGCCTCTCAGCATCTGTCTCCTCCAGCATCATCAACCTGGCCCAGCCAGGTGAGAGGGCTTGGCCTGGTGACACAGGGCCAGAAAGGTTCCTTCATGGCCCTCCTGCCATGTGGTGCCACTGTGAGCCCAACACAAGGGAACCTGTCAGGATGAAGAGCTGCCTGCCCAGAGCCCTCCCACCACATGGCAGGAGGGCTGTGTGGTGTAGTGTTCTGTGTGGTGTAGTGCCCTTTCTTCAACCTTCCCTGCTAACTGCTCTGTCTGCTGCAGAGAAGGGAGAATGTTTGCCTTAGCAGACTGTTCAGGCAGACAGGACAGAAGGAACAGATATCTTCTACCTGGACTCCAGCCATAAGTTTCCAAAATCCCATCTGACTCCAGCTAGATGTATGCCTCTGCAGGCCCTGCTGTCCTTTCCATGCCTCACAGCTCCCCAGAAGTAAGTAATCCACAACTCTGCATGCTGCCAAAGCTCATAAGCACTGGGAACACTGGATTGGAGATGCTGCTCTGGCTCTGGAGGAGAGGCAGCCACACATACTGCCTATTATGGGCAGGTCTGCAGAGGTGCAGCAAAGGAGAAGCATTCAGAAGTACTCAAGACCAAAGGTTACAGGCCCAGCAGCTGGTGATGACTTAAGAGCCTCTAAATATCATTTCCTAGATCAGCAGTTAACAAATGAGACTGCTGCTTACAAAAATTTCCTGTTATCTCTCCCCAAAGCAGCTAACTCTCCACTTGCTCCCAGGGCCATTCTGACAGTACCCAAGCTGACTGCTGGTCTAGGAGAGACAGAATTAGCTTCGTGACCTCCAGAGGTACCTCGCTCAGGGCTGATGCAGCCCTGGAAGAGCCCACCTCAGCAGGGCTCCCATGCTGGGCACTGATCCCACCTTCTACCAGACTAAGAAAGACACACCACCGGGTCTCAGGATACAGGCAAAGCCAGTCTCTGGCCATCTGCTATGGGCGTGGGTGGGACATACCACCTTCCCAATGAGCTCTGGCATTTTGGGAAGTGTTGCCCAGACCCATGACACTGCCTGGGGCTTCTCAGGGCTCCTGTCTTCCCAGTGCTCCCTAACACAGCCTTTGTGCTGCATCCAGGCAGGCTGCTGCTTGGCAGTCAAGTTGTGCCAGGCAGCAGGGCTGAGGAGCCTCACCTCTTTGGGAGTCCTGTATCCATCCCGGAGGAAGCGGCAGCAGCCATAGCGGCCCTGGAAGGGAGGGAAAGATTGGCTGAGCAGAAGGCACAGTGTGAGGCATCTTGTACTTTCAATGCAGAAGCAGGGGCAGGGTGTTTCCTTCAGCCAAACACCCCCTCCCTCACTCATCCAGCACTCAGGTGCCACAATCACAGCCTGGGGCCAGAGCACACAGGGCTGCTTCTTCGCACACCCCTGCCACAGGTCATGGAGACTGGGACAGGACATGCCCCAGCAACTCCCCACAAAACACGTTTTTGGGAAAAAAAGGGCTACAACAGTCTGGACTGCAGCTGTCTCCTGGGAACAGTGAGACAAGGGCAGAGATGCTCACCTGCAGCTTGGTGATAATCTCCTGCTTGGTGATTTCTACCAGCTCGCTGTCCTCCACAGCAAATGCTGGGTAGGAGATGACAGAGAGCACACTGGCATCCACCTCCTTGGATGTGGAGGCCCTGGGCAGCATTGAGTGGAGGATCGACTGGGCAAAGGGGAAGGCAAGGTGGTTAGGCTGTCAGGCTAACACTGCAAACCCAGTAGATCACAGTTCCTCTGGCAACAGTGTCATGGCCAAGGGGGTCTCACCTGGCAGTGCTGCACTTCGTCTGACAGCACCCATATCACTGACTGCGGGCCTCCCTTGGCTCCAAAGAGATCCAGCTCATCCAGGGCCTCCAGGGCAGCCTGCAAGCAGGGTGAGACACAAAGAGACATGTCCTTTACCTTGCTGTTCATTTGTAAGAGCTCTCATTCCATGCTAGTCCCTCTGTGTAAAGCACTGCCCAAATTTAAAGGAATTTGAACCCTGCTGTGGTTGCAGAACATCTCTGGTCAAAATGGGACATCTCCAGACATCAAAAGGGTCCGGGACATTTCTGCCACACACCCCCAATTAACTTTTCACTCCCAGTTCAGGCAAAATCCAGGCTAGAAGGGCACAGTTTTATCCCAGTGCACAAGAAAATAGGTTCCTGGGGAACCTATCACTGCATTGAGCCTCAGCAGTTCAACATGCCCAGCCTGCCCTGTCAAAAAGCAGCTCAGGGCCACTGGTGCTCCTCATCCCACCAGCCAGCATTGCTTCCCAGCTCACCTTGGCCATGCCAACAGAACTGGCATTCAACTCGGTGATGCCCTGGTTTGTCTTGTCCCCACGCTCCCATATGCCAAAGTCCTGTGAAGCAGGCATTGTTTCAGAACACACCCAGAAAGCCTTTGAATCCCACCCATCCATGGTGCTTCAAGAAGGTGCTGGTGTGGCTCAGGTGGAACCCACAGCTGTTCCTGGACACCAGTGCAGTATCGCCACCATCGGAGCACACCCCTCCTCCCCAGCACATGCTACCCACCGCAGTTTTGTAGGCAGCTTCGATGTAGAACACAAGGTTCTGGATAAAGTTGACTTCATCCAAGCTGTGAATTATGTGAAGACCTAAAGCAGAGGGAAGAATTCACATTATGCTCCAAGCCCACAGGCATACTCAGAATGGGGCTGCAGTAACCCAGGGACGATTCCTCCCCACTGCATGCCTGCCCAACGGGAGCTATGTCCTAGCTGACTCCATCTCCACTCCCACCCCTTACTGGGCTGCACTGGGACTTCAGACAAACGGGCTTTTGGAGAGACCAACATCAAGGGGCCCAAACCCGCCTCAGGTACTGTGAGCATAAGGAAACAGTGGGGGTCACAGAAGCCATTGCAACAGCTTGGTACCCAGGACACTGCATCCAAACTGAGACTCTGAAGAACCTGAAGAGTAGCATGCTCAAAGCTGCAATGGGAGCCGCCAGCATTACCTGAGGCCGTCATTTGTGCAAGCATGAGGAGGTAGAGGGAGGTAGCATCCATCTGTAGGTGACCCCATTCGTGGTCTCCTACCACGGTGGCACAGGTGTGGGTGTTATATTTGGCATGCAGGCAGTCCCTGGTGCTCTGACTGTACTTGAAGGCCTCTACCTTGTCCACCTTGAGAAGGGCAAAGAGATGCAGGCATTCATTGAACCCTGTCTACAGAGAGAACTGACAGCTCCTGAGCCAAGGGCTGCCCTATGCCATGAGTGGAACACATGGAGTCACACCTGGCAGGGCAGAAATTCTGCAACCCCTGGGCTGAGCCCCACTGCCACAACTGCACCATGCAGAGAGAAAAGGGTTTACCCCAAATGCCCTCAGGGAGGAGGAGCTGTAGAATCCTGCCAGGCCTCATGACAGGGAGCAGCTGGCAAAGGCTCCACTGACTGCCAGCCCACAACTCAGGAACTTCAATCACACCCATGACAGATGCTCACTCAGAACTTATTTCAAGACTTGCTGGAAGGGAGCCTTCCCTCTGCTCATCAAGGAAGGCTGGGGGAGCTAGGACAACAGCCTCTGTGGTACAGCAGGGCTTTAAGGAGACCACATGACACTCAGAGGTACTCCCCAGCCCCTACCTGTCTCATCATGCACTGGAGCAGCCCCTGCATCAGCTTCACCACGCTCTGCAGGAACAAGGAAAATAGGTTTGTTAATCTCCAGGAGAAGCCCTGACTCAGGATCAGCTGGCCGCTGACCTTTGTGGGGCTCAGTGTCCGTAATCAGAGCCCCTGCTCGCATTTTCACAGCCCCTGGGTGACAGCAGAGGGAAGATTTCTTGGTCTGCCAGCAAGGCCAGGTTGCCATGCTGTGCAGGAGGACAGAGGGCATGGCTGCAGGACATGGCTCCCCAGCCCTTGAGAAAACGTCTGTGGCCCCAGATCACCCCAGAGCCAGAGGTCTAGACCCTCTGGTTGGGCTCCAGTGTGGTCTGGGAAGAGCAGGCTCTGACATCCATTCCCACTGCCTCCCGTGTCGGGGGAGAGCCGCGTCCTCGTCCTCACTGCACTGCCCCTGACCCAGCTGTGACCTGTGGCTGACCAGACCGGGGTGACTGCGGTCCCCGAGTGACACCAGCCCCGCCCCCGGCTCCTGCTCCCTCCTACCTGCTCCAGCTCGTAGGCCTTGGCCTTGTCCTCGTCGCGGTCGGCATTCTTGCGGTAGGCCAGGCCAAGACCCCACACCGCCAAGATGCTGTACACGTTGTCCCGGACCCAGGCGTCCTGGTGGTCGGCGCTGGCGGGGAGCAGCCCCGTCACCGCGTCCTGCGGAGGGGACGCACCGTTCACACACAACTCCCTGGCCCAGCGGCCGGCGGGGCGCGCCGGGGCCCCGGGTCTGCTCCCCATTCCCGGGCAGGGTCCGCACCTGGTGGCGGAGGATGGTCTGCTGCACCAGGCGCCCGTAGCCGTCCAGACGTACACCCGAGTTGCTCCGGCTCCTCATGACGGCGGCTACAGGATGGGAACCGGCACCGGCGGGACGGCACGGGTCCTGTCAAAGCCCCGCCCCGCTCCGCCCCGCGGCACCGCCTGCTCGCTGCCGCCGACGGCGCTACCCGAGCACCGCTACAGCCCCTGAGCGGCCGCCCCGCCCGCGCCGCCCGGCGCTCCTCGCCGGCGGTGGCTTCGGTCCACGGGGCGCTCAGTGCCGAGTGGGCAGGACCTGAAGGACACGGAGGCCCCGAGGGCGGGGCGGCGGGGGCCTTCGGCGCCCCCTGCCGGGCCAAGGCCGAGCAACGCTGAGCATGGATACGCGGCTGCAAGGACAGACACCCGGACGGACACACGGATAATCGCATACACGGACGGACGCGCGGACGCACGGATACCTGTGCCGGTGTGGAACACATACACGGACTGGTGTGTGGTGTGGCGCAGGGACGCAGGATGTGTTCGCGTACTGGTGTGAGACTGTACCGACACACAGGCGGACACACCGATAGGTACGCGTACCAGTGTGCGTCTGTACGGACACGCACACGTAAGCTAGGTGCAGACACAAAGACACGCATGTGGATAGAGGCATGGAGACGTCCATAGGTGTGCACGTGCACGTAGGAGCATGGCCATGCACACACATGCACACTTACAGGTGTGCACTTACACAC
Source organism: Melospiza georgiana (assembly GCF_028018845.1). Classification (NCBI taxonomy): domain Eukaryota; kingdom Metazoa; phylum Chordata; class Aves; order Passeriformes; family Passerellidae; genus Melospiza; species Melospiza georgiana. The sequence goes on along the minus strand of NC_080441.1, from coordinate 19,692,426 downwards.
CTACCTGCACTGGAACACATGCACAGGCAGACTCGTGTGCACACATACCTCCACACGCACACATGTGTACACAGCTATGCTTTGCTTTTCTGTGTGTCCATAGCACACAGAAATACACACACACTTGTGCACCTATGTACGTTCACAGGTGTGCAAACCTGTGGATACCCACAAGTACCCTCACCTATAAGCACACATATGCATAAGCACACAGTCACACTTCCCATGCACATACACAGTCATGCACATGGGCACACACAGGCTTACACTGCATACACCTGCATGCACAGGTGTGGGCAGACACGTGCATCATACAGATGTGCACCCACACAGGTGCACCAGCAGCATTTGGGCACACAGTGGGTTCCTGAAGACCACAGCACGCCTCATCCCGGGGACCCTTTTGGGTAGCTGGGGGCCAAGTGGGTGCTGCATTGGACTCTGCAGCTGTTGGGCAAGAGACAGGACCCCGCAGGTGCCATGTGCCACCCTGAGGCACACATGATCCTGTCATCCATGTAATCTGCCTTTGCACAGCTGGGCAGAGGCAAGAAGGTGCTGAACGTGGGCAGGGTGCATTAGGTTTATTTTCTGTACAGAGCATCTGGAGCAGCCCAGCCACGGCATGGCCCCAGGGAGCTAAGCAGCACAGTCTCCCCCTGGCCCAGCCCACAGGACATACGGCTGCTGGAGAGTCCTGTCCCAGCAGTGAGTGCACACTGTCCCTTGGTCTCTGGGGATTCTAGTGCGCAGTGGACATTCCTGGGGATGCTAGTGGCTGTCGGCACTCATACTGTGGTGGGGCACACCCCCAGCCCTGTGGGGCAGAGCAGCCAAGAGCACTATGCCAGGGTGTCCAGAGGGAGAGCATCCCTGAGCTGGAGGCAGCTGGATGGGGGGGCCAAAGCTGGGCTCTGCTGGGGGGTGCCTAGGCTGGAGTCACTGGAACTGGAGGACACCACAATGGTGGGCACAGGAGGTCCCTGGTGGGCAGTGAGGAATAATGTAGGGGTGGGGGTCCTAGAGTCGAGAACTCCCAAAGTTGGTGGGGTTGGGTTACTTGTGAGGCCCCATGGCCGGGGACATCAGAGTACAAGGAGCAGGCCACAGGGCTTGTAGGGATGAGACACATTAAGAGTCCCAGTCATGCACACAAGCCTAGGCAGGGGGTGATGTGGGGGATGAGCAGGGGTCCCCAGTTACCACAGGCCCTGCTGACACACTGAGTGCTGTGCCAGCAGTGGGCACCCAGGGGTCTGCTGCTCTCCATCCTCTAGAAGGGTGTTGCATGGGCCATCTGGGGGGCCACATGCCTCCCACCCACTGGGGCTCCTGGAACACCCAGAAGGGCAGATGGGGAAGTGAGGAATGTCCTGAGTCACCTGGCACCTGCCCTTCATGCCAAGACCCCCCTGGAGGGTGCTGTAAAGAAGCAAGAGGAGGGACAGGAGTAGTGCTAGGCTGATGGTGATTCCTGGGGATGGTAGTGGGGACTGCACTGGCCCTATCACCATTCTGACTGCTGAGGCTTCCATAGTCTTGCAAACTCCATCTGTCAGGTGCCTCCTCTCAGGCACTGCTCCTCTCAGGTAATGGCTCTGCACAAATATTTCAGTGGCCCTGGGCAGAGAAACAGCCCCAGCTGGGGGCTGCCAGTATCTCTGCAGGGCACCCACAAGGCATCTGGATTCTGGCTAGCACCGTTTGCATCCAGCTACAGTCCTGGCAAGGTGCCTGGGGAGCACCTGTTCTCCACAGCTGGGTGATCTCCATCCTGGTGCCCCTGTACTGTGCCCAGCCTAGATTTACCCCAGCACTGCAAGGGCACGTGGGACACATCCCCCCTCTGCCCAGTGCCAGCCTGCAGGATGTGGGGTGTGAGGTGTTCATGCCCACTTAGGAGGGGCAGCAGGAGGGATAGTGAATTGTGGGATCTCAGCACCTCAGGATGGAGGTGCAGAGAGGCCGAGAACACCCTTGGGGGGCTCGGGAGTCCTGGAATGTTGCCAGAAGTGTCTGGTGGCTGGACTTTGACCCTACACAGGAGACGACACCTGTATGAGGATAGGAGGATTTCACTGGGTGAATGGTGAAGGGATAAGTTAATTAGAGTGTAAGACACAGGGTTTAGGATTTCTGTACAGGGGGGTCTAAAGAAGTAAGATGGAGGAATTGGGGCGTGTCCTGTCCTTCTTCTTCTTCTTCTTGGCCTCCATCTTCTGTGGTGATGGTGGCACTTTGGGATTGGTCATTACTAGAAGAGCACCGGTTAATAAGGGTAGAAGGTATTGGGGAAAAATTATAAATATTGTATACGTAACTTCGAGTATAAAGATAGGTGACCGCCCCGGGGGCTCTCAGTGTGCTCATGGCTGGCTTGCTGTGCAGACCTCTGTTGGGCTGAAAGAAAATCTTTTAGATAAACAATTAATAAACACCGAGACCGAGAAAAGATCAGAAGTCTCTCCTCGTCCTTTGAAGCGCCGGGCTGCCCAAGGCCACTCTGGGCCTTTCCAGGCCACCTAAACAGCCGAGAAACCGACAGTGAATGGGCACCCTGTGGAAACAAAACAAAGCCTCAGTGTGGGGTGTGGGGTTTGGGGCAGGGGAAGGAGCTCAAACAAGGCAGAAGGGAACAGGGATGCACTAGCTGGCCTGGGGGAGAGAAAGGGGCTAGCAGCAGCTCCACAGGCAAGATCCCTACCTGAGGGTGGGTTGGGGCGCATGTCCCCAAAGCCAGGATTCCTGGTGGTCCCCAATGGAATGCCAGGCTGTGCCCAAGGGGCTCACATAGCTTCGGGATCTGCAGGAAGATCATCCCTGCAAGGTGCACCCAGGCAACAGGCCAGGGTCACTGCACCCTGCGCCTGGCAGTCTCAGCAATGATGCAGGCACAGAGCTGGGGTCATCTGGGGACAGTGAATCTTTCCCTGAATCACTGCTCCTCCATCTCTGTGGCAGCACCTTTCCCACAATCAGCACAGAGGTGATCCTGATGCTGGAGCAGCCCCTAGGCACCCATGGGTACTCAAGGAAGGGGCCCATCCCAAAAGACTCAAGAGCCTGTTGGCACAGTGCATAAATGGACACGGGGCTGGGGTGACAAACGCCAGTGCTCACCCAGGTGAGCACTTGGTCCAAGGGGTGCTGGCAGCAGGTTGGGGGTGAGGGGGGCACTGGCATCTAGGGGTATCCAGGGCTGGGAGCATGCCCCTCTCCATGTCTTTTATCATCACTTGTCTGCATGAATCAACAGAACATGGTTAATGATTGATAGGGCTCAGATATGTGAGCTTCCAAAAAAGCAGATGTTCCCCAGTCATCACCAAGACGTGGCTAGCTGGGGACAAGGGGCAAGAGAGAACCTGGGGCTCTGTGGTTTCTCAGTCTTCCAGGATGGGAAAGAAACTTTGAGACTGGCAGGAAAGGGAGGGATTGGAGTTGACAGCAGCCCATCCAACAGCAAACACGGGAAAAATAAAACTGCTGAAACATCCCCATGGAGCTTGGGCCAGCAATAACAGATGGGGCTGGACCCCAAGCAAGAGGAGACCCTGGCAAAAGCATGAGCTGTGGAGAAACAGCACCCAGGTGACAGCGCTGGTGCCAAGGATGATGGCTGCCACCTATGCCTTGCTGCTCAAAGAATGGAAATTTTGCTCCAGCACTGCAGACAGGGCATCATATCCAGCAACAGTCAGGTTTGTTTGCAGATACCTACCCACAATAGCAACAGCAGAGAAATGCCTTGGCCATGGTGACAGACAGCCCCAGGAGACCTGGCTCATTGCTCTTCCATGGTCTCCTAGGACTTGCCCCATACAGAGCGATGCGGGGCATCTCTCATTCCCAGACCCATGGAGGCAGCTGCCTGCAGCCACATTTGGTCTCCTCTGCACTAGGGCAGGTCAATGCCCCAGGGGAGGCACTTCTCATAGGCCCTGCTTGAACCAGCTGGGATTTACCCCCACACCCGCCCCCTCCAGTGAAAGCACAAAGGCAGGGCACAGGGATACAGCCTAGTGCAACCTATCCCAGGGTGCACTTGCTGCACCCTAGGGGCAGTGCAAGAACAGGCCAAGATGGTCTTTAGCAAAATCAATCAATTTATTTATTCACAGTCAAGAAATAGAGAAGAGTCAGGCAGCAGGGGTGCTGAGAGTGGGACTGATCCTTCTGAAAACAGGGACATGCCAGGAGCCCAGCAGAGCCCAAGGCCTGTGTGACAGCAAGAGTGCAAGAAGGTAGAGAGACATCTGCAACAGGAATCTGACCTCTGGGAACAAGACCTGAGCCCTGCTAGAGGGCAAGCCAAGGAGCTGAAGAACAGGTGTGTCAGAGGAAACAGCAGGCAGAGCCCAGCACAGGCAGCTGCCTTTGCCTCTAGCACCGGAAGCAGAGATGGCAGCTCAGGTCCCTCCAGTTTTTCACAGCCCTTCCAGAGCAGAACTGCAGGGAAGGAGAGAGGCTTCCTCACTCCAGCCCAAATTCTCAGCCTGGTGAGATGCCTCTGCAGCTGAGACTAGATAGGGACGGGGTGCACGTGAGTTGGGAAGGAATGCCACAGGCAGGGTCACATCAGATCCTGACACCACCAATGTGTCAGATGCAAAACAGACACCTGGACTTCCTACCCTCCCTGCCCTCCCTCCACCAGGAGACTCCCAGCCACCTCCCAAGAGCTTGGTACTCCTGTTTAGGGACACAGCTCATATCTGAGAACATCAGGCCAAGCCCCCCTGCCCACCAAAACCAGGCAGCAGCCATGGGGGCTGCAAGAAGGACAGATGCCACGGGGCAACCACCCCAGCACAGGTTCCTGCCTTTAAAAACCCACAATTTACATAAAACTGTCATTGTAAAACCTCCCCACTGAGCAGCACTGCATGGGGAGGGGAGATGAGCCAAGTGAGCCCCAGGCAGAGCAAGATAAACCCTAAAGTCCAGATCTGCAGGAAGAGGCAGAGCCCAGGGGTGATGTGCTGGGGCAGTGGAAATTACCGGCAAGTGCAGGACTCTGCAATCATGTTCTCATACTCCTTGTACAGGATGCCTCCATTGCGCTCAATCATGAGGACACTGATGGGGCTGTAGCGATAGGGCACACAGGAGGGCCGGGGCACATTGGCATCCACAAGCTGATGAACAAAACTCTGCACCACAGCATGGTTGGGTGCGTGGAAGTCATAGCGGAGCAGGTGGGGACAGGTGCCCTTGCAGTAGCGTGGGTTGTAGCGGTGAGGAGCGATGATCCAGTGGTCCCAGCCCAGCTGTGCAAAACTGACAGGGAAGGGGCGGAGGGAACAGTCACTCTTCTCCCCTCCCTGCTCCCGCAGGTACTTGGGCAGGTCATGAGCCAATGTCCCTGTATCACGTCGGTGTCGGTGGGGCTCTGCTGCCAGAGGTGTGAACCCTGCCTGAGTGTCGTTAAGGTAGAGAAGGAGGAAAGGGTGGCCGGGGGCCACAGGGGCATCGTGGCCTCCTGCTCGGCCAGCACGCACACAGACATGCCGCAGTGCCAGGCTCCCCATGCTGCTGTTCCCCAGCACCAGGTAAGGGGTGACATCAACTTCGGCCCAGCCATCATGGGAACGGGCAGTAGGGCTGAGCAGCACCCTGGGCGGCTCGCCAGCCATCACCAGCTCCAGAGCACAGAGAAGGCGACCGTGGGCCAGTGACAGACTGGGCAGGTAGACCACAGTAGCTCTGAGGAGGTGCTCGACCTCTGGCTGGCCCTCCATGTGGTAGGTGAGGGCCTGCAAGTACCAGCGACCTGCAGGGAAGCAGTGACCAGTACCCTGTTAGCATAGTGCAGGAGGCACTGTGGAGCACCCCTTGCTGTCATGGTGCTGCCACAGTCCCACACAGCACAGCAGAGCCTGTGACACCCATCTGCCCCAGCACAAGGCAGAAGCTGCAGCAAACAGAAGCCATGAGACAAGGCTTGCTGGTGGAATGAAGGGCAAAGAGTCTGCAACATTTCCTATCCTCTCCACCAACACCATTAGCCTGGCAGAGCATCAGGCAGAGTAGGAAGGAGAGAAGGGCACACAAGGGCCAGCTATGCGCTTGCCCACCTCACCCCTGGGGCACAGCCTTGGACTCCTGCCAAGTGGAACCCCACAGCCAAGTGCAACCCCAGCCAGGACACTGTAGAGAGGGGGAAGGAAGCAGGCAAGAGACCTCACCTTCAGAGCTCAAGCCCACCCTGCTAGCTCTGCTAAGCACACATACCATCCTTAGTGCTCACCGGTTCCTTACCTGCCCAGGGCTGACCCCCATGGGAGCTGGCCTGCACCAGGCGGATGGTGTTGGTGCCTAGGCTGCGGCTGCGGCGGGGTCGGCCTTCGCGGTCAGCAGCACGCCGGTACAGATTCAGCATGTAGCGCAGGGGCTGTCCGCTGGCTGGCCCCGCCTGCCAGCCCAGGCTGCCTGGAGCCCGCGTTTGCAGGGCCTGCAGGAGGGGCAGGGTGGGGACAGCAGGCAGGGAGCCAAGGGGCAGTGGGGACTGGTTCGCAGCTTGGGAAAGGGGCAAAACAAGGAGAAGGAGGAGGCTGGTGAAAGGGTAGGGCATAGCCATGATAGGTGAGTGTCGGCAGGGAGCAGGTAAGAGGGACAGGGTGGGTGGGGCTGGCCAGCAGAAGAATTAGGGAGAACCTGCAATCGTGCTTCTCCTCACTTGGGAGGCAGAGCTGACTGTGGGCACCAGCAAAAGGATCCCAGCGTGCTTCCAGCTCCTATCAAGACAGGACAACCACACCAGCTGCTTCAGCTTGGCACAGGAACAGAAAGGTGGGGGGAATCTGTATGCAAAAAGGGGTACAAATTCCAGACTAAAATCCAGGAGCAAAGCTGGCCCAACAGAGCCTGGCTATGGGAGCTGTAAAGGTGCTGGGGTAGGGGCGTGGGGTGAAGTGGGGTGGGAGAACCAGCTCACTCAGCCCACCTGCTCTCGGCTCAGCCTCCTCCTACAGGGTAGGAGGTCCTTGCCCAGGCCCATTTTAAAGGCATGGACTCAATCAGGTTTTAAAGAGGCAGAACCTCCCTGGGTCCCAGGGGAGTGGGGCCAGACAGAGCCTGAGAGGGTGCTTTCATGCAATGAGAGTCCCTCCAGCTACCTCCACTCTGTGCTGACACTCCATCAGCGGCTCATCACCTTTGTGCCCATTGCTGCATGCTGGTCTGCATTGCCCCAAGCAGGCACAGAGCCTGGAGTTCTGCTCCCCAACAGCCCCGCAGCACAGTCAGGCTGCCCAGTGCCTCACTCTATCCAGCTGACACTGACACATGGGTGAGCAGAGTGACCCTGAGCCCAGCAGCGGTATGTCTGGGTAAGCCAGCAGTACCCCACTGTAGGCATCATCCTGCCACCACCATCACCATGCCTGCAACTTTGCCTACCTTGACCAGTTTCCAGGTCTTTCTGCCAGCACCTGCTCAAAGCTGAGAGGTGAGCGTGGTGCTCACCCTCTCGCTGGCATGGGCCATTCAAGTCACTTTCTGTACTGGGGACAGTGCTTGCCTGGGAAAGACCCTCTGGGCACACCACAGTGTGGTGTGGGCAGCTGCAGCAAGTCCCACCTCCAGAGCCCCTGGTGCTGTGCCCTGACCCACAGTACACTGTTGCTCTCCTGCTGGGATGGAAGTGGCCAGGGGGTGAGCACACTCCTTGGGAATCACTGGTGCAGGCACAGGGACATGGGGAGAGCTGGAGGGATTGTACTGGTGTCTGCTGCCCACTGTTTCTGGTGCCAGCTGGGCACAGTGCTAAGGGCTTGGAAGGGCTGTGTAGGGGTGTGTGTGGTGCTAAATGTGCTATGGGGCCAAGTGAAGAGCCAGGGCACGAGAGCCCTCTTGCCTGGCCAGGCAGCCCTTGTTACTCATTTGGGAAAGCGCACAAGGGGCAGACGAGCCAGTGAACATTGGGAAGTCTGGGCATGGCAGCAGCCAGTCGTGATTTGGGGGCATTACAAGGCAGGTGGGGTTGGGGTGGTGGACATGTCAGTGGTGGACATGTCAAGGCTGTATGGGGGGAGCTATGAATCTCTCCTGGGTGGGCTCTAGCACTACAAATAGCCCAGGTACCACTCCCCCTGTGCCCTGTGACACTCTGGCTGTACTGGTCTGGCTGAAGCTGGGCTGCACAGGGAGCAGGCAGAGTTCAAGAGAGGTGCTTGTGGACAGGGACTAGCAAGAAAAACTTGAGACCCTTCCAGCACTGAATGAACCAGCCTGGCACTGCAAGCTGACCCTCCCAGGCCGTGGCGGGCAACCAGGGCTGCAGGCGCTGCTTGCAGAGCAGAGCTTTCCAGGCCGGTTGTCTGGGAAGGAGATGAGTAAGAGTCATGGCCCCAGGCGGGAAGGGAGGAGCAGGACTCTTGGGAATCCATGCCGATCCACTCCCACCATCCCTGGCTGCTGTTGCTGGCTCTTCCCCCTGCCTCAATTTCCCCCAGGTGGTACAGCTGCCTCTCCTGGGTGTAGCAGGGAAAAGACAAGGGTGAAGAACGGCCAAACTGCCAGGTATGCCCTAAGGTGCCCGGCAGGATATGGACAGGGTGGGGGCTGGCATGGGTAGGTCAGACAGAAGCCAGCAGCATGTGCTGGCCTGCAGGCAATGGAGCTTGGGGCACCAGTGTGACTACATGGTGGGGAGCCAGGGGGGTTGCATCACCCTACTGCCACCCCCTCGTACCCAACTGAGTGCTGTTGAACTGCCACCGTGCCAGGCTAAACTGTGCTAAGCAGTCCCTGCTGGTGTGCGTTCCCAGTGGCACCATATTGTGCTGAACTGGGTCATTTTGAGCTGAACCTGTGCATGGTAAAGCTAAGTCAAGCCAGGCCAGGCTCTGCTGACTGAACTCTGCCAGCCCTGCTTATCAAAGTCAATCAAGCTGAACTGCCCTGAACAAAATTGGGCCAGGTCAAGTGGAGCTAAGCCAGATGAGACCCCTGCTTGTTCTGTGCTGTACCAAACTTAACTTTTGGCAGCCCTGTGTCATGTTGAACTGAGCTGAGACAAGCCAGAATGTGCCAACCCAGCTGAACTACACCGAGGCATGCCAGGCTGAGCCATGCTGGGTCAGTTAACCCATGCTGGCCCCCCTGCCATCCCACGTTGAGCTGAGCTGTGATGTATCGTGCTGCACTGAAGTTTGCCAGCCTTCCATATCATGCCATGCTGGGTTGAGCTGGACTGAATTGAAATACGCCGGCTGGGCTGTACCAAGCTGAGCCAAGCAGCTCACTTCAGGTCCCTGAGCTAAAGGACGGCATGCCAAGGTACTGAGTAGAGAGGTGCTGTGCTGTGCCATTGTGTGCAGAGCCATGCCATGAGCTGTGCTGAGCCGCGCCGTGTTGTGCCGTGCCGAACTGTCCGCCGCCGTCCCCCCGCGCCTCATTGGCGGCGGCGGAGCAGTCCCGGTGCGGAGCGGCCCCGCCCCGCACTCGCCCCGCGCCGCTCAGCCCGGGCGGGCGGGGGTGCAATTTCCTCCACAGTTCGGGGCCGGGCCGGGATGGGGCTGTAGCTGTAGCCGCCATGGAGCGGGCTGAGGGCCGGCCCGGCGCCCCCCAGTATGTGCATGTGCAGCTGCAGGGGGGCGCGCCCTGGGGCTTCACGCTGCGCGGCGGGCTAGAGCACGGCGAGCCCCTCATCGTCTCCAAGGTAGGAATAGCCGGCAGAGCCCCGTGTGGGCTCCGCGACATCCCCCCGCGAGGGGCCTCCCGCCCGTGTCGGGGCGCGGGAGATGGGAGGACACCCGGGGCGCGGCGGCGTCGGGGGTGCGGGGAGCCGCGGCCGCGGGGACTTGTATCCTGGCGCGGCGGGACGGGGACGGCCACTCGCACCTACGATCTCCGCGGCCCTCCACTTAGAGTCGCAGTGAAGAGTGAGAGCGAGAGGGGCGGAGGGACAGCCCGGGCCCGGCGGCAGGAAGAAATTCCTCTGGCACATCCGTTGGGCTGGCGGGGGCGGCCCCCACATTCTCCCTCACGTCTTTCCCGGTCCCGTCCCGCGGGCTGTAGCCGGGGGAGGTCAGCCCCCTGTGTGCCCATCCGTCGGTGCCGCGCCTCCGGGCGTTCCGGGCACCAGACTCTGCGGGACGTTTAGTGCCACGGTGGGGGAACCATAGTCCGTCCCGTCATGCTCTGGAAGGCAGGGGCAGGACCGTGCCCGGGACGGGGTTGGCGCCGGGGTGCGATGCCGAGCGGAGCCCGGCCGCAGTCGGGAGCAAATGGTGAGGGTGACCCCTGCGGCCCCGACGTCTCGCCACACAGAGGGTCACCGATTCCTGCGGCCCCCGCCAGCGCATCGCTCCGCGGGGAGACCCGCAAGGCAGCGGCCAGGGGAACTCCAATAGCCACCCCTCCGGCGTGCCCGGACGGGGTCCTGTCGCCGGACGATTTGGCCGCCTGCCCGCCCGGTGTCGCCGTCCTGCTGAGCCGAGGTGCGGCGGGCCGGGCTGGCGGCCCCGGGGCTGCTCCGTGCCTCGAGCCGGGCCGACTGCGCCCCCGGGGCGTTCCACGCCCTCGGCGGGACGCGGCCAGCGCGGTCTGGCTGGGGGAGCTGGAAAAGTGGCTCCGGTCCCAGCCCTGCGCCCTGAGGTGGCACCGCCGGCGGGTGGGGAGCCGGGCGCCGAAGGAGTAACTGCCCGCGTCCCCACTCGCTGCTGGCCTTCGGGGTGATGGGTCCCCGTGGGTCCGCCGGAGGAGGGATGTTCCTCACTCACCACTTTTGAGAAGGGGATTGGCTTGCGGGCCGCGGGGTATCGGCCCCCGCGCTCCCACGAACACGCAGCCACCGCGTGTGCTCGGTAGACAAAAGGGGCTTGTTCCAGCGCTTTGTGCGTTCAGGGGAGGGTCCCCCCGGGGTCACCGCTCCGCCGCTGCGGCCGGCCGAGGTGTGTGCGGAGAGGGGGCAGCCCTCGTCTGTGGTGCGGGGGGTGCGGGCCGGAAAGAGGAAGGGCGTCCCCGCACGCGATGACTGAGTTTGGCCTCTGAGCCCACTCCGGGCAGGATCCCTTTCTGTGGCAGAGTCCCACGGCGGTGCTCACATGCGGTCTTAAGCCTTCCATGGGGCTGCAAACGCCCTCCGGCACAGGCTTCCCTGAGCACGTCAGGGGCAAGGCGGGAGGTTGGTGTGGCGCAGGGTGAGCACAGCTCTGGCACTGTTCTGCTTGTGAGTCCTAAGACAAGTTTCTCCTGAGACAGGCAGACATTCCCGTGAGCCATCTGGTGCCCACCATCGGGGCCCAGAGTGAACTCCAGGGATGGTGTTTGGGAAGTGTCCTGGGCTGGCTCAGCCAGGCAGGGAGCAGGCAGTGGCGTTTGGTTGCCAGTGCTGAGTTCACTGGTGGCAAAGGCAGAACAAGGGGCTGTTTGTGCCAAATTTAGCTCCTTGTGAGTGATGCCAGGGCTGAGCCTATCCATCCTAGTGCATGTGATGGCCCAGACATAGGTGCAGACCTAGTGGTGTCCTGCAGCAAGTGGGGACACCTTTTATCTCTGGCTCATCCCCATGGCGGTGGCAGGCAGGACTGGTGGGCACGCATCTGGACAGAGGACTGGACTGAGGTGAAGGTGCAGCCTGCCTTGCACGCTCTGCTGGTGCCTGGTGGTGGGCAGCAGCATGGCAAGGGGTAAACCCAGGTGCTCCACTGACTGCATGGTAGGACTGGGAGCCCTCACAGACAGTCAGGGTCCCCTGCCAGGAAGGCAGCCCCATGGCTGACATCTGGGTAGGGGGGCAGCCTGCCTGCACAGGCAGGCACATTGGGCTGTGCCCAGCCTGGGTATGGCATTACAGTGCTAAGATCCTTGGAAAAATGGGAGAGCTGTTGGTTCTGGGCACAGCTATGCCAGGCAAAGCCATAGGGCAGTGGTGCTCTGGGAAGGAGGCTTGGCTGCCCCTGCCTTTCTCCCTCCGAAGGTGACATTTTGTCCAGGGGTAGTGAAATACCTCCTGAGCCCTGCCCAGCATTAGGGCTGGAAAGTGGTGCCCAGGGGCACATGTACAATGACTGACCTGCTAGGAAGCCATGTGTGCTCCCTGGCACTGAGGTCTGGCTGCTGCCCAAACTGGTCGTGCAGGCACTTTGAGCAGAGGTCATTCCCTGGCCAGGCCTGGGAGCAACTGGGCAGGGTGAAGAGCCCATGGGCAGGGTGGGTGCAGGAGTCCCAGCATGGGGCCAGGTTAGCTCTGCCGTGCAGGTGGCTATAGGGTCTTGCCACATCCACACTGGGCATGGGGCACCCCAGGTCCTGCCCCATGCACCTGCATGCCCTGTGCTACTTCCACCACAGAGAAGCAGCTCCAGTCGCTTGCCAGCCCTGTGGTGTGGAGTTGGCAATCCCTGGCCATTGCAGTGGCAGGATGGGCAGAGATCAGTGCTGGCAATGGACACTGCCTAGCCCAGCCGGCCACTGCTTGTCCCAGGGCTGCCAGGACTGCACCTACCAGCTAGGGCAGAGGGCATGGACCAGGATCTCATGTGCTGACAGCACCATGGCTATACTTCCTCTAAGCACAGCAATACAGGGTGCCAGGTTCATTTTGGCCGTGGGTGTCAGGGAGGGTAGGCATGTGCCAGGGCTCAGCACTTCTACTATTGTCTCCTATGTGCACATAGGGTGGGATAGCATCCTTTGGGCATTGAAATCACCACGGGTGCCCAGACAGGCTCTATGTGGGGTTGGAAGCAGCAGCAGGGGGCTGGCATCCATGCTGGACAAAGGGCCCTTGTGCTGCCTGCGAGGGAATCTGCTGGGATGGGACATTTTTCTTTCTCTCCCCTCCCTGATGCCCTTGCTCAGAAATTCACGCGACCAGAGAAGGGGGAGAGCCTGGCCCCACAGATCCCTCTGTGGTGCCTGGGGCTCAGGTACCTTCTCGGAAGCCTCTTTCTCCCCTGACACGCGGTGGCCATGGAACATCCCCTGGGATATTCTGGGGGCTGTGCCCCTGCCCCCCTTGATGCCACTCTCTGTCACCCAGGTGGAGGATGGGGGCAAGGCTGCACTGTCCCGCCGGCTGCAGCCAGGTGATGAGCTGGTGAACATCAGCGGGACCCCACTGTACGGATCCCGCCAGGAGGCCCTCATCCTCATCAAGGGCTCCTACCGCACTCTGAAGATGGTTGTTCGCAGGTTGGCAGTGCTGTGGAAGGGACACAGGGAGGGCCAGTGGGGCTTCACCTGCCTGGGGGACTGGCAGGAACCTGGAGGTGCCCCTTGCTGGGACAGGGTGGGGAGCAGCCCCTTTGCTGCTGTCAGCACTCCCGCTAAGTGGGGGTGCCACATCCAGCAGAGCCAGGGTAGTGCATCGGGCTCACCACCCCCTCACTGGGCGGTATCCTCAAGCGTGGCCGCTCCTCTCCCTTCCTGCCTGCTTGCCTGCCTCCTGCCTGCCTGCTTGCCTGGGAAAGGAAGGAGAGGCAGGGCTGGGCCTTGCAGTCCCTTCCCCCCCCAGCCCCTCCAACTGCATCCATTCCCTGGCTGCATCCTGACTGAGTCCAGCTCCAGCAGCACTCAGGGGCAGGGACGGCGCAAGGGCACTGCCCAAGGGGCAGGGATCCCACGGGACTGTGCTGGGGCTCAGCATCATCCATGGTGAGTTTGGGGGTTCTGGGAAGTCCCTGTGCTGACCTGACAGCTTGCCGCTCTTATCCAGTCATTAAATGTGGCAGCACTTGGCAGTTGGGAGGTACAGGAGGTGGCTTCTGACCATGTCTGTGCAGTGGCATTTGTTGGGTGGGCTGGAGATTCCTGTGGATGCTGTGAGGGGTGGGACAGAGACCAGCACAGGACCCTTCCTAGAGACATGGCGTGGCTGGTGCTTGCTGCAGATACTGAGGGACAAAAGAACAAGGGGGAAGGTCAGGCTTGCAGTGGAGACAGATGTGGCCCCAGTGTCCCTTGGTGGAGCTAATCCAGTCCCAGCAGAGACGCTTGCCTTGCTCAGGTCATTGCCTATGGGCTATGCAGGGGCTGTGTCCTAGGTCTCCTGTTAATGCGGCAACAGGGATGCTGCAGTCTGGGGAGCCCTGGCCAGCTGGGTGAGCTGTGAGATCCCCTTGCCCAGTGCCGGGTGCTTGCAGGACTGGACCCTCCTTGCTGCCATCCCCTTTGGGCGGGCACTGGCCTGGGGGGGACCAGGAAACCCCGTAGGAAGTGACTTCAGCCCCGGTTCCTTGGCCTGGCTTCCTCCCCATTCTTGTCCTTTCCCGCTGTTGCTCTTGGCAGGAGGAGCGTGCCCGTCTTCCGGCCCCATTCCTGGCATGTGGCCAAACTTGCCGAAAGCCGCCCAGACGTCCCCACCATGCACTGCCCGGCTGATGCCTTCAGCTTCTCCTGGCCTTCGGGGTGTGATGTCAGGTGAGACCCTGGGGGCAGTTATGAGACTGTGCAAGGGGAGAGGGCAGACAAGGACACCCCTTGGGTTGTGGCAGTGGGGGTGGCATAGGGGGTCCCACGGTAGTTTCGGGCATTCCTCCTCATCCTGCACTACCCTTTCCCCTGGCTGTTTACTCCCAGCTCCCGGCAGGAAGGGGCGGTGGCTCTGCTGGAGACAGCCAGGAGCTGCTTAGTCCCACTGTCCCGGCTGCCAGAGCTGGGAGGTCTCGAGTGGCTGGAGTCACACACACCCTGTGTTCCCTGTGCCTGTTCCCCTTGCCAGTGCCAGGCAACCTTGGTGGTGGCCCCAACCCGGGGGTGAAGGGCAGGTTGGGGTAGTGCTGCCCTGTGCTCCGTTGTCCCAGGGAGGGTGTGTGTGGGGGGATGGGCTCCTTGGAATCTCTGTGGAGCTGGATGAGGGGCAGCAGGTGCCTGTAACACTGATGTGGGGCTAGGCAGCAGCAAGCTGTCCCTGCAGTGGAACCCACTGTCCTGGCACTGCAGCACTGACCGGAGCAGCTCCATCGGGAGCATGGAGAGCCTGGACCATCCCAGCCAGGCCTGCTATGAAGGAGACCCCTCACCCGTTGACCAGGGCATGTACCACAGTAAGCGGGACTCGGCCTACAGCTCCTTCTCTGCCAGCTCCATTGCCTCTGACTGCGCCCTCTCTCTCCGTCCTGAAGAGGCCGTGTCCGTTGATTCCAGCCTCCAAGGCCCCCGCAAAGCCCCTGACAGGCACTACCTGACCACAGGAGCTGAGCCATCTGCCAGCTGGCACCCTGAGGCCTGGCGGGCACCAGTGCCCCCCCAGCCCCCTGTCAGGAGGGACAGCCTGCGAGCAGCCCCAGCTGGCAGAGGGGACAAGTGCCAGGCCTCAATGTCAGCGGATATGCTGCATGCCAAGGGCCGGTGGATCTCTGACACCTTCCTCTGCCAGCGGGATGGGGAGGCAGAAATAGTGGGCAGGAGGAAACTGGCGCCATACCCCACAAAGGACTGTCTCTCTGCTGACCAGTATTACATGCTGAGCTCCCACCCGGACCGTTGCCCAGCTGAGCCACTCCTGGGGGAGAGCATGGAGTCTGACAACCAGCCATACGTGGATGACAGCATGCACCAAGTGCCTGATGCCACAACAGCAGGTGACAACCCATTGCTGTCCCCTCTCAAGGGCCACGTGTCGCACCGTCACAGTGCTCCCGAGCAACTGCTGGCCTCCCAGTTCCGCTCTCTCCAACTGGGCACCAACAGTGGGCGAGCCTCTCCAGCCCCCAGTGGGCAACACTGGACCTTGTCTCCGCTGCATCCTGAGGGCAGCCGAGGGGGAACCACAGGGGCTGCCCAGGATCCCCCGCACTGCCCAGAGCCTGGCTGCCGCCCACCGCCCTGCCACTGCTGCCCTGAGCTGCAGCAAGCCTGCGGGCAGGATGGCCGGGGGGCAAGCCCAGTACTCAGCACTGAGGGGCCAGTGGAGGAGGAGAGCCGTGGAGGGGCCCGGCGGGCTGGGGGTCCTCCCCACCGCTCTGCTCAGATGCGCCGCCGCAGCGACCGTTTTGCCACCAGCTTGCGCAACGAGATCCAGCGGCGCAAGGCCCAGCTGCAGAAGAGCCGGGGTCCTGGTGCACCTCTGCCTGGTGAGGAGCCAGTGGAGGAAACTGAGGAGCCCCCAAAGGGCAGTGTACTGGCAGAGCGACAGCCTGCCCCGTCTGAGTGTCTCAGCCCCGCACCGAGTGAGGAGAGCAGGAACTCTGGCCGCTCTGCAGATCGGGGCATCCCCACTCCTGACCCAGCCCCTAAAGGGCCCTTGTCCCCTGAGCGGGTGGTGCCAACAGCCAGGGGCCGCTGGCGCTGGTCCCCGGAAAACAAGCTGCAGCCACAACACTCGCCCAGCCACAGTGAACTGGAGGGCTACGGCCAGGGCCCGGCGGCCTGCAGCTCCCCACCACCACGGGGCAGCGACGAAGCAGTCCTGCTGCCCTTTGCCGACCGCCGCCGGTTCTTTGAGGAGAGCAGCCGACTGGCACCACCCCGGCACAGCAAGCCGCCAGCAGGTGATCCCAGCACCTTCCAGCCCCCTGGCCCTGAGCACCGGGATGTCCGCCGCCTCTCTGTGGACCAGCCCTACAGCCCACCCTCACCCAGCCGCCCTGGCTCCGCTGGCCCCTATGCTGAGTGCTGCCGGGAGCAGCCCCACTGCTACAAGCCACTGGGGAGGCCAGGGGAGCTGGATTACCTGCGGGGCTTTTCCTACCCCTACGGGGTTCCCCTGCACCCTGAGCCCTGCCGCTACTGTGGAGGGGACCTGTGCCCGCCACCACGGCCCCGTGGCCACACATGCCGCTGTCACCCTGTGTCCTGGGTGCGCTGCCCTGACTGCTGCTACCCAGCTACCCATCCTGGGCGACAGGAGAGTGATGCCTGGCCCCTCCGGAGAGCTTTCGTCCCAGTGAGTAATGCCCTGTGGGACTGTGCTGGGGAGCAGCACTGACACTCCCTTGCACCCCTGGACTATGACCCTGGGTTGGGGTGGGGGGTACTGTTCCCCCATTTGCCCTGCAGACTGCCTGCAAGTCTTCTGTGCCTGAATGGGGATGGGACAGCGGTGCTGGGGGATGGATTTCACACTGCCTCCTTCTCACACAGGAATTTCCTCAGGGTGAGTGGGAACCACCTTCAATCACCAGGAAAGTCAGCCAGTCCATCAGGTGAGCCCATGCCAAATGCCACGGTGCTGGGATGTGTGTGCCACTCAGTGGGGACCTCAGGGAATGTGGGAACTGCCTGGGGGATGTGGGGACTGCCATGATTTTGACTGGGATGTAGAAAGTGCCTCCCGTACTTCCTTGGCCATCCTTGGCTGGTGCTCTTTGAGGCAGAAGGAGGCACGCAGGGCAAGAGTGTGTGAGGAGGTGTCCACAGCAAAGGTGGTCCCTCCTTACCCTTCCCCAGGGTTCTGGGGCCATCTCTGGGGAACTGTGCCCAGCAGATAAGCCTGAGCTTCTCCCACCAGTGTGACTGGATGACTAGCTGGGGTAAATGAGGCAGGGCATGAAATGGGCCTGAACTGCCAGATGGGTGACTGTGTATGGGAGGATGGGTGCCTCCTTCTCTTCCTAGTGAGCTCTCCAGCTGCCCACCCGGTTTCCCAAGGCTTGGCCCATTCCACACCTGCCTTGAGAGCACCGAGCCAGAGTGGCCACCCTGCTACCGGGCCACATCCACGCATGACCTCTTGTGGGATAGTGACCACCTGGCCCAGACCCCTGAGAGCCCCCCGGATCCGCTGCACCGCCCACTAAGGGGCAGAGCCTTCTCTGAGAGCCATCTCAACCTGGAACCTTCCAGCCCCTGGGGCTGTGACCAGAAGGACCTTTTCCGTGCCAAGCTGGACCCTCCCAGCATCCCCAAAAAGAAGGGCCCTCCACCTCCCCGCCCACCTCCGCCCGACTGGGAGAAGTACAGACAGCGTCGGGCATCCCAGCACCCGCCAGATGGTGCTGGGCATGGCTCTGCCTTCTCTGCTGCCCCAATGCCAATCCGCAGCATTGCTGTGGCAGTGAGGGAGCGGTCACAGAGCCTCACTGGGGAGCAGAAAGGCCAGTCCTGGGGGCACACTGCTTGCCCCCCTGCTCTGTCAGGTGCCTGGCCCCGACCTGAGGCCCCCAGATCACTCCGCAGGACTCCTGGGCCCGATGCTGCCAACGCTGAAATTTGCAGGCAAGTGGTGCCATGGCATGGGGGTGGGCTCTTGTACCCTGTATCAGAGCATCCTAATCCTTAGAGCACCGTGTGGGATTTTTGTGTTGCGGACTGTCCCTGTCCCTGACCTCTTTCCCTGGCATGGCCATAGCCCTGAGGGGAGCTGACATGCCCTGGGTGGGTGTTGACAGGGTGTCAGGAGCCGGGGAGAAGCGGACAAAGATGAAGCGGTCTGGGGAGATGGAGGAGCAGCCCCAAAGGCTCATCCAGAACCAGGAGCAGGGCCGTGCCAGTCCCCGTGGGGTGGGTGAGTGCTCCCTGTCCCTGCATTGTGGCTCTTGCCCTGCCATGCCGGAGGCACTTAAGCCCAGTTCTGGGGCAGTGGAGGGGGTGAGCTGCCAGGGCAGCTGGCCCCAGCCCCGCTGCATGGACTCTGAGGAACGACTGTGGGACGTGGCTGTCAGGGACCATTCCCTGGCCAGTGTCCTCGCCCCCTTGGCTTCCCCTGGCACCACCAGTGAGGTGATGGGTGAGCTGCTGGTGGCTGGGGAGCGACCGGCCTGGCGGAAGTGTCTCCAGCAGGACTGGCACCTGGAGGCCCTGGCACAGGACAGGTAGGGCTGTCACACCACCGGGCCCCATACCAAGGGCAGGCTGACACCCCCCAGTGCTTATCGCTGTATCTCTGTCTCCCCAGGCAAGGGTTTGAGCCCATCTCGCTGCCTCCCAGGAGTGCTGCCAGCTCCAGCACCTTCCCAGTGCACTTTGGTGTTGCAGTGGGCAAAACTGAGCCACTCAACAAGGTAAAGGCACTGCCGGAGGTAGTGGAGGGGAGCTCGGAGGATGAGGAGGAGGAGGTGGACCATGAGCTGGTGGAAAAGAAGGTACAAGACCCTGCTGGGAACAATTCCCTTGTGGTTCCCCACTGTCCTGGCCAGGTGCTCATGGAGACTGGGTGCATTTCTGGATGCTCACGGGGACTGAGGCATCACTGGTTGTTCCTGGGAGCTGGGGACATCACCAGGCACTCATGGGCATGGGGGTAATTGCTGGACACGTGCGGGTACCAGGAACATTGCCATATACTCACATGGGCCTGGGGCATTGCCAGATGTCTCCAAGGACCAGGGGCATTGTCAGGTGCTTGCAGGACCAGGGAGTCTCACCAGATGCTCGTGGGGACCAGTGGCATCTACAGATGCTTGATGTTTGCAGGGGCTGGGATGTTCCCAGATACCCACAGGGACAGGGGCATCCATTAGGTGCACATGGACTCTGGGACATGGACAGATTCTTGTGGGGACTGGGAATTGCCAGTAGCTCATGGGAACCTGGGGTACCACAAGGTTCTTGTGTACTGTCGGCCCCAGCACAGCGCCCCTACGCCTCCGTGCCAGTCCCCTGATCCCATGGGGAGTGGCCCCAGTTCCCCCTGACCCCTTTGCTCTGGCAGCTGCAGCTGATCGAGAGTCTGAGCCGCAAGCTGGTGGTGCTGCAGGAGGCACAGCGGGGGCTGCAGGAGGACATTAGTGCCAATGGGGCACTGGGTGAAGATGTGGCTGCTCGCCTGCAAGCCCTCTGCACCCCAGGGGAGTTCGACAAGTACCGCCTCTTCGTGGGTGACCTGGACAAGGTGGTCAACCTCCTGCTCTCCCTCTCGGGTCGCCTGGCCCGGGTGGAAAGTGCCCTGGGCAGCCTCGGGCCACACGCCCCTGCTGAGGACAAGGTGGGCATGGGGGAGGGGACCCTCGCCCACAAGGTTTTGGGCTGCGGGATGCCCTGCCAATGCCAGCTGTCTTTCCCACAGCTGGCCCTGCGGGAGAAGCAGCGGCTGTTGGTGGCACAGCTGGAGGATGCCAAAGAGCTGAAGGAGCATGTGGGGCGGCGTGAGGAGGCAGTGGGTGCCATGGTGGCACGGTACCTGCCCCCTGAGCACCTTCAGGACTACCAGCACTTCGTCAAGATGAAGTCAGCCCTCATTGCTGAGCAGAGAGAGCTGGAAGAGAAGATCAAGCTGGGCCAGGAACAGCTCAGGTGCCTGCGTGAGAGCCTTGGCCAGGCCTCCAAGGACTGCTAGCCCCCCTACCCAGTCTCCCTCTGGGATCCTGGCTGTGATCCCAGATTGCTACCAAAGAGGATCCAGCCCCTTGTGGATTCTCCCAGTGTCTGTTCATCTGTCCAGCCCCTGCCTTTTATTTATTTTTCTGATTTACCAGGCAGGGGAGGGGGTTGCCAGTCCAGGTGCTGACAGGAGTTGTTGTGCCACAGAGCTGTCATGGGCTCTGGCCACTCAGCAGCCTGTGGCCCAGCAAGACCAGATGGATGGATGCTACCACCACTCTCATGGGTCTTTCTATGCCTATGAGGTCCCTCCAGCTTGTCCTGGACACCAGTGCCTGTCTTGTATCTGGTGCTGCACCACATGCCTTAAACATCCCCCAGCTACTATTCATGCAGCATCTGAAAGGGTTAAACCACACTCACCAGCTGTCCTGTCTGTTTGCCCAGCTCTGTCCATCTGTGGGGGGGGGGAGCTGAAGGAATTTCAGCCCCAGCATCCTCTTCCTCCTCATTGTGTCAGAAACAATGGTCATGGCCAGCAGGTTCTTAACCCACTCCCTGCTGGCTGAGAGACCACAGGGGGCCGAGGTGAGTGCCAGTAGGTGTTGTGTACCTGTGTCTTGGGATGGTACCCTGCCAGGGCACGGATGTTGGGACAAATACACTGAGGCCTGCGCTACTCTCTGTCACCAATGCTGTGGGCATGGAGACAACCCAGCCTCAACCAGCCCTCACCTGTAGCTTCTAACTCAACACCAGGAGCGATTAATAGAGGAAAAACCACATTAAGGACAAAACAGGGTACCTGTCCCCTTCTTTCTGCTGCAACAGCCACAAATAGCACTTAGATGTCACCCCTGCCACTGTCCATCTGTCTCCAGGGCATGAGCAGGTGCCTTCATACTGATTTTGCGCAGGGGTTTAATGCAACCAGCAGGAGCTTGGGGCAGGGGGGTAAACGTTTTGGGGAGGCATGTAGGCAGCAGCGCTTTGGTGTGGCCCCATAGCTGGACAACCCAGCCCAGGGTTCAGGCAGCATCCATGCCTGCCTGTGAGCTCCAGCAGCAGCCCTGCTGTGTTGTTACCCCTGCTCTGGGCTACCCTTTAGCCTGTTAAACACTACATTTCACACTTGCCTGGCTCTACTGTGGGATGGTGCCTGGCAGGAGTGGGGTCCTCAACATTCCCTCCATCTCAACCACCCCAGAATCATTGCTAGGACCAAAGACTGCACCCCCTGGGGGCCATGCTGCTCTCGTGGTGGGGTTCAGCAGCCCTGCCTGCATGTTGCTGCATGCCATTGTATCTCTAACAGTAAAGCAGCAGCAGGAGCTGCACTTCTGTTCTAGCTGTCTCTTGCATGGTTTGTCCCTGCGCCCCAACAAGTGGCACTGGAGCAGAGAGAGGGTAATTGCTCCAGCTGGGATGAATCAAGGCTTAGCAAGCTCTTGGAAGCTGAATTCCCCCGTGGCACAGGGGGCACCTGAAGTGCAGCTGTGGGCAGGGTCTCTTCTGCTCCCAGTGCTCCTAGGCTGAGTTGGGGCACGGGTCAGTGCCTGGACTCATCCTACATGCCAGGATGCATGTAGGAGTCACGGCGCTTGGGTAGTGGATACAGGGTTTTCCCTGGCAATCTCTCGGGGCATAGCTGCCAGAACTTTTGGGGCAGCCCCAGGGAGGGGGTGGCCGTGCCCGGGGGGATGTCCCCGTGCTGCTGCTGCTGCTGAGCCTGTTCCGGGTGCCCCGATTCACCGGGGTGCCCCGATTCACCGCGGTCCGGCAGGGGGTGCCCGCTGCCCTCCCCGGGAGCTGCTCTGTTCGCCGGGAGCGCCGGCGGCCGCTGGGCGGCGCCAGTGCTCGGATGGGGCATGCGCGTGCAGGCGCGGGGGGGGGTGTGGGAGCGCAGGTGCGCGCGAACACGAGCGGGGGTGGGGGGGGGGGGGCCGGGGATGCTCCAGGGTGAGCACAAGTGCACGGGGCCAGTGTGAGTGTAGGAGAGTGGGTACACACCCCCACAGTGGGTACACACCCCCACAGTGCGTACACACCCCCACAGTGCGTACACACCCCCACAGTGCACACACACCCCCACAGTGCAAACACACCCCCACAGTGCGCACACACCCCCACAGTGGGTACACACCCCCACAGTGGGTACACACCCCCACAGTGCGTACACACCCCCACAGTGGGTACACACCCCCACAGTGCGCACACACCCCCACAGTGGGTACACACCCCCACAGTGGGTACACACCCCCACAGTGCGCACACACCCCCACAGTGGGTTACACACCCCCACAGTGCGCACACACCCCCACAGTGGGTACACACCCCCACACCGGTGTACACACCCCCACAGTGGGGTACACACCCCCACAGTGCGTACACACCCCCACAGTGGGTACACACCCCCACAGTGCGTACACACCCCCACAGTGGGTTACACACCCCCACAGTGCGCACACACCCCCACAGTGGGTACACACCCCCACAGTGCGTACACACCCCCACAGTGGGTACACACCCCCACAGTGCGTACACACCCCCACAGTGCGTACACACCCTCACAGTGGGGTACACACCCCCACAGTGCGTACACACCCCCACAGTGGGGTACACACCCCCACAGTGGGTACACACCCCCACAGTGCGTACACACCCCCACAGTGGGGTACACACCCCCACAGTGGGTACACACCCCCACAGTGGGTACACACCCCCACAGTGCGCACACACCCCCACAGTGGGTTACACACCCCCACAGTGCGCACACACCCCCACAGTGGGTACACACCCCCACAGTGGGGTACACACCCCCACAGTGGGTACACACCCCCACAGTGGGTACACACCCGCACAGTGGGTACGCACCCCCACGGTGGGTACACACCCCCACAGTGCGCACACACCCCCACAGTGGGTACACACCCCCACAGTGGGTTACACACCCCCACAGTGGGTACACACCCCCACAGTGGGTACACACCCGCACAGTGGGTACGCACCCCCACGGTGGGTACACACCCCCACAGTGCGCACACACCCCCACAGTGGGTTACACACCCCCACAGTGGGTTACACACCCCCACAGTGGGTACACACCCCCACAGTGGGTACACACCCCCACAGTGGGTTACACACCCCCACAGTGCGCACACACCCCCACAGTGGGTTACACACCCCCACAGTGCGCACACACCCCCACAGTGGGTTACACACCCCCACAGTGGGTACACACCCCCACACCGGTGTACACACGTGCATGCACACAGCAGCGTGTTGGCGAGTGGCCGGAAACGTGTGGAGTGCGAGCATATGGCAATGCAGGGGATACCGGCACATGCACGTCAGTGCATACAAGTGAACATGTACGCACAGTTGGATGTGTGCACATACACGTGAGCACACACAGCTGAACTCTTACATAAGTGAATGCATGCACACACCTCTGAGCATGCATGTTCTCATAGTTGAACACATGCCATATGTGTGAGTGCACATGTACAGGGCACGGATCCATGCGGCTGCACACAAGTGTTAGTGGCGAGTGACTGCACGTGCAGGTGAATGCATGCACGGGGGAACTTGTCCTATGTCTGATGTGCACGTGTGAATGCATGCCCATGTTTATAAGTGCGAGTTCATAGGGCTACTTGTGCAAGCCCTTGCATGTGGATAACTGCAGGCACAGGGAAACTGTGCCCCATGACCCATTCAAAACACCATTGTCCCTCCATGCAGCTCCAACTGCTGCCAGGTATGACCGTCGGCCCACAGCATGGCAGCATGGCTGGCTTGCTGGATACAGGGACCCTCAATGCTGGATGTGGCCATGGCATGGGGTGTCCTGGGGATTCCTTTGTGAGACTCCAGAATTGCAAACAGAACCCACAAAGGTAGGGTAGCCCCTGGCCCTGGTGTCTGTCTCCCCATCATGATGATCTCTCCATTATACAGATCCCAGATCTGTCCCACAATGTCCCATAGACCTGAGCTGGGGAAGGATGAGGATATGGCAGGTAGTGATGCTTTAATGAGAGACCCCTGCCACATGAGGGAGATGGGGAATCCTGGAGCATAAAAGTCCAAACCCCATAGTATGGTACACATAGTAGACCCCCCTCACTCCCACAGTCCATTACAGCCCAAAAAGGAAAGCCATGCATTGGGAAGGGACAAGAGAGCGCTTCCTGTCCCTGTACTGAGGCAGAATGGCCCAGCAGGAAGGAAGGGATATGGGGCTCTGCCAGCATGGAGAGCCCAGAGCAGCAGTGGGTGAGAGATGAGTGCAGAAGCCCATGCAACACTGTGGCATGGAAAGTGAGGCCGGAGCTTCTCTCCCCAGATGTTTGGTGGCACACCTCCTGTGTGCATGCATGTGTGTGTGCTCCAACACATGTTCCAGGGCATGCTCTATGCAATCACACCTCTGTGGGGCTATCTGCATGCATGCACACCACAGAATCACAGAAAGGTTTGGGGTGGGAGGGATTATTGAAGGATATTCTGTCCAATTCTTCCTGCCACGGGCAGGGTTAGGGTTAGGGTTAGGGTTAGGGTTAGGGTTAGGGTTAGGGTTAGGGTTAGGGTTAGGGTTAGGGCAGGAACATCTTCCAGGGATGTCAGGTTGCTCCAAGCCCTATCCACCCTGTCACTGAACACTTCTAGAGATTGGCCAGCCACAGCTTCTCTGTGCAGCCTGTGCCAGTGCCTCACCACCTCCATGATAAATTATTTCCTCTTTCTGTGTAATCCAAACACACCATAAGTCACTTTATAACTGATGCCCCTTGTCCTGTCTCTACATGCCCTGTGAAAATCTCTCCTTTTGGAACCTCCTTGATATACTGAAATGCTACTTTAAGGTCTTACTGAAGCCTTGTCTTCTACAGGATGAACAACCCCATATCTCATAGTCTGTTTCCACAGCAGATTGTTTTCAGCCCTCAGAGCATCTCTGTGGTGTTCTCTTGACCCCCTCTAACAGCAGCACATCCTCCTTGTGCTGGAGACCCCTGATCTGGAGCCAGCACTCTTGGGCATGTCACCAGAGGACAGCAGAGCAGATGGGGAGAAGCTCCCTCCCTCACTGTGCTGCCCACCCTGCTGGAGATGCACTCAGGACATGGCCAGCCCTCTGGGCTGCCAGCACATTTGTGTGTGCGTGGAAGTGTGTGGCAGCATCTGTGTATGTGCTCGGCCGTGCCTCCATGTAACGCCATATGCCCATATGGTTGCATGGCAATGGTGCACACGCTCACCTGTGCGTGGGGTGTGCGTGTGGGTATGTGCACAAAAATGTGCGTGGCCACAGGGTAAATGCTCACCTGTGCCAGCCGTGTGCCTGCCCTTGTCCATGTGGGGAATGCACAAATATGTGCACAGTGGTAGTGCACATGCTCGCCCATGCCCACAAAAATCTATGTGCAGGCACGGGGTGCATGTGCTTTCCCGTGCCCGGGGCGCGCAGGCCTGTGCGGTCTGTGACTGCTTGTGCATATGCCTGTGTGGAGGTACATACGCATGTGCGGCTGTGATGCCTATGCATGTGCTGGCCCTGCCCACGTGGGTGGCGCATACACAGGTGCACTGCAGTGGTGCATGTGCTCTCGCGGGCCCATGCATGTATCCATGCGAGGGGAGCATCCGTTTGTGCACGGTGCAAGCCGTGTCTGCCCGTGCGTGTGCGAGCCTGTGCACACGTATGTGCGTGAGCACACCCACCCGGTGTGCCCGCCGCGCCTCCGTGGGCGGGCAGCGCACACGTGCGTGCACGTGCTCTCCCGTGCCCGCGCGGGTGCCGCACACGGATGCGCGCGGGGGCGCGCGGGTGCCCGCTGTGCCCGCATGCTCGGGGCCGTGCGTGGGCCGCCCGCGCCGCGCAGCAGCGCCCGCCGTGCCGAGCAGGCCGGGGCTTGCGGCAGGGGCAGGGCCGGGGCCGCTTGCGGAGGCACGTCCTGGCGGGGCCGGGGGGCCTGCGGACGGCGGGCCGGAGAAGGAGCGACCTTGCACCAGCGGCGGCGGCGGCTCGGGTCGTGCAAGGTGTGTGCGGGGCGGGGGGCGCTCCGCCTTCTCCGTCCCGGGCGTGCTGCGGGATGCTCGGCGGGGATCCGGCACCCGGCAGCCCCGGGGCTGGAGGAGGCAATGCACCCGGGGCGGGGGGGGGGGGGCGGGCCGCAGCGCTGCCCTCGCTCCCTCCCTCTCCCCGCAACGCTTGTTGCTGCGCCGAGAGACGGCACCGCGGTTGCCGGCAGCCGCGGGGAAGGGGGAGGGCGCGGCGGAGCCGGCCCGTGGTAGGTGCGTGGGGCCCGGCACGGCGCCGTGGGGTGGCCCCTGCCACCCCCAACCCGGCCACGGCAGCCCTGCTGCCGTCCAGGCTCGCTTGTCGGGGTAGGTGCCCCCACCAGTCCCTCCTCAGCCTTCGGGGCCGGCAGGGATGCCATGGGGACGGCTTCCCCCGCATGCGGGAGCCCCGCGCTCCCCCATCCATCCCAGCCCAGCCGCAGGCACCTGCTCGGGGCTCGCGAGCCACGGGCGCAGGAGGTTCACCCATCCCTTTCCAGCTGCCGGAGCCAGACGGATGGCGGGGTCCGGCTGCTGCTTTTCATGGAGATTCCTGTGCTGTCCCCGGCCACGCAGCGCAGCCCAGCACCTCGGGGGTGGGCAACAAGGAGAAGTAGCACAGGCTGTGGGAATGCCTTCCACCCCTCTATGCACCAACGTACCAATGCCCGAGCATGGGGCAACCACAGTCTCCTGTGCCCAAGTCAGGGACAACGTTGGGATGCCAGGTAGGCTGAGGAATAGTTGGGACAGTGAAAAAAAAGGCAAGGAAGGAAAACTTTGCCTGCAAGGATGCCACCCTGAGTGACATTTCTGGGCAAGGATGCACCATCTCTCTTGATTTCCAGGGCTGCACCTCCCAGCTATCAGAGCCTTACAGGATGAGGGGGCATGCATGTCTCTTCAGGGCTTTTCCTCCATTCCTATGTGTCCTTGTCCTCTCAGGGCTGTCATCAGGGGCTGCAGAGCTCTGAGCCAAGCCAGATTGGAAGATGGCTGAGAAGCTGGTGCCTGGGGACCTGTTCTCGAGGAAGACCCGGGAATCGGTGTCGTCTCTGGACTTGGACAAGTTGACACCCATCTCACCCGAGGCTGGTGGTGAGGAGTCATCCGACAGCGAGGGCGAGCAGGAGGACAGTTCTCACAAGCTCATCCGGAAGGTTTCCACCTCGGGGCAGATGAGAAGCAAGGTCAGGGGTGGGGGATGCCGGTGGTGAGGGGCTGGCTGGGTGTGGGGTCACTGCTGAGGACAAGGCAGGGGAGTTTATCAGGGTGTAAATGGGTACCAGGTTCTTGCTGCTGGCAGGCTTGACCCAGCCACAGCTGGGAGGATGTTGGCCCTCTGTGTCCTGTGGGAGGGCACATAGAAACATGCAAACCTCACAGTGGTAGTGTCAGCATTGGTCCCATGGGGCTGTGAAGCATGGATTTCATCCCACTATTCAGGGACAGGGTCTCTCCCATACCCAGAGAGCCCCTACCACATTGCCTTCATGCTGCATTTGTATCCCCTGGGTTCCCCTTACCTGTCCCTGGAAGAAGAGGACTCTTTTTAGGATGCTCCATGGATGCTCTGGGACTGAGATTTAGGGTCATGACAGTTTTGTAGGCTCCTCGGATCCCACACCCTGCTGCAGGCATTGTGTGTGTAGGGCTTGGTGGGTGGCAAAATGGAACCATGCATCTTTCCTAGTGCCCTAGATCAATTTGGCTGTGCCAGCTCCCCTGCAGGTGCCATTCCCACAGATCTAGTCCCCAGTGGTGGTTTGCTGGACAGATGGGAGCACCTTTGAGATCAGACGTGACACTCGTATTTCCCAGCCATTAGCATGACAGCAGCTGGAGTATGTGTGCGTGTGTATCACAGTTTGCTCAGAAAAAGCTATTTTGATAGCTTACAAAATTTACAAGATTACCCCTACAAAATACGAGGTGTGGTGCCTTTAGCCAGACAGGAGTGCGTGGTCAGAGGTCCCAGGTCAGGACAGTGAAATGCAATGCTGGCAGAAATAACCTGGGCCGAATGGCTAGGTAGGATGTGAGGAGAGAAGGAGGTTTGGGGGGACATTTTGGGGAGGGAGGATGCAGACACAGTGCTTGGAGGATGCTCTGGATGACATGCTTATCCTTTGCATCCACCTTTCAGCTGTGGGAAGGAGGTGGTGGAATGAGTCAAGGCAGTGCCTGAAGTGTTGGGCGGCACACGGGGGCTGCTAGAAATCCCCCTACAGCCAGCTTCCCGTGCCAGCCTCTCCTCAGTGGTGGCTGTGCTGCTCTGGCACGGGGGAGAGCTCTGAAAACACAGCATAGGAATGTAGTTGTAGAAAAGAGGGCTATTACTGGACTCTGGTGTTGGGTGCTGAGGGCATGAAGGAAGGGGAATGAGGCAGTGTGGGTCTGGTGGCAGCTGTGGGGATGCTTGGAGCTGGGGCAGGCTCCCCTCCTGCTGTCCCTGTCTTGGCTGTTGTGCCAAGCCTGGTGCACTGGCATGAGGTGGGGCAGAGGATACCTGCTCAAGGGTATGGAAATTGCATGCTCCCAACCTAGCACTGTGGGGTTTTTCCACTTGGCAGTAGAGACTTCTGGGGCAGGGGGCACTGAAGGGGCTCTTATTGAGTCCCTCTGGCTGCTCAAGGAACATACATCAATTTTCCCTTCTTTGAAGTGGGCTGGCATCAACTCTGCCCTCTCCAAGTTGGATGCCAAGTGGGTGAAGAGGGCTATGCTGGTGCAGGGTGTTGGGGAGGAGGCACAGTGGGAAGCCAGGCCAGTGTGCAGGATCATGGGGATGCTTAGTTCTGTGTAGGAGCCCTCAGCACCCTTCTGGAAGGGTGCTGGAGTTTGCCATGAAGCACTTGCCATGCTGTGGGTCACAGGGACATCACAGGGAGCCATCAATGCCAGGAAGTCTGAGGGGAAGGGGCAGATGGCTGGGCTATGCCCATGTCCTACAGCAGCAGCACAGGAACACGAGCATGCTCTGAGCCACAGCCCAATCGCCAGAGCCCCCCATACCACAAGCAGGTTCTGGCCTCACTGCTGACAGGCTGCACGTGGGGAGAGGCTGTCTCCCTGCCTGCGGTGGTTGCTGCCCATATCCTGCTTGGCACCAGCAATTAGCCATGCAGGAGGTCATGCTGTGCAGCGTGTCAGGGGAGGCAGGTGGCATGATGGATGAGCAGGTGGAAATGACATGTCTGGGTTAACAGCCCATGGAGCTAGGGGAGAGAGTGAGAGCTGGCAGGGCTGGAGCTGAAGGGGCCTGAGAGTGAGCTGTGTATGCCTCCCCTGCCACTTCTGTGTTTTCGGTGTTGCGGTTCAGTGTTTTTCCCGAGGATGCCTTTGCCCTGGTCCAGATGGGCAGGACTGCACTTGCCAGCCTGGCATCTGGTTGGATGGACTCCATCCTTTCCTACGGAAATGAGGATTTTTGGATGACATTGTGCAGTATCCGTGGATCTCTGGGCTTATATGAGTCCAAACCCGGCTCACTCAGGACCCAAGCCCACACGGAACCGCACGAACGAGATAAGAGACGAGAAGCGCTCCCTGCCACGTGGGTCAAAGTGTCCAATTTATTAGTGTGGGACAGATCACCTCTGGTGTCGGCGACCACCCAGGCAGCAAAGAGAGCGTGCCTCACCTGCAGTGGGGTTTTGTGCCCCAGGTGGTGCGGGCGGGGAAAGAGAACCACGGTCAATGGGAGCGACATCCGGGAGGGGTGAGGGGAGGGACCATCCGTGGGACAGACCGCAGGCATACAGAACCAAGTTATGTGAGGGGAACCCATGTGAAAGGGGGAACATGCCATTCACGTGACCCAAAAACGTTTTTCCCCAACACCCAGTGTAACTAAATTCCTGTTTAGTGCAATACAACAACATTGCTGCTGCCACCCAGGTCAGGCTTACAGCCCTGACACGGCACATGTGCTGCCTGTCACTCCAGCCACAGCCACGGGGTGTGTGCCATGGCAGGCACCTTCCTGAGTGACACCCCTGTCTTGACATCCTGGGCACCCAGGTGGGGCTGGGGCAGGGAGAGGGAATCATTGCCTGCACCCCAGGGACAGGTACCTAAAGAACACAGTTTATAAGGGAGAGTTCAGTGCCAGAGTGGCAGCTCCTGAGACAGCAGGTGGTGGGGTGTCAGGGCTCACTGTCATATTTTGGGTCAAATGGGGTGGGTGGGGTGCTTGAGAGGGTCTATAGGAGCCTGCCATGTTGCGGGGCTGGGAAAGGTCAGGACCCCCACCCCATCCACACTGACTGGGGAGGCCTTGGTCTCTGGTGATGGAAGCAGGCAGCTTCTCCCACTCCAGGGTGTTGTCCAGCCCCTGGGACAGGAATAGGTGAGGATCATTTTGGGATCTGTTGAATCCTTCTGATTGCTGCTCCCCAGTTCCAGTGCTTCTGCACTCTGAAAGCTCATGATCACATCCCTTCGTCAAGCCTCCACATCAATCACATCCCCCCCACTCCACACCTCCAGGCTGGAACTGTGCACACCCTGTGGGGTGCTTTGTGCCAGCATTGCTGTGGGGGCGGCGAGGTCGTTGTGCTCAGTGACAAAAACAACTGCCAGATGCAGGTGTCCCTACTGGAGTGAAAGGCTCCAGGATGGATGGAGTCTTGCTGACATTCTCCCCCCACTCCCCCCAATCCTCCTCAATGCATCTGGGGGCTGCCAGTTGCCTGTACCAGGTTTTAGGAGTGCAAGTGCAGAGTGGGAGGGGGATGTGATGCTGTTTCCCAGCACTGGTCCCCTTAGGGCTGGGCTTGTAGAGGAGGTGAAGGGAAGAGAGGGCCTGGTTCTGGGGCTCACCAACGCATTTGAGTTGATAGGGGTGGTGGGTCACATCCTGCTCACGTGTCTGGGGCATTCATTCCCCGGCCCTGCCTCAGCACAGGCTCTCCCAGCAGCTGCCTCCCAGAGTGGAGGCAGAGAGTGACCCAGCAGTGCTGTTTGGCTCAGCAAGTGACAGGTCCTGGGGTGATTGCACCCAAGCTGGGAGGTAGGGGTATCAAGGGGAACACAGCGGGGTGCATGCCAGGGATCCAGGGTTGCCCGTGGCATGGGAACAATGTTCATGGCCGTGGTGAGCAGGGGTAACCATGGCTTGTCTGCTGTTTGGAAAGGGGAATCCTGTTCCTGAATTCCTGATCTTGAGGTACATCACAGCTCTTTGGTGGGACTGAGGGACCCACCAGAATCCTCCCATGGGGCTCAGGGAGGTCAGTGGGGTTATTGGTGCCCCTGTCCTTGCTGCAGGTATTGAGCATCCTGCAGGCTCAGAGTGCCCCAGGAATGAGGCAGGCTGTACCTATGCATAGTGGGGTGTTGGGCAGGTGTAGGGAGCCTGGTGAGGCAGTGCTATAGAGCCAGGCTGTGGGGAATGTTGCCCACTGAGTGCTAAATCCTGGCCAAAAGATGAAGAAAGAAGGTTGAGCTGGCTGGGGCCAGGCCTGGAAACCTTTCTTCTGCAGCAGGAGGGTGGACCACAGCTCCTGGCAGTGCACCCTCTAGACTTGACGCTGGTGGGACACTAGAACATCTCTCATACAGAGAGAGCCTGGGAGAGCTGGGACTGTTCAGCCCGGAGGGGAGACTGTAACCACGGAGTCCCTGGTTTTTGAAAGGGAGGGTGCAGCAAAGGGGGAACCAGGCTCTTCTCAATGGTGTCTGCCAATGGAGAGAAATGAAAAAATAGGAAATTGCACCTCAACACAAGAAAACACTGTCTGAGACCAGAGAGGCTGGGCTTGCTGTCATTAATCAGGGCTCACCAAGCTGGTGCCTGGGGTGTGAAGATAGCCCCACTGTCACTAGCCGGATGTTTGTGAGGTTACTCAAGCACTCTGCCCTCTCCATGCTAACTTTTTCTGTTATGTGAATGTCGTTCATGTCCATCAGCTCTTTCCCACTCCTGCTGGGCAGAGTGGGAGGGCTGTTCCCACCAGCATTGGGGCACAAGGTGTGGGGGTGAACTAGTAAAGGTTGGCCTGATGCAGGATGCTTGCACGCATGATGCTTGGGGACCGATGTGGCTGTAGATAGGGAAGGATGACCTCATTTCTAAAAAGCAGCTGCTGGATAATGTGCTCTAGGGGGGTCGCCTTTCTTCTAGGGGCTCCTTTCCTCATTCCTCTCCTCCTGTTAATTGTCTGCTGCCTTTTAATGGTCTTATGGGTACAATGTGAGGGCGTGTCAGGACTGGTGCTAGAATCTCTTTTTAAGCATCCACCCAGCACAGGGAAGGGATATTGTGGTTGGTCCTACAGTGGCAGAAAGCTCCATCCTCTGGGAGCAGCTGAACTTGTGGGGCCATAGCACCTGTCAGGCACCGAGCCCCTTGACTGCCCAGTGCCGGAAGAGCTCTGCTGTGTCACAAAGCTTGATAAGGTTTCCGACTGACTCCCGCCTGTGGGGTGCCTAGCAGCTGGTGGAAGCCCTGCAGCTGGGCTGTTTGAAGTCTGCCAGCTTTGCTCTGCTGTCCTGGTGCCTGCTGGCTCAGCTGGGGGATGAGCTCTTATGCAACTGGACCCCAGCTTGTGCCCAGTGGGCTGCTGCACTTGGAGCAGGAGGGTGGCTGCCTGGAATGATGCTGGTGCAATGCAGGTCGGTGTGTTGACAAGTTATCCTCTTTCCCCTCTCCTCCTATTGGGTGAGGCATCGTGTGGTCACAGGGACAAGTATGTCCCTTCAGGAGTGGTGTAGGGTGGCCAGCTGTGTGGGCAGATAGTGTGGTGCTCAGGAGCCACATGTATGGCATTCCTGGGTAACAACCTTCCTGGCTCTTCTCCAGGCACCGCTTCGCTGTCCAAGCCGATCCCAGCAGGAAAACCCTCCTGCCCCAGCTGTGGTCCGACCTGGATTCACAATGGGCTCTTGCCAGGAATGGTGGTGACAGAGCTGGGAGAGGGGGGTAACGGAACAAAGCAGCATCCTGGGGCTCTGCTTTAGGGCTGAAGCAAGGGCTGGCATTTCGGGTTGTAACCTGACCTGGAAGAATCCCTGGACTGCTGTTCAAACCCCCTGCTTGTGCTGAGCACACAGGCAGCCTGTGGCATGATGGCCTCTGGAAACCTGCCCAGTCCTGGCACAGCACGTGGCTGGCCATCCTCCCAGGGCCATTTTTACCTGTGTCCTCTCTGAGGCTCTGCTGCCACTTCAGCTGCATCTGACCTGGAGGTGGTAGTTTGTCTGCAGACACTGTATGGTTTAATTCTCACCTTTCCCTTCCTGCCCTGTGCCTCTGGGATTCCCCCAGTGCTGGTGCTGAGCCCCCTGGGCTGGAGAGAGCAGGGAGGGACCTCGGGATGGGGCAGTGGAGTGCTGGGACAGAGCCCGACAGGGGAGCTGGCCTCTGGCTGCTGCTGGGCAGGTTATATGTGGCTCTGGGTGTGCCGCCTTGGTTGCTGAGGTGAGACCAGCTCCGGCTTTGCTGAGGCTCCCTGCAGTGCTGCCTGGGGCTTTCCAGAAAGAAAAGCTGTGGCTGGGGTGAGTGGAGTGGCTTGGGTTGGTTTTAGGGTGTGGGTGGCACACTGTGCTTTACAGCTGTGCAATGACTAGTGCAGAGCTCCCAGCCCAGTGAGCCAGTGCTCCCATTGTCCCCAAAACTCTCCAGGAAGAAGAGGCAGTCCCTGTGCTACAGGTGCTCAACTCCAGCTCTTTTGAGCTCTAGGGTACCTAATAGCCACTTACTATACAATTGTGGTGACCCTGGTGCTCTGGACAGGGCTTTGGGGAGTTGGCACAGCAGGGGTGATGCCACCCTGGCATGGCCTGTCTGCCCTTGCCATTGTCACCCCTTTGCTGTTTGCAAAGAGGAAACCCTGGGCTCACCCAGCAATGCTGTGCAGCATGCATTCCCACTGTGTGGCTGGGCCTGCAGCTGGCCCTGGCCATCAGGTGCCTCTCAGGTGTCCTTCTGTTGTTCATTGCAAAAGCAGGGGTCCAAAACCATGGAGCCACTTGGGAGCTGCTCCCTGCCCCAACAGCTGGAGCAGGTCTCATCTGGCTGAGACCCATGGTCAAAAAATGAATTAGGTGGGTGGCTTACCACAGTGAGATCCCAAAACAGCCCTCCGTCACCCCAGACTTGTGTGCCTGCCCAGGCAGCGTGGGACAGCTGGACTCCAGGGCTTATTTTGGAAAGGGGACCTGCCTTGTTTTCCCCTGGGAGGGGTTGTCTGGCCCCGTGTGGGCACCAATGGAACCTGTACCACGTGGCATCACACACCAGGGATGATGGAGCCTGGATGAGCAGCTGCTTACCTGAGGAGTTGTGCAGCAAAATGCTGCACATGGCAACACAGAGGGCTTGGGCTTTGATGCCCAAAGCAGCCTGAAAGGGTGGCTGTGGGGAGAGGTGCCCCCTGAGCTTCTCTGCGCCAATTTTGCTGCCCTGTGTTGGTTTGGCTAGGGATTAGTCTGCACTGGTGGAAAACTGAGGCACAGTCTCCCCAGCCGGGGTATTGGAAGTATTGTGGTGAAGGTGGGAGAGCTATCACGGGTGTGGTGGTGAAGGTGGGCGAGTCAGGGCAGCTGCATTCTGTCCCTGGGACGGCCAGGACTGTGACATCTTGGGGCTGGGTGATGACTTTTTGCCACTGTCAGGAGCTGCTGCTGCTGCTGCTGCTGCTGGGGGTGTTTCGGCTCTGACCCTCCTTCGCAGGAGTGGGTGCCACCCTCCTAGGCAGCCCGTCCTTGCTGTGTCCTACCCCCAACGTGGCCCTGGAGCCAGGCAGAGTGCCCATGCCCAGCTGGCCTCAGCCCCGGCTGTGATAGCCCTGAGGCGCCAGCATGGACCCGCCCCTTCTTCCTTCTCATTGTCATCCTTTTCTTCCAATGGCCTCCCCGCCCTTCACCGTCACAGCTCCTGACACCACTGCTCGCTGTCACACACTGCCTGTCCTGTGCAACAACAGCGATGACTGCAGCAAACATGGAACCTGTGCCTGATGAGGGCAGCCAGGTGTGGTGGATCCCCCCGGGCTATGGCAGGACCCTGGCTTGTCCCCTGGTGTGGGACAAGGACTGCTGGGTGCATGATTTGTGTGCGGGTCTGAGGTCACAGCTGGACCCCCCTGGAGGGATCCCTGTGTGCTCTCACAGCTGAGAGGCCAGGACAAGGACTCAGTGGGGTGCTGGCACCGGGACCGCGGTGAGCCTGCACTGACATTCCGAGGCACCACGGTGATTGATTGACCACAGCCAAACTCTGCAGCAGTCTTGGGGAGTGATAAAGGCTTAGAACATCCCTCTTCAAACTCCAAGCTGGAAGAGAGCAGGGAACAATGTGGTGGGTGCCCCAGGGAGGTTCAGGAGGGTTATGCATTTGGATAGTTGAAGCTCAGGGAGCACCCCAGGTGGGGTTTTAGCTTCTTTGTGAAGGCTTCTGCTATTCCTGGTGGTTTGGCCATCTGGTTCAGACCCATGGGGCAGTAGATTAAGGCTGAGACCTGGGGCTGGTGTGTTTGCAGGCTGATGGGTGCCTGGCTGCCACCTTTTGCAGCACATGGGTTGGCACAGGAGTGCAGAGCCCCGCCATGCTTCCCTTGCTGTGCCCTCATGCCCAGTGCTAATTTGCTGTTAAATGTGGCTTGTCATCATGTGCCTGGATTGGATACAACCACTGTGGCAGCTAATTGCAGAGAAGCAGCTGAACAGAGCTGCCGGTGGTGTTTAAAGAAGATACAATCATAGATGAGGCAGTGCCAGAGCATCTCTGCCACCTCTTTCAGGCTCATAGCCATGTTGCAAACACTAATTAATTGAGTCTTGTAAACACCACTGCAAGAAGGGTAAATATTGGCAGGTGCTCTGTTTCGGGGGGGGCAGAGAACAGGCAGCCAGGTTGCAGCGATGCACTGGGCTGTAGGGGATGCTCTGCCTGCTGCAGGCTACCCTCAACCCCAGGTTGTCCTCTCCAGGGGCTGTGGGGGCAAGACAGAGCTGGCTGCGCTCCGGCTCTGCTCCAGCTCTGCTCTCCAAACCGGCTGGGGCCGCAGTGCCCAGGTAATGCCACTTTGAGGATGCAGTTGCTATCTCTGGGGCACTAGTCTCCTCTTAAAGGAAGCTCTGCTGGCTCCAGTTCTGCCCTTGGCTTCTAGGGAGCTGCAGCAGGGTGAGGATCTCCAGGCACTACCCTGGGGATGGAGAGGAAGAATCAACAGGGGAGCCTCTGCACTGCTGGAGACCTGCATCTTCTAGTCCTGCCATGCCCAGCAGCCTCCTTCCAGATCACACAGGCAGTGCCCAGTGCCCAGGCGATGGTAGGCAGGGAACATAATTTGCCCTGCTACATGCAGCAGAGAGTGAGCCCCAGAATGTCCAATCTGTGCTCCTGGGGACCCGGGGACTGGTGTCACAGGGAAAAATGGTGGCTTTGGTGATCCTGGGGGGCTACAGGAGCTCAGGACACTGTGGTCTCTGCAGAAGAGCGTAAAGGAGGGGCTGTTGCTGAAGCAGACGAGCTCCTTCCAGAGGTGGAAGAGACGATACTTCAAGCTGCGAGGCAGGACACTTTATTATGCTAAGGATGCCAAGGTAGGCTGGAGGGTGCTTCCAACATGCCCAGTTTGGGGGGGACCCGAGCCTGCCAGCCCAGGAGGGGACAGAGATCCCTGCCTGGTGGACTGGGGCTCTGGTTCCTCCCTCGCAGTCCCTGATCTTTGATGAGGTGGACCTGTCTGATGCCAGTGTGGCCGAGACCAGCACCAAGAACATCAACAACAGTTTCACGGTGAGGGAGGTGTGGGGCTACCAACTGCACCCTGTGGAGACCTTGGAACCGTGTGGGGAGGCACTACAGATCTCCCTCATCCCCCTAGAGCCACGGAGCACTCCATGGCATGGCCTCCTGCTGCTTGAGGCGGCACTGGTGTGCCAGAGATTGCTGGGGTCTGTGCTGGGTTCTGGCTGGCCTGGCAGTGGCCTTGCCAGAGAACGTGGGGATGGTGGCTGTTGCAGGTGATCACGCCTTTCAGGAAGCTCATTTTATGTGCGGAGAACCGGAAGGAGATGGAGGACTGGATCACGGCCCTGAAATCTGTCCAGAAGTGGGAGATCCATGAGGTGATGTGGGCAGGGTGCTGAATGGATCTGTATTTCTGTGTGGAGTGTGTTTCCCTCTGTGTGCCTTTGATTGCCAGAAAAGAGCTGTTGGCCTTGCCATAGCCCCACAAGGAGGACAGGAGTTGAGCTGGGGGGACTCAGGAGGCCGGGAGAGAGGGAGTGCCGGCTGAGGGTTCCAGGCACTGATGGGGCAGGGCTGTGTCTCCAGGCCACACAGTTCAACATGGAGCACTTCTCGGGCATGCACAACTGGTACGCCTGCTCTCACGCCCGCCCCACCTTCTGCAACGTGTGCCGTGAAGCTCTTCCAGGGGTCACCTCCCATGGCCTCTCCTGCGAAGGTCAGTGCTGGCATCCTGCTGGGACGTGGGCAGGGGTTGGCATCAGGGCAGGGCAGCCTCTCAAGGCTGGGTCAGAGCAGGAGTGGTGCAGGGTGATGCCCACTGCCCAGATGCAGAGAGGTTTGGGACCAGGGATGTGCATGCTGTGGGGACCTTCCCTGCTCCTCACTGCTCCTCCCCATGCAGTCTGCAAGTTCAAGGCACATAAGCGCTGTGCCGTGAGAGCCACAAACAACTGCAAGTGGACGACTCTGGCCTCCATCGGCATTGAAATCATCGAGGATGAGGACGGGGTAAGCAGGGGAGTCCCTGTCAGGCATCCTGGCAGGACAGATCCTCCATCAGAACTAGCCTTGCTGTGCCCAAATCAGGAAGCAGGAAGAAACTGTAGCTGTCCCCTGCACTGTACGGCCTCTGGGCTTGGCTCTGCAGGGGCGTAGCTTGGGGACACCTCCTCTGGAACCCTGTATCAGGATCCCTTTTTGCTGTCCAAGTGGGGTCACCTCCAGACATTTTCTGGGGATACGTCTGCCCTGCCTAACATGCTGATGGCTTCAAGCAGCCAGGTGGGCAGGGATGAGAGGACATGGGAGGGGTCCCAGACCCAGCTTGCCCTGCTAAATGGCACTACCTCCATGGTGCTTGTGGAAAGAGGTGGCCTATGATCTTTCCCTGAAGTGTGAAGGATGCTATTGGTAGCTGCTTTTCTCTGCAGGTGGCCATGCCCCATCAGTGGCTGGAGGGGAACTTGCCTGTCAGTGCACGCTGTGCTGTCTGTGACCGCACCTGTGGCAGTGTCCGGAGACTGCAGGACTGGCGCTGTCTCTGGTGCAAGGCCATTGTAAGGATATACCCACACACCCTGTCCCCACCCCTCTCCCAGCACAGACAGCACTGCCCCTCCTGTGTGCGTCTCTGGGAAAGCCGATGCTGAGACTTTGGTGCTGCGTCCCCCTGCTCTGCTGATACAGGCATTCCTGCCTTCCCAGGTTCACAGTGCCTGCAAGGAGCTCCTTGGCAAGAGGTGCCCCCTGGGCCAGTACAAAGTGTCCATCATCCCGCCAACTGCCTTGAACAGCATCGATTCTGATGGTGAGTTGGGGAGAGGGCACAGGGCTGCTCTGGTGGGGGGGACAGGCTGTTTGGGATAGGGCTCTGTGCTCTCTGAGGTCTTCTGGAGACTTTGACTTGTTGCACTGTGCCTGTTTTGTGGGGCAGCAGGAACACTACCTTCAGTAGGCTCCAGAGTCAACGCCCTTCCCTTAGTTGAAGGCTGTTTGTTGCCTTGCACTCTGTTTCAGGGCTTGGTGGTGTTCTGTGGGCTCTGGGGTGGCATTTCTTGCCTGCATGTGGCTTTAGCTGCTCCTGCCAGGTCACCACTTGCAGTGGCTGAGGACATGGTGCCTCTGTGCTGGGATCAGCAGTGCCGACCCTGTACCCCTGAGGTGGGCTGTCCTCTGTTGCACCTCAATGGTTCAGCATCTCTCAAGGCAGGATAAAGCTCTTGCTTGGGTTATTTCTCAGTGTCTGAAGCTCAGCTGTTTTTTGGCAGTGCAGAGCACAGCTTTGCCCTGGCACGGGACACTGCAGGGAGAAGCCATTTGGAGCGTGGGGGGACCACCCCAGCTGTCTCCTTCTCTTGAGGGGCCCAGCTGGCCTCCGCTGAGTAAAATCTGTTCTTCTCCTCCGGATATTTCTTTCTTCATTCTTTACTGCTTTTCACCACTCAGCTCAGCCGGTGGCTCATTTGCCTTGTTACTAATTGGGATGCTGTCAGGGTAACCATCACGCGGCTGCTCCTCAGCTCCAGAGCCTCGGCTGCTGGTGGCTGATCCCTGGCAGCATCTCTGCCCTGTCCCTCTCCAGCAGCACAGCCATCCGTGGCTGTGGCTGTTGCCCACCCGACTGGGAACAGCTTAGCAAGGCCTCAGTCCCCCCTTGCCCTGCCATGCTGTCCTGCTGCAGCATATGAGTGCTGCTGGCAGCAAGCTTTTCCGCTGCAGCCCACGCTCTGACTCAGCAGCTCTCAGTGCTTTGTGTTCTGCTGCGCTCAGCTGGGCTGGGAGTGGAGATGGAGCAACGGCCAGGCAGGAAGGGGGGGGCTGTGGGGATGTTACCCCCATGCTCCTGCTGTGGTGGGGGTGCTCCTGGTGGCAGCCCATGGGGCTCTAAGGGCAATAGCTGTGGGGCTGGTGCCAGTGGCATGATGGCTGATATGGTCCCTGCTGCAGCATTGCTTGGTCTGCCAAGGGAAGAAGCCTGCAGACATCAGCCAGGGAACTGGGATAGCCAAGATGTGCCTGAGGCAGGTGCGGGCTCTGGGCCAGCTGTCAATCCTGCTCTGCCTTGGGCACATTTCTTTCCCCATCTCATTTCTTTAAAAGCATAGTGCTTCCTCTTGCCTCTGCCCCTCACCTTCCCCCGGGCATCCCCATCCCTGCCCCTCCTGCCCCAGCACCCCACAGATTGGGCTTGGCACAGATGGAGTGTTCATACTCTGCTCTCCTGAAGTGTGTGTGGGCAGTGAGAGCTGGGGCTCGTGTTTGGGCTTACTGCAGGTTTCTGGAAAGCCACGTGCCCCTCGACCTGCTCCAGCCCTCTCCTGGCCTTTGTCAACTCCAAGAGTGGGGACAACCAAGGTGTCAAGTTTCTGCGCAAGTTCAAGCAGTTCCTCAACCCAGCCCAAGTCTTTGACCTCATGAATGGGGGCCCACACCTGGGGTAAGCACCAGCCTGAGCACCCTGGAATTGCCTTGCTGGGATCCCAGTGGGCACCTGGCACAGCACCTATTCCCTCTCTCCTTGCTCGCCACCCAGGCTGCGCCTCTTCCAGAAGTTCTCCACCTTCAGAATCCTGGTGTGTGGTGGGGATGGCAGTGTGGGTTGGGTGCTCTCTGAGATCGATGCCCTTGGCCTCCACAAGCAGGTGAGTTGCGAGTGCCTGGCATTACTAGTGCAGGTTGGCACCATCCCCAGCACTGGGACACTGTGTTCCCCAGGTGCTGCCAAGCAATGGGCACAGCAGAGTTGGGGGTGTCACAGGTGCCCCTGGGGGCTGCTCTGAGCGCCCCCACTCTGCCTCTCTCCTGCAGTGTCAGCTGGGTGTCCTGCCGCTGGGGACTGGTAATGACCTTGCACGGGTCCTGGGTTGGGGCAGCCTATGTGACGATGACACTCAGCTGCTGCAGATCCTGGAGAAGCTGGAAAGGGCCACCACCAAGATGCTGGACCGGTGAGCAGGGCACGGAATACATGCCTCTTTGTCCCTCCTACCCTGGCATCTCTTGGGAAGCCTGTTCCAGTTCCTTGCCTGTCCTGTGCTAGGGGGCCAGGAGATGACAAGCAGCCATGGTCTCTGTTTGGCAGGTGGAGTGTGCTTACCTATGAGGCCCCCAAGCAGTCCCCCTCAGCACTGAAGGAGGAGGAAAATGGGGACTCCGACATCCAGGTGGGAACTGTTGGCATTTGGGGGCTTGAGATGGGGAGGGCAGGCTGGAGGGCAGGTTCCTGTTCAACCCAATTCGGGGACACAGGGAGGCATGGCACAGGAAGAGGGGGGTCCCTGGGAACTGGGGCTCTGAGGGGGCTGGAGTTGGCTGCATGCAGTGAAATGAGCCTGGCAGGTCTCAGCCTGGCATATGCAGTTGGGAGCAGGCAGAAGGCGAGGTAGAGCTAGCCTGCCTCTGGACAGCTGCTTTGGACTCTTCTGTGTGCTCCTGTTCAGCCCCTTGCCCCAGTTTCCCTCCTGATGTGACTGACCTTGCCTCTGCCCAGCAGCAGTGGTGGGGAGTGGGCTGAATAAGGGCTGATCATCCCCAGTTCAAGGCTGGCTGGGCAAAGCTCCATCCCTGAGCGGGGCACACGGCAAGGTGGCAGGTGTCCAGCTGTCTCCACCTGTGTCCCCCAGGTCCAGATCTCCCATTACGCGGACTCTGTTGCCTTCCACCTGGCCAAGATCCTGGAGTCAGACAAGCACTCAGTGGTGATCTCCTCTGCAAAGTAAGGAGGGGGCTGTTGATGGGGGTGCCAGGAGCCCCTTTTGCTGGGCTGGGCCCTGTCCTCAGGACCACTGCACCCCCCTCGGCCAGGCTGTCTCAACTGGCCTCCAGCAGCTGCCGGCTGTGCTGGTGCCTGGCAGATAATGCTGGCTGTGCTGGCCTTCTGGAGCAGCAGGTGTTACCCCAGCAGGCGCCCTGGCTGGCATCTGTGCCTCACTGGCCATGCTGTGCCCCTCTTGACCTCCAGCCACTTCCCTTGGCAGGTTCCTCTGTGGCACTGTCAATGACTTTGTGACTGAAGTTGGGCGGGCTTACAAGAGGGCGACGGAGAACAAGCAGGAGGCTGAGCTGATGGCACGGAAGGTGTGTTGCAGGGGAGCTGGAGGGTTGGGTCAAGCTGGTGGCACAGCCTGTGAACAGGGGATGGGCTGCTCCGCAGGCCTATGCCCTTGTTGAGCATGTATTGGGGTGTGCCATGCTTGGGATGCCCAGGCATAGGGTGTCCAGGTGCTTGGGGGTATCCAGGCACTCATAGTGCCCAGGGAAGCACCCAGCACTGGTGGGGGGCAGCAGCTTGTGGCAGGTACTGAGTGGGGTGAGTGTCCCACAGTGCGCCATGCTGAATGAAAAGCTGGACTCACTGGTGCGGGAGCTGAATGAGGAAGCTCAGGCCATCATGGTCCCTGAAGAAATGGCACAGGCCACCCACGCTGATGTCAAGGACCAGGAGAAAGCTGGCAGCTTCAATCCCAACCCCCAGCCTCGCATCTTCAAATCCAAGGAGCAGCTCATGCTGCGGGCAAACAGCCTGAAGAAAGCCCTGCGGCAAATCATTGAGCAGACAGAGAGAGGTGAGGGAGTGGTGGGACCTGGCAGCTTCCCTGCTGCTGCAGCAACCCGGCAGGGGCTGTGAAGCCACACTGGGTTGGTGCTGGACCCATGTCTTTGTTCTCCCCTGGGATCCTTGGGATGGCAGCAGTGGCCCCACCCTGGGCCCTTCGAGCCCACAGGCCTGACACGAGGAGGGGCTACAGGGCTGCACAGACTCCCTGTCATGCCCCTCTTTGTATCCAGCTGTGGATGAGCAGAACAAGCAGACCCAAGCCTACCAGGGCAGTGTGGGCCCCAGCAAGGACAGCTCGGAGGAGTTCAACAAGGAGGAGGAGAAGCTCAGTAAGATCCCAGCAGGGCATGTGGCATTTTGTGGGGGCATGGGGGTGAGCTGTGGGATGGGCTCAGGGTGAGAACCCATGTGGCAGCTACCTCCCTGTCACCCTGGCCAGGCTCCCGGCGGGTGACGGTGACCTCTGCATCTTCCTCCATCGTCCTGGAGCGGCCAGACACCTTTGGCAGCTTGCAGTTCCCTGAAGACCCCAGCACCCTGTGAGTCAGGTGTTCTGCCTGCCCCGGAGACCCTGGCCCACTCTTGCTGCCCAGGAGCAGAGCTGGTACCATGCTGCCCCTTTGAGGAGGCTGCTGCTCACCGGTGTGGCATCCCTGGTACCAGGCCCTCCTTGGCCAAGCAGTGCCCATGCTGGGGGATCCTGCCTGTGGATGGTGTGGGATCTCTGGCTGATGCTTTGAGCTTGGTGTTCCCACCTGCAGGCAGGTCCTGGCTGTGCCATGATGACTGAGGGAAACTAGCAGCCATCCCTGCTAGTTTTGTTCAGGCTTCCCAGTGCCAGCCTCTCTGCTCCAGTGGGTGTTACAGCACATCCTCTGGTGCCAGCCCAGAGTCACCGATGTGTGGCTGCTGCTCAACCTGCTTTCCCTCTTGCTGATTTCAGACACTTCTTGGAGAAATGTGTCATGAATAACTACTTTGGCATTGGCCTGGATGCAAAGATCTCCCTGGAGTTCAACAACAAACGTGATGAGCACCCCAAGAAGTGCAGGTTGGCTGGAACCCCTAGATTTCCCCCAGGAAAAAACAT
Organism: Melospiza georgiana; assembly: GCF_028018845.1. Classification (NCBI taxonomy): domain Eukaryota; kingdom Metazoa; phylum Chordata; class Aves; order Passeriformes; family Passerellidae; genus Melospiza; species Melospiza georgiana. The sequence continues at coordinate 19,648,857 of NC_080441.1, read as the reverse complement.
GTACCCCTGGCTTTCCAGTGCCATCAAGTTGCTGGGAGCCATGGGGCTGACTCAGGCCTACTGTGTTGGAGATCCTTCCTGCAGCAGATTTTGTACCTGCATCCATTGCTGGGATGAGCACCCCTTGGTGGCAGGCTGCAAACACCTCAGAAAGGGTGAAGACCTGAGGACTCGGTGGGATTTACTTGCTCTGCAGCTGGAGAGAGGGACATTGCCATGCTGGCGTGGAAGGGTTGAAATCTGGGTGCAACATGCTGCACCTTTGGCTTTTCTGGGAGGTAGCAAGAATTGAGGAAACTAAGGTGGGGCCAGCCATCCGGGACTGTTCAGCACAGTGCCCCAGGAAGGGTGTGGAGCTTGTGACAGGCAGTGGGGAGCCCACAGCCCCTCATCTGTTCCACTTTGCCCCACAGCAGCCGCACCAAGAACATGATGTGGTATGGGGTGCTGGGCACGAAGGAGCTCCTGCAGCGCACCTACAAGAACCTGGAGCAGCGGGTACAGCTGGAGGTAAAGGGCTGGGAGAGCAGGGAAGGGGTGGGAGGGGCAGCATTACAGCAGATCCCCAGGCTTAGCCCTCTCTTGCAGTGTGACGGGGTGCCTATCTCACTGCCCAGCCTGCAGGGCATTGCGGTCCTCAACATCCCCAGCTATGCTGGGGGCATCAACTTCTGGGGAGGCACCAAGGAGGACAATGTGAGTGTTAGTACCATGAGATGAGTTGGGTGGCGTGATGTCCTTTCCCCAGTCCTAAGATACCCCAGGGCTAGGGTGTCCCTGCCTTGGGCACACATGGGGGAAAATGGATGTCTTCATGTGTAGTGATCCTCTACAGAACTTTGGGGCTCCATCCTTTGATGACAAGAAGCTGGAGGTGGTGGCAGTCTTTGGCAGCATCCAGATGGCCGTGTCACGGGTCATCAACCTCCAGCACCATCGCATTGCACAGGTAGTGGTGAGGTACCCTGCAGGACCACAACTAATGCCTGAACACCTTTGGGGCAGCAGTGGAGCCTGAAGCAGTGTGGCTCTGCTCAGCCTGGCAGCTATTGATGCCACCCCTGGGCTGTGTGCCCCACAGTGCCGCGTGGTGAAGATCACCATCCGGGGCGACGAGGGCGTGCCTGTGCAGGTGGATGGAGAGGCCTGGATCCAGCCACCTGGCATCATCAAAATCCAGCACAAGAACAGAGCCCAGATGCTGACAAGGGACCGGGTGAGATTGAGGAGCTCAGCAAAACCATGCTAAGGGACATGGGGAGGTATGACAGTCTCAGAGGGGCCATGTCTGTCCCCCGCAGGCATTTGAAAGCACCCTCAAGTCTTGGGAGGACAAGCAGAAAGGGGAGAGCTACCGAGCAGCCACACGGCCACGGCTCAGCTCCCAGCAGTCCATGGAGTACCTGACCGAGGAGGAGAGCAGCCTCTTGCAGCAGGTCTCACGGGTTGCTGAGACCCTCATTGCCAGGTCAGACTGTGGGAAGTGGAATATAGTGGGCACAGGGAGGAGGGAACTGTGCTGTGGCCATGCTGTGCCCAGCCCAGGGAAGCCCTGGCAGCTCCAGCCCCTGTCACCCACAGGATCCATGAGGCAGCCAAGGCTCACAAAGCCATGGAGCAGGAGCTGGCGCATGCAGTCAATGCCAGCTCCCTGGCACTGAGTGAAGCCCTCTCCCACAAAGCTGCTGGCACTTCAGAGGTGAGTGGGGACTGGGAGTGTAAGGCAGCCTTTACCCAGGCCCCATGGGGCCCTGCTGCTCAAGGGGTTACCTCCTCTGTGCCCCAGTTTCTCAGCAGAAATATGGCTGTGGAGATGGTGCTGAGCATCAAAGAGCTGTGGGCTGAGACCAGGGCATTCCTGGATGGGAAGGCGGTGAGTGAGGGACTGGAGAGCACCCAAAGCCCCTCAAGGCTGCTACCTCTGGGGGTGGCAGCAGGGTTGGGTATGGGCCCTGTCCCCCACAGCTGGACTCACCGCAGGAGGAGGAGGCCCTTCAGGGCCCTCTGAGCGTGCTGGGCCAGGAGCTGCAGCGGCTGCTGGATATCCACTGGCTGGGCCCCATTGCCCACCCTGCCGAGGAGGTGGGTGCACAGGGACCGGGGTCTGGCACAGCCCAGCCTCAGGGAGCTGTAGCATCCCACCAAGCCTGGCTTCTCACAGGAAGGTGCCAGCAAGGGAAGCTTTAAGCTTCGCCTCAACATCCCCAAGCCCAGGAAGGAGAAGGACAAGCTGCAGAAGCAGAAAGCCAACAGTGCACTCCCAGGTAAAGTGAGCAGTGTGCCAGGGAGAGACAGGTGGTGCAGTCCATGCTAGAAAGGACCCCCCTGTGCTGTCCTATCCCTCAATCTCCTATTCCGGGAATGCTGGGGAAGAATCCTCAGGAAAGGGGAACGGGGCTGCTTGGGAGTGGCACCCTTGTCACCAAGAGCCCCTTAAAGCTTTTTCTGATTATCAGACATGCAGAGCACCCCAACCCCATAATTGCTTGGCTAGGGGGAGAAGGGGGCTCTGGTACAGCTCAGACCTTTGGGTAAGTCCCTTGTCCACAGCTGGGCGTCTGGTTGCGGGGGAGCAGCTCAGGTGCTCCATAAGTAAGCCAAGGAGAGGAGAGACCTCTGCAGCCCGAGCAGGCTGTGGCCTCTGGCCCTGCTGGAGTCAGGGGTGGGAGGGGGTATGCTGTCTGCTGACCACAGGCTGCCATCACTGCTGCCTGCGCTGCTGTGTCCCACTGCCTCCACAGGCCCCAGCAGCCCACCACTGTGGTTTTCCTCCCTGCTAGCAGACAAGTGGGGCTCCGAGGAGGTGGCAGCTTGGCTGGAAACGCTTGGTTTAGGGGAATACAGAGACATTTTTGTTCGGCATGACATCCAGGGCTCAGAGTTGATTCTGCTGGAGAGGAGAGACCTTAAGGTACAACCCCCTTGTGCCTCCTCAGGGACTCCCACCCCTGGGGAGCATGGTGTCCTCCATCCCTCCTCTCCCTATCCTTCCTGGTGGCAGGTTGGCCCTGCATCTGGTCTGCAGAGTTGAGCTTGTGCAGCTTCTGCACAGGGAAGGGAAGCAGGGGAGGAGGGTAGCCTTGGTCCTCCCGCTGTATCAGCAGCACCCGACCCTCAGCTGCATTCAGGCATGGGGATGTGCTTTCAAGAGGACAGTGGGCTTCAAGCAAGCACTATGCTCTAGCAAGGGAGAGCATGGGGAGCTGGACTGTGCCTCATCCTCCACCCTGTGGCTTGTCTACCAGCAAGGGCCAAGAGCTGCCCCCTGCAAATGCATCACCTCCTCTTTCTCTTTCCTGCAGGACCTGGGGATCACCAAAGTGGGCCATATGAAGAGGATCCTTCAGGCCATTAAGGAACTCAGCAACCTGCCTTAGGCTGACAGCAGGGCAGCAGCCCAGTCCAGGTGCTGGGTGGGTGCTGCCCCCAGGGAACAGGGGTTGGGTAGGGGAACAGGTCCCTGCCCTTGCCCCATATGTATGGAGCCTCCCCGCTTGCCTCGCTTTACCACTCTGTCCCGAGTGACCCTGGAGCCACTGCTTCTCCCCCAGCCTGTGGGGCTGGAGACACTGAAGCAGAGGTCTACCCTGATAGGTGTGTGGTCTGACCACCAGTCCCGCCCCATCAGGGTCAGATGGTCACCTGGGGCCACCCTCTGTGTGCTCAAGCTGGAGCCAAAGCAAAGTTTCCCTTCCCCATGTGGGTATTTATGCTGTGTAAATATTTGGAGAGAAGATACTGATGGCTGCTGCTTGCATAGTGTCATTACTAAGGGGAAGGTGGGGAGGAGGGAATTGAGAATACCTTTCCAGCCTTCCCCCCTGAGCTTCCTGCTCCCCACCAGTTGCCGTGCTCTCACCCTCTGTCTCATCACGACACAGGGAAGTTACATTGCTGGGGCTCCAGTGCCAGCATGTACAACAAACACATTTTATTAACAGCTACACATGACTTTTTTTCCCCCCCCCCGCCTCTTCCTCAGTTAAAATTACTATTACTTATGTACATGGTACCACCCTGCTTGAGGGTACCCCATTATTTACAGGCTTATTCACAGAGTAGGGCTAGGAGCTAGTGAGTGTCTCCTCGAGCTTGAGCATGTCCATGGGGGTGACTTTGGCAACCTCAAAGAAGACCCTGGAAGGAACACATTGGCTTAGAGCTCCAGCACAACCCACACCCATCCACCAGTGCTCCCAGATCCCTGCAGAGGCCCGGGGTGCACGCCGGTGGTGCCACTCCCTGCAGCAGGGACAGGCCTGAGACAGAGCCCCATGACTCTCACCTGTGTGAGTACTTGCTGCGCACAGCATTCAGCTTGTCACGGGGCTGGTATGTGAGCAGGAAATTCAGCCTCTTCACCAGGGGGTGCAGGTCCTGGGCACTGTACCCACTGTAGTACTCCAGTGTAGGGGTCTGCAAGGGGACAGCAGGGGCTAAGCTGTGTCCTCAATGACACGACAGTCATCATCATCCCTGATCAGCATCTAGATCTGACCATGGCCCTAGTGCATCACCCCACTCACTTTCCATTGCAGTGGGTGCCTCGGCAGGGACAGTACTCACCCAGCCCCCAAGGTTCTTCATGGTAAGGGCCAGCAGCAGGCAACTGGCAGCCAGCTTGGAGGGGCTCTCGCGGGCATAGTCGTACTCCTGCAGGGTCATCTCGCAGAGGAAGCGGGCCAGCGTCAGCGTCTCCATGGTGGCACGGGCACACTGCAGCCGGAGGGCAGGGAAAGGCTCAGCCTTTTGAGCAACGCTGCTCCCCTTCCCAGCCTTTCTAGGATCTAGAATACAGCCTCTGGGGCACAGGTCAGGGATTACACACACCCAGCCTGTCACAGACCACCATCCTCACACCCTGAACTCTTTTGAGGGGACCTGGACGAAGTTTCCTTGCTGCCAGCTGGGAGCCTGAAGCCCCAGTGATGAGTCACTGTCCCCTGGAGCCAACAGAAGGGGTGCCTGGGGACACCCAGCCCACCCTCTGAATGCACTCACCTTGGCAAAGCGCCGCAGGAAGCGGTAGGGGATGGGGATGTTGATGTCGAACTTGAGGGTGCTGAGGATGCTCATCTCCATAGCAATAAGCTCCTCTCGCTTGTAGGCATCATCACAGATATAGAGGAAGTCATCCACACATGGTGGGCACCGCTCCTGTAGGGGCACAGCTGCTCAGCACCCCAGTGGGAGCTCATCCTGGCCTCACTCAGGAGATCCCAGCCACCCCGCAGGCCCTGTGAGTGTTCACACGCTGCTGGACTCAGCAAGGACTGTTAACACCCTGTGGGACTTTTGTCATGTCCATACTCCTCCAGCCCTTGGCTTGAGCTCCATGCCTGCATTAAGTAAACTAGGGTGTCCTGATGGTCTATGCAGAGCAGAGAGAAGCTGGCTTTCCAGGGACACCAGGACACAGGTTTCAGCCCATCATGACTGTATTTGCAGCCCTTGGGACAGGAAGGAGGAACATGACAGACATGCCACCCTGGCAGCTCTCAGGGCAGTAACCTGGCCTTCCCCAAACCCCCTCCAGGGACCATAGAGGCACAGCCCCTCTGAGTCTGCACCCCAGGAGAGCACACAAAGAGTCACCTCAAATTTGGAGGCAATGAGGATGGCAGTGGAGCCGATGAGCTGCAGCTTTTCTCTCATGCTCACCACCTCCACCAGGTAGTGGTCTACTAGCTTCACAGCCAGGTACAGTGTCTCATGGTTCAGCTCAAAGTTCTCCTTCAAGAATGAGAGTGGGGGTCAGAACAGAGTGTCAGACAGAAGTTAGGCCTGGCCAGCCCCTTCCAGGCCTCACAGAGGCCAGGGGTGGCTATGGGCCAGGCTCAGAGGGAGGGATGTATGTTCATCCCTAGCCCACACAGGAGGAGGATCAGCTCCACACTGGGAATGCTTGCAGGAACCTCCGCTAGCACAGAGGTCACACATGCCAAAGGCAGCACAGGGGCTGCTCTGCGGAAAGCTGTGCCCTCTCACCTGCACCTCCACCATCCAGTCCACGAGGATAGCACGCATGTCCCCACTGATGTCTGTCTGCTTCTCCATGTAGTCAGGAAGCATGAATTTTTCCTGCCAAAGAGCCAGCTGTCAGGGACAGGGCAAATATCTCCACCTTCAAACAAGCCCCTTCTCACCCTGTGCAGTGGTCAGAGCCTCTGGGCAGTCAGTGGCCCTGCCTGCAGTCACTCCTTCCCTGGCCAGGGCTGTCACCCCCTGGACAGGCATCACCCACCTCTCTTTCCCGCATGTATTCAAAGATCTCCTTGGCATACTCTGCATTGGCGTAGGGGTCACCCAGCTGCTCCTTGTCAATGTCCTCCACTGCTGGCACCTGCTGGTATGGAAGAGGCAGCAGTAAGGGGGAGGCCCTGCAAGTGCCAGTCACCTTGTTGGGGCAAGGCTGCTGCTCCTCTGCACACCTCTTTTCCACCTGCCTTCATCACCCTGCAGTCCCTGCCTCACTTTTTCCCAGGAGATGATTCTTGAAGGAAGATGGTGGTGCACTTTGCCCTCCCCTCCCCTGCTTTCCATCACCCTGGCTGGAGTCTCTCCAAGGCCCAGAGCACCACTGGTGGCAGCCACAGAGCGGTGCTGTCATGGGCCTGGGGCAATGCTGCAGCCCAGGGTCCCTACCCTCTGCTCAGGGGGCTTCGGTTCCTGTACAGACACCGGCTTCTCTGGCACAAGATCCACTTTGGGCTCTGCAGGAGCTGTTGGGGGAGTTTTCTTCATTGACCTGGGAAGGAAAAGAGCATAAATCATTGCTGGGAGAAGACCAAATTTCTTGGCTGAAAAGTGGCCTTCCAGAGACTCTTGCTGCTTCAGGAAGGGGCAAAACCACCCCTGAAATATCCCCATAGACTCCTACAACCACTTAGGTTGGAAAAGACCTTTAAAGATACTGAGGACAACAGTTCCCCCAGCACTGCCATGCCCACCACTAAACCATGTCCCAAGGGCCACATCCACATGACTTTTAAATCCTTCCATGGAAGGTGACTCTACAACTGTCCTGGGCAGCCTGTGCCAGGCCTGGACAGCCCTTCTGGGGAAGAAATTTTTTCTAATATCCAACCTAACCCTCTCCTGCCACAACCTGATGCCATTTATAGAAGATCTACTAGTTCCCTCCTGCATCTGGCTCAGCTTCCATCACCCAAGGGAAGCCCCTACTACTTGTCCCCATGGGATAAGTTTGCAGCAAGCCCCTGCCCCCAGCTACTCACTTTTTTAGGTTGATCTCATTGTTCTTGGCCACCCCTAAGGTATTATGTGCCTTCTGTGCCTTGGGTGGAGCAACCTTCGCAGACTCCTTCTTCCCTGCCACCACCTGGTTCTTGCGAGCCTGTTTGGTCAGAACAGGGGCATACGGGGGCTGCACAGCAGAAAGCAAGGTATGCCCTGCAGGGAGACCTCTCCTCTTCCTAATGGGCATGGGGCACGCCCCCCACCATGGGGAGCTCACAGGGGGTACCAGAGCCCCCACCCTCACAGAAGCACTCACATTGGTGATGTCTCCAAACGCTGATCTCTTCTTGGGCCCACCCTGGGGTGAGGACGAAGACCGCTTGGCATGACAGCTCTCCTCCTGCAGTAGAGGCTGTTAGAAGTTGGTGGTCAGCTGCCCCACAGGAGCCCCCCCTACAGCCCTCGCTTGGCTCCGTGCTCACCTTCTCAGGATCCACGTTCTCTGCAGCAGGCCCTGCCTTGCCTGCTCGGGACTGCTTGGTGCTCAGCACCTTGGCATTGCGTGGCAATGGCATCCTTTCCCTCGGTCTCTGTGAGCAAGCTGGGGGCAAAGCATGATGTGATGGAGGCTACTGCCCACCTGCCTCCAGGGACACCCTCCTAGCTTGGGGCAGCACAGGGGGAGGTTTATCCCTCCTGGGGGTTAGCACATCAGTACTGATCCCTTTCCTGAGCACGGCAGGTGGGTGGTGCCCCAAGACAAGCTCAGGCTCGGGACAAATCTGGCTAGAGGTGCTTCCAGGGAAGAAGGGACACAGACCCCAAAGACCCCCACCAAAAGCACTCTGCTGGGTGAGATGGCAGGGGGGACAGGCAATTCCCAGATTCCTGCCTCCCAGAGAAGGATGCAAGGGCTTGCACTTCCTCGGAGAGCTGGAGGTCTTGGAGATCCCCACTCTCCCACAACCCTCAGGATCCCCTGGGGGAGTCGGGAGTCCCAAAGTTCCCCTCTCTCCTGCATCTCCCGGAATTCCCAGGGAAGCTGGGAAACCCTTACTCCCTTGCATCCTCCAGGGTCCCCACGCCTGCCATCAACTACGGGCCCCAGCGCTGCCCACTCTCCCGCAGCCGGGGGGGATCCCCCCACTCACCCATGCCCGGGATGCCTCCTCCCCACTCACCCATGCCCGGTGCGCTGTGCCGCACCTCCGGCCCCGGCGCTTTTGAAAGTAGCAGTTCGGTAGCGGCCGGCCAGCACTGGCCGAGCCTCGCCCAATCAGTGCGAGGCGATGCCAGGCGGCGGCCAATCGGCGGGCTCAGAGGGAGGCAGTTGCTAAGGGGCAGGGCGGCAGGGTTTAAAATTCAACGCCGATGACCAATAGAACGGCGAGCATGCGGCAGGGGCGGGGCGAGCGCCGAGCCGGGCGGGCAGCGATTGGTGGGAGCGGGCGCCGTTTAAATCCGTTCTGCGGGGCCGTCGTGACGGCCGGGCCGCAGCAAGGCCCCGGCCTTGCCGTCCTTGCCGTCCTTGCCGTCCTTCGGGGCGGGTGGAGCGGCCTCCGCGGGCGGCTGGCTCCACTGCGTCCACCGCCCCCGTCCGCAGCCGTGGGTCCGAGGCCTCGGGGGCTGCCCTTTCCCACTGGGCTGGGGGACAGGGTGTTTTGTGGGACAGGGTGTGCTGGCCGTGCAGCTTCCTAACCCAACGTCGGGAACAGAGGGCTCGGATCGCTCGGATAATCACAGAACAGTTTGGGTGGGAAGGGACCAAACTGTCCCTTAAGCTTAAGCTCAACCCGTTCCGCCCCCTGCCATGGGCAGGGACACTTTAGACGAGCTCAGGGTGCTCCCCGTCCAGCCTGGCTTTGGACACTGCCAGGGATCCAGGGGCAGCCACAGCTTCTCTGGGCACCCTGTGCCAGGGCCTGCCCACCCTCACTTCTCACAGGGAAGATATTTTTCTTATGTCTCGTCTAACCCTACTTTCACTGTCTGAGGTAGCACAGGAGCAGCGTTCATGTGGTGTCGTACGGGCATGACTGACCAAGTTCAGGGTGAGGCTCGCTGGGACTGCCCCATCATCCGCAGCGACAGGGTCAGAGTTACCAAGGCACACGCCAGAGTCACTGTGATATGGGCTTGTACGAGATACGGGCCGCTCATCGAACATCTGCTGAGGGTAAGAGCGCTGTACCTCTATCAAGGACCAGCCTTGAGGCATTGCAGTTCCTGGGGAGAGCCGTGCCATGCAGCCTGGCTGCCGGGCAGGGAGAGCTCGGAAAAGGCTTGCTCAGGCTGTCAGTTGGCTTGGAGTCAACTTCATGTATCAGGAAAGGAATGCAGGAGACTGTCACTCACACCCACAGCTTGCTTTGTTCCTTGATAAACTAGTCTTGGAAAAGCCACCCACTTTTCATGGGTGAGACGCATGATCCATGTTTGTATCCTTGATGCTCAGTGTATCACTCTGCTCCTTTGCGAGTTTCCAGCACAGTTCTTTGCTTTCATGCCACCACCATGCAGTGGTCCTGTGCCCTCAGTAGCTCCTGGGGGCTTTAGCACTACACTGAGCTCTAGCACAAGTGAACCCCCGCTGAGGTGAACTCAGCAGAGCACAGCACTGCAGCAGAGGAGAGCTTCCTTTGGCCACCAGATTCCCAGAAAAACCTTTCAAATTCCTACGTTTAACCAAAGAAAATCCTTTCAGATAAATGCACACTCACGTGCTGCTGTTGTGGGTGGAGCTGATGAACCCCTGGCTAGGGAAATACAGCAGTGCCAGCATCTGGGGGGATTTAAACCTGCTGCCCAAGGGCTACGTGGGCAGGATCAGGCACATGGCTTGGCTGCATGCAGGCAGCTCTGACACATCTCCAGCAGAAAGACCTGGACAGCCAGGAGCAGAATTCTGCTCACAGGTTAAGTGGAGGTTTAAACCTGGGTCCCACACATCTTGGGTCCCTTCAGTCCCCAAAACTGGTCAGAGTTGCTGCAGCCCCAGCCCACCTTGTTCCCTCCTTGGCCATTTGTCCTCTCCAGACCCAGCTCCCCCTGTGTTACTGCTTCCTTCTTTGGCCTGGGTGCTCCCTGGCGCTTGCTTGCTGTTGGTTTGGGATCCTGTGGGATCCAGGAGCCTGCCTTTCCCTGTGCATGTTAAAGCAGTGCATAGCCCAGTCAGAAATACAGATTGGGTGCATACTAGCCAGGCAGAGCCAGGACACATCCCACTGCCAGTGGTTATCCTGTGGGATAAGATCCTCAGCCAAAACTCCCCTCCAAGTCTGCCCACAGCCCTGTGGAGGCTGGGATGAGCTGCCTGCTTTGGGACAGGTTCACATCTGCCTATCCTGCCCAGGCTTGGCCCTGGGAAGCAGGCTTTTCCAGTCTCCAAAGCACTGCCATGCTGGTGCTCCTGGAAAAGCTCTTGGGAATCCCAGCCCTGCTTCAGGGGTATGACTCCCACTATGAAAGCTGAAATTGCCCCTGGACGTGGGGTGTGTGGGGAAAAGATGAGGAGAGCAAGAAGTGCCAAGGTGAAGCCATGGGTGTGCAGCAGGAGCTGTGCCAGCTGTCCAAGTATTGAGGCAAGGCTGTGGCCTCAGTCCTGCTCACAATCTATGGATGCTGGGGGGCAGCTGGAGGTGAGACCTCCACAAGCTCCGACATTCCCCCAGCAAACCCCCAGATCAGGGAGAATGCAGGGAGGATCCTTGGCTCCTCTCGCTAGACTCCTGCTGTGTGCTGACTCAAGAGCATTTGTGCCTGGCATGTCCCTTTCGTGAGGAAAGCTGGGTTTCTGCTTCCATCCAGACTCTTCCCACAGCACTAAAAGAGCCTGTGCTGCCTTTTCGAGTTGGAGCAGACCCCAGCCCCAGCGTGGCTTCCTGGCACCGCAGGACTGCTGAGAAGCCCCTCTGCACGGTATCTGGGGAGCTTTGCTCCAGGATTGCTTGCCAGAGAGGAAGCCCCAGGCTGAAGAAGAGCAGCGAGGACAGGGAAGTATAATTCCTGGGTCCCAGATGGACTGCTTTTCCCCTTTCCCTTCCCCTTATTCTTTCCTGTGGTAAAACAGGCCCAGCTTGTTGCCTTCCATGGCCTAGTGCCAGAAGTGCTGATGAGAGGCAAGGTACTTCTCTGCACAGGGAGGGCTGAACTTTGCCTTGTTCTTTTTCCCCTTGTCATTATTAATGACCAAGGTCAGGGAGAGATATTGTGCCTAAGAGCTGTTGCATTTATTCACTGGAAAAAAACACAGCAAGTTAAAACTTGGGGTCTCCTGCCACAGGGGAAAATAGAGAGGAAAGCACAGAGCCACAGGGGATGACAGAGCTCCTGAATGCCTGCAGGTAGTGAGAGCCTGTGGTTATGCTGAGCTGCCAATGGCCCCAGCCTGGGGAGCAGCTCCCTTGGCACAGAGGGCTGCATGGCACGCACCCTGGGGGGCTGTGCTGGTGATGCCCGCTGTGCTTGCGCACCCACTCCACCTGCCTCTTCCTATGTCCTGGCCATTCCTGCCTCTCTGCTGCTGACATAGTGCCTAAGTGCAGGGTGTGTTTGCAGCACCAGGAGTGGAAGCCAGTACCCCAGGAGAAATAGGAGCAAGCAGCTTCAAAGGGCTCAGGATAGGCTTGGCACAGCTGATCAGGGTTAAACTCTAGAGCCAGACAATGCAAGCTGAGAACAGGGAGGTTAGGTTAGGGTTAGTGGCATCTGTGGCAAAGAAGCCCATGGCCCACAGAACCATTACACAGCCCCTCATCACACTGAGAGTCTGCATGTCACACCCAGCTGGTGGAGCAGTAGATTGATGGACACACTGGAGCTGCCATCCTGCTGCTGCTCAGGATGTCCAGTCACCCCAAGGAGCCCAAACTCTTATGTCTCTCTGATGTTGGATCCCACGGAGCCCGCACCCCTCTGCTGCACTCCAGCCATTTTCTTCCAGTTCTTATTTGGTGGCCGATTTGATCTTGTGTATGGCATATGGGCTTGACTCCTTGGGCATCCAGATCTCCTCCCCACTGTGGCCCTGGTGCTCCACTGCTCCCTCCATCGCTGCCGTCAGCTCGGGGCCGAAGATGCTGTCAGTGGCCCGGTAGGTGCGGGTGAGGCGGCGGAAGGAGGAGTCTGAGGAGCTGTCATCAGGGATGTCTTCATCCTGCTCATCCCGCAGCTTGGTCCTGCCCAGCTCTGAGCTGCTGCCCAGCTCTGGGTCTTTGAGAGCCTCCCCCACCTCCTGGAGGAAGGTTGTTTTGGGGCTGATGATGCACAGCAGCAGCATGAGGCCTCCTGAGACTCCACAAAGAAAGTAGAGGGCAACTTTCTCTGGGACACCTGAAGGGAAAAGGAAAGAAAGACACCGGGGTACAAACTGCTCTGCAGTCTGCGGGGTATCAGTGCCTGCAAAGCCCCTCTGCCAGGCATACGGGAGTAAGAGGAGGGGAGCAGGGATGCCCTCACCACCCAGGCTGCAGAGATAGGACAGACCCTGCCCCAGTGATCATGGAAGTGTCACCTAGACCCTCATCAGCATCCACCAGTCCTGAAATGAGCCTTTCCCCAAAGGAAACCTCCACTGGGATGTGGGGTAGGCAGAGCAGGGGAAAGAATAATTCCTTGTGGGATTAAATGAGTAATTTCCTCTGGCAAGGGAATTTTTTGCCTGCAGAGAGGTGGTCTCCATCAGGGCCTGCAGACAGGGCAGGAAGGAAAAGACCCACTGGGTAATGCGGCCTGTTGGAAAAGGAAGGCCCACAGGCAGGACTGTAGCCACACCGTGACTCTTGATGCTGTGGGTCTTTGAGGCTCGTTCCGCCTCTGAGCTCCCACCCTACCTGTCCACCCCAAACCCAGCATGGGTGCTTGGTGCCCTGCTCCTTTGTGTGCCTGTTGGCCCTGCTGGAGAGGTTTGGGGTCTGGCTGCCTCTGAGATGAGCCCTGGGTTGAGCTGGGGCCATCCGTGATGTCAGCCACCCCCCCAGCCTGTCCTGTTTCCCCAGGTGCTGCATGAGACCCAGGGAGGGCACATACCCCAAAGGTGAGCAAAAGCTGCCAGAGAGCTAGAAAAAATCATGCGGTCTTCCTGGAGCCTGGAGAACCTGGGCCCTTTGTACCAGCCACCTGCAGTGACAAGGGGGTGCAGGCTCAGGCACGAGGTGCTCTCAGTGCCCCGTGTCCCGGGTGCCTGCTCCTGCCTGTCCTTCCCCATACCACACTCCATCCTTCCTGCACAAGTATCTGCTGTCCACAGGGATGACCCTGTGTGTCTTCCTCTCCCCTGCTCCCAGTAGATGCCACCTCCATCCCCTCAGAATAGGCACTGACCAAGGGATGGTTTCCACCATGGGACAGGGATGCTAGGCTGGTACCAGGGATGCAGACAAACCATGGAAGGGCTGGTTCACCCCAGCACAGACATGGTGCCACACTGCTTGTGGTGTAACCTTCCTCCCCCCACATTACCGTGTATGTAGTCCGAGAGCAGGAAAGGGTCTGAGGTGTCAGGGCCCACCTCCTCCAGCAGCTGCTTGGGCACTGCAAGGAGAGCACACACCAAGCATCACCACCCTGCTCCTCCCCTGCAGTCCCTGCTTCCCTGGGGGGTCCCATACCCCTGCCTGCCTGGCATGGGGTGGGCAGAGACACTCCACCAGTGGCCCCCGTGCCCCTGGCTCTGTGGGGAGTTCTCACCACAGGTGTAAGAGACTCGCAGCTGCTTCTTCATGCCAGGGAGGCACGGGTCTCCGAAGGTGGCCTTGTCAGCAGCCACAGTGCAGTTCCCCTTGCGGTGGCACTTCTTGGAGACCCTGCGCAGAGCATCTGGAGCCACACACTCTGCAGAGACATGAGGCATGGACCCATGGGCAGAGCTGCTTGCCCCTCCCTGCTGGGCATCAGCCAGCAGAGGCCAAGGGACACAGGTACAGCCCAGTGGCCACACTCTGCATGACTCCTGCCCCATTTCTGTCTCAAACCATTCTGGCATACCTATATGGGGTTCTCCAGTGTTCAAGACATCACATTCTGGTTTGCCCCGCAGGAATCGTCCATAACTTGCAGAATAAATGGCCAGGATGGATTTTGGTCGACACTGCAGCCTGAGCTTGTCATTCTCGCACACGGTCTTGACCCGATGGTTCCCTAGGGAGTGACATTGCTGAGTGCCCTGATGCATCCTGAATCACCTCTCTTAGGCCAAGGGAAGGGTTGAAATAGGGCTGCGGGGTGCAGGAGCAGCCATGCTCTCCTCCCTGCCCCTTTCTGAGCAGCTGAGGTCAGGGAGAGCCCATGCCCAGACCGTGCTCCACCTCACCTGGCCGGCACTTGTAGGAAGCGATGAGATACTTGTGTGTCCCAGGGCATGGGTCTGGCCCAAAGACCTGGCTGTGCACTGAGAACTGGCACCACTGCTGGTCCTGGCACTCAGCCAGCAGCTTCTGGAGAGCAGAGTGGAACAGGTGTGAGTTGGGTGAGAAATTCTGAGGCTGTTCTCACATCCTGTGCATCACTTCCATCACCATGCTCAGGGAAGTGGCCTCTCACCCTACAGAAGTGTCCCATAGCTGCTCCTGCCCACGCCTGATGCAGACATCCCAATTCCAGTGCCTGTTCCTGAGCCATTTCCCCTCCTGCACCCACTGATCTGTGTGTCCAACACAGCTGTTACTACCTGTGCTGGCATCCCAGTAACATAGCGTACCGTACCGTACCGTACCATTCCATACCGTACTGTACCGTACCGTACCATACCGTACTGTACTGTACCGTACTGTACCATACCATACCATACCATACCATACCATACCATACCGTACCGTACCGTACCGTACCGTACCGTACCGTACCGTACCGTACCATTCCATACCATACCATTCCATACCATACCATTCCATACCGTACTGTACCGTACCGTACCGTACCGTACCGTACCGTACTGTATCATTCCATACCATACCGTACCGTACCGTACCGTACCGTACCGTACCGTACCATTCCATACCATACCATACCGTACTGTACCATTCCATACCGTACCGTACCGTACCGTACCGTACCGTACTGTACCGTACCATACCATACCATACCGTACCGTACCGTACCATACCGTACCATTCCATACCGTACTGTACCGTACCGTACTGTACCATACCATACCATACCATACCATACCATACCATACCATACCATACCATACCATACCATTCCATTCCATACCGTACCGTACCGTACCGTACCGTACCGTACCGTACCATTCCATACCATACCGTACTGTACCGTACCATACCATACCATACCATACCATACCATACCATACCATACCATACCATACCATACCATACCATACCATTCCATTCCATACCATACCGTACCGTACCGTACCATTCCATACCATACCATACCGTACCGTACCGTACCGTACTGTACCGTACCATACTGTACCATTCCATACCATACCGTACCGTACCATACCTTTCCATACCATACCATACCATACCATACCATACCATACCATACCATACCATACCATACCATACCATACCATACCATACCGTACTGTAATATACCATACTGTACCGTACCATACCATATCATACCATACCGTACCATACCATACCATACTGTACTGTACCGTACCATACCGTACCGTACCATAACATACTGTACTGTACCTTGCCATACCATACCGTACCATACTATTCCATACCATACCATACCATACCATACCATACCGTACCGTACCATACCGTACCGTACCATTCTGTACTCTACTGTACCGTACCGTACCATTCTGTACCGTACCATTCTGTACCGTACCATTCTGTACTGTACCATACCATACCGTACGGTACCGTACCATACCGTGCCGTGCCGTGCCGTGCCATACTGTGCCGTGCCGTGCCATGCCATGCCGTGCCATGCCATGCCATGCCATGCCGTGCCGTGCCATGCCATGCCATGCCATGCCATGCCATGCCATGCCATGCCATGCCATGCCATGCCATGCGATACCACACCGTCCCACGCTATAACGGACCGCGCGTCTCTAACACCCGTGCCGGCGCGCGCTGACGCGGCTCCCTGGGCTCGCAATGTCCCCGCGGTCCGTGCAATGTCCCCGCGTGGCCGCAAGGTGGGGACGAGCGTTCAGCCACGGGCCGGTCGGGCCCCGCCCGTGCCCGAGGCGGCCGCGGCCCCTCTCCCCTCCCGCGCACGGGGCCGGCCCGCGAGCGGCCGAGGCGGGCCCTGGGCGCTGCCGGGAGCCCCTGGGTAGCCCGGCCTTGGGTGGCTGTGGGGCTCCCTGCCCCTCCGTTTCCCCTCTTTGTCCCCACAAGTCCCACAGCAGTGGCTCCGTAGCGGAGCAGAGGCTGCCGGCAGAAGGGAGAGGTTTATTCCCTTGCTGCTGCTTCGTGAATCAAGCCCGGGGATTCCAGCGCCCACAACGGAGCGTCTTCTCGTCTCTCATTATCCTCCTCTGTCCCTGACCCTCCCGCCCAGCTCAGGACTGAGCCTCCGCTTGGTCTTCACTGCCTGCCAGAACGGAAATTCACTAAGGAAATACAAGCAATCTCTGTTCCCAGTTGCTGCCTAAGCAGAGCTGAGCTTTGGCCGCAGCTTTGCTCTCTTTGCTCTCTGCTCCAGACATCCCTGCTCCTTAAGCAGCAGCATGTATTCCAGCCCTGTGCCAGCATGGCCACCCTACCTTTACCCAGTATAAACCTGAGCTATACAGACCTGCTCTCAGACCTGCCCTTCAGTTTCCAAGCACCTCTGCCAGGCCATACTCTCCATCCTGCAGAGAGGGGGATCCTGACCCGTGTTTGCAGGATGGGTCATAGGACCAGCCTGGTGCTGTGCCAGCATGGTCTGGCTTGGTGCTTGCAGAGCTCCTGGAACATGCAGAATCCCAGAAGGGGATGTATGGTTGGAGCAGGACCAAGCAGGAGAGCCCTGTGAGCTCCTAAGTAGGGCACTGGCTCTTTCCCTTTTCTTGTTGGCAGCTGCAGTCACTGGCTTTGCAGCAGGTTTGCCCCAGCCCTAGCAAGGAGCTGGAGCAGGGTCTTAGAAAAGCAGCATATGAAATGATGTCCCCATCAAGGGACATTGGCATTAGCTTTGGGGATGTTTCATCTCTTTTCTTCGGTCAGCCTCTGCTTTCCTACCCTTTCCCTGCACCAACTGCTGCCATCAAACTGGCACCCCTTTGGTCTGCTTCACTAATCCAGTCCCTGGGACCTGCCAGCACAGATGAGAGCTGCTTCTGGCAGCTGCCTACTGTGTGTGCCAACCCCAGGGGATGCAGCCACAGGGGTGACTGCAGCATCTCAGGGGGTCCTGTCTCATTTCATGAACCCAACAGCCTGGCTATGGCACTGCCCCTCTCCCAGAGGCCAGCCCCAGATTCCAGGGCATTCTCTGAGCCTGCTGCTTCCTGTGGGATTGCTCCAAAAGCCATCTCAGGACGCAGCAGTGCCGCCTGTGCCAGGCTCTACTCTGGAATGCATGGCAGAACATCTCTTTCACCCTTAACTTCCAAAAATGGTCTAGGAAAAGGGCCCCACAGTGAATGACAGATGATACAAAACTGAGAGGAACTGCTGACTCCCTTGTAGGCAGGGAGGTCCCATAGAGAGACCTCAAGAAATTAGAGGACTGTGCAATCACCAGCCACAGGAAATTCAACAAGGGAAAGTGCTGGATTCTGCACCTGGGAAGGGGCAACCCTGGGTGTATGGACTGGGTGTGTGCTGTGGGTCCTGGTCAACCACAACCTCAATATCAGTCAGCAGTGACCTAGCAGCCAGGAGGGCCAACCTTGTCCTGGGGGGGAATCAGGCTCAGCCAGGCCAGGGAGGGGATTGTACACATCTGCTCTGCATGGGGCAGACTCACTTTGAATATTGTGTGTAGTTTTAGTCACCATAATATAAGGAAGATATGAAACTATTAGAGACCATCCAAAGGAAGGCAACAAATACTGTGAAGGGCCTTGAGGGGAAGCCTTATGAGCACTGGCTGAAGATACTTGGCCTGTTCAGCCTGGAGGAGTCTTGAGGGGGTCCTCATTTCAATCTACAACTTCCTCATGAAGGGAAGAGAAGGAGCAAGTACTGATCTTTCCTCTGTGGTGACCTGTGACAAGACCCGAGGGAACGGGCTGGGGTTGTGTGAGAGCAGGTTTAGGCTGGATGTCAGAAAAAGGTTCCTCTCACAGAGGGTGGCTGGGAACAGGCTCCCCAGAGAAGTGGTCTCAGCACCAAACCTAACAAAGTCCAAGAAGTGTTTGTGATTCTTTGATTCCATTATTCTATAATCCTGATGCTGATGAAAACCTCCTGAGGGAATGGTGAGGCTGCATTGCCTGCAGCCCCCCAGGCCAAGCAGGCAGCTCAGTGATGTGGAAACAGAGGGTTGTGCAGCCTGGCCCCGGGATCTCTCCCTCACCAGGTGGGCAGTGGCAGACGTGCACTCGGTGCTCTCCTGGGAGGCGTTGCCGGGGCTGGGGCAGAGGTTGGTGCTGGGCACTCGGCGCCCATAGAAGGCCCCGAGGATGCTGATGGTGGTTTTGCGAGGGCAGATGATGAGGAGCTGCTCTCCATCACAGGTGTGGGCAGTGTGGTTCCTCAGCACCTTGCGCAGGTACCCTGGAAGGGGAAAGCAGGGGTGGCATTGTCCAGAGGTGACACCAGGGCCACAGTGGTGGCACTTGGGCACCCAAGTGCTGGTGGCAGTTAGTATATCTTGGGATGAGGCACTTATGAAGTGAACAAGATCAGAGAAGAACAGCAGAGAAGATGGGCTTGCAGCAAACCTTGCATACAGCATTGCTGCTAGGAGCCTGGAAAGCAGCACAGAATAGCTGAGCTGGTTAGCAACAGGAAAGGAAAGATGGAGGCAGCACAGCAAGTCAGAGAAGATGGACAAATCCTGTAAGGAGTTGTCAAGTGTTTAGAGAAAATTAGGCTTGTTATGGGGCCATGGTGAGGAGAGAACAAGAGTGAGCCAGAGACGGTCCCCCAGTGATGATCCCTGGAGTCCGGGTGAGGAGGATGCTCTCTGTCACAAGTCTGTCACAAGTTGAGCCATGAGCCAGATGAGAGAAGGGTCCAGGGGCTGCTGCAAGCTCCCACAGCTGGCTGGGTCAGTATGGATGAGTGTGAGCCACAAAGTCATCACTTGAGCCCAGCTGACCTCAGGTCTCTGCTGAAGAAGCCCAGTGTGTTGCTGCAAACTATTCCTGGCCCACAACCCTTTCAATGGGAACTGGCCCTTCCCTCCTTGAATTCCCATCACAGAATGCTTCTTCCTTTCAATCCTGCCTAGTTCATGTCCCAAACTACTGCACCTGTTGTTTTCCCTACAGGGGACAACAAAGTGGGACTGTCCTGTGCAGTCTCTCCAAGGGCTTAACATGCAGCATTGGCTCCGGTTAGCATTGGCTGTACTGGATGGGCAAGGAGTCTGTTTTAGTAAGAGCTTTTCAAGCTGCCAGGTGCTCTGAGCAGACACCAGTTGCTGGAGAAGACTGAGGAAGCAAGAAAAGCTGACAAAATGTGATGTGTAGGCCCTGAATGAAGCACTTTGCATCTTTGAATAAAACAAAACGAAAGAGGAAGCATCATAACCAAAGGGGAAGCATTATTTTGAGGCTTGGGAGACTGCAGCAGGGCAACATGGGGCTGCTGAGCAGATCACAGACCCCAGACCCCAGCTCTGGAGTCTTTGGAGGAACTTGCAGCTCAGCCCCAGGCCAGTGCTGGGGCCTAGGGCAGGACATGCACCCTGTCCCCCAGCCCCCAGTGTGTCAAACTCCTCCAAACCGAGACAAGAAGGTGGGAGCACCCCCCCCACCCCTGCAAACTGGTGCCAGGCTCAGCAGCACAAAGGGCCCCTTTCACCTTCAGTGCTGCCACTAACCCTTCAGCATCTGCAGTCAGCATCCCTCCCTGGGATGTCAGCGGGTGCAGCTGGGAGCTGCCTCCAGCCTGGAGTGAATCTCTCCCTTGGCATTATCCCTCACAAACTGGGATGAGCAAGTGGGTGGCCACAGCATCCCAGAAGCAGGCCCTCAATTGCCTCTCTGCATGATGGAGGAAAGAGGAAAGGAGAAGTACAGGAGGGTAGATGGCAGTAGACAAGGTGCTCTAGCCAGGTCAAAGCTCCAGATGCAAAGATGCTCTTTGAATGGCACAGAGCTGGATCAGACCCTTGGAGCGCAGAGCTCATGAAGAGGGGACAGGACAAACTGTCTTGTCCCTCTCCTCTGGTTGCCCCATATCACTGGATGCTGGGGCCTGTGAGGGGCACAGGACCCTGCCCAGGCTGCCAGCCCCCATCCCCTTCCTCTGCATCAGCCCCATACCTGGCAGCAGTCAGATGCTCCTGAAGGTTTCAGAGCCACCCTGGCCTTGACCTCTGCCTAGCACTGACTCCAAACCCAACCCATACCCAACACTGCTGGATGTAGGGCTGCCTAAACTCCCCACTGCTGGGCAACCTTGGATGCAGAGGGCTCAGACAAATCCTAGGGATGGCAGGCAAGGCAGGGGAGAAATATGAGAAGAAATGGGTTTCCCCAAATCCAGCCTTGAGGCAGCCACCCTATTCTGCTGTCATGCCAGCTGCAGGCACCAGTGGTTTGTATTTTAAAATTGAGGCTCAAACATTGCCATGGGTACAGAGGTTTCTCCATCACACTCTTTTGGGTCAGTGAGCAGTTGTGAAGATGGTTTTTGGGTGGAGCCATGTCAAGGAGGCTGTAGGCAGACTTTGTGAGTGATTCCTGCCAGTACAGCTGACTCAATCTCCGGTGCTGTGGTTGTGCCGTTAGCTCTGCCCCGATGAAATCACATCCTCCTCACCACAGCCCACACTGCAGCATCAGCCCTGCACCCACCTGGGCTCAGCTGAGGAGACGGAAGGCGTGCGTGGCTGTTTTCAGATGATCCCTGGGGAATGCCTGGTGCCCAGCCTGCCTGCACCTGTCCTGACTGTTCAAAGAGCTGGGACAGAAGGGATCCCAAATTTCTGCCTTGTCTACACCTATAAGGTTCACCGGCACAGCCCTGGGGAGAGCTTCTGCCCCATGCTGTATCCTCTGGCAGGGGACCCTGCAGCACCCCTGCTCATGAGTGCTCTAGCTGGGGCACAGCCACCA
Source organism: Melospiza georgiana (assembly GCF_028018845.1). Taxonomy (NCBI): domain Eukaryota; kingdom Metazoa; phylum Chordata; class Aves; order Passeriformes; family Passerellidae; genus Melospiza; species Melospiza georgiana. Next base: position 19,627,505 of record NC_080441.1, on the reverse strand, counting down.
GCTCCATCTAGGGACCAGGTACAGCTTCAACCCAACTCTTCCCTCTCCTCCGAGCAGGGAAGGCTGGCAGGGTAGCCCTGAATGCTCCTTCAGCTCTACACACTGCCCAGCACCGAGGACATGAGCAGCGTGGCTGAGGGGATGCTCAGCAAAGCTCAGGGACTGGCTTGATGTTTGTTTCTTTGAATTTCTGCCTGCAAACCGTCCGAGAGAGCTCAGCGGAGCTGGGGAGCCACTCTCACGCACCCCAGAGCTGTGGGATGTGTGCAGTGTGTTTTCAGAGAACACCGCGGTGCGGAGATGAAGAACTCTTAGCATTTTGGGGAAACTCACTCTGGCCTGCCATAGTTTATACCTCACTTGTCCCTGCCCCACCAAAGTGCTGTCGCTTGTCTCTCCCATCCTACCAGCGCAGTTCTCAGCATCCCCCTCCCGCCCGCCTTCGCCCTGACTCACCGGACAGCTCCGGGCTGGCCTCCAGACGCACAGCGAAGCAGAGGAGGACGGCGGTCACCGCCCGCCGGAGCAGCCCGGCCATGGCCCGGCCGCCGTGTCCCACCGGCCGCTGGCACCAGCCGGGGCTCGGCGGCGGGCGGGGCTGGCGCTGCAGGGGACAATGGCTCGCTTCTCTGCCCTGCCCGTCCCGGCGCTCGGCGGGCACATGGGCACTCGCCCTTAGCCTGCTGCCCAGGGCCAGAGGCTGCTCGGGACGGCTGGGTCACTCTCAGCGCAGGAACACTTCCCCCAGGGCACCCTGTCACGGATGAGCCGTGCCTTGGCATCCCAGTGATGGCAAAGAAACTCACAGCCCCTTCCCTCCCGCCTGTTCCCCCTGGGCACAGGAACAGGGCTTGACAAGGTTTCCAAAGTGCCCCCAGTTTTCTGCCAGACACGGTGAGACAGAAATCCAGATAAATGTGTGCTGTAATCTCAATCTCGGCAAATGTCCGGCCATTCACTCTGTGAGGAGGAAGGGAAAGGCTCCTTGAAGTGCCTCCCAGGCGGCTGTTCCTGCAGAAAAGACAAACACCCTGCACCCGACAATGTGGGAAGGGACCTCTTTGCTGCCACATTTCTGCCCCCCGGTCTCTGTGGGGCCAGGTACTGGGCATTCTGGCACCTTGTGAGGAGGGCTCCGTGTCATACTGTGCCTCCCACCTGCAGGACTTAGATCCCTGCTTGCTGCTTCAGCTGGAGGGAAATGCCGTGGACTGGAGCTGCTGGCTCTTCTCCCGGCTGAGATCAGCAGAGACAGCAGCAGCTGGCAGTGTCAGGAGCCATCACAGCTCTCAGAGGCTCAGCACTGCCCCGGCAGGGGTAGCTGGGGAGGCTGTGGCAGCAGTGGGTGCTGGCACACCTCACCTGGGGTGCACAGCACGAGCTGCGTGGTGGGTGTTGAGCTTGTGGTGGAAGTAATGCCATGGCCCTGGGGGACACTCACAGTGCTATCAATACATACCTCTTGATTATGGGAGTATGAGTCAGAGTGTCCTGTCCCATTGAGTAGAGTTCCAAATTCTCCCAAAGTTTTGATGGGGCAGAAAAAAATTTCCCACCCCCTGCAACCCCCAGTGTTAGCACCACTCTGGGCTGTGTAGCAGGACCAGGGGAAACATCTTTGTTGGGGAGTCAGCTCCAGGGGTCTGCAAAATAATTTCCCATTCTAATTGCCTTGAGGGAGATTGCTGTCTGATCAGGGGTTGATTATTTGGGGAAAGCTGGAGCTTATCTGAGCTGGGGGGGGCCGGCTGAGTCAAGCATTGGGGATCCCCATTCTGTGCAATGGTACCAGCTATGTGGTCTAGGGTGCAAGACAGGTCTTGCCTAAGAGTCAAGCCTGTGTGTGCTGGGAAGCTGTCTCTGCTGTCTCTGCAGCCAGGGTGATCTGACTGCAAACAGTTCCCTCCCATCCTGGGAGGAAAGCAAGCTGTTCATCCTTCCTGCAAAACAGCCCAGTTCCAGGAATGGGGCCCTGCTGAAGGTCAGCCCTGAAGACCTCCCATCCTACCATCCTGCTAAGCACCACATAGCTGGGCAGCTGCCGGGGGCACTGTGGGGCTCCCCACTGCTCCCCGGCATGCTTCAGCATCTTTTATCTCCTGCCTAGCTTAAGATTTTGCAGTCCTTCCCACCCAAGGGCTATGCCCCACCTTCAAAAAGTCAGTGACATGTGCCCAGACTGCTCCACTCAGCTTCCCTGAGCACTTGCCCTGTGCAGCCCAGCTCCTTGCAGCAAGGGGTGCTCAGACAAGCCACACAGGGATCCCCTGAGGGTGCCGGGCTGGGAGAGGAGCCCTACGTTTCCTCCGGGTGGCTGCCTGTCATAATGCAGCTGCAGAAGGCAGCGAAAAGGTCAGCCAGGTTCACCCCAAACTGATAAAGAAGCCCTGGGGTACTGGACACCAGCATGAGGGTGGGAGAGTGGCAAAGGGCCAGGACTGGAGCAGCAGGAGGAGCAACAGGCAAGACACTTCCTCTATAGACCCCTGCTCCCAGCTGGGAAGACTTAGCAGCAGTGCTGTGGACCAGAGTTGCTGGGGATGCCAGCCCACTGCTCAGAGGCACTGGAGGAGCACCTGGGTGGGTGCGATAGACTCTGAATGTGACCAGATAGACCCGTGCTGAGTCACGTCTTTGAGGCCCTGCAGCTTCCTCCCTTGCTGGCGGGTCCTGGCACACACCCCATTGCTCCTCCCTTCTCAAAAGGAAGAAAAGTGTGAGCTCCAGCCCTCTGCGGAGTAAGAGCAGCCAAGAGGCCCAAGGCACCGGCCCTCTGAAAGCCTCCCCCCATCAGAGCTCTGCAGGGCACAGATCCACTCACACAGCAGCGTGCGGCCGGCGGTCTCTCCCCACACTGCAGGAATGGACAGTCGGCAGCACAACACCCCCAAGGAGCCTGAGATCGAGCTGTTCGTGAAGGTGGGTCTCAGGGGGGGCAGTGACTCTTTGGCTCACCCTCACCAAGATCCAGCTGGGTGCAGGTTTTCATGTTCTGTGAGGCTGGAGATGGGTACCGATTTCAGTGTCACTCGCCACAAGGGCTAAATGGTTGCCCAAACAGGGGGACTACACGGTGGTGTGGGGACTGTGGGGACTGTGGGGACTGTGGGTGTCACACTCAGCAGTCTGAGAGATGCCCTGGTCTTGTGATGGTTGTGCACCCCAGAGAAGTGGCACTGCTGGCAGCAGCATGATGAAGGAGTGGGAACACACATGCTTCTCAAAACCCAGATAAGACAAGCCCCAGCCTGGGAACAACAAGCAGGAGGGCTGGCAGCAGCCACTTCAGCCTCTTCTGAGGGCAGAGTTATGAAACAAGCATGGCTGGCTTGGGGAACTGGTGCGGGACTCCACATGTGGGCAAGATGGGGCAGCACCACAGAGGGGTATTGGCTGAAAATGGTTTCTGGTTTTTTTTCCTGTTAAGCAATTTGCTGAACCCTTTCCTTGGAATAGTTTAACTCTCAAGTTCAAAATATCTGCAGTGGCCATGGGCAGTGCACAAAGAGAGGAGCCAAAGCTGGTGGCCGGTGACTGTGTCTGCCCACAGCGATGCCAGGGGCCCTGCTGACGATGAGAAGGAGGCAATGCCTCTCTGTGCCACCTCATCAAGGTTTTAAGGGTGGTTTCTCTGTAGGCAGTCGGGCCCATGGGCTTCATTGCTCTCCTCCTGGGGCAGTTTGGTGCCCAAAAGGTCAGAGACACCAGCTTCCTTGGCACAGGCACCCAGCAGTCCTAGGCACTGAATGGTGCCTTCCTTGGGTAGTAGTTAGACATATTTGCTAGAAAGGATTATCTGAGCCTTCCCTGGAGAGTTCTTCCCCTGTGCCAAAATTGTAGCCACAGCACTTCTTGATGGACATTGAGCTTTGCTGAGCTGGGTCTGGACAAGTGTATTCTTGGTAAAAGTAATCTGCCTTGAATTCTCTGCTTAACACTTTTCCTTGAGACGGCTGGAAAAGAAAACACATGAGGTGGCTGCAATGGCAGCGGCACATTCTAGGGGATTTTCAGAGGGAAGTGAAACAGAAAACCAGCAGCATCATCAGGACTTCCCCTGTGCTGTAATTCAGCATGAAAAAACCGTCCCGGTTTGTCTGTTCACAGAAAAGTTGATGCTGTGCCTCCCCCTCCCAGCACTCAGGACTTAGTTTTACTTTTAAAGACACAGTGGCTCCAGCTGCTGACAGGAACCTTCCTTTGCCTTCAGCACCTCCCCAGGCTGGGAATGCCCCAGACACAGCTGTTGCTGTGAGCAGTGGCAGCTGTAAATCATGGGGAAAGCTGGTGCTCCCACAAGCGCCTACTGGTACAGCATGGCATGGCATGGCACGGCACCCTGCCTAACTTTCACTTTGGCACACACTGGAGTTACCATGGTAAGGATGGACAGGTGCAGAGCAAGTCCCACTTTACCCTGGGGTTGGGGTGGGTGGTTTCCAAGGGGCTGGCAGTTTCTCACCCTGCCATGTCCCTGGCAAGAGCATTGTCTTGTTGCCTGGGAGGCTCTCCCTGCCTGGGAGGAAACTCTGCTTTGGAGCTCCACCAGGCATTTAGCTGCTTTCTGGCTCTCGGGGTGGTTGTGGAAGCTGTGGTAGGTTCCATGGGGACTGAATATTTAGCAGTGCCCCAAGCAGGCAAAGCTGTTTCCTCCTCCCACTGCATTTAAGATTGTTTCACCATGGGGAAACCACAGGAACTGTGAAGTAGCTTTGGGGTTTCAATGCCCTATGCAGCCTAGTGATGCCTCAGAAAGTTGGGGCTAAAAGCCTGCAACCCTCCTAGAGATTCTGTGCTAGTCCACGCTGGGTTTCTCTATCATCTGAGGGTAAAAGATTGAGGAATGTCAGTCTGTGCCCTCCCCCCGCCCAGTTCCTGCGGCCGCGGGAGGAGCAGCCGAGGCTCTTTGGGGAAGGAAGTGCAATGACTCCCCCTGCTCCGTGCTGCTCTGCGGTCGGCAGCGAGGGACAGCACATGGCTGCAAGGCTCCTCTGAGGGCTCCTGGATCCCCGAGGCTCCCCCCACGGCCCTTCCAGAGCCTGATGCTACCACAGCAGCTGGTGGAGCTCCCCTCCAGTTCCTCCAGATAAGGGTTTTGGCTCTGAGCATCCTGGTACAGGCCTGATTCTTTCTTCCGGCAGAGGCCATTTTGATTTTCTTTCCACTCTAGTCCGAAACTCCTCACCTCTCTCTTTTGAAAAGGGAAGGGGGAAGACCGGCCTGACCAACTCAGACTGGAGACTGGAGCTACCAGACAAGCATGGGAAAACCTGAAGCAGGTGACCAGAGTCTATGCCCAGAGCAGGCCGTGCGACAGGCACCCCTCCCCTCAGTGACCCCCAGCCCACCCTGCCCCACCGCTGTCCCGATGCCCACCAGGGCTGTGTGCTGCCATGGCTGAGCACAACAGCTCCTGGGGGCACAACAGGACAAATTAAGCCCTCTGATTCCCAGCCTTGTGACAGGCCAGGGCAGTCAAAGAGAGTGCAGCTGGCAGGGAGAGCAGGGAGGAAAGGATTGGTCCTCATGCTAGGCAGCCACAAAAGCACTGGCTGTGCTGTTGATTCTGGAGATGCTCCACAGCACGGCCGTAGTTTGTGTCGTAGGTGGCAGAGGTGCTGGGGAGGGGCAGCAGAGATGCCTTGTGCTCTTACCCATGGGCAGCCCTTGAGGCTCTTCTCTGACTCTCCCCTCCAGCTCCTTCAAAGGAAGATTGAGACCCAGTTTCACTCCTTTCCAAAGAAGCTCTATTTGCTATCAATGACACAGGATGTTCCTGAGCTGTAGCCCCTCTGGGAGTATTTGCTATTAATACACACTGACCAGCCTCATGTGTAGATTTCAGTTTTACTGTTGGGCACACGTCCTAGCGAATCAACATTTCTCAGTTCCCATTTCCTTCCTCAGATTTCATGACATAAAAAATACTTATTAAAAGTAATTTTTGGTCCTCTGGAAGGACTGAAAGGTCTTGGCATGATGGAAAAACAGAACCCCTGCTCCAGCTTACTACCTGGAGTATTGGAAGATTGTTTTGATCCTTTACAGTCCCCCTAAAGGTGAGTTTGATGTCAGTGTTCTCTTCCTGGAGAAGCCGTGCACTCCATATTCCACAGGTTTTTGAGTGTCTGTGGTGAATTGTAGCACCTACCTCCAGCCCAGGAGAACCAGGCTCAGGTCTCTGTCTCTCAGCCATCCTGTCTTATGGTCCCAAAAGAGGTGTGAGCTCTGGAGCCATGTCCCACCCTGGATGTTTTTGCTGCTACTTGACTCTGCCAGATCCTCTTAAATCTCATTGCCCTCCTGCTTAACCTCAGGGCTGCAGCTCACTATCATATATCAAAGCAGAGTGCAGAGCTGCCCACTAAGGCTCATGTCTCACCACACACGGCTCCAAGGGAGCAGCATCCTTCTGTAATAGGGCTGGCATGAGTTGTGCTGCTCCTCCCTGCCAGGGCAGGGTGGCCATGAGCTGGAGCACCACACCTCACATGCAGCTTAGGAACCTGGTAATTCTCTTAAAGAAGCTGAGTTTCCTGTGAGCCATTTTACCTCTTACCACAGCACAACTTCCGTCTCACAGCAGCATCTCAGCCAGGTTTTGTGAACGGAAGAACTTGCTGTATCCTCTTATCAAACTCCTCATAAGGTGTTTCAGTTGTTTCTGCGAAGGATATTTTCAGCTGCTACATAGCAAGGCAATGTGCTTCACTCTGCCTGTGTCTGTGCTCATGCAGAGGGGCTGCAAAGGGTTCCTTTAGCAGCTGACAGTCCGCTCTGTTTCCTCCCAGTGCTGTGTGGGATGCCAACACAAATTCTCTTTGGCACAATCCTCCAGCCTGGGGCAGGCTGCTGGGTGGCTCTTGGGCTGGCCACATAGTGCCAGGGTTTGTTAACCACACACGAGATGGGAGGCAGACATGATCAACACATGGAAACAAATTGCTATTTTCCTGGCAAACATGAGCTCATTTCCCTTCTCCCACTGTCTCCAGACTGGCGTCCTGGCCAAGAGGACCCTCCCTTCCTCCCCATCCATTAGCAAACACTTTCTGCCTCCTTCTCCACTTCCTCCCGGCTTGATCTCACATTTCAGGGAAGGATCCAACCCCTTGCATCCTGAGTATGCTCTTGGTGGCCCTCAGGGCCCTGGCTCAGGGTGGGTCCTACAGCTGAGCCCCCCGGAGTCGGGAGGGGCTCCCTGCAGTGTGCTGTACCCAGTGGCTCTGCAGGTCTGGGCATCCGGTCTGTGAAAGGGTTAAATCTTCATTTTTCTGCTTTCCTGGCAGGCTGGTCTGGATGGAGAAAACATTGGAAACTGCCCCTTCTGCCAGCGCCTCTTCATGGTGCTCTGGCTGAAAGGGGTCAAGTTCAATGTCACCACGGTGGACATGACCAGGTGAGGTGGCACTGAAGCTCTGGGCCAGCACTGGGGTGGGATAGGCCCTGCTCAGCTCTCCCATCAGCACTTCTTCCCCCTGCCTGCTCTGTAGCCTGTGTGTCACTGCACAGGGACAATCACTGCCCACACACTGCCCACCTCACTTGGGCAAGTGTGGGTCAGCACGGACTTGGGCCACCTGCCAGTGTGCATGGCCCAGGGACTCCCTGTCCTGCTGGATGTGGGGATGACTGATGGACCACTGGGCAGATCCAGAGGCTGGAGAGCACTTGTCAGCTCCCTGAAGGCAGCAGAGCTGGGAATGTTCCTGGTCCTGTGCTACCTCCTAGTCCCCACCTCTGCTGTGGCTGCTTTCCTTGGGGACTGGTGGAGGCAGATCTGCTACAGGCTCTGAGCCAGCTTGTTTTCTCTGCTCCAGGAAACCTGAAGAGTTGAAAGATTTAGCACCAGGCACCAACCCACCCTTCTTGCTGTTCAACAAGGAGCTGAAAACAGACTTCATCAAGATTGAGGAGTTCCTGGAGCAGACCCTGGGTCCACCCACGTAACTGCAAACTCACTCCTTCCCCATTTCGGGGCCTGTCACAGTGTTGTCCAGGGCATGGCAGATTGGGGAACTGAGGCAGGGTGCCAGGAGGTGCCCCAGGGCAGCCCGGGCAGGCGGATTCCCCCCAGCCCCTGAGCCTGCTCTGCAGGGCAGCCCTTTGGTGCTGAGGGGCTGGGTCCCCTGGGCAGGGCACGGGGACAACAGGAATGGAAAAGAGGGGGAGGAAATGCACCAGCCATTGCACCCCTGCTCTGGGGGCAGAGGGGAAACATGGGGAGGTCCCTGCAGGGACCCTGGCACTGGTGGGTTTGCCACTGGCTGTGGCAGCTGGTCTTGAGGTAGAGGGGAATGTGAGACCACATTGCTTGTTCATGTTCAGCGCACTCAGCTAATGAAAGCAAATGCCCTTGCTTGACAGCAGCAATGCAGGTGACCCATAGGGTGGTTGGGGAGGGGTCTTCCCTGAGCCCACTGGGGAGCCCTCCAAACCAGCCTCCCCCATGCCCTGGGTGGCTGCAGGCCCCCCACTGCTGCAGAGGAAGCTCAAATACATTTGTCACCTGCCTCCTTGAATGTGTCTGCCTTGCAGCACACCCTGGAACATGTCAGCAAACAGAAGACAGTTCCTGAGGAAGTCATGGGGAGCTCCTGGCTTCCTGAGACCCCTCTGTGCCAATGTGTGTCCTCTGGGCTGGGCCAGAACTGCCTGAAGGCAGAGCTCTGCCCTGGGGTCCTATTGCCACCAGTGTTCCCAAACTGTGGAGTATCTGCCCTGAGACTGTGTCCTGGCAAACAACCCAGACAGAAGACACAGCTCACAGGGTGGCAGCTGCAGTAATTTACATCATCATGATTCTCCCACAGACAGATGAACATCCCCTGCATCCTCCAGTACCAGCCCTGGGCTCTGTGGCCCAGGAACTGACACTGCTGTATCCCAGCTCCATCCCTGCTCCGTTCCTGCCTGCACTGACATAAATGTCTTTTCCAAGGTATCCACACCTGAGCCCCAAGTACAAGGAGTCCTTTGATGTGGGCAGTGACATCTTTGCCAAGTTCTCAGCATACATCAAGAACTCACGCAAAGAAGCAAATATCAGTAAGGACTGGGGTTGTTGGACTCTTATCAACCATGCTGCAGCACGAGAAATGCTTTTGTCTGCTGGCAAATCCTGCCATGGGCTTAAGGTTCCTGCTGCCTGCCTCACCAAAACCTCCTTGGGAAATGGAGGGGCAGAGGGGAAGGATAAAGGCAGTTCTCTTTTCCCTGCACAGGGATAACAGCAGAGCATAGGGTGATGCTGCTGTAGTCCCCTGGGATCAGAGACGGGCCAGGGTCAATGCTGTGTCCTGATAGTGTGGCCCTGAGGGCTTTTTCCCTCTCTGCAAAACCTGTGGGAGGCTCAGGCAGCCCAGCACAGCCTAAAGCTTGCCTGGCACACACTCACTACTCTTGGTTTCCCACTCTTCCAGATTTTGAGAAGGCCCTGCTGCGGGAGTTTCAGCGCCTGGATGTTTACCTGAACACTCCTCTCCCAGAGGAGATTGACCAGGATAGCGTGGAGGACATCACCATCTCCAAGAGGAAATTCCTGGATGGAGACCATCTGACTCTGGCTGATTGCAACCTTCTGCCCAAACTGCACATCATCAAGGTAATACCATTGGCCCCCGGGGCCAGGCTAGGGGGGGTACCTGCTCCAAGAAGAGTGGACAGGGAGTCCCCATGCCAAAGCCAGAGAGTGAGTCTCCCCCAGGTCTTGGAAGTTTCAGCCTCCTCCTCCTTCACTCTCTTCTAGATTGCAGCCAAAAAGTACCGTGACTTCGAGATCCCAGAGGACATGACGGGCGTCTGGCGGTACCTCAACAACGCCTATGCCTGTGAGGAGTTCAGTCACACCTGTCCTGCAGATGAGGAGATCGAGCACACATATGCCAGCATTGCCAGGAAGATGACCTAGCCATAGGGAGGCGTGGGGTGGCAGCATTGCCCTGGCTCAGCCCTCCAACTCTGCAGCCCTGACAAAACCAAAACCAGCTGATGGAGAGACTGGAGAGGGTTTACAACATCGCTAGCTCCTGCCTTTCAGAAACAGCACCTTGCTTCACAGCCCCTGCCACTGCCTCCTCCTTCTGTGCTGCTGGCTGCAGCCCCTGGGCACCAGCAGTGCTGACCAAATGTATATACTGCTCCCATCTGGGTGTAGCTGCATCCCTACTCCCGAAAATGTTTCTCACAGCCTGTGACTATGTGTCATGGGAAAAGCTGAGGACTAGCCTCCTGCAGTAGCGCTTCCTCATCAAGAGATGACACCCCCAAATAGCTAGGCCAGCCCAGCCTCCCCATTCCCATCTGTCAGCCCTGCGTGGTCCCAGCCATCCTGTGCTTGTCGCGGGATCCCGGTGCTTCCCCTGGGCTGGAGCTGTTTGTATTTGCCTCTTGCCAACCTGCTCAGCACCTGGGGCTGGCATTTGGACAGCCCTCTCTTCCAAGACATCAGCTCCCTCTGAAGACACGGAAAGGCTTTGCCCATCACATTGAAAAATTGGGCTCACTGTTGAGGGCTGTGACATGGGTCTGACTCCCAATGAGACATGGGGGTAGGTGGGTGCTGGGGGTGATGCCTGGTGCAGCAGTGCCAGGACCTGCTATGGGCAGAAACAAAGGGTCAGGGGAGCTGCAAAGGGCCTGAGAATGAAGGGCTGAGGATCAGGGCATCCCTCCTATGACTGCCAGCACCCAGGGCCATGTGCTGCTAGCTGCAATGGCTCCTCCCAGCTCAGAAGTCTTTGTGCTTCGCCAAACCCTGCAGAGGGTGCAGCCATGCTCTAGCTCCATAGCCTCTAGTTCCCACCAACACTTCTGGCACCTGAGGCTGGGAGCAGCCACAGGGTAGGGCACACGTTTGGTTTCCACACTGGAAAGTCCAGGAGAACAGACAGCAGCTGTTTGGCAAGTGCTGTGTCTGTGGAAAGGTGTGGGCAGTGCCCCTTGGCTCAGCTTGCCTTCACATCCTGTGTTGCTGACATGAAGCATCAAAGCTGCTCTGCACAGCCATGACATCCTATGTTCCCCCTCTGACACTTCCAGCTTCCCCAGGACTCCCACCAGACCTTGAGAATTCAGCCAGCCCTCCCTAACCAGCCCCAGGCAAATGGATACTGTACAGTGGGCATGGTGGGTTCTGTGGGAACTGAAGAAGCGAGCAGAGCCTCCTCAGCCCTCACTGCCACTTTCCTCTTTGCACTAAATGTGTGTCCTCACAAGCCTGCCTCGGATAGTGCTGGGTTTGGGGACTGGGTCTGTTACTAATGGGTTTTGGTTTGTTGTTTTTTATAAACTAAGAATAGCAATAAACTATATTTTAATATGCCTTTCTGGTGTGCTGTCAGCCAGGCACGAAGGCTGCTGGCATAGAGGGTGCTGTGCAGTGGTGGGGGCTTTCCTGCAGTGGAAACTCCTCTGAGGTTTAGCAGAAGTGAAGCTGTAGCTGCAGACTCTGCTGGCCTGGATCACTGGCTCAGATCAGCCCAATGTGGCTTGGTGCACGGGGCTCTTCCTCCCTGGGGGCAGGACTTGGCACTTCTCCTTGCTGACCTGCACAAGGTCTGGCTTTTCAGAAGCTCTGCTCTTCACTGTGGTGTGTTGTGTCAGTGGGAAGTGCTGTGGAAGGCTGGGCAGGTTAACCCTGGCTCCAGTGGGGTTTGGAGGTTGATCAGAAGAGAGAGAACATGAGGCCAAGGTTTGGACAAAACACATGGATCCATGCTTTCTTTTTGCATGATCTTCCTTCCTGAGGGCTACCACGTGTCTTCTGCTCTTTTCACATCTCTGCAAGAGGGCAGTGACAAAGCCTTTGGGCACCTGGGCATCCCAAGCTGATTCTCAGTGCATGCTCCAGTCCCTGGAGACAGGGTTCAGCCAGTGGCAAGGCTGGTCCTCTGCTGCCAAGAGCTTCCTGGCTGGAGCAGTATTGGACCTTGCTGGCATTGGGAGGAGCCTCTCCTCTTCATCCCAGAAGCTGGCTGTGCAGTTCCTCCTGGAAGATGTGTCTGTGAGCTCCAGGTGGCTGATGTAACCCTCAGCTCCCTGGCTGGGGTCATCAGGGGACACTCCTGGGGTGGATGCCCCTGCAGACGGGGGAGGTCAGTCTGGGCTTCACAGCAACAGCAAAGTGGCACAATTCAGAGCAAGTGCCGGGCTCCGGGGAGTTTTGGAGAGGGAAACACTCATCCTTGCTCTCTGGAGAAAAGGCAGGCAGTGATGGAGGCTGGTGCTCCAACGTCCCAAAACACCATCCAGGAGACAGGGTCATGAAAGATGGCTTTTCTGGGAGAACAGCACTGAGTGGTGCACGCTCTTCCCAAAGCTGCAGGTACAGAGGCAGCCCCCAGCCGCTGGCTGTGTCTGCTGGGACCTGGCCCAGTTCTCCTATGTTGAGGTTTTTCCAGTTCCCATTAGAGATCTTGTTTTTTTCCCCTGACTTCAGTTTCAAATTACCATGCTATCAGCCAACCAGAAATGCTTCTAATTACTTCTCTTCCCCTGGAAGGCTTTAATTCAGAGAAATCCAGCCAGAATGACCTCAACCAGGCCCTTCTTGTTGTGACTGCAGCTCGTGCCCTACCTCACTGAGCACATTTCCTAAGGGCAGTGGGGAAGTGACTGACAGGCAGAAGAACATTTTAAACTTTCAAGAGCTTAAAATCCTGAGGTGTTATTCATGGAGGAGAGGAGACAGGGCAACTTGTTCTGTGCCTTTCCCTACCCGCACTGAGGCTGGGGCTCAGACAGGTTGAACAGTGCTTGCTCCATAGGTGCCACATGGAAAGTCCCTCTGAAATCTTGGCATGAGATCCACGTTTCTCAGTCTATTGTGTCCTCTCATCTTATGGGGTTGGACATCACAGTGGGACTTTCTTGAGGAAGACGCGACAGGATGATGAGCAGCCTGAGCCTCTATTATTTAATCACAAGGCTGACTGTGACCCTGCTGACCACAAAACAGAGGCTCTCATTTCTCATGGAGTCGTTGAAGGTGCATTACCCAGAGATCATTGGTTACCTCTGTTTGCCAGTACCCATCTGTCAGGCATGGATACAACTGGAAAACAGTTGAGATGAATCTATCATCCATTTCAAGTGGGCATGCCACCCAGATGGGACTTTTCTCCTAACAAAAACTTTATCTAGCCTGTTTTCCATCCTCTGGAAAATAGAGGATGGAAAAAAATCAGAATCCTGCCAGGTTTCATGACACAGAATGAAAAATCCTGGAGACAGGCTCATGCCATTTGCTGTGGTGCCACGAGAAGGAAGCACACAACTCCCCCACCCCAAACTCAGAGTGCATCATGAGCCAATATGCACCCAACTCAGAGGGCAGCTTGCTGGTCCTGTCTGTCACCAGGAGCATGAATGATCCCAGGGGACAGAGAGCTACTGGAGCAGTGTCAGGAGGTGAGAAAGTGTTAAGCTGAGCTGCTGTTCCCATAGGCTGCAGGACCAGAAATCCCCTATCCCCGTGCATCTGAAGGATGGGAATCACAGGAACTGGCCCTGTGTCACAGACCCTGAGAAGAGCAGTGGTGAGTGGTGAGGACAAGACAGGGGAGGTTGGCCTGCAGAGTAAGGGGACCTGGTGACCAAGCTAGATGGTAAATGAGTCTGTCAGGTGCCCTTGGCTCCTTCTGAGTGCAGACACTTGCCACACATCCCCAGGTGAGGGCACACCCAGACCAGCACATGAAGTAGGACCAATTTTGCTACCGTCTCCTGGGGTGACCTGAATGTCCCAACCAACCTGCTTGGGTCCCAATCCACTGAATTGCAGGAAAGCTCCTGCATGGAGAGAAACCACACAGGTGTGAGCAACCAAATTCACTTCTCTGCAGCCTGTCAGCTCTGCACCCCTCTTCATGCATATCCTCTAAACACACCACACTCAGGCTCCAGCCTTTGGGGCTCTCACAGTCCCCATCCCCATCCTGCTCAGCTTCCCAACCCAGGCAAGCAGCTCAGACCACTGAAGGGAGGTGCAGCAGGAGTCAGCGGTCTGGAGGCTGCAGCTCAGACCTGCCAACCCACAAAGTCTTTTGGGGCTGAAGGATGGGGTCCAGCTGTGATGCTGCTGCTCTGTGCTGCTTCAGGGACCTACCTGGAGCTACAGACCCATCACAAAGGCAACTTGCACAGGGAGGCTGAGTGACAGGGCCTTAGCGAGGTCTGAGGCCTTTGCCATATACACAGATGGGCCGGACAGCACTTGAGGTGGCGGTGAGGATTTGGCACGGCTCTGGGCTGTCCCAGAGAAGTGGCAGGGCAGTTGCAGTGACAGGCAGGAGAGAAAGCAGACAGAGCAGAGTGGGCACAGGGTCAGAGCAGACCCTGCTGTTTGCAGCTCTGCCTCCCATGGTTTTCAAAGTCTAATGGTCCTGGGTACTGCCAGCCCACAAAATATAAGAGCTTGATTTTCCCCCATCATTTCAGAGCCACCACATCTCTCGTGGCTGTCAGGTACAATGGTTCCCACTCAGTGACTGTGAAAGCCCCATTAGCCCCCGAAGAGCAATTTTCCAGTGTACACCATTTTCATAGGCTGGCAGCTCTGCTCTCTGAGAATTAGTAATAAGAAATACGCTCTTGCACAGTCCTAAACCCACTGTTTCTAATAAAGAGCTGTTTGCAGCGGCATCTCTCTTGTTGCTTTGATCTGGCACCAGCAGAATCTGAAAGCACCACAGAGAGAAGGAAGGAGCAGGGGATGGATGGTGGTGAGTCAGAGCTTTCAGCAGCCCCCGCAGCAGCAGCTGCAGGCACAGCGCTGTGCTGAGGGCCCGAGCCAGCTCCAGAGATGGCACCTGACCCACGATGACAGTGCTCTGGGGTGGGCTGGCTGCCTAAGGCCCAGTCGCTGGCTCAGCCCTTTGCAGGCTGTGGAGGGAGCATGGAATGCTGAGGGAGGACCCTGCTGTGTGCAGGTGACTGAGGCTGCAGTGGTGATGGAGGGACTGCTCCAGGGTCCTGCGCAGACCTGCCTGGGGCTGGGGGCTCACTCCTGACCCACGTCCATCCTTCAGCACAGTCCAGTCCTGTTCAGCACACAACAACCTGCACCAACGTGGGATCTAATTCAGACACTCCACCCAGGCCCCACGCTGCACACAGTGGTGACAGGTCTCTGCTGGGACATGCTGGGACCTCACCCCGCAGCGAATGTTGCACTTTCTCTCTGCGATTCTGCAGAAACCCACATGCTACTCACACCTCTGAGGCAAAGCAGAAACCCCCTCTTGCATCCACTTGGAAACTTCAGCTGCTGATGGCATCTTGAAATGTCACAACCTTTCTGTCTTTTTCCAGTCCCCAGGAACAACTCTTTTATATGAGTGGGAACATTCCAGCTGTCCAACCACCCCTGGGCAAGCCCCTGCTGTAGTGAGTGACTGCTAAATGATCCATGGGGACCCCAGCACCCTTGTCCAGCCACAGAGCTGGTCCTCTTCAGACTTGCAGAAGTCTGGCCAGCTGTGGCCAGCTGTGATCAGATTGTGCCTCAGTGCAAGCCCAGGTCCCACAGCACAGCAGCTGTGGCAGCCAGTCTGGTCCCATTGCACTGGTCCAACGTCCTGGCAAACCACCCAGGACGGGGCTGGAGCAACATGATGGACACTGCTGGGCCTGGACAAGCTCCTGCTTGGGATGTGGCTCCTGCCATGAGCCTGTGGCACAAACAGCAGCTCTGACTGATGCTCCTGCTAAGAGGTGCCTTGCCTGGGACCATGCAGTGACCTTCCAGAGTAGCGTGGGGTTGGAGGCCCTGTGAGCTATGGGGGTGAGGCAGTTGATCAAACAGGGCTGCAGGCATGTAGGGCTTCACCCCCAGGACCTTGAGGCAGATCAGAGACTGTGAGGGACAAAGGAGATGGCAACTGGACACCAACTTCATAGGTAGAAAAAAGCATATGGGTAATACATGCATTCCTCAAGCAACTCTTGGGACTGTCTCTTTCCTTTTTTTTTTCTTTTTTTTTTTTCTTTTGTGTGTGTGTGTTAATTCAGCTAAATTTCTTCAATACATGACATGTCCTCACATTGGCTGTGAGAGATTGACCTGGGCCAGATGCCAGACACAGCCCAAAGCTGCTCTATCACTCTCCCTCCAAGGTGCTGATCCCCTGTAGCAAACCTGTTTCAGCTTGGTCTCCTCTTTCCATGGGGCCACAGGTCCTGCCTGCCAGCAACTTGCTCCAGTCATGATCTTCCTTTGGGAGTCATGGCCTCCTTTGGGATCCTCCCTGAACTGCACGTGGATCTCTGCTCCCCCACGGACCCTTGTGGGCTACAGGGGCCAGCCTGCAGTACGAGGCAGGGATGGACCATGGCTGGGGTGCCAGGAGTGTCAGGGTTGGAACATGGCCCTGCACAGCCCCAAAGGCTCCCTCAGACTGGCAGCACTGTTCCTCCATCCCCTCCACCAGCTGCCTGGACACTAGACACCAGTTTCTCACCTGTTCCCAGATCCAGAGTAATTTTGTGAGTCCAAGAGCCTGGATTTGTCACTGCATTTTGACTCCACTGATTCCAGCTTGCAACACAGCACAAGGAGGTTTCCCCTGACCTCTGCAGCTTCAGGCAATGCCTCAAAACACATCCCGGGGGGGAAAACCGCAGGGAGGGGCTTCTCAGCCATAAATCACCCCAGCGCTAGCAGGAGGAATAATAAATGTATCCCATGGTGCTAAAAAACAGTCTTTTCCCACCGGAGACCAAGACAGAGATTGTGCGTGCAATTTTCTGCCTGGAAAACCCCAAGTTTACCCTGTACTTTTCCTGACTGCTGCACAGGGAAGGGTTGTGCTGGGTCTGTAACACAGAAACAATGAATATAGAAGCCAGTTTTCTAGAATAAATTAGTGATGTTTAAAAACAACTCCAGCACAGAATCAACATTTCCACAGAAGTAAAAACCCCAACATTTTTTTCATTAAAGAGCTTTACAAATATACATGTATATATGAGTGTTACATTAGTATAGATACTGTACCATACATGCACACATACAGACAGATCTCTAGATAAGAGTTTTGGGGGTTCAGCGTTACTCCATGCTCCCTATTAGGTGTCTCAAGAGCACCAAATCCCCAGAGGAAAGCTCTGGATCCCGCCCGTCCCTGGCGGCCGTGCCCGGAACGCGCCCGTGCCTGCCCTTGGAGCCTGCCCGGTTCCACCCGCAGCCCGCCCCAGCAGGCTGGGACAGACAGACAGACAGACAGACGGACGGACGGACGGACAGACACAGACAGACAGACAGACAGACAGACGGACGGACGGACAGACACAGACAGACCGCCGTTCCGGCCGGGGAGCTGCGGCAGGCGGCCTGCGCTCGGCTGGGCCCGCTAAGGCTCGCTGCCCGCCGGGGCCCGGGGCTCGTAGCCGGGGAAGGGAGCTGCCCGCAGGCCGCTGCGGGGCGAGGGGGGCAGCGGGCACGCACACGGCTCGGCCTGCCCCGGGGAGCCTCGCTGCACCGTGCTGTCCCCCGGTTCTGGGTCAGTCCCGCCGCCCCGCAGGGCCTGGGGAGCACAGGGGCGCTGCCCTCCCTCCGTCTCCGCGCTGGGCAGGAGCCTCACGGAGCTAAGCCGGATCCAGTGCCCAGCCGTGCCCAGACTCTCCTGCAGGCGCTCCTGGCTGCAGCTTCTGCTCGGCACGGGCAGAGGAACGTGGCTGTCTGCTCCCAGAACTGGGCACTGGCATTTAGAATAAAGCTGGAGGTGCAGGGGGAGCCATATTTTAGGAATCTGGCTGTCCCTGTCACCTATGTAGCTGTGTCCAGCCAGTCCCATTAGCACCAGCTGCTCTGGCAAATCATCCCCATCACCTGCCTCCTCATCCTTCTCCAGCTGTGAGGGGACCTGAGAACCTAAGGCATGCCCCAGCTGACTGTGGGTGCAGGACGGGTCCCTTCCCTCAATGCAGTCGGGGCCAAACCCGTTGGCACAGTAGCCACTCACATCCTGGACAAGGCCTCGCAGGAGCCGTGGGACCGTGGCTGATGCCTGCACAGCTGTGGATGGCCCGTGGGAGGGGAGCACAGTCTGCAGGAGCAGGGCCAGTGGGTCCTCCTCAAGCTGCAGTGGAGGCACCTGCATGGCCACATTCAGCTCGCCGTTCTGGAGAGCCTGCAAAAACAAAAGCAGTGACATGGTCAGCCTCAGCTGGCTAAAGCCCTGCCAGCTAAGGGGTTGTGACAAACTATGCTGAACACCAAGGGCTCCACTGCCTGAGACCTCATCCTCTGCTGTGACCCATGGCTGGCCAATGCCCTCCACCAGTACGTTCTTCTTGGGGGACTGTGGTTCAGACGGCAGGGGAGACACCTGGGTACCAAAATAGGCTTGGTGATGTGAGAGTTGGAGGAAAGGAGGTGCTGAACCCTTGCAAATACAGGGAACCCTGGCTTGGCTATGGCTACACACAAGGTGGAAGTTGGAGGAGGATCATCACTCACCAGTGCTTTTGGGAGGCACATCTCCTGAGGATTGGGAAAGACATGCAGCTGCACGAAGCACATCCCGGCCACACTCAGCGGCAGCAGCAGGAAGAAGGCACTCAGCACAGCAGGGACCCATGGAAAGCCTGGCAGGACATCACAGCAGGCTGAGGGATCACTCAAGCACATCCCTCCCGCCCACTCTCTGTCAGTGCTTCCCATCCATGTCACACTGGGATGTTTCAGGAGGCAAGCCCAAGGCAGATGACAAGAAAGCATCACCATGAGAGGTCCCCACTGGGCAGCACCGGGCCACAACCCTGACCACAGTGGCTGGGGGTGAGGTATTCACACCTCCACATTAGTTTGTGCTGTGAGCAGGATCTGAGATGCCACTGTGCCAGCTGAGTTGGTGAGAGTGCTCCCACCTGAGGGGGCTGCTGGAGTCACCAGGCACTGCTCAGCCTCCTGGCTCCGCTCCCTGGCAATGTCTGCAGCCACCGTCCGGACACAGTACTGTGTGCTGGGCTTCAGGTGCCCAAAGGTGCAAGGCACTTCCTCACTGCTCCGTTTGCAGGGCACCTGAAAGCAGATGGAACAGGTGGCCATAGAAGCTGGAGGTGGGGTTTGGGCATGGCTCCACTGCTCTGTGCAGCCTCAACATCCCACTTGCCCCATGGTCCCTCCTCCCAGGCACCTCCAACACTCAGTTCTTTGCCCCAGGAGGTGTTCAGGTCCTAGAGCATCTCCTGAAACACCTGTTGCATCACTTTTCATCTGAACAGAACCAGTCCAGTTCTTTGTACCCAGGGGAGGGAGGTGGTCTCCTGCCTTGCTGAGGTGGGAGCCCCAGACTGGGGGTGCACGGCACCTCACACCTGCAGCCAGGTGTGGGCAGGGCTGCAGCACAGGCACCCCCACACCACTACAACCTGACATGGTGGCTTTGCTGCACCAGGAAAGCTTCCGCAAGCCCTGCACCTCTGGGCCCTGCCCAGCTAGCACACAGACCTGCTGGACAAGCAGGTCCCCCTCGTACAGGTGCAGCCAGTACCACAGCTTCAGCAGCACTCGGTTGACTGGCTTGTAGGAACCAGTCCTTCTCTGGTAGGGAGTGGGTGGTGTGATGATGTTTACGCTGAGGATTTGGTCCTGGAGCAGCCAAGACAGCTTGGGGGGGCCAACAATTGCTGTAGGGAAGGGGAAAAAAAAATCAAAAATTAAGGCCTTCAAAGGAAGGCAGACATCTCGTTTCCCTAGGAATTATATTTTCCTGCCTGATATTCCCCTCTCAGAGCACAGAAGCTCCTCAGGTCTTGCCTGATGGCATTTTGTGCTCTGAAACCAGCTCTAGGAATGGCAGCCACCACATCTGTTTATTACAACAACTTCTCTGATGGAGGTCAGAGGAGGGTCCTGAAAATTTTCTAGCTCCAGGGGACTGCTAGGTGTTTTGGACAGAACAGCCAGTCTGACTGAGAAGAGGCACATTCCCACACCAGGCAAACACAATAGTCAGGATGAAAGGATCACCAGAGGGTCTGCCCGTGCTTCATCCCAGACCATGACAGGGGAGGAAGATGAGCCTTTCAAAAGCCAAACCTGGAGGCATATCCTCTCTCCTGCCCCATCTCGCTGCATTCCCCAGAGACCCAAATTCTCACGGTGCCTTGCTGGCCTGGGGGCCTCCCACCAATCCCCTCACGGTGCCTCCTCTGTCCTTCTGCTCTTCACCCAGCTATCTTCCAGCAGCTCTGCCTTATCCCTTTCCTCTGGTTAGGGCTCTTGACTCTTTTCCCTCCAGTATCCTAATATGCTTTCCCACTGTATCCCATCAGATCTCTCCAAGGTCCCCTCTCCCCATTGGCCCCCCAGGAAGAGCCCAACTGGAGAAGCTCCCCAGTCCTTACTGTCTCTGTACAGCTGCAGCTCGCTGGAAATGGCCCACTCGGACTGCTCACCTCCGGCCACCACTCTCACCCGTGCCCAGTAGATATCATGAATCCTGTCAAAATACAGCTCACACACACAGGAGTTTCTGCTGTTTCCCCCACAGGCACCTGCCTTGGTCCAGTTTGAGGTTCTGCCCAGGGAGAAAGCACAGGGATTGCTTCTTTTCAGCATGCTCCCAGCCCAAAGGGAGGGCAGCCCAGCCACTGCCATCCTGCCTGGGTGGAAAGCGTAGGGAAGCCCAGGCATCAGCCAACAGCACCCCCAGGATGTGTGAGGAGGGGCGTCCCTCCTGGGGACAGATGGCATCTGGCACTGTGCCCTGATCTGTGCTCTCCACCATGGAAAACCACGCAGCTGTGGCAGGGAGAGCCCCCCAAGGAGTTGGGGCTGTTGAGGCTCTGTGCTACAAGGGAAACTGAGCGAGTGGCGATAGCTTGAGCCTCAGAGAAAGGTGACTGTGCGTGGGGGGCGTCTTAGCAACACAAGAAGAAGACAGAGTCAGTGGTGCCCAGCAAAAGTACAAGAGGCAGTGGACACAAGTTGAAATACAGGAAATCCCATTTAGCATAATGGGAAAAAAAAACAAATCCAAAACCCCAGTCCAAAAGCAACTCCTTAGTTTGTTACTGGGATAGTGACCAGGAAAGGGACCAAGCTGTCCAGGGGTGTTGTCCTGAAGTTGTACAAAATCCAGGACACACTCCTGAGTTGACCTTGCATGTGCAGGGGTAGGACCAGCCAATCCCTGCCAATTCCACTGCTCTGTTACCCTGTGGCATTTACTGCCAGATGACAGTCCTCTGGCTGCCAGGTGTCCCCAACAGCCTCTGCCTGGGTGTAAGAGGACCAGACCCCTTCACCCCCTCCTCCCCACCCACCTGTTCCTCCACTCCACCTCATAGGTGGCAGAGCTGGGTGAGCTGGGGTCTGGCTCCCAGCGCAGCAAGACGTGGAAGTTCTGTGCCTCCAGCCTGACGCGCCGTGGCCTCAGTAGAGTCCCTGGGGAGGGAGCAGAGGGGTATGAGGCAGTGTCCTGCAGGGTCACCTTGTGGCACAGGTTCCTCAGCCTCATCCCAGCACAGGCAAACTCTGACTTCAAAGCAGGTGCTCAGCACCTGTATCCCCCTCAATTGGTCACACACTGAGGACACCCTCTCCACACTTCTGCCAAAGCAGAGACACAGCTGACAAAACAGGAGAGACAACACCCTGACACAGCTGCTGCTGACCCGGGGGTTTTCTTTCTCATCACTGCTTGACCACCACTTGGGCCTCTCCTCTTCACAGGTACCTTCAGTAGGTTTGAGAGGTGTCCTTGTGCCTCCTCCGGCCCTGCAGCCAGCCCCCCCCAGACTGTGGTGACAGCTTCAGCACTGGCTTACCCTGGAGCAGGGAGCAGCTGGCCAGGGACAGCAGCAGGAGCAGGGCAGGGCTCATCCTACCACAGCCGTGCTGGGGGCCATGGAAAGGGATGGGTGTGCTGGAGCTGTTCTGCTACCCACAGACATAATGTGCTGCTGGAACCTGGGATTGAAAACAGAAGCTTCAGCCAGTGACACTGCCCCATGGAGCCCACATGCCTATTGTGGCACAGGGGTGTCCACTATGGAGGGCAGGGGACCTTCTGCTGCGTTCTGGGGGTGCCACAGGGCAGGTACCCTCAGGGCTGTGGTGGTAAGTGGACCCACAGGGACAGTGGGCAGCTGCCACACTGCTATGGCACTATGCACGTGCTGCAGCAACCTTCTGTTGCACCCACCTCTGGCACCCCGTGGTGAGAAGTCACACTGCCTTTGTCACCAGGATGTGGGTCTGAGAAAGCTCCTCACCTGAGGCTCACGCCACTGGGGAGGTGACTCAGCGCAGCTCTGGGCATGACTCACACTGGCACAACCTGTGACACCACTGCCAGGACACCCCCAGCCATCCCACAGACTCCCCGTACGGGGAGGGCACCATGCGCGACATCACCCACGCAGCAAAACGGGGCACAATGAGCGCTGTAAGCAGAGACTCACACTGTGAACCACAGCACAGGCTGGTCCAGCTGGGCACCTGTACCTGGCCAGTCCCTTCTTACCTTGGTCTTGCCCCACCATTCAGGCACCAGGAATCTTTCCCTGCCCTTGCTGGTCACGGAGGTAATCTTCCTCTCCTGGAGCGGACTGCAAGGGCTTTGAGGCTACCAACACCAACCTTGTGGTTGTGGGGACACATTTCCCCATGAAGGTGGGGAGCCCAGGGCCACCTCCAGAGGCAGAGGGGTGGGAGCACCCCTGACCAGATGGGACACCAGTGGGGCTGCTCACCACTGTCACTGCTTCTCACTCTTCCCATTTCACACCAACTTTTCACCATTACAAGCGCAAGCACCTCAGCACATGGATACAAAACATTGCCCCCATGTTTTCTCTGTCCCTTGCAGGATCAAGAGCTTGAAACAAGGAGGAGCAGTCAACAAGCAGGGACATGCAGCTGCAAACTGTGGGTGAGGGCTGAGGCGAGACCTCTGAAACACCAGAGCTGAAGCACAGGCAGTTGGCCTAGTCCCCCCTCGCTGAGACCAACAAGAACTCTCCTGGCTTTGCCACAGAGCCCATTGAAGGAGGCAGTATTTCTGCCCGAAGGGAGAAAGAGCCTCCAGGGTTGTTCCTGGGGCTTACAGAGGCACAGAGCTGGAGAACTGATGGAGACCCGAGGACTGGCTGTCTGTGCAGGCAGGGACAGGGCTGCTCTCACTGCAGAAGGCAGCACAAGGGAGGCAATGCTTCCCTGAAGCATCAAGGTGACTGCAGGCCAGTCCCTGCTAGCCCCACTCTGAACCCCAGCACATCCATTCCCCTTCTGCCACGGCCGGAGGAAAAATCCCAGCAACTCTCCCTCCATTGTGGCATTAACTGAGATTGTGGGGATTAACCCCCTCTGCTCTGCACATCCTCTCCTTTTCTGTATCCCCATCACACTACCCTGAAGCACCAGCATTCCCCCCAACCTTGATCCAGCATTTCCTCTCTGCCCCTTTGCAGTATCAGAAACCTACCTCACCAACCACTGTTAAACACAACACCCTCAGCTCAGCAACCTCACGTGTGGCTCCGAGTGTTCACTGGAAGCGTTACCACGGTCTGATCAGCTGCCAGGCTTCCTCCAGATGGGGGACAGTCCGTGTTGTCTGTGCCACCACGCTGGGAGGCGTGATTTGACTTGGGTCGTTTGTACCTCCTTTGCCGAGCCAGGGTTTGTTTTTTTTTCCTTCCTTGCTTCCTCATTAGCAACGTCCCAGCTGGGCACGGGTGCTCAGCAGTGCCCTCTGCACACCAGAGCCGAGGTACAGCCTGTCCCAGCACGCCAGCCCAGCAGATGCACTAGCCCGGCACGGACCATCAGTGGTGTGAGGACAGAAAGGAGCAAGGGCTCAGGACAGGGGTAACACATGGCAGGGCAGACACAGGTCAGGACATCCCAGCAAACCAGTAGCAGGTTTTATCCTTATCAAGAGCAATGCTGCGGGCTGGGCACACAGGGCTGGGCCCCCTTTTTGCCCTGGTGACCATGAGGGACCTGCACGTGGCTCTGCACCACCTCAAGAGCTCCAGGCAGCCCACTGGGACAAAACAGCTGAACTTGTGCTTCCCAAGAGCTGTGCAACCATTGCAGGACTAACAGAGCCATTGGGCAACACTGTGGGGCTCATAAGCACCATTCAACTCTGCCCAGGGCCCAGCAGTCACTGTCAGCCTGGGCACTCCAAAACAAGAGCCCTGGAGTGGCCAAGTGCCACCCGGGGGAGCAATGCCAGCATCTCCACTGCTGTCCCTGCGCCACTTCAATGGCCAGCAGGGCTGGGTAGCCATGACACATCGCTGGTAGAAATGGGGCTGGGGCCTGGCAGGAGCTGGAAGGCAGACAGCCATGAGGAAAAGGACACATAGCCACAGTAGACTGGACAAGCTCTTTAATACCTGGCTGAATACCAGTGCTGAAATGCTCCCAGCTGTGCCTGACAGCTGCACACACTGCAGAACCCAGCATCCACCACCGCACAAAGCGCTGTTGGTGAGGCAGGCCTATGGCTCCTCCAGCCCCCCTCCCTTTTTGGTCAACGGGTGGGGGCAAGCCTGCAGGAGACTGGGAGGACTGGGGGGGCGAGCAAGCCTGGGTGCAACAGGCACAGTCCAGCCCTGTGGGCAGGGTCAGGCCAAGGAGGACCCCACGGGCCCAGGCAGCCCTGAGGGGTGCTGCACAGCTGCCCTCCGCAATCTGGAAGCACGTCCTCTGCCCAGCTCTCACGCAGCGCTTTGAAAGCAGGAAGGTTACAGAGCTGGCCAACTCCATGGTCTGGAAAAGGTGGGTGGGTGCCCACTGCAGGCAGGTCTCTCCCTGACAGGGGGTGCCACAGGGATGAGGACTCGGTGGCAGTGGTCCAGCTGTTCCTGTGCTGGAGACACCACCAGCCACTCCCAGCAGGGTGCAGGGGGATGCAGAGGGAGCAGGCAGTGCCATGATGGGATCAAGCATCAGCACTTGTCACTGCCTCTGTCCCTGTCGCCCAAGGTTAAACTTCCCCTGGCAAAACCCATCCTCCAAAGGCTTTCTCCAGGTACCGGGCCACCGCCAGCGTCAAGTGGTCGTTGTAGGAGGCCGCCACCAGCTGGATGCCCAGCGGCAGCCCCTCGCGGCCCAGCCCCAGCGGGCACTGCGTCACCGGCAGGCCCAGGACATTGAAGATGGCTGCAAGAGAGAAGGGTGGATAGATCAGAGCGAGCACAAACTCTGGGATACATCACTGCCTGGCTCTCCCACCCTGGGCAGGCAGCTCTGCCATACACAGCACCAAGATCCTGGGAGCTGGTGCTTCATGCAGCAGTGCAGAGACATGGTGACAAGGGACAGCACTGGCCAGAGATTCCCAGCGCCACATCATGTGTATAAACAGCATCCACGAGGGATGGCATACACTGTGGCATGCCAAATTTGGGACATTCCTGTGCCAGGCACCAGCTCTCCATCACTCCACAAAGCAAGGCAGCACTGACACCACATGGGAACCACACAAGGGGCCCCACGCTGTACCCCAAGAGATGGCAGGCTTCAGGTTCCTGCTAAACCCCAATATCACACACAAAGTCACACCTGCCCTGCTGTGGACAGGCACCTTTGGCAAAAGGTAAAAGATGCCACATGGTATGAAGCACGACAACCCTCACTCCAAGAAAAGACACATCTCTTTGCTGCACAGCCCACTGTCAGCAACGCAAACACTTTGGATACAACACCCCAGCTGCCACAAGGAGATCATTTTGGCAGCCCTAGCTGCAACCCAACAGGAGTCAGGGCTGCTCACCTGTGTAGGCAAAATTGAAGGGCATGCAGATTGGGGAGTGGTGCTTGGGGGCGATGGTGGGGTGTGAGGGGTAGAGGAGCACCCCATCTGGCCCCAGCAGTGCCTCCATCTCCTCCTGTAAGCTCTTCCCCATGCTCACCAGTTTGGCCTTCCCACTGAGGTTGAGGTTCACCAGCTTCTCTGTCAGTCCCAGGGCTGCAGCAAAGAGTAGAAATGGGGACAAGAGCATATGAGAGGACTGTGGTCTGTGTGGGGCAGAAACAATGCCTAGCCACATGCAACATCCCCAGCTTCTGGGGTGGCCCCCCAAGTACCCCTTCCTGCCAGAAGCCACAGCAGATTGCCCCTAGCACAGCTTTGAGGGCACCATTCCCCCAGCTCTGCCAAGGGACAAGCATTCAGCCTGCCCCTTCCTTCCAGCTTTTCCAGCCAGTGGGGCTGAGCAGAGCTGGCACAACGACCCCAGCACTCATTAGACAGCAGCACAATGGTGTTAATTAGGATTCTGTAGTACCTGCTGCTATAAAACAGGATCAGTGCAGACCCTGACTGAGCCCTCTGAGCCCCAGCAGTTCTGGTGTGGCTCACAGCAGAAGTGAACCCTGCCCCCAGCTCCATCATCCTCACTTCTTCCTCCAAGGTACCCACTCCCATCTATCAAAGATCCAGACTCTTGAGCTAGCCTTCAAAACTAGGCTGAAGCTGCTCAGGGCAAACCCCGAGCTCCTTCACTGGGCATTGGAAGGGCAATACCTGCATTTAACAACCTGCCCACCCCAGCACTGCCTGTGCACTTCCCAGGGCCCCTGCCAGCATTACCGATAGCCGGGAGAGTGTGAGAAGACATCCCCACGAGCCACTTCACCAGCTCCCACAGCGGCCACACTGGCTTCCCATGGTCCCCCAGCAGGTCTGTGAATCTTTGTGCCTCCTGTAACACACCCACTCCCCCTGTCAGCAAAGCCAACATGCAGCAGGGAGGCACAGGCTGGCAATGGACAGTGAAATTTCAGTTATCTCATCATCCCAATGTGAGGTGCTCCCGCTTTCACACAGGAGATGCCCATCAGGTGCTCCACAGCTGACACTGATCCAAGGCAGCAGCAGGAGCATTTTTCCCTCCCAGAGACAGCAAGGAGATGGAAGAGCCTCCCCAGAGCAGCACCGAACCGACACAATGCAAGGGATAATGTCCCAGAGGCATTTCCTCCTGTGATACGACGACTGGACCTGGAAGAAGGAGGCAGAGGAGCCAGACAAGCCCTCCTTGGTGTGGTGGGGTTGGGCTGTTTCATCACCGCCTCTGTGCCAGGAATGCATATGTTATGACACTCCCACAAGTTTGTTTTATTACAAAGTACTTTCCTGCATGCACAGATATAGCACAGCAGCTGCAATGCCAGGGAAAAATTACACAAGCAGGCTCCTGCTGGAAAGCTGCTAGTCCCCTGCCTGTCTTGGCATCCCAAAGGGTGTTAATCCCAGCCTACAAGTCAGAAGACACAGTGTGCAGCAAAGAGCAAGGCAGGATGCCCCCTGCTTGGTTGACTTACCAACCTGCATGGAAAAGGTCAACGTGCCAAAACAACAACCTTCCCCCTCCCAATTACCACACTGCTCCTCTGCTGAGAGCAAGGGCCTCAACCCACAGGACAGCAAGGGAGAAGGTGCTGTGCAACTTTAGAAAGAGGTGAAAGGAGACCTGGGGGGACACATGGAGCAGGGAGAGCCCCTGGGTAGGTTTGGGAAGCCTACAGCTCTCCACAGCTGGCCCCGAACAGCTGTTTCTTCCCTGCTGCCTCCAAAGCTGTGCCTCTGCCAACTCACTCTGACACACCTGTCCCTCACTGTCCTTGGATGACATCATGGCTGACCAGATCTGGAAAGAATACTTCATCTTGTGGATTGCCACATGCTGAACCCGGACCCCAAGGTCACTTTCAAGGTGCTCCACCACCTGAAGGGAAGAGCAAGGACGGGTTGGTTTCCATAAAGATTTGACACCTGCCATCAGCCCATGGAAACTACAGAGAAGAGAGTAAGGGGACCCACTCGCAAGATCTTCCCCTTGTGTTTTCTTGAGCCCCGAAGAAGAAAAAGTTCTTTTTACTTTTTAACCCCTGAAAGCACAGGACTGGGATGCAAGGCTGCCTCCCCAGCCCTTCATTTTGCCAGCTCCTGCAGGAGCCACACACAGAGCAGCTCTTTCCCCTCCCCAGGGCTCCTTTGACTCGTCTCCCCAGGTTCTGTCTTCAGGCTCACCCCAGTGGGTACCATCCTCTGCTGCTTCCTACCTTCTTTTGGGCCTGCAAGATCTCCTTGTCCACAGGTGATACAAAAATAGACCCGCCATCATGATCCATGCAGTGGAATTTGATTTTCTCCAGCGACACTTTCTCATTCAGTTTCAGCCTGGGAAAGAAATGGTGCTTTGTCACAAAGCCATCCCCAGCTCCTCTGCCGCTGCTAGAGGTTCTCACATGCTTGTTATGTGTCCTCAAGAGACCCTGCTCTGTCCCCCAGAGTGGCAAGGTGAGGCTCTGAAGACACAGACACCTACTGCCCACAACACATCCAGCTGCTCACCTGCCCCCTCAGTCCCATCAAGTTTCTGTTGGGAAAGTTCCCATTTCTCCAGAAGCACCTTGTGACTACAAACCCTGGCTGCAGCCAAGGTTGGGATTGCACAAGAGCCTGGGAAAAAGCAGAGTGGTAATGGAGAGAGCAACAGTGTGCAGGCTGTGGCAAAAAGGAGGGGTGCTCCATGTGCCCCATCTCCGCTCTGCTCCTCACTGGCACGCAGCATGGCTGCACTTGATTGCACGGACCAAAAACTGAAGGAACTGAACTGGCCATGATGTGGGGATGGAAAACTCCTCATTCAACGACAGGAAAAAAGGTGCTGCAATATCCAGGAGCAAGGCCAGCCCTGGGAAGGGTGCATGGGACAGAGCTAGGAAGCAGCTCACTGGTGAAGGGGCACCTATCAGTCTGCCCACAGCTGCCAGTTCCTGGGAGCACGTGGGTGCTGGGAAGGGCAGTCCCAGAAGCCAAGGTCCTGCTGAAGGCAGCAGCAGAGGAAAGAAATCAGAAACAAGCAACTGGGCGGGGTGAAGACCTGTCTCGTTCAAAGGCCTCATACACTGTGAGGACCACAGAGCTGCTGACTCCAGCTCAGCAGCTTGGAGCAGTGGGAACAACTCACTTGCTGACCCCAGGGCCGGCCATGACTCTCAAGACAGGCTCCAGGTCCTCGGCGTAGCGGCACATGGGCCCCGTGCACAGGTAGCTGGTGCGCACCCCCTGAGCGTTGGGGAACTGGCCGTCGTTGGGCACCACCCCTGAGAGCAGAGAAGTCAGACACTGCCCTGGGTATTGCCTCCAGATGGGGACAGCCCTGCTGGGGGGTCTTGGGGTGCACGGAGACACGGTTCCCCAGGGACTGTACACCCCACAAGTGCTGATGGCAAGGTTCACGGGGTGGGGATGGGAGGAAAAGCACCCAAGTCAGGACACTGAAAGACAGAGAAATATCCCAGCAGATCCCAACCTTGTGAAAACATCCCATGCTGAGGATGCCATACTTGAGTTAACCCCAGCCTGTCTCCCATGTGCCTGGCATTCAGCCATTGGGGTTGGCTTCCAAACTGCCAACCCCAGCTGTGCTTCCTCAACAGGCTTGTCCCACACAAGAAGTTACCTGACTCCTCACAGCAATCCCACCAGCGACCAACGTAGAGGTGTCCTGACGGGGTTCATCCCACAGCCCCCATTCCACCTCATGGTGTTTCTGCTGGTGGGGAAGAGGAGGAGACCCCAGCACCCACCTTACCTGTTGTGGGTTTATGGCCAAAGACTCCATTGAAGAAAGCGGGCATTCGGATGCTGCCACCGATGTCAGAGCCCACACCTACGACTGAGCCGGCAGCTGCCAGGACACTGCCCTCCCCACCTGCACACGAGAAAACACGGCAAAACCCCACAGATTTATGGTGCAAATCATCCAGGAAAGCAGGAACACCTCACAGGGAGGGTGGGGGCCTAAAAAGCAAGAGGGGTGGGGGGACAACACCTTGGCTTTAGTGATGGGTAGGGGATAGCTGGGGTCCATGGGCCAAAGGGATTTGCCTGCCCAAGTACAACAGGGCAGGTTGAAGCAATGCCAAATGAAACACCCAGAAGAGGCAAAGCAGCTAGACCTCCCAACAGCCTACAGCAGTGCGCAGGAAAGAGGCCTGTAAGCTCTGCAAGAGCCTAGGGACACGTTAATAGCTGTGTGCAGAGACTTGGAACTCTCCCTCACTGCATTGTAACCTGCCACTCATGCAGGACCGTGCCGAGGTGCTGGGGTTCACCTGAGCTGCCGCCCACAATCCTCTGCAGGTCGTAGGGGTTGTTGGTCCGCCCGTAGACCCTGTTGCTGGACTCGTACCACATGCAGAGCTCGCTGCAGTTGGTGACACCCAGCGGGATGGCACCTGCCTGCTTCAGCCGTGCCACCACAGTGGCATCCGAGGTGGCGATCACATTGCGGCGGTTGACCAAGCCAGAGGTGTTGGGCATCCCTGTGGTGCCAAGGTCAATAGGAGGGAGGCATCAGGGCCAGTGCCCTGAGATGACCCAGAGCTGCAGGAAGCAGGTTACCAGTGAGGGCTGCTCCTCTGAAGCACCTCAAGCTCTGTAGCATCTGTGTGCTACAAATGAACACAAACGCAGAAGCCCAGGCAGAGCCTGGTGCAAACCAGGGAAAGGGAGACTACTTCCCTCCAAGCACCTGCCACAGCCACCCACCACTCTGGGGAGCACATCAAGCACTGGAGGCATAAAGATAAACCCACCATAAAGAGAAAAGGCCTCCTTAACGGTGATGGGAACTCCCAACAAGGGGAACTTCTCCTCCAGGCAGTCATCGCCAGGACTCTCCGCAAGCAGCTTATCGACCTGCCGGGCTTCCTGCAGGGCCTCCTCGAACCTGCAGCAAAGCACCCGGCGATGTTCTGGCGCTGGATCAGACAGGAGCGGGGTCCCCGCAGGGCGGGTGGACCCCAAGTGCGGCAGGAGCTTGTGGGGGGAGTGAGACTGCCTGGTCTTTGCCGGAGCCGGGAGCGGCATCCCGGCCCGGCGCTGCTGCGGTGGCGGCGCGGGGATCCCCGTGCCCCCGGCGGAGCGCAGCGGTCGGGCTGGGGCCCGAAGGGAGGCAGGCGGAGAGCCGCTGCCTCCTCGAGGGTGCCTCCGCCTCCAGCTCACCTGTCCTTAACCACGGCATTGATGAGGGGATTCACCTCCTTGATCCTCTCCACGTACGCCTCCACCACCTCCACGCACGCCACCTGGGCACGGGGCACAGCGGGTCCCGCCGTCAGCCGCGGGTGCTGCGCGGACCGAGACCCGCCGCCCGCGCTCCCCCTCCCCGGGCCGCGGGTGGTACGTGCCGCGCGCGGAGAGCGGCACCCCCGCCGCCCGCGCTCCCCCTCCCCGGGCCGCGGGTGGTACGTGCCGCGCGCGGAGAGCGGCACCCCCGCTGCCCGCGCTCCCCCTCCCCGGGCCGCGGGTGGTACCTGCCGCGCGCGGAGCAGCTCCGCGAGGCGCCGCGCGGGCAGCAGCAGGAGCGCGCGCCGCGGCGGCGGGACGGCGCGCGGAGCGGCGCGCGCGGGGCCGGCGCGCGGCGGCGGCAGCAGCGCGAGCAGCGCGAGGCAGGCGCGCGACAGCAGCCGCAGCAGCAACGCGAGACAGCGCTCCGCGCGCGACAGCGCCATGACGGCCCTGCGCGCGCCGCCCCGCCCCGCCCGGAAGTGACGTCAGGGCGACGCACCGCCCGCGTTGCCGTGGCGACCGCCCGGCGCCCGTGCCGGTGCCCAGGGCCGCGGCGGCCCGGGCCTCCCCGGAACGCGGCCAGGCCCGGCGGGGCGGGGAGAAGGGCGGCCTCGCCCGCCGTGTGCCTCGTGCGTGGCACTCAGGCCCGCTCTGCCCGCCCGGGCCGGCCCGCTCCTCGCTCCGGGACAGAGGCAACGGCTCGGGGGCGCACGCGGCAGGCGAGCTGCGCCGGCGCCAGGTGCCAGCGGCGCTCCCGACGGGCGGCGTGTGCGGCTTAGCGAAACGCGCCCCGGGCAGGGCTGCCCTGGCAGCCTCACCTGGCCGCTTGCGGCGGCAGCCCGAGGCGCCGGGCTGAGCCCAGCCGCCGCAATGCCTCGGAGCTGCCCGCGGGAATGTCCCGTGCCGGACGGGGAAGGAGACGCTTCCCTTTCCGGCAGAGGTTGCCCGTCCCCATCCAGAAGCCTGTCCTCTGGGTCAGACTGTGCAACAAACGCTCTCCTGGGTGTCTAACGTGGCTACGGGACATAAGGAACTATCAGTTTAAGGTTGACGTCAAATTATAATGTTCTTTTGAGGTACAAACACGAAGCCGCTTTCTTGAGCTTTTCCCTTATAAAATACAGCTCTTATCACACTTATTTTTAAACACATTCTGAGGTGTTCAGATGCTTGATTATGAAAACAGGAAGAGCACTGTATAATCCTCAACACTCAGGGCAAAAGAATTGGTAATGCTGGGGAAAAAAAATACTGTCTTTTAAAGCAAGGGTTTAAGCAGCATGTATGCATTACTGCATCTCTTCCCTTCCACACAGTTGGCAATTGAATTATCAGCACAAAGCAAGGCTACAAAGGGATACATTTCTTGTGAAAATCTTTTATGACCGAATAGTCAACGTATCAGCATTTATAGAACAATCTGCAACACACACACCCTAGAAAGCCATCGGCCGACCTCTGTCCCCTAAAACCTAAGCTGACACCAAAGTCATCTTGATAGTAGTTCTTTTTTCACAATCTTATCAAGGATACTTTCTTTGCTCCCTGCCTGATGCAGGGAGAGGAGAGGAGAGGAGAGGAGAGGAGAGGAGAGGAGAGGAGAGGAGAGGAGAGGAGAGGAGAGGAGAGGAGAGGAGAGGAGAGGAGAGGAGAGGAGAGGAGAGGAGAGGAGAGGAGAGGAGAGGAGAGGAGAGGAGAGGAGAGGAGAGGAGAGGAGAGGAGAGGAGAGGAGAGGAGAGGAGAGGAGAGGAGAGGAGAGGAGCTGATAAGGGCTCCCTCAGAGCTCAGGAGTAAGTCAGGTGTCCTCTATCTTCCAGAGCTAAAATAGTTTAACTCCTCTGAACTACTCTCCTGAATGTAATCTCAGCAACTTTTGTCAGTTTTTTCTCCCTCAAACTCTTAGTGGATTTGCTGTTTTCCCCCCTTCAAATCCTGCCCAAATGTTGGCAAATAGGGGTACAAACCAAAATATTTCTGTCATGGGTCTCTGCCTGTGTTGCTGCTCTGCAGAAACCTTCCCTAAGCTCTGGCATTTTCTTTGCTGGAAAATGTCTTCCTTAATCTTTGTCTTTTTTCAAGAACAGAGTTTTGGAATTCACACTGGATCAGCTGCTGCACTGCTCTCTGTGAGCTCCTCTTGTCCCTGCTTTTCCTGTTGCTCACCAGTGCTGTCCCAGATAGCAGCTCAGGCTGCTCCTCCATTAGGTCAAGGTGAGGAGTTTCCTGGGAGCTGAGCAAAAAGAATGGCTGCCAGAGTTCATCACAGCCCAGTGGAGCTCTGTTTCCATGAAAAATGGAAAAAATAGGATACAAGGTGCTCTAGAAATAAAGCAGTAAGGTCTGAAAACCTAAGGTTGAAGTGATGTGGATTGTTTTTCAGTTACCATAACCAGCCAACCAAGCGAACACCACTCTAGATGCACACTTAGAAGCCAGTTAATTCCAGTCTGATTGCCAAGAGCAGGGAGGCTCAACAGAGTGAAGCTCACCCATTCAGACCTGTCCCACCAAGGAACACCAGCTGCTTAGAAGAAAAACATGTTTCCAGGTCTTCCACTCTGGGAGTTTATGCTTGTCATTATCCTCAGTCACTTCATTACAACCAAAGGCGTTAAAGAACACAAGAGGTTATCAAGGACACATGGAAAGCTGGAGTGGTTCTGCTGGCTGTGTGGATGTGTTGCAAGCACTAATTGCCTGGGAAGCCATGGAACAGGCTTTGGCAGCTGAGTGGGAGGCTGGCGGGAAGAAGAGGTGTGCACTGATTGGCAATACCACAGTCTGGCTGCCTTCACAGTGTTCTCCAGAGCTCCTCTCAATCTAGTCCCCCATGCACAAAAAATACCCTTTTGGAAATTAAAAGAAGAAAAAGAACCTGATAGCACAATTCTTTGTGAAAGGCGTCCCTCAAATCTTATCCTTAAAATAATGCTTCCAAAGAAACCTGGGGTTTGTGCAGCACATGGGGGGAGTGGGAAAGGATGTTTAAAGGTTCAGGTTTAAACACAGCAACTCAGATGCTTAATTCCTCGCTGATCCCAGAAAAAAACCCCTGAATGTGATGGCAGTTCCTCCAAGCCTGCCCTTAGCCAAATCCACCACGGAGGGATTCTGTGCTCTGCATTTCCATCAGCTGTCTTCTTGCATGCTGGCCCGGGATCCATAGCAGATGTTGGGCGCCCATGCTGCTCACCCGGGGCTTTGCAGATAAAGATCTCTGACCTCACCTTGCTCTCACTGAGCAGGGGGCCTGGTGGAACACAGGAGGTCCCCAACACCTCATTCCTGGAAGGGCAGGAGGGCATGGAAGGAATCCCATCCTGCCTGTGTGAGAACACAGCAGCTGGCACTGCCAGGGTCCTGGGCTCTCTTGTACAATACTGCCATGAGATCAGCACCCACGGACGCGCGGGCAGGGCAGCTCAGGCTCTCCCGGCTTGTCCTCGGTTCCGGCACGTCTGCGGCGGGACCGGGCCGAAGCAAGCCTTGCACAGCTGCCAGACGCACTGCCGGGAAGCAGCCAGAACCTCCTGCAGCCGGGCACAGCCTCTCTGCAGGGCAGGCTGCTGGGACTCGGGGGTCGCGGGCCTTCCTTCTGCTGAGCACCCCGGGGTCGGGACCGTGCCACGGGAGGTCGCTCTGCCACCGCCGATCGGTGTCGCTGGCCCTGCCCCGCAGGGCCGCAGCTGTTCCGTCTGCACGGAGCCAGGGTACACTGTGTTCACTCCGAGTCCTTGATTAAACAAAATGTTTATGCGTGCCTCTGCTCCAGAAAACATCTTGGCGGCTGCACGCAGCTTGTTTGCTGCTGCTGCTCCAGCTGCACTGGAATTGGGGCAGGGTCTGTGCGATGCTTCAGGAGCCAGCTGGCCTTCCTGGGACAGTCCCCAGCCCAGGAACACCCCATCTGTCCCCGGTGCCTGCACCCGTCCATTGGAGGGACCCTTGTCTGCTGGAGACGGCTGTGCCCCGCGTCCCCTTGGTGCCAAGCGGCGCTGCTGCCCCTTTGGAAAGGCTGGGCGGGGACATGCTTTGCTTCTTTACCCTGAAGGAGCGACACACCCCTCACAAATCCACCACCCATTCCCCACTTAAAGCAGGGCTTTGGGGTGCATCTTGAAATGACAAGAGCGGCTAAGCCATTTCCTGGGCTCCACAGTGCCTCCAGCGGAGCAGAAGACTCCGACACTGCCTTCCTGCCATCCGGCTGCTGCACCCACTGATGATGGCTATGTACAGCACCATGGAGTTGGGTGGGCATAGCCAGCCCTGTCTGGGGCAACCGCAGGGGCTCCAGGGCCTGACTGCAACTCCATGTCCCCTGCCTGTTTAGCCATTGTCGTCCAGGATGTGCCCGCTTTCTTCCCTGACTGAGGGGCCTGTGTCAGTTGTGCATATCTGGAGTTAACTGGGAACAGGCTAGCCCTGCTGTGTCATCTCTCAGGCATCATGCAACCGCTGGTCTGTGCCTGGAGGGCAGCCCTCAGCCAGATGTGCTGTCACCACAATTACTCTGTTGCTCCAGCTGATACCTCCAAACCCCTTGAAGGGAGTGGGCTATCTCCCTCCCCAAGCCATATACCCTGTGAGGATGGAGGAGCATGCCCTGGGTGAGTGGGGAACCAGCACGCTGAGATCATTTACAACCCTGCCAGGGGAGACCAAGGGAAGGATTCTGCAGGACTGAAAGAGGGCCGAGACCAAAGCTCACAGCTCTGTCCTTGAACTCAGGAGACCAGAAAGGAGAAGGTGTTGATGGCCACTCAGATGACATCAATCCACACCAGACTCCCAGCCTGGAGTGTTTCCCAAGAGCACAGGCTGTCAGCAGAGTGGGTTGCCCAAGCAGCTTGCGTGCCCCTGCCAGGCTGTATGCCATGGCTCTTGCGAAACGGTGTTGATAAACACTCCAGGGCATGCCAAGTCCTGCAGGATGACAGCTGATGTGCTTGGGCTGTAGTGAGTGCCAGCACAGTGAGAGGAATTTTCCACTCCTCTGTGGCAAGTGTGCCTGACCCTGGTGGGGGACTGTCCCCAGCAAGGCAGAGATTGTCTGGTGTCCCAGCTGGCTTGTCAGGCTCAATAAACCCCCTATGCAAGGGCTGTCCTTAGGCACATGGCAAAGCAAGGGGCAGTTGGGTGGCCTGGTGGCACCCTACAGGGCTGGGTTAGGGCCCCACCATCCCCAAGGAGACCCCACCACCCCCATTTCACCATGGGGCTATTCCTGTGTCCTGGCAATGAACTGCCTCTTAGCTTCCCCTTTCCAAGCATATTGGCCAAGTTGGGTGAGCCATATGCTTCTCCATTCCCTGTCCCGAGGACTTGCTTTCCTGTGATTCTGGTCCTCTTTCCATATTCCCTGAGGGCAATGGGTGACCCTTGACAGGGCCCTCCAAGCTGCCTGGGTAAGTTATGCCCAGATGTGTCTTCTAGCAAGCTGGAAATGCCTCAAAGACCAGCAGATTTGTGGTATGGTGTGCTCGGACCTGTGCTGGCCAATGTTTGGTAATTACCATATGAAAGCCCAATTTGATTTGACCAGTGTGTCCTGGAGCGGCAGTTCCTTTCATCCATGCTGCCATCCCACAGTGCTCTCAACAGAAGCATGAAAAGCGTGTGCCAGGCAGCACAGCCCAGGACAATGCACCTGTGCATGCTGCTACATGTATCCCTGTCCCCCAACACAGCCTGCAAATACTGTGCCATCAATGGCAAAGTAGCGAAACATCAGCCAACACCTGCAGAGAATGGGGGCTCACAGGTCTCACAGGTCTCTTGTGAGGATGGTATGTTGGGAATGAGAGCTGTGGGATGATCCTTTCCTTCCTTCCTTCCTTCCTTCCTTCCTTCCTTCCTTCCTTCCTTCCTTCCTTCCTTCCTTCCTTCCTTCCTTCCTTCCTTCCTTCCTTCCTTCCTTCCTTCCTTCCTTCCTTCCTTCCTTCCTTCCTTCCTTCCTTCCTTCCTTCCTTCCTTCCTTCCTTCCTTCCTTCCTTCCTTCCTTCCTGCCTTCCTTCCTTCCTTCCTTCCTTCCTTCCTTCCTTCCTTCCTTCCTTCCTTCCTTCCTTCCTTCCTGCCTTCCTTCCTTCCTTCCTTCCTTCCTTCCTTCCTTCCTTCCTTCCTTCCTTCCTTCCTTCCTTCCTTCCTTCCTTCCTTCCTTCCTTCCTTCCTTCCTTCCTTCCTTCCTTCCTTCCTTCCTTCCTTCCTTCCTGCCTTCCTTCCTGCCTTCCTTCCTGCCTTCCTTCCTGCCTTCCGCTTCTATTTCTCTCCCTTGCTTCTCTTTTGCTGCCACCTGGCCATACCTCTGCTGCCACCCTGGCGCTCCCTTGCTTATCCTTCTGGTATCTGGGTTAGCAGCAGCAGAGATGGGCTGCTCATACCATTTCACATCTGGCTGCTGCCCTGTGCTATGCATGGTGGCAGTCCCAGCCCAGCTGGGCTGTGATGGAACAACACCACTGCTGTGACTGATCAGGGTCCCCATGTCCCTTCAGCCTCCAGGTCACTGGGTACTGGACCAAGGCACTGTGGGAGCCGAGACAGTGACAGAGTGATGGGATGCACTTGCTGAGGGTCCTTTTGGGAGCACATCCTGGGAACAGGCACATGCAGGGGTCTGCTGCTCTGTGGGAACCTGTGCTTTGGACGGACAGTGGCAAGAGGAAGAGAGAGTTAGGGCAGCACACACGGGAACACTGCTGTCTCTTGGCCCCAGCTTGTGCCATCATGGCTTGTGCCTGTGGGCAGAAGTGACAGTGGCAGCGCAGCTTTTGGTGCCTGCACCTCTCCATTCAGGAGAGACAGATTTTGGGCAAAAGGCGGCAGCAGCAGCGGCAGCGAGCCCCGTCCTGCCCCCGGCTGTTTGGGACATGCCGTTCTCTCAAGTGCCGATAAGAGCAATCAATAATAAAAGCAAGCAGATGGAACGCGAGCCCGGCCTCCAGCCAGCGACCTTCAGGAGCTGGGTTACTGGAGCAGGCGCAGGCGTTCTGGCAGCGGAGCAGCGCCGCGTCGGGAGCCCGTGCAGGGTAAACACGGCTGCTGCAGCGTTCGGACAGCGCTGCCCGAGAGCGTGGCGCGGTCCCCGGCCCCCTGGCATGCAGCCTGACAGCACCGGGCACCGCGGCAGCCCGGCACACGCCGTGCAGGTCCGTGACGAGCCGGGCCGGCGGCCAAACTCGGCGGAGCGCGGGCCCGGACGCCGCCGGCCCTGAACGCGACGGCCGCGCGCATGCGCACGGGAGGCACGGCCGGCCGAGCCTCCGGAGTAACCCCGAGGGCTTACATAACCGTGAGGCTGCACAAACATGACCCACTCACCGCCCGGCTCAGCGAGATAAAGCAGAAAAACAGCAACCGCAGCCCAGTGCCTGGACACGGCTGGCCCAGGCTGCTTGGGGCTGTGATGTGGGAGGGTCGGCAATGTCCT
This sequence comes from Melospiza georgiana, assembly GCF_028018845.1. Taxonomy (NCBI): domain Eukaryota; kingdom Metazoa; phylum Chordata; class Aves; order Passeriformes; family Passerellidae; genus Melospiza; species Melospiza georgiana. Next base: position 19,589,024 of record NC_080441.1, on the reverse strand, counting down.
TGCCAAGCAGCTGTGTGGCTCTGGAAGGGCCTGGAAAGTTCGAGCTGGCCCAGTGCCAACATGGGCGTCTGCCTTCTAGCAGGTTCTGTCTCTTTCTGAGCTTCTTTGAGCTGCAGCGAAGCTCAGGGTTTTGCAATTTTCTGGGAGACAAAGGGCTGTGGGGCCACACAAAGTAACACCTCCTGCCCCAAGTGGAGAGTACTTTGCCCCCAGGGACGAAACAACCTTTGCGGAGGGGATGCAGAGGATCCCAGCCTTAAACGGGAATGGCCCTGCCTGGTGCAAACACAGGCTGTTTCTTTGCTGCCCAAAGAGCACTTCCTTCTCCTGAGCATTGACATGACAAGGGGTTCGGGATGTGCTATCTCATGTCCTCTGTTTTGGGGAGAGAACAGCATCACTCCCATCAGTACTCTCAGTGGGAGGATTCTGGCCATGGCACAGGTACTCCACAGTGCTGGCAGGCTCTGTGTCCCTCACATTCTTCTCTCCCCCTCATGGGGCCTCGTCTGTATCCCCGACCTGAATGTGACAGTGGCTGATGTCAGCTCTGTCGGCTCCATCTGGCAGTTCCTGCACTGCTATGGCCATGTGTGACCCTCTCTGGGGTCACCCTAAGCTCACGTCCTGTCCCATCAACTTCCCTTCTGCAGAAGTCCCTCTCTATGCCTTTGCACCCCACCTTGCCCAGGGCTGCAGCAGGACCACCACAGGAACCTCCCCACTAGCAGCACATGGAGGAGCTGCCTTGGTTGGGCTCTGGAGAGGTGAAGGCTGCTGCTGCCACAGTTGGGAAGATGTGGGCATCACAACTGCCTTGTGGAAGGCCAAGTCTTGCACAGCACAGGTGGGTGGGAGAAGAGGCGCTTGCTTCTCTATGCAACACAGGGCAGCAGGTGCTCCAAGGCATGTGCTTCCCCATCTGGATTGTGCCCTGCACATTGCTCCCCTTCCTCTGGGCAAAACAAGACAACTTTGCCAGCCCTTTGAGTGTCTGTGGCAAAGACCCACTGAGAAAAACCCAAAAATAACCTAGAAATAGTAGAGGAGGAAAATAAAAGGGGGAGGAAAAATAAAAGGGGGCTCTTTAATGCTTAGCCAACAGCAGAACCAGTCGTTGCCTGGCAAAAATGAGAGAGGAACTGAGAGTTAAAATAAGATCTGCTTGCAGGGAGCCAGCCTGGGCAGCCATGTTCCCAGGTTTCCTGCAGGCAGGAGCAATGTGCTGCTGCCTGCGTGGGCTGAACGTGTGGGAACTGTATTCCTGAGCCACATCCAAGGTCTGCACTCCTCCAAGCTCCCAGTGGGGATGCAGGGACCCCTCCCTACACCAGCAGGATGCTCTCCACCACTGCCTGTGGTGGACAGCTGCCTGTGGCCCCAGGAGTCATTCCCCTGCAGAGGATAGTAGGATGGGCTTTCTCCTGATATACTGAGTATAGCTGGTGCCACTGACTGCAGGTTTGGGATACCGGGCTTCCAGGAGTTGCTGCTGTGGGGAGCAGGGATGTGGCTGGCAAAGCCTGGGGAAAACAAGCAGAGTGAGGGAAGCCAGGCTGTGCATGTCCCCTTCCTGGGCCATCGCAGCTGTGGGATAGCTGGTAGGCTCCTTGTGTGGCAGTAATGGGAACAGCCTGCTCACTATGCTGCTGCCCTGGGTCTGACCTGAGAGCATCGCTGCTGCCTCACCAGGTTTCACTGCAGGAATGGGCAGCTTCTCACAGTGAGTGCAGGGAACCAACCCCTTCATCCCATTCATAACAGCCAGGCATGCAGACTATGGATGCCTGTGGCTTTCACTTGGAAGGTGCTGAAAGCAACCAGAAAACAGTTATATACAAAATCATTTACAGAGTCTAGTCAAGTGGATCCGGCATAAGCCCAGCACATCCCGTCCCTCCTGTGGCATGCAAGGCCAGCTCTCTGGGGCAGGAGCAGCTTGCTTAGGACAGCCAACAGCTCTGCTGGGCCCCCCCCATCATGGATAGCAACCAAGACAAGTGCTCTCCATGTCAGAAGTCTCTCTTCTGCTTGACCTCAAACACACCTGCAGGCCTGGAGTAGCAGAGGTGGCTCTGATGAGCCCAGCTGCAGCAGCGATAGCTTATCTCTCACTCTGTGTCGTGGCCATGGCTCTGCTCCTCCGGTGGAGCAACGTGATTGCAAAGTGGTAAATAAAACACTCTGGGCTCTGCTCCTCCTCAGCACAGAGCAGCCACATCCCTTAGGGGACCTCTATTATGATGTCCAACCAGCCAAGTCCTGCCTTTGGAAGCTGCTCCTGAGCCCACAGGGAGCAGTCTGGGTGGCTCTGCCCTCCTGATGCCAGGAAAGCCCAGAGCACTGAGCATCTTGACAGCTTTGGAGGAGTCCTGTGGGTGGGAGCATGGGGCCTTGATGAGAAGGACTGCGCTCCACAGGAGTCTGACCTCAGTGCTTTAAATTCTGTGGGCTGGAATATGCATCTGGCCTGTTCCTCTTGTGCTCCTGCCAGGGGCTTCCGAGGAGTGCGTGGCAGTCATGAGCGAGCAGAGAAAATCAGGTGGTTTGTGTCAGGCCAGAGTGTGTGAGAGTGGATGGAGGGCATGCTATGGGGATGCAGAGCAGAGCTGGAGTCCCAGGTTTGTCCCCAGAGCTGAAGCTTGAACCTTCCCTTGTGTCAGGCAGGTCGAAATCTAGTCTGCCCTGAGCCTACAGGAAAGCACATGATCCTGCAGCTCTTGTGCGGCTTCTCACCCTGGGCATGGTATGGCAGGTGCACCATTTTCCAGGACTCTCTCCTAGGTGAGGGCAAACCTCACTGGCTGTCAGAGCCTGCCCTCCTATCTAAAACCTGTCAGGGACGTGTCCCACCCCATTCCCTCCATTGCCTGCACAGTCCATAGGGCTGTCCTTGCCAGCCCTGGGGCTCTCCCCAGCCCCTGCCCGTGGGAAGGCAAGTGAGCAGCAGGAGAGCTGCTTTGTGGGACCTGGTGGCTCCAAGCTGGCTCCAGGTTGTGCCAGCCCTGGGGCAGTTTATAGGACCATGGTGTCACAAGTTGGGCACCCAAGGGAGGAAGAGCGCTTGCCAGGCTCCCAGGGCTGCCTGTGCCCAGAACAAGCTCTCCGAGAGGCATCTGGACCCTGCCCCATGGACGCTCACTCACCTGCCTGTGCCAGGGCCACCCACTCCTCCTGCTCTGCCCTGTGCACAGGGACTGTGCCCTGAGTCAAGGCATGATGCCCTGCAGCACCCTTGGCTCCCCGCACCATCTCTGACCATAGCACACAGTATGACCAAAGCATCTGGAGCCCAACAGGGCTCTGGGTCTGTCCTGTTTATGTCCTCAGCTGAGTGAGCCCCAGCCTTAACAAGTCTGCAGCATTGTCCTCTCTGTACCCAACTGGCTTCTGTTCCATTCTTGCCTGTCCTTTCTACTGCTTGGGTTTGCTGCCTCCCTCTCCTTCCAGGGCAGCCATCACACTGCTTTCCTTCCCCACCTCACCTGTGCCAGCTCCTGACTGGGCCACAGCACACACTGCTCCTTGCCTGCTGCTCAGTCTCAACCTGGGAAGATTTCATCCCCAGTGTTCCAGCACTGGGAGAGGGGTCTGAGCAGACTCCATGATGCTGTGCTTGTCTCCTGGTCCTCAGACAGAGGATCAGGCCCTCACCACACTCCCTTGGACAGAGGCAAAACCTGTGCTAGTGATTTGGCCTCAGACCAGCCTTGCATTTCTCCCTGTAGTTTTTTGGAAGCTTCCAGTTGCTGCTGGGAATTGGGACCCTTAATCACTGGTTGGGATGCTCCAGCAGCTGGAAGGGAGGTGTGATGCAACCCAGTGAGGGATATTGGGACCAGCTGTGGCAAAATGGCCTTCCCTTTGATCAAGTAATGGTGCCTCCCCTTGTGGGGTGGACTTTGTGCAACTTGAGGGAATGTGAGAATTCTGTCTGCACAGCCTGGAGTCTCTATTCCCAGCGCTACCATTGCCAGGAACAAGGAGCAGGGCACCCTCTCAGGATTCTCAGCATCGCCTGTTCTCTGCTCATGGCAGAGCAATGCGTGCCTCATGCCCTCGCTTCAGGTGGCCAGGAAAGTGAGGCAGAGCACTATGCCGCGGCCTGGACCCTCTCAGGCTCAGGTGCTGTTTGGACCATCCTGGTCCCCAAGGAGGTGACACCTCAGTGTTGCAGCCCCAGCTGTCCCTTTTACCTGGGGAGGTGAGGCTGCCTGTCCCTGGAGAGGCTCGGGTACTCAAAGGTGACCTGAACCCACTTCCCATGGCTGCCCTTTGGCACAGCCCTATGATACGCCCCTTGGAACAGGGCTCGCAGTGGCCTTGCCCTGTCCTGTTCCCCGTCCCAGTTCCCAGTGGATGTGTGTTAGGCTGCTACGGCTGCGCCGGGGGGCGGTGGTGTGGGATCCTCGCTCCTTCCCCAGCCCGAGCTGGGAGCAGGGGGCGGCCGGGAGCTACCTGGGCTGTGCTGGGCTGTGCTGTGCTGTGCTGGGCTGGGCTGGGCTGGGCTGTGCTGTGCTGGGCTGGGCTGGGCTGTGCTGGGCTGTGCTGTGCTGTGCTGGGCTGGGCTGGGCTGTGCTGGGCTGGGCTGGGCTGGGCTGTGCTGGGCTGGGCTGGGCTGGGCTGTGCTGTGCTGGGCTGGGCTGGGCTGTGCTGTGCTGGGCTGGGCTGGGCTGTGCTGGGCTGTGCTGTGCTGGGCTGTGCTGGGCTGTGCTGGGCTGGGCTGTGCTGTGCTGTGCAGGGCTGTGCTGTGCTGTGCTGCCCGTGGGCTGCCCTGAGCCCCGGCCATGGCCAGGAGATGGCAGCAGCCCCTTACCCTGTGCCAGGCCAGGCCTGTGGGGCTGAGACCCCTTCAGAGAGGCGTTTCTGCTGCTTTGTTTCCTCCTCTGGCAGCGTGAAGAAGCAGAGCTTGGCCCTGGGCTGGAGGGCAGCCGGGTTGGAGGGGCTCCAGGGACACTTTGGGGTGAAGATGAGGGGACAGGATGGCTCTGAGCAGCACAGCAGGGCTGTGGTTTAAGCCCTGCACAGCACTGAGGTTTGAGGCAGCAGCGCGTGGAAGTCAGAAAGAACAAACTGTTCAGCCGCCAGCCCTTCCAGCTTCTGCTTTCGAAGTTATCTAACAGCCCAAACAAACACGAAAGTGCTGGCTCAGCCGCAGCTGGCTGGCCTGACCCGTTCATGTGGGACACAGCCCATCCTATTCCTAATCCTGCAGCCCAGCCTTGCCAGGTCGTTGTTTCTCCATGGGTGGGTAAGGGGGTCTGCTCCCCCACTCATCACTGCAGCTGTTCAACCCCTTGCAGTGCCACCACTGAGGCCTCCTGGGCACCTTCTTGGGATATTACTGCAGGGATGACTGGTGGTCACTTGTCCCTGCAGAGATGGACAACCCCATGGCTCAGAAGCTGCCTTGCACTCTGCTCGGTCCTGCTCAGGCCGAGCAAGCAGCACAGGAGTGCTGTGGAGATGCCATTTGCAAGGGGCAGGGAGGTAGGATTGACACAGAGGTGCCATGGTTGATCTGTGTGTAACGGAGAGCACTGACCCACCATCAGCGAGTGCTTCAGTGCACCCACAGCTCTGGAGATGAGCACAGGCTGCAAGACCCACATGGTTCAGCCATGCATGGGGACAGGGACAAGCCTTCATGTCCTCAGTCAAGCTGTGGGAGCAAGAAGCTGCCAGGTTAAAGGATGCAGGAGGAGGGATGCAGATTGTGCAGAGGGGGACTGAGTGCCTGGAGAGCCCAAGCAGAGTTCTGTGGGTGACAGAAAGGGGAAGCTGCGGTCTGTGACCAGCTCTGACAAACAATGCTGGGCCGCGGTGTCTTGTCACACTCACCAAATTCACACGGGAGGGGCGGGGCGGGGGGTGCAGGTGGGAGGGCGAACGGGGAAGGGGTGGAGAGCTCTGTAACGCGGAGTGTCCTTCAGCCTTCCTTCCTGTGGCCACGGGCTGAGGGTATATAAACAGTGGAGCTATAATTATCTGGGGTGGTGAGCAGCACTCCCAGCTGCTGGCTGCCATGGGCACAGCTGGAGACAGCCGTGCAGAGCTTCCAGGGCTGGCACCCAGCTCCACTGCTGCCCATCGCAGCTCTCCCAGGAGATTTCTGTCATAGGGGAACTGCTTTCCATTGTGTTAAGCAGATCCAGGATGCTCAGTGTTTCAATGGGCAAAATGGACACCTGAGAGTTTCACTGAACTTTAGGAAATTTGGGCCAGAGGCGCTCCAGGATGCCCTCAGAAAGCACTAATGCCCATATGAGTGCCTTGAGTCTCTGGGTGCAGGCAGATGGTTCACCTGAGCACACCAGTGCATGTTCACCATGGGTGGGAGGAGAGGAGAAGCAGGAGAAAAGGGTCAGGGCAATGCTGGGAGATGCTGGGGGGGGGGCTAGGAAGGATGAGAGGGGGTTTTAGCAGGTCCTTGTGTTGGAGAAGTGCTGGGGCAGTGCTCAGACAGGACAGAAAAGGAAGGACCAGAGTGAGTTTGGAGTTTGTTCCCTGGAGCAGATGGAGATGTGTAACCTGGAGTGGAGATGGCTGTGTCCTCTGGGGCACAGCCATCTTCACCTGGTCCCTTGTGTGGCTTACATCATCCAGGTCAGGCTGAGGTAAGCTCCAGTTTGGGCTATGATTTCTGGAACTCGTGGGAAATGGTGAGCAGGGAGTGAGGAACTAAGTCACTGTGTAAAGACACCTGATCATTATGAAGGGCTCAATCCAGGCCTGGCTGAACGGCATAGAAAGTAGTTGGGGTTACTTTGTGCTTAAAATTTACAGCCCCTCCAGCGTCCTCACCCTCAGCTGAGCACAGTGTTTGCTTTTTCTTCCCTGCCTGGACTCCAAGACTGACAAGTGCTGGGAACATTCCATGTCCTACACTAAAAAAACCCCAAAAGACATGCAAGAGAAAACAATGTTCACATTTGGAAGCAAAGAACGAATCCATCATTTCAAAACCAATCCACACTTGGCAGGGAGCTGGGTAGGGAATGGAAACAGCCACATGAGCAAGCTGAATGGGTCACCAAAGACATTCTGGTGGCCCAGCTGTGCTGCCTGGTTTGGGGCAAGTGGTCTTGCTGGTCACCCTGGGAAGCCCAAAATATGCCAAATTGAGGGAGAGGTTTTGGGGTATTTTAGGGCACTTTGGAGCAGGCCATCAGCTCTTGAAGAGCTTAGCATTGGTGAACACAGGGCAGGAAGTGTCAGGCAGTGGCTCCAGTGTCAGTGGTGACTTGTCACAAAGAGGCAGGCTGGGTCAAGCATGGGCACATCTCCTCCCATGGAGGGTGAGCTCCATGCCACCGACTGGGGTGGTTTGGGCTGGCTCTGCCACCCTTCAGTCACATCCTCTGTCCTGTGACTGTGGATTCCTGGCTCCAGTGCAGGCTCGAGCCATTCACATCTCCTGGGGATCTCAGCCCCAGCACAGCACACTGCACAGGAGCTCCTGGATGAGTCCCAGGAATGTGGGAGGGCTGGCAGATCTCACCTCCTGCTTGCCTGATCTCTCACCCTGCTGAGCACCGGCTGAGAACAGCTTCAGCCAGGGACAGAGGGGAGATCCAGAGTGCTGCATCACAGGTTGTTGCAGCAGGGACACCAATGACAGGGAACCAGCAGTTTGCCAGTGACCACGTTCCCTTGCAAGGGAGAAGGGGACAAAGGATCGTGTGCAGACTCCAGCAGCGATTGCAGGCACAGACGTGGTCCCTGTGGAAGGTCTGCAGCAGGGTCAGGGTGAGGAGAGCCCCTGCTCAGGGCAGTGGCCGTGCTGCTGCTGGGAGGGCAGCCCATGCTCCTGCTAAGTAGCTTGGGAAGCCAGCCAGCACCTGCAGCCCCATCTCACCTGCCCTGCTCCTCCTCTCCTGTGGGGAAAGACAAACCTGGGGTTAGCTGTTCCTTACACATTCCAGATACTTACCTCCCAGGATTCCTGCTCTGAAGGACTTTGTTGATGAAAGACACAAAGCTGGAACAGACTGTTTGGCTGATGAAAGACACAGTGCAAGTTGCCAGCAGTGCAAGTTCCCCATGTTCTTGCATCAGGCTCCCAGGTTTCACTGGGGTAAGGCACAGGGTGCTGGCTATTATCCTGTTTGTTTCATTGACCTCCTGTCCCAAAAAGGGATGAGGAAGAACCTGCTGCCATTTTGTCCTTCTGGGGAGACTGGCAGGGGAGCTGGAGAGTACAGCTACATTCCATGGGTGCCCTGAGAACAGGTTGTTCCCCTCAGCTCCCTCAGTGGGACCAGAGAGGGGATTTGGCCCAGGGCTGTGCAAGATCTGTGGCTGGAGGGTAAGGTTTGAGGAGGATGCTGAAGCTGGAGTGGGAGCTGATGTGTCTCTGAGGGAGACAGAGGCATCACCCTGCAGCATCAGCACTAGTTCCTCTGTCCAGCACTGGTTCCTCTGTCCAGGTGAACACCTACCCACATAGGCTGACCAAGGACTTCTCCACGAGCATGGGCAGATGGTGAACCTTTCCCACTGCAGTGATGCAATCCTGGAATCACCCCTGAAGATGCTCGTCCAGACTCCACTTTCTGAGCTGACTCACAGTCTGCTTTCATCCTGGAACACCCCGTGCCTGCAGGGTGCCTTTCCCAAGCATCTGTGGGGGCGAGAGTTCCTTGTCATCCAGCCCTGCAGGTATCACACATCCCAGAGGATCCGGGGGCCTGCAGGGCCTGCATCAGCAGCTGGGGCTCATTGGGGTGCAGGCTGGGCTTGTAACCCAGGGCATCAGCAAAACATTTGTCCTTTCCCTGCCCTGTGGAGACCATGGGTCCCCAGGGCAGAGGTGACCTCCAGTTTGTGTGAGCAGCATGCTACTGAGGATGAGGTGGTCTTGGCAGAGGGATCCCAGCAGGCATTTCACAGTCCTCATTTGACTGCCTCGGGCTTGGCTTAAACATGGGTTGTCTCCAACCCAGTGAAAAGAGCTTCCCTGATGAGATACCATCACTTCCTTGGTAGGACTTTGAAGATCATTGTGTGTCCCTTTCAGCTCAGGGTATTCTATAATTCTACTCCCTAAGAGCTTCTCTGTCCTCAAGGACCTGCCCCTATCACTCTCTGCTGAAGCTGATCCCAGATGGAGGTGTGGAGTGAACCCCACCTCTGTGCCTCTCTTTTACTTATGGGTTGTTTTTTCCCAGCACAAATACATCTGGGCTGGCTCACGGGCTCTGTTTTCTTCCCTGGGCAGAGAGTTGTGCCAACAAAGCAAAGTTTCTTCCTTATCCCTCCCCTTTCTAATTATTTCCCCATGAATCCAATTTCACTATGTCCCGGAGCAGGCTTGGGTTCCCTGTTTACATGAAGTTGAAAACAAGGGCTGAGGCACCAGCTGTTGGCAGCAGAGCATGTCCTTCCTGCATTGTCCTTGGAGCATAGTGCAGTTTCCTGGCTTGGCTCTTCCAGGGGGTGAGACTTGTGCTCCTTCCTCCAGTAATGAAAGACATAGGAGCACCCATGTTGGTGCAGCAGGGCCCCAGGCAGGGCTGTGAAGCTATGGCTGGGCCCTGGGATGGGTCCTGGGCTCATTAACCACACTCCTGGCATTCCTACCATCCCTTTCCTGTGCACCCTGTCTGGGCTTCTTCTGGGACAGCCCCTGCTTGGGGTTCCTGTGGTGTCACCTGTCCCCACTGCTGGCCCTGCCTCTGCCCTGCCACAGAGCTCAGATGGCCTGGGCATGCAATGGCCTTGGCAGCTTAGCACAGCCCAGAAGAGAAACAACAAGCCTCTTTGGAAAAGAGGTTCCTTTGTCTGGATCCTTTTCTGTTTCATGCTGGGAGGCCCTGGAGTGAGTCTTTGCAGAGGAGCAGCGTCACCTTGTCGGGGGAACTGAGAGACACACATGGCAGATTAGGGGGTGCAGCAGCCCTTGACCATGCATCCCAGGCCAGTCTGGCACTGTCAGAGGCAAAGACGGTCCCCACCAGCAATGGCCACACCCTGATGATCACCCTCTTGTTGGAAGGAGCCAGCTGAGAAGTGGTGACAGTAAGGACAGGATGGCTCTCGGAGGTGGCAATGTCACATGCCATGGTTTCTCTGGTGTCTGGTGAGGCTGCTGCCCAAGCTTGCCTGTTCCTTGCCTGCCCGTTATGACCATGGAGAGATTGTCATTCATCAGGTCATGGTCTAGCAACATCTGCTTGTTTTGCTTGTGTTTAAGGGAGCGCTGTGGTCTCCCCTAAATCCTGTCTCCAGAGAGGGGGATTGGTGCACCAGCCCTCTGCATCCTGACTCCGGATGCACAGCAAGAGCAAACTGCTGTCTCACCTTGTTGGTGGCCTCGTGCCCTGTTTGGCAGTTCTGACATGACTGACATTGGAAGGCACCTCACATGGCATCTCCTGGTGGCAGAGGGTCTCTGGGTTGCTCTGTGCTAGGGAGCCCAGCAGGTCTGAGCGTGCCCCAGGCTGGAGCTGGGTGCTGCTGGTGTGGCCCAGGGGGTGCTGCCTCTCCTGCTTGCCCACAGCGCTCAGAGGCACCAGGGTGGCTCTGGGGTGCCCAGGCCCTTCCAGTGTACAGCTTGAGGGGCTGCATGGCACAAAATCACATCAAAGGGAGATGGGACAGAGAAGGACTTGTAGGATGGAGCAGGGATTTGGTTATCAGGCAGAACTGTGGGAAGCAGCTGGCTCCTGTCTCCCTGGCTGCCTGGGTGCCATCCAGCCTCGACAGAGCTCAGCCAGTGCTCCCAGCACTTCCCACACACTCGGCCATCACACAGACTGTTTGGGATGGCTCTGGCACGACCTGGCTTCAGGGAAGCCCAGCCCTGTGGCTTGGGCTGTGCTTGGTCACCAGTGGTGACTGCAGAGCTGTGGATGCTCCTGATTCACAAAGGCCTTTCTGTCTGAGGAGGGCTCGTACTGTGATTGTCCCTGTCCCAGATTCAACGCTTTTTCACACACTGCTCATCTTTCCAGGGCAGTGAAAGGGCCTTTGTATGCCAGCACAGTGGCTCTGTCCCCATGCAGAGTCTACCCCTCACTCCTTGGATCACACTGCATTGTTTGCACTGGGTTTGACCAGACCATGAAGTATCTTCTCATGTTCATCTATCCTCCTGGCAGAGCTGTCTAGCTGGCACTGCCAGGCAGGGAGGGACACTCGTTGGCTGTCCCCTCTGCAGGTAGGGCCTCTGTCTGCATCCCTGCAGCGGTGTGTCCACTGTGTTCCCACAGCGCCATGGGGCAGTGCCACTGCCTGTGTCCATGCAGGTCCGTGCCGTGATGTGGGCTGGGGCATGATGACTGTGCTGCTCAGGGGTGCAGACCTCGGGAGAGGTGATGTTCTGGCAGGTTGGGTGTCCCCTAGCAACTGTGGCAGGGTAGGAAGGGCAGTGTGAGCCCTCAGGCTCTTGGGCTTCCTGGGCATGGAGCGGTGGTGGAAGGACTGTGCCTCAACCCAGGAAAGTTTCTTCAGCCCAGAGCTGAGATGGGGCAGGGGCCACAGGTGATGGTGGCTGTCTCAGACCCCAGTTGCCCAGAGACCATCTGCAGAATGTCCCTGGGTAGCCCAGAGAGCTCTGGGTATCTTTGAAGTCAGGCCTTGGTTTTCCCGAGGGAGGATTTGGCCTGAGCCAGGAGCTGCAGAACCACCCAGCCCAGCAGCATCGTTGGGCTGGGATTGTCCCCGGCGTGTCTGTGGGGTGTAGGGAGAAGCCAGGAAGCTGGAGCAGTTGCAGTCAGAGATGACAGCAAGGGAGGGCTGGAGCACGAGGCACAACAGGAGTGCAGGCTTGGGAGAAGGCCAAGGCACAGGTTTGTGCTAGCAGCAGAGGCTCTGAGTAAGGAAATCCCCTTTTATTGCCTAGTTTGTTCTGGCTGGGCTCAAGGACAAGGATCTGAAGGTTTCCCTTGAGCACCATCGCTGGCCCCAGTACATGGTGTCCGCCTGGCACAGAGCCCTGTGCAGCTGGAGCCAAGTGGGGCAGTGCTGGGCGCAGAGCTGTGTCTGCCACCCCGAGCCCACCCAGCTATGCTGCCTGCAGCTGGATCCCGGGGATCTCACCGCCCTGGGAGGGTGTGCGTGCGCACGTGTGGGCACACATGCCTTGTGCACGCAGCTCGGGCGCACAGGATCTGAGTGCCAGCATGAGAGTGGGTGTATGTGTTTGTGCAAGCAGCTCCTGTGCACAGCTCCGCCCTGTGCCGCTCGCGGTGAGCGCTGCAAGGCTGTTCTCTCTTCTGTTATTCCTTGACTGTTTTTTTCTCCTCAGATGCCAGCATTTAGTCATTTCGCACCCTGGGAACATCACTGCTTTTTCCTGGCAGCCACGCTGGTGCCGTGTGTGGGATGGGGAATCTGTGGAGCTGCGGGCACATGGTCTCGGTGTTGTCCCCTCAGCGCAGGCATTCCGTTGCTGAGGGATGTGACGCGATGTGCTGGTTTGGAAATGTCCATCTGATGGAGCCATATGTCAATACCGGGGCCAGGGGACACTGAGTTGTGGGCACCGTGGCTTTGCTGTGTCTGGGGATGGAGCCTGGGCCCCACTGCCCTGCCCACTGTCAGACGGGCAGGGCAGGACAAGGGAGATGGGATGCCAACCCTCTTTTGGACACTGCACCAAGTAGGAGAAAAGTCTCTTTCCCAATATCAGCCACATGCTGCTGTTTTCTAGTGGGAGAGAAAACCACTGGCTGCACACGTGTGTGCCAGCACACGCCTCAGCCCAGCTCATTCTGTGCCCCCAATCCTGCCATGGCCCCAGGCCACAGCAGCTCATGTCCTTGCAGGTCACCTCAGCCATCAGAACATGTCCAGTGGCAACTCTGTGACTGATGGGGCACAGACAGGGACCCTGCACATCCTGTCAGCCCCTCTCTGGGGGCCTCCTGCCACCTGTAGCACCTGTTTTCTCCCACCTCCCTGCCTCTTTCTTAAGGTTTCACCCTCATTTCAACAGTCAAAACCATCCACCTACCATGCACCTCCCCTCCCTCTCTGAATCCAAGCTATTCTTCCTCTTGTTTTCAGCCAGCTACTATCCTGGAGTTAAAAATAACAAGGAATTTACAGCCCTTGACCTTGAACTTGGCCAAGTGCTTCCACAGATTGCAGTGCTTCCATTTTGTGCAGTGTCAGCAGAGTGCTTGTTGGCTCATCCTGGATTTTTCTCCATCTCCACAAGTCTTTTCCCCAGGGCACAGTACTGGGATGCTGTCCAGACTGGCACCGGCCGAGAGGGATGCTGTGAGCTGGTATGTAAGAGGGGTGGGGCTTCCCACAGTCAGGGTGTGATCCTGGAAGTTCAAGTCCCCAAGGTGTCATGGGATTTGGGGCTTTTGTCACATCTTTTCACATTCTGTCTAACGACATTTCCTTTGCTGATGTTATTAGTGTGGATTTAGAAAGGTTCCCAGATTTTCTCCTCCATAATTGGGAATGCAGGAAACCCAAAGGGAACTTGTTCAGTGTCATTGTCTTTAAAAGGAAAATTGGAATTGTCACTTAATGCTGGGATTCCTGCAGCCACAGGCCTCGACATGGACCCCCAGCCCATATTTGCAAATCATTGCTATTTCAGGGACGAGTGTGTACGTCCCTGTGGCCCTTCATGTGCCTCTGAGGTGAGGCAGAGCTGCTGTGATTTGGGCAGGACACTGTCACAAGGGGGTTTGATGGAAGCAGGGAAATGATACAGCTCCACCGCACCTGTGGGTGGGACACAGATGCACCCTCTAATGCACCCGCTGGTGTGAGACATCCAGACCCCTTGCTCTGCCCTTTCTGCCCCAAAAAGAGGTTGCGGACCATGGGCTGTGTACACACCCCAGGAGGGGATGGAGAGGGCTGACAACCCGCCTAGGTCAGCATGGACCCGAGCAGTCAGCAGAGCTGCATGGATGGACCAGTCTTTGGGAGCACCAGCCCCTTGCCAGTGGTAGGGCTGGGACCATCGCCTGAACGGGAACGTCCTGCACCGCTCCTGGTGCTCCTGACACCAGTGTCAGTTGTGACATGAAACTAGGGGGATATGTTCACCCATCTGGATGGATGCAGTGGAGTGTGACTCAGCCTTCTGGCTTCCCATGGTAATCCAGTTCTGATGAAGGGTTCTGCCAGGTCGCCCAGGATCGTGTCCCTGCTGTAGGACAGGGCTGAGTCCTACTGTACAAGGGAAAGCATGCAAGGTTGTGCTGTCCTCTCCCTGCCCCAAATTAGCACACAGCCCACTTGACTGTTTCCTTGTGGGATGAGTTTGGAGTGTCCATCATTTGAAGAAGTAACATTGATATTACTGCAGGCTGACAGCACAATCCTTTCTGTGACGGAAGCCCAGAGCCCCTCGGCAGCTTGGTGTGGGCTGGGCCAGCACAACCTGCTGTGCTCTGCCTGGAGATGGGCACACAAAGCTGTTGTCTGCAGGTGCTGCTTGTGGCCTCCCTGCTGTTCACTGTTGGCTGCCAGTGTCCAAGCTGCTCGTGCTGGTGTCAGTCGTGTGCCGAGTCCATCACTGTGGCCTTGGGTGCCAGTGGGTCCCCAGAGAGCTGGGCTGGCTCTCACCTGGTTTAAGCATCCCAAGAGGTAGCAGCTAAATTGGCCCTGCATTTTTCCATTGTGGCTGTTTCCAGTGCCTGCTGTCTTATTCCCCACTTGGTCTGGGGAGGCCAGGACAGGCGAGCTGGAGCTGTCTGGCTGTGGAATGCCGTGGAGTCTGGGGATGTGGCACCAAGGTGCCAAGCAGCTCCCAGCAGTCTGCAGAAAGGCTAGGTGTGCTAGGCAGGGCAAAGGAACTGTGGGGAAAGAGCAGGCAGTGCTGCTGGTGTTGTTCAGGGGACATTGCCTGGGTATTTTTTGCCTGTGTTGTTTCCCAGAGCAGGGGCAGTAAAGTTTGGCTTTGGGAAGGGAGCCCACAGGGAGTGGGAATGATTCATTGACTGAATTAAGCAGATTTATGAGGTGATTTCTCAAACGTGTGTGTCATGCCATCCTGGCTTGGCTGCACCACAGCACTGCTGCTAGGGCAGAGCCTGCCAGACCACAGCCCTTCCAGCAAAACAACTCTAGTGGGCAGCACAACTGGGAAAAACATAGCAGCACTGGTTTGGTCTGCACGGGAGGCCACGCATCCACACATCCCAGGGCCAGGCTGCTGCTATTCACAGTCACTGAGGAGCCCTGAGCAGGGGCAGGGACAGACCAGGGCTCAAGGAGTTTGAGCTGCAGTTGGGGATTTCAAGCTGGAGAGTAACTTGCTGGGGAAAAGGTGCAATTTCTCCTTTTTCCCTTGTTTTGCAACATCTGAGTTGCCTTACCAGGAGCTGAGGGCCACTGTTCTGCAGAACAGATGTCCTATTGGGCACTGGATGCCATTGGGGCCACAATCCATCTAGGAAGGATGCACTGCAGAGCTGTGGTGTCTGTGAGAGGTTTGAGACTGACTGTGGGGTCATGCCAGTCCATGGGCCCCAACAGGGACAGTGGGAAGAACTCAGGAGGTGCAGTGCCTGTGCCCAGCACTGGGCTAGGGTTAGGGGACCCACAGCTGGGGTTGTGCTTGGGTTATTCCAAGGAGTGTCCATGCCTGAGGAAAGGACACTGTTTGAGGATGGTCCAAAGGAAACCCTCATCCATTCCTTTGGATGCTCCAAAGGAGACCCCCAGGCTGTTTCTCAGGTTCAGTTTTCTACCAGCACTACCTCTTAGCCATGAGGGACCTTCCCATCAGCAGTGAGCTCCCCCAGAAAACATCACCCCTCCAGCTTGGATGGAACTTTTGGTGTCCTCCCTGCAGTGCCTGCCACACCCCAGGGCCATCACAGCCCTGTGGCACCCCCAACCAGGGACAAGCCTGTTTTGCTAAATGAGTATAAAATGAATCCTGGGACATTCCTGCCTGAGAGTAATTTAAAATCTACTAAAAGAGGTTACAACCTTCCAAGAAATATGTCTCTGGGAAGCTGCCCAGTGGAAAAGAGGACAGACCCAGAACATCCCAGCAGTGAGGGAAGATTGAAAACAAGCTAGGAATGAGAAAATGACTGTAGATATAAACACGCCAGGCAGTGCCTCAGCCTCTGTTCTTTGGTTGTTGTTGTTGTTTCTAAAGCTTTGATTTGGAAACTTGCTGCTATTTATAGCCCTCCCCTTTCCCCACAGTGGTTACTGTGCTGATCCCTTCCAGATGCTGGCTCCTCACAGACCTGTGCTTGGGGGGGCTATTGGGAGCTGGGGATTATTTTGCAGCATTGCAAATCTGGAGATATGAAGGGGAGAGGTGAACAGCCTCAGCACCTATGTGGGGGTGGGTTCACAAAGCACATGGCAGGAGTGAACCCACACAGGCACCACAGCTGCTGAGCTGCAGGAGCAGCTGCTGAGGAAAGATTTTTCCTGGATCCATTCTTCAAAAGGATGAAGCAATCCCCTACCATACAGCCCCCAAGGAACCCCAACATTCCTGTAGAGCGTGGATGTGCTCTTGGCAGTTCCTGGTGTAGACAGCCCTGGTCCCTGGGACATCCCTGTGATGTCAACATCTCTGTCCACCTCCAGCAACATCTTTCCCCATCTCAAAAGGTTGAATGAGTTGTAGGAATCCCATGGAAAATATGAGTCTGGGCTTTCCTGCCTGTGAGAGAAGTTTGGTGGTGACTCAGTGGCTGGTAACCAGGGCAGCAGCATACAAACAGGCAGTATGGAGCACGAGGGGGGCAAGGGGGTGCTGGATGGAGTAGGAGGAGTGCTGGAGACTCAGGGCAGCTGGCTCCTTGCCTGGCAATAAGGAGGCTCGGGGTATCTGTGCTGCTCCATGATGGCATGGGGATTCAGGGCCTGCTTGAGAGCCACCAAGGAGAAGGTACTTCGTGATTCAGAGGAGCAAGACAAAGGAAGCCTGATGCTGCTGTGTCCCGGGATGGGCACAACAGAGATTCCCTGGGATAGTCCGGGCCCTCCCAGCTGAGATGTTGAAGCCCAGGGAGAGTCAGGGGGTCTGGAAGCAGCTGTCCCTTTGTTTGGGTACATTCAATGGGTGGCAATGGGCAGCAGTAGAGCAGCTGTGATTTTGGGCTTGGTCTTTTCTTTGCCTTCTCAAGAAAACTGCTCCTGAAAAGCATCACAGCACAGCTCTGGAATCCTCCCTCAGGATTCCCCTGTTCACGAACAGATCAGTTTTAAAACGCCTTCAGCAGGTTCTGGGTCTGTGTGCTGGGACAAGCAGAGAGACCCTGGGGTGCCTGGCTGCGGGGGACGCTCCCCCAGGAGTGGCCCTGTACACCCAGCTCTGCAGAGGCACTGTGGGGACAGCCCAGCCTGGGGACTGTTGGGGGAGTTCTCCAGCAGAGCAGGGCTAGGGAGGGAGAACTGGGCACAGGGAGTTTTATGCAAGTTTAATAGAGGGGGATTAACATTCTCCAGAGATGCTGTGAGGATTTCAGGATGGCTGATCCTTGGGAGACATTGTTTGTACCCCCAAACCCACTCTCCTGATCTCTCCCCTGGCTGGTGAACCCTGGATGACTCCAGCTCGGCATCTCCCTGGATGGTCTGGCAGTGAATCAGGATTAACCTGAGGGTGCTGGGAAGCATTTCACCTGTGAACAGGATGCTTAAGGGCAGCAGCGTCCTGGCCCTTGCTGGATGCCCTGGCGTGCTCAGGATGGAAAGCGAAGGAGGCAGAGGGAGCCTGTGCAGAGGTGGCTCTGCCTGAGTTACTGTCACTCGCACAGCGGGGACACGCCAGGGGAGCTGTTGGCTAATCCAGAACCGGGCTGGAGAGCTGGGGACACCCCATCTCCGAGCCTGAACGTGCTAATCGTGACCCAGGCTGCCGGATGGGCGTTCTAGGAAAGGCAGAGATGCCCAGGCATGGTGAGAAGGGGAGGTCGGGCAGCAGGCGGGGCCGGTGGCCAGCTCTGAGTCACGGCCGGCTGATGACGTCGTGTCACCCGATTTTGTGGGAGGAAGCAGCAAACGCTGAGCTGTCGCCACAGCAACTGCTGTTTTCCTGCCCGCCTGGGGAAATGATGATCCCATGGGATGTACGTTTTTGGGCTGGTCCCTCTGCCTTGCACACACTCCTACGTCTATCTCGGGCTACTGGCTGGGCTGAGTGGGCAGCGGTATTTTAGGGCTTTTGGAGCTATTTTGGGCCGTGCTGTGCGGGCAAGCGGAAGTGACAGGTGTTGGTTCCTGCTCCCGGAGCAACGGCCGCAGTGGGGATGGGGCGGCCGGGGCGGGGCAGGGTGGAAGGCAGCCAAAGGAGAGCCGGGAGGGCTGGAAAGATGCTCATGGCTGGGCAGCATGGTGGGGAGCTGGGGGGGATGCTGGAGAGGCTCCTCAGCCTCCCAGGAATACCGCCCTGGTGCAGGAGCTGTGGGATCAGCTGCTGTGGTGCAGCAACTTGTTTCTCAGCCCTGGGGATTTTTGCACTGTGTTTTGTGAGGTGCTATTTCAGGCAGGCCAAGAAGCGGGTTGTTTTCCGAGAAACTCCCTGGCTCCAGCAGGCAGGCATGTATGTGAGGGGACAGTGCCATCTGCCTGCTGGGAGAGCCGGCAGCGGGGCGGGGGCACCGCCATGGCACTGGCAAGGGGCTGCAGAGCTTCAGCGTTAAGGACGGACAAAAGGAACTGCTGGGCTGATCCTGTGCGGAGTGAGTAAAACAGCCTGGAACGACCCGCTTTGGAGCAGCACACCCGGGTCTGTTTCCGCCTCTCCGTGTGAGCCTGGGCACATCCCTCCCCAGCACTCCCTGTGCTTGGCGGGGGCCAGCAAGCTCCCACTGCGAAAGCAGAAGTTGGCCCTGGCCAGGCCTGGCACAAGAGGAGCGAGTGGCAGAGGCAGCTGCACGTGGGGGCACGCTGGGCAGCGCAGCCGCCGCGCCACCAGCCTCATGCTTCTACTGCTCCCACCCATCTCGGTAAACAAGTCCCGGGAACAGAGATCTGAGTCATCCGCCAGCTCAAAAACACCCAAACATGGTCATGGCCAAGCAGCAGCTCCTCCGTGGGCCAGGCGTGGAAGGGGCTGCAGCAGTGGTGCAGTGCCTGGGCACAGTGAGGATGCAGCAGCCCTTCCTGGGACAGACAGAGTCAGCAGTGGGACAGCCCGAGGCTTGAGGATCTCTGTTATCCCATGGCTGTGATGCACCCAGCTGGACAAAAATGGGGATGGCCCAATCCTGCCAGCCCCAGGCATGTGGTGTGCATCAGTCCCTGCGGCACCAGGGGCACCGTCCGAATCTGCTCCTTGTCCAGGGAAGGATACAACAGACATGGCAAACACATAAAGAGACCAGTTTAAATAAATTTTTAACAAAGTCCTACTCTGCATGACTACGCTCAGCAGCAGTATAACCCTGCTGGGGACAGAAGCTTTTTGGGTGTCCTAAGGCACGTCAACTTGGAGACCCAGTTCATGGGGTCAGAGCAAGGTAGGGGGGGGTCTGGACTGGGATCCAGCTGTCTGTGACCACCTTCTAAAAATACAGGGCATAGCACATCTGGGCTTTCAGCCCAGGGGCCCTCCCCACCAGACTCCATCTATGCCAATGAGGCATCATCTGAGGGATCTGTTAGACCTGAAAATTGGGAGATTCCCAAAGGAAACAGCTTGCAGAAGCACACTGCCTCTTTCCATGTTTACGGTTCATTAAAAATAAGTGCTCATTTCTGATGCAAAAATTAAGCTTGAAACGGGAAGAAAATGTTTTGCATTTGATGTATCTGGGAGTTGATCCTTCTTGGAAGAGGTTTTGGCTGGAAAGCCCCTTCAACTTCTTCCAGGCCCCAGTGCCTTAGTCAGTACATGTGGGGACATGTGTTCCCCACTTGCACATGATCCCTCACCAAGACATCTGGATGGGATGAGGGGGATTCAGCTGAGGGGGATTCAGCTGAGGGGGATTCTGAGGACTGCGGACCCAGCTCTAGCAAATACCCTGGAACAGGTTGCCCTGTGCTGCTCACAGCCGGTGGCAGAAGGTGTGGGAGCTGGTGAACAGACCCAGGCTGAGCAGGACAACTTGCAAGCTCGTGGGAGGAAGAGGAGGAGGAGGCTGAAGGCTGAGCCCTGGCAGCATAACCTGCCAGTGATGGGAGCATCCCAGGGTTGGGATGCAATGAGATAGGCTGGAAGCAGGGGTACCAGGCCAGCCTCAGGGTTTGGTTCCTTCCCTCAACCTTTCCCATGAGCTGTCCACCTCCATCTGCCCTGCTGCCCTGTGGAGGTAGGAAGGGAAAGGCATTTTTGGCCTGGTGCCCTCTTGTCACTGCAATGGGAGCAGCTGGCAGAGAGCAGCTGTGCTTATTTAGTGCACTGTGCCTGGCTCCTGGCACCTGCCTCCTGGACACCACAGGGCTGAGTGCACTGTGGTGACAGGCCTGTGGCTCGGGTGGGGGTCAGATGGCCATACACCTCCAAGCTCTCTCTTCTCACGAAGCCCTGTCAGCTTTCAACCCCCAGCTGCTGGCCCCTCTTGGCCATGAGGACTGAAATGTCCCCAGGGTGGTGGCAGGGGCTGGTTCTTCCAGCCCTAGGCAGAAGTTGGTGACCCCAAACCACAGGGCACAGATGCAGCCCGAGGGTGAGCACACTGGCTGCCAGATCCAGGCCCTGGTTAGACACCCACCTCCAAGAGGGGAATTTTGTTTTCTTGCCTGAGTTCCTGCAGCCCTGGAAGGTCTATGCTGGCCCCAAGCCAGTGCCTGGATTAATTAGTATGTGGCATTCCCGTGCTGCAGCAGTGCTGTTGGCAGCAGCCTCTGGCTGCCTAATTGCGCCCAGCGTGTGTGCAGAGTGACCCTTGCCCCTCTCCCTGGCCAGCCCTGCCACGGGGCCTGTGGGTCGCCTGCCAGCAGGGTTTTTTGTGGGGGGCAGGCAGAGGGGAGCAGAGCCAGGTCAGAGCTGTTAAAATGATGCGTTCCTTCTCTGTTTCCCCAGTACAGGAATTCTGAGCGGTCACAGCCTCAGTGGTTCAGGTACTGCTGCCCCTCACAGTCAAGGCACAGGTTCTCCATGTGTGCCCACATGTCCCCACACTCCTTCTCCTAGGCAGGACTGTGTGGACTGCAAGCAGACCTGCTGCTGCCACAAACCCCTTGGTGTAATGCAGGCCTGCCTTGGAGCAGGGATTTGCTCCTGAGCTGAGAAGGACCTTCCTCCACTCCATGCCGTGATACAGTGGCAGGAGAGGTGTGAGCTCTGTCACAGCTGCACTGGACGTGGTGAGGCACAGCTGGGGCTGCTAGAAATGCTGCGGGTGCTCCCAGGGTGCTCAGCCCTGCGAGAAACAGGAACGGCCCTGCTCCCCCATGGCATCCTGAAGGAAGCAGGCAGCTGGGGCAAAGCAGGAGGGATGGGTTCCCTCACTGGGTGCAGGCTGTGCTGGGTGTCTGGGTGGGCGCTGGGTGCTTCTCTAAGTGTGAAACTATAGAAGAATGAGCAGTTACAGGAAGCTGGGGAATGTTTCCCTTTGTCCAGGACAGCTGCTAAGCTTTTGGTTAATATTAGCTCCCAGGCACTGCTTCACCACCCCAGGAGTTTTGGCGCAGCCCTTTCACTACCTAGGAGAGCTGGCAGTTCCAGCTGTGCAGCAGAGCCCCTCCAGGACCTGGAGGTTGAGAATGATCAGGTGGCATGGAGGGAGAGAGGTGGGCAGCATTCCTGCTCCAACTTCCTGAAGGAGCAAAGCCCGGGCCCTGTCAGCTGGGCTGGGCTCCAGCACTTTGGGTTTAGCTCTCTGGCAGCACCAGCTCTGGCTGGAGAGGGGCTGGCACCAGACTGCTGTCCCAGGGTAATCCCTGGCCCTCTGCAGCCCACAGCCCAGGCCTGCTTGCTGCTCCAACCCTTAATTCTCTAATTCTCTAACAATCACTCCTTAATAGTAGCCTTTTCTGGGGTGGGAGGAGAGCTGGAAAGCCACGTGGGCCAGTCCCATGACCAGGGCATCCTCCCTGGCAGGGTTGTGAGCAGTGACACCCACTCTGGCTGTACCCCAAAGGACAACACACCAGGCTTTGGGGACAGAGCGAGCCGGTCCCTGGCAGGGACTGACCTGGGGAAGAGGCACAGCCCTGGGATCAGCAGGGAGCTTTGGAACTGTCAGCTCATCTCCAGACCCATCTGTCCTCTTCAGTCCTGGAGCATGCGTGGAACAGAGCACAGTCCCGGGCTGTGGGCCCTGGGGCGAGGGGCAGGCTGCTGTGAATACCCTCCGAGAGGGACAGAGGCTTGGCCATTGCCTAAGGCACTTCCTGCCCTGGGGCATCGCTTTCCCACTCCAGTGACAATGGTGATGATGCGGGCAGTGATGCAGTGGCAGCCAGCTGTAGCTGTTGCTGTTATTGTAATTACAATAATAACAATAATAACGGTAATTACCCAGCTAAGGAGCCTGCATCCTCTGCTGCTCAGTGCTTTGCCCTTCACGCTCTTTGCCTGGGTCCTGGCCCTGCTCCCCTTGGTCCCTGAGCCCTTCTACTGTGGAGGGACCAGAGCTCTGGGTGGTGTCAGCACCAAGGATTTCTGCCCCATATCTGCCGCTGGACCCAAATTCCCAAAGTGCAGCTGCAGCAGCTTGCAGCTCTGCTCTGTGTGCAGCAGGGTCTCACCTGCACCTCCTGAGCCTTCAGCCACCCCAAAGGCTGCCTGGGGTACCTTGAGGCTCTGGTCCCACTGAGCATGGAGCCAGGCATGTGCCTTAAAGCACGTGTGTGTATGTGTCAGTGCCATGGCTGCAGCGCTGAGTATGTGTCCCTGCGTGAGTGCAATGTTCCACAGTGCTGGTGACACCAGGGCCAGCAGCAGCACCACCACTGCCATAGCCACAAAGGCTCCCTCTGCCAGGTAGCCCAAGCCCATGTCTTATGTGCCCCCAGAGCTGCCCCTGCCTCCTGGCACTGACCAGGGACCCTTGTGTTTGTCCAGGCACTGTCCCACTCAGCCCAGAACACCTTTGAGTCTGTCTCCCTGGAGTCACACCCCAGAAGTTTTCTGCATCCTCCTGGTTAGACAGCACAGATCCCTGCCACTGTGCTGTCTGTCCGTCTGTTTTGGGCTTGTGGGAGTGCAGCTCCTGTGTCCCGCAGTGACCCATCAGCCCGCCCGAGGCTGCCCTCATTCCTGGCCATCAGTGCAGGCTGTGCTTGTGAGCCTTGCTTTGGCCCCTGCAGTGCTGCTGTCCCTGCTCCACCCCAGCCACTCTGAGGCCTGAGCTCTGGCGAGGGGAAGGGGGCGCTCAGAGAGAGAAGGCACCAACTCCCTGGCCCCAGCCCCATGGGGACCCTGGCCATGCTTGCCCGTCTTCCCTGCCACTCCCTCTTTCTCCCTCTTTGTGCCTGGCCAGGGTCGTGGGGACCTGAGGCAAGAAGGGCTTTGATGTGCAGCTCTGCTTGGTGCCACAGCTTCTGGGCACAGCGGGCTGGCACCAGAGGGGCCTGGGCCAGGCGGCCACTTCAGAGGTGCCTCTGGCTTACAACCCAGCATGGCGCTGCCTTGTTTGTGCCTGGTGAGGCCAGGACAGTCCCCCAGCACTTGGCTCCTGCTGTGATATGTTCCCAATAAGGCTTATGGAGAGCAGCAGGGCCAGGGGAAGCACTGCCCCGGGAGATCAGGCCTCATGTTACACAAGAGAGCAGGTGCTGCCCTGGGGATGGCGAGGGCATCGGGGGGACAGGGAGACCCTGGGGGTGGCCCAAGAGGCCGCACAACTACAAAGCCTCTGGCTCCTGCATTGCTGTAGCCATCCAAGAAATTGGTTTAATTGGGAGCTGCCAGGGCAGGAAGCTGGTCCCAGCTGGAAGCCACGGCGCCGACACGCAGCCCCGTGCCCTCGGCCCCTTGCTGCTGCCAGGCACGGGGCAGGGGCTGCTGCTGCGGCCGCGTGAGCGCAGCCCGGGCTGCAGGAGCTGCTCTGGGCTCTGGGCTCAGTGCTGGCCTGGAGACACCCACAGCGAGCTCTCCTGCTCTCTCCTCTCTCTGTAGCTGTCGTTAGGCTGATGGAGCCCCTTCACACCAAGGTGGGATGGCACTGCAGCCTGGACCTTATTGGGACAGAGACAAGGCCCTGCATGCCCTGTGCTCACAGCTGCTCACCCTGAACAAGCCCCTGTGCTGTGCATTCACCCACGGGAGTTCCCAGCCTGGCAGTCACCTCGCTGATGGAGGCCAGACAGACAGAGCCCAGCCTGGACTCTGCCTTTGCCCCCACCCTCCCTGAGCCTCGAACCTTCCACAGTCCAAAGGTTCCCTCCTGGAGAATGAATTACAGACTGCTGGCAAGGCTGCAGCCATCAGCCTCACACCTGGCAGTGGCCACCCCCTGCTGGCTCTCCCACTGTGGGACCATCTCCTCGGAGCTCCAACCCAGCTGCAATGCCCCTGCCACCACATCACCTTTGTCACTCGTGGTCAGCCCATGCTCTGGGGGGCTGGAGAGGAGGCCAGGGCAGCTGAGGGCCTCCAGACCCACAGACAAACCTTCCTACACCTTGGCTCAGGCACCTTGGGAGCTTCTCCCAAGTGCACGGGGCTGTTCAGCATCACAGCAGCTCTGCTGTGATGACGCTTCTACCAGAGTTTGCTCATTGAAAATGGGGCCATGCTGATGTTCCATGTTCCAGAGCACCAGAATGCTCCCAGCAGGGCAGGAGTCCCATTTCATGCCTCTAGGACCTTTGAGACAGGACATTTAGCTATGTTTGGCTCAGAGGTGGCCAAGGACTATCTTTAACTTTGACAGTGTATCTATTGCTGTGGGCACCGAAGAATTACTGAATTGACTGATAGGAGAGTGCAGGAAGGTTGAGAGGGAAGTTTCTCCAGGGGTGGAGAGGAAGAACTGGAAGTGTTGTGCTGCTTTGCACTGTGCAAGTACAAACAGAGCCCATCCATTCTCCAGGAGAGCGGGGGCTTTTTGCAGCCCACTTTTTGCTATGTCTTCCAAGACCTGGGTACCCCTGGTGCCTGCTGCCGTGAGCCCTTCACCTGAGGTCCCCTTCTCTGAAATGCCAGGGTGGCTGCACAGCAAAAAGCAAAGGCCAAAAAATCGCTCTGGCTTGTGATCCCAGAGCTGGGAGATCTCCTGCCATGAAGCCAAGCCCCAGCCCTGCCGGGGCTACAGCCACCAGCTGCAGCAGGCCAGGCCCAGGCAGGGCAGTGCGGGGCAGAGCAGGGCTCAGACATGACAAATAAACTTGACCACTGTGTGGCAGAACCAGCTGGAGTGACCTTATGCCAGGGCCCTGACCTCCGGTGCAGCAGCCCGTGACCTGTCCCGTGGCAGGGCCAGTGTCTCCAGTGGGAGCAGAGGGGCCATCACAGCTGACTCCCAATGGCAGTAGGATCTTGCTTTTGCAGCGGCAGGGAGGGGCCTGGGGCCTTCTGGGGTTCTGCTCTGTCCCACTGCAGCAGACCACCAGCTGGCAGTGGGGTGGCCCCACACACCTTGGCTGTCAGCAAAAAGCTGTGCAGAAGTTGTCAGGACCTGGCACCCTGCCTCGGCCAGCACAGCCAGTGTTTACTTGGGGGTGTCATTTGTGTTCTCTTACTGTCCTGGTGGCTCTTGGGTAACCTCTATCCTGAGTAATCATTGACTGGCCTGGGAAGACTGGCAGGAGACACCTCAGATACCAGAGAGACCTGAGTGCTGAGCTCAGGGGAAAATGTCCATGTCACTGTCTGGAAACGGTGTAAACCTGGCACAGGGCTGCCCCCAGTGTCGCCCATAGCAAGATTAGGAGCTGTCTATGCCTGCCTCAGCACGGCCTGCAGGCAGCCCTGCGCTGGAGCGGCAGTGGGATTTGGAGGAAGCAGACGGAGAAGTCGGCCTTACCCAGGGTGCAGGACAAGCCTTGTCCCTCTGTTCTGCCCTCTGCTCTGGGAGCCAGGCAGTGTGGGCAGCTGCTTCTGCAGGCAGGGCACCACCCAGGCAGCTGGGGACTGAGACAGGCCATGGGCAGCCCCCAGACGTACAAGATAAGCCACTCCAATGGAGGCAACCCCTTTGTGACTTGTGTTCTCTTGTAAGCCCTGGCAAAGTCTGGAGCCTGGCGCCCAGATTTCCCACACTGATTTTCCTGGGGATTATGCTGTTTCTAATGATCAATTAAAGCAAATTGGCCAGGTCCCCCAGGCCCCTAAATCCCAGTTAATCCCTGGCACCTTCTGTAACTCCAAGTGCTCATTCATTAAGCGGCAGTCCCATGGGGAAGTGTTTGCTCCAAGCGTGGCTCTTCCCATATGAAACCTTCCGGGCCTGGGTTGTTTGTCTGGGTTCGAGAACTTGCTGTTTCTAATTGAGTTGTTTATTCTGGTGCTGTTTGCTCTGAACCAATCTCCCTTTCTTGGCTGGAATGAGGAAGTTCACTTTCTCAGGAACATTTTACTGCTTAGCTGCCTCCTTATCGCCACTAATGATCCCATTAACCTCCTAAGAGCTGTTGTGCTGGCTCTGGCATGGACAGGCAGGAGGCATCTCAGGTTGTTTGTGCCTTTTGCACTCTTGTCACCCTCCTGCATGACCCACCTGTTTTCCACCTGCCTCAGCAACTTTTGTCGACAGTATCTCCTGCTCTTCCCTAACACAATCCGACACACTCCATCCCCTTCCCTCTTCTCTCATCCTCTAAGATTGTCTCTTTGGGGCTGTTCGACCTTGTTTCTACCTGGGAATCTGAAGTCCTTTTGCTACAGCAGTCCCACTCCCACAGCTGTCCCAGCCCTGGGGAGTGTCTGTCCCGAGGATTACACACAAAGCCACCTCACCACGGGTACAAAGCTGTGGCTCCCTGTGTGCTGACCCATGGCAGACTGGGGGCAGATGGCTCCTCACTGGGCTCCAGCTGGGTGGGGGTGACAGAGCAGCCAGCATGTCTGGCTCCCAGAAGCATGACACCCCTGTGCCACAGCTGGACCCAGCCAGACCAAAGTGTCACAGAGTCATGGAATCCCAGAATGGTCTGGGTTGGAAGAGACCTCTAAAGGTCATCTCCTTCCAGCCTCCTGCTATGGGCAGGGACAACTTCCACTAGACCAGGTTGCTCCAAGCCTCCTCCAACCTGGCCTTGAACACTTCCAGGGATCCAGGGGCAGCCACAGCCACTCTGGGCACCCTGTGCCAGGGTCTCACCATCCTCATCATAAAAAACTCCTTTCCTATATCCCGTCTAATTCTGTCCCACTTGTCCTATTGCAACAGGCCCTGCTGACAGGTTTTTCCCTCCACAGGACTTGACCAGGCTGGGGACACAGCTGCAGCCCACAGGGCACAGGCCATGGCATTATTTTTATTTTTGCCAATGGGAAAACTCATCCTGCAGCATAGGAGGATGTAGAAAGGACACCTGAGGACTGAGAGAATGAGCCAGCTGCTCTCCTTAGGCATCCCCAGCAGTGCTCAGGGCAGGGAGAGGTGCTGTGCCAAGGGCAGCTGGTGGTGGTGAGGTGTCAGCAGGAGTGCAGTGCACCCTGTGTTCCCAGCACGCTGGGGTGGCTGCGGTCTTGCTGCCAGGTTACTGCCTGCTGTTTGTTTCACTTCCTGATACCAACAAATGTCTGTGGCTGGGTGTCAGGGCAGGGTGCCGGGGACACAAACTGCCAGGGAACACCAAGTATCCATCCCAGCAGCCCTGCCCCGGCCCCTGCCCTGACAGGGAGCCCTGGGCACAGGCAGCCCCTGCCCTCTGCAGCCGGCTGGGCTTGCTCCAGCAGGTCCCCATCCCGCTGGGGCTGTGGGGTTGGCAGTGTTCCTGGCAGGGGGGGACAGCCCTGGCACCTGTGATGGGGCCAAAAGCCCTGAGGGGGCTGTGGCTGGCCCTGCTGGCTCCTAGCCCAGCCCTAAGCAGAGGGCACAGGCCTGGGCTGGCTCCCCAGTTATGTAAGGGCGGCATGGCATTGGGACAGCACCAGCCGCTCCGCCAGGACTGCCTGTGCTGTTTTGGGATGTGCTGCCACTACCCCACAGGTGCCAGTGCCTGTTGGGCTGGCAGTGCTGGCAGAGGGCACAGTGCAGTGTGCCTGTGGTGGGCAGCCCTGCCAGCAGCTCCTGGCATGCGTGTGTGCTGGGAGCAGCTCCCTTGCCTCTGCCTGGGCCGTGGCCTGCCTGAAACCTCCGACCCAGCTGGGACTGCTTGGAGGCATGCTAGGGTCTCAGCCTGACTCGACCTTGGGAAAACCCCCTGCACAGGGAATGTGAACAGAGGGGAAACTGAGGCACGGCAGAAGGGTGGGTGAGCTGTGGGAATGGGCTGGACGAGGACCCTCAGCTCTGGTGCAGCTCCTCTGTGCCCTCCACCCACCCTGCTGCACAGGTTCTTGGCGGGTGGGCTCTGCACGCTTGGCTTATTGCTGGTGCATCCTCACACTTGCATCTCGCCCTCTGCAGCTGTCCCAGCTGGGGCAGGGTCCCAGTGCTCGTGGAACGCTTGTGCAGGTGTCCTGGGAGGCTGCTGCACACAGAGTCCCAGCACCGTGGCTGCCTGTGTAGGCTCCAGCTGGGTCTTGCTCTCACCATGCACCAACCCCCACGGCACTGAGCTGTGGCTCGCCTGGGGCTGGCACCACGGCTTGTGCCACTCTCCAGTGAGAGCCTCCACTGTGCAGCACAGCTTCCCCTTTGAGAGGGCCCAGGCCTGGGCAGCTGTGGGGGGCTGAGCTGGATCCACGGGGGTGCGGGCACCAAGGAAAATCCCACACATGCATGTGTGGAAAATCCCACACATGCATCTGTCTGCACAGCTCCCGCAGGACTGGGCTGGGCTGGGACATGATGTTCGGTTTGAGGAGCAGGGAAGCACACAGTGTTTGAGACACAGGGAGGGATGTTGCATAAGGCCCTTCTGCCTGGCTGGAGTGGAATCTCCCCAGGAGAACACAGTGAAGGAGTGAGAATATGCAGGGCTGGGGATGTCTCCCATATATCCTGGCCCTCGGGCAGACCCTCAAATTCTGCTGCCCTCCCTGTGCTGCTTCAAACCCCCTCCCAGGTGCTGCTCACCCACGCTCGCTGCACCGAGCATCACCCACACAGGCTTCCCACCCTCTGCAGCAGCTTGCACCTCCCGAGCCCTTTTCTCTGTCATTCCCCTGAGCTGAGCCAGTTGGGGCGGACCCAGGGCTGGGCTGGGAGACCCTGGGGGCCAGGGGAGGCCGGGTGCGGGATGTCAGGGGGTGCAGGATGCCGGGGTGCTCGTTAACCCCTGCAGCACCGTGGGGCAGTGGGGAGGTGGGGGCCCTGCAAGGGCTGCCCTGTGCCATTGGCAGGCACTTTGTCACACCACGCCACAGGACGGGAAAGGCTCTGCCTACCCGAGGGAGGAAGGCTGAGCTCTGAAACAAGCGGTTGGGAGCGGGTGGCTGCAGTGAGCGCGTTTTGCCACAGCCTGTCCCCGTCTGCCTCTGTGCTCTGCAGGACCCCAAGGCTGTAGGGACGGGACAGAGGACAGGGAGAGGCAGCAAACAGGACTTCCAACACCATCACTGCTCCCCTTGAACACAGCTGGATTGAGGGTGCAATTAAAACAAATGTGGCACAGAGCTCATTGCTGCAGGCCAAAGCTTCCCCAGCCAAGAGGGGCCAGGATGGCCGGACCATTTCCCAGCACCCACCGTAGTGACCTGGACAGTGCAAGCACAGCTGGATCCAGCTGCCCTTCCTGGAGCAGCTGTAAAACCTGAGAGGCTGGCAGCACTTGGGGGTCTGCTGTGTGTGTCCCCTACAGGCTGCTGCAGTGCCTGTGTGTGCAAGGGATGTGTATGCACGTGGTAGAGGAGCCTGAACCTGTTTACACACACACAGAGGAAAAGTTATTAGACACACAGGGAAAGTCATCACACACAGGCACTCACAGGGCACATGCGTGTGCCCTTGCACTAGAGCACTTGCAGGGCTGCCTGCACAAGGCTGCTGTGGGGTCACTGTGTTGAGACAGAACAAGGAGGAGAAAGCCACCCAATAGTGATTTCAAGCCTGTAGCCCGTGTTTTGCTGTTTACCCAGCGTTTCCAGGGTGCCAACCACCCCCAGCTCTGTGACTCACACAGGGCTGGGACTGAACCTCCCTCCCAACAGCAGAGACACAAAACTGTGTGGAGCTGTGCTGCTGCAGCACAGGGTATGGCCAGCTAGCTGCTCCCCAGCCCCAGGCACTGCTGGCCCAAGGAGGGCTCTGGATGGCCCAGATGTGTCTCTAGAAAACCCCACGGGAGGATACTGCACCTTGCTCCACACATCCTGCCAGGCTGGGGCTCTGCACAAGCACCTCCAGGCTTTAACCTGCAGTAGCCATCAACAGCCCCAGAGATGGAGGGTTTGCACATTTTTTTGCCCTCCCTCACATACCCCATGGGGTTGAATCAAAAGCTGGCCGTGCCCTAGAACAGGGTTGGGGGATTCCCCACCTCTGTCCAGCACTGTCCAATCCAGATGACCCAGATGATTACTCTCATATTTTGAGATTAAATCTAACATCTTGAGATAGCCCAAAATGAAAAAAAAAACCCCAACCAAACAAAAAATATCAATGATGGCTGTGAGAACAAGAACACCAGAGGAAGAGCACAGCTGGGGGTACATACAGCTCCACACAGCCTGACAAGAGCCTCCTTTCTGCTTGTGCCCCCACGTCGGCCCTGTTCAGGTGAGACACAGGGAACAGAGACCTGCAGGTTCACAACACTTTTCCCTACCACACATCCAGCCCCTGGAAGGGGCTGCCTGCTCACATTTCCAAAAACCCATCTTGGCTCAGCCAGGGCCATCTAAGGGGAACTAAACCCCACTGCAAAGGTGGGGAGCTGCCAGGTTTTCTCAGCTGGGGAACAGCATCAGCCCAGTATCCTCACCAGTCCCATTCCAGCAATTCCCAGTCCCTTCCCCACTGCCACCACCCTCCCGCCCCTTCCCAGCCACAGACACAGCTTGGGGCATGGGTATATATAAAAAGTAGAGTTTATTGCCACTTCTATCTAGATTTACACAACAGTGTCACCGCTTCTGACATCAAAAGCAATGTCCCGTCACATCCCAGAGAACGGGCCAGGGACAGAGGGGAGCCCAGGAACACGGGCTGGCTCCTCCACCCCGGTAGGTTAGAGCACAGCCTGCCTTGTGGCTCTGCCCAGTGCTCAGTCCAGATCCTCCCAGTGCTGCCGCACGGTTCTGTCAGGTGGGATGCCAGAGAGGAGTGAATCTGCCCCCTCCTTGGTGCCACTCTCCATAGCTGGCTGTCCACTGCCAGGTGCTCACCATCCCAGTCTGCCTTCGAATGCCCCAGATGTTGAGATGGGCATGGCTGACCCAGAGCGGGCACCCCACAGCCTCAGAGGCACCTCGTGCACATGTTTATACATAGATACAGCTACAGAAGATGCCCAAACTAACAAAACAAGCTTTTTTTCCTTGTAATCTCCACACTGCTGTGCGTTCAGCCACGGTCTACGTGCAGCTGCCACCCCTGGTGCTGCTCAGTCTGGGTTGGGTTCCAGCAGGCTCCTGGGTGGCTCACGGGACACATCTGCTTTGCTCACTAAACATGGATTTCCCTCCAATGCCAGGCTTTGCCAGAAAGAGACACCCCCTGCAGAATGCAACCACGGCCTGGGGCCTGGCGTGCGCTCCTTCCAACCGCAGGTTACCGTCACGGTGCCAAAGACTGCCCACGCCTGCCGGGACAGGCACCCCAGATCTCCTCCTGGCACCTGGGGGGCGGCTGGATGGGGAGGGGGGGCCAGCTGCCCCTGTCCTCCTCGCAGAAGAGCATCCTCATGACGGAGATGGCCACTGGCTCTGCGGGCTGGCCAGGGCTGCCCGAGGGGCACGGCGCAGTGCCAGGGTCTGGCAGTCCTTCGTGTGAGATGAAGGTGGAAACGATTTTGCAGGAGATTAAGTAGAAAGAGTTCTGTGGCTCTGCCCACCCCGAGGACAGAGCCACCTTACACCGCAGAGCCCCCGGAGTGCTGAGCCGGGGCAGCCACCCCGGGGCTCTGCTCCTCAGGGCACAGCACCTCTGCTGGGAGCCGCGACTGGAACTTCTCCAGCTGCTCAGGACTGGCCAGGGTCTTCAGGAGGCTGTTCTCACGCTCCAGCTGGGAGTTTTTCTCCAACAGTTCCTTGATTTGCTCTTTCAGGACCTCCACTTCCTCCCGCACGGCATACATTAGATGATTTTTCACGAGATCCTGCAAAAGGCCAAGGAAGAGACCAATTAATGGAGAGTTAATGCTCAAAGGGTTGATCCCTTCTGTTCCCAAGTGCTGGGACAAATGCCAAATGGTGCAGAAGCTTTTCTCAAGGACCATCCCTCCCCACCCCAGTGCACTCTCGGAACCCTGGCCAGGGCTTGGTGCTCATCCAGCATAGCTCCCTCAGCCGCCATCTCTTTGGTCTCTCTGCATCCAGAGGCACTTTCCAGCCCCCTCACCTACTCCGGCATTTGGGGGGGCTGAAGCTCCCGAGCACCCAGGGAACGGGAACCCGGCTCGGGCAAGCCCAGACCCCGAAAGTTCCCCTCCACGTCCACCCTCGCTGCCGGCGCACTGCGGAGCCGCTGGAGCCAATGAGCTTCGCGGCGGTCGCAGACAAAGAGGAGCCGTGCCTGGCAGCGCCACGGGGAGTGGGGACCCCCACCCTGGGCCGAGCACCCCCCCGGGAGCGGGAAGATCACCCCCGTGCACAGCACCCGCGGGGTGACGGGGAAGGTGCGGGAGGAAGGGGCAGAGCTGCAGCTCACCATCGCCTGCTCGATCTTGTTGTCAATGGCCACCACGCTGGCTCCGGAGGCGCTGCAAGAGAGCGAGAGGCCGAGGGTCAGCACCGAAATCCTCCCTTCCCCAGGGGTCCGTGCATCCGCGACACCTCGCCCCCAACCAGCGGATCGGGGCGTCCTCCTCCCCAAGGGAATTCCTCATTTCAGGCACCGGTCGCGTATGTCCTTTGCTCCCGGAGTAGCGCTGCCCCCCCACCTCATCCCCGGGGGTCGCAGCAGCACCCTCGGGCACTGGGACGCCCCTTCCCCCAGATCTCCGCGGCGAATGGCGGGGACGCAGGGCGCACCGGGGCCGCCCCTACCTGTTGTCGAGCTTCACGGAGACTACATCCCCCCCGAGCAGGGAGGAGAAGAAGGAGATGGAGAAGTTGTGGAGCTGGTAGACAGCCACCTCCATGGGGGACTGGTACATGCCGGTGCTCATAGCTGCGGGCGCAGGGACACACACTCGCACAGACGGAGCAAAACGCACTGCCGGGGCCTTCCCGCCGCCCTCGCTTATATTGGCGGCGCCCGCCTTGCCGGGAGGGGCGAACGCGGCGGAGACCGCCCGTCGCCCGCAGCGCCGCGCCGGGGGCTGCGCCGGTACTGCCCCCTACTGCCCCCGGTACTGCCCCCGTACTGCCCCGGTGCGGCACACTGCCCCTCAGTACTGCCCCCTCACCCCGGGTACTGCCCCGGTGCGGCACACTGCCCCCGGTACTGCCCCCGTACTGCCCCGGTGCGGCACACTGCCTCTCGGTACTGCCCCCGTACTGCCCCGGTGCGGCACACTGCCCCTCGGTACTGCCCCCTCACCCCGGGTACTGCCCCGGTGCGGCACACTGCCCCTCGGTACTGCCCCCGTACTGCCCCGGTGCGGCACACTGCCCCTCGGTACTGCCCCCTCACCCCGGGTACTGCCCCGGTGCGGCACACTGCCCCTCGGTACTGCCCCCGTACTGCCCCGGTGCGGCACACTGCCCCTCGGTACTGCCCCCTCAGCCCGGTACTGCCCCCGTACTGCCCCGGTGCGGCACACTGCCCCTCGGTACTGCCCCCGTACTGCCCCGGTGCGGCACACTGCCCCTCGGTACTGCCCCCTCACCCCGGTACTGCCCCTCGGTACTGCCCCCTCACCCCGGTACTGCCCCTCAGTACTGCACCTCTCTGCAGCCCCTGCGCCCCTTCCAGCACAGCGCCGTCCAGCGCAAGGACCCCGCGCTTCAGCACCGTGCCCCCCAATCTGCACCCCCATTCCACACCCCTCGTCTGTTGCAAGCAGAGTCCTGGGACCCCCGGCACCCCTCGTACAACCCCCCATAGCCCACAAGCCTCAGCATCCCGTTCCTGTGCTCCTGGGCACCCAGGATGGGGATTCAGTCGGGGGGACACATGCATCTGCTTGGGGGCCAGGAGAAGGGGTGAACCCAGTCTGCATTTGGAGATGCAGCCTGCAGGTCCCGCACAGTAAGGCCCCGTGACTGTGAAAGAGAGGCAGGAGGGAAAGGGGAGCCATGGGCATTCAAAACAGAACCCGGGTGGCAAAATAGAAACGTGAGAGAAAAACAGAAAGGGGCTGCTAAAAACCGGGGTGAATAAGAGAAACAGGTATGTAAAACAAACGGAAACAGGAGGGACAAACAAGAGAAACGAGAGCAGAGAAACAACCCAGGCGTAAAAAACAACTCCAGGAGGAAAAATGAAAGCCTGCACGCAGAGAAAACCCGGGATGCAGAACCAACCCAGGGTATACAGAACACACCCTGAAGTTGCAGAACAACAGCTGCGGAGTGCAGAACAGCGCCCAGATACAGAACAAAGCAGAGGTACAAAACGAACTTGGGGTACAGGGCAAAACAACCCCACGGTGCAGAGCCAAGCCTGTGTGCAGAACCTAGAAAGAAATCTACGGTGCAACAGATTGACCTTGGTTGCACAACAAATTCGGGCTACAGAACACGCCCTGGGTGCAGAACAACAACTAAGGGATGCAGAGCACACCTGGGGTCCAGAACAAAATCGGGCTCCGTAACAAACTCGGGAGCACCAAACACCACCAGCCCAGGGCGTCAGAACAGTCCGGGGTCACAGAACAGCGACGCGGGGCGGGGCGGCCGCGCGGAGCCCCGAGCGCTCCGGGCACCGAGCGCGCCCTCGGCCCGGCGGCCCCGCCCAGCGTTGCATAACCGGGCTGCGGGAGGGCGCCCCCCGGCGGGCACGGCCGGCACTGCAGCGGCTGGGGCGGGGTCCGCAAGGCTGCGCCGAGCGGCGCCCCCGTGCGCGCTCCCCGCCGTCCCCGTGCGCGCTCCCCGCCGTCCCCGTGTGCGCGCTCCCCGCCGTCCCCGTGCGCGCTCCCCGCCGTCCCCGTGTGCGCGCTCCCCGCCGTCCCCGTGCGCGCTCCCCGCCGCCCCCGTGCGCGCTCCCCGCCGTCCCCGTGCGCGCTCCCCGCCGCCCCCGTGCGCGCTCCCCGCCGTCCCCGTGCGCGCTCCCCGCCGCCCCCGCGCACGCGCCCTGCCGTGTGCACGACGGGTCCTTCCCGCGTTCACAGACAGATTTATACACAGAGCAGGTGGGTCTCCTCCGAGAAGTGGAAGCAGCGCCCCTAAAATGCCCCCAGCACCCTAGGGGCTGGGCTGGCACTGCCCACCCTGTGCTGCCTCCACTGCCCTTGGCTGCCCACTTATCTCTGCCATCTGGTTCTGGGGGGACTTTGCTCAGTGGCTGCCTGCTGCCCCTGACCCCGGGACCTCATTCCCTGCTGGGCATGGCGAGGCTGATGCTGGATGGCAGACCCCACACACGGCACAGTATCCAAGAAAGAGTTAGTGCTGGCAAGGCATGTGCATTCCAGGGATGCTGCAAAGGACACTCAGCACCCCGATCCAGGGGGCACTGAATATGACTGGGACTTGGCTGTTGGGAGAGGCCAGCGAACCCTGACTTGTGGGTGTGCTGCTGTGCCCCTTCCTCGAGCAGGGAGGGAGAGCAGAGTGGAATTTCCCCTTCAGAAAGGGAAACTGAGGCACAGCGCAGCACATCTGCTGCTGGGAGCAAGACCTAGCCAGGCAGCTCCCCACAAACCCCATCTCAGAGCAGAGTGAGGATGCTGTGCCATCTGTGAACTGCAGCCGGGGCATATGTGGGTGCCCTGGGACATGCGGGTTTGATGTGGGGATGTGAGAAAGCATTTTCTCCCTGGTGGGCCCATCTGGGACCTGGGGGAGGAATTGTGCACATCCCCCTGTGTCAGCACTACTCCGGCCCCTGCAAAGCTGCTGTGCAGGGGCTGAGCAGGGTGCTGGCACTGAAGAGAGTAGGCAAGTGTCTGTCCCCCAAGCCCCGAGGCTGGCCTGTGCTCCTCCCCTCACCCACACCAGGCCCAACTTACCAGTCCCTCCGTCTGAAGAGGCTCGGGGAGTACGGTGGCTGGAAGGCCATGCCACCCTGACCCTGCTCCAGCCCCTCGCTCCAGATGCTGGCTCTGCCTGTGGCTGCGTCCCCCAGCTTGCAGTGGCAGAGACAGCCTGGGTGTTGGCTGCATCCAGGGGCTCCAGCCACAGGGTAAACACGCTGGGAGATGACCTCAGCTGCACTCAATTGGCCCTTTCAAGGCCGATGGCCAGTGTGCCATCCCGAGCTGCGCGGGTGCCCCCCTCCCTGGGGAGATGAAAGGCCTCTGTGTGCACTTGTCCCCAGAGTGGCCGGTGGTGGGCTTGGTGGCAGCCCCTGGAACACAGATTTGTCCCCCCGCTGGGACAAGTCCAGACCACCCACACCAGGGGATGTGAAGTGAGTTTGCCACGGCAGCTCATGAAGCGTGCTGCTTTCACAGGGGAGAAGACAGGAGAGATGGGGAGAGCATTTTCTCCTACAGTTGGGCCACCTCCTGCCTTCTGCAGAGAGCTGTCAACAGCAGGGAGCTGGGGTGGCTGGAGCCCAGCCTGCCCCAGCCCTGGCAGCTGTGCCTCTGTGTCACACCTCCTGCAATATTGCCCCCCAGTCCTGGTCCAGCCTCCTTCCCAAAGGAAGCCCTAAATCATGAGTGGCAGGGACCGAGGGCTCCAGAGCCGGCACACCAGAGCCTGCCTGGCAGTCCTTGTCTCACAGCTTGAAGCTCCTGGTCCCTGCCTGGTATCTTTCTGATGCAGCACTCAGGCACCAAGGACTGAGAAAAAACCCCGGATATTTCTGCAGCTACTGGAGGGCAGCTAGAAAATGCTTTGGGGGAGATTACTTCAGCTCTGCCACCTCCAATATTTTTCCCATGGAGCTGGGACTACTGCAAAAATAAACTGGATTAAGTCACCGATTTCCCTGCAGTCCTCCTGGGTCTTTCCAGCCAGCACTGCTCAGGGCATGGGTTCTTCACTTAGGCTGGGCAGGATCTGTTGGCCTTCGAGAGGCCGCAGCAAGGGATGCTTGGGAGGATGAAGAAGCAGAAGTTTCTTTCCTGGCATTCAGTTAAATGGGGGATCCCTACACAGGCGATCAGGCTGGGCAGGGGGCTGCAGCCCCCTCGCAGCCCCACACCTCACATGGGGGCTCCTGAGTGTGTAGTGGGGTGCACACAACCAGGGTGCACCTTGCAGCCCCTACAAGCAAGTGCTGCCTGCACATGTGCGTGCACACACAGCACAGCCACACACCCACGTCCCCTGCATGCACACGTGTGTCTGCAGCCCACACGGGCGTGTGCTCTGCACACAGGGGCACGCCCTGCACATGCATGTGCACCTTGGTGCACCCTGCTTGCACACATGTGCAAGCACGTTAGTTTAGTACCTGGAGCTGATGATCTTGAGGGTCTTTTCTGACCTGTGACTCTGTGACGCACACTTTGTGCTGCTGCTCTGCGTGAAGATGCACGAGCGCTGCTGGCACCCCCTGCACACGCTGCCCTGACCAACAGTGATGCCCAGCCCTGCCTGCACACCCTGCCAGCGGCACAGGGCACAGCGGGAGGGCACCCCCAGCGCTCAGGCATCACCTGCAGCCCTGCTGCCACCTCCACAGTGCGAGCAGCAGGCTCCCAGCTCTGCCGCATCCTGCTTGGTGCCAGCTCTCTCCAGGAGTTCCTCTGAGCTGCCCCAATGCCCCCACAGCAGCAGGGTCCTACACGGGGCTCCAGCTGCACCCCAAGTGGTGGGGGGGGCCCTTTCCTAGCACACCACAGCCCTGGCCCTGCCAGGCTGCTAGCAGCCACCTCCTCTCCCATCACCTGCTCCTGCTTCTCCAAGCACAGCAGGGTGGGCAACACCCACCTTGCTCTTCCCAAGGAGCAGGTCACCATGGACTCCCAGTTACCCCGTGGCACCAGTGATGAGCGCTTGGAGCAGGCTGGGCAAGAGGGGCCAATGGTGTGAAGTGCATCCCTGAGGCAGCAGCATGGCAGCTCCTGCATCTGCACACAGTGACAGGAGGGTCATCAGGCTGGGCCCAGCTTGTGCCTGTGGTTATTTTGGTAACAGCGACAGCAGCCGCAATACAGGGCAGTTGTGACACTAACTGTTGTGCTCTCTGGGGGAAAAAAGCACCCACAGTTGTCATCAAGCAGTGAGGAGAGGTGGTGACGCCAGCCAATGATGATATCACCCCAGCAGTGGCCCTGCAGGACACCCCAAAGCTGCCAGCAGCCCCTCAGCCCTTACACAGCCTGTGCCTCAGCCCAGAAGGTGCCAGCCCCGCTACTGGGTGACATAAAGTGACAACCCCCTCCCCAGCAATGGGACTTGGAGCTCTGCAGCCACCACAGAGCTCTGCCAGGCTGGAGCAAGGGGTGACAGGGAGGAGGACGAGGGGATTATCTCTTGCTGCCTGGCATCCTGCACCTGCACAGTGCTGTGGGTCAGGGGACACGCCCTCTCCTCACAGCCCCGGGGACAAGCCGTGCTTTTGTACTGAGCCCCGTGTGTTGGACCTGCTCCAGGCACTGCAGAGCCACACACCGAAGGATGCTCCTGTCCTGGTAGTGGCCAATGGAGCTGGAGGGGTGGCTGGGGCTTCAGGAGCAGCCCTGGCTCCCCAGACTTGGCTCTCCCCCTGCTCCAGGCTGTGCTCATGGCTCCGTGGCACTTTTCCTGGCTTGCTCTCTCCCAAGGACTCAGCTCAATGGGAGGAAGGCCCTTCAGAGGGTCTGAGGCGTGGGAAATGTTTATAGCCTGGCCTCAGAGACACTGGAGAGCAAACTGGGAAAGGCGCAGAGCCAAGGCTGTCCAGGCTGCTCTGCAGAGCCAGATCTCCTGCTCCAAGGGTCAGAGCGGAGTGGCAGAGGAAAAGCTACTGCTTGCAAACACAGCTAAGAAAACTCTGCCTGTCACAGCCCCAAATCTGCAACTATGGTGGTACCAGCCAAGGGGCTGGCAATGCCAGCACCAGGGCATCCCTACCATGCTCTGCAGGAACAGGGGAAGTGTGGCTGGGGACACTGGTGATGGCTGGGGCCTGTGGGTGCCTCTGGCAGGAAGGGCTGGCTGTGGGACAGGGCCGAGGAGCTCCAGGTCTTGTCCAGCAGCTCCATCCTGGTTCTGGGAAAGGAGAGGTAGTGCTAGGGGCTGCCCAAGGGCAAACAGGCAGCTGAGTCTGCCCTGGAATCCCAGGATCCTGAACAGCAACTGCCTGCTCTGTGGCACTGGCGTGGGGCTTTTGTGCCAGTCCCAAGGGCTGTGGGCCTAGCACTGCCAGAGCACACCGGTTGTCCAGATCTTGGTTTCCTCCTCCTGGGGATTCCCTGGCTGAGCTGCTCCCTGCAGCCTGGGACTACCCTCCAGCTCAGCTGGTGCCTCCTAGGAACTGTGTGAGACACACAGGAGCCCCATGCAACCAGGAGCCCTGTGACATGGGGACCCAGGTCATGCCCATCAGAGCCTTGGAGGGGTCACAAATCCCCCAACATAGGGCATGTGCTGCTCCAGAACAGCAGGTAACCCCTTCTGGGCACACCTGGACGTGCCTGGGCAAGGATGCACCCCCTGCCTGCAGAGCTGGTGCTGGTGGCCTTGCCTGGTCCCAGTCCTAAGCCAGGGGACACCAGAGTCACGTGCGGCCCATACAGAGGTGGTGGCCCCTGCCACGCTGGGGAAGCCCAGAGACGGTTTCAGTGAGGGAAGGCCAGAGGGAAGCTACCCTTGGGAAGGCTGACAGGGAACATGTCCTCCTTCCCTTCATGCCCAATGGAGGCAGAATGAGCTCTGTGGCCACGGGCAGGGGACACAGGTGACCCACCCCACCAGGCAGCAGGCATGGGCAGGGATTGCGGTGTGGAGACTCCTCCAACCTGTCGGGCTGGAGGCAGTGTGGGGTGGTGGAAGGAGCCCTGGTAGGCTCCTGTGTCCAGCTGTGGGGCTGACTGCTTCCTCTGATAAAGGTACTTGGCTGTACTCCCAGTTCTGTTTTTTTCTAGCATGCGAGTGCACACCCTCAAGCCAGCCTGCTGAGAGCTGCAATTTTTCTTTAACTTTGTCTCTGGACCCTCTTCTTCCTCCTGTGCCCCTAGCAGGAGTTGCCTCCTAGCAGTAGTGTGAGGAGGGGAGGTAGAGAGGACCCAGTTTCAGCCATGTTGGAAGCCAGAGAGGACCCAGTTCCCTTCTCACCATGTTGGAAGCCCCCAGAATCACAGCTTCCCCAGGCATGCTGGTATAGGAGAGGAAGAGGAAAAAAGGCTTATTGGGTTGTTACCAGCCCTGGATCCTGTGGCCAAACATCCTACCTTGCTAGTGTTTGGCAACACCAGCCCCGTGCTGCGCTGCCAACCCAGTGCGGACACCCTGGTGGGTACCCTGCCAGGGACTGTGGGGCACCCTCGCACCTCACTGCTCCCCCCAAAGGGTCCCACAGCTGCCAAGTGCTGAGGTGAGAGTGCCAGGCATAGCACAGCCCAGTGAAAACCCTGCAGCTTTCTCTGAGCACCACGCCAGCTGTTGGGGCAGGGCAGCTAACCTCCACCATGCTACCGGCTCCCATGGACCACGGATGCCCAGCCCCAGGGAGGATTGCAGGCTGAACCCTTGGCAGAGCTTTAATCCACAAATCTGTCTGCAGAGCAAAGTGTTTCACACCCAGGGGCCGGGCTGGAGTGCTGTCACTGAACTCGGTGTTATCGCTCCCCGCCTACCTGTGCCCTGCCCCGGCGCTCCTGCCAGCCACGGCTCTGAACTCAGAGCTGTCCTTGCTTCTGAGCTTACTGGGTCATCCTGGAGAGCCCCAACTGCATCACCTCCATGTCCTGGGTGCTCTTTTTGGGTCCACTTTCAGGGCAGTGGGGATAGAGCATAGGTGGCTGCAGCACTGAAGGGACGTCCCACAGCACAGGGGCTGGCGGTGCCCTCGCACCCCACAGCAGGCACGCAGGGGCTGCCAGCCCGGGCTCTGCCCCCCAGCCCCTCCTTCAGCTCTGCAGGGATCCTCAGCCCAGAGAGGAACCCCAAAGCTGGGCCTCTGGCATCCTCCAGAAACAATCCCAGGCCCCTTTTCAGGCAGGAGCAGGCGCTCCAGAGCCCTGCTAGGTGCTGGCAGCTGCTGCCCTGCGGCGTGCAGGAGTGCCCGCTCACTAATTGGGAGGCAGCTCGTTATGTAATGAGGACGGAGGCAGGGAAGCTGCGGGAGCTGTGCAGCACACCCCACGCTACCCAAATCTGCTCTTCCAGCCCAGAATAAGCCCTGTTTATGGAAGCCCTCAAGCCCTTCTCTGGCCCCTTCCACAGGTGCTGGAGCCTGGTGCTCTCCTGCCTGGCCCAACGCTCGAGGGGAGCCCCAGCAGGAGCCCCAGCAGCCCCTCAATAGCCGAGGGACAGCTGGACCCCAGCCCCGCAGAGCTGACCCGGCAGGGGCTGGGGCAGAGGAGCTGAGCTCGGCTGGCACCCACAGCAGGTCAGGCAAGGACACGGAGGGCAGCACGGCTCCAGCAGAGATGGTTATTAATACCCTGCCTGGCCTTTGCGTGGAATCCCGGGCATTTCAAATCAGGACCTTCACTGAAACCCTGCCGTCACTGACATTTCAGAACAATAACAACGTGAAAGACAATCGGTTCCTGGCAGGATGCATACCTGTGGT
This sequence comes from Melospiza georgiana, assembly GCF_028018845.1. Taxonomy (NCBI): domain Eukaryota; kingdom Metazoa; phylum Chordata; class Aves; order Passeriformes; family Passerellidae; genus Melospiza; species Melospiza georgiana. Next base: position 19,547,250 of record NC_080441.1, on the reverse strand, counting down.
GCTGCCGAGGCTCTCTGTGTGCCCAACCTCAGCAGCCAGCCATCACCTTGCTTGTGCCAACCCTTGGGAACAGCCTGAGAACACCCCCTGCCTCCAAACCACCCGGAGCAGTCCTGCTCCTTGTCACAGGCATATCGCTGTGATGGTCTCACTAAAGGACATGGAAATGTCTTGTCCTGCCCCATGGCATCTACCACCCTCTGCCAATCTGGACAGGGCTGCCATCCCCAGGGAATTGCAGGTGAGGCAAGGACTGGATCCCACCCTGATCCTGGAGTCTGAAGGGCCCAGAGTTTCTTCTCTGCCACTAGAGCTGTTCTGCAGCAAAAGCCCCCTCAAATATATATATAAAACTCAGCACACAGACAGAGGATGATGTCCTGTCCCAAAGCCAGCCACGCTCAGCACCTGGATAAATATAACTCAGAGCTCATTTGCAAAGCATCGGGATGGGTTGCAGCCTCTCTCGCCTCTCCAGCCCTCTTCCCCCAGCACACACCCTGGGGTAAAGTTGGAGATGATGACCTCAGGAGTCTTTTCCAACCTAATGGGTTCTGTGATTCTCTGCCCTCTACCAACAGAGCCTCAGTCCTCCTCAAGGGCAGGATCCACCTGGAGCCTCACTGGCCTTGGCAGTGCACATAAAGCACACGGACCCATACATGGTCACGTCCCCTGGGCACACACACGGCTGCCAGGCTCTGACAACATATATCCCAAGCCTTTCCAAGCCCTTTGGTCCCAGGCAGGTCACGATGCTCCCCCAAAGTACAGAGTCAGCTTTAACCCTCTTTGTGCTGGGCAGTGGCCAAGGAGGTGGCGTCAGGTCCCAGCACAGACTGTCCAGGATCAGGCCGTGTCTCACCAGGAAAGGATAATGTGATGCTGGAGAGAGGAGGCATGATGCTGGGATCAGGGCAGAGCCCTGCAGCCTCCTTCAGCTCCAAGCTCTTCCTCATCTTTACAGTTAAAAGCTGGAAAAAATCCTGTCCAGCCTTTTCCCCATAGGGCCATGCTGTCATCCCTGCCTCACCTTGGGACACCTACTTCTGCCTGTGCAGAGCCAAATGCCTGCCCTAGCAGATGGGTAGTGCTGGAGAATCCCCAGAGAACCAAGATGACAGGCTGCTGGGAAGCTGACGTTGGCATCACCAGACTGGCTCAGCTGTGCCAGCCCCCTTGGCCATAGCCTTGTGGTCAGGGGCAAATGATTCCCTCCCAAGGGGCTGGAGGGGCTGAGCATGGCTCTCCTGTGCTCCAGAGAGTACTGAGAATATCCTTCTGGAGGGAGCTGGGTCTTGCAGGAGCAGGCAGGGACGGGCATGGTGCATGGCACGGCACAGGCTGCTGCCAGCCCAGTGTGCTGTGGCACAGCCCCTGTGAGCCTGGTCTGCTGGGCCGTGGGGTGGGGGTCCCAAGGTATTGAGATGCCCATGGTGGAGACCAAGCTGAGCCAGCTGCCTGCCTGACATCTTCCCGAGGGTGGCAGCATTTGGGTATGCCAAAGTAAGCACCTCCCAGCAGTACAAGCTACTCCCTGCCACTGAAACAACATCTCCCCAGCACCTCAGTGGTGTGCAAGGCTTGCAACCAACACTGCAGGCCACAGGTCAGGCCACGTGCATCTCTGTCCTGTGGGAGCAAAGCAAAGAAAGCCCTGGTGCATGGCTGTGGGGGGCACGGGGACCCTCCTGGCCCCCTCCATGGCAGAGCTCAGAGCTGTCCCAGGGCCAGAAGAAGGAGAGTAGCACAGCTTGGTCCTACACCCACACCTCTCTCATGCTCACTCATGGCCCCTCTCCCCATCAATGTGTCCTTGTTGCTTCAGCCCACTCGACCAGCTGGAATGCTTGCCCTGGCCCTGCCACCTCGGGATGCCCTTTATGCCCTGGCTGCTCTCCTCCTGCATTGCTGCTGCAAAGTGACACCCGACAGACAGGAACAAGTGGTGCTGTGACACAAATGCCACGCTGGTACTGCTGCCCTGGCAGCTCTTGCTTGCTGGCCTGCCCTTACATTGGGAAAGGCAGTGCTGTCCTTGCTTTGCCCAAATTTGTGCTTCCCCCACCCCTCACACAGAGCTTCCCTGCCTCCCCGTGACTCCCATGGCTTGCCCAGGCCTGGGAGAAAGTCGCCCTCAGCTGCTTTCATGGCTCAGACCAAAGGATGGGTCACTGCCCAACCTGTTGGATTGGGCAGCAGCTCTGGCAGTGCCTACAGATGCTGTGGCTATGCAGAGGTGTCCCCTCACAGCCTGGAGCAGGATGGGCACAGGCTGGCCAGGCTGCCACGTGTTGCCTAGGAGTGGCTGGTGTGTAGCTCCTCTTCCCACCCAGAGCCAGGCAGGTCTCGCCTGGATCACAGGCTAGCACAGACCCAGGGGCTGCTTCCCTGCAGGGCCGACCTCCTCCCACCCCCCTGGCTCCCCTCAGCCACCTGGCCCAGGAAAAGGTGGTCATGGGCCTGCTCTCCTGGCCTACACTCAGTTGGGCTTGTGTTTGGGTCTTGTCCATGCTTGTCCTGGATGTCAGCTACATACTAGGATGTGTATCCACACATCTTTCCCCTCCTCCTGTGCTGCTGTAGGAGCACGTCAGCCAAAACAATGGGCACCAAATGGTTTGGGTTCCCTGGTGCCAGCAGCAGGGTGCCCTTATCAGGCATGTTATCGGGGTGTTCCTCTGGCACCCACAATCCTCCGCTGCGTATGCTATCTCCTCTTGGATGTGTTGGCTCATTCCCCAGAAGGAGAAAGTTCAGGCTGCAGCAAAACAACTGCAAACACAGGTGTGGGCACACCTAGCTCCAGTGCCCGGGGCCATGCACCCAGCCCCCCCGTGCTGTGCCACCTAGGGGTGGCAGGGGATCACCCAGGCAGCCCCCGCACCGAGGTGCCCGGACACCGGGCATGACAGAGGGACACAGCTTTGCACCACAGCACAGCCCAGCCCGTGACAAGCACAATGCATGGAGCTTCTTGGGACGCATCACACAACAGGGCATGGAAGACAGGCAGCAAGGATTGCCAAGGCACACTGACAGCGAGAAATCCCTGTCCCTTGGCATCTCTGCTCACTCCCTGCCTCACCAGGAGCACCACAGGTGCTGCTCCAGCAGCGATGAGTTTGAAAGCAGCCTGCAGTGCCCGTATCAGTGGCCTCTGGCCCACAGGCACTGTCACCGACTGCCCCAGCAAGCCGCCCAGGCGCTTGGCTCTGACCCCAGCCCTCGTAGCCCGTGCTAGGGACAAGGTCTTGCTTCCCCCTTCACCCACGGTGCCAACTTGCTGCAGCCTCCCGGGGAGGAGAGGAACCTCTCGCTCCTGCTCCTTCTCAGCGGGGCAGGTTCGCTGCTCCCCGTCCGGGCCAGGCACCAGCGCCTTGGCAGGTGTCCTAGCTCCTCCCTTCCCACCTGAGCGGCAGCTCGGCGTTATGTAAGTGCAGGAAGAGCAGGGCCGGCTCGAGGCAGCAGCTCTCGGCGTCAGACGCTGCTGGGCGAGGAGGCGGGAGCGCGCCGGGGCGGCTCACACGCGTGGGGCAGCCACGTGTGAGCCCACCCGCTGCCGCGCAGCCCGGGAGCGCGCCCACGCCGCGTGTGCCGGGAAGGGGATGCTGAGGTGTCTCTGAACGCCTGGCTGCCGCTCCCCGTGCGCAGCACCCACCCATGGCGGAGCAGCCAGCCCCAGAGCCGCTGCCCGCCGTGCCAGCCAGGCAGACATCTGTACCCGAGGCACCGATGGGCCACAGGTCTCCTCAGGGTAGTGGATGTGTCCCACCTGCTGAAGACGCTGGAAGTCTCGGGCACCTGCGGCACTACTGGCACAGCTCAGCTCTCTCGGGCTGAACTGGGGAGACCCAGACCTGCTACCCCTCACACATGCTGCTCCCACACAGGGTGTCACCAGAGCCAGCCCCATACGGCGCCAGTGCAGGACCTGAGACAGCTCTGTCCACTCCTCCCCTCTGGGGTTCACCTCATCAGGGCTGGGGAGCCTCCAGAGTGGCAGCCCCCAGGACCCCCCGTTCAGCCTCCTCTGTTCTCACTGCTAGAGGAGGGAGCAGGGCAGACCCCGCAGTTCTGCCTCCTCAGTCTGCCGGGGATGGATGGGAGCAGCCCCCAGCACGTTCAGCTGGGGGACACAGGCAGTCTGCCCAGAGCAACCCCGAGACCAGCTCGGACAGGACAGAGCCACTTTCCAGGCACGGGAAGCACCACTCCAGGCCAAACCTGTGTCCATTCCGGGGGAGGGCCAGGGGAGCTGCTGGAAGGACAGGAGCTGACATTGGGACTCTCAGACTCCCTACCCAGGCTCTCAGTGACACTCAAGATGGCTTTCGAGGCAGCACAGCTGCTTCCCAAGGAACCTGCTGCGCTCTCCACGCAGGATGGGGCCGATGCCTGCCTGTCGCTGGACACTATCCATGCCCCTGCGGGCACTGTCTGTGTGGACAGAGGTAGCCAGGGAGATGAGCACACGGTCCAGCGGCCAAGACACACAGCTGGGGGCTGTTGTCACTGCCCGGCAGACACAGGGCACCACAAGACAGGCACGGCAGAGCAAAGCCACCCGGACCCGCACCCGGGGACGGGCCGGCACCACGCACAGACTCCGTGCCAGACGCGGCCTCTCCCCACCCAGATTCCACCGCCGCCGACACCCCCGAGCCCGGGGGTCACACGAGTTCCCTTCTCTTGCCAGCTCCGAGCCCGCTGCCCCGGGGCACCCGGCCCCCGGCAGCTCCCGGGCTCCTGGCGGTGACACCCACCTGTGGAAGAGGAGGAGGATGGAGAGCAGGGTCTGGTCGATATTCCTGTTGCAGATACCCTGGTTGAAGAGGTAGCAGGGGTCCCGCACGACGGGTTCCAGCGAGTCCTGGCGCATGATGGAGCTCAGCTTGTCGGTGTTGAGGTTCTGTCGGACCAGCTGCTCCCGCAGCTGCCGGAAGCTGCTCACGGTGGGACTGCCCGGGTTGTTGTTCTCGCCCCCGGCCCCCTCCTCCAGCCCGCTCCGGTTGGCCAGATCCAGGCAGCAGCTGCAGCAGTCCAGCCCCACGGGCGACCGGCACTCCTCCGTGGGCGACGAGGACATCCCGGGGGGGCCCGTGCCTTGCCACGGCGGCGGCGCCGGGGCCGCTCCCGGGGCCGCGGAAGGCGAGCGGCTGCAGGACGTGCCCGGTGCCGAGCGCCGCGAGCGGCCCCCGCCCGCCCCGCTCCCGTTCCGCCCGCCCCGGCCCCGCCCCGGCCCCGCCCCGGCCCCGCCCCGCCCCGCTCCCGGTCCGCCCGGCCCCGCCCCGGCCCCGCCCCGCCCCCGTTCCGTCCGCCCCGGCTCCGTCCAGGCCCCGCCCCGCTCCCGTTCCGCCCGCCCCGGCCCCGCCCCACCCGCCCCGGCCCCGCCCCACCCGCCCCGGCCCCGCCCCGCTCCCGGTCCGCCCGGCCCCGCCCCGCCCCCGTTCCGCCCGCCCCGGCTCCGTCCAGGCCCCGCCCCGCTCCCGTTCCGCCCGCCCCGGCCCCGCCCCACCCGCCCCGCCCCCGCCCCGCTCCCGTTCCGCCCGCCCCCGCTCCGCCCCGTCCCGGTTCCGCCCGCCCCGGTTCCGCCCCGGCCCGGCCCAGCCCAGCGCATCCTGCCTCCGCTCCGCTCCTCGCCGCTCCGCCCCGAGCCGTCGTTCCCCGGCAGCGCACCCACCCCGCGCCTGGGGCCGGGAAAAGCCGGCCGATTGTAACCTGAGGTGACGCGGGGTGACGAAGGGCCGCGGTGCCCCTTTCCCGGTGGGGATCCTCGCCCCGCTCTGTGCTTTCCGGCGGTGGCGCGGGCGCTGAGGAGGCTTGCGCTGCCCGCGGCATCACTCCCTGAAGCATTGGTGCGGGCAGCCCGCATGGCCCCGGAGACGGGACAGGAAATAGGAAAAAGGGGATTAAAGGTCCCAGGATGGGAGGAAAAGCCAGGAAGGACCTGGCTTCACTGCTGGGAACGGCTGAGAGCTGCCTCGTCCGAAGCCAAGCCAGGCATGATGGAACGCACGAAGACTGGGGGCTGTGGATGTTGGGCACATTGAGAGTCTCGGCAGATGCCTGGGGGTCGCGGATATCCGAGGGGAAAAGGGACTTCTAGGAGGAGGAGAAGTGGCTTCCCGGCACTGCTGCATCTCAAGGTGAACATTTCTGCCACCACTGAACCGCACTGGGGGCTAGTGAAGAGTGAAGAGTGATTGGGGCACATGGTGCTGTCCTGGTGGGGCTGGGGTATGGGACAACACCTCAGGGAGGTGGGGACCACTGGCCCAGGACCCTGCGAACGAGATCCGTGAAGGCCACAAGGTACTGGCTTTGAAGAAGTGCAGAGATGGGGTGAGAGGGAGGCTGCGAGGTTGGGCTGGTGGTCAGTGAGCCCCAGGGACCAGCCCAGGTAGCCCTCACCCTTGATAGATGAGCAGCAGCTGGGAGCAGGTGGGGAAGGGCTGGGCAAGGGTCCAAGGAAGCAGAGCTGCCAAGGGGAGGAGCAGGCAGGCTGGGGAAGCCCGCCAGGGGCAGGCAGGATGTAGGGACGGCAGGTGGGTCTGTACAGCAGGGTTGCAAAAGGGCTGGCGGAAGGAGCTTCAGGAAGCAGCAATAGGAGGATTGCAGCATGTCTGAAGGGCATGGGATTGATAAGAGGTAAACCAGGTCAAAATCTGGCCAGGAAAGCCACTAGAGCACTTGAAGAGCAGAGGTCCCGGTGGCACCAGCGTTGTTAATGGGGTAGCTGCTGCCACTGAAGAAGTGGTGGGAGCGTCCAACTAACATTCCTGTTCTCTGCTTAGCATGAAGAAGGAAGATGCATGCCTTGAGGATGAAGCAGTTTCCAGGCCATTAGTACGAGAGTCATGAGACTCCCAGATCTACCACAGATCCACAGCTGGGATAGTGGCCATGGCGAACTTGGGCAGGGTTTCCCATGCCAGACCGCATCGGACCCGGCGACCGGCGGGATCCGACTCCCGCTGGAGGTGGCACCAGCCTGGGCTCCAAGTGTGGGCAGGGGAAACTGTCAGCCCTGGAACGATGCTGAAAACAAGTGAATTCCTAAAGGACGGACAACCCACAAGCTGCTCCAGGAGTGTCCTCTCCTTCTATGCGCTGGTGGATGCTGAGGGCTGTTTTTGAGGCGCTTCCTCAGCCCTCCTTGTGGGCTCTGAGGGAAGGAAGGGAATTGAGTCATACCCATCTGCCCTGTGGCAGGGGCTAGTGAGGTTCCTGGTGACCCCATTGTTGCGAGGACCCAGGGAAACAGGAGGGCGCTGAGATTTCTTCCATCCTTTGGGTTTCAGAGCGGCCCCCGCGAGCTGCGCCCCGGGCGGAGCGGAGCCCCACGGTGTGGGTGGGTGCCCGCGGGCCCGCGGGAGGCTGCTGCCATCCCGTGGGCACACAGGGAAGGGCGAGCTCAGGGCTGGCACCCCTTCCTCGGCCCCAGCTCTCCCAGCGGCTCTGCCCCGGGCCCCGACAGTGCTGGAGGTGGCTTCGGCACAGGTCGGTGACTCCTCCAGGCTCCTTGTGCCTTCTGGCTGTGCCTTCTCGCCCACGCCCCGCCAGCTGCACCAGAGCTGCCACACAGGTCTCGGGGCTGCTGCCCAGCCATCAGCTCCTTGCTCCTCATCAGCAACCAGCACACAATCATGGGCTACCACCTTCTCGCGTGCAAGCCACGATGAGCTCTCTAAAGCCCCAGATCCGGGAGCCACATCCTGGTTCAAGGTGATCAGCTAGTGGTGGCAGCTGGAAAGTAGGTTTCCTATGTTTAGCCCTGGCCTTTTTGGGTCCTGCTGTTCATGGGACTGGGACAGTGCTAGTTTCTGCACACCTGCTTCCCTCAAGGGCACCCACGGTGCTCCACACTCACACATGTCATTGCAGCCCTAAGCCACAACTGGCACAGGGTAGCATGCTGGAGAGAGTGAGGACTCAGCTGGCTCTGGGGCAGGGCAGGGCAGGGACAGCTTTAGCCCAGAAGCCTACTGCACTCAAAGGGGCTCCGTGTTAACCCCTCAGCTCTGAATGGGATTCCCTACCCCTGGCTGAAATGCAGGGTGTTCTGCTCCCAGCTCAGGGCAGGGACTCCAGTCCTGCCTCGACTTCTCCTGCAGCCCGCTGGACAACAGGGGGTAGTGGACTGGGAAGGAGAGAACAGGGGGAATGTGTGGGGGCCTGGGTGCAGCCAGCCCTGTGCCAGCCATGTCTCCAGCCATGTGCCATCTGTCTGGTGCCTGTCCAGGTCCCCCAGCCACAGCCCCTCTCCCCAGTGCTCACTTTGGGAAGGCCCTCCCAGTGGAGAGAAGAGGCAGCACCCTGCCCTGTTCTCAGGTGGTATCCAGATCACCTCTGCTCCTCAAAGACCCTGCTGCAGCTGGCTCAGAGCCAGGCAGGGCTCTGGGTGCAATCTGCCTTCCCTGTTCCTTGCCCGTTGGTGAGGTGGTGAGAGCTGGCTCATGCCGCTGGGCCATCTGCTCCAGGGGAGCCCACCAGTGCCAGGCCCCCTGCCAGGCGAGCCCCCTGCGCCTCCACGGGTGCTAAGAATAACCAGCGCCGTCAGCAGCCTCGGTATTTGCAGCACCGCCAGTGCCACCCCCATGCCAGCCTGCTGGGCACAGGATCCATCTGCTGCCTGACGTAAGTCACCAGCCGTGGGGGAGATGGGGGGGCAGTCTTGGGGGCCATGTGTGGCTCTGAGGAGGGGTCCTGTCTGCCTGCCCCCCCCCGAGCTCAACAGGAGGCTGTGTGGGACATGGAGGTATTGCTGCCCAGCGCCCAGCATGGGGAGCTGCCTGCCTTTCTTTAGTCCTGCTTTTCCCAGTGTTCCACAGACACCCTGTCCCCAGCTCTGCAGCACCCCTGGGAGATCGGGGCAGCCCCCAGGGCTGGTGCCAGTGGCTCTGCCTTCCTGCCTGCAGAGGGATGGGGAGCCAGCAGGCTCAGTCACCTGGAGTCCCCATGAAGGGAGATGAGCCGCCCCAGAGGCGGTGCAGAGCAGTGTGTGGGGCAGCTCCCCTGAGCACCAGAGCAGCTCTTTCCCCTGTGCGTGGGGCCACATGAGCTTCATGTGTTGGGCAGAGATCTGCAGCTGGCAGAGGAGTGGGCTGGGGATGCCTCTAGCTGTTGCCACTCTGTTATTGGGGGGTCCCACCTGGACTATTCCCCAGGAATGCAGAGCTACTGCTTCTCCTCTGGGACCTATATGAGCTGCATTTGCCCCTGTGCCCAGGCTCTGAGGAGAGGATTCTGCAGGGACACCGTGCTCCTACCAAGGGCAAACAGTGCAGAGCCTTCTTCCCAGGCAGTGAAGGTGAGCCATGCAGAACCAGGCTGGGATGGTTTCTCTCTGTGTGACGCTCCAGTAAATCATATAGGATATGCTGACAGCCTGGGCCAAGGCAACCTGTGGCATGTGGGGCTCCTGGCTCTCCTTTTGGCATGGGGACTCACACAGCCCCGGGAGTGGCCCTGGGCACAGTGGTAATTGTCCAGGGGCATTGCCTACTGAGACAGAGGGTAGTGAGCTATTCCAACACAAGGCTTTTCAGCTCATTGACGAGAGATTAAAACCAAGCTGGCATTTCCACGGGACTGATGAAAGCCTGGGGTTGTCTGGCAACAAAGAGGTAAAACTTGCTGTTCATCCGCATGGCAAGCACTAATTGGCACCGAGAAACCATCTTCAAGCTCTGTGAGGAGCGCAGCAAAGGGTCATAGGAGCTGCAGGGATGCACTGGGGGAGTATTGAAATCATTATGGCATCCAGGAGTGTGGGTGCTGCTGGGAGAGCATGGGGTGGGCAGGCAGGGCTCAGCTCTGTGCCACTTCGCCTGTTTGGAAATTGGGGTTTGGAGTTGAGCAGTCTCTGCCCATGGTTTGAAACTGGGGGCACTCCCTGCAAAGGACAGGTGAGGTTTGGGTAGAGGTTCAGCAGGGATGGAGCCACACTGGTCGTTTGGGCATTTTCAGATTTAAATTTTTTTTTTTTTTTTTTTTGTAAAATAGCCTATGCTTCCCTCTGGTGGGGAAGAATTGCTATGCCAGGGGAATAAAGTCTATGGATGCAATTAGACATGTCATACCACAGTGAAAAGCCCTCCCTGGATGCCCACAGTGGCTGGGGGTGATGAGCCACCTATTGTGCCACCCACAGGTAATGCCCCTGTCTCCTATGCCTGGAGCTTTGCACCTACCCACTTTCCTGCCTTCATTCCTAGCCTGTGATTCTCAACACGTTCCCAGGTGTCAGGGAGGTTGCTCCCATCGCTGGTGTTTTGTTCCTGCTTGGCCCAGGTGAAATGAACCCAGAGGGCCCCAGAGCTGTTGGCTCTTGCACCACTGGAACAGAGCACACAGGGCATGGTGGAAGCTTGGGGAAGGTGGGATGGCAGGGTGTGGGATGTGGGAGGCTGGACCCCACGAGGATCATCCCAGGTCAGGTGCAGATGGGGCAGCTGAGTTGTTGCAGAGGATACACAAGGTGGTGGGAGCCATCCCTCCTTCCTGCAGCGGACTCAGGAGCACACAGCCTCCCAGGCACGAGTGTATGTGTGTATGTATGTGTGCATACTTCCCTTCCTCATCCTCACCTCTGGGGGGCTTCTCTGTGCTCCAGCTGGTGTTGGCAGTCATGGCAAGTACCAGGAATATCTTATTTTTGAAAGAATGTACAAATATTCAATGAGACGTTACATCTTTCCTCCAAGACTTGTTACCTGCCTCCCCACAGCAATAAACTCCAGTTTTGAACGTTTTGAATTAAGAAGTGCTTTTGGCTGTGAGTCCCTCTTTCCAGCCCTTTTGGGGAAGGAGGAGCAGGGTGTGTGAGTGCCTCAGGGCTTGCCAACACACCCACCCTGCCAGCTCAAAGCAGCAGCAGTGGATTTAGCCTGAGGTGCTGTTGCCTGGCACCTGCTGGTCCTGCAGGTAAACCCATTACTGGTGCCACCACAGAGTGGTGATGTCCCACTCCTCTGGCAGGGCTGCCTGGCATGTTGCTGGAGGTGCAGCAGATACATCCCCCTCCAGGCTCATCTCTGGGGACTGAAGGGTCACAGGATGGGAGCACAGTGGGCTGCAGGTATGTTTGTTTGGACTGTCCTGGCTCCTCCTGGCTGGGTACCAAGCAGGCCCTCAGACTCTGAGCCTTGTCTGGAGGGATTTTGGGGATGCCACCGTGCTCAGACCTTTCCCTCAGCCCATTTCTTTTGCCCAGCCTCCTATACCTGTCCTCAAATTCCCATGGTGGGCGTGCAGCAGGTAGGGAGACCTTGGAGACCCTTCTTGCCCTGGAGATCTGTGGCAGTGTCTCAAGGAGCAGTGCCTGATTTGGCCCCCACCTGTGGCCACCCTCGAAGACACAGGAGCTTCTCCTTCAGTTCCCATCTGCCCCGTGCTCACAGCATGCTGGCACCAGGCAGGGATTGGTGTTTGCTCAGTGTAAAATAATCCCCCCCACCCCTCTCCTGGGGTTGATGAGTGCCTCCACCTTCAGTTTGTCCTGTGAAGGTGGAAGAGCCTCAGTGTCAAAAGTTGCTGCTGGAGGAGGTGTGACACAGCAGCTGGGCTTCCAAAAACACCTAATTTGGGATATTAAAAAATAATCATCCCTGCAAAGCAATTCATTTCTCTGGAAAGCCCCTGCAGTTTTGGAATCGTTTCTTCCCTACACTTGTTAATTTATGGGAGACATTTTAAGTGTTAATTTACAGGAGAGATTATAACTTATCACAAAGCAGAAGCAGAAAAGCCATGGTTACAATTTCCAAGTCTGACTTTAATTAACACCACTGATGGGCTGCCCAGCTGTAGCAGTACCAGGATCTGCCACACAGTAAATCCTGCCTGAAACACTCACTCGAGTGACCGCAGAAATGTGGGCTTTATTAATATCAATAAAGTTGCTTTATGGCAATTTAACAATTTAGTCGTGCTCAATGCTTATCCAGTGGATGGCCAGGTGAGTGGAGAAAGTCTTGCCCATGCCAAGTTTTCTATGGCCAAGGATGAAGATGGAGGCTGGCCAAGCTGTGGAGATGAGCTGGGCCTATTCTGGCTGCAGGAATCGAGCACTGCCCCAATGTGTCTCGGTGCTGGGGTCTGTGGGGACAGTCCCGCTCACAGCCTGGCCAGGGAGAGGCAGCACTGCCTTGCTGTGGTCACAGGGAGATGTTCCCTGGCTGCTCACTCCCTGAGACAGAGCCTTGCTGTGGTCACAGGGAGACGTTCCCTGGCTGCTCGCTCCCTGAGACGCAGCCTCGAGAGGGGCAGCCCCGGGTGTGTGCAGGGACCTTCTCGGGGGGCAGCGTGTACAAGGGGCTCGCAGCTCCCTGCGTCTGGTGGCTGTGCCCTGGGTGGCTCAGCAGCAGCACAGCACAAAGAACCAAGGCAAAGGAATAGGGAGGGATCACTTGCTTGAGTTCCAAGGAAGTTTATTTCCCCAGGGGAGTCAGGGACAAGTGACATCAACTGAGGGCAAAAGAACTGCTTTTAAGGAAGGGAGGGAATAAGGGGAGGACACAACTTTTCACCTACAGGAAGGCATTAGGGCAGGGGTGCAGGGTAAGGGCTATCTAATAGAAGCCAAGAAGGGGAAGGAGCAAACCTTGCAATCCGATCTTACTTTGAGGAAAGGATGAAGGACAGGGAACATCCAGAGTAAAAAGGTGTGCTATCTTTGACAGACAGGGGTAAGACAAGGGAATGAGGGAGGTACAAGCAGACTGACAGGGGGATTGACATACACTTGGTGGGAAAATCTTGGGGTAAACAACTCAGGATTGAACCATCAGGGAAGCCAAATGGGGTACGAGGAATGAACCATTACAAACTTATAATAAGGAATATTACAGAAGAACAAACTGTAAAATAACAGACTACCACAGAAAAGTAAACCTGTCACCCCCAGATCCTTACATGCTGAGCTGGCTGGCGTGGGGCAGTGCCATGGCAGAATGGGGGGCCTGGCTGCACCAGGGCAGTCGGGGGCTCCGAGCAGCAGCAATGGTGGACAGTCCTTCAAGGTTACATAAAGAAGGAGCTGTACTAATTAATGATGTCCCTGTGCTGCTTTTGGGGAGGGAATGAGTGGAGCTGCGTGTCCCATCAGTGCTGGGGCAGTCTCCCACCGTGGAGATGCCTACAGTCACCCTGGGACTAGAAACTCTCTGCCATCTTCTTGGCAATGACACCAGAATGCACCCCTTGGAAGATGGGTAGGTGACAGGAGCTAGAACATGATACACACACTGAGCTCTCTTCTGGAGGGTGCATCCCAAACCCTGCATCCAGCTGCAGAGTTGTGGAACCAGCTGTGCTCCAGTGACACCCACATGGCTGACCTGTGCTGTCCCCCACCCAGATCCTTCTGGGAGAGGACATCCTGCTCTGTACAGCTCACCTGTCCCCAGCTGCAGGTGGTGAGATGAGCCGGGACCTGTGATGGGCAGCAGGTGCGGCAGGTTCGGGGCAGCTCCCTGTCCCTGCTCACAGCACAGGAAGAAGCAAAGACGCCCCTGCAGACACTGAGAGGCGTGCGAGAGCAGCGGCACACGGGGACACGGACACACGCGGGGGTTCCCCGTGCTGGTTCCCCGTTTCTGTCTCCGTCCCCGGGCAGCAGCCGCGGGATGGCAGCAGGGCCCAGCGCTGCCGCCAGGGCCGTGGCTGCAGGAGCGGCCTGTGGGGCCCTGGGGAGCCTGCGGGGACCGGGGGCGGGGCGGGCAGGCCCAGCGGCAGTGTCCCGGAGCCAGGGTGTCCTTCGTGGAGCCCGGTGGGATCTGAAGGGGAAGGATGACTGCTGGGCAGCGATAAACTGGCAGAGCCAGGGAGCAGAGGCAAGGGGCAGCCTGGAGGCCGGACCAGGTGGGCAAGGACGGGTCCCAACCTCCCCAGGGGCGGGGGCACAGCACCCACCTGCCCAAAGGCGAGGGCTACGAGGTACCACAGTGTAAGGGATGCGATCATAGAATCATAATTTTTGTTGGCAAAGACATCTGAGGTCACTGAGTCCAACAATTAGCCCCGCACTGCCCTGGTGCTGTTTGGCCCACAAAGCCTCCTGAGCCTTTGATCCCAATCATTATAGACGTAATGAAAACACTCCGGCTGCCATCCCTCTGGTGGCCGCCTGTGCAAACACCAGGGGGGAGAGCAGCCCTAAGGAATTAAAGTCTTCCAGCAGATTCTGTAGCAAACGGCTTCTGATCCTACAGATGGCCTTTGCACAGGAGGATACCTCTGCACAGGCATGAGCGCAACACCCCAGTCTGATTCAGGTGTTTCACACCTCTATCATACTTCTGGACTTGGCAGAGAAAATAAGGTCCCAGGCTGTTGGCTGCTGGAACCCAGGAGAACATGGAGCTCTTTTGGAAATGCTTCCAGTGAATGAGGGATGCTGCTGGCTCAGCTGCAGAGGGCTCTTTGGATGAGAGAATGAAGGCTCTTTGCATCCATTGAAATGTCCCAGAGATGGTTCTGGGGTGATGACGTGCTCTCACAACTGAGAAGGGTTGGGAAAAGCACTCAGGGCAGCTGTAGCTGAGGACAGCAATGACAAGAAGGATCCGGGCCAGAATGGCAAGGTTGGTCCTGCTGGCAGCAGAATCCCTTGTTCCCATGCTTTTGAAAACAGGAAGCCAGTCCCAGGGAGATGGTGGGGAGGAAACCATGAGGGAGGAGCTCTGTGGACCCCTGGACCTTTGCAAAGGGCTCCTTGTTCCCACCTGGATTTCTGGTTCTGCTTGGACTCTGTGAGCTGCTGGAGCTCTTTTTCTCAGGCAATGTCCCTAAGCCTCAAACAGGAATTAATGGGCTCATGAACAGAATGTGAGTCTGAGTGGCTTAGGGAGAATGTCACTTCTAACAGCTAACCAGGTACATGAGTGGCTGCAGGAAGGTGGTGGGTGGAAGAGCAGAGTCCAGCCTGGCTGCAGCTGTGTGGGATTCACAAACACCCCCAAAGTGCTCATGAGATAACTGGGGCACTGATGGGATTGGCACACTGTTAGCAGTATGGGGATTACAAACTCCAGGGCTAAGTAAACCAGGTAGCACAGGCTGTGCTGTGATGGGCTACTATTCAACCAGCTGGGAATTGCTCATCAGAAGCTGGTGCAGAGCAAAAGAATAAACAGCATAAATAACTTTAGAATGAAGTAAAAGTTTGTTATAAGTTTAATGTAATTAAGGTAAATTAGTCATTACATAATGGTGAGACATGGACATGTAACAATGCCCTTTGGGTCAGTCTTATTTGCGTGGCCTTTATGAGTAAGAGCTGCTGGGATCCCTCTGTGGTGTAAGTGGGTGCACGATGAGGGGAGCACCTGCACCCTAAGTGATTGGACTTGTGTTCCTGAGCACAGCCTCTCTCACTCTCCAACATCCAGGCTGGGTTTCCTCAGGGACAGGAATAGTCTCAGCACAAAGAGAGAAGACAAGGCAAGATGCTTTCCTGTCAAAGCCTCATTATTCAAATTCAAGCTCCTCTTCAAAAACCAGAATGTCAAGAAACAGCACAGCTCAAGCACCAGTGCTCTCGTGGGAGAAATGTTAAAAGTGGGATCTTAAGCATCTAGTTTCTGTAACACAGGAAAGCCTTAGGTTGGTTGTGCCCTGATGGATTCCCCAGGATGACTTCAAAGGAGCCTCTCACCCCAGCCCCCAGCTCATCACCAGTGTGGGGTTTCATCTGAGGAGCCAAAGCCCAGGAGACAGAGGGGAGCCCCTTAGAAGCTGAGGTCCTGGGAGGCCTTGGAGGGGTGGTTTTGGTTTCAACAGCACATGGTAAACCTCATGCTCAGCCCTTTCCATTTCCATGCTGTGTAACAGTCTCCCTGCTGCTCGCCTGAGCAGCGCAAAGGTGCCTGGCCAAGGTAGTGCCTCCAAGGTGGGGGAGGCACAAATGACCTTCCTTACCCCAAAGAACTTTTTTCCTTGAGCACTGCTTTGGGAGATGTGTGAGCAGGGAAAGACAGCCCTGGTCCCAGACCCTCTCCTTGGAAGAACATCCTGCCTGCTCCCTGTTTGCTCACTGGGGGACAAATAGCCCTGTTTGTCTGCTGCAGCCTGGCTTGTGCTAGGTATCTTGCAATGCCTCAATTTAAACAATGAGGGACTTCAGATCACAACCTGACACCAAATAAAGGACAAACCTCATACAGCTGAGCTGGGCTGTATGTCCATTGGCAGTGTCCTGCCCTTGGGAGGCTGCTTGAGAGTGTGGGCACTCCAGGGACAGCAGGGAACAGGGTGGCTCACAGGTGGATAGTTGTCTCCATGGGAGGACGGAATTCCCAGACCCAGACTGGTGCCAGGGCTGTGGCTGTCCCAGGGCTGTGTCTGGACTCAGCACTGCTGTTGCCCACAGGAAGGGCCTTGTTCCCAGGTCTCTGCTCCCATATTTCAGAGCTGGGGTTTTAAGCCCTTGCAATTTCCCAGTGAAGGAAATCCCTTGGCACCCTGATCTTTGGCACCCTTTGAGTGCTTTGCGGCATTCCTGGGAAGAGGGGTACCTGGCTGGGAAATGAAGGTGATTTTTCTGCACTGTGTTCCTGTGGGCTCACATAAACCCATTCTAAACTCTCTGAGGATCCAGAGACAGGAGTGAGGAAGAAGGGCAGAATTCAGCCCCACCATCAGAAACAGCCCTTGCTTGGATGTATTGTCAAGCATCCTCAGGGCTCATCAGGGGTGGGAATAACCTGCTTTTCCTTCTCTACTGCTTCCTTTCCATTAGCATCAAGTTTCAGCAGTGTGCTGGCACCATGAGCTTTGGCTGCTGCTGTCTGGGACACTCCTGTGTCCATGTGAAGTCCTGCTAAGGCTGACCTGGAGGGGACTTCCTGCCAGAGCATAAGGACATGGACCTGAGGTGACAGCAGGCATCTTGCTGGGTGAGGGCTGCCTTGGTCAAGGTCTGTTCAGCACAGATTGTTTTGTCCATTAATTGCTGGTGCATAACCAAGGCACATTCAGCATCAGGTGTATCCCACACAAGGGACCTCAGGAGATGCTGATGGACCTGACACATTGAGCAGAGTCAGCCTGGTCCCTCTTGCCCCTCGTGATGTTGGTGCACGCTCTGGGTATGCTTTCCCAGTCTAGGACTCCTCTTGGCTCTCCCACATCTTCTGGTGCTAAGGAGGGTGTCAAGGGCCACGCTGGAGCACGGGGGCAGACTCCCAGTCACCTCTGCCTCGGAGCAGTCCCTCACTATTGTCAGAGTGCTGCTCCGGTGTCGCTCCTGCAGAGCTGCGTGCCCCAGCTGTGTCCAGCTCTGGGGGCACGTGCCCCTCGGGGACAGGCTTAGGAGGAAGGAGCTGGTGATGCCAGGAGAGAGACACCAGCTCGTGCTGCCAGCTGGATGCCTCAGCATAGCCAGAACACGGCACCAGCTCCCAGCACTGGGCCCCCACCCCATCCTGGGGCACGGCTCCAGCCATCCTTACAGTGTAACTTTCAGGCTTTTAATTAAACGACCATGAAACACTCATTTGAGATGCTTAATTTAAAGTGAGAGCTAATTAATTTTAAGGGCCTTGGCCACCTCTGTTTCATTTCTGAGTTAATTCCTGGGCTGTGCTGGTGGAGGTGCAGAGAGCAAGGAGTCTCTGGCTTCTGGGACAGTCTAGACAGCCCTAGCTGTGAGTGTGGCTGGTAGCCCAGGCAGAGCCTGGTGGCCCTGTGTGGGGCTGGTGGCCCTGTGCAGGGCTGGTACCTCACTCAACCTCCTTGCCAGGCTGGCTCTCACTCCAGCTCAGCTGAGCAGGAGGAAAATAGGGCTGAGTTGGGCCCCTGTCCCAGCTGGTGCCACAGGGCTGGACTCACACCCAAGCACCCCATTCCAGGGACAGGCTCTGCTCTGCAGCAGTGTCCCTGCTTCCAGGGACTGGCTCAGCATGGCATTGCCTCACGCGTTGTTTGCCAACCTTGCAAGAACCTTTTCCCCCACTTCAGAGCGGATTTGCTTTCTCATGGCTGGCCTCCCCAAGATCCCCAGTACCTTTGCAATGATTCCCATGGCCATGGGAGCTTGGAGGAGCTTCTCCAGCAGCATCTGCTCAGCTTGGGGATGCTCAGAGCACTCTGTCCAGCCTCCCAGTCCCAGGGTGTCCCTGATTATGATCTCATCGGGAAAAACATAGAGGGGCAGCCAGCCTCCACCTGCTCCCTACACCTGTGAGCCAAATGGCCACCAAGGGGGACAGCAGTGGCACTTGGCAGAGCCCCTTGCTGCTGGCTGCAGGGACGCTGGGAGCCAGCCCACGAGACCTGGAGAGCAAAGCTCCTGCCAAGAGCAGCCCAGGGCTGAGGAAGGGACAGAATTCCCTGCTAGAGCTGACACCATGCCTGAGGCATGGGAGGAGAAGGTAGGAGGAAGGGGTGGTCTGTCTCTCCCATGCTTCAGACCCACTGGGAAGGGGCTGTGGGTGGCTCTGGTGAAGGTGTCCAAGTATCCAAGTACTGGGGTCCTGCTGGAGCCCCTGGCATGGTGACCCCATGCCTGCAGAGCTGCATGCACCACAGGGAACACAGATGGGTTGTTTTTGAGGGCCTGGCAGACCTGCAGTCTCCTGCTTTATGGCTGACTGTAAAGGGCCTGCTATAAACTGTGATTGAAAACATGAATCATCTCACTAATTAAACAGAGTTAATTCCATGCCAGGAAATCTGTCTCCTTGTCAGGATCTTTGTTTTCAAATGGGAATAAATCTCAGGCAAAGCTAAAGATTGGCTCCTGAACGCTTTATCACCAAGCAGCAGTGATTTATCCTGCGATTTACCATGGCACCAGAGAAAGAACAGAATTAATAATAAATATTCATTTCTAAGCCACATGTGCTAGTTTGAAAGACAAGTGTCTTCTAGGGAAGGCAGGAACCTCCCTTGGAATGGAGAATGTAAAACCCTCCTCTCTGAATTATTATAATTTTGAAATTAAGGGGCTCTTAGGTAAAGATATGAGCATAGGGATAATAGTTCTTTACCAGTATGTATAACAAGGCAAACAAGAGGGCATTCAGGGTTCGGGATTCCTGGGCGCTCGGGGTTTGGCATTCCCGGGGCACTCCAGGTTCAGGATTCCCGGGGCACTCCAGGTTCGGGATTCCCGGGGCACTCGGGGTTCAGGATTCCCGGAGCACACGAACAGATGTTGCTCGGTCCCTCAGGGCTGAGCTCCAGCAGTGCCGGTGATTTCTCCCCACAGTAAGCAACAGCCTGCCCGTCCTCCTACGCCAAAGAGCAAGAGAGCAGCTGCTCCAACTCTCTCTTTTTACCTGCTCCCCATCCTAGCGGTACCTCTGCCCCTCAGAGAGAAACTTTCAGAGAAAAAAAAAAGGTATAGTCAGATGCTCTATTCTTCTTCGGACCTCAGACACAGTCTTTTGTCTTTTTTAATTACCATAAGTATCCGTAAGTACCCACTAGTTAGTTTCTTAGCAACTTATAGGAAAAAAAATCTGTAAGTAAAATAAAAAGAAAAAAAAAAGGAGGCAAAAAAAAAAAAAAAAAAAAAAAAAAAAGAAAAAAGAAACCCAACCCCCAACCCTCAACACCACACCAAGCCTGGAAATGTCGTCTAAACACCCACCAGAGCAGCATTACCATTCCACGTTTGATTTGGCTCTGAGAGCAACTCGCCAAGGCCAGCCTGGTGTGGTGAGGAAGATGAGGGCACTTTGGCCACTGCCCTGTCTGGCAGACTCGGTCAGGGGGGGTTGTGTGCTCCTCCCACGTCAGCTGGTGAGGATGACAAGGAGGGCCACAAAGAGAGCTATTTGTGCTTTAGAGCTTGTAGCAAAGCATCAATCGATGTGCTGCCCTACTCTGCATTGCACTGGTTCCTGCTGAGAGCAGTTTGGGTAAGGGTGGCTTGATGCTCATATCCCCTCTGAATCACCAGACTCTGGGCATGGCCTGATTCAAGGTGGGAAGGAGATTCTCTGGATAGCCTAGGTTTCAGGAGGGGTATGCAGGTGGCCCAAGTCCCCATCCTGACCAGGTCTTTGTTCACTGGGGCCATGAGCCTCTCTCCTCCTGTCCCAGCAAGCTGGGACTCATGCTGTCCTCATGGGACGTGGTGTACCCACGCTCTTTGCAAAGAGCCTTGGCACTTATCCATGACAGTAAATCCCTGCAAATGCTGCTGGCAGATTTCTTTCCAGTGCTGGGAGAGCTGGAGGACCACATCACAACGGTAATGTTAATATCACAATGGTAACATCACTATGGCTGCAGCACTGTGCAGGTACAGCAGCCTATGGTGGGCTTTTTCTAGTGGGGTCCTGTGGTGGGACCACAGGTTCTGCCAGCCCCCAGTCCTAAGGCTGTGCCTGGTCCCACCAGCTCCCATTTGCTTGTAGTGCCTCATTGGTATTTACAGAAGGTTTCCAGGGAGTTACCTCACATCCACCAGTTAGTGTCTCAACAATGACAGAGCCTGCATAAACACTGGAACAAGGCACGAGCAAACAATGACAAATAGTGCAAGGTGTTCACCTAGGAAGATCCTCTGACCTGTGTTAGCAGCATCTGCACAAGGCAAGAGAGGACGTGGAGCAGCTCAGAGCAGTGGGTGCTGCAGCTGAAGCCAGATGTTCATGTTACTACAATGAGGGGGAAGGAACCCCAGCCCTGAAGGAACCTCCTTCTCCTCAGCCTGCGCTCTCTGAGTGGATTTATTTGCATTCATGTCTTTGCAGCAGCTCAGCCAAGCAGCCCACAGCATGCTTGCAGTCATGCAGAGTGGACTCAGCAATGCCAGCAGGAAGGACCATTATGGTGGGATGTGACTCTGTGTCTTAGGTTGGAAAATGCAAGATGTGGCTGGGGGTGTGTATTCTATTACCATCTGTTTTAGACATGGGGCAGTTATCCTCTGTTAATTGGGCCACCTGTTAAAACCAGGTGGGGCAGTTTTCTTTCTCTCTCCCACACCAACCCTCCCTGCAGGAGATCTCTGCTGTCCATGGCCACTGAGTGTCCCTGCAGGGCTGATCCAATCCCAGCATCCCATGGGGAGCTGCTCCGCCCAGGGGAGGAGCCAAGCATTCCTGCCTGGATCCAATCTGAGCCTGGCACAGCACAGCAGCCTTTGCCCCCTGCACTGCCAGAGGAGCAGCTTTCTGCTGCCCTGCATGGCCAGAGGGAGCCCAGGCCCATCTGCAGCAGCCCTGGAGCTGCAGAGGAAAACTCCCCCCTTGTGCAGGATCCCTGCTGCAGCAGAGCCACAGCTGGCACTGCAGGAGGGCTGAGCCCCCATGGCATGGGGCTGGGACACCGCCCTGGCACACAGGGGGCAGGGCATGGTCTCACTCTGGCAATGTTGTCTTGTATTACTCACATATCTTTGCCGAGATAGAGAGCCCCTTAATTTCAAAATTGTAATAATTTGGAGAGAGGGGGCTTGCATTTTCTGTTTCAAGGGAGGCTGCTGCCTTCCTTAGCAGACACCTGTCTTTTCAAACCAAGGCACTCTGGGATGCCAGAAGAAGCTGCTTACGGCTGGGGCTGTAGTGCAGTTGTCGTGGAACACATCCCCAGATTGGCTTGTCCACTGTAGATGTGGCCCCAAGCCCTCATCTGGTTTATAGAGGGTACCAAGTAGGGATGTCACTGCCTCAGGACCATAGGGCTCACCAGGATTCTGGTGGTGCATCCTTGTGCACTGCTGTGCCTGTATCCATCGCTGCTTGAAGGCTGTGGAGAGACCAAACCCCTCCCAGCTCTGCAGAAGGCTTGGGGCTCCATGGAGGACCTGCAGAGAGGACTGGGGGACGTGCTGTGTCCCCCACTACCTGTTTGTCCTGCAGCAAACCAGGTTGGGATCTCTTCTTCACAGCCCAAAATCCCAGCACTACCCCAGTTGTTTTCTGCTGCCTTCAGAGCACTGGGAGGGAAGGATGGGGGCTTGTCATTGTCAAAATGATGTTAATTGGCTGCTCAGACTTCCTTCTGCAGCCCACTCAGACTTCCCCTGAGCCACTCCAGTCCTGACAGAGTTTGCAGGTGCACTCAAGCCCGCTTTGGGACCTGGGGTACATCTCCATCCCATTCCAGAAGGGAACTGGGGAGCACTGCCCGGGGTATGACTGGGCACCTCGAGACTCACACTGGGAGAATGGGAATCAGGGAAGGGTTTGCACCCACATCCTCACCCATATCTACACAGATGTGAGTGAGTGTGCTGTGACCCACTGTGGCCAGTGCAGGGACAGGGATGTGCCGCTGGGCATGGGGACGAGCGTGTCTTGCTGCAGAGCGTGGCTGACATGGGGCTCTGCAAACCAGCTCTGCCATTCCAGGTGCTGGGTTTGCTCTGAGTGTCTTTATCCAGCAGCAGCAAACAGCAATGAGGTAATTAGAGCTAAACCATGGAGTGCAGCAGGAGAGCACTGCCCTGCGCTGCCGGGAGCTGTGCTGTGCTTGGAGTTGCTCTTCCCACAGAACTAGGCCTTGTCTCCTGCACATGTGCTGATATAAAACCTGCTCCCTGGGTGATTTTGAGTGACAGGAAGAAAACAACGTTATTACCTTGAAAAACCACCAGCACTCATCACTTCTGCTGCAAGGCAGGTGGGCACTGCCAAGAGTGAGAACCAGCTCAGGAGCAGGCAGTGTCTGGGGGCAACTGGAGAGAGATCTGGCAGTGCCCTGGGGCAGCAGAGCTGTCATCAGCAGTGCAGGGAGCTGGGGGGTTCTGAGCTGTGCCTGGGCTTCCCAAAAAGCCCTTTCAACACCTTACTCCCTTTCAGCTCAACTACCTCCAATCTTCAGTCCACAACTTGTATCATTGCCAGATGTTTTCTCCTGCTGTAAACAAGGGATTTTCAAGGAGATGATTTTCAAAACCATTTGTATAGTGAAGAGCAGTAGATGAGAATATCACTGACAGTACAAAAGGCCTGGGAAGGATGTGAATGCTGCTGGAAAAGTTTTTTAGGTGAGTAGATGCTCAGGATTGTTTTGCCAATGTTTTCAGAGCATGTACCATTTATGCACAGGGTGCCCTAAGTCACCCGTGATGGCCCTGAGGGGCTCAGTTCTTGCCTCCAAAACACACAGAGGGACTTACTAGAGAAAATTTTAACAAACACTTTTGATGGTTTCAACAGTTTCTTGCTGTCTGGGAGACACATCAGTGTGTCCTGGCCAGAGCATCAGGCAACACAACCTGCATTTTTTGTTGGCTACTACTAATAAAACAGCTTCAGAAACGGTTCAAAGGGTCACAGTCATCAAGAGGTCACTTGTGTTGTTCTAACATAGGTCTGAAAAGGGGTGAAAAGGAAGGTTTGGGACCCTGGGGATGATGACATCCTAGTGTGCTGGTGAGGACTGTGAGGGCTGTGGGCCCTATAGGTCCAGGGGTAAGTACAAGGATGGTGCTGTGTGTGGCCAGGATGATGCTGTGCATGACCAGGAGGCTGCTGTGTGGGGTGCAGGGGGGGATATGGCTGCAGCACCAGTTAGGCTGGGCTCTCTGGTCTCAGGGTGCTGGCAGAGCAGGCTGACCAAGTGTTCTGGGGACCTCCACAGCCCTGTGCTCACTTTCCCCCCTTCCTCTGCACCCCATCCCATCTCTGTTCTGTTTCTGTCAGTCTCTGGCTGTTTCAAGCTCTTTTCCAGGGTGGACTGTCAGGCTGGCTGTGGTTTGAAGCAGAAGCTCCTGACATACCATAAGCACGTGGTGAATGGAGAGAGTCTGCAGGAGCAGTGGGAGATGTGGTGAAATGCTGCGGGCGCAGCTTTGAGCTGGCAGCAAGGTGGGAGCCCCTGGAGTGAGGGGTGGGCTCTGTGCAGTGGCTGCATCCCCTCAGCACCCTGAGCAGCTGCTGGGATACTGAGAGGCTGGGCTGGGGCTTGTGGAGGAACTGCAGCATTTGTAAAACCCTGGCAATGTCCTTTCTGTGGTGAGAGCCATCAGCCTTGCCTTCACCCTGCACCCACTTGTACCTCCACGGCAACTGGTGGTAGCTGGGGACAGCTTTACCCTAAGACCAGCCATGCTGGGAGGCAAAGCTCCTGCACCTACAGTGCTGGGAATGTTGCTGCCCTGGTTCTGTGCTTCCAGCAGGCACCATGGGCTCCCTGCAGCAAGCAGGGTAGCTAGTGGTTCTTCTCATCTCCTGCCTGCACAACAGCATGGATTGGCAAAAGTGGGTCAGTAAGGGGGTGAGATGTGCTGGTTCCTCTCTTCTGGGCTTTAGCTCAGCAGCTGGGAAGCCCAGCACCCTCCGGCAGACAGAGCCTCCCGTGGCTCCTTGTGGGCTGGGGGAGATGGAAGAAGAGCAGCGAGTTCCAGATTAATTGCAAGTTCAATGACTGTGTACATGAATATTTAATTATCTACATCTGCCATGAATATGCATGATATGCAGATGTGAATGGGAGGCAGCAGAGAGGTGGGTTTAGGCAGGAGAGCAGAAGAGGTCTGGAGTGGGAGGAAAAACTGGAGCCAGCAGCACCAGCTCCCAGGGAACCCACTTGTCCCTGCACTCTGGCACACAGGGACACCAAATGGCTGGAGCTGTGGGACTGCAGGGGACAGCCTGGGGCAGGCAGCAGGCACCAGGGTGGTGTTGGCACCAGGGTGGTGTTGGCACCAGGGTGGTGTTGGCACCAGGGATGGTGTGTGGCACCAGGGTGGTGTTGGCACCAGGGGTGGTGTTGGCACCCAGGGTGGTGTTGGCACCAGGATGGTGTTGGCACCAGGGGTGGTGTTGGCACCCAGGGTGGTGTTGGCACCAGGGATGGTGTGTGGCACGAAGGGTGGTGTATGGCACCAGGGTGGTGTTGGCACCCAGGGTTGTGTTGGCACCAGGGTGGTGTGTGGCACCAGGGTGGTGTTGGCACCAGGGGTGGTGGGTGCCCGCGTTGGTTGCCCTGCTGGCTCACACACATCTGCACTGTGCAGAGCAGGCCTATTCCTTTTGGCAGGGAGAAGCAAGGACACATTGAGAACTTCCCTTGTGCCTGAGAATATATTTATATTTCCCAGCCCTCCTCAAGGACAGGATCTCTCAGAGAGCTCCAGAGGTGCCCCAGGTCACCAACAGCCAGCAGATGCTCCACAAGCCAGGCACCCCAACACCCCAGCCCAAGGCATTGCTGCCAGATAAGAATAATCTTCTCACGGGAAGGAATTCCTCCCTGTGGGGATGCTGAGGCCCTGGCACAGCGTGCCCACAGCAGCTGTGGCTGCTCCATCCCTGAAGTGTCCAAGGGCAGGTGGGATGGGGCTGCAGTGAAACAGATGCAGAGCAAGGTGTGCCAGGGAAAGCCTCATATCCAGTCCTGTGGGATTGTTATGGGGTTGGTGTTGCTGGGGCCAGGCTGACAGAGGTGGGTACTGGGGTGCTGTGTATCTGTCAGCACGGAGCTTTTTATTACTTGTAACTACAGCATGAAATAGCTTTGTTTTGGGGTTTTTTCTGGCATTACGGAAAACTATTATGATATGGGGACAAGGCTGTTACTCTCCTTAATTTTCTCATCAAGAACACTGTTGGTGGCTCCTGGGGCAGAAGGGCCACGGTGGGGCCACATCTGTCACTGTCCCCTGTCTCTCTAAGACCGCCCAGCACCTGGGCATCCCCGTGAGGTGGCTCTGTGCCAGCCAGGTCTGTGCCATGGGGTGTGTTGCATCTCTTAAGCTTTCATGAGAACAGCTCAAGAGGAACAAAATATACTGCCCCAAATTCTCTGGAAGGATTATTTTGGTTTAAAACAGCATTTCACATCAAAATACATGAAATATGTACTCTAGCTTCCTCCCAAAGAAGAAACAAATGTTTCCCCCAGCCCAAGCTTTGGTATGAATGTGGTGGTGAAGAGCCAGTGCCTCCCCAGTTGCCAGCAGATGGGGATGTGCAGGGAGAAGCTGGCTCTGGAAAGGGCTCCCGGCCGGTCCTGGAGGATGGGAGGGGAGCTTGTCTACCGACACCCCAATGCTGCTGCTTTTCCTCTCCAGCCCCTGTTTGAAAGGGATTAGCTGAGAACATCAGAAGCATTTGCTTTCAGGACTGTTTGATGCTCCCCGGGGCTGGCTGCGTGCTCCCTCCGGAGCGCACAGAGGAGGGCACCCGTGTGCTGCCTCAGCTCCTCACAGGGCCCTGCTGGGCAGCGAATTCGCTCTGGGGCTGCAGCTGCGGCCACATCCCCTCCCAGCCAACAGAGCGATGAGAGGGTTGCAGTGGAACTCAGGGCTCACTGGTGGCTGCTGCTGTGGCAGAGGGTCCCGCCAACCCCACCATGGCCACTCGTGCCCTCCTCCAGCCCCTGTCCCTCCCAGTCCCACCAGGGAAGGCATCTGATGGGTCATTGTCAAAGGGACTCTTGGGTTAGGTCTCCTTTTCCCTGCTGCTTTTGCCAAGATGCAGTAGGCAGTATTGATGCTGAACACAGTTCGTGGATTCTTTTAAGCATTTTGTTTCCCTGCACTGCACAGATTGCAGCGCTAATCTTCTGTTCTGAAAAATCATTTAATATTTCTGAACCCACCATTCCCCCACATTTCTTCTCTGGAGTCCTTGTTCCTCATGATGTCCTGTCACATGCACATCATTTCTGTAGAACAACAATCTTTGAGAAGGAAATAAATTACATCCTTTCAGTTCTTCAAATAACAGGAGTTGCTCTGAGAGTTCCAGGATTATATTTCCTCCTTCAAGGTTTCTATGCAAAACGATGTTGCTGAGGGATGGACACAAAGAGGAAAAGGCATTTGCCACAGAGTGAGCACCAGGCTTGGGGCTGGCAGCAGAAGCTCACAGGTGAGCCCCAAGGGGTTTAGAGAGTGCCAGCAAGCCCAGGGACAGGGCAAGGGCAGGACCACAGCTGCTGGCAGCTGCATCCATCAGCCCTGTGCCATTACATCAGCCCTGACCACCAAAAAGCCTGGAACCTTGCAAAACTCCTCTGCTGAAGGATCTGGGGCCACCTTCCCCCAGGAATGTGCCTGTGTGACCTTGTAAGGACCCAGTGCCAGGACACACTGGGAGCAGAACTTGCCTTTCTGCTTTGCCCCGTCAGCTTTAACCCAAATCCTCTGCAGTGTGTTTGGGGTTACAGCTGCAAACCAGTGCTGCAGCAGCAGGGCACAGGGAGGGGACAGGCAGGACATTGAATGGAGTCAGTCAGACTGAATGGACAATGCTCAGGGGGAGACCTCTGGCCTGAACCAAGGGCTTGGACTTTGCTTCTGTGTTTGATCTTTCCCCCAGGGAATCAGGGAGGAAGGGCAGGATTTTCTCTGGCTTTGGCAGCTTCTCTTCCTGCTTTTGCAGATCTAGGTTAATAAATAAATCAGTGCAGCTTATTTTCCAGCCCAGATCTTCTGGTGCCCTGGTTTGCTACACTGATGGGTTTGTTCCCATCAGTGAGAGGTGGTAGGTGAAGGGCAGTGCACCCATGGGAGACCAGATTCCCTGTGTGCCCTTGAGCCAGAGCAGTGACTCGGGATGTGCTCAGGAAAGTGGCACATGGATTAATGGCACGGTGGCCCTGGGGTTGTGTCTGGAGCGGTGCTGTCCTCTACACCCCTGCCTTGGGAATGAGGGTGTCCATGGAACCCCTCCAGCATCTTGTAAACTTGCAGCAACAGCACCTCTGGTGCTCAGGTGTGGCTAAGAGGATGAACACACCTGCTTCTGCCTCTGGAAGATTAGGGAAGAGGAGGACAGGTGCTCATCACCAGTCCCTTGAAAGTGGAGGGTGCAGAACTACCTGCACTGGTGCTGCAAAGAGCCCACCTGCAGCACAGAACCACTGGCCCTGAGGAGCTCAGAGAGCTCAGCATGGAGCCTGTCCCCCTGTTGGGGTGCAGGAGAACAGGGCTCCCAGGGGCTCCCTTCCATGTGCCCAGAGCCCAGCTTCCAGCCCAGTGCCACTGGGGTACCAAAGACCAAACCCACGAGACCTTTCTCAGCTGGTAGAGGCTGCTTGTGAGCCAGAGGGGATCACGCTGAGGGGACGCATTGCAAGGGGACCCTCTCCTTGACCCAGTGCTGTCCAAGTGCTCTGTCAGTGGGCTGCAAGGAAAGAGGGGGGGATTTCAGGCTGCTGGGGTTTCAAACATCAATAGAAACATGGCAGATGTACGGAGTGGTGGGAGCCAGAGGGGAGCAGGACTGGCCAGGGTGTGGGTGCAGCTCCACTCTGTGCAAAGGATCCAGCTGCTCCTGCCTTTGCTCCGGAGCCAGGACGCCTGTGCCTGTCCTGTGCACGGCAAGATGCTGAGGGGTTGGGAGAGGCTTGAAAGCCGGTGACAGGAGGGTGGGCTTGTCAGGAGCACTCACATCAGCCTGCGAGAGCACAGAGGCACCTGGCAGGGTTGCTGGGCTCAGCTGACCGTGGGCATCGCTGCCTCCAGGCTGCTGCCGCCGGCGTTCCCAGCGCTGCTCCTGCCTCTCGGGCTCCCTCACTGCAGCTCCTGGGGCCGCCTTGGCTGGAGGAGCACAAACCCTCGCTCAGGGACAACAAGACTCCTTAGAAACGCATCCTCTGGAACACAGGAGCTGTACGTGGGGCAGAACTGCTCCCTGCTCCCAGAAAACTCGCCTGGGAGGAAGGAACAAGCAGCCCACATGACCTTGGCGCAGGGAGAAAGGTTCTGCCGCGTCTGGGAAGGGGCTGACACATGAAAAGTGCATCTCTGGCCCCCAGTAGCATCATGTTCTCTTACAAAGGTCTTTAAGACCTTTTATTCAGAGATTGGAGACAGATGGCTCGGTCCACTGTGCTATCAGGGAGGGCAGCCCGGGGGGCCAGGACACAGACCCTGGTGCCACTGGTGCTGTTGGTTCCAGGCAGTGACGTGGGCAGCAGAGGAGCTCAGGGGGCAGACAGCTGCCCTGGGGCTGTGCTGTGCTCTTTGTGTCACAGCAGCACAAATGCTCTCTCACTCCTGCTGCTCTCTCACCGGTCACTGACATCAGAGCCATCAGCACTGAGAATATCAAAAGTTTGGGAAACTGCTGGGGTGGGAATGCTGGGGATGCTGGTCGGAAGGGTGGGGATGTTGTGCAGCACAGCCCTTGCTGCCAGGCTCAGCTGCTAACATGCCCCAGCAGTATCCATCAGCGATCAATGGGCCACTTCAGTGTCAGGTGAAGGAAGAACAGGATGGGACAGAGTGGAGAGGAAGCCCCACACTGGCCTCTTGGGCATTAAATCGTGCCACGAGTCCTCAGCAAACCTCTGCTCCACTGAGCATCGCACCTGGGCACCTCAGTGGGTAAATTGCTGCCCTAACACTGCACATCCCATCACTTTTTTTCAGGAGCAAGCATCTCTTGTGAGAGGTCATTCAGTACCTGTCAATGCTGAAAATGTCTCTCCTCAGAAGCACACAGCACGCCTGCTTGCAGATCCCACCCAGGAATGACTGCCAGGGGATGTGGTGGGAGGAGGTCACAGATGACCAGGACTGGGCATCTGTAACCCATGAACTGTGCAGGTAATTGAGTTCCTTCACAGCTGCCTCTCCCTATGGACAGGGGGGATGGAGGTGACTCTTGGCTCATGACCTGTGCTAGAGTTTGGCTCAGCTCCAGCCCATGGGCAGCTCCTGGCTCCAGGCTCTGGGCTGTGAACAGTCCAGGAACGGGGAGAACGGGGTCAGTGCAGAACAAGCCCTGCTCACAGTCACCATCTCCTCCCTGTCCTTGGACCCAGCCAGTACAGACTGAACCAAGCTGAGAAATCAGATGGCTGAAAAATAACCTTTCTTTCTTGCCTTTCTTTTTCTTTGGGTTATTTCTCAGCTGGATTTGTCCCTGCTCTGGTTCACAATGCTTTGCCCCTGCTGTGGGTCACGAAGGATTGGGCACAGCAGAAGAACAAACTCCTCAAACTGTCCCTGGAACCATGGGAGGTCTGTGCCAAGCTGTGTCAAGAGGAACAGGCGCATGGGCTGGGGGCCAGTGTGATAACCCCAGAGCTTTCCAGCCCAGCTGACACCCAGCGTGTCCTTCAGACAGCACTGAGGGAATTCCAGAAGGGATAGGAGGCTCTGAATCTGGGCTGCAGGCAGAGGCAGAGCCAGCCCTTGGGGCACAGACAGCAAGCTTTGGGGTTTGTACCCTGGGCTATTGGAAGCTGTGGCTGCCCCGTGCCTGGAAGTCTCCAAGGCCAAGTTGGGCATGACTTGGAACAACCTGGTCTAGAAGACAGTGTCCCTGCCCATTGCAGGGAGGTGGAACTGGATAAATTTTAAGGTCCCTCCCAAACCAAACCTGTCTGTGATTCCAATGTTCTATGATTTGTATAATGGGATTTGTACTCTGTATTATTATTTGTACCCTGGGATATTGCTGTCTGAGTTTTTAGACATCCAGCCTGAAAACAGGGAGAAATACAAGTGCCCACCATCTGTTACCAGCAGCATCCTTCCCCTGATTGTTTGTGGTTGATGCCAGTCACCAGTTACCCACTCGACATGTAAGTGACTCTAATTGAAATTTGATTCTATTTTATGGCTGACATAATCCATATGTGGTTTAATTTTCTATCTTCTTTTGCAGCTCCAACGATTCAGTCAGGGCTGGGGAAGATTTGAGGCAAAGTGGCAAATATTGACCCTTCTTTCCTAGAGCCCATCCTGCCCTGAGCTGGGTCCCTGCATGGCCAACCAGGGACCTCAAGCAGCCAAAGGAAAAGAAGGTTTTTGTTACCTGAACAAAGTGTCTGCTCAGCTGGGTGTGGGGTGACCGGGTTTGTCTCCCAGACACAAGGGGACTCCAGCAGCCCTGGCCGAGGGCTGATGACCATCCTCATTCTGCTCCTGCTCTGACAGCGTGGCCAGGCTGGGGCCCATGGCACTGTGGAATTCCTGACATGTTCCCAATGTTTGTATTTTCTCAGAGAATTCAGTGAGGGCGTTAGGTGTGAAGAATGGATCTGCCTTGGAAAGGGAGGTGTTACCAGGATGGTGATCTGAAAGGAGTCAGCAGAAACATAATCAGAAACCAGACTGGAACTAAACTGAAATCTTTTTTGTTTTAACCCTGGGGACTGGCATGATGCTGCAAAGCAGCTGCTCTTCCTTGGGAAACAAGGAGCCAGCTCTCCTGTGTCCTGATGGAGAGGGATCAGTGCCAGGATCACAGCAGCACCAGTAAAGAGGGCTGGTTTTTGGACTCTCACCCAGTTCTCTGATACTCAGTGTTCCTCTAGACCAGGGACATGTAATCTGGAGACAGGGGCAGCATTTCCAGCGGGCTCTTTGTGCATGGTTCCTGGGGTTCCCTGCCTGGCCCTGGCCCCAGTGCAGGTGTGTGGGATGGCCAGTCTGACACAGCAGCTCCACAGCCTCCATCTCGCTGTGCCATGGACCAGTGTGGAGGGAAACAAACCCAGTGTGGGCGAGCAGCAGAGCCAAGGCCAGCACCCCTGGGTTTTGCTTTGATGTGTGTTTATTTCCAAAGAACCTGGACTGAAATTAAAAACCTGGATGGAGGAGAAAAGGTTTTTAATAGCAGTGGGTCTGCTCTCTTCTGGTATTACCAGCACTGGCAGAGATTTGGCCTTCCACACAGGCCGCCCAGCAGACTCACAGCCCTTCCTATTGCCCGCTGCCATGAGATATTGCTCTGGTTCCCAGTGCCACATGCCAGCCCAGCTGTGCCTGGTTATGGTGGTGGCAGCTTTCTTTGGGAACAGATGGCTGACTCCCTCAGCCCTGGTGGCATTAGCTCCCCTCTCCTCCTCACTAATATTCACGTGTTTTCCCCTCTCCTGGGGCTGCTGTCCCTCTGTGCTCTCCAGTGAGGGCTCCCAAGGGCTGGAAACATTCACAGCCCACTAATGAGGACCTTTGTCCCTGGTCTGGCTAACAATTAGATCTTGCTTCAATTAGTGCAAGAGAGGTGACCATAGCTAGTCAGGCCTGAGTCCTGAAGGCAATTTCCCTGCTGGCCAAAGGAGAAAGGAAACAGAGGTGCCAGGGAATCCCTTCTCTTCCTGCACACCCTGCCCAAGCAGCCCCAGCCACATCGCCCTCCCCAGACTTACAAATCATTGAGCAATGGGCACAAATTCATCTACTACATCAATTAAAACAGCATTTCCTCATATTTTTTTCACTTGCAGAGAAACAAAAACAGTGCTAGGAAGGTATATAATTATGGCTTATGATGGCAAATTTTACATCTCTAAATTGGAGTGTTTAATTCAATTAGCCGTTATAAAGCTCTCATTTTGCCCTTCAGATATTAATAAACTCAAGAACTTACAACTCACTGTATTTGCAGCTCTCATCACCCCAAACTGCTGTTCTTTATATGTTTCTAAGCTGTTTCTAAACAGAACAGATTTTTATTGCTCTCTGGCCCTATGCCCAGAATGAATGGGCAAAATTTTGGGGAAAAAAATTGAAAACTGAAAACTTCTCTTTCTGTTTTTATCTCCTTTGCCCATTTCACTGAGGGGTGCATGAGCTGTGAAAAAAACCCCAGAGGGTAATGCAGTGGGGGTTGTGTCTGAAACCATTCGGGAATGTCAGAGAGGAGCATCCTGTGGGAGCTGGACAGGAGCACTGCCCTCACCCCGTGTCTGCCATCATGACACTGCTTTTGGGAGCTGCTTCTGGAAATGGGTTTTCTCTGACCCCTTTAGGTTGTGTGCTGTGGGGCAGGGCTGCAGCACACATGGACACAGCCCAGCCCTGCCAGCACGGGGGCCGAGGTGTGCAGGCAAAGTTCAGCAAACAGGGTTGCCAAAGTGTGTGTTTGTTCACGCTCTCTGGGGATGTTGGCTCAGCAGCCAGGCCCCAGAAGGATTTTATTCCCAGGGCTCCGAGATGACCACAGGGTGATCTCTGGAATGACTCAGAGCATGCTTGGCTGAGCTCAGGCAGCTGTGCCCAGCTGAGCTGTGCTGTCATGAGATACAGTCCTGGAGGTCTTGTCAGCTTCTTGTTTTTACTTGTGGGAAATTGGGATAACTGGGGGAACCCAGGCTAGAAACCATCCGGAAACCATCTGTGATGCTCCTGGAAGGCTCCCTGCCATTCCCTGTGGCTCACCATGTCCAGTCCCCGGGTGCCCACACAGCAGGATGCTCAGGTGCAGGAGGTTTCCCACCCACACTGGTACAGTCAGGCCCTCTGTCGCCCCTGAGGAAGGCAGTGCTGCATTAAAACGGAAAGAGGGAAAATTCAGGTTAGGTATATGGAAGAATTTGTTCCCTGGCAGGGTCCTGGCACAGGGTGCCCAGAGCAGCTGTGGCTGCCCCTGGATCCCTGGCAGAGCCCAAGGCCAGGCTGGACATTGGGGCTGGAGCACCCTGGGACAGTGGAAGGTATCCCTGCCATGGCAGGGGTGGAATGGGATGAGCTTTAGGGTCCCTTCCAACCCACACCATTCCATGACTCTCTGTCCCCAGAGGTGTGTGGATAATGGGGGTTTTGGAGATCACCTGCCTCGCAGAGGTTTAGGGAGCCTGGTTTTGCCTGGTTCCCAAAGCTACAACCCTTACTGGCCACGCTGAGTCAGTGAGGCCCCTGGTTTGATCTGTGCCTTACAACTGAGTCGAATGGTGGCACGTCCCAGGTCACTGTGGCTGTGGGCAGGTGTCAGGGCTGAAAATGGGGACAATCTGCTGTGTGCCAGTGTGGAGCCCCGGGCAGGCACTGCCTGCACAGCCCCACACACTTGTCTGGGAGCAGCGCCTGGCAGGGCAGAGCAGGGAAGTGGAGATGTTTCATAACCAACAGCAGTGGAGGAGATGAGGAGTTGGACACACATTGCTTCAGACATGCTTCTGACAATCCTCTAGCTCCAGACTCTTTCAACTTTAGCTGGAAAAGGTTGAGCTATTAGTTCATGGTGCAGAAGAGAACTGCCCAGGGCTCGTGGGGCCAGGAGGGTGATGTGAAAGTCAGAGAATTCTTTTGTATAAATGTTCTTTATTTTCCACTCTTTCCCTAAGTCCCTGAGGCTTTTCAACTTTTACATCTGTACACTTGTGTGGCAGCTGCATTGACCAGCTCTGTAGTGTCAATAACCCATGTCACACAGCATTCTGGAGGGCTCATTGGCATTGGGGAACACAGCAGCTCATCCTGGTGCTGGGATCCACTTCCAGAGTTGTCTTCTAACCTAAACTGACTTGCATGCATAGGATGGGAGCAGTGGGAATGCTGAGGACTGGAAAGAAGGATCGGTGTCAGACCAAGCTGAGGATCCAGGTGAGTTGGAGCCTTGTGAAAGAGCATCACTGCTGTGAAAACAAGCTGCAGAGAGGGGCTGGGATCCAGAGGAGCAGAGGAATATGTCAGTCTTGGCACAGTGAGCTCTGAGATGGGCACTGAGTGTGCCCTGGAAAGGCTCCTTCCAAGCAGGAGGCACCTGTGGCGCTTCTGTATCCCTGTTTGAGAGAGGCAAGTGTTCTGAACCAGTGTTGACCAGGTTCAGTAAGAGTATCAGAAATGAGAAAGCACATCAGGACCAGTGATTTGTTTGAGGAGTTCAGGCAGTTATTCCGTCGACAGGTTATCAGAAAAAAGTGCTTTGATTTGCAGAAATTCCTTCATGATTCTCAGTTATTCAGAGCGCATTGTGCTGCCTCAGCACTGCGGAGGGAGCTCTGTGCAGTGCTGGCTGTGGTGGTGGCCCTGGTCCCATCCTGGGGGCTCAGGTCATTGCCTGACATGGTCCCGTGCCACAGCTTCTGACCAGGACTCCAGTGCAGTGAGGGGAAGAGCAGCAGCATCCCATCCTGCCTGAAGAGCTTTCCTTGGGATTTCTCACACCAGGGATGTGTGACCAAAAGTGTGACAAATGATTGAGGTGATGCATGTCTGCTGTCACCCCAAATGGTAAGCTGGTGCGGCTTTCTGAAGTGGGAAATTACCTCTGAAGTGGGAAAACCTGCTTTTACAAATGTTTCACAGAAGGAGATTAGCGAGTAAGCTGGGGACATGAGGTACATCCAGCTGTCAGAGCAGCTGTGGCTGCCCCATCCCTGGCAGTGCCCAAGGCCAGGCTGGACAGGGCTTGGAACACCTGGGGACAGTGGGAGGTGTCCCTGCCATGGCAGGGGTGGCACTGGATGGACTTTAAGGTCCCTTCTGACAAAAAGCATTCTGTGATTCTGTGACACCTGGGAGGGGCTTTTTGCCAGCTGCATGGTGGGTCCAATCAAAGCTGCCAGCTACAACCTCAGCATGCACAGACCGAGGAATTTTTAAGAAAGCTGAATAAAATGTGCAGCATGACCATCGCCATTCCTGAGTCACACGTCAGTAGCATGGCTCTGAATCCCAGCCTCTGCCAGATGGATGCTGGGCAGTCTTGGTCAGCACCACAGCACTCACCTCTGTCTCCTTCCTGAGCACCTCTCTCCACATTGTGTGAGATCCTGGCATTGTTTTTACTTTGTTTGCAGAGATTTTGCTAAGGAATCCCCAGCAGTTGAGTGCTACACAGAGCACTGGTGTGAGCAGCTCATGGGCATCAACTCCAATTGGCCAGGCCAAGACACCCATGAGGGCTTAAGCTGCCAGCCCCAGTTGCCCCACAGAGAGCTTGAGCCTGCCCCACACATCCTCCTTGAGGGCCACACTTTTCTGTTGAGGCCCATTCACTGTCTATCATTTTTGACACAGCCACGAGGACACTCGAAAATGCTTTTCAATGAAAACAAAACCCAGCATTTTTGTTTAATCTTTTGGTGCTGTCAAAAGCTGCTCACTGCCCTATTTTTAGCTCCCCCAGAACAAGCTGCATGAGCTGTGAAAGGAGCAGCATGTTGATGGGGGGCAGTTATTGAATGCCAGCCTCCCACTGCTCCCCCACACAGGCTGAGCCCAGCAGGCTCCACACTGGGAATCCCTCACTCACAGGGCCCCAAATGGGGGGCTTGGTCTCTCCTTGCTGTCAGCATGAAGTGCGAGTTGGCAAAGACCTCTGAGGTGTATCTAGAGCTCTTGGTTCCTCATCAGCATCTCCCTGTTGGCAGAGAGCAGTCCAGTGGAGCCCAGCATGCCGGGGCATTCATGGATGTGCTCAGCCCCTGCTGAATTCATTCTGCCTTTGGCTCAAGGCTTGAGCTTAGGTGTGCTGGGAGAAATTCCCATTGTGAGTCCTTGTTTGGGAAAGAGCTGCTCCCTGGAGAGTTTCGTCCCAGTGAATCACCCGGGAAGGAGATGGCAATGAAGCACAGCTGGATGTTGGGGAAGGGCAGCACTTTCAGCTCCCTCGAATATGCTACTGAAGAAGGAATAAGCTTGACCCAGATACATGAAATAACACGGTCCCTGAAAAGGCACTGCAGCAAGAGCTAGAATTCCACATTTATTAAAAAACCAACTTACTTGCTGTCCACAGATACACAGCCCAGATCTAGGAATGCACTGGGATACAATGGCATCAGCATGGGCTGAATCCAGCTGATGCACTGCCATGGCTCTGTGCTGGGGCTGTGCCAACACTGCTGCTCCACCTGCCCTCAGCATTGCATTTTTTTTCCTCTTGAAGCCCAGTTTGGGCAGAAAACACGGAAAGCATCTCCTATGCCAGACACCGGACAGCCCTGGATTAGTGCTGGGGATGCAGACTGTGCACTGGAGCTGGAGACAAAAAATGCCTCAAATTAACTCCTCAAAGCCCAAATCCTGGAGTTTGCAGCACCATAGGAACAGTGATGATAGTTCCTGAAGGTTTATGCTCCAGGTCTGGAAGGGATGGGCTGCCCATGGCACAGAGGATTTCTAAGTGTTTCATGCTGGCCATCCATGTCTGATGTATTCACTTGCTGTGCACATCTCCAGGACACCCACTTGCCCTTACCTGGGTGTGTTTTTTCTTCTTTGCAATGACTCTTCCCCTAATTAGGAGCCATAAATATGATTCTACAAAAATTTAGGTTAGGCTCCATGTGGGATGGAGGGAGGACTTTGTACAGACAAATCAGCTTTAAAGCTGCAGAGTGGAAAGGGATCTTTGCAGGGATTTTAATCCCAGAATGTTTCAGTTCTTTCCAAAGAAAGAAGAGAAAAATGAAGAGACAGGGAAAGAACCATCCACACATCTCTTTTAAAGCCACTAATGGAAGATTCCCCAAGGTGCCCAGTCGAGCTGGAAATCCTCCTGCATCACTTCTTGACAGCTCCTGTCTCTGCTGGAGTTGTTATCCCAGACACGTCTGTGTTTTGGCACTCAAGAACTGACAGACATTGCTGGCACCCAGCCGGACCCAGGCTTGGGGGTCATGCAGACCCCTGTCTCTGACCCATCTTTTCCCTAGGTGTGCCCAGGACAGGTGAAGGTTTTCTCTTTTTCTCTTTTCTCTGACTGGCATGGTTGGTGATGGAGCCAGTCCAGCCGAGACCTGTGCTCAAAGCAGCCAGCAGTGGCCATCGGGGCCAGGAGGGACAGGTGGGTCTTTGCCATCCCCGCACACCTGAGCTGACACAAAGGCACAAACCGTGTCCTGCTCCTGCCTTCCCCTTGCCACGGGCTGTGGGCATGTGTGATGTGCACCAACAGCTCTCCAAATTTCCAGAGGGCTCATTTTATGCCCCTTCTGCATTTCCTTGGAGGGGTGCGTTGATCAAAGTGTTTGGATCAAAAGGTGTCGGAACACTTGCAGAGATCAGCTTAGAGCCCTTTTGTACCATGGGTACGGGAGAGACCCCACAGTGCCGTGCTGCACCCACAGGACATGAACACAGAACAGCCCTGTGAGCACCAGCAGAGCAATGTCTGGCACACTGAGCAGGGGTGTGTGTCCCAGAGCACTCACTGCACCACAAGCAAGTTCATTAGCAAGCAAGTGGCCCGTCACTTAATCACCTGTGTGGTGTCATTGACCTCGTGTCCAGGCACAGGGAGGGAGGTCACATTGTTCCCAGCACCCTGCTCTGGGACAGTGTGTTTTTGCACTGGGAGAAAGGTGTAAAAGCCTGTGGTTGCTCATCTCGGGCACTGCCAGCCAGCCCCAGACAAGCAGCTTGTTAGTTCTTATCTAAAAGCAGAAATCTGGATGGAAACCTGAAAGCAAAATACCCCAACCCTCTGAAAAATGTCTAGAACAGCATCAGAGTGTTTCCCTCTCCAAGGCAGCAGCCACTGGTAAATGAGTATATCAATAACAAATGGAAGATGCATCCAAAAAATGAATAGTTGAAGTTTCTTTGTCCCGGCAGGTCTGCCTCATCCCCTCATGAAGCCAGGACGTCACATGAGGTGGCTGGTGGTACTGGCAGGAGATGCCCACAGTCTGCACAGAACTAGCATGGGAAGAGCCAGTGGTGATTAATGCCTCGCACTTCACCCTAGAGGTCCCTAAAGCCTCCTGTTTGGTGAGTGTTCCAGCACCTGTGGTGTTGGTCTGGCTTTGTTCATGTCTAAGTTGCAGTAAAACTGCCAGAGGGAGTACTGGGACACTGTACAGCTCTGTAGGCCATGTGCAGGGCTCTGGGCTCTGTGGGGAGGCAGCATCCCAGGACAGAGGCAGATGTGTCTCCCAGGCAGCTGCCATGGGCAAGGATATCATCTTCCCGTGTATTTCTGGTGGCTCTAAAAAATAATTCCAAAGAGATCTTGGCATCATCCTCACTGTTTTTCTGAGAGGCGTCCCACAGCAGGGACCCCTCCACCCCTGCAACCAGTATGGTCTGACCAAAGGGTGAGTGTTGTGTTGTGTTTGTATTTGGCATGTTTATTGTTTGATTTGTGGTTTGGTAGTCCTTTTGGGTTTTTTCTCCCCCTGTTTTTAGAGTGACACAGACCTGCCTTTGTTGTTTAATTGAGCCAGGTGTCGTTTATCTGTTTGTTATTTAGCTATTCCCTGCCAAGTTTTAAATCTGCCCCCCCCCCCATCCAGTTGTTAACCCCTCCTATCCCAAGCAGTTTTCCCCCCTTGAAATCCTTCGCTGGTTTATCCATTGTATTCCCTGCCCTGTGTTCCACCTGCAGCTCTCCTGATTAGCTGAACGTTGTATCCTCCCTTGAGACCCCCCCCCTTTATGAGCTGCTGTTTGCCCCCAGTTTGGGGCTGGGGCCCCAGGACTCGGGGAGTGTAACATCAAATAAAGCAACGCCGAGCCCCCGGCCCGTGCTGTGCCCCTGTGTCCCTGCTGTGCCTCCGCTGAGAGAGGGGCACTGCCACCCTCCCTCTGTCACCATCCAGCCGGACACGCGAGGAGCGGTGACATTCCCCATTACCCACAGGCACAGGACTCCACCTGGGATCCATCCAGCAGCTGTGGCAGGTGGTGACCATTCCCCTGGTCCCTTTTCCAAGGGACTGGGCTGATTCCTGTGAGCCATGGAACACATGGGTTCCTGCTCCCCACGGCTGGTCTTGTGCCATAACTCCCTGCTCCTGCCCATGCCGAGGCTCCTCAGGCAATCTCACAGCTGCCCTCCAGCCTTTTGAAGAGTTGAGGATTTGGGCCAAAGGATTTTAACTGCTGAAGGCAAGTCATTCAAATGGGACCACAGCTCCTGACCAGGGACAGGGAAACAGCACATGTGCTGCCTCTGGAACAGGCTATGGAGCATCCTCTGCCCACAGGAGAGCAGCAGGAGGAGGAGGATGCTGTGCAGAGTACAGGATGAGCCCTGTTGGAGCCACAGACACTGAAGTTAACTCCTACACTGGGATGTGTGGCTCACTCCTCCTGCTTGGCATCATTCCCAGAGGTTAATGTGCCCTTCAGGAGGCCACACCGACCCCTGCTCAGCCGGAGGCAAAGAGCACCCACTGCTCTTCATGCTCTAGGGCTGCTGGAGACCCTCTGAGCCCCACATGCCCCACACACAGAGCTGGCAAGGGAGGGGAGGGACGGGACTCACCACAGAGGGATCAGGCTGTGCTGTGGCCAGCCATGAGGGCGCTTTCCAGGAGCAAAACTCCTGTGGGCAGCAGGCTGACGCCAGTTTCGGGGCTGGGAGGTGCTAGAGCTTATCCTGACTTGCCCCACACAAAGCCAGGCAGTGATCCCACCTTGGTTCCCCTCAAAGCACCTTGGGTCTGAGGTATGTAGGGTGTCCAACTCCTCCCCAGGGTGCTGAAAAAAGAGATGAGCCAGTGCTTCAAAGGCAGCCCAGAGCTCCCTGGGTTCTGTAGGTGATTCACTGCATGTAGGAAGCCCCTCTCCTGCTCCAGTGCTGGGACAGATTGTGCTGCCAAGCCCAGCCAGCCCAGCTTTGGCAGCAGGGCTGGTGCCAAGAATGGGGAGCAGAACCATGGCTGAAGACAGGATCACCACGGGCTCACAGGGGCAGGGCTTAGGC
Organism: Melospiza georgiana; assembly: GCF_028018845.1. NCBI lineage: Eukaryota > Metazoa > Chordata > Aves > Passeriformes > Passerellidae > Melospiza > Melospiza georgiana. The sequence goes on along the minus strand of NC_080441.1, from coordinate 19,506,997 downwards.
CAAGTGCTGTTGCACGGCCACTTATGTACTGCATCTGGCCACTGAACAGCAAAATGCCTTGAAAAGGCACTGGCTGGGGACAGGCAAACTGCCACAGGAATGCATGTGTCACCTGGAAAACACAAAGCAATGTCCCTGCACCCACATTGCTATAGCTGGACAGAACAGAGCAAAATTATCTGTAAAGGCTTATCCACAGCTATCCCAGCATTTAGGGATGCATTGTAGACTTTGGTGGGAAAATATGCTTAAAAATTCTAATCTGAGCCTTGTACTTATCTGACCTACTCAGCACCACATGATCTGTGCAGCAAATCATCTGGATACCAAGTAATTACAGCCTGGTGCTAATAAATGAGCAACAAACTCATAATTATCTGCAGGAGTTTTGATGAATGATTTTTGGAAAACCCTCCATGACTCTTGCTAAGTTTGGAAGGACTCAGATCCATCTGTGCCTGTGGGACGAGGCAGTGGGAAGGAGGGTCACGCCTGGCACAGCGCGGGGCTGCCGCTGATGTCCCGGCTTACAGGGAGAGTTCTGTGCCCCTCGAGGTCTCTGTACAGCCCCAGCTCTTGGTTCCTGTGGAGCAGGGCAGACAACCCGTGCTTCTGTGTGCAGAGCACAGGGACAGTGGCACTTGGGCCGGCCCTGGGTGGCTCTGGTGACCATCCAGTGCATCCACCTGGTGTCCATCCAGCCGGAGGGGCAGGGCAGGCACCGGCGTGAGGGGCTGGCAGGGAGCTGCCCTGCGGTGCCCTCATCCTGACTGGCTCCCAGCATGGCTCCTGCCGTGCTGCAAAGCCAGGAGAGCTGCCTCACACCCACAAAGGGCTTGGCACCAGCTGATCCCAGCCAGAGATAATGGCAGCGCCGGGAGGGAACGCAGCCAGGGCTGATTGTGGCGCAGGCAGCGGGCAGGGCTGTGCAGCACTGCTCTGCAGGTGCCCAGGGGCACTCCCAGGGCCTCTGGGGGATCCTGCTGGGGAAAATCCCACTGGTGACATGGAGGGGGTGAGGCCACCTTCAGCCAGACCTTCTCCTGCAAACATCCCCGTGCTCATCCCCGCTGTGCTCAGCACCGGGTTAGGTCCCCCTCAGGTGACCCTGGGCTCTGGTCCCCCAGCCCCACATCTCTCTCTGTGCGTGGGGATGGAGATGAAGGCTGAGGATGAGGCCAAAGCACACATCAGCTCAGCTCCATCGCCTCAGTCTCCCATCCGTGGTTTGTGCTTGGGCTCAGCACACACCCAGTCCCTTGGGACTCTTCTGGGTTGTGCTGCTGCTCCCATCAGGACAGGCAAGCCCTGGGAGCATGTGGCATTTTGTGGTGATGCCCTGCAAAGGCTATGGGCAGCTCTGGAGCTCCTCTGCCCACTGCAGCCCACCTGGGGTTCCCCCATCTCCTGCAGAAAGCCTGGGGAGGAGCTGAGTTCAGCCCAGCCCATTGAGCACCAACCCCTTCCAACAGCAACATCCCCCAGAAAAGCAGCATCCCATGCTCTGAGACAGCTCTTCTGCCCTCCTGAGCTGGTGGAAATACTTTTTGCTAGACCTGTAAACCTTTGTGAGTGGCTATAAAGTTGCAAAAACTCACCCAGGGCACTGCAGTGGCTGTGAGGACTGACCCAGGCCCTCCCTGGGGCTGCCTGCTGGAGGGGGCACCAGGCAGCACAGTTCTGAACACTCTGCTCGCTGTGGAAATGAATTGAAAGCAATTTTCCCCTCCCTCTATCAAGCCAGCAATGTGTTCCCCAAACACAACTCTCAGTTGGCTGATGGGTGTCTCAGAGGGCTTCTTCACTGACAGAGTGAAACACCTGAAGCAGCAGTGCTCTCCACAAGTCCTCATAGCCCTGATTTGTGATGATTTATCCTTGGCAGTGAGGCAGAAGCCATTAGGATGGATGTGCCTGTGAAGGAGCACATTTCTTGTGAGAGCTGCAATTGCAATAATGAGCTGTGTGAGAGGGAGACCAACTTTTCCAGCAGCAGCAAAGCAGCTCCACAAACCTCGGGATGCGACCAGCATGAAGGGACTCTGTTGGGAAGTCTGCTTCCATCAAACAAGCATCAGATCTCCTTAAGACCTCGTACTGACATTCTCTTTGCAACTGTGAGTTGCTGGGAAGGCAAGAAACTTGCCTTACTTTAAGTAGGTGGTGAGGTATGACAATCCTGCTGGAGCTTTAAAAGTAACAAAAATAGGTGTGAGTGCCCTGCTCTGCAGGAATTTGGTGCTGGCTGAAGACTGAGATGCTCAGATAGCTGCACAAGGGTTTGGTCAAGCGGGAGCCTCTCTGGAAAACAAGGAGATAAACCACCTCCATAACAACTTCTGAGCCCTTAGATGTGAAGTTTTTACCCTTTATCTCCATCCAAAAGAACAATATTTTTGTTTTGCCATGTCAGCTGAGAGCGGGGGCAGCCGGGGTGACCAGGCAGCTCCCCACACTGATCAGCTCAGCTCTGGGCCCCATCTCTCTGGAATGAAGCACAGGCTGGTGGCGCTCAGAGCTGGTGGTAGAGATCCCACCACAATCCTCAGCAAATGGTTTGAGTTACTAATCACCCTCCTAATGAGCTGAGTGCATTGTGTTTCCCCTCTGAACTGCTGGTTGATGCTCCCAGCTCAGCTTTGTGCCAGACCTGTGCTGGGTGAAAGAAGCTTTTCCCACTCAGTGTCAGCTCCCCTCGCAGGTTTTCACGGGCTGGACTGGTCTCACCGTGTCCTCTGCTATGGGAAGTAGCTGAAGTTTTGAAGCTTCACCAATGCTTTTCAGCTTCTCTGCATAGTTTCAGCTCCCATAAGGGATGTCCCTTCCCTTCACCAGCCCCAGCACCAATGCAGGAAGCAAGACTGTCAGTGTATGTGTACACCTGTGCATGGTTCCATCCTCCACCTCCTCTTCTTCCTCCTCCAGACTTCAATTTCCCATCAGGCCTGAACATCCCTTTAATTTGGAGCCGGCACACACGGCCCTGCTCCCGAGCCCCACGCCTGCCGAGGGAGGAGCAGAGCAGCAGGCACTTGCACCCTGTTGGACCTGCTGGGCCTGCAGGTGCCTGTTCCACAGGGAATTCCTCTCCTGACACCGGGGAGTCACAGCTGGCTGGGGGAGGAGAGTGGAGGAGAAGGGGCTGGAGCTCAGGGAGGCTTCACTTGAACCTCGCTCGTGGACCTGAGGGCTGACAGCCTGTCCTGAGGGGGCAACCACACTCATGGGCAGGGTCCTCTCCCACCAGAGTCAGCCACATCCATCTATGTCCTTGTCACCTCATGCAGCCCCACTTACTGTGCTTTCAGCATCAGTTGCTCTCCCAGCTCCTCTCACTGAACAGCAGCACATCACGTTATCCTTGAGATGAGCTTCTCTTGCTCTGATTTGCATTTTGTTCTGTTCTGCATGGCCTGCCCCAGCCTCATCTGACTGGCTTGCCACAGCTGGATGCAGTGAGGCAAGCTCCACTCTCCAGGCTGCCCAAAAGCTCCTGGCCTCTCTCCTGGCTGGAGAGGAGCCAGCTCCCTGCCCAGGGCTGTGTCCAGCTCTCTCCCTGGGTTTCTGCTGTTCCTAAGGTTGGCTGCCTCCCGGGAGCCTGCCTGCTCCTGTTGCCCAGATAAACATCTGGGCTGCAGGCTCGCCCTGTGCCCCTCTGTAGAGACTGTGGGCAGCCAGCCACGCTCATGAGCCAGCCTCGAGCCTCTGTTCCACGGCCTGACTCTGTAACTGCCCTCAATGTGCCTTCTGCTCCCTCCTCTGCCTCAGTAACCAACACAGTGCTGTTTAGGACCATGAGTTATTTACTGAGGGTGGGCAGCGGGCACAGGACAGCCTCATGGGCCCCACGCATAGGGATGGGCACCTGCTCGGCCAAAACAGGGATCCTGCTCTGGCAAACCTCAGCCCCTGTCTCTCCAGTTCCCTGCCCAGCACGTGCTCCCATCCAGAGGTGCTGCTGTGAACCCCAAGGGAGGATCTGCTGTCTTTTGTCCCCCTTAAAATCCCTCAAGCTCAGCATTCATTTTTCTTCTCTCTACTTCCAGCTGATGAGGTGTGAACAGGGAGGAGGAATCACTTGCTGGGTGCTGCAGGCAATGGGGTAGGGGAATATATAAGCTGGGAGAGCACATCTTTCCTTTTTGAAAAGTCTTTGATGTCCTTTGAGTGCAGATGATGACTGTTGAGGAAATTTTGAGTGCTCTGAATTGAGCATATTGCTTTTTTCTGGTTATAAGCCTGACCTAGGTCTTACTAAGTGCATATTTACTTTGTTTAATTGCTAAGATAGCCTAATGCTGGGGTGAAAAAACTATAGCAGTGGAATACCTGTTACCTGTCAGTGTGTGAGGCTCAAAGAAAGTGGGAGGTTCGTGCAAACATGGAAGGGCTGCCCCGAGCGTGTGTGAGCCGTGAGCTGGGAAGGGGGAATGCTCCTTGCAGCATGGTGAGTCAGGGCAGCCCTGGTGATGCCGAGAGCTGGCTGGGGCTGAGGAAGGCTGCTTTGGCTGCTGAGAGCTGCCTTCTCTTTTGCACAGCACAGGGGTTACCTGAAACATTCCCCAAGCCAGCGTGGTCACTGTGGGAGCCTCGTGACAGCAGCCTGAGCTATCCTTGGCCAGGACCTGGTGAAGGCAGGCGTGGTGTAACCTCCCTTTCTCTTTGTGCTATCACAGGGATATGTGTGCACAAAGGGACATTCTCAAATGCAGCTTTGGAAATATGTCAGAGGAAGGAGAAATTCTCATAAAAACGCATTAGAAATCTCTGGGCTTTGAGAGCCAGCATTGCCCTTGGAGGCTCCATTGAGCAGGTCCAGCAGCTGAAATCAAGTTCCTGGGGAACACTCCAGCAGGGCTGCCCTGCTCCTTGCAGTGCATGTCCCACTGAGAGCAGTGCTGTGCTCTGGAGTGCGTGCCCTTGGGAGTAACTCCTGTACTTCCTTCTTGTTTTATTTCCTACTCAATTGATTGTTTGGGGGGTCAAAATCGTGTCCTTGGGTATGGAGGCCAGTAAACCATCTGGGAAAAGCTTACCCCACTCCCCTGGAGGGACAGCCCTTAAGCAACAACCTCTTGGTCATGGCAAAGAAAAGAGGCTTCCTCCAGAATGCATTGTTGTCGTATGTTGATTCCATGTATCCCATTGGCCTTTCCCCTTAGTTCTGCTCCTGTGCCCTCATCTCGTTTGTTCTGATGTCCTGCTCCACCCCTCGCTATCCCTGTATAAACCCCTGCTCTCTGTGCCTGAGTGGGTTCTTGGAGCCTGGACCCCTCTGCAGTAAGAGCTCAATAAAGACCCTGTGTGGAGCCCCAGAGCAGAGCTCCATCCCTCCCTCCCTGCTGCCCGTGGAGCCCCAGAGCAGAGCTCCATCCCTCCCTCCCTGCTGCCCGTGGAGCCCCAGAGCAGAGCTCCATCCCTCCCTGCTGCCTGTGGAACCCCAGAGCAGGGCTCCATCCCTCCCTCCCTGCTGCCCGTGGAGCCCCAGAGCAGAGCTCCATCCCTCCCTGCTGCCCGTGGAACCCCAGAGCAGGGCTCCATCCCTCCCTGCTGCCTGTGGAACCCCAGAGCAGGGCTCCATCCCTCCCTCCCTGCTGCCTGTGGAGCCCCAGAGCAGGGCTCCATCCCTCCCTGCTGCCCGTGGAGCCCCAGAGCAGAGCTCCATCCCTCCCTCCTGCATCGCTCGTGGCTGTGGCAGCGAGACGTGCCTGTGTGCCCAGGATGTCCTTTAAAGCCTCTTCTCTGGGAAGGTCGGGGCACTCGGCCACCTGTGCCCACCACAGCCCTTGGGTGCAAGGCTGGACAGGCTTGGGCCCTTGCCATCCATGGGCTGGTGCAGGCGCAGCTCAGGCCAGCACAGCCAGCTTTGTGCACGGGATGCTGTGCGGAATGCAGAATTACAGGGGTGTGGCACTGACCCCTGAGCTCCCCAAGCATCATGCAGGTTTTTCCCACATGAATGTGTGACAGTGGGGACCCAAAGCCCAAGGATGCCAGGGGGAAGTACAGGCAGGGTGTCATCCCTCTGCATGCCTGACCTGACTTGGGAGCCTTTTCCTTGGCACAACAGGTGTTTGTGAGCAAATCTGCTGCTGAGCTCCAGCATGGGAGAGCGCAAATGGCATTGGCAGTACAGAGATGTGCAGGAGATGGCTGGAAACCTGGCTGGATAGTTCTCACCTATCAAAGCCTGCCTCCCTTCCCTCCTGAGGGTCCTGGGGGACGGAGGCAAAGCAGGGGATTGCTCACAAACAGGATGACACAAACATCCTGTGACCCTTCTGAAAGAGCTGGACTGGACTGGGGAGCATCCAGGGTTGCTTTGAATGCAGAAGAGGGATGGACTTGGGAAAACAGACTTTCCTCTTCAGAAATCAACCTCAGAGCCTGTGAAACAGCTCATCTGGCTGCTGGGGCTTTGGCAGGTCTGTCAGACCACGGGGCCTTCATAAAGGTCTAAACGCTGCCACTGAGCCCTTGCGTGAGGATGAGGCATCGCTGTCATCCAGCAGAGTAAATTCCGGGGCGGGTGAGCGCTGCGCCTCCCTCGCCACGGGAGAGGCGGAGCCGGTGGCAGGCTCTGAAATTCCAGGCCGCAACATGAGGTGGTGCACAGCATCCACTCCTATCCCTGCCCTGCCGCTCCCTTCGCAGCAGGATGCCTTTGGGGAAAGCTGGCGATAAAGGAGGTGCTAATGAGAACTGGCGAAATGAAATCATCAAAATGTGTAAAAGAATCGAGAAGAAAT